>NC_083417.1:22650205-25050205 GCF_020745735.1 Hemiscyllium ocellatum | reverse complement strand
AACCACTTGTTGCAGTCAGGATGAATTTTGATGAATAGTGAAATAGAGTGTGCGTCCTATCTCTGGGAATGGCAATGAGACAGAAAAGCGAGGGAACAGGAAAACTAACATAACCAGCTTTGCTGCTCTGAGCTTATATGTCATTGCTGATTGTAGACCAGTGTTGATAAATGTTAAGAAGATTCCTGTGATTCTCTGAGATAAGTCAATTGGAGGACAGGGAGTAATAAAACAGCTGTGCAGTGGAGTAACATAGAGGGGCTAAACACCATGGTCACTCACAGAAAATGGCCCAGTTTGTCCTGATACATAATAGGCCCAAAGGAAATATTAAATATTCAATGCAGTCAGACTAAGAGAATCAAGTAAGATCTCATTCCGGTTGATTAGGTGAGTGTGTGGCTGGACAGAGCATGGTAATTAAGGTTGGTGAGCTGCAAGTGCAAAAAGCCCTTGGGAACATGATGTGGTTGATAATAAAGACCTAGTTCAACAAAAGTGACAGGACTAGGCTCTAAATATCTCCAGATGCAAGCCTTCTGAAAAGATATGGAAGGAGACAAAGAAGGTGGGGTAGGTCTAACTTCGGAGAATTTTATTGAAGAGCAAGCATAGCATGGTATCATGGGGTTATCAAGGATAAAATCTATTTGGTTCGAGTTAGAAAATAATAGATATATTATTACATTACTGTGTGTATGCTGTGAGGCATCTACTGATTGTAAAGGTATAGGGGAGGAAATGTGCATAGAAATTACAGTAAATCATAATAAGTAAATTATAGTGATAATATCAATAAAGGTGATCTAAGAGCAACATCAATTTCCAAACCAGCATTTCTAGAATTGAGATGTGACATACCTGACTCCTGATACTTGTAATTATCGTTAACTAGTTAATGATAATAGCATCTATTGCTACCATGCAATTAGCTGTACCTCGTTATGTAAGCCACATAAGAATCTATAGTGGTCTTTCTTCTAGCACTGATACTTAAACAGGCCTTTGACTCAGTATGGAAAAGATTTCTCCACAGGATCTGGGGTGCTTCATCAGCCCTGGTAAGAATATTTTAATTTAAGTTTTAAAAGTTTTTGATGATCTTCTGATTTCTTTTGTTACCAGGGTCTGTTTAATGTTTATTTATAAAAAGTAGAAAAGAGAATTGATGGCAACAAATTCTCTCAACTACAAGCTACTGGTGATTTGTAACCAGAGGATAGAACAAGAACCATTGCTTTACTTGATAGAAATTGATGACTTAGACTTAGGTGCACAGGGCATAACTGCAAAAATTACAAATGACCTATAACTTAAAAGAAACATAGACTATAGGGAAGATAGTGACAGACTTCAAGATGACATTGATAAGCTGGTGGAATGGGAAGACATGAGATAGATTAAAATTAATGCAAAGTAATGTGAAGTGATGCATTTGGTGAAAAAAAACCAATGAGGGACTATATAAAACTAAATGGCACAATTCTAAAGAAAGGACAGGAAAGCAGAGACCCAGCACTGTTAAAAATGCAAGGGCAATTTTATATATGAAATTGGTTAAAAAAACGTATATAACAGATACTGTTTTTCAAAAATCAAGACGTACAGTACAAAATCATAGACATTATGACGAATGTTTAGAAAACACGGGTTCATCCTCAGATGGGGTATTGAATCCAATGCTGAGTAATGCACTCCAGGGAGGATGTAAAAGCTTTAGAAAAGCTGCAGAAAAGATTTATGAGAGTTGAGGAGCTGTACTTTCAAAGAGGTTTGAAGTTGGACCTGTTCTCCTCAGACAAGAGAAGGTTATGGGGAAATTTGAGGAGATTTGATCATAGCTAAAGTCATGAGGTGTATGGAGACAGTAGAGAGAAAGAGAGAGAAAGAGAAAGAGAGAAATTATTTCTGTTGGTTGTGGTTTAGGGAATCATTGGGCAGAATTTGAAGGTGATTGGCAAAAAGAACCAAAAGTGACAAGAGAAAGATTTTCTTGCACAGTTTGTGGTTATGATATTGAATGTACTGCCTGAGAGGGTGGTGAAAGCAGATTTAATTGTGGTTTTCAAAATTGTATTGATACAGAGCTGAACATATTTTAATATAAAACAAAGTAATGGGGAAATGGGCAGGACCAGTTGAGTTGCTCTTGCAGAAAGCCAGCAGAGATTTTATGAGCCAAACAACCTATTTCTGTGCTGTAATCATTCCATGATCTATGACAGTTATCCAAGAGAGAGGCTAAATAATTCTATTCAAATGTAAACATCATGTGTGTTTTACTTGAATACATATGTGAGTAATGAACTATTTGAGTTTATAATTTGTGCAAACAAATTTCCTTTGTCCTTGACAAACTTTGAGAAAAATGAACTGATTTTTTTGAAATAAGAGCAGAAAGAGAATTGTGGGAAGTGATAAGTGATTTTGGAGTGTAAGGATTTTGAACAGGTACACAACTTTATAAAACTTGACCATATATATTTCTCCAGCTGAATTGTCAACAAGAAAACTGAGCGGTACCAAAAATGATTAACAATAAACAAAGCATTGTGTAAATTTATTATTTAAAGGATTATGTTTTTTATTCATAATAATGTTTATTGAAGCTGGTGAATAATTATTGTTTCAAGGAAGAATGGATTAATTTTGCAGCATTTATTTTGTTTCCATATTCATTTTGAGATTAGTAAATTTATTTCGTCTTTATGGTTGAATTTGTGGTCTAATGGAATATTTGTTCTACCAGCTTCCAGATTTGAGGAAGCTAAGGAGAGGACAATTTGCTAACACACAAGCTAAAGTAGGATAAATGCAAAATACGGTGGATGCTAGAAATCTGAGAAAAGCAACATAAAATGTTGGAGAAACTCAGCAGGCCTGTTCTGTAGAACAATCATATCAGATTTAAAATGGTAATTCTGTTTCTCTCTTTGCATAAGTTGCTTGACCTGCTGAGTTTCTCCAGGACTTGCTAATTTTTAAGAATTATGAGAGTTTCCTTTCAATCTATGTACTTAACACAAATTACCTACCAACTGGGCAAGTAAAGGCATTCTTAGGTGTCTATGAATTGAGAACTCATCTGTGTGTGATATAAACCAGAATTACATAAGAAGAACTTGGATTTGTGTAGGGCCTTTAATGGGGAAAATATTTCACAGAGATTTAATTTAAACATTCGTTTCCTGTGGAAGAATACTGCTTAAGACCATAAGACCATAAGACATAGGAGTGGAAGAAAGGCCATTCGGCCCATCGAGTCCACTTCGCCATTCAATCATGGCTGATGGGCATTTCAACTCCAATTACCAGCGTTCTCCCCGTAGCCCTTAATTCCTCAAGACAACAAGAATCTATCAATCTCTGCCTTGAAGACATTTAGCGTCCCGGCCTTCACTGCACTCCGTGGCAATGAATTCCACAGGCCCACCACCCTCTGGCTGAAGAAATGTCTCCGCGTTTCTGTTCTGAATTGACCCCCTCTAATTCTAAGGCTGTGTCCACGGGTCCTAGTCTCCTCACCTAATGGAAACAATTTCCTAGCGTCCATCCTTTCCAAGCCATGTATTATCTTGTACGTCTCTATTAAGTCTCCCCTTAATCTTCTAAACTCCAATGAATACAATCCCAGGATCCTCAGCCGTTCCTCATATGTTAGACCTACCATTCCAGGGATCATCCGTGTGAATCTCAGCTGGACACGTTCCAGTGCCAGTATGTCCTTCCTGAGGTGTGGGGACCAAAACTGGACATAGTACTCCAAATGGGGCCTAACCAGAGCTTTATAAAGTCTCAGTAGCACATCTCTGCTTTTATATTCCAACCCTCTTGAGATAAGTGACAACATTGCATTCGTTTTCTTAATCATGGACTCAACCTGCATGTTTACCTTTAGAGAATCCTCGACTAGCACTCCCAGATCCCTTTGTACTTTGGCTTTACTAATTTTCTCACCATTTAGAAAGTAGTCTATGCTTTTATTCTTTTTGCCAAAGTGCAAGACCTCGCACTTGCAATAGCATTGAAAATTCATCCATCACATGCACACCTCTAAAAATTATAGGTTCCTGATAATAATGTCAGAAATGAAATCTAACTGATCTTTCATAATAAAAACTGAAATACATGCAGATGCTGTCAATCATAGAGAAAAACAGAAATTGCTGGAAAAGCTCAGCAGGTCTGGCAGCATCTGTGGAGAGAAATCAGATTTAACATTTCAGGTCAAGTGGCCCTTCCTCAGATCTCCCATAATGTTACTTATGATTAACCGAGGATTCAGAATGGATGTTCGATATTTAATATGTCTTATTCAAAACTAAATGCCAGGAAAGAAGAAGGCAGAACTTTAAAAGAAGTAAATGCTAGTCCCTATCAGAGCCAAATAATTTGATGGTTCTGTTCACTGACCATGATATCACAGCCTTACTTCCAAATCTTGCCTCCCTGACTCATGCTGCATATTGTGTCAGCTTTTTAAGATGCAATGGATCATCTACTAGGCACACCTAATGACTTCATTTTTTAATTGTTAATCATTTATGTTTCTTATGTTAGAGTAATTTGTTTATAAATTCTAAGGGTGAATAGCGCAGGCATTAGATGGGATGTGAATCAAATCCTTTGCCTTGGATGGTGTTGAAGTTCTTGAGTTTGTTACTCAGGGAAGTATTTCATCACACTCCTGACTTGTACCTTGTAGATGGTGGACAGGTTTTGAGGAGTCAGGAGATAACTTACTCATAACAGAATTCCTAGTGTCTGACCAGGTCTTGTAGCCACAGCATTTGCATGGCTGATCCAGTTGAATTTCTGGTCAATTGTATCTCCTTTGTTGTTGTTGGGAGCAGAAACAGGAGCAGCAGTAGGATTTGCCCCCTCTGCCTGTGCTGCCAACCAATAAGATGATGTGCAATCAATTTGTGGTCTGAACTCCACCTTCTTGTCTGCTCCTAATGACTCCCATGTCAATCAAAAATCCATCTAATTAAATCTGGATATAATTCAACCTGAAGAGGTTCATTGACCATACCTCCACTATGCTCTGGGAGGAAAATTCCATTGACAAAAACCTTTTGAAATTAAAAAAAAATTCTGCCACAAGAGGAAGCAACCTCCTAGCTTTAACACTGTTCAAGTCTAGGTAGCATCTTATATGTTTCAATAAGATTGCATCTCATTATTTTAACCTACAATGGTTTTACGTTCAACTTGTTCAACCTTTCTTCAAAAGAAAAGGCCTTCATTCCGGGAATGAGTTGAATCTTCCCTGAATTGCTTCTAATGCAATTATGTATTTTATCTAATAATAAGATGTAGATCTCACTATCCAAGCCCTGGGACATACCTTCTAGGTAAAACAACAACTTACCTTCATTCAATCTAGTGAACTATATTTGCTGTTCATAATGTGGTCTCTTCTACACTGGCGAGACGAAACATAGGCTGGGTTATTTTTTTGCAGAACACTGATACTCTTTCTGCAAACATAATCTTGAACTTTCAGTTGCCTACCACTTCAACACACTGTTGTGTACCCTGGCCAACAATTCAATTGCAGGCCTGATTCCATCCTTTTGCATTTTCTACCAACTCCATACCCAGTCCTGTTATGACAGGGTTGCTTTTAGCATAGTCACCCATTCCCACATTCTCATTGGCCCAAAATCACATTATATGGCTTGCATTCAACACAACTACCTCCTTTTCCCACTCTCATCCTATTATTATCACTTATTCAGCTTTTCTTCGCTCCTGGCCTGCTATCTATCATCTCCTTCTTTACCTAGTCCTTTCATTTTTCTCTATCTCTGTGCTTCATCGCTACCTATTCATTCACATCCCCCCACCCCAGCCTAAACCTTTGGCTTCAGTATAAACACTGGTTTTTCCAACCTACTAACAGTTCAGATGAAGTGTCATGAGACTTGAAATGTGAACTCTGCTTTCTTCTACAGTACTGCCAGACCTGTTGAGTATCTCCAGCAATTTCTGTTCTTGTTTCTATTTTGCTTGTTTTATACAGGTGAGCCAATATTGAAAGCCATTAGCTTGCTCCCAGTTCAGAACAATCAAGGATTGATTTTAGTTTAGAATAACTAAGGAGTAAAAGTCCTTAGACTTGATTGGGAGCAGAAACAAGTTTAGTTTCCCTGTTTGAGTGAACTCAGAACAGTTCATGGAAAACATAATCATCTCAGCAGAAAATATTAGTTTGTGTGGCTTCCAAATCAGGAGCGATTGATTAGATGTCTGCTAGTTATTAGAAGCAGAAAGTCTAAGCTCTCAGCTTTCTGAGTAACCTTTGCAAGAAGGCTGCATAGTTTTCAGGAAAGGAGATAAGTAGTTAAGTAGGACTTAAGTATTTGGCATAGAGGGTTAATTTCTATGGACTTGTTGGTGTTTGGAAGTGATTGAAATTTTTGTTTACTGTTTATTTTAAAGATATTTCATAACTGTCTTCTTTATCAAGATAGCTTGTTTTTTTGTATTTGCCTTTTGTACACCAGTTCTGGATAAAACCCATCCCTCTTTTATAAGAAATGTGGGTTGGTTTTAAGTATTTCATGGCCTCCTTAAATGATAACTCCTTCTGAATTTATGTTCCTTTTGATACACACAGTTCAATAGCCAGGTTAGAACTGGCTACATGTGCAATCGTGTTAATCTGCAGGCAACGCTAAGCTAGCCTACTGCCTGTATCATGTTGAACAGGCATGAGTTAACTGTGCATCACAATCCCCTCACCTGTTTTTGCGGGTATTGAGTTGAGAGCTCATCTAATTTAAATAAATCTCAATGTCAAAGCTGTTTGAAATACTGTTATATGACAAAATGCTTTTGTTTCATGCTTGCTGTTAATTTACAACATGTGATGATGGGTTGCACTTACTGATGTGACAATCATAAATGCATTACAACTTTGGCTCTGATTTTTAATGGATGAATAGCTAACCAATTTTGCTCCTTGATTTTAATGAGATTGAAAGCTTTGCTGCTTGTGATAATCAAGCTGAAAGGTGATGTGTAACCCTTGATTATCTTAATTTGTGATTTTTTAGGAAAATTCAGCCACACGGTCTGTTGAGAGTTAACAATGTTTTAAATAGGACAAGAGTGAACTCAGAGAATAATGCAGTGGAACCTGAAACAAGTGTAAGGGTCTCCATCAGTTTTAAAGCAGATTCAAATCTACAAAACAGATCAGCCCATTATTTGTCACTAATTGGTACCTTCAAGCAATCCTGCTCAGGTATAAGAATAGAAGAGTTGGAAAGGGAAATAGGAATGTCATACCTCTACATTATCTACAGATGAGCACCATCCTCTCCATCTAAAACAAGTTTTACATTGCATTCAAACTGCAATTGCATGATAGTAATTCTTGATTTTAAAAAAATGCTTAATAATGTTCTGTCCCAGCTTATTGAATACATATAGAAAAAAGATGCAACTTACAATGAACACAAAATGCTCAGTCTCATAAAATATTAATTAAGTATAACTGAAACAAAATTGTTGTTATGGATTAATGCATTGCTGTGAGCATTGCACAACTGTAATAAGAAACTCAGCTTACAATTATTATATTTTAATTTATACAATAACTCATAAAATAGTAGCTTCTAAAAATATCTCTAATAATGAAATTACTTTCTTTTTGGAACATAAGAATCAGAGCAGCTGAGCCAACACATTAAGAGGTCAGGTGATCTGTGATACGTGTCTCACTTCCTGACCACATTTTTACTAACATTTGCAGGTTCCAAGTCAAAACTATGATGGGCATAGCAGCAACATCAACACAGTCCAAGGCAAAGCAAACTCATTGAGTGACAGTTTATCCAATCACCTATGCATTCACCTCTTCCATCAGCAGCAGGCTATGGTATAAGCCTGTAATATCTGTAGGAATGTGCTGTATCAATTCCACAAAGTTCTTTAGTAGCACCTTCTGATGTATGTTTTGCCTCCAGCAGGTTATTTTTACCTGATGTGGCAATGCTTATGTTATCCCTTGTAACATACAAACTAGACAATGATACAGTGTTGAAAATTCTAACAGAATACTCATTACAGCTCACTGTCATACACAAACAATAAATTCACAGACACAGAAGCATCTGAGACAGTATTCAACAATTCGGTTACAAAGAACAGCATTCTTTCATCAGCACTACATGCCTCAAGTGGTCCAAGTTAAGATGGAATCAGAGACCTTTAAAGTCTTAGATCACATGCTTTGGTAATTGAAGTATTTTCATGGGCATGTCTCTTAGAAGTATCATGACATACTAACGGTGAGAATTAACACAATATCCTCACTTTTCCAAAAATAAACAAAAACAAAAATATATATGACTGTACGCGGACATGAGTTGCTAAATAGATGATTGCATAAACAGATAGAAACAGAGTTTACAAGATTAACAATTCAAACTTCATCGTAATGCTTTGGAGATTTGACAACATGTCCAGATCAAAGAACAGATGCAGGAGCAGAAATGTTTAAAGAAGCTGGAAAGATGAGACCACCTAGCTGTGTGTTTTCCATCAAAGCCAATGAGATGTAAAATCCATGGCTGCATTCTGGAAATGAAATCGTAAACTCAAATTTCATGGGCTTCCATGGTCCATATATAGCATCTGCTGGATGTGTTGTGCCTTTCAGCTGAACAACTATCCTACATCGAGAGATTGCACATGTACTTCATATACAGTGGTCAGAATTGCACTGAAGGACCCTGTTGTCAGGACATCATGCTCAAAAAGATCAAGTGCCATATTCCCAATCACAGAAGCTGTTATAAGTAATAGTTTAGAAATGTTGATGCATGATGTTTGTACGTGATCATTTGGTGCTACTTTCTAACGTGTGTTACTTTGATGCAGGTGCTTGTTTTTCAGGTAATATGTTAACAACTACATTCACATTGGGCATGCAGGAATGTAATGGAGGGGCATTAAGTATTCACATATGAAATTTATCAATCAGAAATTCTATTCAATTAAGTTATAATCATACACTTTATAACTTCTATATTAGTGGCTACATCATACCTATAACTCATCAGTATAATGTAAAGCTGTCCAGAGAATTTGGGAGTGCATGAGTTACATGGTCTAAAGCAAAATGTGTTTGAACAGTTTTGATTCAGTTCATTGTGATCTTGAATAAGCCACACAAATTGTCCTCTTAATTTAGAGTTAGGATGATTGGATATTCTAAATAATCCTTTTCATTTAAACTTTTCGGAAATCTATACAAGTACGCTGCAGAAATCTGTTCACAACAGGCTAAGAATTACAAAAGAAGCTCTGGATCGGCGCCAACACCTTTACAAAATTTGGTAGCTTTTAAAAAATTTGGCTTTAGTACAATGTTAATCACAAATACAAAGACCTTGATTTTCACTCTTTACAGGTTTGGGACAATTCTTGACTCAGAAGAAAGTGCCAGGAAGTAGGGATATTATTTTGGGATGGCAGAATTCTCTCAGAATCAGCCCTGGTAACCTCAGAATGAGTTTGGATGCTGCAAGAGATAGGCTGGGGAGAGAAGCGCTGCCTCAGTGCACTGGCACAGTGTTAAGATTTATGTTAAAAAGCAATACAACACAACAAAACTTTCTTCAGTCCTCACATTCCCTCACCCCACACATTCCCTCTCCCTCATCCATGCCAATCGATGTCACCTTATGCTCTCTATCCACCTCATGGATCCTCATACACTCCATACTAACATAAATCACTGTACTCAATCCCATGTGCTAACTGTCAAAATGCTGGTTGTTTTCACAAGGTTGCAATTGGCCAGGTTCCAACTAGGCTGGGTTTAAAAGTTTTTCATTGGGGCCCTTTTGTTTACCCTAACAGATAGTATCTTCAGCCTAATTCTTTAAAGAGACTTGTATAATCAAAGGGGAGTGACCAGCTAGCTGTGTAGCTAGCCTTCATTTAGATTAGATTTTTTTTTGATTCAGTTCAGAACTTTAGTGAGTTCAGTTGTTGCCGGAGATGTGTGAAACAGGCTGCTGACCTCTCTCTCTAACTTCAAGCCTGTAAGCTCTAGTTTGTTTCATTTGTACTCTTTGTGCTAAGCAATGTGTTTATTGGGACTGTTGCAAATACTTTGGGAACAGCATAATTAAGTCAGGTTTGGATAGAATAAGTTATCTGGTATTCTGTTTTCTGTCCTTTGCGTTTCATTCCACAATTTTGTAAATAAATTTTGTTTGTTTAAAACTTGGCAGTTGAACCAGCTAATTTCTCTAGGAATATTCACTATACACTTAGCTAAAACAAATAGCAAATTTACAGTCTGGGCTATCTGGTTAAAAATGTTTTGAGGAGTCTGACCTGGTCCATAATGTAACTCATGCTAATTCATGCTCCCACACTAAACACCCTTTGTTCTTTTACCTATCAGATCAACTCACCCAAGATCAACCACAGGAAAGTCTCAGGACCTATTCTGATATGAGACAAAATTCCTTCAACATTATAACTATAAACATTTTATTCACATGCATAAACCTTTATTAGAACAAGAATTGGAGTTCATAGTCACACTTTAGACTATAAACGCTTGGTGCTACCAACCAAATTGCGAAAATAGCAGCCTATTGTGTGAGTGGAAGGTGTGAAATTAACATTGGAGCAACAATCCGGTTATTGTAGACTTCGAGTATATGTTAATATAGACAGAGTGATATGGCAAGCTATTTTATTTAACATGCTAGATATTTTGTCACAGCTTTAAAAGGTAGGAGCTTTAAGTGCCTTAAGTTTGAGAATTTCTCTTGACACTCAAGATAGTTCTTCTTGATAGATCTTTTGTGATATCTTTGATAAAGAATAGGAGTGGGGTAGACCATTCAATCAATTGAGGTCACTTCATCACTCTATAAAATCATTGCTGACCTGATTAAGGCCATTTAATCCACTTCTCTTTTTAACTCCCATTACCAATTACTCTCTTGTCAATTAAGAATCTGTACAACTCAATCTTTAATATTTTCAATCACACAGCCTTCACTGCTCATTCTAAATATTAACAAGACTCTGACTGAAGAAGATCATCCTCATTTTTATGTTCATTGAGATCTTTTACTTTGAAACTGTGACACAAGTTCTGTATTTTTCCAGAGGGAAATGCCCCAGCAGCAAACATCCTCCCCATCAAGTTCCCTCAGAACCTATTTTACATATTTCAAGAAATTAATCTCTCACTCTTCTAAACTCCAAAGCACCCAGGCCTTACCAGCTCAACATTACCTCAACATTATCTCTGTATAACAAGATTTCCCTGTTTTCAGTATCTGGGGGTGGGGGGGGGGTGGGATCTGATGGCCTGGTGGTATTGACACTAGGAGAAAGTGAGGTCTGCAGATGCTGGAGATCAGAGCTGAAAATGTGTTGCTGATAAAGCGCAGCAGGCCAGGCAGCATCCAAGGAACAGGAGATTCGACGTTTCGGGCATAAGCCCTTCTTCAGGAATCAGGAGATTCGACGTTTCGGGCATAAGCCCTGCTTCAGGAATCAGATTCCTGAAGGAGGGCTTATGTCCGAAACGTCGAATCTCCTGTTCCTTGGATGCTGCCTGACCTGTTGCGCTTTTCCAGCAACACATTTTCAGCTCTGGTATTGACACTAGACTAGTAATCCAGAAACACAGTTAAAGTTCTGGGAACCGGATTTAAATCCTGCCATGGCAGATAGTGGAATTTGAATTTGATTAAAAAAACCTGGAACTAAGAATCTACTGATGACCATGAAACCAATTTTCATTGTCAGAAAAACCCATCAGGTTCACTAGTACCTTTTCATGAAAGGAAATCTGCCATCCTTACCTGGCTTGGCTTACATGTGACTCTAGACCCACAGCAATATGGTTGTCTCTCAATTGTCATCTGAACTGGCCCAGCAAGCCTTTCAGTTGTATCAATCGCTACAAAGGCTCAAAGAATTGAAAAAAAGACAGATCACCTTTTCAACACCTTTATTTTTCTGTTTTTATATTCTATTTTGGTTTATTTTTCTGTATTTTAAGATGGTGCCAGAGAGTGGTGGCACTTTATAACACTTTTCACCATATTTTACATCAAAGTACACTTAGCAACATGTACACTCAAATCAAATCAAACCTGGTATTGAACTAGGCATCGGAAAAAACAATGGTGGAAACAGCCCTGTCCACCCTGCAAAGTCCTGCTCATTAACGTTTGGGGACTCATGCCAAAATTGGGAGAGCCATCTCATAGTCTAGTCAAGCAACAGCCTGACATAGTCATACACTCTGAATCATACCTCACAGATAAGATCCCAGACACCACTATCACCTGGCTATGTCCTGTCCCATTGGTAAAACAGACCCAGCAGAGGTAGTGGCACAATGGTTTACAGTCAGGAGGGAGTTGCCCTGGGAGTCTTCAACATTGACTCTGGACCACATGAGATCTCATGGCTTCAGATTAAACATAAACAGGGAAACTTCGAACTGATTACCACGCACAATCCTCCCTCGACATCACTTGGATGGCATGGGCACAAAATGTACTCTGGGTAGGGGATTTCAATATCCACCATCAAGTGTGGCTTGGCAGCAATGTTACATATTGAGCTGGTCAGGTCATAAAGAACATCGCTGCCAAATTGAGGTCGACAGCAAGTGGTGAAGTAGTTAACAAGTCATACAATTATACTTGACCTCATCTTCACCCATCTGCCGACTGCAGATGCATCTATTCATGACAGCATTGGTAAGAGCGACCACCACATAGTCCTTGTGGCGCCATCTCCATGCTAAATGAGACAGACTTCGATCAGATCTAACAACTCAAGACTGTTGGCCACCAGCAGCAGCAGAGTTGTACTCCTGCACAATCTGTAACCTCATGGCCTGGCATACTTCCCACTCAACCATTGCCATTAAGTCAGGGAATCAACCATGATTGAATGGAGAATATAAGAGGGCACGTCAGGAGCAGCACCAGGTGTATCATAAAATGAGATATCAACCTGGTGAAGCTAACAAACAAGACTACTTGCATGCCAAACAGCTTAAGCAGCAAATGATAGAAAGAGCTATGTGATCCTACAACTCATAGATCAGATCTAAGCTCTGCAGTCTGGCCACATCCTGTCAAGAATGGTGGTGGACAATTAAACAACTCACTGGAGGAAGACACTCTACAAATATCCTTATCCTTAATGATGCAAGAGACTAGCACAGCAGTGCAAAAGATAAGGCTGAAGCATTCACAGCAATCTTCAGCCAGAAGTGCCGAGTGGACGGTCCATCTTAGCCTCCTCCAGTGATCTCTGGTATTACAGATAGCAATCTTCAGCCAATTTGATTCACTCCATGTGATATCAAGGAATGGTTGGAGATACTGGTGATTGCAAAGGTTAGGCACTGACAACGTTCCTTCAGTAGGACTGAAAACTTGTGCTCTGGAACTTG
The DNA here is from genome assembly GCF_020745735.1 of Hemiscyllium ocellatum. Classification (NCBI taxonomy): domain Eukaryota; kingdom Metazoa; phylum Chordata; class Chondrichthyes; order Orectolobiformes; family Hemiscylliidae; genus Hemiscyllium; species Hemiscyllium ocellatum. Next base: position 25,036,737 of record NC_083417.1, on the reverse strand, counting down.
CCGCACCCCTAGCCAAGCTGTTCCAGTACAATTACAACATAGGCGTCTAGCCAATAATGTGGAAAATTGCCCAAATATGTCCTTTATACAAAAAGCAGGACAAACCAACCCAGCCAATTACTGCCCCTTGAATTTACACTCAAGTATCAGTAAAGTGTTGGAAAGTGTTATCAACAGTGCTATCAAGCAGCACCTGCTCAGCAACAACCTGCTCAGTAATGCCCAGTTTGGGTTTCATCAGGGTTTTGTTTTGGTTCAAACATGGACAAAATCGAGTTGAATTCCAGAGGTGAGGTGAGAATCACATCTCTTGACTACAAGGCTTCATTTGACTGAGTGAGCTTTAAGGAGCCCTAGTAAATCTGGAATCAATGGATATCGGAGACAAAATTCTTCATGGCAGCACAGTGGCTTAATGGTTAGCATTGCTGTCTCTCAGCACAGGGACCTGGGTTCAATTCAATCCTCATGTAACTGTCTGTGTGGAGTTTGCACGATCTTGCCAATGTCTACATGGGTTTCCTTTGGGTTCTCTGGTTTCTCCCACTGTCCAAAGATGTGCAGGTTAGGTGGATTGGCCATGCGAAATTGCCCTATACTGTCCAGGCAAGTGTAGGCAAGGTAAATTAGCTTAGTAATTAGCAGAGCTGGATGGATAGGTTAGGGCAGTGTCTGGGTGCAATGCTCTTCAGAGGATCAGTGTGGTCTCATTGGGCCAAATGGTCTGTTTGTGCATTGTAGAGATTTTATGGTTTATACCTCATACATAGGAAGATGGTCATGGTTGTCAGCTTTAATACATCTCTGCAAGAGTCCCTCTGGATAGTGTCCTAGGCCCAAACATCTTCAGCTGCTTCATCAATGACCCCCTCTCCATCATAAGATTGGAAGTGGGGATGCTCGCCGATCATTGTACGATGTTCAGCAGCATTCATGACTCCTCAGACACAAAAGTAGATCATGTTCAAATGCAACAAAACCTGGACAATATCCAGGCTTAGGCTGACAAGTGGCAAGCAACATTCACATCACTCAAATGACAAGCTGTGACCATCACCAATAAGAGACAAGCTAACCACTGTCCCTTAACATTCAATGGTGTAACTGTCACTGAGTCCCCCACTATCAACACCTGGGAGGTTACTATTGACTAGAAACTCAACTGAACTCATCACATAAGCACAGTGGCTACAAGATCAAGTCCGAGGCTAGGAATGCTGCAGTAACTCACTTCCTGACTTCCCAAAGTCTATCCACTATCTACAAGTTAGGAGTGTGAAAGAATACTCCCCACTTGCCTGGATGAGTGCAATTCCAACAATGCTCTAGAAGTCTGACACCATCCAGGACAAAGTTTGATCAGCATTACATCCACAACCATCCACTTCCTCCATTACTGATGCTCAGTAGCCACAGTTCATACTATCTAAAAGATGTAGTGCAGAAAATCACCAAAGATCCCCGGATAGCACCTTCTAAACCCACAACCACTTCCAACTAGAAGGACAAGGAGAGCAAATACATAGGAACCTCTTTTAAGTTCCCCTCCAAGTCACACTCAATCCTGACCTGGAAATATATATCACTGTTCCTTCATTGTTGCTGGGTCAAGGCCCTGGAACTCCTTCACTTAGGGAATTGTGTATTAACCCCACAGCAGGTGGACTGCACTGGTTCACTGGCTCATAATCACCTTCTCAGGGGCAACTAGGGACAGGCAATAAATGCTGGCCAGTCAGCAACATCCACATTTCACAAAAATGAATTTTAAAAATCTTTCAATCAAGGCCACGTCTGATTATGTGCAATACCTACATGATTAATTTTGTTATTCATCATTCACACATCTAAGCTTTAGATTTGATATAGCTTACATGATATGAATGCATAAAGTTCTTTTTAAAACTATTATTAGCTGAGAAATATATACTGAAAGAGGAGGATGGCATTCTTTCAGGAATAAGACTCCTTTTCTCAATGTTTGCCTGGCTTTCTTAGTTTTCTTCCCATGTGGCATTCAAAGACAGCTCTGCAATTGGATGATTTGCTAAAGCCCTTCACTGACAACACTCTCAAAATGCAATAAGGTCTATGACAGTAACCTGATATAGTTTCCTTCCAACTCTGTGAGGAACAGTAGTAAGGAGTATGGGCCGTTTTACATGTAGATGATTTAGAAACACACCTGAGCCCTATCACTCTATTTGTTTCCCAATGTGTTGCACCACTTTGTTGCTAATACTTTTAATAATTCTGATAAATACTGTTTGTTAAACCAAACTAACTGTAATAACTACCTACAGCACTGAATGGCATTTAAGAGCTGGATCAATAATAGATCTACCTCTTCATCCGTGAAAATTGGATGTGTCAAAATGTGAATAAGAGAAACTGATTTGCTTTTCTTAATCTAAATGCTGCAATGAAGAAAATAAATGCATTAACCAAGAAAAGGAACTGCTTGCAGTCTTAGAACACAATTGCTGCTCTAATTTGAAGTGTTGACAAAGACACTTTAGTCAATTTTTCTCTCCTTTGACATTGAGGTACAGCATAGTGATAGCCTACTGAGTTGTACTACAAAATTATATCTCATGGAGTATGTGCATCGAATGACCATGTTTTGATTGCATAATGTTAACCATCCCAATAGGAAAGAATCCAATTGACAGTTTTCAATGAAAGGGCAAGTGGGATACTTTGCTGTGTCTTTGTGTCTCAAGCAGCAGCAGCATCAGCCAGACAGTGAGTGATATTCGGCTTTCTACCTTAACGATCAGAGAAGGATTAGTTGCATGCGAAGATATAAAGCAAGGAGATTAATTTCAATTATGAAAGAAAACATCTTTTCAAACGGTTTTAGTATCATTCTATATTCAGAAAAACAATCTGTTATTTCAATGTTCAAAAGCAATTTCCTCACAGACAAGTAAGGAGGAGTCTTAATAAAGTCAGTGCTTTCAAATCACTGATAATGTTCATGTTGAGTTTTGTGATTCCGAAATTCACATAAGTCAAAAACATACAATGTTTCCAACAATGGGAATGTTTCCAGTTTATTATTTAACAGGACCATAACTCTGAAACTTAACATTTCCTTCATCTATGTGATATGGCAAGAAGATTACAGTAAGACTGGAAAACTGGATCGTATCCAGGAAGTACTGGCTTCAGACTAGCAAAAATAAATGTGGGGCTAACAGACTGTCAACAAGTCATGTTCCTGGTTTTCCTGATGACAGTTTTTATCTTCAGGTCTCTCTCATGTTGTGAAACTCGTGTGATTGTTATCTATAACATTTCAACACTTTTCATCTAAGAATGGATTTACAAGTCATCTTAGATCAGCTTTGTATTTTTTGTTCTGCTCAGCTTCTAGTATTTGAACTGCTGTTACTAAGCCCACATTTTTTAATTTCACTGCCATGAAATATTATTCAGAAGATAATAAAAAATGTTATTTGGAATAGCATTGCATCAACTTCACAGTAAATTTGGGCGAAGAACTTCTCTTGGCTTTGTGCTCTGTATTGCAAGCTACATTGGACTGTTTCAAGTCTGGAGCCATGCATGCTGCTACCACATTGGCATATTTGTCTGATTAGAGATTCTTAGAGATTTTTAACTCCCTCTGTGCATCATTCCACGTACATGAACAAATTGAAATTCTAATTGTTTTTGCAACAGACTAACAATTATACTTTAAGTAATACAATGTAAATGCCTTGTTATTTTAATACTATTGTGCCAAGCACCCGTGTCATAATTGAACCTTACTTATTTTTTCTGCTGTGAGTTGATGTTACCTAATTTTGCAAAGGATGTTTGTTTCAAAACTTATTAACTTTCAGTGGGGGTGTTGGTTAATGGAGATAACACTTCATTTTCAAACTAATGTTTCTGACCCCAGCACTTTGTCTGTGGCTCCTGTCAGTCACATACCCACAATTCAACTGAAGATCATTGATCAGCGATCTGTGATAGTTGCATTGCGAGCAGTTGCAAAATGTACCCTAATGTAGAAGAAATAACATGCACACATTTTTTTCTCTGAGGTAGGGATCTTTAGCTCCTGTCTATTTGTGGAAAATATTTAATTGCATGTTTACTCTAGGGATTTGTAGTTTTAGGGCAACTCTGACAAAAAAGAACCAATGTTAATTGGCTTTCTCTGTTTAAATTTTGTGATTGTTCCAAACCAGGTGACATACTTATTGAATGCCAGTAGGCCAAGTGTTTGAAATGGAAAGATGGAGTATCTAACACCATTTGTATATGAATAGTGCATTATTAAAATTTAACTAAGACTTTTGGGAAACTGTACTGAATTTTTACATTGAACTATTGGATAAACCAACATCCAACAACAGGTTAGGAAAGAATCAATAATAATTTCACTTTTCAGAAGAGAAGAATCCAATTTAAATTCAGCAAAAAAAAACATTGCTAGATAAACAGGATCCAACCAAAATCCAATGGAAAGCATTTTTACCATAACTGTGAACTTCATTCTTGTCATCATCGAAAGAGATTTAGTTTAAACTAGTAATAACGTTTCAACCAATCATTAATGCAAGAAGGGCAAATATAAACTGATTTCATTCTTGTTGATTATGGGCAATTTGTTGAAACAAAATTACAGATTATACTAGCGAGAACTTTCATTAAGTTCGGGAATTCAGGCAAAAGTTCTGTTTCATTGGAATCAGTCAATTATAAAAGGAAGTGTTGCAGGAAAAGATAGCATAATTAACAGGGAAAATTTGACTCTAACTAATGGTAGCAGAAATATTTCCTTGGTAATTCGATATTTCATTCTGAAAATGAACGCTGCAAGGAAATACATAACGTTCTGATGACAAAACAAATAGTTAATGTATGATCAAGTGCATAAGGTTTCTGAAGCATGAAAAATTTGTTGTGAGCTTAAGGTTCTTTTAAATGTCAGCTCACTACAATCAGTGTTGCATGCAACTAAAGGACTATACAGGGATGATGTCCCAAAACCACCATCCTTGGGAAGGAGTTTGTGCTGGATTTCACATCTTGACAGTTTTTGATTTGGGTAGTTGAGATGGAAACATAGGTCAAGCTGTGTTTGGCAGGGTCAAGAATCACTCAGACCATGGGAGAAGACCAGCCCAAAAAGCTATTAAGTAGTCACCATGCCATCATGCCTATGTAGCACCCAACTAAACAAGCCACAAAATTCTTTTAATTTCCTACTAAGAATTAAAAGTCATGCATGGCAGCTTTAAAAAAAGTCCAGTTTTATGACCATGCTTTTTTTATATATGTGTGAACTAATGACATGATATCAAGTTATACAATTAACTTGCACTGCAGAAATGATATGTGTAAAATAGGTAGGAGAAGATTTTTAGAAAATACCTACAGATCATTTGATACATGAAGTTCAATAGAACTGAGTGGCATATGGCTCAGTGGTTATCACTGCCTCACAGTTCCAGGGACCCAGATTTGATTCCATCCTCGGGCAACTGTCTGTGTGGCGTTTGTGTGTTCTCCCTGTGTCTACCTGGACTTCCATGGATTGGCCATACTAAATTGTCCTGTAGTGTCCAGGGATGTGCAAAATAGATGTATTAGCCATGGGAAATGCAGAGTTACAGGAATAGGGTAGAGGTATAGAGATAGTCTGAGTGGGATGCTATTTGGAGGGTTGATGTGGGCTTTTTGGGCTGAATGGCCTGTTTCCACACTTTAGGAATTCTATGAAGACTATCAGCATCACTAAAATGACTGAAGCAACCCTATTGGTTGCTTTAATTTTGAAGAATTGCTATCTATTCAGACACTTTAGATATGGTGGTACATGAATCATGGATTCCCTACAGTGTAGAAACAAGTCATTTGGTCCATCAGGTCCACACTGACCCTCCAAAGAGCATCCCATCCAGACCCATCACTCTATAATTCCAATGGCTAACTCACCACACATCCCTGAACACTGTGGGCAATTTCCCATTGCCAATCCACCTAATTTGCACATCTTTGGACTGTGGTGGGAAACCAGAGCACCCAACAGAAACCCATGCAGATAAGGGGAGAACTTGCAAACACCCCACTGACAATTGCCCGAGGGTTGGATCAAATCTGGGTCCCCGGCACTGTGTCACAGCAGTGCTAGTCACTGATGAACCGTGCTGCCCTTTATTATGAAGTCAATATCGTGCGACGTTTTAGACTAGAAACCATGGAGTTTATGATGTTCCTCCCAGTTCAGCAGTGAAGTGGTTAAGTGCTACAATGCAGAGTAGAATGTATTATAGGTGGGACCCTTGAAGCAGGCCAACAGAAACAGATACTGCAGGGAGAAACCTACACTTTTTGAACTGAAGCCATTTAGCATAGAATGGGGAATTTCATGTAATTATGAAACTGCACACATCTCACATGGGCTTACACATGCAATTGAAACTACTAAACATCCCCAGAAACATATAGAATTTCACTAAAATTCAGTTGGAGGTTGACTGATTAAATACAAATTCACTTTTATGTGTTGCAGATACAAGGGAAAAATGCATGCGTTATATAGTGCTGGGCGTCAAATCCCAATTTGGCTTATTATGGAGATTAATTCCTGAACTGTCCTTTTTAATAACTGATACACCATTTTGTTTGGAACTCATTAAATCCTGTAAATGCAAAGGAATACTATACTTCCAAAAGCTGCAATGAATAAAATAAGAGTTTACATTTATATTTATGCTCTTTCTGAACCTATTTTTAAAACTGCCTATCAGTAACTGATTTAATAAAGAAAAAATGATTGCCATAAGGGTTAGGAGATGTGTCTTGGAACATCTGGTTTTTCAAAGCTAGTTTGAACTGGAAAGCCTGCGATCGATGGTAAAATGGATGACATTGTGAATGACACTAATAAGCTCTAAATGTTCACAAAGCATGCTAGAACCAAAACTTTTTTTTTTGAGCACATCACGAGGTTAGGCATCACCGTGCACTAAATTACAGAACTGCCTCATGACACTAGCAAGGAGTGTGACTCCTTTATATGGACAGCCCAGCAATTAGGCTCGACAAGAAAACAGCCTTAGGTAGAAGGTCAGTATTTTAAAGCATTATTTTTTATATAAAAATTCTTCATTCGGGTATTTTAGGTAGGAAATGAACATTTCCAGAAAGGTATGCAATTTATATCTTTCACCATAATTGGTTGTTTATGCAGCATGGAGTAGTTGCAGCCTTCTCGAAGAGGCCATATTAGAAGTAATGGAGTCAACTGCAGAGGCTGCAGCCTGACTGATGAGTTAGATATGAATTGTTAGTAACCAAGGCCTATCCCAAGGGGATTCATTAAGTGACTGGTACTCTACACCATCCTGTCATTTCTAACCTGGATGTATCCTCAACATTATGGAAGCTTTGTAGTATTTTTTGCAGTAGGCAGTTGCTAGGCTTTGCCAAACATGACTTGCTAATAGAATGAAAATTGAATGTCTCCTTGAAATTTGAACTTCTATTTAACTTATTTAGTGATTCATAAATACAGACAATTGAAATCTCCCTGAAAGCATTAAAGGAAAAATTAGGGGAGGAAATGCAAGACACAAAGAGAACTGAAGTAAAACACTGTTAAAAGAACCTCTTAAATTTATTATAATGTTTCATATAGAAGCTATTGGTACATTTCGCAGTAAGATCCTGATTACATTTCATGTTGACCCTTAGCCCATGGGGTTGACTGCAATAATAATAAAATGCAAAGCTTCCTGAGTCTCACTAATAGCTCTGCAACATTAAACAGAACTAAACCTAGACTAATTACAGAAACTAAGAATGCACGGGAATTCAGCCTCTAATTTATATATTTATTTCATGGCATTTTCTGTGAAATGACATGGCTATTGTGAAAGGCTTTGTTGAAATGATTACAAAGCATATCTGTACAATTGAAACTATCAATCTGTGCATCACCTTGCCAGTATTATATCTCCAGCAGGTTCTGTTCAATTGCACTTTTGTTCTTTAAAATGAAAAATATCAAAAAATAAAACATATGAATCTGTACAAACCAAATGCTCCATTACATTTCACACCTCATAATAAAATTAGCTATTTAGGAAACAAAATTTTGCTGTTAAGAAATGTCATGCGATCTCAGTAATAATATTCTCAAAGGTGAATAATATGCTGCAAAATATTTCCCACTCACTATATTTTAATTTTAATTGTATTGTAAACATCCATCTTTTTGAAATTAAAAGGAATAGCAATGTTTGAAATTATAAATAAGGCTGAAAATGCTTGAAATGCATGTTTTACTTTGTGCATGCAAGAGAAAGACAGACTATCATTTCATGTGGCAAATCTTCATCTAAGGATTCAAAACATGGTTTTTCACTTCCTGGTGCAGGTCAGCCGAATGTGTTTTCAGCCATTCTGTTTTTATTTCATTCACTTGAATGGTAATTATGAATCAAAGATTCTATTTGTCGATCTTGATTCTTCAAATGGATATCAAAGATCCATGGAATTATTGGAATAACATCAAGCTGAACAACATTTTTTCTTCAACACAATATTAGCAACAACACGAATTATCTGGTTACTTATGTTGTTCCTATTTGTGGGATCTAGCTACACACAACATGGTTCCTTCACATTTCTACACAAAATTACTTCATTTCATTGTTTGCTATGCTTTGTGATCTTTCTGAAGGTATGATGAGATGCTTTGTAAATGCAAGTCCTTTTTATCTTCCAAGCATTGGATGTGTAAATTATTTCTGTTTTTACTTTCAGTAGAATAGTACAGTAATTATGAATGAGAAGGAGTGCTTACACTGAGGATTTCACCATCTGCAAAAGCAATCAGTGTCATGATCAAGCTCCTGGTGTACCCAATTCTCTTTTTTCTTCATGCTCATTCTTTTTCCTTATAATATGGAAAAAGTCTGTCCAAAATCAAATGAAAAACAGAGCTTTAATAGGCTAAAATGATAAAACCTTTGCACCACGTAACACTTTTTAAAAAATCTGTATAATTCCTTATAGAATGTAACATAATGTAACTTTCTAAATTTTTGTTGCAGTACAGGAAAGTATTGTTAGGACGTATATAACGTCCACCTATTTCCCATGTCACATGAAATATGCCAAGTATTGTTGAGTGTTATATGTGGAGTTGCAAATACAATGGAAGTCTGTAAGAGCTGTCATTTGGCATTGCATCTTATATCCTTGGGAAACAAAGCTTCTCAATTTTCCAACTAATATTGTAACATTAATGCTGTTACAAAGCAATATTTCTAAATTTCAACATATGGTTACAATTGTGAATCAAATGCAAATGGACAAATACCAAATATACAATATTCCAATTGTTCATTGGTAGTGCAAGGTTTTTAAAATCTATTCAACAACTAGTTTTATAACTTGAACAGAAACAGTTCCCACAAGTAATTAATTGAACACTTCAACTATGATAATGAAATCTAGGCTTTCTTTCATCTGTTGGAAAACTGCTAAAATGCATGGTGATTCTTCCATTCTTGCCGTTCCATGCATCACTCTGACCTTGAGGCAGGGTGGCGATAAGCTAGGTGGTCAGCAGGCCTACCTTGAAAGCATCAATTCTGGATGTTTTGAGAGATGTTTGCAGTGCTGCCAGTCTATGGACCTGTAGCCCGTAGGCTAGAAAGGACACATCTGCCATTTATTGATCCTATATCTTGGGTCATTTCACTCCACTACGTTCCTGTATTAGTTCTTTGTCGAGTATTCTGTATCTGCATATGCCTTATCTTAGGTCCCAGTTTCTTCTAATATACTTCTGTGCTGAAACCTTCCTATTGTCCTGTTCCCTTTATGAGATACTGATGGCCCAACAATTGATACAAGCGCTATGCTGTTATTCTTCTGCTAAATCTGTTACTTCTTGTATCCCCTTCTTACTGCGCCAGGTGTGACCATCAAGTGGCCAGTTTAATGGTGATTTTCAATCTATTAGCTATGTCTGAGAATTGTCAGCCAATCAGATGCCAGCAGCTTTTTTGGTCAGCAGTGCCCCTGGGATGGTCAGGTTCACTGACAGACTGGAAGTTCCAAGATTACAGAGTGACCCAAATCCCAGGTAAAAATGTGGGGCATGAGGGTTTTTGTGGGATGATGTCATGAGAGAGTGGTGTAAGGAAGTTGGCAGCAAAGGCAGAGTCAGGCTCCACATAGTATTAACATTGAAAGTGATACTGGTTTGTACTAAATGAATGCCAACTCCAATAATGTTGGTGTAAGAAAACATGTGACAGAGAGACTTGGTGGAGTTTGGTCATGACTTCAGTGGAGAACATGCGTTTGTAATGCTGTGCATTATTCCTTCATGCGTAATAGACTCATACCTGTTGAATCTACTGAAGACTCAGTCATCTCTCCAAAATTAGACGAACCAACATGTAACATGGCAACAGCTGGGATGCACTCCTAACAGACTCAAATGCCACTGAAAAGAATTAAGACCTGAAAAAAAGTTCCTAAACTGCAGAACTTAGGAAGAGGCATCAGAAGAACTCCAAACCAGTTCCAGCGATAAAACGAAAGTAGGCAAAAGGTCAGAAAATCAACTTACAAATCAACTTCTGGTGTTCCACAGATGTGTAGTTGTCTATATGAAAAAAATCTAATCCAGCAATTGCAGGCTTTGAGTTGGAGAACAAAGCAAAAGTTGGGGATCTGATGAGACATCCTTGCAAATCAATCTAAAAGCACACTGAGCAGGAAGCATTAGGAAATCTATTGCCCTAGAAAGGAAGGTTTAAAGTAAAATATTTTTCAGTCCAATAGAGGTTGGTACGATTACAAATGGTGACTGCAAGGAAGAAAAAGAAAAGCAAAGCTAAAAAATGGCTTCAAATATTCAATAGTCTGGGAGCAAGGAGTGAAGAGGTGGTTGAAATAAATTAAAGTAAAGCAGTTTCCAATAGTTTTTCCATGACCTTAAAAAAGAAATATCAGATTTAGCAAAGAGATCCTCCTGTGAAAGACAGTGATCACAACCAGGAATCAGTGCAAAACTGATCAGTGTGAAAGCAATATTCAACAAATCAGCAAAACTATCAGAACGCTTCAAACAACAATGATCATAAATTTCCATATACTTGAGAGCTACAGGCACAAGGAGGAACCATATCAAACTCAGAGCTGGTAAAGTTAGTAAACATTATTCTAAAGTACAGAATTGTTGTGGATTAGACAAGTTTGAAAATGGGTAAGTCATTTAAAATGGAATCAGTGAAGATCGGGGTGAGGATGGGGATTAGGGGAAGGAAGTTGGTCACTGGTTGGAGTCATATTTGGCACATAAGAAGCTTGTCATGTTGTTGGAGCTCAACTCCAGTACATCTCTCCAGGAGGTCCTCAGGGTCCTAGAATCAATCACCTTCAGCTGCTGCATCAATGACCTTCACCCCATCATAAGATGAGATGTGGGATTGTTCACCAATGATTACACAAAGGTCAACAAGAACTTCAATATTTAAGAAAATAAAGCAACCCTCATTTAAATGCCTCAAGAGCTAGACAATATATAAGTTTTTGTAACAATTGTCAAATAATGTTCACTCCACACGAGTGTACGAGATTATGGCTTTAAGAGGAGGATTTTGTCCTTTTTTTATGGGGAAAGGCTGAGATAGAAATGACAAGAGGTCTGCTCAAAGTCACTAAAATAAACAACTTGTGTGGCCTTGGTTTTTTTTTAATATTGGAACAATAAAAACAGTCTGAAGTGTTAGGGTCAAGTTCCCACAGAACCAGGATTTTTCGTTTCAGCAGTTGCTGGGAACTTGAAGCTGGATGTGGAAGCTTTTATTCCTCCCTCTGTTACAGCTAAAAGCTGGGGTTCTCTTCCTGCTGCTCGAATTGCATGTGAGACAATCTATTTTACTGAATTTGCCTTTGCCAAGGATATGTTTATCAGATGTTATTGTACTGGAACAGTTAATTAGTAGTACTTAATATATAAATTATTTTGTTAAACATTTCAATAAAGTTACAGTTAAGCCAATTCTTTGTCTTTCTTTTTATTTTGTCTGTATTTTGAACATAGTGTAAAAATAAAGTATGTTTTGCTTAAAGTCAAGTAGTTTGACCAATCAAATTGCATCTGGAATTCAAGGCCTTGCGCTTATCTTTAAAAAAAGAAAAGGTGAAGGTCAAGGCTATCCTCTTAATATAGTTTTAACAGGTTTGATCTGATTCATGACAAATTGGGAGCACTCATCAGCATCAAAATCTGTAATTCTAGGTTCAGTTCAGGATTATTGGACAAAAAGGCAGTGAGTGGTGAGTGTTGGTGTGTTTTCTGTATTTTGGGTGTTGCATTCAGTTGGTTTAAAGAGGATGTGCTTTGTGTAGTAATGGCTGTTTCCTGGGGGTGGAAAATGTCACTTCGGGATTTTTACAGAAACTCAGCATGGCAAAGCTTTTGGAATTGGTGTTCAAGCTACTGTTAGAATTGCCTTTGTCTGTGTGAAAAGCGGAGGTAATTGTAGCATTAGCTCAGCCTTTATGATTGCCAGAAATGCCATCAGAATCTTGGGAAATGGCTGAAGTTCAATTGCAAATGAAGCAGCTTCAACATGAAAAAAAATGAAATAGTTTGAATTACAATTGAAAGAAAAGCAGAAAGAGAGAATAACTCTAGCAGAGGAAAGAAACATGGAAATAATAGCCCTGCAAAATACAAGGAAAAGGAAAGAATGGCTCTAGCAGCAGGTAGGGAGAAAGAGAGTTTTTGATCTTCAGAGGGTGGAACCAAAAACTGAAAGTCATAGAAACCTATGGTGTAAAAACAGGCCCTTCGGCTCAACAAGTCCAAACTGACCCTCCAATGGGTATCTTTCACAAACCCATTCCCCTCCCCAATTACTCTACATTTATCCCTGACTAATACATCTAACCAACACATCCCTAGACACTATGGGCAATTTAGCTCAGCCAATTCACCTAACCTGCACATCTTTGGATTGTGCAAGGAAACCCACACAGACACAGGGAGAATATGCAAACTCCACACAGACTGTAGCCCAAAGCTGGAATTGAACACAGGTCTCTGACGCTGTGAGGCAGCAATACTAACCACTGAACCACCAAGTCAACTTAGAATGGCAGAAGTAGAGGTGAAAGGTAGGAGTAGGGGTGAGGTAGTGATGGATAGCAATCTTATCACAGCCGTTTGAGAAAGTGGCGAATCAACTGAAATGGTCAGTGATCATGTGGGTATTGTTGATCCAAGCAAAGTTGGTAGGTAGAGCGAGTGAGAAATTTGCATCATGATCAGAGGAGGTATCTGGAGTGTATGATGAGATGAATAAACTAATTGTAACTGCTTATGAGCTAATAGGTGAATTCTACAGACAGGTTTTAGGAATCTAAGGAGGCAACCTGATAAAGCTTATATAGAGTTTGAAAGAATCAAATAAAGTCATTTTTATCAGTGGATAAAGACATTGAAAATAGATCAAACAAATGGCGCTCTGAGAGAGATGATTATTTTGGAGGAGTTCAAAGATTCACTTTCACTCATGTGGAGGACTAGAGAGTTAAAACTGCATGATTAGGAGCAAAATGGCAGATGATTATGAGTTGGTTCATAATTCAAAATTTGGCTTCAGATATCAATTCCAATCTGAGGGAAATAGAAATTGGGGGAAAAAAATCCTCAGGTCAGAGGGGAAAAGAAAAAAAATCATTGAAAATAGTTTACCACAGTGTGAAAAGGAAGTCCATGAGGTGGAAACAAAAGTAAAAATGCTCAGGTGACTTCACTGTAATAATGTTGGCCACATGAAGTTGCAGTGTTGATTTTTGAGAAAACCCCTAGGAAGACAGATGTGGGAAAATAGGATGAGTCAGTAAGTTTTTTTGAAGTGGTAAAGGAAAGCATAGTGGAAGCTAAAGAGCTACAAAAGAACATACAACCTGATCAGGGGCTGATTGAGAAAGAAGTGCCGAATCTCTTTAAAGAATTTATTTTACATAGGTGAGGTTTACTTATGTATGCCAGGAGGAGCTGGTAATGAAATTCAGATTTTAAGAGGTACAGGAGCAAGACAATCTTTGATGGTGAGAGATGAGGAAATATGTAATTCAGAAAGAATATTGTCAGGAAAAGTAGTAATATGTGAAATTCATGGTGAGAAGAGTAGTGTTCCAAATTATAAAGTGAGTTTGGAGAGTCTGGTGAAAAGTGGTGAAGGTGTGATGGGAGTAATAGAAACATTCTCGGTTCCAGAAATCCAATTTATCCTTGGTAATGATATAGCTGGATCACACGTGGGATTGTTGCCTGTTGTGGTTGAAAGGCAATGGAAAATCAGGCAATTGAGATGTTACAGGACATATATCCGGGGATATTTCCTGAGTGTGTGATAAGAAGGTCACAAAGCTACAGGTGGAGGAGTAGAAATCAAGAAATAAATACAAGGAGTTGAAGTTCAATTATTAGATGCTATGTTTGACAAAATGGTTGAGAAAAAAAACCACAAGAACAGGTGGAGGACAAAATGGATATTTCTAATTCAGTGAAATCACAACAGAAAAATGTAAAGCTAAAGACTGTGTCAAAAAGTATACACAGAAGAAGAACATGAGTGTATCCCACACTGTTGCTATCTTAAAAATAAAGTCTTGATGAGGAAATAGAGATCATCACATATTCAGGCAGAAGGAAAATGAGCAGAATTCCCTCAAGTTATATTACTGGTGAGTTTGGAAAGGAGGTGTTGTGGTTAGCAAGAGGAGATCATTTGAGAGTAAGAAAAACTCAAGCAAAAAAGTAGAAACATTTTTATTGGTCAGGACTGCATAAGGATGTGGTTGACTTTTGTCGGATATGTCACACATGTCAGGTAATTGGAAAACCTCAAACAGTGATAAAACCAGCACCCCTAATTTCCATTCCAACCTTTGAGGAACCTTTTACAAGAGTCTTAATTGATTACGTAGGACCCTCTACCTGTAACAAAAAGTGGTAATCACAATTTGTTGACCATAATGAAAGTGTCTACTAGATTTTCAAAGGCCATTCCATTATGCAGTATCAGATCTAAAAGAATTGTAGAAGAGTTACTCTTTTTTTAATAGATGTGGACTACCCACGGAAATACAAGAGTTAAATGTTACATCAAAATTATTCAAAGAAATTATGGATAATTTAGGAATAAAAGAATTCAAATCCACTGTATATTATCCAGAACCTTGGGGACACTTTAAAATGGTGGTATCAAACTTTAAAGACTATATTGAAGGGTTATAATAAAGGAATTGGGATAAAGGAATTCCATTCATACTTTTTGCAATCAGGGATGCACCTAATGAATCAACTAAATTCAGTCCACTAGTATTAGTTTTTGGACATCAAGTGAGAGGACCACTGAAATTAATTAAGGAGAAATTGTTGAGTCACATTTCAAAGATCACAAATGTATCAAATCTTAGGGGAAGTTTAAATAGAACACATGATTTGGCTGTTTAGCATTCGAAAGTGGCATAGCATGTGGTGAGACATGAAGCAGACAATAAATCACAAATTTGTAATTTTGTTAGTGAAGATAAAGTTTTAGTGTTGCTCTCAGTGGTAGGTGAATCAGTAAAAGCAAGGTTTTGTAGGCCTTATCAAATCAAAATGATATTAAGTGAGGTGAATTATTTGAGTCACACAAAGAAGAAACATTTGTAGCATCAATCGGAATATTTCGATCGGCTTCAGGAGGCAGACTTGGTGATAAACCTGATTAAGAATGAATTCACAAAAACCCAAGTCACAATCCTGGGCCATGGACAAATAGCCCCATTGGATGTGAAAATAAAGATCACTGAGGAAGTCTCCGATACCATCAATGAAGAGGGAAGTGCACAATTCCTGAGGCTGAGTGGTTTTGATTGGAAGTTGGGACTAAAAGTTAACAGTTCGGATAATCAAATGCCAGATAATCAAGGTTCCACTGTATTGTAGTGTACTAATAACACAACGCTAAAGGTTTTTAAAAATGAAGGTAATTTTGTGTATTGATGGTTTGTTGTTTTTAAGTGGGGCGACCTATGGTGATACTATAGCTTTAATAGGGATATTTTAAAGGAAGAAAGGTTGATGCATAGGAGTTGACCGGTCTGTGAAAAAACAATGAAGTAACCAGTTTGTGAGGCCTTCTTTTTTTAAAAGTTGGAACAATAGAAACAACCTGAATGAGTGTGGTCAAGTTCCTACAGAACCAAAATTTTTAGTTTTAGCTATCAGCAGTTGCTGCATCTGGAAGCTGGATGTGCAAGCTCTTAGTTCTCCCTCTGTTACAGCTGGAAGTTGGGTTCTCTTCAATATGTGAGATAATCTATATTATTGAGTTTGCCTTTGCCGAGGGTATGTTTATGACATTTTACTACATTGGAACAGTTAATTAGTAGTGGTTAACATATATTATTTTGTTAAACATTTCAATAGAGTTATAGTTAAGCCAATTTTTTTTCTTTTTATTTTGTTTGTATTTTGATTGTAGTGTAAAAATAAAGTGTGTTTTGCTAAAGTCAACAAGTTTGACCAATCAAATTGCATCTAGAATGCAAGGCTTTACACTTACCTTTAAAATAAGAAAAATTTAGCGTCTGGACTATCCTCTTAATATATTTTGAGGAGGTTTGGTCTGGTCCATAACAAATGCCAGGCAATGGCCATGCCCAACAAAAGAAAATCTAATCATTACCCCTTGACATTCAATTGTATTATTATCATTGAATTTCCCACTATCAACATCCACGTGTTAGAAGGGTTGTGGAATACAGTACTCCATTCTTGACTGAATGAGCGCAGTGTCATCAAGACTGAAGAGGATTCATATGATCCAGGACAAAACAGTCAGTTTGACTGGCACCAAACTCAAAATCATTTACTCCCTCTATCACTGTCTCCTCATAGCAGCAGTATGTGCAAGCTGGAAAATGCACTGCAGAAATTCACTAAAGATGTTTAGAAAGTCCCTTCCAAACCCACGACCATGTCCATCTAAAAGGATAAGGACAGCACGCCACGACCTGCAAATTCCTCTCCAAGCCACTCACCATCCTGACTTGGAAATACATTACTGTTCCTTCACTGTCACTGGTTCAAAATCCTGGAATTCCCACTCTAATGGCATTGCGGGTCAAATTATACCATGTGGACTACAACCGTTCAAGAAGGGGCTCACCATCACCTTCTCAAGGGCAGACAGGGACAGCCAATAAATGCTGGTTAGCCAGCAATGTCCACATCCCACAAATAAAAGGAATGATTCATCAAAGTTAGAATGTGTACTGAAGTAAAACCTTTATTTTCACAGAAGTCTTTGAAGTTATAAAATATTTTTGGATGATATCGCTGACTTCCATTGTGCATTATGGAATACATTTATGTCAATATTTATTACTAATGTTCAACCAGATGCAGGAGTGAATGTAATACATTTTCTGAGTATAGACCATGGCTATATTATCGAAGTTCAACAGAAACTGAGTTACATGGTCCAGGATGGATTTAATTAAAAGTGAAGAGAATATGCAGGCAACACATCAGTATAAGTGAAAGCAGATACGAGAAATAATGTATACTGTACAGGATCAATAATTTTTTTTTAAGTAAAAGAGTTTGTATTAACCTTAATCTCATTAATTGAAAGTTAAAAAATAAAAATCCAGAAGTCACTTCAAAAGGAAATATTCTAAAATTATTTACAAACTTAAGATTGAAAATAGTATTAGCTTGCAAATACTAAACCTGTATGTGTTTTTATGGGAATACCATTCCCATTAATGAAATCTTTCCAACTTCAGCAGAAAGAGATGTCAAGGACAGGAGTTAATTCTCCTGTTACTTAGCCTACAGAGTGGTGTTTTGCAAAAGTTCCTTAAAGTAATTATACTCTACACATTTGTGTAGACTTAATTCAATTTAAAAAGATCATAATAAGTGCACAATTTAATAGATAGTCCACAATTTAATAAGATCATAATAAGTGAAAAATCACCCCATGTCCTCAGTGGACCAAAAATGTGCAAAGTTTTCCAAAACTATTATGTTCACATAATTAGGCACGGCTAATGTTCCTTTGGATGGAAAGGTCCTGACAACTTTCACTATTACTCTGTTTGGAAGAATTCATTTTAATCACTTACATTTGATATAATGTCTGAACCAGATATTTACCAAAGCACCATGTCAGACATTTTATTGAGTCTTAAATGAGTAATATGTTCTTTGGAAAACAACTTATTCCATGCTGAACTGTCAAAGGCTTGAGGGCTACAACACTTTAACTTTTTGTTCAAAATAAGCATAGAATGCATTGAGCCCACTGGGGAGGGCTGCATTGTTGCCAACGATTCAATTCAATTCACTTTGCAGCCCATTATATTGTGTATGCCTTGCCACATCAACAAGCGTTTGCGTGGTTGATCTGGAACTCTAGTTTAGTCCGTTATTTTCTCTTGGTGTCCTGATAGCTTTGCAAAGATTGTACCCAGACTTCCTGTGTAGGTCAGTGTCGTCTGACTTGCATATCTGAGACCTGGACTTCAGTCAGGAGTGGATCTTCCAGTTCATTCATGGTTTCTGGATGGGGAACACTCGGATTAACTTCTTTGGCCATTTGGAATTACTGACAAGCTTACCTCTGAAAACGGTTCACTACTTGTCAATGAGTCTTTCAAACAAATTTACAGAAAACTGTTGATTTGTACATCTTACAATCTTCCCAAGATATTCTCAGCATAAATGTGAACATGAAATGGAATTCAGAACTTTTAATGCATTGTTGGTGAAGGATGTAGATTTTCAAACTGTACTTCTAAATTACAGGTCTACTCCATTTAATTGTGGTTTAGCACCATTAGAGTTGTTGTGGGGCAGAAAGCTCTGAACATGGCTTCCAAACCTACTCAAAAACTATTTCTAGGGCTAGCAATCCTGAATAATTAAAGAGTTCTAGACTGAGGATAGTCTTATCAAAAATAACAAGCTGATAACTATGGTAGTTGATTTAATAACAATAAACTATATAAATTGATGGAAAGAGAAAAAGTAGGAATTTGAAACCAAAGCTGAGAAGGAATAATAGTTTTGTGAGATGATAATCAACAGAGATTTTATTTTGTGCACACTGCAGAAAGTACTATATATCAGAACAGGAGGCACCTTACTTCTCTTCATCACAGACATCAATCAGTAATAAATTTGGATGAACAGGTATTCTTCCAGAAATTAATAATGAACTAGATACCACAATCTCAATGAAAGTCATCCAAGACGACGCAATAACTCAAAGGAAGACTACTGATCTTCTGCGTTTGACAAGAATGCAATCAAGGAAAATTGGGAAGCCTCCTGACAGATTAAATCTGTGATGTCAGCCACTTGGGGGGAGATGGAGTAGAATGCAAAAATGAATATGAAAAATATGAACAAGGATTTGCAGGGAGATGTAGTATTGTGTTGAAAGGGATAGTGTCTGGGACTGGATAAACGCCCCCTCCCATAATGATGATGTAAGAGATAAATGGTAGACAGTCATGAAGGAGTATGATCATGGCTTCAGCAGAGAAAGGCAATACTATGTAAAAGTGTATATTGTTCCTTCAAACATAATAAATTGGGTACTGTTTAAACCTGCTGAAGAATCAGTAATCTCTCAATAAAGCCAGATGAACCAACATACAACTATTTCAGAAGAGATTATGCATGTTGACAAAGCTGCCTACAGCTGGGTTAATAGCAGTAGCAGTGCCCTCAGGCCCAGAAATGGTAATTAATTGTCCACTTAAGAGCCACAATTGATAACATGGCAGAATGGCCGAGGAGGAGCATTCCTCACAACTACTCCACCTCCTCCACTGACTTTATCCTGGTAGAGGCAGGAAGGTGAGAAGGTCCACCCAGTTAAATGCCCTTCCCACCTTCAAGTTCACCACCAGAGAGACTACAGAATTCTAGCCACATTGTGGGTCATAATGTAGAAAAATTGGAGACTTCTGTTATTTATATTGTCAGCAGGAGCACCCCATAACAGCAAAAAATGAACTGCTCATTATTCCTGCAAAAGCTTTAAAAAGTCATTTTATTAAAAGTACAGAAAACAATTTACTGTAGTACTTTGAATATGGGACAAAATTCAACTGCAGCCCTTGAGGAGGTTTAAACAAAGGAATACAATATATTATATCTGATTAACATACTTACTGTTCATCAATAACAATTATGCTGTCTTATTAACTTTTGTCAGAAACACAATGTAAAGATCGGCAGAAGCTGAAACACAGAAAGGAGTCTGACAGCCAACTTAACTTTATTATCTATGACAATTTGATGCTAAAAGCATCCCGCTTTCAAAGAGAAAGAAGAAATAGTTTGGAATGTACTTGGTTCTACTGCTGTATAACATTGTCTGATGAATATTTTATGATTGTCAGTTCAGCACCTTAATTTTCTCTTCTTGAACCCACCAAATATATGTATTTAACAGTACCTATGTATTCATTTCGAATGACTTCAATCCTGCCAGCTATGTTTCACTTGAGCCTTTTTGCCCATGCTTTTTTGGCTTGTTGTAACATGACCCGGTCATGGGCCATGTTGCTGCCACATTGCATTAAGTCTACATATGTACAGCAAAGCAGTCATAAGAAACCTTGCTGGTTCATTGTTGCTCCTTCTCTGTGAGAAAGCACCTTGACCTTGCACAATGCTCAGTGTCTTCCTGCAGTGTCTGGAAGATGAACTCAGTGGAATGGGATAATTGAATTTGTTTCTGACTATTGTGTGTAGCTCATGGGTTTCCCAATGTATTACATGTCCTCACCATGGCTTTTCATGTGTTTTTATTACAAAATGATTAATTCATGTCCTACAGTGCTGCTTACGGAGATTTAATTTTGAAAATGGATTGCATCAGCCTCAGCAACACTTACATCTGATTTTACTTGATCATTATGAGACCAGAGTTGTTCTAGAGTACAGGGTTTTTCGTTAAAGTCTCATTTGGAGCAAAAATCTTAAAATCTTATAAATGTTTAGTCTTACTTCAATTTAAAATCAGTTAAACTTAAACTGTTTATCAGTTGGTTTGGTGTTTGTCTTTAGATTTGATCCTTTTCTGCTCACTGCATGACTAATCATAGAATGGAAAAGGTAGAAAAACCACATTCAGAGATTTCCCAATATAAACTGTTTTATGATATAAGTGACTTGGTGAGCTCAGTTCTCTGCTGCTACACTATACGATGAAATGATGAGACGTGAGATTGAATTGATACTATCCATCACATCAAAACGAGTCCTGTGCTATTGAGACACTGCATCTCAGAAGTTGGGTGGAATCCCACCAAGACTGAGGCAAGATTTCTTCTTCTCTCATTTCTTTATGAGGGACTTCCTGTTTCAGAAGTTAGTGGATCATAGAAATCAGGAAAGGAACATAGAGGTAAGAGATTATAAAGCAACTGCAAAATGGATTGAGTGATAGAGATGAAGGAACACTGTCATTTGAATATTGTAAAACTGCTAGTATCTTCCTCAAGTAATGCTAACGTATAGTCATATCAAACAAACAGTTCATGAAATACATGAAGAAAAATTATATTCACTTGTTCATAGATACATATCTTGAACTAAGAGAAAGTGAGGACTGCAGATGCTGGAGATCAGAGCCAAACAATGTGTTGCTGGAAAAGCGCAGCAGATCAGGCAGCATCCAAGGAACAAGAGAATCGACGTTCCAGGCATAAGCCCTTCAGGAATTCCTGAAGAAGGCCTTATGCGTGAAACATCGATTCTCCTGCTCCTTGGATGCTGCCTGACCTGCTGCACTTTTCCAGCAACACATCTTTCATATCTTGAACTAAGTACAAGTTCATTTTACATCTTGTGACTATAGCATCTGCCCCTTAATAAGTATTATGGTTCTCAGTTTTATATTTATTCTTTCATGTGATTGAAGTGTTATGGGTAAAGCCAGCACTTTTTCCATCTGTAATGGCCCTTGAATTGAGAGGTTTGCAAGGTCATTTCAAGGGGCAATTAAGTGTTAACCAGATTGCCGTGGGTTTGGAGCCAGAGCAAGTAAGGATTGTAGGTGGATTTCCTCAAAATTAATGAACAGTCAATGATAGTTGGAGTGGAGGACATGATCTATTTGGACTTCCGTAAGTTGTCCAACAACGTTCCTCCTGGTATACTGGTTAGTAAGGTTAGATCACATGGAACACAGGGGGAATTAGCCATTTGAATACAGAACTGGCTCAAAGGTAGAAGATAGATGGTGGTGGTACAGGGTTGTTTTTCAGACTGGAAGCCTGTGACCAACGTGTGCCACAGGATCAATGGTGGGTCCACTGCTTTTCATCATTGATATAAATGATTGGATGTGAACATCGGAGGCATAGTTAGTAATTTTGCAGATGACACTAAAATTTGAGATGTAGTGGACAGATGAGAAGAGTACCTCGGAGTACAATGGAATCTTGATCAGATAGGGCGATGGGCTGAGGATTGGCAGATGGAGTTTAATTTAGATTAACGTGAGGTTCTGCATTTTGGAAAGGCAAATCAGAGCAGGACTTAAACACTTAATGGTAAGGTCCTGGGGAATGTTGCTGAACAAAGAACCATTGGAGTGCAGTTCCTTTAAAGTGGAGTCCCAGCTAGATAGGATAGTTAAGAAGGCATTTAGTATGCTTGCTTTTATTGGTCAGTGCATTGAGTTTAGGAGTTGGAAGGTCATGCTCTGACTGTACAAGATATTGATTAGGCCACTTGTGGAATACTGCATGCAATTCTAATCTCCTTCCTATCAGAAGCATGTTGTGAAACTTGAAAGTGTTTAGGAAAAAGTTATAACGATATTGCCAGGGTTGGAGGGTTTGATCTATGGGGAGAGGCTGAATAGGCTGGGGCTAATTTCCCTGGAGAGCTTGGAGGCTGAGAAGTGACCTTTAGAGGTTTATAAAATCATGAGGGGCATGAATAGGGTAAATAGCCAAGGTTTTTTTTCCCCCAGAGTAAGGGAGTCCATAACTAGAGGGTATAGGTTTATGGTTAGAGAGAAAGATTTAAAAGGGACCTAAGGGGCAATGTTTCCACACAGAGGGTGATGCATTTATGGAATAAACTGCCAGTGGAAGTGGTGGAGACTGGTACAATTACATCATTGAAAAGGCATCTGGATGGGTATATGAATAGGAGGGGTTTAGAGGGCTATTGGCCAAATGCTGCCACATGGGATTAGATTAATGTAGGATCAGTGGTCAGCATGGACGAGTTGATCAGAATGGTCTGTTTCCATGATGTACAGCTCTGACTCTATGACTCTAGTTCAGGTCCACCAGAACTGAAATTAGCTTTCATAGTCTAGATATATTGATTGATTTTAAATGCCACCAGCTGCCATGGTAGATTATGAACCCACATCGTCTGGAGAATTAACCTGGGCCTTTGGTTTTCTAGTGACACAACCACTGTGCCTCCATCTCCCATGCTACTAATCATGTTATATTTTGTTAATATTATAGCATATTCATTTTTACGTCTACTTCATTATTACAAGCAAATTTATTGGTTTCCACAGTCTATGTTGTAATAAAGGTGGAGTATTACAGTGTGCCTGTGAAGATTTATGAGTTAAAAAGCATTATGGTAATATAGCACAATATAATGTAGTAGTAATATTATTAGCATTTTTTACACTGGGGTGGAGATCATTTTTCCTCTATGCACTTCTACGTCTACAAAGTGAAATCTAAGTTATTGGGATTTCTATTATTTAAAATGCACAGTCCATAAGATATTTATTTATTTGTTTGACCTCTGCCAATGATCACATATGTGCTTCCATATCCCTCAGGACAGTGTTTGGGTGGAGAAGTGCAATTTACCGTTTTAGCAGTGACACTGACTCTCAAATGTCATCAGACGGGAGAAAGCATCAGATGGTCGTCTTGGTTTGTGAAGTGGTCTTGTAAAAACAAAATGTGTAAGAAAGAACTTCAAAGAAAATATAATGGATGCTTATGTTTTAAATTTTTAAAGTTTGTGTACAAAGTTTGAGAACATCAACTCTTTAAAAGGTTGTATGACTGGTAATGTTTTGAAAAGACAGAGGAGTAGAGAGATTTAGGAGTTTAGTTGCACAGATCCGTGCAAATGAGATAGCAATTTGAGAAAATTATTTGAAAAAGGCCAATGGTATCTGAGGTTTTATAAATGGGGGACTAGAATATAAATGAAAATAACTTATGTTCGATATACCCAAATGACTGACCAAGCTCTAGTTAGAATTTTGTGCGTGGTGCTGGGTTTCTTACATTCAGAGATGTTTGAGTGTCATGTGAGAAGTTACAGAAACAGATTAACAAAGAGTCAACAGTGCAGCTGAGAGAATTTAGTAATAATAAGGCACTGGCACTCATTTACTGAGGGCAAAGGTGGAAGGAAGAGATTTGATAGCAGTTTTGAAAATCATGAAGGCTTCTGATAAGGTAAATCAGAAAACAAAACTATCATCACTGGTTAGTGACTTTGTAACCGAAGAACATAAATTCCCCATCATGAAAAAAAGCTGATGGGAGAACTTTGAAGAAAATGTTTTTTATACAAAGATCATTAGAATTAGATTGCCCCACTTGAAACAACAGTGGAAAGAGAATCCATGGCAACTTTTAAAGGGGAAATAGCTAAATATTTGAAGACAGAAAATAAAAGTTACAAGAAAAGGTCAAGGGATTGGGACTAATTGGATAATTCCTTCAGAAATATAGTACACCCAAAATGTGCAATAGTCTTTGTCTATGCTGGCTATAAAAGTCTGTGGAATTATGACAAATCTAAATAAAAATATCAGCTGGGACTAATTTTAAAACCATCATCTTCCCCTTACTCCCATCTCATCACTACACCTCAACGCACTCTAATTACTATTTTTTTCTCACAGGAATTTATTATAAGTTTCTTTCTTCTCTTATCTTTCTTCAGCAGTTCAAATATTCCGCTCAAATGCGACATCTCTTGAGAAAGAGTCGGATATGAATACAAACAGATGGGGAACCATTAAGAGCAGAAGTAAGCCAATCAGTCCTTGAGCCTGTATTGCCAGCCAATCAAATCATTGCTTCTATATGTTTGAGGCTTAAATCCACAATCCAATTTACAATAAATAAGCTTTGATTCCCTTATTTAACAAGAATTGATCTTCACCTTAAAAATATTCAGAACTTCTCTCCATCCCCTCCCAGCACCACCCCCTCTGCTTACCCCCCTTTGCTTACCCCACCCCCCTCCCCACACCCCCACACACATTTTTTTCTTGCAGGAAAAAATGCCAAATAGCCCAGTGCAGCAATTTCTAACTATTGGGAGGTAGGAAAATTTGTATGCCCTTACTCCATGGAGTAATTAGTGGGTTAATATTAAGGGAGTGATCATGATTGAAGACAAGGTCAGTGGTGGGGGTGAAAATGTTGAAGATAACACTATCTTATTCTCCTCATAAGCTAATTCCCTCTAATCTCACTCTCTCTTCTGATTTATGAGTTGCATATGATGTAAGCATGTGTTTTTTTGCTTTTCAATCTTGTCTCTGACCTCTGACATCACCATAACCTGACAACATACGATATCATTTCAAACACACACTGCGATTAGTCCAGGCAATGTTTTGTTTTTTGCTCATGGTTTGTGAACATGACTGGTTAAGACAGTAATTAAAGATAAAGAGATGAATTAGAAAGAGATGGAAGAACAGGAAAATGGTGATGAAGCAGAAATATTCTCACTTGTTCTCATTTGTACCATCACCAACTTTGATATTCACGTTGTGTGCACTTTAAAAGAAAGTGTGGAGGAAAATTTGCATTTCAGGAAACATGACTGGCATTCTGGCAGGGTAGGTGTAGTGGTCAGTACAAATGCCAACAGAAGGCAAAAAATGAGACTGGTGCAAATTACTTCAAATAATTGGATTGGTGATCCAACTCACCCTCCACCTGAGGTTCACAGTATCACAAGTGCTATTCTTCAGCCAACGAGATTCACTTGTGACCTCAAGAAATAGCTGAAAGTGCTACTACTATTCTTTTTAATTCATTCATGGAATATGATCTTTGCTGGTTTGCTGCCCATGCATAAAGGATTTTGAGAAGGTAGTAATGAGCTGCCTTCTTGAATCACTGCAGTCTATTTCTGTGCAATGTTAGAGAGGGATATCCAGGAGTTTGACTTGGTGACACTGAAGGAAGAGTGGTATAGTGAGTGGCTTGGAGAGGAACTTGCAAATGGTGGTGTATCTGACGCCTATGTCTTTTTAAATCACAGTGGTTCTGAGTTTGGAATGTGTTGTCCAAGGAGTCTTGGTAAACATTTGCAATACATAACAGAGATGGTACAACAACAGTGGAAGGAGTGAATGTTTGTAGATGAATGCAGAAGACAGGAGTGCAATGGAATGCTCTGCACTCACCTGGCAGAGTGCAGCTCCAGAAATACTTGGTACTCGATAGCATCTGTGACAAAACACCCCCATCAGTATATTAGGCATTCAAACTCTCCACCACCAGTGCACAATGACAGCAGTGTGTATCATCTATAAGATGCATTGTGGCAATTCACCACTGACAGTACCTTCTAAACATTTATCCTTTACCACTGAGAATAACAATGGCAACTGATACATGGAAACACTGCCACTTGCAACATATATAGTGTTGAATAGTAAACACTTTCCCCTTCCCTTTCCTCCCTCTTCCAGCATTTATCCAACTCTATTTCACCACTTTTTTATTTTTCCTGTGTTCTTAGAACCTGAAGGGAATTAAATGTGCTGCACCAGTGTTTGGGAGCTAGCATTCTATGAAAAAGACTAGAAGCCAGGACAAAGTCCTTTGGCATTTGCAATCCTGTTCCCCGCACAGCTCACAACTTTAAATCATCTGCAACATTCAGTTGAAATTAGCCAGAAACTAACTTGAAAGCAGTTGATGAGTTCATTTCAAAAGTATTGGTTTGGGATCTTTTTGTTGCTGAACACAGGTTGAACTCTACGATGTTGAGAGAGTGTGAGCTAGCACGTTGAACTTCAAAAAAGGTAATGCTGGTATCAAATCACTGTTACATGCTAATTTGTATTTTACTCTGAATATTAGCATTACACATTTCCTACTCATGCTCACATCTTATCCAATGTGGTGTTTGACATGATCCCTACCAGAACATGCATGGACTTTGCAGATATCTTTTGGAATTAAACAACGTCTGTAGCGCTCAAGCTGTGGGCATTACAGAATTGGATTTTAGAGCAATCAACTTCTTGACAAAGAATATTTTCATAGCATTGTTCATCTTCTGGACCCAAGCAAAGTCTTTGACACCAATTGTCAGCCAGGTATGCAACCAGGGGTCTAAAACTATCTTCAAGTAATGATTACACACATTCATGTCAAATGGGAGCAGGAGCACTTATCTTTATTCGAGTAATTCAGGGGCACTGAAGCTATTTGTAGCATCACTATCCTGATCATAATCAGTTCAACTTAGTGCAAGCTGAATATTGAAACCGTGATCATCTTGTTTTGTAAGGCTCAGCTACTCAGTGGGCCAGCAAGAGTTGCCTCCGCAAAAGTTTATTTTCAAGACCTTTACCTCTAATCAATGTTGCTAGCAAATACTTTACTTCAACTGTCTCATTTCATCTGAGTACAAATCAGCTAACTCAGTAAGACCATTAATTTTGCCATAAAATCTACATACATACTGTAAAATCCATCACGCAAACAAAAGATGTCAGGGTTGCTTAAATTCTGCCATGCAACCCCAGACTTATATTCCAAAGAGACAGCTTCACAAATTTCAAACTGAGCATTCTAATAATGCTTCTTCTAGTTGCATTTGATGCAAACATTCACTTCCCCATTTTCAAGCGTCCCAGATGTATAAGTAGATGCAGCAAAATGTGACCTTTCCATCTGACTTGCAAATTCAACTTACTCCTATGGACAGTGAGCCAGACCAGACACTAATAAAAGCAAATAAATGTGGCTTATTCTGCATGGTTTGAGGAATTCAACCTAGTAAAGGCGAGGAATGCTTTTTTTTAAAGCCCCTGTAGGCAGTGTGTATTGTTACTTTGTCTGAATTGTTCAGAGATATAAAATGCACGATTCTTTCTACTGAACATCAAAAATAAATGTGAGAAAGTAAGTGATCTTACAGCACTATTCCACCAGGGAGAATAAGGGCTTATACAAACTAAATCCTCTTTGTATCGTACATGAGGAAGCAATTAAATAAAAAATAGTTTTTCAGTTTATTTATGATCCTATGAGACCTGGAGTGGAATTTTTGAAGTATGTTGTTTAAAAGACAAGACTAGAATTTCTTCAGCTCTTTGCAAGAATATCACTAATGAAGGAATTGCTTAATCTGCAGCTCATAACTTTACTGTTTGTAATATCTGCATATTTGACTGAACATTTTTGAAGGTGATTAAGTAGCAGCAATGACTATTTGTAAATATATTGAGGAAATATTCAGGTGGAACAAATACATCATTGTGAAGAAGGACCAAGCACCCGTTTTGTCATGCTATGACAAAACCATGGTCAGAGGTCCACTTACAAGATTAACCCTCATTCAAGTGCCCTCTGTTGCTCAGAAGTCTATGCTTCATGTATTCTTCTTCTTAAATGGCGCATTTTCCCTAAAGCTTTGGTTTTTCAGCACTCACCAAATGAGAGCTCTAATATGTGTCATGCGTGTGCCAAGTCAGAAACAAAACAGCTTTCTAAGTTAATCAGCAGATAGTGGGTTTCAGGTCTTCCTGATATTAGAATGTATAAAGCAGAATTCCCAAGTATGCGGATATGTAATTATTGCTGTTAATCTTTTATTAAGTTCCACAAATATCGCATCAGTTTACAGTATTGTAAAGCTAGATAATTGCAAATTATTTCTCCAGACAAAACAAGTTTTTGTTGATTCATTGTCAAATACCATTTCGCTGCAAAATAATATTCCTTTCCTTTTCATCTATTTATGTATAATATTCGCTGTATTTATTTCACATAGTAATGGTTTTCAGACATACAGACCTGTTATTACCTCAAGAATGTCACATGTTTCCTTTGTTTGAAGTCCTTAAAAAGTGGAAAGTGGTTCCTGTGAGGATCTAACCAAGCCCAACTATTGTTAGGGACATCTATATTTGGCTCCAGAGGGCTAGCAATGGAGCAATATCGAACCATATTTATATGAAGATTAAGGTCCAGGTCATCAAAGAGTCATGACAGGCCATAGGGTTGTGTGGTGCAACATGATTGGCATGGAGGCATGAGTTGCCATGGGAGAGGGACATTTTGACTCAGTGGGTTGTGAGGGAGTGTGTGGAGTGAGGAATAGGATGCTTTAATGTAAGACAAAACAATTGCGATACATTTCCAGAGCCCAGGTGGGACTTTTAACAGGCTTCCTCAGCACACAACAGCCCTGTAGTCACCTTTAAACTAGTCCTGAAGCAGCAGGCTGATTCCAGCCAAAAACCACTCTCCACCACATCAATACAGCACCCCACCACAAGCTAAGATCCTGGTTTCAAGAGCAGTTAATGCCAAGTTGAGCTTGGAGAGGTGGATAATTTCCTCAGTCTGCCTATCTATCTCAGAAATGAAAATCCAGGCCTAAACATCGATATATAGCCACTGTTGAAATAAACCTATAAGCTATTTTAAATAGTACTTAAACAGGAGGAATATTAAATGGCGCAGGGAACAAGGAGAGTGAGATTTTTAAGTGGATCATTTGGAGACAAATACTACGTTGGCTCAAAGGACTGAAGGGTTCTTTGCTGTAACTTTCTATGATAAAGGATTCTAGGATCACTGCACTTTTTTTTATCCAACTTACAAGTCCTTGTAACCTGGATTAAGGTTAGCAAAATCTGAAAGGTCTTTTCTATATCAGGTTAGAGTATACAGTAAGTCAAAAGTTTGAATGAGACCCAGCTTTATTAAAGTGATGTTAAATCTTGAAACAGGATGACCAGAGAAATTGATGCTCTAGTCAAGAAAAAGAGTCATATTTCAGGTATGGACATTTGGAATTGAGTGAATCCCCAAAAGAGTCTCAGAGCAGTAGGAGTATACTTAAGAGGGTAATCAGAAAGGCAAAAGTGGGACATGAGAAAACTTTGGCAAGTAAGGTTAAGGAGAATCCAAAGAGATTCTATAAATAATTAAGGACAAAGGAGTAACCAGGGAGAGAAAAGGTTCCCTTAAAGATCAATGTGTGGAACCATAGGAGATGGGTAAGACACTAAATGAATACTTTGCATCAGTATTCACTGTGGAGAAGGACATGGAAACTACGGAATGTGGAGAAATAAATTGGGATGTTTTGAAATGTAAAATGTGTTCATATTACAGAAGGAAAAGTTCTTGTTGTCTAAAAAGACATAATGGTAGATAGAACCCCGGGACCTGATCAGGTGCTTCCCAGAACTTTGTGACAAGCTGGGAAAGAGATTGTGGGACCATTTGCTGAGATATTTGTGTCATTGATAGCCATGGCTGAGGTGCAGGGAGACTGGAGGTTGACTAATAGAGTGCTATTACTTTCCCAAGTAAGCTTTACCTCAGTGGTAGGAGGGGATTCTGAGGGAAAGGATTTGCAGGCATTTGGAAAGGCAAGGACTGTTTAAGAATAGTCAACATGGCTTTATGCATGGGAAATCATGTGTCACTAACTTAAATGGGATTTTGAAAGAGGCGACAAACAAATATTGATACAGAGCAGCAGATGAGGTAGACTGGTTAGTAAGGTTAGATCATATGAGATCTGGGTGAGCCAGCTATTTGGATGCAAAGTTCGCTTGAAGGTAGGAGACAGAGGGTGGTGGTCAAGGGTTGTTTTTCGGACTGGAGGCCTGTGACCAGTGATGTGCCTTGAGGATCAGTGCTAGTTCCACTGCTTTTCATCATTTATATAAATGATTTGGATGTGAAAATAGGAGGCATGGTTAGTGAAACCTAACCTACTCAACCTCTCTTCATAGCTCTCTTCATATGGCTATAACCTTCTGTTTATCTCTGTTACTATTAGCATAGAGTTTGAGACTACAGATGTGGCTCAAGTGTATTTTAATATTAAATTTCACAGGTAAATATTTCACATTGCATTGGTTTTACTTATTCATGGTTCAGTTATTGTTTGTTGAGACTAGCTTATTAAGAAAACCAATTGTACTGGCATGCCTAATCATTGGCACATCTTGATGGTTACAGGGCAGTTAGAGACATTTTCTTTATTGTGGGAGAAACAATGTTGTATTTATTGTTCATTCTTTATTGATGTTCATGCAAATGTTGTATGAGCTACTATGTGTCCGGGGATCTGTTTGAAGTTGCAAGCTAAACTGGTCCTTCATCTTTCTGTGCATTGTTCAACATCACATAATCCATTGAGTGTTGCTGAATAAAGAGACCTTGCAGTGCAGGTTCATAGCTCCTTGAAAGTGGAATCGCAGGTAGATAGATAGTGAAGAAGGTGTTTGGTATGCTTTCCTTTATTGGTCAGAGTATTAAGTATAGGAATTGGGAGGTCATGTTGTGGCTATACAGGACATTGGTTAGGCCACTGTTGGAATATTGAGTGCAATTCTGGTCTCCTGCCTATCAGAAAGATGTTGTGAAACATGAAAGGGTTCAGAAGAGATTTACAAGGATGTTGCCAGGGTTGGAAGATTTGAGCTATAGGGAGAGGCTGTACAGGCTGGGGCTGTTTTCCCTGGAGAATTGGAGGCTGAGGGGTGACTTTATAGGAGTTTACAAAATTATGAGGGGCATGGATAGGGTAAATAGGCAGTGTTTTCCCTGGGGTTGGGGAGTCCAGATCTACAGGTTATAGGTTTAGGGTAAGAGGGCAAAGATATAAAAGAGACCTAAGGGGTATCTTTTTCACAGATGATGGGAGGGTATGAAATGAGCTGCCAGAGGAAGTGGTGGAGACTGGTACAATTACATCATTTTAAGAGGCATTTGGATGGGTATGTGAATAGGAAGGGTTTGGAGGGATATGGGCTGGGTGCTGGCAGGTGGGACAAGATTGGGTTGGGATATGTGGTCGGCATGGACGGATTGGATCAAAGGTCTGTTTCCATGCTGTACATCGCTACGACTCTATGACTCTAAAAACGATGATATATTTAGCTCCAGTACCCTTGGACTGGAGAACATCAATTACAATTTTTTTACTGCAGGCACAAAGCACACAACTTGTCATGTTTCTGAACAGTCATCAATCAAGGAGGTGGACCTGTTGCTCATGCCAGTACAACGTGCCAGCAACATATGCAGTAGGCACACAGCACGTGCATCAACCAAAAGGCCATACCTCAAAGGCTAAGAGGAATAATTGTCAGTCAAGTAAAAGTGGGCTGCTATCAATTTGGTGGTCTCAGCATGGTAAAGCAAGGGGATTATCTGCTCTCAGTCCAGGTTTGGTGATGATCAGTCAGCCTCTTAGAGCAATTAGGATTAGAGGGTCTGTATCACTACAGTCGAGGGGGTGGACAACAAGTCAGTCTTGCAGGTCTACTACAACTAATTCAGGGAATTGAGCTGAGTAGTCAGGAACTACACACAGATTAGTAAGGGACTATTCATACATCAGACTGGGCTGTCCAAGGTGGACAATAGGGTGGGCCACAGTAAATCCTGAGGGTCAGCTCAGTGAAAGCCAAGGGGGTTATTGTCCCCTCTGTAGCCCAGTATGCTGTTTGCAATCCCCTGAATTGACCTGCCTGCTGTGGTATAGAAGCTAGGCAGGATAAATCCACGGATTGCAGGCAGCATGCTGGGCTGTAGATGGGACAAGAATTGTAAAAGGGAAATGG
Source organism: Hemiscyllium ocellatum (assembly GCF_020745735.1). Taxonomy (NCBI): domain Eukaryota; kingdom Metazoa; phylum Chordata; class Chondrichthyes; order Orectolobiformes; family Hemiscylliidae; genus Hemiscyllium; species Hemiscyllium ocellatum. The sequence goes on along the minus strand of NC_083417.1, from coordinate 25,003,798 downwards.
TAACACGTTGAAGGGGGGAGACAAGAATGAATTGGAGATACACTACTTTGCACGGGAGACTGTGACATGGAGGGTTAAGGCTGGTCACAACTGCTCTGGACTCGACAGAGGAATCACATGATATCTGGCAAGACTAAACTGTAGGCTTGGAGCTCGGGGCGAAAGTTGAGAGATAATGTCATAATTCCAATTGCTGTGTGGGAAAATATGGATGTTCAATACTGATGGACTGGTAGGGAGTGCCAGGAAGAAAGGAACATAGCGGGGTCCTGTGCTGAACTTAGCACTCACAGTGACCTGTGTTGCCTTCCATAATCATGTGAATTAGACATGTGCCTTGGAAATGAAAACCAGGTAATAACCCATACATGAAATGGGCAGGTATGTGTTTTTTTTTCTTCTGTCTAAGCCCATGGGACCTACTAGTTAGTAACATGAGGCCCTGCAAGCCGCAATTGCATTAATCAGACATTTGAACAATACAGATAGAAGAAATCTGTAATCAAAACATTGTCAATGTGAAGCTCAAGCAGTGTCCAACTGGGTGGGGTGCAATTCCTGGCCAGAAGTAATCTTAACCATGTCATTGGTCATTGCAGATTGAAGGTAGTGATCCCTGGGAAGCAAAAAGCAATTACAGGCAACCTTAAAAATGGCACCTTGACTCACAATGGACAAAACTAATGAAAGATCACAGACTGCATAATGACATGGACCTGATTTATTCTCATCCCGTCAGCAAGTATTCACAAACATGCATTGTGGTACTTTTCATGGGTATTGTGGAATGGAATCATAATGTATCAGAAATGATACAATACCTATATTCTCCCAGTACCTCTGCATGCCATGGTTTGTACTGCCTTCATTGATTTAAGGTTTTTATGTCAAATGGTCCGTATGGAGAACATTTCATGGCCTACTTTGTTGAAGTAGCATTTGTATGTGCAATGAAGTGTCAGTCATGCCACCTTAGCAATCTGAACAGCATTTGTTTTGTTGCCCTCCCAGTACATGCATGGTGAAGGGACTGACATTGCTTTATATTGCGAGGAATAGGCTGAGCTTTAAAATGGCGCTGGTGCCAAGGATTTGGGAGGTCCTGACAATGGCAAATACACACACAGCAAGTAGGAGAATAGAGTGCATCTGCACTATAAAGGCATGGTGCTTAGGTAATGAAGTGTGTTCGGAAAGGTAGCATGAGAAATCTTTTTCGGTCTCATGAGAGGACCCCTCCAGTAAATTCCCCAAAATTGACATGTAGCCAAATTCTGGTAAAATTCAGTCCTGATTTTTACAACTCGTTTAGAAATTATGTGCATTTTGGCTCAGGATATCCTTGTTTACTGATATTTTCATGAACATGGCTCAGCCTAGTCATGCATTCATAGCTATTTTAGGTCAATATTTGTCCTTTTTAAAAAACAATTTTTATCCAGAAATATTTCCAAGCATCAGAATGAGATGTTGGATGTTGAATACTCATCGTCTATTTTTATTACAATCAGAATAACTAGAATATTACTAATAGTCAACTTATTAATGTGCTTTCCTCCACTGATTACAAATTGCCTCAAGTTCTTGGGAAAGATCAACATGATACTAACTATAGGTATTGAATATCTCAAAGGAAAGTAAGATGTATCAGTACCTAAAGAACAAAAATGAGTTTATCTTTTGGATGCTGTTAAATTATAGGCTCATTTACCCAACATTTTTCTGTACAAATGTTAATGGATCTGATGTACCTTTATAACACTTTACACTGTATTGCATAGACGTATATACGAATATACAGAAAACAGACTTGGCTCAGGTAGACTATGATGGCATTCACACTTCACTCCAAATGCTGCACACCGCCCCCTCCCCACACCACGCCTCCCCAGCCTCATTTAACGCTAGAATCATAATTCGCTATTTCTTTCACTCTCATATGCATAAAGTTAGCTTCTCTTTAACGGTAACTGTGTTATTTGCCTCAACAACACCCTGTGGTAGCGAGTTCCAAAGTCTCACCACCTTCTGCATTTGAAGGAACTTATTATAAACATTGGACTATTTTGGTGCATTTCACATGCAGAAGTTCTTTCAATATTTCTTCTCATAAGAAAAGAGGAAACAAGTATAGGGTATTTAGTTCAAAATGCACTCTGGTCCTCTGGATGACACATGTTTCATTCCCACATAACCTCAGGGAGCCAGAATGTAATCCACTGTGGATTTCTCAATAATCACTACCAGTGTGGCATTCAGATCAGAAATATAATTCGAGTAGGGTGAGCTGGACAATTTTAATTTCCCTTCCCCCTTGAGATGGGACACCTGACCATGATATGGCACACCATTTAATAGTCTGTTTGAGAACTGACAAAACCATATTCAAACTGGTTTGAGTGACAGGTAGCAGTGGGATTTGAACTCAGAATCTTCTAGTTGGCAGTTATGTACTGAACTCTTTGAGCTCTTGGGCTACCTAGGGATGAAGGGACATGCATATAAACTGAACGAAACCCATGTAAAATGTATAGATGCTTTTAGAGGTCAGGCAAGTCATTTCTGGATAATAATGACACCCGGCTCTAGGTGGGCAAAGTCTGTGTCAGCCAGACCAACTAAGTCCAGTGCAAGCTGTTGCAATGTGTTTCTATAGAAAGCACTGTGTTGTATTTCCTAGTTTCTACAGAAGCTATCAATCCTCCTGCTTCTGAGACATCAATGCTTACTAGAGATGCCCAGGTCACAATTATGTTCTAGCTCACTTAAGATATTATGAATAATATGAACAATTTATGAAAGTTAAGTATAGGCTTCTGTAGAAATCGAGAGCATAGTTCGGTTTGGAGTAGTTTAACCTTGACCCATACAGTTTTTCAATCTTTTTATGTCTATCAAAAAAAGTTTCGATGATATCCTACTGGCCACATTTTTTTCCTACAAAACAAATGTAAATGCAGTAAGATTGTTACTGCAGGATTTAGTAGGAACCCGTAGGGTCAATTCAAACCCTTACAATACTGTTTCTATATCTAGAAGTAGGATACATTATAACTATTTTGATGATAACTACCAAGAATATGAAATAAATATCTTTTGGCATTTTCAATCCGATCCCAGAGCCAATTTTGCTGGAAATTAACTGGTATGTTTTGCCTGATACCAAGCATGAAAAGAGTGTGACAGCAGGCCTTCACCAGGATATGCATTAGCCAGGACATTAGACTTCTCAGGACAGAATCCACACCATCATGCATTTAAAGCTGTGCTTGCAATCTGTCCCCCACATTAATCAAATAATGCTTATCACTCTGCATATGTATGCCTTGCCATCTATGACCTTGGCGTATGAAGCTGTAACATAACCTTAGCTGTCCACGGGTGAGCTAATAATCTTGCACAATACAAACTTGAATTTGAGGGCTGTGGTGATTTTTTTTCATTAAAATTAAAAAGCAAAGTAAAACACAATAAATAAAAGTAATGACGCTGCAGGACAGTTTCCAACATTTTATTTGTTAAAGGTAATTTTTTTTAATACACAAGTGAAGTGATTTAATCATGGGAAATATGGCGAGCCTAATCCTGCGGGTGTAATGCAGGCCCACAGGGACCCGTATAGATTCCAGCTTCCCACTCCCCACTGACCCCAGGGTCATTGGCACACATGCTGACCTTGAACTATTTGCCTGGCTTTTTGCTTTCTTGCAGCTGTATTAATTACACATTGTGCTTTACTGGGTGGGGAGGCAGCTCCATTAGTGCTAATTAATTAAAGCATCTCACCAACAATCTAGAGAGGAAATGTAACAATTCAACTGGGCAACATTTAAAACATCACACTAGTAAATAATAGGAGCGAGGGCATTACATGAGCCAAAGAGATGCTTTCGTTGAGTTTGGAATCAAGTACGCTGAATATATCAGTGTGACAAAGCAATGTATTTGAGTTTTAAGTCTTAATTCAATTTTCATCATGTCACCACTAGAAAAAAAAGGATGGGTTGCTGGTGAATGGTTTGTCTTAGTAGATTACCTGTCGCAGTCATGACATTGCAGTCAAGTATGACAAAGCTGCAGGGCAGATTGCCATACATCTGAATTAGTCAAGGACACATATGAAAAATGCACTGGACTCTGCTTCTCTGTTGAAATTTTATATTGGAAAGTTAAAAACTTGCAAAAAACAATTAGCATCATAATTTATTTTTCAAATGAGCACTTCGTATGTTTCTCTTCCGGCTTTAAAAATATGATGAGCTCTCCATTCACACAAGGTAAGCGCATTCCTCGATGTTTTACCACCATTCAGAAACATAGACCAATAACTCAATGCATTTAAATGGGTTTTTGTATGCTTTTATTCTGCCACTGAAATGGTACGAGGTACCGCATTGCAACAAAAAAAAAGCTCAGACTACATAAACTTTGATGCAGTGTCATACTGCATTAGTTTTGCACACTAGAATAGACAGTCATACAGTGTACACCTTCATGTGTCTGCACTGCCTTCATTAGTATTCAACACGAGCCAGCATTGGCTTAAACGATAAAGCAGAATCCGCATGGTTGCTGTTCACCTAATGGAAAAGCTGATCACTTGCCGACTATCAGCACATATAGTAACCCCAGTTATTACTGCTCCAGAGGCATCTAATTACAGGTTCAGCTAATCGGACGCAAAACAAAATTGATAAAATCCTAGCAGCAGCAGCTGACTGACAGACATCAGTTATGAAATTCTGGGCCTATACTGAAACCTGTCACATCTAGATGCTATTATTTTGTCTGATTGATGTTCTCTTGTAAGTGATTGTTCCTGATCATATTAGAACTTATTGATTTTTTTTGCTGTCTAGTTTCTATATTATGCAGGACCAACTTAGGACTATTACCAATTCTGTTGCATACTGTTAATCAAGGTTTCTTAGTCATTTTGATGACGAACAATTATAAATCTATGGTGAGTGAAAATTGGCCAGTTAGGCACAAACTGTAGGAAACATAATGACTTGGCCGAGAGTTACTGTGCCTCAGAGACCTTTGACTATGAAAGGGCAAAATGAACAGAGTAAAGCGGGCTGGAAATTCGGATGTAAAGCTGTACCAAAAAACTTATTTGAAAAAGATCTATATTACTGTTAGAAAGAAGAAATAATGAAAAGTTATGGTGCCTTAGCTGGAGAAGAAATTGTACATGCATTTTACTCTGGTCAGTGTAACTAAAGTAATCAAAAACAATTGCAGATGCTAGTTCTTATTCTTAAATTTGATCTTGGCTGCACTGAAATGTTTATTAATATTTAGAACAGTTGTTTGCAATTGTGAAAGAGGTAGCAGGCATGTGATTCTTAATAATGGCTCTTTTCTCCAATTGCAGATGATCACGTTTACAATTAAAACACACACACATACACACATACGCACACACACATGCGCACACACTCAGCCTAACAAAGACATACATCCAGCAAGACAGGCTCAAACTGGTCAAGTGTGCTAACTTCAGTAAACAGGATACATCAAGACCATGGAGCTTGAAATACATTCATTGTTCAGTGCAGTTAATTTGCATCTTTCTTTGAATCTTCAGTGAAACCACATCACTGAAATTAAGCTACAAATTGTTGCAATGGCCTATATGATAACGGAGAAATGTGCTGTGGACTAGCTGGATTTTTACCATTTAAAAACACATAAAGGAGTGAACATATACTTGCACATACACTGAAATTTCATGTGTCTTGAACAACAAAAAATTTGTATATTGATTGATAACAGTGCTCAGCTTTTGCCTTAATTTTAATGATTGATGGATGAATTTGAATGTTATAACTCAAATTGAATAGGGGTTCATCATTTAAAATAAATTACCAAAAAGTATACAATATTGATTTAGAGTCATAAGTTTACAATCTATAATATTCATGATTTAAAATCAGAAAATATGTTTTTGACTACTAGGACATTCTTACAAAGGGTTGGAAGTGTCAGTGCAAAATGAATGCATGACTAAAGGCTAGGTGTTATCAGAATTTTAAAATACCATGAAACTAAGTCCCATAGCAGCTTCCATACAAAATTCTAAAAGGAAGGAGAAAAGAAAGAGGTCAAGATGGAGTGGAAAACTGTGTGTAACAACTTTATTCAAAAAAGGCAGGAAACTACAGGCTTGGATCCGTCAGGAGGAAAATGCTGGAATGCATTATGAAGGAAATCGGAATTAGACCTTTAGAAAATCATAACACAATCAAGGACAGCCGATATAGTTTTATGAAAAGGAGTTTGGGAGAAGATTTGTAGCTCGGGTGCTCGTTGTTGTGGTTCTGTTCGCCGAGCTGGGAACAGGACATTGGCATTGATAACTTAATTTGACTTCTTTGAGGATGTAACACATAGGGTGGATGAAGAAAAAAAACAGTATATAAAAAACATTTGGATTTCCAAACACACAGCAGAATAGGGACACTGCTAACTCCCACATTTCAAAGGGATCCTGACATTGCATACATGAATCATAAAAAGGTAGCTTGCAGATACAGGAAGACAAATAAATCCTGTCCTTTGTTTAAAATAGATAAAACAAAGGAACTCTCACTACTAAACATAGGGCATTGGCAGGATTACATGTGGGTGCTGTGTATTGTTTTGGTGTCTTTATTGTAAGGAGACATATACTTGCATGTAAGGCAGATCATAGAAAGTTTGCTATGTCAATTCCTTCAATTAATGAATTGCTTTGTAGACAAAAGTTGAGCAGATGAGGACTATACTCTAAAGTTTAGAAGAATGAGAGGTGACCATATGAAAACATGCAAGAGTACAAGGAAACTTGACAGACTAGTTGCTCTGTAAATGACCCTAATTCCTGTGTCTGGTTCAGGTGTAAAAAGTTGGGAGAAATCCCAACTTCTTGAATCCAATCTTTAAAAATGGCTGCCCTCATTTTTGGACCAGCGGGGATGTAGGAGCTGAATTGGGTGGGTTAGTTCCTGCAATAAGCTTGCCCCAAGCTCCAGCATACTGCTCAAAGTTTAAAAATGAAAATGAAAATATAAAAATTCCCTCCTGCTCTCACTGTCCACCATGGGTCATCACCATGGTACATCAATGATAACCTCATACCCATGCCTTACGACATATTCTCCTCCATGCCTCTCATAAAGTCTCTGGCCATCTACCATCCCTCAGTCGGCCCTTGTATCCCTATGTGACCCTCTGCTCATCTTCCCATCCTCATGGCCCTGAGACCACACTGCTAATCTATCCATCTTCCATAATCTTCAAACCCAAATGCCCCCAGTTGTTCCCATGTTTCTTTATAGTGCCTGTGTCAACTCAGTAGTATCTCATACTCTCACACCCACTACCCCTTTCCGCTTCCTTTTCATGCTAACACAGCTATTATCCAGCAGAGACATAACTCAAGAGATATCTGATAGAAAACAAAAGATATTGGTCAATTGATGATGGTCATTATTAAAAAAAGCTCTCATTGATGCAAAAAATGTTCAATATATTGAAATGGCTTCAACTGATCTTTTATGAAAACAAGCATCATATTTAAGTGTTCAATGACATCTAAGCAAATATTTTATTTCAGAGTTCAATGTCTTATATCAACAAACCTTTCCATTCAATAAGCGGTTTGAGTTGCCCATCAATAGGCACCCCATTGTGAAAATGAGAGCTGGGGAATCAATCATGCAACACAAATCCTATAATAGATTTAAGTGAAGTGAAACTCTGACATAGCCAGCATTGCTCTTTTTCAATTCTACATTTTTGTTGAATAGAGTCTTGATAATATTGCTAGTCCTGAAGAGGCTATGCAATTTTTTTCATGCAAACATGCCTTTTCACAATGTGAAAGATTGTCTGACCTCCATGAAAGGTGTGCTGGGAATAGATAGAAAGGGATAATGCCCCTTTCAAAAGCAAAGAATAAGCATCATTTTCCAATGCTTCACCCCTTATATCATCTCACTCTCCATCACTTCAATATGCTCCTGATTCTAACCCAAACAACTTAATGGCTTCTATCCCCGTGGCTCCACATACCTCTATGCCAACTTAGTGCCTATTTTCACCCACCACCCTTTTTCCCATTCACTTATCACACAAACTCACTGAGGACCGGCGAGTAGCCATTCCTTAAATTTCAATATTGTAAGCTACACTCAAGTGAGAAAAGCACTCTCATTCATAAATATACATTTTGTTATTCATAGATTCTTTCTGGATGGATCAACACTTAGAGTCATACAGTCATAGAGATGTACAGCATGGAAACAGATCCTTCAGTCCAACCCATCCATGCCGACCAGATATCCCAACCCAATCTAGTCCTACCTGCCAGCACCCGCCCATATCCCTCCAAACCCTTCCTATCCAACCCATCCAAATGCCTCTTAAATGTTGCAATTGTACCAGCCTCCACCACTTCCTCTGGCAGCTCATTCTATACATGTACCACCCTCTGCGTGAAAAGGTTGCCCCTTAGGTCTCTTTTATATTTTTCCCCTCTCACCCTAAACCTATGCCCTCTAGTTCTGGACTCCCCAATCCCCGGGAAAGACTTTATCTATTTATCCTATCCATGCCCCTCATAATTTTGCAAATCTCTACAAGGTCACCCCTCAGCCTCCCACGCTCCAGGGAAAACAGCCCCAGCCTGTTCAGTCTCTCCCTGTAGCTCAGATCCTCCAACCCTGGCAGCATCCTTGTAAATCTTTTCTGAACCCTTTCACGTTTCACAACACCTTTCCAATAGGAAGGAGACCAGAGTTGCACACAATATTCCAACAGTGGCCTAACCAATGTCCTGTACAGCCTCAACATGACCTCCCAACTCCTGTACTCAATACTCTGACCAATAAAGGAAAGCATACCAAACGCCTTCTTCACTATCTTATCTGCCTTCGACTCCACTTTCAAGGAGCTATGAACCTGCAATCTTTGTTCAGCAACACTCCCTAGGAGCTTACCATTAAGTGTGTAAGTCCTGTTAAGATTTGCTTTACCAAAATGCAGCACCTCGCATTTATCTGAATTAAACTCCATCTGCCGCTTCTTAGCCCATTGGCCCATCAGTTCCAGATCCTGTTGTAAACTGAGATAACCCTCTTCGCTGTACACTACACCTCCAATTTTGGTGTCATCTGCAAACTTACTAACTATACCTGTTATGCTCACATCATAATCATTTATGTAAATGGCAAAAAGTAGAGGACCCAGCACCGATCCTTGTGGCACTCCACTGGTTACAGGCCTCCAGTCTGAAAAACAACCCTCCATCACCAGCCTCTGGCTCCTACCTTTAAGCCAGTTCTATAGCAAGTTGTCCCTGTATTCCGTGCAATCTAACCATGTTACTCAGTCTCGAACATCTTATTGAAGTCCATATAGATCACATCTACTGCTCTACCCTCATCATTCTTCTTTGTTACTTCTTCAAAAAACTCAATCAAGTTTGTGTGACATGATTTTCCATGCACAAAGTCATGTTGACTATCCTGAATCAATCCTTGCCTTTCCAAATACATGTACATCCTGTCTCTCCAACAACTTGCCCACCACCGAGGTCAGGTTCACTGGTCTATAGTTCCCTGGCTTGTCTTTAACACTCTTCTTAAAGAGTGGCATCATGTTTGCCAACCTCCAGTCTTGCGGCACCTCACCTGTGACTATCAATGATGCAAATATCTCAGCAAGAGGCCCAGCAATCACTTCTCTAGCTTCCCACAGAGTTCTCGGGTACAGCTGATCAGATCCTGGGGATTTATCAACTTTTACCCATTTTAAGACATCCAGCACTTCCTCCTCTGTAATCTGGACATTTTGCAAGATGTCACCATCTATTTCCCTACAGTCTATATCTTCCATATCCTTTTCTACAGTAAATACTGATGCAAAATATTCATTTAGTATCTCCCCCATTTTCTGTAGCTCCACACAAAGGCGGCCTTGCTGATCTTTGAGGGGCCCTATTCTCTCCCTAGTTACCCCTTTGTCTTTATTATATTTGTAAAAACACTTTGGATTCTCCTTAATTCTACTTGTTGAAACTTATCAACATTTTTTCACAGGTCTTGACATTTGTAGATTCTCTTGACAGGTCAACACTTTCACAAGTCTTGGAAGCTCTTGACAATTTAGACTGATGCAAGAAATATTTGTACCTTCTACTCCATGTAAACAGTCCAAAAGAGCCTGTATCTCCCCAATGGATCATTAAGCATCACCCCAGCGGATACTTGACATTCCCTTCATCAAAGTCTTTCTGACCAGTTTTCCCAAGGTATTCTGGAGCTGTACCACAGAGGTACCTCAGTTCTCCAGAGAGGTCCCCTGGCTATCAAAAGGAAATGCACAGAAAACAATGCTGCTCTTACCTGGTCTAATCATCATATTCAAGGTTCCAGAACCAAGGATTACAAAATTTGATTTTGCAAACAAAGACCATTCCTGAACATGTAAAATATAGAAATTTTAGGTTTGGGTGCAGGAATTGGAATTTCTCAGGTTATTCTGCATTTTCATCACATTTTTGTCATGGTAATAATCAGACCCAATATTTCTTTTTATGAGGCAACTACGGAACTAAGGGCATGGTTTTAAAATAAGCTACTAGCCGTTAAGTCAAAGATGAGGAGAAATTTCTTCTCCCTTAGAGTGTCATTAACTTTTGAAATTCTCTACCCCAAAAGCAATGTAGATGCTATCATTGAACATGTCTGAGGTTCAGCGAGAACTATAGACCTGGGCCAGTCTACATCCAAAACATTGCCTCAATAAATTTGTTTGCAGAATACTGTGAAAAAACAAAATTATCACTTTTAAAAGTAGCTTCTCCTCAGACAAAATTGGTCAGACACAGGCAAGCAAATGGAGCTGAGACCACAATCAGATCAGCCATGATCTCATTGAATGTCTGAGTAAACTAGAGGGTGAAATAACCTACTCTTGTTCCTATTTCCTTTATTCTTATGGTAGTAAAAGGAGAAGCTACTTTTAAAAGTGATAATTTTGTTTTTTCACAGTATTCTGCAAACAAATTTATTGAGGCAATGTTTTGGATGTAGACTGGCCCAGGTCTATAGTTCTCCACAAACTCAGTTCCTGATCTCAGCTTGTTTCAAAAGATCAGTGAAAACAAAAGATGGATGCTTACCGCAGTGCATAGTCAAAGGAATAATATCCTCCCTTATGCAAAATGCAATGGCTCATTTCATTGTGCTGTTGGCAGGAGTTTGGAGAGAATTATTTGCTTCTTCTTTTAAATGTTGATTATTTCATGTGGAGACACTCGAGAAAGGAATAGATGGAGAAAAACAATTTCTGGAATAGAAATCTCGAGCTCTTTCATGCAGACTTCCACAAATACATAGGAACTGGACGTGTCTGCAGCAGTAGCATCACACAAATTCAGGATAACAAAGACTATTGGTTGGAGGTCTATTCTTAAGAATTTTACAGGCGCAAATATTTTCCTTTTCACAACATATTGAACTAGAATGTTTCATCTACACACCAACTACTGTTTGTTTCATAAAGATCTAACAGAAGAAAACAGCTGGGTGCATGCCCAGAATTTAGTTCGACATAATAAATCTGTGTGACTGAAGTGGAAGGAAACATCCTTGGTTTTCTGTTGGTTGCAAATTGAATTTGTCCATGCATAAACAACACTCATGTCACTTGGTCTATAATGGTTTGAAACTAGAAAGAATATTTGATTATCGGTTTGACATAAAAAGCTATATACACTGTAGGACAGACAAAACATGTGGGAACCATATTTATTGACTGCATTTATGAACTTTTTTTTCTGAAAGTTAAGCCTACTTTCCTTCTTTGCTTTTCAGTAAGAAGAAGAGAGTAGATATGAAAAGAGGAACAACACAGAATTCTTACTTTTCTACTCCTGCCCCAGTTGCTTCAATATTAGTATGGACTTAGAAATGGGCAGCTCAGATGTTGTATAAGTTAACCCATCTACTGTGAAAGGAACATGAAAACAGGAAGTACCAATGGATGGAACAATTCAACTGATGATCTTCATATGGACTGCAGGAGACAGCTTTGAAAACCCCAGATTTTTAGGAATCAATGGAAATAAATATATTTTAAATCAATCCTGTTGAAATGGATACTAAAATGAAACAGGCACATTGCTCATGTTATCAGGAGTGTAGGATGGATGCCCCTTCTTAGCCAACTTTAAAGACATTCCTCAGCTCCATCATGTGAGGTAGGCAAGATCTCAGGTTTGTTATTTGTTTAGGAAATGTATTATTGATGGTATTAGAACAATTATAGCGAATTTCACCCTCTAGTTTACTCAGACAAAATTGGTCAGACACAGGCAAGCAAATGGAGCTGAGACCACAATCAGATCAGCCATGATCTCATTGAATGTCTGAGTAAACTAGAGGGTGAAATAACCTACTCTTGTTCCTATTTCCTTTATTCTTATGGTAGTAAAAGGAGAAGCTACTTTTAAAAGTGATAATTTTGTTTTTTCACAGTATTCTGCAAACAAATTTATTGAGGCAATGTTTTGGATGTAGACTGGCCCAGGTCTATAGTTCTCCACAAACTCAGTTCCTGATCTCAGCTTGTTTCAAAATTTAATTCGAGACTTAAATCAAGGGTTGACCTCAGGTGAAATACTTAACTGTTGAGAATATGTTTTATTTGAGTTAGCTCACTTTGTGCTTTATTTGAGTTGTGCATTTTGAGTCGTAGAGTCATACAGCACAAAAACAGACCCTTCAGTTCAACTCATCCATGCCGACCCAGTTTCACAAACTGAATAAGTCCCATTTGTCTGCATTTGGCCCATACCCTTTAAACTTTTCTTATTCCTGTACCTGTCCAAATTTCTTTCAAATGTTAAACCTGTACCTGCATCTACCATCTCCACATATGAACCAATCTCAATGTGAAGAAATTGTCCCTCAGGTCCCTTTTAAATCTTTCGCTTTTCACCTTAAAAGTATGCCCTTTAGTTTTGAACTCACTTACCCTCAAGCAAAGGCCTATCCTATTCATCTTATCTATGCCCCCTCCTGATTTTATAATCCTGTACAAGGCCATCCCTCAAACTCCTACATTTCAGTGAAAGAAGTCCCAGCCTATCCAGCCTCTCCTTATAACTCGACATCTTTGTAAATCTTTTCTCCACACTCTCCAATTTAAAAATATCCTTCCTACAGCAGGCTGACCAGAAGTGAACTCAGTAATCCAAAAGTGAACTCAGTAATCCAAAAATGATCTCACCAACGTCCTGTACAACCACATGATGGCCCAGCTCCGATACTCAATGGTCCAAGCAATGAAGGCAAGTGTGCCAAATGCCTTCTTTACCACCCTGTCTACCTGTGACACAACTTTCAACAAACTATGTACTTGAACCCCAAAGTCTCTCTGTTCATCACTACCCCTTTTCTCTAAACTGCTGGTCATTTATTGAACTTACTTATAAGAAATCCTTTCTTCAGGATGGTAGAAGATGACTTTTAGCATTTGTTAACCAGAAAAACGGCATAACAGTCAGGAACTAAGGGAATTTTCTTCATTGTATGCTTGCCTTCAAATAGTGATTCAGACCTTTTGGAAAACCTCAGCACAAAAATGTCAACCTAGATTGATTTCATAGAAGAACTATTTAGCTGAGGTGTCTGAAGATGTAAATCCATGTAAATAAGACAACTCAAGCATGCATGTTGCTGGCCCAAAAATGTCAAGTTAATGTACAAATAAAACTCTAAACTGAGGCTGAAAGCATTGTGCATTTTTAGACTCTTCCATTTTGCTGATGCAACTGAGGACAGGGTGCGACGAAGGAAATATTTGATGTTAAATATGAGCAATATGTTTGCATTCTTATGATTAACCGAAAAGCATCACTTAGAGCAAATGTATTTCTGTTCCTATGTGATGCCAGGTGTGTAGGCTATACATCACAAAGATTGATGGATTGTATCACAACAGAGAAGGTACTAACCATCCCCAACTAGCTTGTGCTTGCAAAGATTACAACACAGTATCCAACATTATCTGTGATTCTGCAATTGGACAGATAATTTGTTAGATAATTCTGAATGTGCAACAAATTATGCTAATTACCAATTTAGGATTGTCAATTGAACTCATTGTATGGTGTGTATATGTACAATTGGATACTACATATCTTAACCCACAAGGCCCTGCTCTTTGCAGACAGAAAAACTATGTACATGCACTGTGCCTGTTTCAACTCAGCAAATTAGATAACCTTCACAAACAGGTTCATTTCTCAAGGCAATATCCTGGCCAGTAAGAGTCAACCTGACTAGTTTGACAGTCTTTTAGAAAGTCTTTGACTGTGTTTGATGGTCCATATGGGTTTATACATCTTAGAAGCACAATCATGCATTCATAGAGTCATAGAGTTGTACAGTATGGACTCAGACCATTCAATCCAACTCGTTCATGCTGATCAGATATCGTAAATTAATCTAGTCCCATTTGGCAGCATTTGGCCCACATCCCTCTCAATCCTTTCTATTCACTTACCCATCCAAATGCCTTTTAAATGTTGTAATTGTACCAGCCTCCACCACTTCTTCCAGCAGTTGGGCTCTCCCATACTGAGAATGTCCAATGAAGATGGAATGAGTCCACTAATTGATCTAATTTGATTTATTTATTGTCAGGTGTACCTAAGTACAGTGAAAAGCTTTGTTTATGAATGGACAGATCATAGTAAGCAAGGACATTCAGATCATAGGGTGAGCAAAAACTTAGACAGAGGCATCCAGGTTACGATGTACAGGACGTGCGCTAGGCAAGAACAACATTAACAAGATCAGCATTATTTGAGGTTAGGGAGTCCATTATCAGTTTTACAATGGCTGGGAAGAAGCTGTTCCTGAATCTGCTGGTGCATGTGTTCAAGTTTCTGTATCTTCTGCCTGACAGAGGAGATTGTAAGAGAGCAATACCGGGGTCCGATGGGTCTTTGATGATGTTGTCAGCCTTTCCGCAGCAACGAGCTGTGTAAATGGAGTCCATGGATGGACGGTTGGCTTCCATGATGGTCTGAGCTGTGCAGACAACCTTCTGTAGTTTTTAACAGTCCTGGACAGAGCAGTTGCCGTACCAGGCCGTTATGTACCTGGGCAGTATGCTTTCTATGGTGCATCTGTAGAAGGTGGTGAGGGTCTTTATGAACATGTCAAAATTCCTGAACTACCTGAGGAAGAAAAGTCATTATTAAGCCTTTTTGACCATCTTGGTTATCGTCGCTCTGAGGAACTTGACGTTCTCCACCCTCTCAACCTCACCTCCATTGACGTAGATGGAGGCATGTTCTCCTTCTTTTTGAAGATAATGATCCATTCTTTAGCTTTGCTGACAATGAGAGAGAGGATGTTCTCATTGTACCACATCACCAAGCCCTCTATCTCTTTTCTGTATTCTGACTCATTGTTAGATTTTCCATCCTACCACGGTGATGTGATCAGTAAACTTTAGATGGTGTTCATTCAGAATTTGGCATTACAGTCGTGGTGTACAGGGAGTACAATAGGGAGCTGAGGACACATCCTTAGGGGGGCTCTAGAGTTGAGTGTTATTGTGGAGGAGGTGCAGTTTTCTATCTTCACTGATTGTGCTATGTGGGTCAGGAAGCTAAGGCAGAAGGTGGAGCTGAGACCAAGCTCTCATAGTATTTAGATCAGTCTGGAGGGGATATTTGTGTTGAAGGTGGAGATGTAGTCGATGAACAGGAGTTCAGCAATTAACTGAACATCAATTGCTCATTTAAAGGTCTCAATAAAAACTGGGAAACCATCCACAGGACTTGTTGCTGCAGAGATCAGATTTACTTCAGGCGGAGGTGAGCAGATGATAATGTTTTCACTCATTAAATACTCACCTGATTAATTGCCCCCTACCACAAAACAAGGGGTGCATTCAATTCTGCCCATTACCATCCAACAAAAAATTTTTAGTTAAGATCTCAAAATTATTTTCATTGATGGCTCATGAGGATGCACCTCTGAAGCAAAATTTTGGTTTTAAAGAACAATATAGCTTAGGAACAGGCCCTTTGGCCCTCCAAGCCCATGCCGATCTGTTTTGCCCTTCCATCCTAAAACTGTTTTTATTTACAGGATCCATATCCTTCTATTCCCTTCCTTTTCATGTTTTTGTCCAGGTGCTTCTTGAATGCTTCTAATGTGCCCACCCCCACCACCTCCTCTGGCAGTGCGTTCCAGACACTCAACTCCCTTTTGTATGAAAATCTTGCCTCGCACATCTTTTAAACATCCCCCCTCGCACTTTGAGCCTGTGTCCCCTCATAACTGACCTCTCCCCACCCTGGGAAAAAGCCTCATTCTTTTCACTCTATTCACAATCTTATAAACTTATATTATGTCACCCCTCAATCTCCTGCATTCCAGTGAAAACAAACCCAGTATATCTAACCTTTCTTCATTGCTAAAATCTCCCATCCACACAACATCGTGGTGAACCTGTTCTGTGCCCTCGCCAAAGCATGTACATCCTTCTGGTAGTCTGGTGAGCAGAACTGTATGCAATATTCCAAGGGTGGCCTAATTAAAATTGTATAAAGCTGTAGCATAGCTCACCTATCCTTATACTTAGTGCCCCTTCCAATGAAGGCAAGCATGTCATAGGCCTTTTTTATGACCTTATCTTTCTGCACTGTCACCTTCAGTGATCTGTGGACCTGGACACCAAGATCCCTCTGCATATGAATACTCCTAAGGGTTCTGCCATTTACTATATCATTTCCACTTGTACTTGACCTTCCAAAATGCATCACCTCACATTTGTACCGATTTAACTTCATCTGCTATTTTTCTGCTCATGTCTCCAATTGTTGTTTACCCTGCTGTATCCTCTGACAATCCTCCGCAAAAATCCACAACTCTTCCAATCTTTGTATCCAGTACCAGTAAAATCACCATAATTTTTGACTGATGCTTAGTTGGTAAGCTGTCAGTCTATGTCATCCAAAACAATGGGATTAATTTCCAACTTTGCCGGTGGCAACAAAGCTTCTGCAAATGAAGTGCTGTCCAGTATAAACTCTGTATGCACAAATTCCCCATTCTGATAATTTTACAGGAGAGAGAAATCAGGCAGGGTATGTAACTGGTCGTTGATCCACTCTCACTACATTTCATCATTGTCAAAGATAAAATTTCCCCACCTTAGCTAAATTTTTTTTAGTGTCAAATAGAACATACAAATGGAATTATCTTGGAACCAATTCAATACCCTATTCCATGCTCAATACTACAAACCACAGTTGTAATAAGCAGAGGGAATACTGCCCCTCCTGGATTCCTGTGTTGAATTTTAGTTTCACTTAAATGTACAATCTTGTCTCATGAACATTTTGCTTATGCTCAGAGCACCACATAATCTTGCATGTAGCAAATGCTTTGAGGCTAATCTTTGTACCAATGGACAAACAATTGTTTAAAAGACCTCCAACCTAAGAATAAACATCTAAGCTTGAAAAATATGTAGCAATGTTGCCAAGACTGTGACCTGACAAAAAGAATAAGCATTTCCAGATTCATTTGAGTCAGATGTTGGACTCTAATGTTCAGGGATAACCAGGTGGAAGAATTTACAGTTTTGAAGGTGTAATGAGTTAGATATAGAGATGATGTTTTTACTTCTCTGTTAAAAAAAAGTCATAAATGTAAAATAGTCACAATTAAATCCACTGAGGAGAACCTACTCAGTGTTGAAGATGGTGAACAGCATAGATGTACTTGAGGACAAATGAGCCAAGTATCTGAAGGGGAAAGCAATAAGATGATATGTTGATGGGTTTAGGTGAAGACAGTATATGAAGAGGTTTATTTGGAGTGTATGTACTGGCACAGACTTAATAGGCTGAATGTACTGTTACTTTGAAAATAAAAGTATTTCCATTTATATTGCGTATTTCACAAGCACTAATGACCCAAACTGCTTTAGCTAATGAAATACTTTCTGAAGTCTATTCACTGTTGTAATGTTAGAAACACAGCAGCCAATTCCCACACAACACTAATATGAAAGTGACAGATAATGTATTTCTATAATGTGGATTGAGGAATGAAAATTAGCTACAACATTAAGGACAACTCTCATCTGTTTCTGCAAAATCATGTCCTTAGCACTTCACCAGAGTGTCAACTTAGATTTTTGTGCTCAAATACTAAAATAGGAGTTGAACCTTTGAACTGTGGTGTCAATTCAATGTAACTTTATGTAAGCCATTTGCCAGAATGTTAACTGGATGATGAGAAGAATTCAGAAATACCAATATAAAAGGGGAAAGCAATATATAAAATACCAAAAGTTCCAGCATTAAAATACCATGTAGTCCATAGATAAACAAAAATACAAAGTAAGACCTGTAAGACCATAAGACATAGATAGAGAAATTAGGCTATTCAGCCCATCGAGTTTGCTGCATCATTCAATCATGGCTGATAAGTTTCTCAACCCCATGCTCCTGCTTTCTCCCTGTAATCCCTGATCCCTTGATACTCAAGAACCTATCTATCTCAGTCTTAAAAATACTCAGTGACATGGCCTCTATAGCCTTCTGTGGCAATGAATTCCATAGATTCACAACTCTCTGGCTGAAGAAGCTTCTCTTTATCTCCATTCTTAAAGGTCTTCCCTTTACTCTCAGGCTATGCCATCGAGTCCTAGCCCCCCTACCAATGGAATCATCTTCTCAACATCTACTCTGTCCAGACCGTTCAATTATATCCCCACTCATCCTTCTTAACTAATAAAAAATACAGACAGATCATGGTGAAAATTAAATTCAAACTGGTGACTAGAAAGATCTTCTTTATTCAAAAGTAAATAAACCATTGCAACAGGTTTACCAATTATGCGCAGCTAATGACCAGCCACATAGCAAACAGAAAACAACAGCAATTATCCTAAGCCATCCTAAACTTTCCCTTAAAATTAATCTCCAGCCTTGTTTGATTATTGCCTCAGATTGATAATCTGTATAAGTGATATATAATGGCAAAGGTTAATGATGAGTATACATTTCAAAGCTAGTATTTACTTCACAACTGTGCATACAGACACAACTGAAAATTAAAATGTAAGCTGTTTGGATCAGGTAAACAAATGGAATGGTGAGTTTCTATTCTGGATTTACTCCAGACTACTCTAATGTCTCCTATTTACAAACCACTGATTCAATACATAAGAAGCTTCTTAAGGCAGTGTTAAGACTAGGTGATTAGACACATTGCTGCATGACTCAGAGACCTGTGCCTACCAATGTTACGGCTAGCACTCTGTCTGAGTGATGTAAAACGATCTTATAATGAGCTGCACAGCTGTATAGGCGCATTTTATATTGCACCCACTGGAGCAATGGTACAATATATAAAGCAGTAATAAAAATCTGATTTGTTATTCTCACATTTTAACTCATTCATTACTTGTGCCACAATTTTTGGCACTGAGACAACAGTATCATTCAGGTAAAAAGAGGCGCCAAAAAATGTCATGTCCTCGATGTAGACTCTCCCCAGGGACCCTAAATGGCGCTTAGCCTCAAGTCTGCAAACTGTGATTGATTACAAAAATTAAATAAAGCCTTTAAATGCTGTCAGGATCAGCTTTTAAAGTATGATCCAGTCTCAGCCAACCACATCACAAAACATGAATTATAGTGAGCTGAGTATAATCAGTATCCAATCAAAAAATCATTTAAAGTTCATAATCAATTAACACCTTTTTTATGCTTTTGAACAACTGTTCATAGGGCATCCAAAAAATTGAATGGTAGGGAAAATATTACTTGGCCTAAAAAACCTTTGTATTGAAATATTCAAATCTGTGGATCTCACTCTTGTAATTCATTGATACCTACAGTAGCATTTCTCCAGATTTTCAGTCTACATCAGAGTTTTGAATCAAAGAGGAAAGTTAAATGCAGGAAACAAACACTTTTCCATGTGCCCACCTCCTTGCTTTGGACACTTTTAAACTTGGAAATACCAATGCATCACCTATGGTATTGCTATGGTGTACAGAGAATGCAGCACTTACAGACCACTAAAATAACTTCCCCTTGGCTCAGTACAGTCAGATATTTCAACTGCAAGGCTACTTTTCTCTCCTGCAAGGCAATTTATGTCTCTGCTCTCTTCTCACCTATCCCATGCTTAATATCAACTCTTTCTTTTGGCACCTTTATCTCCAAATGGCATCCATCTCTAATTGTCTATTTCCCAATTCAAAATGTTGTCTGTCCTACCTGGTTCTCTCACCTCCTCAAAGTAGTCTTTCAATTTTGTTGGGTGACTCAAAGATCAGAAATCTTTTATTTTCTGCTCCCTTTTGGAGCATCTCTTCCTCTCCTTCTTCGATGAAGAATCCTTATCTTCTGACTCCAGATGTCTTACTTCCCTCCATTATCAATACCTTGCCCTTAAAAAAATAATTTTTCTCCTCTCTCTTTCTCACACAAGAGGGAGTTGCCTTTTCTCTTCCTTTTCTCCTTGTAGCATGCATCTCCTGCTGCATTCAGCCCAGTTCATACAAGAACAAGTGTCTTCTTTCTTTATTATTTCCAAGAAAGTTTTGTCAATTTTGGCAGTATTCTTCATACCTTATAACAGTTTGTGCCATTTATTCTTCTTCTGTGATAGAAATAAATAAAGTTGATGGCTTGTTTATTGATGATAGGTGCCTATTCATGAACACGTCAATCTCCCATTGAAGTGGGAGATGGCACGGGGCAGGGTGACACTAGGCACATGGACACACAAGATGGCTGCTGGACCACAATATGGAGAGAAACAGCTGAACAAACACAGACACTGCCTGGGGCCACTAGAATGCCAGAACAATGCACTCACAACCTAATTGATCAGTTTAAGGTAGGTGGGGGAGAGAATACACATGAGTAGCATATACTGCCTGCCTGGGTCCAGCCAACACCTTTGATAGAAATGCTAACAGTTTAATACGGACTCAATACAGTGTGATAATAGCCAGGACGGCAGTAATCATCCCTTTCAGGAAGAGCGATTAGCACCCATTACTACAGCAATGGACTTCCACCAGACTTTGAAACTAACAACGATCGCGCTGAAATTAACAAAGGCTGTGCTGAAACTGACAATGACTGCATCAAAACTATCAACAATTCTGCAATGTTTACAATAAGCAAACCATGTTACAACGTCAATAACCTCATCACTGACCTACTGTATTACAAAATGTTTAAAAGTGTCTTGAAATATGCTGCGGATTGAGAGAAGACTCGCAGCTGACCATTGCACTGTTGATGTCCCCCGGAGCTCCAGTATTCCCTTGTACAATAAACTCTGTTGTTGAACCCCAACTCTGACTCCAATGCAGATAATTTTCCCCATAACACCACTAAAAGTTGCTGGGCCCAAACCTCGCATTAATAATACCAGTGGAGACTGATAACAAATAGAGGAGGACTGTAGTCCTCCTCTTAAAGTATGTGCCTGGTGCTCACACAGGCATTCTCTGTGATGATGGAGCTCTTAATACACTGCTTAGTACCACCAGCTTCACTGATGTTTTATTCATGAACTTAGACCAGGTGGGACAATTCAACATATTCACATGTCACTCACCAAAGAATATATGTACTGCTACCTTGAGGACCTCACCTGTGTTCTTTACTGCAGAACCCATCGGTGAACTGGTGCTCCAATGAGCTGGTGTACAAATTATCCTCTTCCTTGATATGACTACGACACAGCCAGTGAACCTGGATACTCATCATGAGATAAACACAACTCTACATTTGCTCTAAAATACATGCAGTGATGTATCTGATGTGGTAGTTGGCCTTTGATGGCCTGAGCAAAGCATTGAGTCTTTCACCCATGTTGTGCTGCTGTTCTTTTCCTTCTTTCAGGATGTGCCATGCCTGGATAGGGGACAGATCCTAGAACTCTGAAAGCAGGAAATCAGAAAGGGAAGGTTGGGTGAGGGAATAGAGTGGGAAGCAAAATAAAAAATTCATAGTCACACCGTCTGCAGCTCACCCCAGGCAGAATAAGGGTGAGCTCCAAACATGAAATGAGGTGTAAACCATGAACAAAATGTCATTCTCGCTGTTCTCAAAGATGGAGTTCTCCACGTGCTCTATCACTGCTAGCCCCATAATGTGATGAACAATCAGTTCCATATGACTTAAAAGCTGCTAGCTGCCTTGTTCAACTTCCCTTTTATTGTGTGACAGCTTGCCTTGCAAATGAGAGGAGAGGAAATCAGTCGCAGCATTGCATAGTCAGAAAGCTGGAGATATACAGAAGAAAAGGAATCTGTCTACGGGCCTTTTGGTCTTCAGAATAGTAAGCAGTATCTAGATATTAGACCTGAGTCTTAAGTACCAGAATTGCTAGTGAATGACCAATGGACTGTGGCACACTGAACAATCTGAGAGGTTGATGTTTTCATGGAGCTTGACTACCCTTGTGATATCACCCCACTGCTTGTGTAAAAGAGGAGGCAGCACCAATTTTATTTGCTGCCTCTCTCCACAGAAATCAAGCTGTGGCCCCTGCTTATAGTAAACAGAACAGACCACTATCTAGTATACTATTTTCAAGTACCATCTGCACCAGATATGTGTCATTACATGTCTGTAAATGTTGATTGAACATAATCTTTTAAAATTTAAATCATCGCTGCAAACTCATCTTGCTATGATGATATTCCCCTTCCAGTGCTGATGTTGCAGTGCCTTCATTGATGGAGTGGGCAGTGGGGGGGGGGGGGGGGAAGGAAGAGGAAGTGGTGCCTGTTGGTGGTGGCAGAAATGCAGCAAGATTGGCATGTTTCCATCATAACTACAGGCAAAGTTCATTCTAATCAATAAACACTTGTTGGACTGAGTTTGAGGTTGGACAGAGAGAAGTTGAAGCACTGGGTATGTGTTCTTTTAATGTCCAGAAAATGTCCACTATTGGAAAAGCTTTTAATAATGGAGCATCAAACATCTTGAAGAAGCATATTATTCTTCAAGTTTCTGACACAGCTACGGTTGCCAATTTTATTTGGACATATTCCTGGAGATTTTAATCACATGATTTCCTACCCCTAACACAGTCTAGCAGCCTTCTGTCCACATCTCCAATCTTTTTCTAACGAATAAACAAGGAAAGAAAATAAACAAGAAAAGTCTTAAATTTTTGAATGCCTATATGACTTTTATTTTCCCAGAATGATTGAGGAATGTTCCAGAAATTGATCTTTATGTCCTCTAGACTTCTGGACTCCTGGAGTGTTGGTCCTTTCAGTTATAACCTGTGGGCCTCTGTCAAACTAGGAACCTGGCAATTTGGTCTATGAAGTTAAAATTAAATTGTCAGGCCTCATGGGACACTTGTGGCCTATTCAATTCTATTTTATCTTGTGCTTTTCACTGGATGGCTTATCCTGGATGAATGCCATGGGACTGAGGCTTGGAAAAGGGCTGTTCTTCAATAATTCCTCCATTGATGGAAATACCTCAAACAGAACACTAAGATCTGTTAGAATTATCAGCCTCAGATATATGCATATAATGGGAACATTGATGTATACTGCATCTGTGACTTGCAAGGTTCAGTGGTAAGCACCAACAGTTCACAAAGCCAAAAAGATTTGGATACTCTGTCCTACAGTTTTGAGTGAAATAAACAATCCAACTTAATTACACTGTGAAAACAAACCAAATAAAAATACTGTGTTGTTTGTATCATGGCAACAAGACTGGTGATTTTGGTCAGTAATGATTGATTTTACAATGTTAGTGTAAAATGGGATTTCAGCTGGCAGTTTTTTTTTACCTGAAGGTCTTCACATTTCTAGAGTCAAGCTCAGCCCATTTCTTTAATTGGGTGAAGTTTATTAGCCATGAATCATTTTGCTATGACATAGTGATTGCCATTTTCAGAGTCAACTGGGAGGAGCTCCATTTATTTGTATAACTATTCAGAAGTGGGTCACAAAAGATTTATTTTCAAAATTATATTTGTGGAGCCAGGAGGAGTGGGAGATCTCTTTTTGGCCTTGCAAAGCTAAGCTGGTCGCTACCACTTCAGGTTCTTCTAACTCCTGCAAGAATCATAGAGTAGAATCCCGACTGTGTGGAAGCAGACCATTCCATCCATTGAGTGTCCCACCCAAACCCACTCTATCCCTGTAACCTTGCATTTCCCATTGCTAACCCACCTAGCCTGCATCCCCCCTGAACGCAATGGGCAATTTACCAATGGCCAATCGACCTAACCTGCGCATCTTTGGACTGTGGGAGGAAACTGGCAGGCCTGAAGGAAACCCACACAGACACAGGAAGAATGTGCAAACTCCACACAAACAGTTGTGTGAGGCTGGAATTGAACCAAGGCAGCAATGCTAACCACTAAGCCACTGCTCCACCCAAACAACCAGGCACAAAAACAAACCCCTCTGTGCTTCCCCGCCATAATTCCAAGGCTTAATTACTGTCATCCTGGCAGCCTCAAGGTCAGCTGATACTGTCTTATCCCAAATCCAGCAAATTTGGTGAGGACAGCCTTACTTTCTGTTTAAGTAAAACGGTTTCACTCCTGACAGGGATAAACCAGTGGTTCATTCGACTGCTGGGCCACTGAAAGTTAAAATCCATCTCAATATGTTTGGGTAGCACATGATCACAGTTCCTCAATATGCAGTAAATGCCACTGTGTTTCAGAGGTGCCTTGTAAAGGTATTTCAAGTTTCAAGTGAAAAGCATCAATGCATTGGGGGGCCTTAAATTAAGAAAAGTGCTAAAATGGCATTGAGATGGGAAAAACATTTTGACCTTTCCAAAGTTGCTTCCCTACGTGTATTTTATCTGCTTTGCTACACACAGAAGCTGAATATCCTCACAGCTAATAAAAAATCAGACATTCTTTAATGTCAAAGTTAAGCATTAAATTAAACCAGTGTTTCACCTGAGATGTCATGTGGCTGGCAGCTTTAATATGTAATACAAAAATCAAACATACTCCCAGAGGAAACGCCAACAAATCCTGGTGTGAGTTGACAAGAATAATCTTCTTCAATCACGGTCTGTATGTTTTTTTTGAAGAAAGCAGATTGTCCTTAATTTCAATGTGTTTCTTTCCTTGTTTCCATAAGTTGCTAACATGCACATTCTTGAAAGAAAATTCATCTCAGAGATATCAGCCCTATCGTAATTGCAACCCATCTGGTAGAAAGCCAGTTGTTGGGTAACTAGAAGCAAGCCAGTGATTGATATCTGCCAATTTTGCTGCTTTCCACCAAGGTGTCATTTTGACCTGTTGTTTTTAACATGGAACACATGTCAGAAAGAAGCAGAGTGCTCCTTTAAATGTGCAGATCGGGCTCCCACAGCAATGTCAGTGCACACCTGCAGCTCTAACAGCAAATGCAATTGTGGATCTCATTGCAAAGTCATTCTACTGACCCAGTAAAGTGATTAATTGGCTTGATTGAAGAACAAGCAGGAGATGTGCTCCTCCAAAGCCTACAAAGACACTCTGGCCCTCTCTTCCCACCACAGCGTCTACTATATCCTCTCCTGTCAGCTTACAAGTAGTCAAGGATCCTTCCTTTTGCATTCTTCGAACATCACTCCCAACTTGCAGCCTGCTGATGCTTCCAAATGAATTCAAATTGTATATACAGCCAATGTCTCAATAATAACTAGGAGGTAAAATTGAGTGGACGTTATGCTGAGCAATCGGGTGAGGGTGGGGTGGGGGGCGGGTGTTGGGGGAAGGTCTGTGGTGGCAATGCCAGTTTTTGCGTCCATCCGCTCATTAAACTTAAAATTGGATCGATTAGCCATTGTTTGTGGAGATGTTGGATTCAATTTGCAGAGAACTGCTTAAGCCGAAACGGAGCAGAATTTACTTCCATCCAAAGAATGTGGAACTATCCCACTTCAGCTGCTTCCAGTGCAGGGAATACATGCCATCAGTGGATTTATATAACTGCATGCAGCCAAGTGTTAAACAGCGCTGAGCCTCAGCAAGTGCCCAAAGCTTCTTCAAAGCTTAGAGCTAAACTGAAATGCTTAAAAAACAGCACAGACCTCTTAAAGGTGTAGGGATGTTGTATTCTAGCTGGAACAGAAGCTCAAAGCAGATGGGAAAGATGCCCTGAACAGGTATATATATGATAAAACTATGCAGCACTGGAGTACTTGGTACAGGGAGTGGAAAAGAGATGGCCTCTATCCACATAGATTAGAAGCTACTCCAGAGAAGTCTATGAAAGCAACAGGAGGCAGGCAACTGTTGTGGTAGGGCACCAAAGCTGCTATAAGGAGCTGGATGCAGTGCTACAAGAAGATCAATAACCTTACATAAATTATCAAGATCAATTAGCACATCTGCAAATGCCAAACCGCACCAATAGAACCCCAAGCCTCATTAGCACTGCTCAGTTTACCACATGCCCATTACACAGCAAATGGCAATCTTTATCAAAAACCCATATACTCATTGTTTCACCTCATCTTCACTCACTTAGTGCTACATGCTTGACATGCTGCCAGCTCTATAAACCTGGAGGACACAGTGCTCACCATCATTGGAGCAGCTATGACTGAAGCCCTGGCAACAGCTGAATCTGGAATTATGGAAAATCATGGTATTTTCATATCTAATCATCTTTCCAATTTCCCACTTGCCTCTCACCACAAAATGTCATCTGATATGTAACTGAAGATGTTGTCAACACCAATGTTTATTCCCACATTCCACTCATCAGCTTGGACACTGATACTTAGAATCACAGAATTATAATCATACAGCATGGAAACAGATCCTTTGGTTCAACTTATCAGTGCAAACCAGATATCCTAAACAGATCTAGTCCTAGTTGGCAGAATTTGGCCCATATCCCTCTAAACCCTTCCTATTTCTGTACCCATCTGGATGCTTTTTTATATGTTATAATCGTACCAGCCTTTATCAATTCCTCTGGCAGCTCATTTCATATATGCAGCACTCTCTGCATGAAAAAGTTATCTCTCAAGTCATTTTTAAATCTTTCCTTCTCACCTTAAACCTATTCTCTTTAGTTTTGGATTCCCCACCCTAGGAAAAAGGCCTTGACTAAACACCTTATCAAAGCCCCCATGATTTTATAAACCTTTAGCCTCCAATAGTCCAGGAAGAAAGCTCCCAGTCCACTCAGCCTCTCTCTATAAATCAAACCCTCAATTCCTGGCAATATCCCTATAAATCTTTTCTGCACTCACTCAAGTTGAACAATATCCTTCCTATAGAAAGATGACCAGAATTGTAGGTAGTAGTCAGTTCTGCTATAACACATGTTTCTTCAAAGCAAATTGGCTTTAACCAGATTGAAGAATTTAGACCGTTATTTGTAAAATGCGAACTTTCCTTCCTTGTATTGGCTACAACGCGATTCTGGTGCCATTGGTTTAAATGGCGTGGTTGTTGCATGTTTTTCTTATAGCGAAGATTGTATGAGAACAGAACTATCTCATTCTTAACAGAACCGATTGTATTCTAAAATTGGCCTCACTGATGTCCAATACAGCTGCAATGTGATGGCCCAATTCCTTTACTCAACGTTCTGACCGCTGAAGGCATGGCAGATGCCTTCTTCACCTTCTGCAACTCTACTTTCAAGAAACTATGCACCTGAACCCCTAGGTCTCTTTGTCATCAACAATTCAGGGGCCTACAATTAACTCTGTAGGTCCTGCCCTGATTTGCTTTCCCAAAATGCAACCTGTGCATACTTCAGAGGATGCCTTAGATGCTGGATCAGCACATGGCAAGACATTGGGCGCAAGTACCTTGCAAAAAAGTCATGGTACAAGATAATTCAGATGCCAGCTCAACAGGGTCAACTAGCAGAGGACTCAGGTATATATTTTCATGTGGGGATAACTGCAGATGCTGGAGATCAGGGTGGATAAAGGGTGGATCTGGAAAAAGCACAGCAGATCAGCAGCATCAGAGGAGGATGGGAGATGATATTTCAGGTTGGAACCTTTCAGCAGGATTCACCAGCTTCTGATCTGAAATGTTGACTCCTCTCCTCCTCTGATGCTACTTGACCTGCTGTGCTTTTTCCAGCTCCACTCTTTATCCCTAAATATTTTCACTTGGCAAGCCACAGAAAACAGCTAATACTAGCAGAAGCCTTACTTATGATTTAATAAATGTGTTGATGTTAATTTTCCAAACTTACCTAGGTTCAGGACAAGGTCAATCAGACTGGAAACTAACAAATATAAACCTTCTATTCAAAGGTGAGGAAGAAAGAAAACAGAAAAATACGGACCGGGTTAGCTCAACATCATTAGAATCAATCATTAAAGAGGTTACAGCTATGCAGTTTGAAAAAACTCAAGTTAATAAGGAAGAGTCAGCATAGTTTCATGAAGGAGAAATCATATCTAGTCAATTCATTGACCCCTATGAAGGAGTAACATGTGCTATAGATAAAGGGGAGCTAGTACATACACTGACTTGAGTTTCCAAAAGGCATTTGATAAGGTACCACATCAAAAGCTATTGAGGAAAATAAAAGGTCTCAAGGGTATCATATTCATGTAGATAGAAGATTGGCTGGCAGAAAACAGAGAATGCACAAATCAGTCTGATTGGCGTGAAGTGATGAGTGGAATCCTACACGGTCAGTACTGTGCCTCAGCTTTTGCTGGTTAAATCAATGATGTAGATGAGGGGATTGAATGCATGGTGGGTCAAATCACAGGTGTCACAGAAAAGAAAACATAGATTTTTGTGAAGAAGATGTACAGAGTTGGATAATAATGTAGATGGGTTGAATGAATTCCAAAATCCAACAGCTAGGGTATAACATAGAAAATGTGAAGTTGTTCACTTCAACAGGAAGAATAAAAAAAAGAGCCTTGCTTAAATCAAGAAGGCTGCAGAAATCCATGATGCAAAGGGATTTTGATGTTTTAGTGCATGAATCACAGCAAGTTAATATACTGGTACATCATGTAATCAAGAAAGCTAATGGGATTCTATCCTTTATTATGAGAGGAATTGAACATGAAAATGAGGATGTTATGATTTAGTTCTCTAGGGCATAGATGAGATCACTGTGTGCAGTT
Source organism: Hemiscyllium ocellatum (assembly GCF_020745735.1). NCBI lineage: Eukaryota > Metazoa > Chordata > Chondrichthyes > Orectolobiformes > Hemiscylliidae > Hemiscyllium > Hemiscyllium ocellatum. The sequence continues at coordinate 24,974,628 of NC_083417.1, read as the reverse complement.
TGGGTTTAGTTTTTGAAGGGATGATGTAAATGTGTTGGAGGCAATTCAGTGAATATTTACCAGATTAATACCTGAAATTGGAGGGTTATTTTATGTGAGAAAAAAAAACTGAAAGAATTCTGGATGCTGGAAATCAGCAACATAAACAGAAATTGCTGGATAACCTCAGCAGGTCTGGCTACACCTGTGGAGAGAAATCAGAGTCAACATTTCAGGTCCAGCGACCATTCTTTAAACATGATGGTAGCTAGAAACAGTTTAATTTTTTATATGCAAAGAATAGGGTGGGGGAAGGAGAGAAAGAGTAAATGATAGGTGAAAATACAGCACAAAGATAGGGAAAATTGGCAGGACAGCCAAAGGAGTGGATAACAGTCAATCTAGGAGAATGAATGAGGATTATTAGTGTCTAACAATGGTAGTGTACAATAGCAGCTGAAAATGTGTTGCTAGAAAAGCGCAGCAGGTCGGGCAGCATCCAAGGAGCAGGAGAATCGATGTTTCGGGCATGAATGAGGAAAGTGTGCCAAGCAGGCTAAGATAAAAGGTAGGGAGGAGGGACTTGGGGGAGGGGCATTGGAAATGCGATAGGTGGAAGGAGGTAAAGGTGAGGGTGATAGGCTGGAGTGGGGGTGGGGGCGGAGAGGTCAGGAAGAAGATTGCAGGTTAGGAAGGCGGTGCTGAGTTCGAGGGTTGGGACTAAGACAAGGTGGGGGGGAGGGGAAATGAGGAAACTGGAAAAATCTGAGTTCATCTCTTGTGGTTGAAGGGTTCCTAGGTGGAAGATGAGGCACTCTTCCTTCAGCCGTTGTGTTGCTATGGTTTGGCGATGGAGGAGTCCAAGGACCTGCATGTTCTTGGTGGAGTGGGAAGGGGAGTTGAAGTGTTGAACCACGGGGTGGTTGGGTTGGTTGGTCCGGGTGTCCCAGAGGTGTTCTCTGAAACGTTCTGCAAGTAGGCGGCCCGTCTCCCCAACATAGAGGAGGCCACATCGGGTGCAGCAGATGCAGTAAATGATGTGTGTGGAGGTGCAGGTGAATTTGTGGTGGATATGGAAGGATCCCTTGGGGCTTTGGAAGGAAGTAAAGGGGGAGGTGTGGGTGCACGATTTGCGTTTCTTGCGGTTGCAGGGGAAGGTGCCAGGAGTGGAGGTTGGGTTGGTGGGGGGTGTGGACCTGACGAGGGAGTCATGGAGTGGTCTTTTCAGAATGCTGATAGGGGAGGGGAGGGAAATATATCCCTGGTGGTGGAATCCGTTTGGAGGTGGCGGAAATGACGACAGATGATACGATGTATATGGAGGTTGGTGGGGTGGTAGGTGAGGACCAGTGGGGTTCTGTCCTGGTGGCGGTTGGAGGGGCGGGGCTCAAGGGCGAAGGAACGGGAAGTGGAGGAGATGCGGTGGAGAGCATCGTCAATCACGTCTGGGGGGAATTTGTGGTCTTTGAAGAAGGAGGCCATCTTGTTTGTACGGTGTTGGAACTGGTCCTCCTGGGAGCAGATGCGGCGGAGACGAAGGAATTGGAAATATGGGATGGCGTTTTACAGGGGGCAGGATGGGAGGAGGTGTAGTCTAGGTAGCTGTGGGAGTTGGTCGGTTTTATAGTAAATGTCCGTGTTGATTCGGTTGCCCCAGATAGAAATGAAGAGGTCTAGGAAGGGGAGGGAGGAGTCTGAGACGGTCCAGGTAAATTTGAGGTCGGGGTGGAAGGTGTTGGTAAAGTGGATGAACTGTTCAACCTCCTCGTGGGTGCACGAGGCAGCGCCGATACAGTCAACGATGTAGCGGAGGAAAAGGTGGAGGGTGGTGCCAGTGTAGCTGCGGAAGATGGACTGTTCCAGCATCCTTGGATGCTGCCTGACCTGCTGCGCTTTTCCAGCAACACATTTTCAGCTCTGATCTCCAGCATCTGCAGTCCTCACTTTCTCCTAGTGTATAACAGCAGACAATTTGATAACAAGGTTTGGTGTAGGGTCTGGAGGCAAGCATGGGGAAGGTGCTCAAGTCCTAAAATTGTTGAACTTGATATTGAGCCCAGAGGCTGTAGAATTCGCAAGTGGAAAATGAGGGGCTTGTGCTGAGCTCCACTGGAGCCCTGCAGCATGCTTCACACCAGCTTGCAAGCTGCATTTGCCTCCTCTTTACCATGGATGTGCAATCCCTTTTCATGTCCATCCGCCATGAGGACAGTCTCGGCTCTCTGCTTCTTCCTGGAGCAAAAGCCTGAACTGTTCCCATTCACTGCCCCTTTCCTGTGCCTGGCCAAGTTTCTCCTCATCCTGAACAATATCTCTTTTAATTCCTCTCTCTTTCTTCGTGTCGAAGGGGTGATCATGGGCCCCAGTTATGCCTGTTTCTTTGTGGAGGATGTGGAACATTCCTTGTTCCAGTCCTCTTCTGGTCCCCATCAACATCTCTTTCTCCAGAATATTGATCATTTCATCAGTGCTGTTTCTCTCTCTTGTCCAAAATTGGAAAGGTTTATCTATTTGGCTTTCAACGTCCACCTTCACCTGGTCCATCTCTGACTCCTCCCTTCCCTTCCTTGCTATCTCTGTTTCTATTTCTGGGGATAGGTTGACCATTAACATTCACTTCAGACACACTGACTCCCACAGTTAACTTGACCATACATCCTCGTAAAGCGCTTCTTGTAAAGACTCTATTCCATCTCCCAACTCCTCTGTCTCTGTCACATCTGTTCTGCTGATCCCAACTTCAACAAGGGGGTCTTTGTTGACAGGGCCCTCAATCATGTCTGACCCATCTCTGCCCTTCATCCCTCACCCTATCTCTTCCCTCCCACAACAGTGATAGCGTTCCCCTTCTCCTCACCTACCATCCCTCCAGCATCCACATCCAGAGGATCATTAGCCGTCATTTCCACCACCTCTAGAGGGATGCCACCATCAAACACATATTTCAACCCCACACCCCCTCCCACCACCCTTTCCCCTCCTTTGCCTTCTGCAAGGATTGTTCCCTCTGGCACACACTAATCCACCTTCACTCCCAACAACCCCCCACAAGCCAATGACATCTTCCCCGTAACTGCAGAATTTGTAACACCTGCCCATTTATTTCCTCCCTCCTCGGTATCCAAGAGCCCAATCACATCTTCCAAGTGAAACAGCACTTTACCTGCACATCACACAATCTAGTCTACTGCACTCACTGCTCACAATGTGGTCTCCTCTACGTTGGGGAAATGAAGCGTAGACTGGGTGACTGCTGTGCAGAACATTTCTTTCTGTCTACAAAAATTACCCTGAGCTTCCCATTGCCTGCCGGTTCAACACACCATCTTATTCCCTGACCGACCTCTCTGTCTCAGGTTTGCTGCAGTGCTACAATGCAGCTCAGCACAAACTGGAAGAACAGAACCTTATTTTCTGCCTGGGAGGTGAGGAGGAACTTGGCGAGATGCAGGAGGAGGATAGTGGATGGGGACTGTTCAGGCCTTTGTTCCAGGAAGAAGTGGACAGACCTGAGACTGTCCCAGTGGATGGGTGTGTAAAGGGATTGCAAGTCCATGGTAAAGAGAGGCAGGTGGAGCTCATAAACTGGAAATTCTGAAACTGATGTGAAGTGTGTTGCAGGGGTCCAGCAGAGCTCAGCACAAGCTGGAAGAACAGCCTGTTATTTTCTGCATGGGAACTCTACAGCCTTCTGGGCTCAATATTGAGTTCAACAATTTTAGGGTTTCCCCAGTTTTCCATCATCCCCACACAAGGCCTTGTTATCACATGGTCTGAGATTACAGTACACACTCCCCATTGTTAGACATTAATAGCCCCCATTAGCAGTTATTCTCCTCCACTGACTGTTACCCATTCCTTTGTCTATCCAACTGTTTTTCTCTCTCTTTGGGCTCTATTTCCACCTGTCACTTACTGTTCATCCCCTCCTCCTCCCCTATCTTCTGCATAAAAAAAAAACAACCTTTTCCTAGCTGGCATCAGTTCACTGGACCTGAAATGTTAATTCTGATTTCACTCCACCATTGCAGCCAGACCTGCCGATCTTTTCTAATAATTTGAGATTTTGTTTCTGATTTCTAGCATCCTAGAGGGTTCTAGAGGGTTATGTAACGTAGAACACCCTATTTCAGCAGGAACTGGAAGCAGGATTCATGATTTTTTTAAAAGTGAGGTGGATAGCTTCTTGTTAGGCTCGGGAATCAAGGATGTAGATGGGAGGGTGGAATTCTGAATATAAACAGATTTTATTGAATGGAGAAGAGGCTCAAGAGGCCATAAGGTTACTTCTGCTCCAATTTGATATATCTGTATGCAAATATGTACATATGTGAGTCTCTCAACATCTGAGTGCTGCAGTGTTTACTCAGCTGACTGTCACTTTCATTCTGTTGCCATTATAACCGGAGATATCAGCATACAAAGGACAGTACAATGTTACAGCTATCGATAATCAGTCCTCCAACTCATTGTGAGAATTTCTGTGGTGTTGCCTGAGGGAATACAGTCAGTCGTAGTGAGTACAAACTGTTGTCCTTTCTGAGGGTGCCAGCATGTGTCCTTTTAAAGGATTGGACACTCTGGAGGCAGGAAGCATGTTTCCACTGATGGGTGAGTCCCGAACCAGAGGTCACGGTTTAACAATAAGGGGTAGGCCACTTAGAACAAAGTTGAGGAGAAACTTCTTCACCCAGAGAGTGGTGGCCTTATGGAATGCTCTGCCCCAGAGGGCTGTGGAGGCCAATTCTCTGGATACTTTCAAGAAAGAGTTGGATAGAGCTCTTAAGAATAGTGGAATCAAGGGTTATGTGGATAAGGCAGGACCAGGATACTGATTGAGGATGATCAGCCATGATCATAATGAATGGTGATGCTGGCTCGAAGGGCAGAATGGCCTACTCCTGCACCTATTGTCTATTTCCACCAGCAACACTCCACTGGTGCCCTTGCTGTTTACTATCAGACTTCTGCTGCCCATGCCAATGTGTTTTTATCTGAAGCCAATTCTTCTATATCCAGAGATGCCAAAGGTCATTCTAAAATGTCATGTGTGGTTACTGCCAATGAAGGTCAACAGCCTTCCACGAGCCATTACACAGACATTGGTATAACACTGTGGAAGTACTAGCACAGGCAAAGAGACATGGAAGACAGCCATTGAAAGAATACACAGGGCTATCATTTGATCTTGGATGGTTTGATCTATGAAGTTGGCTTGTTTTTTTTAATGTAGCTGGATTTTATTGCTGACAAGATATTACTATGATGGTCAACAACAAAGAGAAGATATCGTTGGTGCAAGGGGTTTTGGAATTGTACTCATTGATATCACAGACTGATGAACAGAATGGCCAGAAAGAATCTGTGGCTGTTGCCTCCTCCCTTTCTCTTCCTCCACCTCACCCTCAGCTGGTCATCATTGTTATGGACCAGACCAGGCCCCCTCAAAACTTTTCAGGAAAGCAGCCCTGACCCGAACTTTGCTCATTGTTTGAAGCAGGTGTATAGTGGATATTCCAAGAGTGATACAGCTGGGTCAACCACTTAATTTTAAACAAAACAGAATTTATTTGCAAGATTACTGAATGAAACACAAACAAAAGAGAATAAAATATAGAATAACTTAACCTATGAAAAACCCAACAGATTATCCCAACTTAATGATTCTGTTCCAGATTCCTGCAATAATCCCCATATACACCCCTTGGCACAAAAGATAAAATCAAACACAGGGTCTCATGGAAGAGAAGTCAGAGAGAGAGAGAGAGAGAGAGAGACAGCAGAGAGATTCAGCATGGAACACCTTCTTCCATGTAGCTGTTTCTTTGACCAGCAGCCTTAACCCTGACTGCTTGCCTGTTCTGAACAGCCAAACTGCTAAAACCCAAAACAGTGAAAAACTGAGCTGGGAGAACTGGCCACTCCCTTTTTATTGCACAAGTGTTTTTCTTTAATTGAAAGCCTTTTACCTGAGGCAGTATCTGTTAGCTATAATTAAATTGGCCCTAAAACCCATCCAAACCAGATCTCCCAGAGTCTCTGCATTTATGACCCCTCTAAAAAAAAATCCAAGGACAACATAACCTTGGTAAAGGAGAAGCATCGTCACACTATGTAACTTGCCAAAGGCCTGCCCCTTATAGTGGTGAGGTTGTTTAGTATCATCAGAGCACCATGAATCTTGCCAGCTTCTCTGACAAGTCCTGCAATGCTTTTCCAGCAAAGTCCAAATGGTTAAAGCATAACCTTAACATGTTAGTGCTCTGCTCGATCACATTCCATATGGTTACTTGATTTCATTGTGCACATGCTGCTTGTTTGTACATGGGTTCTGTATCAAAGTCATGAACCATGGAATCAAGAGATAGCACTTGTTTTCCAGTAGCCGCTATTCTGTTTGCCATGGTGGCTCACAGAGAACTGGTATTGTGGAAAAGTATCATAACTGTTCCTAGGATGCCAAGCATTGACCTGCCTGATTCTTTGTGTATGCTCAGACATCTTTGAGGGAATGGTATCACACTCAGTTGTGATTGGGTTAACGTGCATTGTCCTTGAAGTATAAGCTGTCTACGATACCAGTACCATTGGGAGGCCTGCAAATCTCATTAAGTTGCATACACACTCTGCCAGCAGCTCAATGACTGCAGACAATGATATTTTGTCAGATCTCTTTGGGTATAGAGCCACAGGGAGCAGAAAGGAGGATGACAAATTGTATAACATTACAAATTCTCCTGCTCTGGCTCAAAAAGTTCTAAACACATAAAAATTCAAACATGGGCACCCACAAACTGCGAATGGAATCTTTGCCCTGCTCCGATATGGCTGCAACATCTGTTAGCTTTACATGAGGATTTCCGTATTGAAGTGAAAATATCTCATTGCTTTTCCCTGAGGCTCAGGTAGCACAATTTCTCCCTGAACACACGAGGTGGATATGACCTTCTGTGAAGAATCCTTTTCATTGATCTCCATCTCCTCCATCTGCAAGAAGCTTTCCTTGCTCTGCATGCCCTCTGTTCATGTGTTCAGTCATGTGTAATTTCATGGGGACTGTCTTACTGCTTTCAAGTTTGGAAGCAACAAATTTGTGCAGGAGCCTTGCACTCACAACAGAGTCCTTTGGTACCTGCCATATCACTCCCTACAGATTTCAATAAATTTAAATGGTTCCAGAAATTATCAACCACTTCTCCAATGAAACAAAAGCCAATCAAATGAATCTGCAACTAACCTTTAAGGATTTGATGATCTCTTTAGGTAGGCAGTGCTCCTTACTGCCGAAAGCGTGTTCAGCCGTGTGTGATTGTGAGAGGCCTTAGTTGGAGAATTGAATTCTAAATAGCAACTGGCATCAAATCAGCTTTACATACAAACTATCAATGATTGCTCACTGCATGAGTAACAAGGCCCTCAATATTATGGCATCAGGTGCAAGTTACTCCAGAAATATGTGCATGCACTGTGGGCATGATTTTGTACCTGTGACACTAAAATATGCCTTTTTGTGTTTTTAAATTGTGTGTCAGGTCATTATTAGAATCAAGTTTTGTTAAAAAATAAACTTTCTTACAATGAATACTATAAGGCATTAAATGCAATGTTGGTTGAATTATGAGAGTACTCCACTTCTGCATAAAATTTAGAGATGGAAAATATTCATTCTCTTTTTTAAGTATATTCTATAATGCATATCAGAGTCATGCAGTTTAGAGAGGTCTATTAGTTCGCTAAATTCAGCTTGAGTGGCAATAGAGCAACCCAGATTAAGGATTGAATAGTCAACTAAATTTCCAGTTCCTTGGTGCAATACAGTGACCATTCCTGCATTTATTTGAACATAGGATGTAAGTTGAAGCAGATTTTATTGATGTATTTATTTTCAACATGCTGGCAACACTCACTGTGTAGCAGATCCATTTGGGTGTGATACCAAACTATGAACTGATAATGCAAATCCAAATAAATAAGTATGATCTGATAGCCATTACTGTGACAGGACTGCAGGTTACCAAAGATTGAGACCTGAATATTGAAAAATGCAGTCCATTTAGGAAGCTCAGGAAGTAAGATAAAAGGAGGAGGGGCGGCTGTGTTAATTAATAACAGTATTAGCATAATAAAGAGGGATGAAGCAAATTCAGGAAACCAGGTTTGTGGAAGCGTTCGGGGTAGAAATGAGAAATTATAAGTGCAAGCAGCAATGAATGGGAAAAGTATACAGGCCTCATAATTGCATTCTCAATCCCATTATGTAGTTAAAGGAAGAAATCATGGGAGCTTGTCAGAAAGGTATGGCAATACTTATGGAGGATTTGGATTAAATTTACATAAAGACTGGAAAAATCAGATGGCAAAGTTAGTTTGCATAAAGAGTTAATGGAGTGTTTTCAGGATAGTTTCTTAAAACTGCACATTCTGGAAGAGCAGGCTATACTAGACCTGATATTGTGCAATGAGATAGCATAAATTAATGACCTCATACTGAGGGTGTCCCTAGATAGCAGCAATCATAATATTGACTTTTACATTCACTTTGAGGGACAGAACAATTGGTCCAAGAATAGTATATTAAACTGTAATAAGGGTAATTCTGAGTGAATGAAATCAAAGCTTGCTGACGTGAACTGGCAAATTTGGTGAAGGGATAGATCAAAAGAAATGTCATGACAGATATTTAAGGGATATTTAAGGAATATTTAAGTCCAGAAAAAATAGACTGATTGCAATAAAACAAACTCCAAGGTGAGGACATACCATCCATAGTTGACTAAAAAAGTTTAATGAAGTATCAAACCTAATGGGTGGCAAGTCAGAAGAATGGACAGAATATAAAACAAAAGCAAAGTTTAACATGAGAAACAAGAGAGCATGAGAGAAAGCTAGACAGAAATATAAAAAAAGGTAGTAAAAAATTCTATAGGTATTTAAAAGGAAAAGAGTTCATAAAGTGAGAGTTAGTCCTGCAGAAAGAGCATCTGGGAAATTAGTAATGGAAAATAGGGAGATGACAGATATATTTCACAGATTTTCTTCATTGTTTTCATTGTCGGAGATATAAGTAACATCCCAGAGATAAAACAGGAAATGGAAGTGGAGAAAGAACTCAAGAAAATCAAAATCACTAAGAAAGCAGTAATGAACAATTGTTAGAGCTGCAGACTGACAAGGTTCCCATGTTTATATGCACTTCATCCAAGGATCATAAATAAGAAACTGAGGAGATAGTTGAATTATTTTTAATTTTCCAAAATTCCTAGATTCAGGAATGAAACATAGTGAATGTAAATCCTTTATTCAAAAAGGAAGCAAATCAGAAAGCAGGAAACTACAGGTCAATTAACTTAACATCTGTCATAGTGAAGATGTTGGAAGCTATTATTAAAAACAGTGGAGCACTTTGAAAAGTTCAAGATAATTAATGAGTCAATAGGTCCAATCCATTTGATTTCTTTGAGATAGTAACATATGGTGACACAGTGGCTATGGACAGCATGGTGGTTCAGTGGTTAGTACTGCTGCCTCACAGCATCGGGGACTCAGGTTCGATTCCAGCCTCGGGCGACTGTCTGTGTAGAGTTTGCACATTCTGTCTGTGTGGGTTTCCTCTGGGAGCTCCGGTTTCCTCCCACAGTCGCAAAAATGTGCAGGTCAGGTGAATCAGCCATGTTAAACTGCCCATAGCATTAGGGGCATTAGTCAGAGGGAAATGGTTCTGGGTGGGTTACTCTTTGGAGGGTTGGTGTGGACTTGTTGGGCTGAAGGGCCTGTTTCCACACTGTAGGTAATCTAATCTAATTTGGATAAAGGAGAACAGGTGGTGCTTTGCACTTGGATTTCCAGAAAGCCTTTGATAAGGTGCAACATCAAAGGTTATTGCTGAAAATAACAGTTCATAGTGCAGGAAGTAACGGTCATCATTAACTGCTGCATTCTGCATGGCAACGCCTCTACAAATCAGAGTTCATTTGGCAAACAATCAGCTTTCTCCTCTCATTGAGTATAAATATTAGTTTTCATCTCTATTATGAATTGTCCTGATGAGTGCAAGATAAAAAGCTTTGACTAAATGTGCTTTTATTCAGTGATATTCAAGTGCAATGCTGCCAATTAACTGGTTTGGAGAGTGGACAAAGATCTGGCAAATGAAGCATAATGTGAGAAAATATGATACTGTCCAAAACAGTAGAAAGAATAAAAAAGAACTGTGTTATTTAAATGGAGTGAGATTATCAAACATGAAAATGCAGAAGTGTCTAGGTATCTGAGTGCATTAAGAGCAAAATGTTACGAAAGGTTAGGATGCAGGTACAGCATACAATTAGGAAAGCTAACTGAATGTTATTGTTCATTGTGAGGCGAACTGAATAGAAAAGGAGGACAGTGATGATTCAGTATTACAAGTTATTAGTGAGATGACATCTAGAGTACTGCGCATTGTATTAGTCTGCTTATTTAAGGAAGATGTAAATGCATTGGAAGAAGTTCAGAAAAGATTCCCTGGACTCATTTCTAGAATGGGCAGGTTGCTTTAGAGGAATGATTGAATAGGCTAGACTATTATCCACTCGAGCTTAAAACTGACTTGATAGAAACAGAAAAGGTCCTGGTGGGTCTTTGACTGGGTAAATGTGGAAAGGATGTCTTCTTTTGTTGTAGAATCGAGAACTAGGGATCACTGTTTAAAAGTAAGGCTTCATCTGTTTAAGAGAGATAAAGAGGTTTTTTTTCCCCACAGAAGGATGCAAATCTATGAAACTTTGACCATCAAAGACAATAGCAACAGAATGTTTGAATATTTTTTAAGGCAGGTGTAGATATATTCTTGAGAAGCAAGGTGCTGAAAGTTTTATTGGGTGTAGGACTGTGAAGCAATTAGGTTATTGAATGGGGGAGCAGGCTTGAGGGACTGGGTGACCTAGTTCTGTTCCTAATTCATTTGTTTGTGACCAATCTCTGATGCAGTTTACCCAAAAAAGAAGTCAAGGGCCGAGGTTTACTCATCGCAAGAACCAACCTTTAAAATGAATGAGTTAGCATTAGGATATGGAAACTTAACTCTCAGACTTTGAAAGAAAGGGGAAAGAGAAAAATGCTTGGAACAAATTTACAAACCATTAGCTTGATGATTAGTCAAGTAATAAAAATATATACTGTGGTTTGATGTGAATTTATGAATGTTGGCTAGCTATTCTCCAGCAGTACCCTCTGTAATATAGCATTCCTTGAGAAAGTTGCAAATTTGCAAACACCTTTTGAAAAAGATACAGCTTAAACATTGATGCAGTGATGCAAAAGCCATCTAACAGAGACACTGAAAAGAATGGCTTCTCAGAACATATGGTTGACATAAAGCACTCAGGACAGGATTTCCCTCTTCCGGACATTCGTTCCTCAGGTCGGGAGAGACAATGCGTTAAGTGGACCTTGTGAATTCCTTATCATATCACACTGAGAAAGAATTACCTGGGAAATTGAAAATCCAAGTGGACAATTCTTATACACTTGGAGCCATCTAAAAGTTTCCACTTACGTGGGAGAATTCAGAGAGCTCCAGCAAAATTAAATAAGTATTTACTCAGGCAACTATAGTATAGTAAAAACATTGTCCAATTCCTCAGTAAATATTCAACAGATGAAAGGCTTTTGCCCAAAACGTCGATTTTCCTGCTTCTCGGATGCTGCCTGACATGCTGTGCTTTTCCAGCACCACTCTGATCTAAACAAATATTCAACAGACCCCATACTTAGCTCATACACTCCCAACTACACTTTCTCGATGACCCTCCAGATCCCGACGGAATATCCCCCTCACTGGACCCAACATTCTTCTTCCTCTGCTCCAGAACCAACCCTCCTTCACTGTCAGGACTTGGCACCCTTTCCCTCTTTCTGGACCCCATACCCATTCAGTCCCCAGCACCCTACCCCATCTGCCCTGCTCCAGACCCAGTGAGAATGGCATCCCATCACCCTCCAGGATTCGCTCCCCCTCTGCCACTTGGCACCTGACCACCTCTTTTTCCCACTGATAGATACTCTCCCAGCCTCAGCACTCAACATCCCTTCCCCTGTCAATGTGCCTTTTCCTTTTTCTACAGATAATCACATTAACCTGCTGCCAGACTTGACTGCACTCCCTTCCCTTCACCCCACCTACCGAGCAACCCTGATGGATCTGGTATTTCCCACCCAGCCCAACTTATTCTAAACTCTGCATCACATACCTGGTCCACTTACTATCTTGGAGCTGACACCATATTTACTTGGCATCCTACCCACTTGGCTAGCTCTGGGCAACACATCTCTGACTATTGTGGTCTACCTACCTGTCGCCATACCCATCTGAAATCCTACTTTCCTGGCACCCTCCACCATACTGAAGTGGGATTGTACCCTCCCCACATCTTAAAATCACACTCATCTTATGTACATACACTTTGATAGCAGAGGCCAGGATCTTTACATGTCAAAATACAGAAGATGCATGATGACAGAATTGTCAAAATGAAAATAGAGCTCTGCATTTTTTAAATAGTCTTGATCAGAATCTCCTTTCAGAAAAATAATGGTCCTTCCTTTAGGAAAAAAAAGTTGATGTGGAGTTGCATTGATGTGTGATTGCCACTCATTAGAAAATAAGGCCCACTATATTCCTTGCATGACAATATGGGTTTGCTGATAAAACAATAGTAAAAATGGTGGCTTTCAGAAGTTAAAACAGAAAATAATGGAACTTGACAGGGATCCTGAAAGTTTTGCAACTCAAACTCCTGTAACGATAGAATCAATTAATGTATGGACATAAAGTAAACAGTGTCTCGTTGGATCAGTTTTCAATGACTTATAAGCTGTATTTTGATCTACAAGAACTTAATGGTAAAATGATTGGTTTTACACTTGATATCCAGCAGCCTCAGGACTGAGTCTTTGCCGGCTAGTAAAGTTACCAGACCACAGAAGGACATTTCATGGGCAGCACAGGAGTATTTAAACTGGCATCAGAGGCATTTGTTCCTGGCTGAGGTTGAAATGTTTAATTTTTTTATGTCTCCCACACCCAACAACTAACAACAAACTAAATCGTTTTACCAAAGGTTCTATAACCTTTAGACAGTAAAAACAAACATTTAACTTAAATAAATCCGACTGCAGGCTGGGCAAGTGTGCCTGATGATCTTGTGAATTAAATAGTGATTTTACATTAAAGCAAATGGTTTGTAGTGTCGGTGCTGGGCCACAGTGGTTCTGGACCAGAGAGCTACAAGATTAGGGAGATACAACCTGTAATTAGATTCTCCTTATGAGTAAAAAAATCTTCACAATGACTGCAATGCCATTCAATTCAGTAAGGTAAGACAATAATATTTTTATTTTCAGCAGAGTTTCACTAAATCAAAGCACACTTTAAATTACTTCCACTGTGTCAGGTCATTAACTGTGCGGGTAATATGTTGATACTTTTTTCTGTTTCATGTGACACAGTTATTAACGAGTGATGTTGTGGTAATTTACAACCAGCACGCACTTCAAGTCACTTATTCTGGATACATGTCAGCAGTGACCACTGGTCTAATAGGGGTTGCTTAGGGCAGGTCAAAGGTCCACCCCCATTGGAATACCAATTCTCCTACTACAGGCTTTATCTCATGTAAATAGAATGTCACCTGCAGGATCTCCTCCAGGCATGTTGATCACTCTGTACTGTGGAGTATATAATACAGAATACAATTCCCCATAAAAGTCTTCTTTCAGTCTTACATCTTGTTACGGTGTTTAGTCAAAAGTGGCAGTAGCAGTCATTGTCCTCATTAGTCAATCCAATGGCTATTCCAGATAGCACATTTTTAATCTGAGTCATTTAGCAGTGTGTGGAGAGAGAATTAATTATTTAGAGGAGCTAATTGACAATCACGAAGAACTTTTCTCCAAAGTTATACAATTTCTAGCTAATTGGGTGCAACAGAGTGATATAAAACAGTGTTGTTCAAGCAATTTGACATTAATTTCTGGCTTCAATTATTGCATTGTAAGGAAGCATGAAGCACACACTGAAGAATACGTGACAAAGAAATGAGGGAAATCAGATGGCTACTTACACTGGATGGCTGACATGCAAGCCCTCGTAACCACCTGCAAAGTGATACTGACAACAGCAGATCTCCCATCTGTAGGTTTGTGGTATGGACTTCACAAACTAATCAACAATCACATAAATCTATTTTAACGGTACCTGCTCAAAGTTTCCAGCAATGAGTATAAAAAACTGAGACTGCTCCCTCACATTAGAGGAAGATAATGTACAGCAAATTAATCATGGATAGATTGACTTCACTTATGCTTTCTAGTAGTACATATAGTCATAGTTGGATTTATCAGGAGTATTAGAACACCTGGTTTTCTTATTTTACTCCAGAAAGATTATAAGAGGTAGGAATGAAATGGGAATCAAGCTGTAAATAGAGCATTGTCATCCTTGCACCTCTATAGTTCAGTATTGGTCTGACCTGTCTTGCACACAAAAAAAATCCTTCTTATCAAACTTGAACTGCTTTAACCCCTTTTTGCATTGACATTTGAAGTCTTTGCTGTTGCATTGTTGATCTAAATAATTAAAAATATAATGGATACTCTGTGGAAACCTTAATGACCACAATATTTATTGTCCTTTTTGTGAAGAAAAACACTGGAAGTGCTGGAGAAACTCAGCTGGTCTGACAGAATTTGTAGAGAGAAAAATAGAGTTTTGAGTCATCAGACTAGACTTGAAACTTTATCTCTGTTTTTTCTCTACAGAAGCTGCCAGACCTGCTACGTTTCTCCAGCACTTTATGATTTCACTTCAGATGTCCAGCAGTTGCAGTTCTATCTTTTTATTTCTTGTTGTAAACCTGTTCTTGGGCTGTGGATTTGCTGGCAAAGCTGGCATTTATTGCACTTTCATAAATGCTGGTGATGGTGAGTTCTCTTCTCTCCGCGTCTGCGTGAGTTTCTGTCAGGTGCTCCAGTTTCCTCCCACAATCCAAAGATATGCAGGCTAGCTGGATTAGCCATAGGAATATGTAGGGTTATGGGATAGAATAGGGGGCTGGATATGGGTGGAATGCTCTTCATAGGATCAGTGGAGACTCAATGGGCTGAAGAACCTCTTTCCTCACTGTAGGGATTTTATGATTCTGTATTAAGTTGATAGGAAATCAAAAGTAAAAGTCAATGAATATTTTTGGGGCTGGATGATGTGCAGTAGACTACCCCAGGGTTGGTTTCCGGACCCTTGTTTATTCCTGATATATCCACATTAATGTTAAAGAGGGAGCTCCAAAATCAGGATGGAGTGCAACTTGGAGAGGAATATGCAGGTTGTGGCGTTCCCACACATCTGCTGCATTTGTTCTTCTGGAAGGTTAATATCACAGGCTTGGAAGATACTGGAAAAGAACACTTGGTTAATTGCCTCAGAGGATCTTTATAGATGGTATGCATTCCATGTCTCAAAATGAAGTCAATAAAAGTAAAACTTTACTGGAAAGGGAAAATTAATTATTACCATTCGATAATGTTGCAGTTAATGCTAACTATATGCTGAGCATTCAAGAACCTTGGGCATCGATTTATATTTGAATTTGGATTTTCAAATCCCCCAAATTGCCCTAGTCCAAAAAGTGTTTGATACAGTACTGCACTGTAAGGAAAATCATAGGTCATGGAACAAAAGGGAGAGGAAAAACATGAATGCAATGTGAATACTTTGTGGAGTTTGCACATTCTCCCTGTGTCTGCATGGGTTAATGTGAGGTGCTCCAATTTCCTCCCACAATCCAAAGAAATGCAGGTTAGCTGGATTAGCCATAGGGAAATGCGGAGTTATGGGATAATATAGGGAGCTGGATCTGGGTGGAATGCTCTTCATGGGGTCAGTGAAGACTTAATGGGCTAAATGGCCTCTTTCCTCACTGTAGAGATTCTATGATTCTGTACAAAGTTGATTGAGGGATAGGAAACCCGGAAGTAATAGTTGATGAAAATTTTTTGGGCTGGACAATGTGCAGTAGAGTACCCCAGGGGTAGGTTTCAGGACTCTTGTTTTTTTCCTGATAATATATAAACAATCTAGATATTCAACTGGGATAGCGCATTGGAAATCAAGCTCTACAATTCCTGGTGTTGCCACAAAAGTTAAAGATTTTATCAAAGCCCACAGAATTCCCCAAGTTACTTGTCCTTTTAGACCCAGGTTTCTGATATTAACAGGGATTATTATTCATTTCAAATAAATAAATTCGACCTACAGATAAACAACTGTGGACCACTGACATTTAACTCTATTAGTTAAAACCCTACTCCCTCATAAAACACGCAGACAGATGAAAAACATAAATTGTTGCTGTGAGTGGAAAGAAAGTTGGAAAGGCAGGTCAATGGTTCCTGTCCACATAGTTCATGGAGATGATTCATTTGACTTGCTAGAATTCCCATCTTCAACCTCTCTTCTCCTGGTACTTACACGGGCTTATATGAGGCACAGAACCACTGTCTCATAATTCATCAAGTCTGTGAAGTCTTGGTTAAAAACACAGCTAACAGCAACTGGTGAGGGAAAATAAACTGGCTTTCTTCAGACTTTAGATTTGTTTTATACTGCAGAAAAAAGGCAGAACTTTCCTTTCTGGATTCTGAAGGATTCTGGCTAAGTTGTTTGCATCCACAAGCTGTTCAGCTCCATATAAAGGAGAAAAAGAAATAAAGATATGGAGTCAGGGAAGAGATAAAGTAAATTGAATTGAAGAAGGTTATACTAGATAGCCAGGTTAATTGGCATGTATCTGTGTTGCAAATGCTCTGTAATTCAAGCTGAGGTACCAACAGGTTGATAGTTTCATTGCAGCTGCAAATTCCAACATCCTCAAATCTTCCTCGACACTTCATCTGATCAGAACAATTAAAAGTCAGGGTGGACAGTTCAATGTATTCAGTTGACACAAGATGAGTGTGTTGCTCATTGAGTTGCCTGTCCTTTAGACATTTCCTAAGCAACCTGTTCTGAGATGTTATTGCACACTTCTGGAGGTAGGTAGGACTTGAACTTGGGACTCACAGTTCAAAGGTAGGGACACTCTCTCTGCATAATAAACAAATCCTGATCCATTATGTTTAATTGACTACATCTGGTTCATGCTTCAGACTCACTACTCTGTGAACTTTGAAATCACCTGAAGTTTGAAATCACGCACAAAAACAAGTTCTCCTTTTCACGAATTTCCTAAGCTCGTATTTATTTTGGAAAGATGCAATGAAAAGCAACTTGATTATCAAATTATCAGTAAAGCTATCTGGGTTTCAGTTGACAGTCAAGATCTCCATGGAGTTTAGGATAGAATCTCAAAGGATTTTGTCTCAAACGTTGTTGGATTTCTGACAGTTCTGGGTGTGACACATGCTGATTGCAGCACTCCACTTCTTTGCTTTTGTCTTGACAATGATACACAATTTTGCATTCTTTCTGTTCTCAGGCCTTGCATGGCATGTCTGTTGAATTAATATGAATTAACGTCAAAATTCAGAAAAGCACTGTGCTGTGCATTTACATCCATTGGGAACATGCATAAGCTTGGCAAAAACCTATTTAACTTACCTACACCCTTGAAAGTAGAGACAACGATGGTGTAAATCATCAGCTGACCTGGATGTAAGCACATGTCCGGTATAGGTTGAGGGTAGGGGTGAGCTAGTGTAGTGTCTTATGCCTGATCTATTTTCTGAGAGTGCTGTGCACTTACCCTGTGCCACAGGCCTCAACACCTGTTTATAGTGTGAGACTGTGTTTTGACACAGTCTATGTTATCACAAAGCCTGGTCTGATTTCATAACAGCTCTCACCACTTGTGCAGTCGAAACAGCAAGTCACTTTTTTATGATATGAGTTGCTTAACCTTACTAATTTTAAAAAAATGTTGAGCACCGCAGCAGCTAGATAATAATTTCAGTGAGCAATACACAGTTTTGTTGCTTATTGCAGGCCTAACTCGTATATATTGTTTTCACCACATCTGCCTATGAGTTCACCCTTTAGCTTTCCATTATATCCACAATAGACCTGACCGTCTCTCTGGTGTTATCATTCTTTTCATTTCTATGCAATAAGACTTGCAGCTAGAACTGGTGTCCTGAAGCCATTTTAATCCCCAAGGTCACCTTTTTATGGAACAGCATCAACGGCTCCATACATTTACAGATTAGCAGCTCAAACCATTAGCAGATTAGAATTTTTCAGGGATTTTTATTATTTTTTTCAAATAACACATCTATTTTAAAATTTGTTTCAAGTCCCATAGTTTTGTAGTAGATCCTGTTTTTGGGTAGTGCATACTTGCTGTCTTTCTTCTCAGAAACATGTTTGTCATTTCAAAAATAAGCCAAAGCATGTTCAAAGTTAAAGGACTTTAACATATTTTAATGTTAATTCTGAAGACTGTGTCACATTTTGTTCCACACAAATTAAATATGGTTGGTGTATTTGAAGTGGTGAGCCTGCTTTGTTTCTTTAACTGTGTGGTTTTGTCCATGGTTTAGTTTAAGTGAAAGCATTTATACCCTTTCAGAGAACTCTTCTTGAATGCAACCCAAGCTCCTGAAATATTCTGTGATGGTTATTGACTTTACCATCCCTTTAAATGAATGAAGCCACTTTGAATGTTTACTCTTACATCTGCTGCCTCTTTCTAAAGGGGTTGTAAATACTAGTCAATATCAATAAATTGGATTTTGAAATATATATATCTGGAATGTTTAAATACAGGATAATAGATGGCTGGCTGGGAGCTACAAGGTGACAATTCAATCTAACAATTCTTATGATGTCATAAACCTTGCAAATGATGTGTTTAACAAATTACTGCAATGATATTTCTCCTGTGAAGAAACAGCTGACATTTGTTATTCCATACAATGTACTGAAAAAAGTCTACAGCATATCTTTAAACATTTTTTACTGATTTAGAAGGCAAGAATTATCTGCATATCATGAGTGAAAATAGGTTACATCATGTGACTTTAGTGTGACATAATAACAATGATGCAGGAATAAAATAGGACTAATTCATAGAGCATGCAAAATGTCTCTGCAGGAATATCAAAGATTCTCTCCAGCACCAGTCAGTAAAATATATAATAAATGAAGCAGTAAGAGCCACAGGTAAAGATATGATGTAGAACCTGATTACTGCCATCAGTGGTGCGGTTTAAAATGTTAGAAGTGGGCCTAGGAACTGCTAACCTCTTAAACCACTGGTACAACTGATTTCTATGCATAATGCAGTTTGATGCTTATTTAGAAATAAAGGTGTATATTGAAAATTCAGTCACATTTTAAAATTTTCTGCCACAATAATTCATTTTATGTTGAATTAATGCAGTTGATTGAACTGTTGCTTGGTAATTTACTTATAATTAACACTTGTTTGGTGAGCAGAATAAGCTCCCACGTCATGCAGAGTTATTCAGCGTGAGATGAAAATAGCAATGGAACAGATAAGCTAAACATAATCTTTGCTGTACTGATGAGAAATTAATTTACTGTCTGCAAGAACTTTCTGCTTTTCACTCAGTGGAAATTGTATTTTTCTACTGTGGTATGATTTTTCACTGTAATCATTGTCAGAAGAATAACGTACTCAGGATGCTTGCTCGTTCACACACAAATAGTTCTGACCAATCAGCATATTTATCTCGAAGCAGCTGACAGCAAGTCACATTCGCATGCTTGCAGATTGGAATTTAAATGAAGACATATGGAAGTCAAAAAGCAGGAGAAGGACATTTATCCCATCAAAGCAGCTACATTCAGCATCCCTGTTTAATACTACAGAGGATAAACCTGCCTCTGCCACATTACCTCTTTGTCCAGTGATTTCAGAAGCCTAGCCCTGAACTGTACTCACATCTGTAAAAAGAATCAGAGGTAAAACATCATTGGGGTACTGCTGAAGTTGACATCTGCATTAAAACCTGCGGTCATATGTTAAACACTGAAAATATGGAGTAGATGTTATATGGCCCCGTATGGTCTGTTTTCATCAAGGCTGGACATAGGTGCCCAGCCATCATGTTCCTACCAACTCCACGGCTACCCTTCTAACATGGGCAGAAGCCAAAACTGGCAGCTCTTTCAAATCAGCCTGTTCAGAGATCTTATTGCATACCCCTGGAGTAGGTTGTTCTTGAACCTGGGCTTACTGGCTCAGAGATAGGGACATTACCATTGTGCCATAAGATTCCCCCCTCTTGCCCCACCAATAGCCCACCCATCATATGTAAATAAATAATTATAGGTCAACTAAGCTTGTTAGAAGTTCAACTGACCCCAATATTACTTTGCTGGTGTGTGGATAGGCAGTACTGATCAACCCAATTTTATAATATAAGCACAGAATAGAACTCTGAAGGATGTCATTTGTGTGTCGGATATGTCCATCCACACAAAAATGGTACTGCACTGGGCCTTTAAAACCCACTCCATTTCTTCCCCTCTCCTAACTCCACTGCCTTTCCCTCACTATCCAGTTCCATTTAGCTGGGTCCCAGATCGAGTAACATCTTCATGCTGGGGACCAGTTGCAGTGCCTCCATCCAAGGTCTAAGCAAACAGATTGGCCTGCAGCTCCTGAGGGCAGCTCTTAGTGTTACTGAGGAGCCAAAGCCCCACCCTGCACTTACGAAGACAGGCTGCAGTACGTAATGATTGTGGGACAGACTTGTTTCGAGTCTGATGGCAAGGATGGGGCAGAGCTTAGGGTGAGATGCCCATCCCCCTGTAGCTTTCTGCCCCATGACTCTTAGAACCTTCTGATGCTTATTGATTCCAGCGGGGTTGGAGGGAAGGGTAAGGGGTTATCAGGGAAAGGTGGTTCTTTGACAATGTGATGGGCTTTCCCTTGAGCTTCAGGACATTGGGACTAAATGGAAGCTCCCCTCCCAAGTGCACATTTGCTGGCAGTAAGACTAACTGAAAATCTTTCTGAAGTGCCTTCCAAATTGAGCAGCTCCACACATGTTGTTCTGTTAAAGCTGGTGGACAAGCTCCAGTACTGCTGGCCTAATAAGATGGCCAGGCAGATTTGAAACATTGGCATTGGGAAGGTTAAGCACTGCTGAATCAAGTCAGGGCTGGTATATTGATGTGAAAAATTCTCAACAGACATCAAATGAAAAGGGTCCCAGCCTGTAGATGTTGATATGGTTGGGGAGAATCCCTTTTGTTGAGTGGGCTTCAGCCCATACTGTGGCTTCCTTTGTTATATTATAAAATTGGGTTAATCAGTACTGCCTATCCACACCCCAGCAAAGTAATATTGGACTTCCAGCCCCACCATCATCTCCAAAGTCACCACAGAAAAAAACAGCTTCCCATTGCACAGCACAGTGGCTCAGTGGGCAGAACTGTTGCTTCACATCACTAAGGACCAGGTTCAATCCCAACCTTGGGTGACTGTCCATGTCGGAGTTTGCATGTTCTTCCTGTGTCAGCATGGGTTGACTCCAAGTGCTCTGGTTTCTTCCCACAGTCCAAAGATGGGCAGGCTAGGTAGATTGGTCAGGTTAAATTGCCTATAGTGTCCATGGTTCTGCAGGTTAGGTGGATGAGCCATGGAGAAATGTAGGGTTATGGTGATGGACTGAGGGGGAGAGGCTGGGATGCTCTTTGGAGGATAGATGCAGACTCAATAGACCAAGTGGCCTCTATCAGCACTATAAGAATTCTATGACAGAGCTGGCAGTCTCCATGCACACTAGCAAAATGCCAGTGAAGTCATAAAGTCTGTTTCAAACAAACACCTTGTTTTTCGCAGATTCCAAAAGTAGCAAGATACTTGTTACCCCTGGTCTCACTACTCCCTATTTTCCCAAGAGCCTTCCTATTTCCTCTCTGCAGCTTGTGCTTCATTCCCATCTTTGACTAAACACCATTGGTTTTTCTTCCTTGGTGTGGCACAGGGTGATCCTCACAATCTATTTCCAAATCTGGTCTCAGGGTTAATACTGGTTCAACTATGTTGCATTTTCACAGAGACTCCGCCTGATTACTATGTTAGTATCTGACACGTTTATGCTGTTTAACTAGCTTTTCTTTTCATCTGACTACTTCCTTGATTCAAGTAAATAAAGATAGATCTTAAATGACTTATATGATTATTGCTTATGAAGTTAATTAAAACTTTCAACTTCATTCTAATCCCAGCAGGAGCTTTGTATTGATTATGGTTAACATGTCATACGCAAATATCCCCTGACATAGTCTAGAAAATTCAACCCCATGTTTCAGTGTTGAACTTAGAAGCACCATGACAAGCAACAGCTCCAATTGGTTTGGTTTTTCATCTAGGGGTTGATTTTAAATCTTTTTTTCTTCATTTGTCACTTTATAAATAATTACAAATGGGTCCATTCTTCAGATGAATGAGCAATGATAGGATTATCACAAAATCTCATCATTAATTGCTCCAGATGTAAGGGACAATGATTTCCTTTGTGCACTATTCCTGAGGCCATTGTAGTCAGATACATGCAAGGATCATATTTATGGTTCCATTGCAAAAAATGATGAGAAGAAATGGACCAGGCCCAAGGTCAAACACATAAGACCATAAAGTCATAAAGACATAGGAGCAGAAATTAGGTCATTCAGCCCATCGAGTCTGCTCTGCCATTCAATCATGGTTGCTAAGTTTTTCAACCCATTCACCCGCTTTGTCCCCCCGCAGAAGGTAGAACATGTATGGAGTGAGCTGCCAGAGGAAGTGGTGGAGGCTGGTACAATTGCAACATTTAAGAGGCATTTGGATGGATATATGAACAGGCAGGGTTTGGGAGGGATATGGGCCGTGCGCTGACAGGTGGGACTAGATTGGGTTGGGATATCTGGTCGGCATGGAAGGGTCTGTTTCCATGCTGTACATCACTATGATTCTATGATTTTAAACCTCGATCCTTTGATACTCAAGAGCCTATACATCTCAGTCGTAAGTGTACTCAATGGCCTGGCCTCCAAAGCTTACTGTGGCAATGAATTCCATAGATTCTCTGCTCTCTCCTTAAGAAGTTTCTCCTTATCTCCAGTCTAAAAGGTCTTCCCTTTACTCTCAGGTTGTGCTCTTGCGTCCTCGTCTCTCCAACTAATGGAAACATCTTCCCAACATCCACTCTGTCCAAGTCATTCAGTATTCTGTATGTTTCAATTAGATCCCCCTCATCCTTCTAAACACCACTGAGTACAGATCCAAAGTCCTCAAACATTCCTCATTTTCATTCCTGGGACCTCCTCTAAACATGGTCCAAGGCTAGTACCTTCTTGAGCTAGGGGGCCCAAAACTGCACACAATACTCAAATGTGGTCTGACCAGAGCTTTACAGAGTCTCAGAAGTTCATCCCTGCTTTTATATTCAAGTCTTCTCAAAACAAATGCCATCATTGCATTTGCCTTCTTAACTACTGACACAACTTGCAAGTTTACCTCAAGAGAATCCTGGACTAAAACTCCAAAACCTCTTTGCAGTTCAGAGTTGTGAATTTTCTCCCCATTTAGAAAATAGTCCATGCCTCTATTGTTCCTACCAAAGTGCATGACCTCACATATTCCCACATTGGATTCCACCTGCCACTTCTTTGTCGACTCTCCTAACCTGTGCAAAAACTTCTGCAGCCTCCCCACCTACTCTATGCTACCTGTCCCTCTACCTCTCTATCTGCACAGTGACAGAAGTTTGTACCTAACCAAACTGACGTGCCATGTTAATTTTGGTACTCAATTTAAATTCACTGGTGGAGCTTGTACCATATCATGATCAAATGTTATGCTGTAGCACCTATCGGTTTATTCTGTCCTCACAGCAAGTATGGTTTTCCTTTCTGGTGTGGTTCTGCATCTACTCCTATTTTGAACTAAGCTTTAGAGGGACAACTCATTCATAAGACAGTTTGAAAACTCCAGGTTCAGTACTGTCCAGTAATATCTTTATACATCCACCTATGAGACTGTCTGAAACCACTGTGAACTCTTGTCCCACCAGGAACTTTTCAAGTTTCTTTGATGCTGGCAATGTGATTAAAACTCTGAAGTATTATTTACAGTTAATTTACAGTACTGCAAAAGTAAAGTGATAACACTATTCTTTTGGGTGGACCTTAATAATCTCTTTCATCACTTGGCAAAGAAGGATTTCTTTTTTAAAATGAGAACATGAGAAAAAGTAGAGTGGAAATGCTAACATTTCGCAAAGCAGAAAATGCTGCAATTACGTGATAAATTGATCAGCAACTCCAAAGCATAAAAGACTGCTTAATGCTGCCGGCTTGTTAAAACCAGCCAAGAGAATAGACAAACACATTACGAAGCTGTTTCATTTTCTTGCAGATGCCACAAAACGTGTTTCTGTTATTTCCTTTTTTGCTCAAGTAAATATTTATTCGGCTTGGCCACCACTTTTCAAAGATGGTAGTTCTCGTGAAGCCGTTACATACTGCATTGTCTGTAAACGCCGTACAATAATCAACTGTAGGAGCTCAGCATTACTATCATGAGCTGAACCAAACAATAACTCTCCTTTCAAATCTTATTCTCCCAAACTCAACCGCTATTCTACTCAGTCCAGAAATATTTAAGGCCCTGGTCACCCTGGAAGTTGGAATGATCTGATTAGGGATGAGCAGCGCCCGTCTAAACCGTTCAGAATTAATTTGTACCTTTTCGTCTCAAGTCCTTTGATGTATTTTTCCTCTTTATCTATCTGAATGTTCTCACTAAGGCAGAGGGAGCAGTGTCTCGCGGCATTTTAATCAGATTTCTTATTTCTTCACATGAGAGTGCCTTCATATGAAGAAAACCAGTAAAACATCACAAGAAAATGACATAAAGTAATGGCATTTCTTCTAGTTTATAGAAAACAATCAGAAAGATGAGGGGGATGAAAATACATCAAAGTAGCGAGTGTAAAAGGTGCAAGTGAAATCTGTACGATTCACTCAGGCTGCGATTGCTGTACTCGATTCAAGCCAGGATTTTTGGCGAGGCAAAATTGACACACTGTCCTAAGCATTTATCCCAATCACGAAAAAAAATCTCTGAAGAGAAATATTACATTAATGTGCATGAGACTCAAATTTGAGTGCCAGACTCAATATTCTTGCACAAGAGGCGGGTTTGACCTTCTGAATAACCTGCCCCAAAATGAAAGAATGTTGTTTTTCCAGCAAAGCTACAACAGGGTGTGGGGAATGGGGCATTTTCATCAGATCGGAGTCTCTTTAATTTACTGGCCTCAATTCAAATTCATCTTTTATCTTAGACTGCCTGGCACACTCTCCTCATTCCTGATGAAGGGCTCTGGCCCGATACGTCGAATTTCCTGTTTCTTGGATGCTGCCTGACCTGCTGTGCTTTAACCAGCAACACATTTTCAGCTCAATTCAAATTCAATTTCAGAACACCAACAGCTGCCCTAACTTGGGGAGGGAAGTGGGGTGTGTTATTGTGGCGGTTGGGGGAGGGTGCCTGTGTATGTGTTGGGCAGGATTCTGCGGATGAAGGATTGATATGGAACAGAGTACTGATTGGTGAGCAAGAGTCAGATCTTGGGCATTTGGAACACAGAAAATGGATGAAGATTGATCAGGTCCAAGATAAGTTGCTGGGGCAAATAGAAACAATGGTACGTTTTTAAGCTGAAGATTATTACAATTTTTTGTTTTAAAATTAAAAGAAAGATCAGACATAGTTGGGCTGTCCAAAGAGAAGTGTAATCTGGGAAGGAAAGCAAAGCATGGCACATCCCTGCTACTTGGATCCAACAATGAGACTGAAAAGATCACAACATTTACAAGGGGGGGGGGGGTCTGTTTTCTGGAATCAACTGGCTTTAGCTTTCACCAGCATCTTCTGCACTATATGTGACAGCTGCAGCCTGTCTTTCCATCTTAGTTAGGTTCCAAATGATGTCATCATTGGAATCAACAATATGGGTCAGAGGAAGCACAGCACAAACAATGAGGTAAGTGACTACTTCTATTTTAACACCTTCCACTGATCAGGCACCGTGGCTTAATGTTGTCATATTAAGAACAGTCATGGGGAGTGTATTATTGGAGATTAGGAATATGTTGGAATCCCTGCGCCATGAATTGAAGAAGATGGCAAGGGTGCAAATGACTAGTTTTAAAGAATTGGGGACAACAGAGATACAAATAGAAATGTGAAGGTCACATTTGAAAATGCAAAATAATATCAGAATGATGCTGGTGTAACCCTCTATGTGTAACTTCTGCACTCTCAAAAACTACTGTCCCACTCATTGAAAGAAAAAAGAATCAGAAACTAAGTGAAAAAGAAACAATATTTATAGCCTTCTTTTGTGAGGTACTGGCTGTTTTCATCATTTGGAATTACATGTAAAGTTGATTGTTTGTAAGATCCACACTATAATTTGTAATATCCAAGAGCTCTGGTAATATCCACGCAACTACATTCAGTCATTTCTTTTATTTTCTCTCAGAGAAACAAGTCTTACTTCTATATCTGAATCAGATTCAGATCCAGTAAATTTTAAATGAAATTAAATCAGTTGATTAGGGGATGCAATGGCTTCGTGGTGGTATCGTGAGACAATTAATCCAGAAACTCACTAATGTTCTGGGGATCCATTGTTCAAATCTCCATCATGGCAGAATTTTTTGAAATTAGAAGTCAATAAAAAATGTAGAATTAAGGGTCTAATGGTGACCATGAAACCATTGTTGATTGTCAGAAAACTCATCTGGTTTAGTAATATCCACTAGGCAAGGAAATCTGCTTTCCTCACCTGGTATGGTCTACATGTGCCTCTAGACCCCCAGCAGTGTGTTTAACTATGAACAGCCTTCTGGGCAATTAGGGATGGGCAATGAATGTTGGCCTAGCCAGCAACACCCATATCGCAGGTGAATAAAGAAGAAACAATAATACATTTTAAACTGTTCTGAAGATCATTTAAAAAGTTGACCTTCATTTGATCATACATCCTTCAGTTCATTTCAAATTCTAAATTTTGTGAAACACCATTGGACAAAAATGCTAACTTTTGCAGAATAAAATTAAGCAGTACATACTGATATCTTCCATCAGTACTGTATATATTTTCTCATATGCATCTTGTGTCTGCAAGTGGAAGTTTAGAGGAGAATTCAGCCTAGAAATTGTGGCCAACGATATTAGAAGATGAATGTTTAATGAGTTTGTTTGATAAGTGTCAAATAGCCTTATTCCTTAGTTGAAACAGCAGATTGGGGAGTATCATACTGTCAAGCGTTTGTCTATTGCTATCACATCAAGTCATTCCAAAGCTAACATGTGTTGATCCATTATTGGTACAGAAGTTTGATAACAGCTCTACCTTCTTTTTATCATGTTTTTTTCACATTTGTTCGAAAAAGACTGACAATTCTATCAATATTGAATAACACTTCTAAGAGTTAATCATTTCACTTTATCCATTCCGTGCACTATGTTTTTTTTTCATTAACTGTGATTTTGTTTAAATTTTACTTGCACTCCTTGTGTTTTTCTTACGTTCTGCAGAATGTGCACCATGGTTCCAAACACTGTAATTAACAAAATAACTTTAGAGTCATTAACCTTCTCAATTTACTGACACATATAAGTGTGCATATGTAGATTAAATGAGTAACAAGAGAATTGTTAAAAGCAAGGTGGGAATCCACAAATTAAAAGATTGCCAATTTTTAGGTGACAACAAAAATGCTATTTATGAAGTAATCTGCAGTAGTCTATTACGGTAGAGAAGAGATCCAGCGGGAAAGTGAATCTTGAAGTGATGAAGACAAACTAAGTAAAATTGTAATAGATCAAAGGAAAGTTCAGATAAATTAGTAAAGCTGAGGAAAGCCAAGGCATCAGGACCTTGTAGGGTACATTGCACAATAATGAAGGAAATGAACAACGAAATTCCTGAGGCTTGTTGTCCATTTTTATTAAGAAGCATAACTCCTAAAAATTATTATAGGCTAACTACTTGACTAATTATTTCAACATGGTAAAGACAGTTTTATACTCTTTAAATATTAAGAATCTACTAATATACTACTATATATCCACTATATCAAAAATATCATTTCAAATATTGCTGAGTTTTGTTAAGCATTTTAATTATTTGTAACTCATATTGTCCACCTCTATTTTATTCTATTTTGATATTATTTGTGGTACACTGATTACATATAGTCGATATACTTTCATTGAACTTTGGGAAAACCTCTAACCCGGCATTCAATCAGAGGTTACTATAAAGGATTAAGGGATTTGGAAGTAGGGCGAGGATAGCAAAGTGGATGAAAATTGATTATGAGGAAGAAAATAATGAGTAGGAGGAGTGCAAGGCATTTTTCAAAGTGGACAGAAATGGGCAATAGTATCCTTCAGGGTTTTTATTCTGGAACTATTGTGAGTATCAATGATTTGGGTAAAAGCCCAAAAAGACTGGACTCCAAGATTGAAAAACACTGCCTAAAGTAGAACTAAATTATTTCAAAGACCAAAAGGAACTGCAAATGGATGGTGGGGGGCTGTTTTAAAAGGTGGTGGATTGGATTCCATGTTAGTTAATGTGAGCTGACGCATTGGGGTTAAAAAAAGGCTAACAGCCTAATTCTCTCAGCTCACCACCATTTTTGTGCAAGTATATTCCATTTTTTCAGACAAGTGGCATCAGCAGAACTGGAGAGTAATGCTTAGAATGTCAGTCTATCCATCCCGTATTAGTCTTTAATACTTGCCAGCAATTTTCATTTTATGTCACAATCACAGTTTTTCTTTGTATCCTATGAAGGTACAATTTCTATTACCATTTCCTAGCAGTCTTATTCTATATATTTATATTCCATAAGTACATGCCAATTAAATTGAAGCTTGTCATTTTGTCACTCCTAAAATATGAGTGAAGTATAAAGAGTTGTTGCAGTTATATTCATTATTCGCTACATATATTATAGAGGTAAAGCTTCTCCTGAGCTCCAATGATGGTAATTGGAAACTGTACCAAAATGTACAGATCCTTACTTTTTTCAATTACTTCTTATTTTTTGTGACAGAAGCACTTTTGCTACCATGTCTCATTATGATGGTCTCTCCTCAGAAATGCCTAAGGAAATCACAAGGCTGAGCTGTGTGGTGAGGGGATGACAAAGTTAACCCTGAAGCAACAAATAAAATGTAGCAATGATTCACAAGCAAGATACATGCTGTCTCCAAACTATACAACTTGCTAATTGATTCCAAAAAGTAAAATGCACTCAAACTGCACTCCATAAGTCCAGAGTTGAACCTATAATTCTGGATGTTAGGCCATTTCAAATGGACCAATATCCTCCATTGCAGGCCATTCGACAGATACACACTTGCTCCTGGAAATAGACATGTAAATTGAACCAGCTTGAGTAAAGAGAGCTCTTGTTTCTCAGTTGGCCGCAGTTCAATACAGTCTCAAGAGTTTTCCCACTGTCTCTTAGCTAACACCTTCCTTTCTAGTTTCACCCCGGGACATAAGGAGACTTGGGGAGAATCAGAACCTCCAAAGCTTGAAAGGCTGAGTCAAATGACAGATCTGAAAAAATGCTACATTTGCATAGAGTGTAGGGAAGAGGATACATTCAAAAACTGGCTAGACAGGATTAAACTGACTGTGCTATTTTGTGTAGCAATCTTGCATTCTGAAGTCTGCTGTCCCAATGACAACAACTGCACCAGCTGTATAAATACTGACTGAAATGTGGATAACATTCAATTGCTTCAAGAACACCGGAAAAACCATCAAACAGATCTTTTAACCAACGTGGACATTTATTCAGATTTTGACTATTTCTGTTGCAGTTTGAAGTGTGGCAGGACCCAGTACGTGCAGAAAGTGAAATCATCGGTTATGTTGATTACCAGAAGTCATGCACTGCTCCTGACTATGGGCTTGCTTCAGCCTTACTCAAAGTTCTGTGCACAGATTGCTTACCTTGTAAATAATCTCTTAAAGGGCTGAGCCTCTGACTGATCCTGGAATATCATCCTGAGGCAATACACATGCCTGTAGGTCAGTGGTGTTTCTTCCAACTATACAACTTACAGGGGTATGACTTTGTTACAACCAGGCTAAAGAGAATGTTCTCTTGGCTATTTGTCTTTAAGGATTATACATAGGAAAGCAGTTTGATGGGAAATTGATTTATTATTTCAAATGTGAAATTATTTGTTTCTTCTTGTAAAACTTCGGAGCAAAGATCATCAAAAGATTTGAGGAGCATTTTCAGAATCGTTAGAGTTGATTTTGTTATGATTTCATACTATCATTTGAATCAAAATTGAAGCTGTTACTGTTGACATCTTACAAAGGAACATAGGAACAGAAAGATGCCATTCATCCCATTCAGCCTGCCCTGCCATCCTGGATCACGGCTGCTCAATTTCTCACTGCCATTTTCTCACACAAATAGGCAGAATTTTCATTTCACGATGAGTGAAGTGATGATTTGGTTGGGAAAATGTGGCAAGATCAATCAAATAAGATTCTTGATATCAAGAAGGAGGTCTGAGTTTTCACCTAAGTTCAAATGGTGAGATGAGAATTTCGCTGGAGAAAGGAGGCCCATTTATATGCATTAACACTCATTATTACCTATTCTCATGTGTTCATAAATAATTTGCTATATTCCCAAACAGCGAAGAGATGTGGATGGCAACAGGTCCTGACATGAAAGTCTGAATAAATACTTGGTGACTCCAGCTCACTGTTTGACCTCCAGCATGATCCATGGCAAGTGCCTGCCTGCATCCTTCATCCTGGGAGATTGGTATTGGACACACATTGGCCTCACCAAATCATCAAGACATATCACCAACTCACTTTGAAAACTGTTCTCCATGTCAGGACTACACAGTGGAGTGAATCAACACTTTACATTGTCATGTTGCAGCCAAGTTCCTTGCACCACAAAATCTCTCCTCCATATTAAGTTCCCATACAGGTCATGTCTGGGGGGGGGGGGTCATTGCAGTACTGCACAGACAGTGGAAGCTGCGTAATCCTCGGATGCTTTGCTGTGGAAATCTGGAGCATGCACTGAGGCTGTATGATGAATGGTGGGGATCCTTGAGACCACCGCAATGTACTGAGTGAGAGGATGAGGACTTGGTTCTTCAACAGGACAGGCACCTTCAGAACCCAATTTTGCAGCAGCATAAGCTAAAGCAATACAGACTCGTCTACTTTGTGAACCTTGTTCGAAGGAGCAGAATTGCCTTAAGTCATTGAAATAAATATTTGGACACTGTAAAGGTCAGAATTCTCGGTATAATCCCAACCTTAAGCGGAGCTTCCTGGTTTGACCTTTCTATACTTTTCCTGTTATTTAATTAAAGCTAAGGTTAAAAACTGATGGAAGCCTTCACCATAGCTCAAACACAATCCCAACCAAGTTTCATAGTGTGGGATGGAATGCTACTTCTGAGAAAGAGTTAGACCATCATATGACACTGAGGACAGCTACCCTCTCTATCTTCATTTTCATAGCTGCATTTACAATAACTGTTGCTCACAGAGCCGATGACAATAAGTGAACTTCTATTTTAAAATATCATGATGTATTTACTGTTAAGTTTCACTCATGCCATCCACGTGATCTGAGAAGATTTCATTTTCCTTTCCCTCCTACAATTATTCTTTCTGAAGGAAAGGGAAAGAAATATGCCATCCCTACCTGGTCTAGCCTATATGTGATTCCACAGCAATGTGCTTGACACTGAATTGCCCTCTGGGCAATTAGGGGTGGGCAATAAATGCTGGCCCAGCCAGTGATGCTGCATCCTGTCAATGAATATTGAAAAAGAAAATCACCTAGATAGTCTTGGGGTTTAAAGCTGGGTTGGAGAGAGTCTGTGCTATAGAGGAGTCAATGGCATTGGAGATTTAGGCAGGTGGTCTGGAGGTGGGGAAATGTTGGATTATGTCTTGAGAGTCCCAACATGTTGAGACTGCTCTGACTACTTGCAGGTTCTCATTCTTCAGCTTGAATTCTGACAGGATTAGGGATTGCAAGCAAGATGGAGATGGAGGAACCAGGCACCTGAGTGCCCCGCGAGCAGACATCTGGCAGACCTTTTGTGATCCCTCTTATGATTGTGTGCATACAGCACCTCCCTGTCTCCTGGATCACCTGGAGTGAGGTCAAGGTCCCTAAGCCCCCTGTCACTTTGCCATTGGTACTGAGCATCAATGGCTAGAATGTCTGTGTGCAGATTTGTGCATATATCCAGTCATGAATGTATTGGACGTAGCACTACATGCTAGCAATCAAACCTTCCATGGAGTGAGCCAAACACATGCATTTCACAAACAACATGGGACAGATTGCACAAATAGATTCCTGCAGCTTTTGATTCAGTTTGCTAAGTCTCTCTGGCATTCCTGCCCGCTGCTCCTGTCCCTGTTTGTCCATTTGAATGAAGTCATTAATAGTTGACATCAAGAGGTCTTGTCTTACTGGGCTGCTTAGGGACTTGGTCCTCTGAGTATCGGTGACCTGGGGCAATTCTTCCTTGGCCAGCTGTAGAAACATCCCAGTGGCAGAACATACACCTGACAAATCGAGCTAAAGTATCTCAAAGGTGTCAGTATCAAACTGTGGAGGCAGTCTTGCCAGTGCATCCTCTACCTAATGATCTGTGGCTTCTGCTTCAGAGATAGAGAGAGCAGTTTTGTACTGAGGGTCTGGTCTCTTCATGGTGGACACCATACAGTTGCCACTGGTGTGTGGAGGAGACACGACAGAAAATGAGCTGCAAAACAAGGGGTGAAGTTTGGCTATGCTAAAGCAAGGACTGATTAAGAGTCATCAACATGGCTTTGTGTATGGAAAATCATGTCTCACTAACTTTATTGAGCTTTTTGAAGAAGTAACAAAGAGGATTGATGAGGGCAGAGTAGTGGATGTGATCAATATGGCTTCAGTAAGGTATTAAACAAGTTTCCTCGTGGTAGGCTGGTTAGCAAGGTTCGGTCACTGGGAATACAGGGAGAACTAGCTTGATGAAAGTACATAGATGGTAGTGATGGAGGATTGCTTTTCAGACTGGAGGCTTGTGACCAGTGATGTGCCACAGAGATCATTGCCATGTCCACTACTTTTCATCATTTATAGAAATGATTTGGATGTGAACACAGGACGTATGGTTAGTAAGTTTGCAGATGACACCAAAATTGGAGGTGTAGTGGACAGTGAAGTAGGTTATCTCAGAGTACAACGGGATCTTGGTCAGATCAGCCAATGGCAGATGGAGTTTAATGTAGACAAATGTGAAGTGCTGCATTTTGGGAAGGCAAGTCAGGGCAGGACTTTTTCACTTAACGGTAAGATCCAGGGGAGTGTTGCAGAACAAAGATACCTTGGGGTGCAGGTTCATAGTCTCTTGCAGGTGGAGTCCCAGGTAGACAAAAGGTGAAGAAGGCATTTTGTATGCTTGCCTTTATTGGTCAATGCATTAAGTATAGAAGTTGGGAGAACATTTTTGCAGCTGTACAGGATATTGGTTGGGCCACTTTTGGAATACTGCATGCATTTCTAGTCTCCCTGCTATGGGAAGGATGCTGTGAAAATTGAAAAGGTTCAGAAAAGATTTACAAGGATGTTGCAAGGTTTAGAGGGTTTGAACTTTAGGGAGAGGCGGAATAGGCTGGGCTATTTTCTCTGGAGCATCGGCGGCTGAGACGTGACCTTTTATAGGTTTATAAAATCATGAGAGGCATGGATAGGGTGAATAGCAAGGTCTTTTCCCTGGGGTGGGGGAGTCCAGAACTAGAGAGCATAGGTTTAGGGTGAGAATGGAAAAATTTAAAAAGGACCTGAGAAGCAACTTTTTCACACAGAGAGTGGGGCATGTATGGAATGGGCTACCAGAGGAAGTCGTGGCGGTTGGTACAATTACAGCATTTAAGATATGTGAATAGGAAGGGTGTAGAGGGGTATGGGCCAAATGTTGGCAAATGGGACTAGATTAGTTAAGACCATTTGGTTGGCATGGACAAATTGGACTGAACAGACTGTTTCCATGCTGTACAGCTCTATGACTCTATAATACAATCACAGTGGTGGTAATGGGAGAGCAGCCCAGCATTTGACATTTTTTTCTTTGTTGGCAGTATATGTTGGGCTATATGTTGGATACGAGCTGAAAATGTGTTGCTGGAAATGTGCAGCAGGTCAGGCAGCATCCAAGGAACAGGAGAATCGACATTTCGGGCATAAGCCCTTCTTCAGGAATGAGGATATATATGTTGGATATATGAGAATCATATGGAGACAAATATCAGGCATCCCACCATGTGACTGGTTCTCTCTGCCCTATTCTGACCTGCTTTCGCCTACAATGAGACAAAGGAATGGATTGAGTGAGCATGGCACAGCTGTTAGTGCTAGCAGTGAGGTGAGTGAGAAGGCAATGCAGAGTTACTGTGTTGAAGATTGAGGATTGGGTGAAAATGATTTAGGGAAAATACCGCATGCAATAGTAGGAGTGGTAGAGTGGTAGAGCATGAGTCTTGGTGACAGACGGGTGCAGAGGTAGAAATGGAGTGAGTGTGAGCTAGCAGAATGAAGATGGTGGTATTTATCCTTGCTGAGCAGTGAAGGTCATTAACCTTCTTCCTGCGCTGAGGAGTATTCCTCAGAACCATAAACACAACAGTGGGCTGGGTAGCATTAGACTAGGCTGGTAGGATGTGGTAGCATGGTCTCCTCTGGCAGTTTGAAAGAAGAGGCTGGCTCACCTGTCCATCATCCCATTCACCAGGACCCTGTCAGTAAATTGGAGTGTCAATTCAGGCAGCCAACTCTGGGACCATTGTTCCTAATTCTTCGAACAGTGAATGGCAATTCCTAGCTTGATGCACAGCTGGGATTTGAACATTTAAAATATGGTACCGATGGTTCTAATTCTGGAAGACCCCAGCAGTGGTGAATATATGCACTGCCAGAGAATGCATACACTATAACACAAGAGAAGAATCTTGTTAGGTCTCACAGAGAGGAAGCGTCTACTATATTCCCAAAGTTGGCAGTTTCCAATGTTTGGTGAACTTCAGCCTCATAACTGTGAATGTCAATAGTTTTCCAGAAACCCAGCAATTTCTGCCTTGAAACTGCAAAGGATTGCATGGTCCTCTGTGATAAGTATCTCCAAAGATTCACCAGTCTCTGAGTGAAGAAAGTCCTCCTCATTTCTGCCTTAAATGGCCTACCCCTCTCCAGAGGTTAGGTCACTAGTTGTAGATGCACCTAACCAAAGGATACATCCTATTCTATCCTATCCACCTTGACATGCCCTGTAATCCTGCATGGTTTAATGAGGTCATAACTGATTCTTGGAAACTCAAGAGAATACAGACCTAGGTTTCTTAATATTTCTTCATAAGACAATTCTGCTACCCCAGAGATTAATCTGGTGAAATTCCGTTGCACAGCATGTTTATCCTTCCTTGGATAAGGAGTCTAAAATGGTGCACATTCTCCAGATGAAGGTGCACCAAGGTTCAATACAACTGCAGCAAGCCAACTTTCGTTTTCTACTCATATCTTCTTGAAATGAAAACCATTATACGATTTACCCTTCTAACTGCTTGCTGCACCTGCATGGTGGCTTTTAGTTATTCATGGGCAACGTCATCCCAATCCTTTTTGACACTGACTCTTCCCAATCTCACCATTTAAGAAATACTTTGACTTTCTGGGGGGTTTTCTACTGAAGTGAAGAAATTCACAGTTAATGTTACATTTCATTTTAGCCCATTCTCATAGCCTGTTCAAGCTGTTTTGAAGCCACATTGCACATTCTTTATGACTTGCATTTCCATCCAGTTTGGTGTTATCAGTAAATTTGGAAACATTATAATTGGTCCCCATATCCAAATAATTTATATGGATTGTGAACAGTTGTGGACCTAGCACTGACTCTTGCAGCATTCCTCTTGTAACTGTCTCTCACCCTGAGAATGATCCATTTATTCCTACCATCTATTTGCCACTTATTGACAATGACAGGTATGTCATACGATTATTACAAACACAAGATTCAACATTAAAATTACAGCATTGTAATCATTAATGAAAAGATTTGCAGAAAGAATTGAAACAATTCTATTACCTGATGTGGAATTTAGAATTGTCACCTAGAAGAGTCATGGAAACAGGTCCAAAATTAACTTTCCAATAAGTACTTGAGATGAAAATAAATGTGTTATGGGCAAAATCTAGTTGAATGGAACTAATTAGAAACCTCATTCACAGAAACAGTACAGGCATGACCGTCCTATGGCCTTCTTCCTCTGGCTCCATATCTCAAAATCTATCAGCAATGGTTTTACTAGTAAGGCTAACTGTATAAAGAAGTACAAAGTAAAAGTTGTTTAAGCAGCACTTTTTGTTCAAACGTTGACCTGGCAGTCTTATACAAGACCAAAGATACAAAGCATAGGTGTCTTTTAGCAGTGCTTATTAATTATTAGTCTTCTTAGAAATACAAACTTTCTTTGTCTGGTTGTCCATTTGAATTCATGTGATTTGGATTGCTGAGAAAGGATCATTACTACAGTTATTTTAAACTATAACACATATGGAATTGCTTGTGTTTTCTATGCTTTGTCTGTGGTCAACAGCAAACATAAAATATCAAACGATGTTATAATAAGCAGTTACTGCACAATACAATAACAATACCATCAGATTCCAAATTCCTTTACAATGAAAAGCCTTTCACAGAAGACAAAAGAAGTGTGCACTTTATCATAAAAAAAACTCATAATTCAATCTTCAACTTATTCATTTCACCAATAACATGAAGATACAAAGTAAGGTCACTGCATGGTGTTCTGTTAAGAAGGCAACAATTCACAACTGCTCTCATTTGCTTCATTTAATATCTTAAGGATGCTCAAATATTTGATAGAATCCTGCACCATATTGTATTCTATTGTTGTACAGTGACATTATTACACAAAAATATATAAAAATGGGGAAACAAAATCTTCCACGCCAACTTAAAGATTGGAGATAGTGACCAAATTCAGTTCTTATATTTCTCTTCCAAAATGATTGTATGACATGGCTGAAATCAAACAAACACAAGAAAGATAACTATCATTTCAATAGCTCAAAGGGGACATTTTCTCCCTTCACTTGGATATGAAAAGACATCATTCATCAACAGGGAATTGTTTTGGAGCATCAGGACTTAAAGCAACAAAGGTTAAGCTCAAAGGCAAAGAACTAAATGGTGAGATTATGTAGAATTAAAAAGGAAATGTAACTAGACAAATTGTGCAAAGCGATTACTAACAATTATAGTGCAGCTTTTAAAGGTTTTTCTTCTTATACCAAAGTCCTGCAAACAAGGACTTGTCTTCAGAAAGTAAGCCCACATGTTTCTTAGTCAGGGTCCCTCAATTTTACTGTAATTGTCTGAGGAGCTGGTCTTTGATCTAGCTATAACTAAGGATGGATTGTTTGGTTGGTAATACTGCAGCTGCACTGCAATGCACAAACACAGATGCTTCACCTAACTATATACAGGCTTTGATCTGCTCTCTTTATTTTATTGTTTATTTGATTGTATCAGGTTAGGTTGTAGTTAAGAAATATCAGGAATAAAAATCTACATTATTCTCTTCTAACATTTGTTATCCCCACTGCAAAGTTCTGCCTATTTTCTGATACTGAGCAAATTTATCCAACTGAGAGAGGGGGGAAACTGGTAGATGAAAATTGCAATGTGGTATTTATCAAGTGATCCTTTTTATCTCCACTGTTGAAAATGTCAAAAACTGCTTATGACATTTTGGAGGCCCTGAGTTATGTATCAGAAATGTGTTTTTCCCCCCCAATATCTTATAGAAAGGCAATAAAATGCTGATGTAGGCAATCAGAAGAGGTCAGTGCAACTTAGAACAAAGCAAAATTTGTGCCAATTATGTTAGTCACCTAAATGAATTGGACAGATTTTATTTTCTCAGCAGCATTAAAATATTTACTTTATTTAGTTGCAAGAGAGAGAGAAGAAAAAATTTACTTCTGTCATGCAGGTTACAATCCTTATGGAAATTCAATTTACAGGACTTGCAGCCAGATAGCTTTTACAGTCATGCACATATTGCAGTCAAACTGCCTCGGAAACAACAAGATAACAATAATAAATGTCATCATTTGCTCTATCATTATCACTGGCAAAGTAATGTCAAGAAAAGGAGCAAAAATGTAGGTATGTGTAACTCCACAACTATAGTAACACATGGCTCATTGACACTAAAGGAGATGATCCTTCCACTCTATTCCCAACAAGCTTTTCCAGATATTTCTTATTACCATTGAATGTGTTATATCCAGTTCTAATACTGTTGAGGTTAGTTTTCAGAACGGGAGTCATGCAGGTCTGTTTCCAAGTAGAACTATTTGTTGTTTACTTGATGTTCTCAGCTACGGCAGTGCTCCAATGAATATCTCTTCTTTGACAACCTAGAAAAAAGATTGTTTTACCCCAGGACGTACATCACATGCACAGTAATGTGACCAGAACAGAAGGAAATAGATCCTCTTAGCTATAATGTGGCAGACATTGGTGAAATGGGTGAAAATTATTTAGCAGGTTTAATCATCGATTATCACCTATGTATACATAATCGAAAAGAGAGAGCTAAAAGGCGCAACTTCTTATGTGATTCAGAAAATCTTTACAGTAGGCATTGTAACCTGGAAACTAAATCCACTTCAATAGTTTTGAAGTAACTTCATCTATGTAACTTTGGTTCCTTCAGGTTCCGTTATTCTGTCTGTACCGTGATGAATATTTTGGGTCATGCATGGTATTAAATGAAGAAAATAATATTCTATTAAATGAATTTTGAAGTGGTTTATTTATATCATTAAATAATATGGTAAATATGATCAGTTGTTAGTCTCATACACCATATATTTCCTGATACCACACTGAAGATTTTTACACTTATCTCAATCTAATAGGTTCTGAAATACTTCCAACATTGTGGGATATAAAATGAGTCAGAAAAATTAAATATTTTAAAGGTAGTTCTCATTTCAAATGAAATTTTTAAAATTTTGTTGATGAGTTTGACAATGACAAATTCATAATTTCATAGAACAGTTGTTATGTTATCAAATTTTTCGTAAGTTCACAAAAAGGCACGCTGTTAGACAAATATCGCAACATTGTTTTCTTTATTTTTTAAAACTATATTTTCCAACACTAATGCAAAAATTCTCAAAGGCCATATCTTTTGTTAGTTGAGTTTAAATTGCAATAGCACAGACTAAACTAAACAGCTCATGCTCTAGTTTAATATTT
Organism: Hemiscyllium ocellatum; assembly: GCF_020745735.1. Lineage (NCBI taxonomy): Eukaryota > Metazoa > Chordata > Chondrichthyes > Orectolobiformes > Hemiscylliidae > Hemiscyllium > Hemiscyllium ocellatum. The sequence continues at coordinate 24,935,215 of NC_083417.1, read as the reverse complement.
ATAAAGTGGAATAAAACTGGTAATACATCTAAATTCAAAACTGTCTCTCTATGCACCAAATCTAGATGCATCTTCTTTTTCATTTCAAGAAAATCAGTTTTTCAGCAGGTTTTAGTCCCTAAAGATTATTTCAAGGTTATGAAAAGATTTCTGAATGTTATTACATTTTCTGCTCTTAAGTACAGTATGTAAGGATTTACCAACTATCTTTAAAGTGTGAATTAATGCTCTTATTGGCCTCTTTTTAACAATTTATCTTATTCTAACTTATTTTTGGCATTTATTTGTATAACTTTGAGGAACTCATTAATAAATTTATTAGAAATCAATGTTAAAAAAGTACATAAGAAAAATTACTGATTTAAGTGAGAAGTGTGAATTATGCTATTAATAAAGTATGATTAAATTCTTGGATAACACAAATTTGATACAATCTGTCAAATATTGTTAATGGAAGGTCAGTAGGTATTGACATTTATGTTTATTCAGCCCTTGAGAAAACTGGCTTCTCTTTGCAGAGATCAAAATGTCCAAAAATTATCTTTTTACCGACAAAAACAAAGAGTCTGCATTGCCATTGTATATTTCAACCAAAAACATTCTGTCTAAACACATTGAAGATTGAATCAGATTGTGTTTGGTGTTTTTTTTTGTTTTGCTAGCCACTTTGAGAATGCTGCTAAGTATATCAAAGGGTTAAAAAGTAAATTATTTTCTGTTACAATGATGTGATCAAATTCACACAGCAATAAAGATGACCCCATTTTCTATCTAAAAGTAAGACAGGAGAATTGTATAAACCAAAGAAATGCCATGAATAATTCTTTGTGATTTTTTTTATATTAGCACTCAGTGTCTCACAGTGAACCCAAGAGAAACTGGATAGAGGAAAGTGAAGTGTAGGATATCACTTGCCTAGTTTTTCATTTTTCACGAGGTGATACTGTTTCCTTCAGCAACAAAGAAAGTATGTTATATAAATATTTTTATGCTGAATTTGACAGTAGCATAATGAAAGAGAAAACAACATGGATGTGCAAATATCTACAGCAATTTTATTTTTCTTACTCGTTGCTAAATATTCGATTTATGAGTAACAATGAGGAAGAAATTGCACAGTCAGTTGAGACACAAAATAATATGGGCAACTTTAGTTACGTCAGGTTCACTGAAACTACCAATATTTTAAATTATAGTGCAACATTTAAAAGTATTAAACAACTTTATTAATTGCATACATTTAGTCCTCAAAGTAAGATACAATCAGCAAATATTATTTTTGCACTTCTTCCCCTCATTTTTTTTCTTATTTGTGACTACAGCATAAAAAGATCTCTAATATTTTTCAATTGCTAATTACTAATGCAATTCAATGAATTAGAGTGTTCCAGTAATTCAAAATGATTTATATCCCATTTCTACAAATGTATAAATGAGATTTGAAATTTCAATGCCATTTCACAAATTAGGTGATTAAAAGAGAGAGAAATATGGTGTAATATTGATCTCAATGCTATTTTATTCTGCAATAACCATTACACTGTATTGTAAAATACACATGCTCTGGTGCTGAGAGTGTGATTTATACTATTTTTCTATTTGCTTTAACAATAAGTGTTTTGTACACATATTGATTTAACTTTTACAAATTAAGCTTTTTGAGGACTCATTTACCCTTTTCAAATAAACCAATATTTATATATCGGAAATAAAACAATTCTAGAGTATAACTCAATAAAAATCTTACTGGTTCATCAAACTTTTTCATTGTTATTTTACATCTGCACTTAGTCTTGCTTCATGTTCTGCCAATTCAGTTACATGAATGTGAAATGAAAGATCTTATTTACAACATGCAGTGGTTGTTCTTAACTAAAATTGTTTTTTTTAATTGGTATAAGTACACATGTATGCAATATTTAGTTGGCTATATACATGTGAATCAGATTTAATTCAAGGTGAAAGGTGGTCCAGCAATTTCATCCCTTTAAAAGTCTATCTGCTCACAGCCAGAAAAATGTGATTAAAATAGCTCACACTTATAAAAGTAACTTAATCAGTTCACTGTTGCCATTTTTCTTCTGTCACAAACCCTTACTTAGCTAACCTATATTACATATCCTTGATTCAATTCTTCATCACTCTGCTTTTTCCCCCTCTGAGTGCCTTCATAGAATAAATCAGTCATAGTATAATTCAGTCACAGGATGCAACACTGACCAGTCTGCTGTAGTATATAGAAAGAGCAATAGTTCTCATAAAGGGCTAGGTTGCTATAATGTATTCTAACAGATGAAAGGCTTAACAGACAATCAATTTTTCAATGTATAATTTCAGTTACATCACACTGCAAATTTTTGCTATAAATTCTGTGTTACGATCGAGCCCTCCACAATCACCTGATGAAGGAGCGTCGCTCCGAAAACTAGTGTGCTTCCAATTAAACCTGTTGGATTATAACGTGGTGTTGTGTGATTTTTAACTAGGTTGCTATAGGTCAGTCTGCACTTGCCAATCATTCTTATAGTATCCAAAGTAACTACTTTTCAATGCAACCTTGTCCATGGCACAAATAATTCTAGAAGAATTTGTGAGCTAATGGAGAAATAATAATATAAAATAAAAGAACAGATTGGAGAAGGTTGAGCTCACCTATACAATGCTAATGTACTGTTGTGAAAAAAACAACATAAGGCTTCAGCTGCTTTCTGAAGGCAGTATGCTTAATGACCTATAATTGCCATTTTGCAAAAGGCTGGTCACCATTCTACGTTCATGGTATGTACAGTATGCAAAATTCTCAATAGACTTTTACAATTCTCCATTATAGGCTCACAGTAATCACCAAATGAGCCCTTGGCAGCTGTTGTAATTGGGAGTTGTCTTGCATCAGGGACCTCACAAAATTTGAAGAACAACAAAGAAATGTGTTTTACACCAAGGGGGTCAGTAGCACAAAAACAACAAATGTTTCACAGCTACTTCATCACTATAAACAAATCAGCTTTTGTTTGAAAAGCTCTCTAAGGAAACATTGTCACTTTTAAAAGAGGGCCAAGCAGGGAAGAATCGAAACACTTGCCATGGTTTTCTGACTGCATTGCCACATAGTCTCTCCCTGGAATGATCCTGGCTTCAGGCTCTTACTGTGTGGCCCATTAACAGCCACTATTTTCAGCTTTAGTTGATGTTGCTAAGGCTAACTGTACTTAAACTTTGTGTCTGATCAAGTTATGTGTATTGGATCTGAAAACAGTTAGTCAATTGTTTCTGGTCCCTAAGTGGTGATTTGTGGTAATGTTTACATCAATACTAACAAAAGGCTTGCTGGGGTACCGAGTCTGTCTATAAGATGAAGGACAGGGGCAGCGTATCATCAGTCTGCTTGTAATAAATGCAAGATTTAAAGCCCCAGATTGCTAGAGCATGTAAATGAATGACTTATGGAGAATTCATTGTTGACAGAGAAAACCCAAATTTTAGTACTTGGTTAATAGAAAGCAAGGCAGCTTCTAAGTATGATGGTGCAATCGAACACATGATAAATACTTGTCGGTTAAAAAACAAATTATCAGATAGAGTTAAATTGTGACCAGCTTCCTTTTCTACTCACTGTTCAATAATGCAAAAAACATTTTAAAATATTAAATATAAAAAAATGTTTAAAGGTTTCATGTGGCTTTTAAAAATTGAATTGGAGTTCAGGGCAATGAAGTGCATTATATTACAAAGCTCATTTGGTGTTCATGGTTAAAATAAAACAGAAGAAAATCCACAAATTGCAAAATTATATGTTTTGTATAATTTTGTCACAAAAACACCATTAGGTTTGATAATAAATATAATTTGTTTCACAAGAATATAGGATTACTCCATTTATCAAATCTAAGATCATCACAATTCTTGAAAGGTGTATATTACTTATTTATTTCAAAAAGCTCAATCAAGACTATCAGAACTTATTTATCATATATTCTGTGTGCATCAGAAGCCATCTGACCTCTTACAAAAAAAACTAAATGATTACAGTGCATTTCCTTATCCATCCTTTGTTAATCTGCTGGATTTGGCATTATAATATATGTAATGAGGGTGTAAGCCTTAAAAGCTTATTTTAATTTTAACAGATAATGCCCAGAAACTGTTCGTCTCACATTAACACACGCAAAGAAAACAGGAATTGATAAGTAAAATGCAGAATGCTTTGTGTACTCAATGTGTTTATTATACAAACTGACACTCACTGTCCATTGATGGTTGCATTTCCACTCAGACCAAAGACAACATGGGAAATCTTGTAGCTGTTCAACTGCATAGTGAAAATTGGCAATCAAAAAAAAATTGCAAAGATGCAGAAATCTCATGGCATATGGTACTTGGATAACAGATATGTAATAATAGGAGTAGAAAACAATGGAAATTCTATCACAGCTTTGCGTGCTCTTAAATATTATTTTTTTAACATGCTTTCTCTGTCATATACCTGCCACATGCACGTATGAACTGTGTATAGCACAGAAAGATTTGCTTATATAAGGTTTGCTTTAACGTATGCTGTTTTATCAGCATTGCATTGTCATTTATTTTAATTCCTTTTTACTGGTTATTTAATACTGTCCAAAAGTAAAAACATGATCTTGATATTGGGAGAATTGTTTTTCTGGACTAAGTTCTGCATTTTAGAAAGAAAACTTCAGTAATAATCATGGTTTATAGCTGCAATTTATATTGTGGAAGCATTAAAGAAGGCATCTGAGATTAAAATTGTTAGGTGACCATGTATAATGAATAAAGACAATGCAAACAAACGATTCTGTTTTGCTAGTTGAATATTTCCTTGATACTCATTGAGGCAGTGCTAATAATTGGAATGGTGTGCTAAATACTTCAAATTTATATGAGTTTCCTACACCATAAAGTGTGCTTGAGGCTTTTTTTTTAAAAAGACATTTGATTTGTTCATAAAAATATATCCTACACTTGATGAAACGGAAGCATGTTTTTCTTTTAAGAAAACCCTAGATTTGATATAGGAAATGATAGCTGGTAAATTGAACATTTCTCCTTTTTTTTAGCTCCACCAAGAAAGGATCATACACACTGAAATCATGGGCATGAAATTCAGCTCTTATCTTGTTCCATACTGCTTGCTGACATACTACAAGTCAACGTAACACTCGAGTATGATTAACAGTCAGCAGTTGCATGCAGAAAACATTCCTCCCTGCCCTCTTTTAGTCTGTCTGTCTCTTAGCCCAGTTGCATGTTCTTCCCCTCCCCACCCCCTTCCTAATTTCAGCCACCACAGCTTTTAAGATGAGATAACATAAGGTCTGGGCCAAATGAAGATAAAGCAGTGCACTTGACCCACCTGGCTAGCAACACCATCAGACTCTGCAGCCAATTGTATCAGCAATGAGAATCCGCAAAGGTTCATTTGACTGAACGACATACTTATGAACCCACAGAGCTGATAGAAACCTATCAAAATCCTTAAGAGTACTGAATTATACTGTGTGTATCTATGATTGGGGTTGGGGGTGGGGGGAGTTAGGAATTTGACTGCATATATTAAATAAAATGGGTTTATTCCTCTTGGTCATGTGAAGGTCTGGTGATACAGATAATAACAGTCGGGAAATGCGAGGCTTTCTATTATTTGGACACTGGTGATGCACAGAAGCAGTGGGAAGATTAAATTAAGTATTATATGTGCTGACCCTATTGCCATGGTTACAGGACAATGGATAATATTAATCAACCCAAGACTTTTCAGAAATCCTACATGCAAAATGAAAACAGAGATGCCATTTTTTTATTTTAAAATAATTTATGGTAAAGAAAGACACACAATTGCATAATTAATTTTTCATCTATTCAAAACTGATAATTAAAAAATAAATTGTTTTTCTATTTGGCATATGATTCATTGTATTGCGTAAGATGTCACTTCCCCTTCTGTTTACTTCAGTTAAAAAAACATTAATATCAACCCTGAAATGGAAGTAAAATATTTTACTGTCAGTTTTGATAAAAACAACACACAGGCCTATATAGGCAACAACAACAAAAAAAATCAAATTATAGGATACCAACATGTATCATGCTGCTAATATCTGATATCTGTTCACAGGCTTACTCAGCTCCTGTCTGCAATTTTATGGTTATGATTGTTAACTAGAGACAATTTTTTTTGTCATTAAATAGGTCTAATAACTTGCATATGTTTGGATCACAGTTGAATTAAATGTTGCTGATCACATCATAAGATTTATACATGAAAATGCAACTTTAAATCTTGGCAAACAAAGCCTACCCTTTAAACTGTGGCTAAAGATTTCTTGCTAAGTAAATCAAATAAATCAGCGTAAATATGGAAAAGATAAACACTAACTTATCATGGCTGCAATAAGATAAAGCACCCTATTTTGAACAGATTATTTGTAATTCCACAACTAAGCAAACATATTTTGTAAAAATGAAATTATTACCTAGCAAAAAGTTGGTCCTTTGCAGTCATTTTTATGGTAGTATATCTTAAAATATCTGACAGAAAAAGTATTCACTTCTTGCATGGGAAGCATGCCGTGAAGAAAGAAGCTCTATTGTTTCATAATCTTTCATTGGTCAAAGGAGATGTTCAGGGTGTAACCATAAATAGGGCTAATAAAGATAACAAAATAAACTTACTTTAGTTATTTGCATTTATTTTGAAAGCGTCTTTAGACTGTTTGAACTCAGCAGTTTTTGTCATGCAAACCTAATCAGATTCATGGTAATGTGCTTCTGTTAATGAAAATAGCATTTTAACTTTTTTATTGAGAATTACAATACCAATTGTGAGGATTTTTGCATACGACAGATAGACTAATTGAAATAAAATCGTAATGAGGTGATTAGATTTTTAATGCCTGAAAATTGTAAAAGAAAGGGGTGTGCTACGGATTTTGGTGTCCTGAGAAATATGAATCAGGGAATGAAATAATTTGAGTTTTTTAGACTGTTGAGAGGAGAAGGGAGAATAAGAGGTTGGGTCGTCCAATAGGGACAAGGAAAGTTCAGAAACACACTAACTTATCATTGTATTGCTAAAACATACACAAACGTGGAAGAATAGAATAAGAAAGAGAGAAAGGAATTGGCAATCCTATGACTACCATTTTCCTGCATGCTGTCCAAGAATGCAAAAGAGGGACTATGAGTTTGGCCAGAGAAGCTTTACTTGAGGCACGGAATGTATCAAGTAGAGTGACTCCAGCGATAAAAGATTATATTTACAGGAGTAAACTGAGATGCACAATGTGTTCTTTTCAGAATGGAGAAAGCTAAGAAGAGATTTGATCATTGTGTATAATAATCATGAAAAGTTGAGATGCAGTAAATAAAGAGAAGCTGTTTCCAATGGCTGAAAGTTCAAAAACTAGTAGGATATAGACATGATGTGTTTGAATGTGAGAAGAACCAAGGGCGGCATGCAGGGCATTTTTTATACAAGTGGTGGAAGTATGGAGTGTGCTGCCTACTGGGAAGAGGGAAACAGATTCAATAATAGACTTCAAAATTGGACTTACAAAGTATTTGAAAAAAAAGCATAGCAGGGTACGAGAAAAAACACAGGGGAGTGTAACTAACTAGAGTGCTCTTTGAAAAACTGGCACAGATGGAGTGAATGATCTTATTTTGTGTCATATTATTGCATAATTGTATGATTAAGAAATTATTCTCCCACAGCATTTTATTTTAACAATTACAAAATGCAAGCAGTGTAATGAGTTTTTAGTACCAAATTATGTACACTCCCTATTATATGATTTAGGAATTGAAATCACCATAGAGACAAATAATACTAATTATAAAAGTGCACATTTTTTGTTGCCCTTCTGAAATTATTCTTTTTATATTTTAATATGATTATCTACATATTTAGGACTGTGTATTGCCTTTGAACCACTGTATCGCAGCAAAATTATGATTTACTGCTGTTAAATATGATACTAATTGTTTGATTAAAATAGCAACCATTAAATAAATGTACACGATTAATGCTGATTCGCCTGACACTGGTTAGTCACCAAATGAAATTTTAAAACAGAAGAATCGTGAGTATCCCTCTCGTTAATCTTCTGCAACTTGGGGAGAATTGCTTTGTCCAGTTTTTATGGTACAATATATTTATTCAAGAATTTTTCACAGAAATATTTATGAACATTTCTGTAGTAGGTAGTTAACTAGTGACCAAAACTCACATTGACATATTCTTGGCATTAAATTAAATCAAAAATGTAATTAATGGAGGGATGTACTCATTCTGTGGGGTACTTATTGGCTATTATTTACCTGACACAGCCTATTATCTTGTATAGTGATAGATAAGAGTCCAACCTAACAGGATTTCCAACACCAAATAGTAAATCTATACAACGTTTATGGAGATGTTATAGATCCCAGTGTCTCTACAAATTACCATTGAACTGCTAAAAAGAGATGAATACAAATCTATTGAATTCAAACTGATGACTAAAGTATTTAATCTTCGCAAAGTTTTAACATGTACAAATATCTAAGCACACAAAATTCAGTTTCTTAAACCATCCATAATACCTACTCAATGCTAAACCACATTATCAAGATTGAACACGTTTGCCAGATAACTTTCGACAAAGCTGTTCATTTTTATTTTATACCACTTATTTAAATTGTTGTTTTACTCTTCAACTTCCCAGCGAAAACTCAGTGACTGTGCAATGAAAGATTGCAAAAAAATTAGCAATATGATAAAACTGATATTAATTAAATGCGATTGAACTTTATTCAAGAATTAATATTTTGAGCGTAAACAAGCACTGAAAATATCAATGAAATCCTTGTGGAAAAATTTCATAGAATGGCTACATACAAAATAAAGACCATTTGGTCTGTTGAGTCCACCTAGATTCTCTGCAAAAGCAATGCAGCTAGCCTCACTCACCAAACTTCTCTTCCAATATCGATAGTGTACAAGTTCCCTTTGAAAGCTGACAAGTAGCAAGTAACATTCATGCCACACAAGTGGCAGGGTATGACCAATAAGAGACTAACCACCACCCCTTGACATTCAATGGAGTCACCATCATTCAAATCCCCCACTATCAACATTTTGTGGGCTACCATTGACCAGAAACTCAATGGGACTTGTCAGATAAACACAGTGCCTACAAGAGTCGGTCAGAGGCTAGGAATACTGTGGTGAGTAACCCAACTCCTGACTCCCAAGGCCTGTCCGTTATCCACAAGGCACAAATCAGGAATGTGATGGAATACTCCCCACTTCCCTAGATGGGTGAAGTTTCAAAACCATCCAAGAAGCTTGACCCTATCCAGAACAAAGCAGCCAGCATGATTGGTACTGCATCTATAAACATCCACTCCCACCATCGATGACACTCAGTAGCAGCAATGTGTACTATCTCTAAGATGCACTCCAGACTTTCACCAAAGATCTTCAGACAGCATCTTCCAAAGCTATGACCACTTACATCTAGAAGGACAAGGGCAACAAATAATGGGAACACCTTCACCTTTAAGTTTTTCTCCAAACCACTTATCACTGATTTGGATATACATTGCCATTCCTTCACTGTTGCTGGGTCAAAATGCTGAAATTCCTTCCCTAATGGCTTAGTGAGTCTACCTACGGCTAATGGACTCAGCAGTTCAAGAAGGCAGCTCACCTGACCACCTTCTCAAGGCCTACAAAGGAAAGGCCATAAATGCTGGCCAGTCAGTGACACCCACATCCCACAAATGAATATAAAGAAATTAATCTGCCTCCTCTATCCTTTCAAGCTGTGTGTTATAGATCATAACTACTCACTATGTGAATAAATTTTTTTTTCATGTTGTTTTACTTTTTTAGTCAATCACATCTAATCTGCGTCAGTTAACATTTTCTGTTTTATTTAAATATAGGCAGTTTGTATTTAAACTTCTAAAGCAAAGCTTTCAATGATTTCTAATATAGTAAAGCAACAAATAGCACGTTATTTTAAACTCTGCCAAGTCAAGTACCATTTCATTCACTGAATAATTCACAGCAAACTGATAACATAGCAGTGAATGAATATTTTTCACAAGGCCATATTTGTGCATTGAGTGTTAACAGAGACTGATCAGAGTCATCAATAAATAATCGTTAAAAGCTTCATCACTTCTAACTCAAGCTGCTTCTCTAACTATTATGTCCCACCAACCATTCTGTAATAACTTGTGTCAACCCTTTTCCAGACTGTTACAGCAACTCCAGCTGGAGAGATATTTCCCACGAGTGGAAAAATGAAACATTTATTTGATTCTGCTTGTTATACAAGTTAAAGGCTCTGAAGGGGTTAATGTTCGTGTTACATTGGCTCCACCCATTCTATTGATGTCACACACAGTCTGTGCAGGAAGACAAAAAGCTGCATTTTACCAAAGATTAGCTAGGTACAATTTTCGTCAAGTTTCATGGAGGATTTCTCTCTGCAATGCCTATCATCCCAAGTATGTCCCACATCCCTAGGGCTCATCCTATGGTCTCACTTTCTATAGGCATGAGTGTTCATCATTGCCGGGACATCATTGGGTTCATGACACCATATGAAAAAGGCCATTGTGTATCCAGTTGAGCACTGGCAGTGTACAGTTCCCCTACATGGTGCTTATAATTTGCCCCAGGCATGATGGACAAGAGGAAATTGGCACCCCACTTTGAAAACCAGGCCTGGAGGATAGGTGGCTGCAAAGAAGAGGAAGCATCTTCCCAGGACTGGTTGAGGAGGCTATGTCATTACATCCTGCCAGTCTAGCCTAAAGTTGCTATCCTGGTCAGTGCTGCATCAAATATTCCAACGAACACTCAGTGGTGAGCTGAAGACATCAGGTAACTGCTCTGATTCCCATGTCAGAAACTGTCAGGGTCTAGTTTCTATCTGACAAGTAGCAGAATGGGAAACTGCATATTAGTAAGGTGAGATTAAACAATACTGACATGTTAATGCACGCTAACGCATATCCTGGTCACTCACTGGCAGAATCTCATCTCTCTGTTCAACACTTGGTTGAAAAATGTAACATTTTCTTCATGAAGCCAAGAAGCTCCTTGTTGGAAATCTCACCCAATTTCACTAACGTTTTACACTTTAGTGCATATTGTTCAGGGGCTGGGAAGATTCTGCCCAAAGAGATCAGCTCTAGAGGGAATCATTGTAACTCTGAAGATGGATGAGGGAGATCCAGTAGATGTAGTGTACCTGGACTTTCAGAAAGCTTTTGGTAAAGTTCCACATAGGAGGTTAGTGAGTAAACTTAGGGCGCATGGTATTGGGGGCAAAGTACTAGATTGGATTGAAAATTGGTTGGCTGATAGGAAACAAAGGATAGTGATAAATGGCTCCATTTCGGAATGGCAGGCAGTGACCAGTGGGGTACTGCAGGGATCCGTGCTGGGACCGCAGCTTTTTACAATATATGTTAATGATATAGAAGATGGTATCAGCAATAACATTAGCAAATTTGCTGATGATACAAAGCTGGGTGGCAGGGTGAAATGTGATGACGATGTTAGGAGATTATAGGGTGATCTGGACAAGTTAGGTGAGTGGGCAGATGCATGGAAGATGCAGTTTAATGTGGATCCACTTTGGTGGCAAGAACAGGAAGGCAGATTACTATCTCAATGGAATTAATTTAGGTAAAAGGGCAGTACAGAGAGATCTGGGTGTTCTTGTACACCAGTCAATGAAGGCAAGCATGCAGATACAGCAGGTAGTGAAGAAGGCTAATAGCATGCTGGCCTTCATAACAAGAGGGATTGAGTATAGAAGCAAAGAGGTGCTTCTGCATCTGTACAGGGCCCTGGTGAGACCACACCTGGAGTACTGTGTGCAGTTCTGGTCTCCAAATTTGAGGAAAGACATTCTGGCTATTGAGGGAGTGCAGCGTAGGTTCATGAGGTCAATTCCTGGAATGGAGGGATTACCTTACACTGAAAGACTGAAGCGACTGGGCTTGTATACCCTTGAGTTTAGAAAACTGAGAGGGGATCTGATTGAGACATATAAGTTTATGAAAGGATTGGACACTCTGGAGGCAGGAAACATGTTTCCGCTGATGGGTGAGTGCTGAACCAGAGGACACAGCTTAAAAATATGGGGTAGACCATTTAGGACAGAGATGAGGAGAAACTTCTTCACCCAGAGAGTGGTGGCTGTGTGGAATGCTCTGCCCCAGAGGGCAGTGGAGGCCCAGTCTCTGGATTCATTTAAGAAAGAGTTGGATAGAGCTCTCAAAGATAGTGGAATCAAGGGTTATGGAGATAAGGCACGAAGCAGATACTGATTAGGAATGATCAGCCATGATCAAATTGAATGGCGGTGCAGACTCGAAGGGCTGAATGGCCTACTCCTGCACCTATTGTCTATTGTCTATTGTATATGTATCATATTCCTGAGGACCAAGTAATTATGCCTGGCCAAGTGTTGTACTCAGTGCTATCATGCAATAAACCTTCTTATAAGTCAAGGAAGGTATATCCTCTATAGGTAGTCTATAGTGATGCATCCTCTACCATTCATCATTTGTGTTGGATGGGCCCACCATGAAACAAAGATGAAGGGGGATTAGTGGCAGAGAATGACCTCAAACAATCCTCATCCAGTACTACATACTTGTAGAGGTGGCAAATACCACAACATTCCAGGAGATGTCATTTGGAAAAATACCACATGGCTGAAAGGAGGTATAGATCCCAGCAGGAGATTCATGTTAGGGCCCAGGTGTTCAAAGCTGCTGAGGAACAAGCAGTTAGTTCAACTGTCATAAAATCACAAAATGGTTAGGCTTCTTAGACAGCATCTTCCAAACCCATGACCACTATCATCAAGAGGGTCAAGGGAGCAGATACATAGGCACACCACCACCTACTAGTTCCCCACTAAACCAGTCACCAGCTTGACCTGGAAATATATCAACATTCCTTTGGTGTCACTGGCTTAAAATCCTGGAACTCCCTCCCTGACTATATTGTGAGTTTATCTACCCTAGATAGACTGCAACAATTCAAGAAGGCAACTCACCAGCACCTTCTAAGTGACAAATAGAAATGAGCAATATATGCTGGCTCAATTAGCAATGCACACAACCCAGGAATGAATAAAAGAAAACACAGATGGTAGCAATTCTGCCCATCATTTCAAGTTAGGCTCTCTACAAGAGCAACTGAGTTGGAGCCATTCCTCAAACTGCATTTTTTTTTCTATTGACATGGTTATTCACTTTTGTTTTGAAAGCTGAAGCTTCCTGCATTTCCGCTCCGAAATGTAAAATGATTTTTTGGCATGTCACTGTATTTCTTTTTGTCAATGGGCTTAAATCAGTGTCCTCTGGTTTTGATATTTTCGCCAATAGGAACAGTTTCTCCACATGAATTCTGTATGGGCCGCTCATGATTTTGAATGCTTCTATCAAATTTCATTTCAACCTTCCCTCTTGAAGAATAGCCCCTATTTCTCCAGTCTATTTACTTGACCAAAGCCTCTCAACCTTAGACCCATCCTAACAAATCCCGTCAGTGCTTTCTCTAATGTCTGCACATCCTTCCTAAAGTCTAGTGCCAGTTGAGGGCAAACTCGAACTTTATAGAGGTGAACTGCTATTTCCTGAGAATCACTCTCTGTCTTTATTGATAAAAGCTGGCATTCCATATGCATATTAATTACATTCTCAGCCAACTATAATATTTTCGACTTATATAGCTCCAGGTCCCTTTGCATCTGCAGTTACTTGACAATTGTAGCCTTTATTTTATAAACCCTTTCTTTGTTCTTTCTACCAAAATGTACCATTTCACAATTCTGCTTGTTAACTTTCATTTGTGTACAAATTTCACCAGTTGTTTACATTGAATCGCTTTTGTTTTGAGAAGAATTCAAAATCCCTGTTAATTACTGAAAGTGAAAACTACAAAATTCCATGGTTTGTTCAAAAGAATTTTCATTCTACAATAAAGCTACACAAACAATAAAATAACAGAAAGAACTGTGGAAGTTGGAAGTCTGAAACTGAAATAGAAATTGCTGGAGAAGTTCAGCAGATCTGCAGGACCTGTGGAGAGAAAACAGACTTAACTTTTTAGTGACCCTTCTTCAGAACACACTCTGGAAAAGTAAACAATTATAGTCTCTCTGTTAACGCCTTGTAGTCAGAAACCCAGAATTAACATAAGTTAAACCTGAGCAAACTGTGGTTGACCATAAACTATTCATTGAATTATGGAATCATAGATTCCCTACGATGCAGAAAGAGGCCATTTAGTGCATTGAGTTTACACCAACACTCCGAACAGAATTCCGCCCAGACCAAGCCCCTACCCTATCCCTGTAACCCCATATTTCCCATGGCTAATTTGCCTAGCCTGCACTTCCCTGGACACCATGGGGTAGCTTAGCATGGCCAGTTCACCTAAGCTACACATCTTTGGACCATGAGAGGAAACTGAAGCTATTTTTATTTAAATAGCAGGTACAACTAGGACAATTCTTTTGAATAGTTTTGGCAATGCATTCAGAAGATATACCATCAATCTCAGTCACAAAGTCTTCAAAAATTCAGTTTTCCTCCCGAAGAACTTCAGCCCCTCTTCTTTTAGATTGTATTCCGATCCTCAGCAAACTTTGGCTCACTGCCAATGCAAATTCCACTGGCATGGTCTTCACCAAACCGGCACATGTTTCTGAAGCCTCCTCAAGGATGCTTGTAATGGCCTGGCTAGTGTAAACCCATCAATTCTACCTTAATAAAATAAACACCTGCAGAAACCTTTGGCTGTGTAATTATGAAAGAGTAGGCAGAGGTTGCTCGTGTGGAAGGGAGAAAGGCAGTGACTGCCTGCTCTCCCCTGGAAGCCGACATACATAGAAACAGATTATTCAGGTTGCAAATGGGCTGCTGCTTTAGGCTTTTGTCCCTCCCCAGAATCCAATCATTTCTCAACAATAGGGCCACAAGGCTGCTGGGAGCCATTGCGTGGGTCTCAGGTGCAAGATTCCTACCAGTGAAATGGTTGGTTCAGAAGTCCATGTTTGAAGTGGTGACCAAGCTATTTAAGCTTTCCAGGCCTTGCTATGTGAATTGCCCTAGGCCTCACCAAACACACATAGCCTACCGTGATTGAAAATAAAGGCTTGTGCTCTGAATTCACAGTGTAGGATGGAAAACAAAAAAGCCAAACATTGTCTTCACTACAATATGCAAATATCACACTGATCGAGTATCTGATGTAATGGTGCATGAAATAATATTTTCCAACTGTTTGTCAAACAAACCAAAACATTTGTTGAACACTTTGTAGATTGCCCCTCTTTCAATCCTATGAAAAACATGTGACATAAGCCACAATAGGATAATCTCTGAGTTAGGGAAGGGAAAGCAGGATGACTCCTACTCATTATTTAGTAATTGATGGTAGAATAGCATGTGTACAGATATTGAATGAAGATTGGATAGTAATCAGCGTCAGAACAAGGTTGTGCTGTTTGTTATGGACTAGGCCAGACCACTCAAAACATTCCTAAGCAGGCAGCCCAGATTATAACTTTGCAATTTGTTTCGGTAAGTGTACAGTGAAAATTACCTGGACTAAGTTAGCTAGGTTGACTCCTAAGGTTTTAAAACAGACAAACATTTATTCACAAAATTACACAATGCAACACAAAGAACAGAATACTCACAGAACTCAGACTATCCCAAACTTGACTTCATTATGTTGTCCCGATTATATACAACAGTCCCAATAAGCAAACCCCTTAACACAGTAAAAATGAAACATGTCAAAGTTAGAATGGCAGAAGGAAAGAGAGTCTAGCAGCCTGTTTTCACACAGCCCACCGCATCACTGACTCTAACTTAACTTCAGTTTCCAGGACTGGCCACTCTCCTTTCATTATACAGCTTACTTATAAAATCTTAAAGCTTTGGCCTAAAGTCTCATCTGTTTATGTATAAACAAAAATGCCTTTTATCTTTGTACCAAACCAGCCAATTTGGTCTGTTTATGAACCCCTCTGAAAAAACCCAAGGACATAGTATCCTTGAGAAAAGGTACACCTTTTAGAAAAAAGGAGCAGCTTTGTGACATGTTCTCTGTGGGTAGATGCAACATGCAACATGAAAAGTAAACACCTTTGGTTAATTTCAGTCTTCAGGAGACAAATGGAATGGAGACTACAACTGGTTGGTAACTTCAAGAGCTAAAAAGAAAAAGAAAGTTAAAAAGGAAATAATTTCATTGTTTAGGCATTTTAATTTTTTTTCTCAAATATGCTGTTGCTTACTGTTTATCTCCTTGTTTGGCAGATAAAGAACTCCATCTGACCTGATTTGAAAATGCCTAACCTTAAACATAGCCCCAGAACGAAGTATTCTATATTTGTAGAGCCTTGATGAGAAATAAGGATGGAAGTCCTGATGCTTGAGATGCTAGTGATTGCAACCTGGCCATTGGGTCTTGGAGACATCAGGGTGCTATTGGAAATACCAAGCAGAAAGCAGCCAAGAGGCAAAAGTTAGACAGGAACTGCCGAAACAACAGTGTACATCTCAACTATTAGGCCATCTCCTTGGTTTGCAAAGACCCAGTCATCCAAGGGATTCCCAGATGGAAGGGAAACTGTCAAATACTTTGGGCTCCCTGTTTGTAACTGCTCTTTCACCATAGGAGATAAGAGAAAGAGAGACCAAGGGCATCCCCATATCAACAACCCTATGCTATTCCATTTCTATGTTATCCTTGCACTGTACAGATATAAACCCAGTTGCAACTCTTTTCTGGAAGTTCTTAAAATATCAGAGCAATGTAAATTGGAGGGATGTGATGTTCTGAGTGCCTGTTCTCTATTCTACTTCTTGCCTTCCATTGGACCTTTAAAATGAGATATTCTATGGGCATAGATAAGATGAATATAAGGAACATCATGTGATTTCATCATATCAACAGAAGATAAAAGATACATATAAAAGTATTGATCAGCTTCAATGCAGAAATACCATTTTCAACCAATAACCATTTTACGTTGCTGGCCACAGATACATTTGCCTTGCCGTACCCTGTTGCTCTCAAAAATATTTAAGATGTGAATGCAACTTTATAAGGTCCTTGGTAAACTTCAGTAAAGTTGTTTTCTGGATATTAAAGGCTAAGACTGCTGTTCAAATATGTTATCATTTGTAACAATGCTTCTCCTGGTTTTCCCACTCCTGCATCTGGCCTAAATTCCACCTCCACAATGCTTTTCTCTTTTCATTCTGAGCGTATCGGAGGTTTTACAAGATGTGTGTACAAATTCTGCATATTTTTCTATTTAAGGCAGCTGATCTAGCAGTGTACAGCTGGGGCTCTGTAGGTGAGCAGAATTGCCACCCAGCCTCAGTTCAAATGATGCATTGGATTTTAGGATCTCAATACATAAATTCCAATCATTTTCAATGAGAAAGAAGGCGATTCCAAAAATAATCATAGTTCAAGACTTGTGACGCAACTGAAATCTTGATTTTTCATAGTCTTCAGAGAAAACAGGCTGTAAACTATTTAATATAAGACAATCTTTCAAACAGCCACAGAGGACTACACTTTCTAGTCAATTAATGTGGATTCTATTTATCTAATTTTTGTCATACTGTGGCTGTGGTATCTCGAATAGGTATGCAGGAGGGATGATATTTTCATTATCTTTATTCAATTTAGCACCATTATGTCCAATCCCATGAATTTATAATATTAGGACTCCAAATCCAGTGCTATTACAATCCATGTAAGATAACAACTGAGGACACCAACATCTCTCCACAATGATCTGTACATATATACAGCCAGACAAGGTAATTCCTTCATAATATTGAGTTTATTCCAATTTCCACATTAGGTATTTATATACCATTATAACTAATAGTAACTGAAGATTGCATACTTGACACATTTTCACATACTTCAGTTAAATCCAATAATTTAGAAAGTTATTCATACCACATTTATTTTTATGGTCACATAGTGTTGGCAAGTATTGGTTTGTTTATTTTTCCACCTCTTTCGGTAAGTCAAGTTTCAGTTTACGGAACATATTATTTCTGTGACCAAACATGGTTAAATGAATCACAGATAACTATCAGAGAATACCTTCAAAATTATTATTCTTCACAGGCACCTAGTGCCAAATAACAGAAACATTGGTTTCTGAAGGCCTTTTATAGCTCCTGTGCCTGTCAATTTTTTCCACTTCTACTTTTATAATATTGAATATTTCCAGACTAAATATTTCACCTTAATAGTTGGCAAAACTGAGTAGTCATTAACTGATCTGTCAAATTTGTTTCTTTATTGCTATTTTGGTTTTACATAGAATTTTACAACACAAAAAGTCCATTCAACCCAATAACTTAACACTGATGTTTATGCTTTACGTACCTCCTTCCACCCCATGTCACCCCTCCCTATCAACAG
Organism: Hemiscyllium ocellatum; assembly: GCF_020745735.1. Taxonomy (NCBI): domain Eukaryota; kingdom Metazoa; phylum Chordata; class Chondrichthyes; order Orectolobiformes; family Hemiscylliidae; genus Hemiscyllium; species Hemiscyllium ocellatum. The sequence goes on along the minus strand of NC_083417.1, from coordinate 24,916,707 downwards.
TGCCATTTTTGTAACGTTTTAGTAACTTCTGCTTTACTTGATTTAGCACAGAAATGGTGCAACAGGTTTTCAGTATGGAGTTTTCTTCAATTCTAGACTATGTTGCAAATTATTCACAGTTTCCTGGCAGTAATTCATTCTAATTGCAATTCCTATGGAAAATTCAATGGTTAATGTAATCACAATGTCTTAGGTGTGGCTGATGGAGTGTGAAACAAGGTTTAACCAGCCTCTATAATTTAGTTTTGCCCTGATGTGGGTATAGTGCTGTGATGTATATAAAGTGGCACAATTGTCACCAGAGGAGCAAAGATGCAATTGTTCCTCAGAGCCAACATAGTCACTGGCAGCAAAAGAAACGCCAGCAAAATGCCAGTGCAGATTTTCTGGTTACGTGTGGGTTGAGCTGTCTGCCTGCCTGCACAGCCAAGCAGTTGAATTCTGTATTCACCAGTCTAACCTTTTGGTTCTCATTATTTTCAAGTAGCTGCTCATTTTGGAAGATTCCATGAGTGCAGCTGAGTAATGCAGCTGTGTCTGCTGCACCCACGTGCAAATAGGTTACATTCCAGTAGACTGTTAGGCCCAGAAAATTGCAGAACATTTTTGTATGAAGTTTGTTCTTTAAGGCAGGCTCAAATAAAAAGGTCAAGCCTTCACCGGACCAAGCATTGGATTTCCAAATAAGCCTGTGCTGCAATTTTAAGTCAGTTAGAAATAAAAGAGAAAAGTTCAGGGCTTAGATCACAGATTTTTTTTTAACCAAACACAGCAGCTGTAAAGGGATCTTCCATAAATTCAAAGCCTGCAGGCCTTCAAGGGGTTTAGAAAAGGTTTATTTAACCTGATTCCATCCCTGACTACAAACAATTATCTGGCCCTCTGCATTGTTCAATCCAGAAGTTTGAAATCATTCGCAGAGTGGAAAGCTCAAAGGTTAATTTGGAGGGATGCTCTGTTCTGCAGGCCTTTAAAACTGGAGCACCGACGTCAGCATCTTAATATTGTTGTATGTTCGTCTTTGGCCTTTCCTTTATCCATTTGAATAAATTACATTTGAAGAAACTTTACACCTGAAACAGCAATTGACTTCCACGTTATCAACTAATACTGCCTGTCCTCTTGTGTGTCTTTGATTTTTTTAATTAAAGCAAGTAATTCAACAACAATTTTGTAATGCCTTTCATGTGATAAAACATTGCAAAGCATTGGAGCATTACAAAGAAAGAATTGAGGGTAAACCTTAGATTGACAGAACATATGTTTTCAAATTTATTCTTTTGAAGGTATGGCCTGATGCACAAGGGTCTAATGTACCAGGGTCCAAAATAAAATTGGACATTTTCCTTTAAAACTTGCAAATTCCAGGATATTCACGGTATAGAATTGAAAACATTTAGCAATTACTTTAAGTTCTTATCTTATGCACACTGTCTACATCAGTGTTTCCCAACAACAGAAACTGACACTTGGCACTTAATTGTTTCCTGGTGCATTCTCCATGCCATGGCAATCAACCAATCAGCACTCTCCTCTGGAGGATAAATTGCTGTTCCCTTTGAGATTTGGAATTCTTATAATTTGGTCCTGATAAGTGTAAGATGAAAAGCTTCAGCAGTATGTCTTTTTTTCTCATCTATACTCAGGTTCTGTACTACCACATGCCCAATTGAAAACTCAAGAAGCTCGGCATCATCAAGATCAAAGCAGCCACTCTTCCAGCACTCCATCCACCAGTTTAATGCCGCAGCAGTATTTACCAGTGGTCAAAATAAAAGGGGAGGCAATTGGACCTGGTGAATTCACCCACAATGGCCATGAAAATACCCAGGAAATTTCAACCATGAGTGCAATTGATTCGAGAAAACTCACCCTGAAAGTTGAATGGAGGAGCTGCTTCTTCTCTCCCATACTTGCTGGCTCACTCATGATGTGATATGAGTAGAGAAAGTATCTGATTGGTGAGCAGGACTTGAGAGTATTTCTAATCTTTCTTATAAAAGTGAAGCCTTCAATTTGTGTTTAGGCCTCCAGCACTTTTTTTCTTCTTTTCTTAAAAATAGCTTGTTAAATATAAGATTAATAATAATTTAAAAGTATATAATAAATTATAAAGAGCAGGAATTTCAGAGGAATACATTAATGAATTAAATAAAGTATAACAGTGATGGTAGGTTGGATGGTGTATTGCTGCTGCAAATGAGAGCTGCTAGACTTTAAGGTGATCCAGGTGAACACACTGCAGTAAATGCTTGCAGCTTGAGGAATATCAGCTCCAGGCTGAGAAGCTGGAGCCTGAGCTGCAGACACTGTGCCACATCAGGGAGAGGGCTAGTGATCTGGACACTTTGCTCCAGGAGGCACTCGCATCCCTCAGATTAGATCATTCAAATTTGATCTGTGATCAGAGACAGGAGCATGTCATAGAATATAGAATATAGAACATAAAACATAGAACATTACAGTGCAGTACAGGCCCTTCGTCCCTCGATCTTGCGCCGACATGTCATACCAATCTGAAGCCCATCTAACCTACATTATTCCATGTATGTCCATATGCTTGTCCAATGACGACTTAAATGTACCTAAAGTTGGCGAATCTACTACCGTTGCATGCAAAGCATTCCATGTCCTTACTACTCTCTGAGTAAAGGAACTACCTCTGATATCTGTCCTGTATCTATCACCCCTCAATTTAAAGCTATGCCCCCTCGTGCTCGCTGTCACCATACTTGGAAAAAGGCTCTCCCTGTCCACCCTATCTAACCCTCTGATTATCTTTTATGTCTCTATTAAGTCACTTCTCAACCTTCTTCTCTCCAATGAAAACAGCCTCAAGTCCCTCAGCCTTTCCTCGTAAAACCTTCCCTCCATACCAGGCAACATCCTAGTAAATCTTCTCTGCACCGTTTCCAAGGTTTCCACATCCTTCTTATAATGGGTGACCAGAACTGTACACAATACTCCAAGTGCAGCCGCACCAGAGCTTTATACAGCTGCAGCATAACCTCGTGTTTCCGGAACTCGATCCCTCTATTAGTAAAAACTAAAACACTGTATGCCTTCTTAACAACCCTGTCACCTGGGTGGTAACTTTCAAAGATCTGTGTACCTGGACACTGAGATCTCTCTGCTCATCTACACTACCAAGAATCTTACCATTAGCCCAGTACTTTGCATTCCAGTTACTCCGACCAAAGTGAATCACCTCACACTTGTCCACATTAAACTCCATTTGCCAATTCTCAGCCCAGCTCTGCAGCTTATCTATGTCTCTCTGTAACCTACAAAATCCTTCGTCACTATCCACAACTCCATTGACCTTAGTGTTGTCTGCAAATTTACTAACGCACTCTTCTATGCCCTCATCCAGGTCATTTATAAAAATGACGAACAGCAGTGGACTCAACACTGACCCTTGCAGTACACCACTAGTGACTGGACTCCAGGATGAACATTTTCCATCAACCACCACCCTCTGTCTTCTGTCAGCAAGCCAATTACTGATCCAAACTGCTATATCTCCCACAATCCCATTCCTAAACATTTTGTACAGTAGCCTACCATGGAGAACCTTATTGAACACCTTGCTGAAATCCAGATACACCACACCTGTCACACCTTCTCAAAGAACTCAATAAGGTTTGTGAGGCACGACCTACCCTTCACAAAACCGTGTTGACTATCCCTAATCAAATTATTGTTTTCTAGATGATTATAAATCCTCTCTCTTATAACTCTTTCCAACACTTTACCAACAACTGAAGTAAGGCTCACTGGTCTATAATTACCACGGTTGTCTCTACTCCCCTTCTTGAACAGGGGAACCACATTTGCTATCCTCCAGTCTTCTGGCACTATTCCTGTAGACAATGATGATTTAAAGATCAATGAGAAAGGCTCGGCAATCTCCTCCCTGGCTTCCAGACGATCCTAGGATAAATCCCATCCGACCCAGGGGACTTATCTATTTTCACACTCTGCAGGATTTCTAATACCTCTTCCTTGTGAACCTCAATCCCACCCAGTCTAGTAGCCTGTATCTCAGTATTCTCCTCGACAACATTGTCGTTTTCTAGAATGAATACTGTCGAAAAATATTCATTTTGTGCTTCCCCATCTCCTCTGATTCCACACACAACTTCCCACTACTATCCTTGATTGGCCCTAATCTTACTCTCGTCATTCTTTTATTCCTTAAATAACTATAGAAAGCCTTAGGGTTTACCCTGATCCTATCAGCCAACAACTTCTCATGTCTCCTCTGGCTCTTTTGAGCTCTCTCTTTAGTTCTTTCCTGGCTACCTTGTAACCCTCAAGTGCCCTAACTGAGCCTTCACATCTCATCCTAACATAAGCCTTCTTCTTCCTCTTGACCAGAGATTCCACTTCCTTCATAAACTACAGCTCCCGCACTCTATCGCCTCCTCCCTGCCTGACATGTACATACTTATCTAGGACACTCAGGAGCTTTTCAATGATTAAATTCCATATTTCTAATGTGCCTATCCCCTGCAGTTTCCTTCCCCATCCTATGCTTCCTAAATCTTGCCTAATCACATTGTAATTGCCTTTCCCCCAGCTGTAACTCTTTCCCAGTGATATACACCTATCCCTTTCTATTACTAAAATAGATATAACAGAATTGTGCTGAAAATGTGTTGCTGGAAAAGCACAGCAGGTCAGGCAGCATCCAAGGAACAGGAAATTCGACGTTTCAGGCATAAGCCCTTCATCAGGAATGGGGGGAGGAAGAGAGCTTCTTCAAGGAAGGCATCCTTGCAAGAGGATTCACAGTAGGTTAAAATCTTCGAGGAGAAAGTGAGGTCTGCAGATGCTGGAGATCAGAGCTGAAAATGTGTTGCTGGAAAAGGGCTTATGCCCGAAACGTCGAATTTCCTGTTCCTTGGATGCTGCCTGACCTGCTGCGCTTTTCCAGCAACACATTTTCAGCTCTGATCTCCAGCATCTGCAGACCTCACTGTCTCCTCCATAACAGAATTGTGATCACTATGACCAAAGTACTCACCTACTTCCAAGTCGAACACCTGGCCGAACTCATTAGCCAGTACCAAATCTAATGTGGCTTCGCCCCTTATTGGCCTGTCTACATAACTGTCACTATAGCTCAGGTAGCTATGGGACCACATGGATAGCATTCGAGGAGTCTCAGCTCCTGCAATTGTCCAATAACTATGGGGTTCTTAAAATCCATGTAGCATGGAGGATGAATGAGCATGAACACAGCACAATGTTACAGGGAGCCATTCAACTGGGTGCTGAAATAGCAAGGGAGTAGGAGTAAGCGATTGTGCAATTAATGGGATAAGTACAATGCTCAACAGCTGTGAATGTGAGTCACAAAAGCATGGATACAGATTGGATTGGCATGTGCTGAATTACCAGACACAAGTAAACTGTAGGCATGGGGGAGTGATAGCAAATGTACCAGCTCACCAATGGATGAGACGGTGGATAAGCTCAGTCAGAGGGAACTTTGATGGAGTGGTTAACAAATGGGGATAGACATATGTACTCCCAGATGTTTGGTATTTTGGCAGGCCTGCCAGGTAGCCATCTGTCACTGCTGAACAGGAGGGAGAAATCCAGTTTCTTGCCTTCTTTCAAAAAACTTGTCAAAGGAGCCACCACAGTGCTCACATTCAGAACAAGCCTTCAATAAAACTCACTCATGCTAATGTATCACAAAACCTTTCATTTTGTCTTAGGCAAGGAAAAATACTAAAGCCCTAATTTTTGCTTCTACACATACTCCTTGGCCTTGACTCATACTATGGCCCTAATAAGATCATTGTGCCAAATTTATGTCTAAATTTACTCTTTGTAACCAATCAAAAAAAAATAATTCGGTCATTGAATATATTCCTCCCAGGTTTAGTTGAAAATTATTTAAATATAAAGTATAGTTGCATAATCCTTCAGATACCTTATTGGTTAAATGTTGAAAAGCTGGTAGAGTTTTCTGTCCAAACAACATGACTTTACAGAGATAAATTCCATCTGGATTTACAAAACTGATATTTCTTTCGATGTATCAATCAATGGAACTTGTCAATATTCTTTTAGTAAGTTAAATTTTATTGCAAAATGTGCTTGTCTAATCCTCTCAATACAAACCTCCAATAGTGGAATTGGATATAAATCTGCCTTTGTTACTGATTAACTTTGTTAATTCATTCCTGATGAAGAGCGTATGCTTGAAACATTGACTCTCCTGCTCGTTGAATGCCGACTGACCAGCTGTGCTTTTCCAGCATTATACTTTTTTACTCTGATCTCCAGCATCTGCAGTCCTCACTTTCTCCTAGCCCCTGAAATAGCTTAGCCAGCCACTCATAAATATGAAAACTGCTAAAATCTCTCAAAAAGAATGAAACTATATGGACTACTGGTTACTGTTCTGGCCACCGGAAATAACAATGCCAAACACAGTCCTGTCAACACTGCACAGACCTCCTAGTGCCAATATTTGGAGAGTTGTCTCACAAACTAATCATGTCTGACATACTCATGGATAATACCGTAACAACAGTGCTCCAGACAACATCATCCCATTGGCAGGCCAGACCTAACAGAGGTGATAGAGAATGGTATACAGTTAGAGTTTCACAGGGGTACAGTTGGAGTTGCACAGGAAGTCTTCGACATTGGCTCTAGGCCCCATGAGGTCGTATGGCATTGGGTGAAACATGGAAAGGTACTTCTCTCCCTTAGTTGAAGAATCAGTACTCCTCCATGTCAAGCACCAATGGAGGGGAAGAGCCAGAATGTGATTCAGGTGGATGACTTGAATGTCCACCATCAATAATGGCTTTGCAGTGCCACTATTGACCAAGGTGATTGATTGCTTTAAGGCATATCTGCTGGACTGGGTCTGTGGCAGGTGGTGAAGGAACCAACAAGGCTTCATCCTGCATCCATGGTAGATATTGCTGTGACCCTAAAACCTCTGCTGGTGACCTTACTGAAATTTATAATCCAGAAATTGGGAAGCCCTGTTTTAATCCAATTCTATATAATGGGACCAGTTTGTAAACTTCATGGACACCTCCAAATGTTTCCTTCATTAGTCCTTCTTGAAGACAAATTGTATCATGAGCCTACATTACAATTGACTTGCCCCTGTGTCTCTTAATTCTTTTACTAGTTCAGCTGTGTTATCATTCATTGAGGTCCCATGCCATAAATCAAGTCACACCATTCAGAGAGTCACACAAATTTCTTTTCTAATTACACACAGTCTCCCATTTGTCCAACTTTTAGACCAAGAAAATATGGACCAGGTTCCTGTACTGAACAAGAATTATGATTTATTACAAGTAATTACATTTTAGCTACAGGTAAACAAATATAAATCTACTACAACTAAAACTTTAATCCTTTATAAATACCCCCTTACACACACACACACACATACACAAACAAATAGGGAAGATAGATCCTTAGTAGAGGTATAAAAACTGGGAATTCAGTTAAGTGATCCTTGCTTCCTAGTTGTGATGATGAGGTAATCTGCCTTTGGCTCGCCAGACCCTTGTTGTTTGGATGTCTTACTCTTGCACTTTTACAAATTTGTATGAACTACAGAGTAGCCAATTCAGCTGGAAAATGTCTCTGATTAATTCAAAAGTCACATCTTTAGGCAACAGCTGCTGGAAAAGTAATTGTTTCACTTCAGGTTTAAACTGAGTTTTCGACTGCAGAGAACAGGCAGCTTCTGGGCTGTGAGAAGATCTGCATAATTCTCTCTCTCTCTCTCTCTCTCTCTGTATTTTTTTTTCAAGCTCCAAACTGATCAGCTAGTACAGAACCAATCACAGTTTTTGGCAAACAAAGGCTCTCTATCATGGTCAACTGTCACTAGTCCACAGCTCGATCAACTGTCACTAGTCCACAGCTCGATCAACTGTCACTAGTCCACAGCTCGATCAACTGTCACTAGTCCACAGCTCAATCAACTTCTTGTTGTGAATAAGAGTTACATCAGTCGAGATTCCAGATCCAGAATATCTACAATTTTAATTGCACTTACTGCTTGTTTGAAGAGTTGTTTACAATGCCTGCCATGGGTACCAGGTCACTTGCTTTCAAAACTGCAGTCATTCTTACAAATACTTGTTTTTAAATCGGTTCTTTCACATTTCAGTCACTAGTTTTTAAAAACACAGAAATAAAAAACAATTACATCGACAACTGAACAACTTATTAAAGGCATTTAAAGGAATAGTTCAGAGTCAACTACATTGATATGACCCTTGAGTCACAAATAGGCTACAGCAGGTAAGGACAACAGATCTTCATTTTAATGAACCAGTTGGGTTTTATGATAATCTAACAGTTTTTAATCACCAAATTTTTGACTGATACCAGCTTCTGTGAATTAAATTCTTAAACTGGTATGGTGAGATTTAAACTCATGCTTTTATGGATTTCTAATCTAGTCACGTAACCATTAAACTGTCATTGGGGGAGCATCTATAACAGTTCTTCGTGGCAAATTGAACTAGATGATTCGTGCCTCTGAGAGGAAGTCTATGGGAAGCTGACATGCTGAAGGTTACTGTTAAATCTAAATATATGTCAGAGAAAACCGTAAAACTTTCCTGTTCACAGAGTCATCTTTAAGAATAAAGTGGCTATTTCAATGGTCCTACACTGATCCAAGCTAACATGAATTAACACAGAACAAGTTTTACAAAAGGTGTTTGGAGACCAGGAGGTAGATTTTCAACTTACTATTTCAGCCTAAAACAGACTCTTTTAGGGTTTTTTGTGACGCTGAGGTAGAACTACAGAAATCCTGGGTTCAAGTCCCACCTGCTCCAGAGCTGTGTAATAACATCCCTCAACAGGCTATTTGAAGAGATCTAAAACAAGTTGTTTTGGATCAAAAAACTATTATAGAAACTGGTTTACTTACATTTCAGAGCTTTCAATAGAAAGAATATTGGCTTATATCCAATTTGCCAGAGCAGTTTTGCTCAGATTGTAAGGTGAAAATCTACCACATGGATAGCTAGATTAGATCTGTTAATTTTCTACACAGTCTAACATGCTGTGGTATTCATTCTTTTACCATAAGTGTAAGATTAGCCCTTCTTCCACGCCAGATGGCTTTATCTGAATTGTTAGCTTAGCTCAGTGATAGCATTCTGCCCGACAGTTAAGAAAGTTGTGGATTCAACTACCTACTTCAAAATTTGGGCATATACATTGTCAGAAATATTATACATCAGATAAGATTTAAAATCATATTTTTGCTTGAATAGATGTAAAATATCCTACAAAACTAGTTGAGATGTCATGTTGCAGCTGTACAGGACATTGGTGAGGCCACTTTTGCAATACTGCGTTCTGGTCTTTCTGCTATAGGATGGACATTGCGAAACTTAAAAGAGTTCAGAAAAGATATACGGGATGTTGCCAGGGTTGGAGGGTTTGGGCTATAAGGAGAGGCTAAATAGGGCGGGGCTATTAAGAGACATCTGGATGGGCACTTGAATAGAAAGGAGACAGAGAGATTTGGGCCAAATGCTGGAAAATGGTGCTAGATTAACTTAGGACAACTGGTCAGGATTGAACAGTTGGAGCTAAGGGTCTGCTTCTGTGCTGTACAACTCTACAACTTTATGATACTCGGATATGTCATGATTGTATAAAATAGTGAGAATTAATTTCTGAATTCCATGTTTAATGTCTCACCTAGGATTTTAATGGGCTGACATGATTTAAAAAAGGGACAAAATGCTGACTTAAAATGGCTGCTGCAATCACCTGACCAAACATGTTAGTCAAGTGTCATCAAACCACCATGGAAATTACAAAACAGTTTAAACAGAAATTGAAATTTTCTTAAATGACACTGAAATTAGTCAATACAGCCAAGTGTGAAAAGGCCCTCATCTCCAGTTTTGACTTGGACAAGTTTCATATATGGGACATGAACAACATCACCTGCAATTATCAGGCTGGGGGACAACAAATACAGAAACAGAATATGTAAAACCATATCATATTTCAAGGAATTGCTCGAGAGGAGCAGGTGAAGAAGATTTCCAATTGCAAAAATAGAATGAGCTGGAGAATGTGTTCGCTCTGCTTCTAAAAAAGAAAAAGTAGGGGCTGTCGTGGCACAGACAATAGTCCCTGTCTCTGAACCAGGAGTCCTGGGTTCAAGTCCCACCTGCCTCAGAGGTGCATAATAACATGTAAAACACAGATTGGTTATAAAACATCTCAAGAAAGGAAAAGTGCCCAGTGGTTCAAATGAAACGTTCGGGCAGTAAAAGTTTAGAGGGGATATTGGCTAATGGTTCATGACACCAACTAATCAATCAAGGTCTCAAGATCAAATCTTGTGTCTCAAGGATACCCTAAGAACCTAAAACTGTGTATTGCTTTAATCTTGCTTACATGCTGTGTTTTCTTTTAACTTTGCACTTGCATGTGTGTGTGCGTGCGTGCTTGACATTGTGTCTTTATTATTATTCTCAGGGTTAGCAGATAATAAAATTGCTCTTTCTTTCACTTAGGAAAACCTTGTAATTGGCTCCTTACTGCTACAGTGGAAATCAGTTAACTACATTTTAATTGGTGAGAGGCATAGCCTTGCACTAAAAAACATAAATCTTTTGTTGCAGCCAACTGAGTTGGTTGAAAAGAGGGGAGCTGGCTCATCCTCCTTACCTGATGATTCATTTTGTTATTCATTTTGTTGCTGTTTGTGAGACTCTGTCATGTGTCAATTGCCACATATACCTATTTAAAAATGATTACCGTGCTTCAAAAGCAGCTTGTTTATAAGAACAGAGATTGCCTTATGAAACAGTACACTGAGTTAACCAATAAATATCGATGAATAATAAGTAAAGCCATAGCCTGTGTCAAAAGAGAATGATGCCAGTTGAGAAAAGGGAACAATGGCTAATATTTGTATGAGGCAATAAATCAAGAACTTAATGGTCAAAAGGCTAAATCAAATGCAGCAAAACAAATCCTGTTTTTTTTCAAGGCTTCAGTATCCTTTACCTTTTCAAAATTAATATTCACAACCTGTAGCTTCTTTGCAGAAAACATCCTTTCCTTCCATCACACAGAGGGAAGCATCTGAGGATAATTCATTTGCCATATATTAAAGGATAAGAACAGGGTGACCGTATTAATAGGCTGAAATAACATTCCCTGGGAAACAAGAGTCTCAGCAATGAATCATGTCAACATTTCATTCCCTCAGTTTTTAAAGTTGTGGTGAACAAACACCTGACAATGATCATAAATGAGAAACAATAACACAAGTAACATCATAGGTTTCTCTCCTCCCACCCCCCCACCCCACTGCTTACAAGAGTCTAATGGTAATTATCAATTGTGCCAATGTAGACATTATATCCAGGGTTGGATACACTCTACAGTGAGGCAGTAACAAGCCTGAGTAAGATTTTTAGAACTTAACTTCACTATCTTTCAACAAAGTGGTTGAAAATAATTATAATGCTTAGCTGTTTTTGGTGTTTCTATTGGCCTATCAAAGTTGCCTTAAGTAGGTACAACCTGCAGTGAACTGTAATCTAACCTTTGAGGGATTTTTTTTCCGACTTGCTCCTGTTATTAAATCTCTGGCCTCTATCTTCTAGGGTGATTATCAAGGTTTGATAAGTTAGTAGAAGTAGAATTTTTTTTTTGCTTGATAATACTGAATTTTTTTTACACATTGAAACATGGTGTCTGAAGTATGATGCACATGTAATAGATTCACAATGTTATACCTAAAATCATTTATCAGCAGTGGATCTCCCAGGACATCACTTATGATATATAGCTAAAAAAGTCATACAAATATTTTTTTTTACTAACGTCAATAAAAGTGTAATTTTGTTCTCCTCACATACCATGGTTACACAAGTAAATATATATATATATATATATATATATGTGCCTGTAACAGTCCATGGTTATATAAATAAATAACATCATATATAGAGTTAGCTACATCATTTTTCCCAAACTAAGATTGTTAGGGAAAGCTCAAAAGGCCATGCTTTACCATGTTTCGATGCTTCCAACAAAAATATTCTTATCGTCAAAGGGTCAAAAATTAACTTCCTAAGTGCTGAAATTCATGTTGGATGGCAAGACAGGCAGTGTCCATATCAGTTGCCCTGTATACGTATCACCGAGTCTCCAAGTCAACACTCAAGATTCCTCCCTGTTTTAACAGCACCATTGAAAATGAATTTCTACCACCTAAATGTTAGTGCTATCAGTCCCCAGGCCTTTTCAGACACACCAATGGAAAAGGAAAGGGGAGGGCAAGTTCTGGCACATTTTGTACCATAAATATAAGCAATTTCTCTCAGATCGAAGGCACACTCAGGTTACATTTTGGGAGTGTTGGCCTCAAAGTGACACTGGTACATATTGGGAGTCTCCAGCGAAGGCTGTACTCAGTCAACAGAAAAATAGCTGACAGAAATCAGGGGCTCATCCATCTGAAAAGGAGACAGGCAACTGAAGAAAGAGAGTAGTGTGGAAGGACTATATATCCACAGTGAAAGGATTTGGAAAGAGCATTTGAACAGTTCCACTCAAAAACAGCAAAGCAAATGTTTCTTGATTAGTCTTTTTGGAAAATAAATATAATTTGTGGGTTGTGGGTTTGTGATGTGGTGGTTTGGGACCGGGGAATTTTCAGTGTTTATGTTGATGAGGATGAGATGCTGTTTACAATTTTGAAGCTCAGTTGAACTGGAAAAGGACCAAGAGGTTGGCAGTAGTAGGAAAGAGTGAATTGTGAATATGACTAGGGTTGTAAAGAGCAACACAGAGGTCATTCAAATAGGCAGGGCTAGCTGGAAAATGTCTAGGTGAGCACAAGGAAAAGAAGGTAGGGGATGAGGGTAAAGGTTGGTGGAGGAGTCGGGGAAGAGTCAGAGAAGTAATTTAAAATAACAAAACATTAAAAGGCGAGCATATACTATAATAATTTTTGATATTTTCTATTTCCTTTATGCATGGTTTAGTAATACTTTTGAGATATTGGTAAAGATAGGAGGCACGGTTAATTCACTTGGCTCAGTGTTGATCTGATTAACACCAATAGCTGAGGCAGATTCTGTTTCTGCCTCCATACCGTAACTGTAGTAAGCACTCCCAGCACTTCACTGTGGTTTGCTGAACAATCACCAAAGGCCTATCTGTGTCCAGAGAAGTGAAGCACTGGTAAAACTATTTCCTCAAACAAATGGTACCAATTGTCCCTGTGAACTTTAAGTGGAATTCCTCAACTTGCTGTGACATTTTGCTATCAGTAGTGGTACTGTGCCACAAGTCATTCTACCTTCTTGATGTTTTGTCCTATAACAATACCATTTTCTGTGATTATTGCTGAACAAGCTATAGGAGGTACACTGGTAAATAAAACAAAAAAAGGAAAACACAATACTTGCAATAGCTATTTGGTATTGTTTCTACTGTTTAAATGAAGAAATACAAATTGAATTAGGTGAAAGAAGTTTGCCTAAGATGCAATAATTTGCATAAAATTGGGATAAATTTTAATTTACATATATGTAATGGAAATAGGGAAAAGTGAAACAAATGAATGGTAAGCGTATTTTTTTGTCTTAATAGAAACACATATAGATTTATTCAGTACAATCAACATTGATGGGGTTCAGTATAAAATACTAGATTTATTAAAATGACAATCAAAAGTAAAATATGATCTGAACTGTAAAGAACTATTGCTTACAGGATATGTTGGTGGACAATGCAATCCATATCTTTACAGGGAAGAGGATCAGAATGGGATTTAAATTTACCCTCTTGCCCTGTTTGATACTCCAATGTCATATTACACACAAGTGCACTATGACACAGAGATTTCTTAACTAACCAATCAGGTCTTCCATGATAAGCCAACAAATGTATAAGCCAATTTATTTCTTCTTTTATCCTGCACAGTTAAAATAGAAGTGTTCAATCTTAAGTGCATAACTTAACAAGAACGATTTTAACTTGCTAAAAAGTAGATTTAGTTGACAAGGATGAAAGTGAGGACTGCAGATGCTGGAGATTATAGTCAAGAGTGTGGTGCTGGAAAAGCACAGCCGGTCAAGCAGCATCCGAGGAGCAGGAGAATTGATGTTTCAGGCTTTTGCAACACCACACTATCGATTGGAAATACAGAAGCAGGTGTTATCACAGAAAGTTACTGGCTACCATGTAGAGAAAAAAGGGAGATTCACATTTATAAACCACTTCTCACAACCACTGGATGTCTCAAAGGACGTTAAGAGTCAATGAAATACTTTTGAACTGAAGTCATTATTACAATGTAGAAAATATAGCAATCAATTTATGTACAGCACATTTCCATACTTAACAATATGAACAGAACAAATCTGAAGTTTATTTAGGGAGAAACACTATTCAGAAATCCAGGGATAACTCCCTTGGTCTTTGAAGTAGTGCACAACAGCTTTTACAGCCTTCTGGGTGGCTAGAATGAACTTGGTTTAAGAGTCTATTGAAAGACATAATCTACAATAGAATAGCATTTACTCAATACCACATTGGGATGTAAACCCGAATTTTATAACCTGGTCCTGGAATAGGTTTTCAACCAAGAGCATTGTGATTCAGATCAAAGCTTGCTACCAACTGAACTATGTACACAGTCCCAGCCCAAAATAAATTCTATAACATGATAGAACAAAACAAATGATGTCCACAATTTAATCTGACATTCTGCAACAGCACAATCCATGGGAATAGAAAGGTGACTTTCAACTGCTCTACATATGTGCAAACATTGTTTCTGCTAGTCTTGGAAATTTGCTTGTTCTTCAATCCATAGTGAAACAGAGTCATGTTCTGATTCAGTAGGATGTACGTTTTGAGCATTAACTATTTGTCCAAGTGTTCTCATTCCCTCCGCGACACCACAATAAAACTTTAAATGCCTGCCTTGGTGATGAAAAAATTCTGTCTTTTGTTTGGCAACATATAAATAGGGAATGATTACATGCTTGTACCGAGAAATATATTATTCAATATTGATCATGTAAATCATAATTGTCTTAATAAAGAAGAAATTCAAAGAACAATGTGCAATTTTTATACAACTTGATGAGCAATGAATCTTACATTACCAGGTAGCTACTATCACATAAAAACCATATATAAATTGTGGGGGTGTATCCTTTATAAGCACAATATAAAGTTACTGAAATTTGATTGTTCTTATAATCTCAACATTGATCATTTACAGCCACACATCTTCTTTGCTTGTGTTCACCCAAAGCATAGTAGGTTAAAACAAAATATCACATATTCAGCCCAAAAATGGTGGATCCCATTATTTTGTAATGAATTATAAGACTTTTCTTTCAACCAATTAATGCATTATCACCAAACTAATTGTTCAGCAAATGTATTGCTCTATTATCTGAAATAATTATGCTAGGAAAGATATATTATCTATCACATATAGGCATAAAATTTATTACTTAAGTAAAAAGAAACTTGTTAAAACAGAATAGCAAATACATTAGATCTAAGATTGTCATTTTACTGAAGCTGGAAGAATATTTCTTATATTTTACTGTGCCCATCATGTGCTTATATCTATCCTTAGTTCAGAGAGTATCTGTGGTAAATCCATGAGTATTTTACACATTTTTGTGATTGACTCACCTTTGGTTTGATTGACGGCAAACTACATATATGGACGGGATGTTACATTGGTGTTCAGAAAAAAATTTAGAAGATGTTTGTTGGAATTTGTGGTACAGATAACATTGACGCTAATACAGTTATTAATATGTTCTCGTGACCATGTATGTGCACTTCAAGGAACCACTGTCTGAGATACTGCTCTGGAAGTTGACATGACCATGGGTCTTCCATCAAAGACACCCCAAACTGCATGAAATATTGTACAGTTGCTGAGCATACCTGATATATACTCGAACTGCAGTGGAAAAATGTCAATGTCAATGGAGAGTACATTTTTATGAGTGTACTAAATTTGATCAATTATCCTCCCTGCCATTGAAAATTAACTTTAACAAATGTGGAGTTTCATTCTTTCAAATTTTAATTATTGTTGAAATTGGTTTTCAAATGTAAAATTTTTAAATTTCTTTTTATATTTCTCACTATTCTATCTCACACCGTAATTCCTTCCTCATTCATTCTCTTCACTTTTTGTTGCTGAGTTGATAACGACTGGACTATTCTAATAGACACTTCCTGATTTAGACTCTGAGCTGCTCTACAATGATTATTCAGTCTGATTAGTTACGGAGATACACAGTTCTTTGCTTTGTTCAAACAGATTGCCTCGAGAGAGTGTTGTGCTCTCTTAACCTGCCAATCAGATTTACTTTGAAAGTTTAGGGGAAAATACAAGAAAAACGAAAAACCAGTGCTGCTTTCTCACTGCTGATGGGAAACTCCAACCTATTAATTTATTTTTGACTCATTGCTGGAATACCAGCCATGTGACTGCAACAATATCACTAGACCAGTTTTGAGTTGCAGGAACATCAGCTTGTCTGAGACTTTGGCGTCAGTTGTCAGTAAGTTCTGATAGACTGTGTAAGTAGGGGACAGAATGAGGGAGGGCAGGACACAAAACTAAGGCTCTTGGGTTTAGGCTGGGAGGAGACCATCAAATATTTGTGGAGCCAGCTGTAGGACATATTGATCTCTATGTCCTCTTCTCTTTAGTCAACTTTGCTGCACTGTCTTCTCATGTTTCATTTTCCCTGTCAATGTACATTCAAATCAACATTTTTTATTACACACCCCAGGAGCAGGTAGGATTTAATTCTGAGTCCTCTAGCCCAGAGGTTGAGTCACTGCCACTACAGCATGAGAGCCCACTTTTAACTAGATTTAAATTTCACCATCTGCCGTGGGTGTGACTCAAACTCAAGTCCTCAGAACATTAGGTTGGGCTTCTGTAGTGACATTACTATTACACCACCACCTTGCACCAAAGGGTATGTCCATATTTTTCAAGTAACCTATTCAGAGATGTTATTATACATTTCGGGAGCAAGTGAGAGTTGAACCGGGGCCTTCTGGTACAGAGATAAGTACACTACCACTGCAATACAAGAGAACTTCTGCCCCATTTTACCTTTATGGATATAGTACATATCTTCCACTTTGTTACTTTATACCCATATGTCCCTCTCCAATGGTTAAATGGTTACATCCCTAACTCTGACATGACATTGTTCAAACTTAGGAATATTTTCATAGATTTCATCTCTGTACTATTGAGATGCAAATCAGAAGCAGGTTGTAGTATTCATAGTACTCTGGTCTGTTCAGGTTATGATCCTAATAGCACCATGGGATTCTGATCTCAAGTTGAAATGAATAAGTTTGTTACATATTCACACATGATAAAAGCATCAAATTGTAATGGATGGATGGTTCTGAAGCCTGCCAGGATTTTCTGGGCTCAAATATCTGGCATCATATTCAAAAGGTAATTTGATAGCCATTCACTTTCTGCAGGACAGGAGCACTTTTCAACCTCTGCTCATCATTCCCACCCAACCCTGGAGATTTCAGAGACCATGCAAAATGCAGCCATACACTTTAGCAAGGACTCCCTAGATATTCTCCTGAAGGCTGCCGAGGAAAGAAGGACCTACAGATGTGAACTGAAAGCTATCCTGAATGAAAATAACAGTTTGGGCAATGGTGGCTATTAAGTCCAATGTCTGTGGACAGCTCAAGAGAACCTGTTCCCAGTGCTGCAAGCAGATAAGTTACCTGCTGTGCTCTGTCAGGGAATGTGGCAATTGCCACTCAAAGTTTCAAGCTTTTGTAAGTGTGAGTGAGCATTGGAAGTTTGTTGTTGCAAAGAACTGCTGTACATGAGGTTGGGTGCAAATCATCACCATCACGCGCTATCAATCAATATAAAAACACCGTAGTGCTGCTTCTTACAAATCTCCCAGCTCAAAACACAAAAGAAGTTAAACACTCAGCAGCTCACACACTCTAAGCCTCTGGCTTCCACCAGGACGAGGAGAATGTACACGCTAAAGTGCTGAGTGGGACAAGGACCCAACCATCCAGACGTGAAACATTAGTTTTGCTGTCTGGCTCGTTGTGATCTCCAACATTTGTTGTTTTCAGTCACAGATAATGTCTTTTTCAGCAGAGTCCTATTTTGAGGTAAACCTCACTTATTTGCCTGGTCAAGCTCCATCCCTAACAGTCTGAGCATTTGACAACAACAAGCCAGATTTATATAACTGTGACTGCTCGTGTTAAGATTGGCGTAAATCATCCCTCATGCTGTAAATGTTTATACAAAGAAATAAATTGTTTATGAAGGACTAGTGAAGGACTTTTTATTCTTTGGAGTTTAGAGAAAGAAGTTATGCCACCAGGTACACAGCAGGTCTGTGAACATCAGTAATTCCTGCTTTTGCCTTACAAGATTGGATTTGTGGGCATAATCCGAATGAGTGGCAGTGTTATTGAGTGTTCATAACATGGTAATGACACAAATATTGAGAAAGCCAACCCTGATGAAAAGTTCAGTGAACTTAATAGCAAAACCTTAACCCAATTTTGAGAGACTAAATTTTTGCTTCCCATCTAATCAGTTTGCCCCTTCATCCTTTGAAAAGCTTCATATGGACCAATAACATTCTGCCTGGCTACTCTGAATTGCCCAGGGTATGGCCCCAATGAATATCACCATTGTTCCAGTGAAGGTAGCAATAGAGTAATTCATCATTGTTGCCATTTTCTGAGGGGATGAGTTGAAATTCAGCCCCTTTTGGTGAAACTAAAGTGTGAATTGGCATAAATTCAATCTACTTATAAATGCATCATTTCCATTGTCACTACAATTTTCAGTCACTGCATATCATTCTTAAAACTGGACATTATTGTATCGTCAACAAATTTCAACTTCTCCAATTCCCTCTCATGTTTAAGTCTCTATGAAGCCCACACAACTACTATTAGTGTGTTTTCAATCAGCACGATCTCCCCAAAATCCTTGAACTAATTTTAATATCACTGTGTGACCTTGCTCTACTTGCCTTTACAGTTATCGATATTTCTCTAACCCTGCACACACCTGCTGTTACTCTCTCATTCTGGTTTACTGTTGGCTTCCCACTTCACCAGCCATTCAACCTCACTCCATCTGTATTACCTAACCTGAAGTCTGGAATTCACTTTTTGATAGCCTCCCCTTACAACTTCTTTCATCGGTATCTCCTCTTGCTGTCTCTACCTCCCTTCATTGTCTCTCTCTCTCCCATCCTTCAAAACCTTCATCTAGTTTATTTGAGACATGTTTTCAATTCCTTTTTCTTATACCTCTGCCTTTCCTCAAACTTTCATAAGATATTTATGCATGAAAATGACAATTCAGGTCATTTTATTTCATCAACCTAGAAAGTTCCCCTTATTGTAGCTTCCTATAATCTTATTAAGGCTTCCAGGATTTCCTCTTCCTCGACTCTGGACTTATATTCTGTGTTGAAAGTGTGGTGCTGGAAAAGCATAGCAGGTCAGGCAGCATCTGAAAAGCAGGAGAATTGACAGGAAGGGCTGATGAAGGGCTTTTGCCCGAAACATCAATTCTCCTGCTCCTCATATGCTGCCTGACCTGCTGTACCTTTCCAGCACCACACTCTCAACTCTAATCTCCAGATCGGCAGTCCTCACTTCACCAAGTATATTCTGTACATTACTCACTCATTTTGTGAAGAAGAGCCTTCTCTTTTCAATTCTAACTCTATCATTTATTAGTGACAATCTGCAAGCCCTAATCTTATCCAAACTGCTTAGTTACTGTTTACTGTCGAGTTCTAAAATAACCTCTGAGATATTTGCATGTATACTGAAAAGTCCAAGGTACAGTCTCTCAACATGTGGACTAAGGATACCTTGTGCACTTTTTCTGCCTCTAGCAGATTCTCGACTTAATGTTTGAGTGTGAGTCTGACCAGAGCATTGTAAAATTTAAGCATGACATTTTGATGAAAGGTGTGTGTTTTATATGTATGTATAAATATAAATGTCATTTTAAAGTTTATATTTTAAAATAGTGATCTATGAGACTTATTACTTTTCTGAAGAATTCTAAAATATAATCACATCAGACAGTACCTCCAGGGAAAGAACCAAAGACTTTGAAACTGGAAATCAGGAACAGGGAGCACTGGCCCAAAAACATTAATTCTGCTTTCTTTCCACAAATGTTGCTATACCTGCTGAGTGTTTCCAGCAATGTCTGTTTTTAGTTGAGTTCTTCTAAAACTGTAACCTAATCCAACATGTGTCAGAGAGTAGGATCCCCAAAAATGGAAAATTGTTTTTACTGTTTTTTTTCAACAGGTTGGATAAACATTGAAGGTAAGTAGCTTGTTTCTGTTTTGGAATAATCAGGAATTAATTTTAGTTTCAAAAACCAAGAGATTGAAAGTTTTTAGGACAGTTTAGAGGAGACACAAGTTTGTTGCTCTCGTTCTCTGCGAGAATGTAGGGTTGTTTTCAGAACAGTGAAAAGGATAAGTTACCTCAGGAGAAAGATTTAGTTTGTGAATTTTCCAGGCCTGGATTATTTGGTTAAAAATCTACATGTTATTAGAAGCTGAGAAAATCTAAGCTCTCAGACTATGATATTTATGTATAAAGATTTCAAAGAAAAGAACTGGAAAGAATCATTTAGGCCAACATTTAAGAGCTGAAATAAAGGAGCAGTTTCTCCAGACTTGATTCTCTCTCATGGGTAATGTCCGGAAATGGAAGTAAACTTCGTTTTGCAATATTTTTAAGATCTTTCAAACAATGGTTTACATTTAGATAGCTTAGTTTCTTCTTTTTTTCTGTGTAATAATCCTCATATTCTGCTGTTAAAGAAACTGTGTAACCTCATGTAATTATATCTCATGTTTACAAAAATGAACTAAAGCAAACATATGATCTGTTAAGCTAGATTTCAGTCTGGGATTTGACCTGTGGTATCATCAGGTGAGATCATGACAAATTTCTGGTTTCTGCACACTTCTGTTGTGAAGTAGTCCATCTGTAAAGTGGCCGGGGAGCTTTCTAATGCAAATACATTAGGATGCTGAAAGGCTAAATATCTAGTTCATTGATATAACATACACCTTCAAAGTAAAAGTAGGATATCATTCATTTTCTCCTGTTAGTAATGAGTTGCATTTTTACATGGATTTTAAGAATTATAATTTCAGTCTTGCAGCTGTATCCCAGCTTAAATAAAGAATCTTAAACTTTGCTTTACTTCTGTATGTGCAACTCTATATATCCATTCATCATGAATGCTGAATTTTCAAACAAATTACACCATATTAAGATTTCTTTTAATTAGCACTATGCATGCAGTTTATTCTATCTTCTGGCTGATCTTTCATCGATAGATTATGGAGATAAATGTTTTCCCTTAAAAATATGGAGACAATTTTCACTCAAGCACTCTTGCACATTTTGCTTTGTTCCAGGTTCAGGAGCATTCTAAAATCTAGTCAAGCTATTCTTCCTTCATTTGTCATACTGAATAGTAAATATTGCCATGTTATTCAATGGGGTTTGGTAATTGAGTCAAAGATTGTGCTCAGCCAACAGTCACACATGTTTCTGCACACATGGAACAATGAGAGTTTGGGCTCAGTTTCCTCATCCCTAAGACAGAAGCACTGGGCAAATGGTTATTTTAGATGAGATTGTTGGGACCTTATAATTTGTCTAGTCGCAGAACATGTGGGTCATTTGTCCAATGAGCCAGTAGAGAAGTTCAGCAAACCAAACTCATAAATAACCAAATTTTGTAGTTGAGTATTACTTTGATATAATATTCAACGTAATTGCATGTAAATATAGACAAAAATTATCAATGTGTCAGTGTACACCAGGCTTCTTCTGACATATAGAATAGATAAGACGGCTTGATTTATTGTGGTCTCATATGGAATCTGATGAGTACCTCAGGGCCCTCCAGAAACATTCATAATATTAAGATAGTTCAACTATGAATCTGAATGCTTCTGAGCAGGACCATTGGGGGGGGGGGGGGGGGGGGAAAGGTACATCTGACAATTATATCATCATTTTCACTATTAATTCTGGTTGTATTGTAAATTAAATGCAACAAAAATGAAAAAGAGTTTCACTTCTGGTTTTGGAAATATACAATGCAACAAATTATGCAATGCCTCCATGTGAAAAACTAACAGGTAAGGAGGCAACTTTGAAACTATTCCTGAATCCTATGTTTTCAATCACAATCATATTAAAACAGGAAGCAATCAATTAGAATCATTGAAAAATAGAAAAAATACAGAGAGAAGAATAAATACAAAAAAGATGTTTTAAATGATTTCTGTACACCATGCCCCTCAGGCCAGTGGTGAAGTATAAATTGTCATGAATGACCATCAGCACTTACAGAAACAATTTAATTCTACAGCTTCAGCCATCACTGGCTGATATATTCCTCCAAGGTCATTAACCAAGGCTAGAAAGGTCATATGATTAATGAGTGACAAGCTTGAAGAGCACTAACGTATATGAGCATGGCTTACATTAATTATATAGAGATTGTGGAAAATGAATGTAAGGGAAATCATTTCCCATCAGCCCAGAATTTCTCCCTAGCATAACTTCCCTGTGGACCCTGTTAAAATATAGGAAGAAATAAAATCCACGTTATTATTTGGTGTTAATGTGAAGCTAAAGGAAGGCCTTTCGTATGTATGTTTATGTGTGTAGCATATCTGTGTGTTTTGTGTTGCTGCTGGGAAGGATATCACCCTGCCTTCATTTGCAAGGCAGAGATTGGTGATGGAGATAGCAGGGCAACAATATTATTAATGATACCGTGTTCGTGACCGTAGGATCTGCATAAATCAAAGCCCCTCAAACTGGTGCAGGCTAGAATGTGATGATGAATCTGCAAGCTCAGTTTAGGTTCAGTGAATTTTTATCTTTTATATTGTAAATGATAGTGAGGTAAAACTGCATCTGAGCACAGGAAGGGGCCAAACTCTTAGCAGAGGGCTGATCATCATTTTGAAGCAAGGGTTAGGGGATCCTTTAGAAAGATGAGTTGCTATATTGCATTGCTCACATGAGAGGTGTGTGTTTGATAGGGTTAGGGGGATGTGGTTGGGAAGTAGCTGTAGTGTATGTATGTGCTTGTGTGTCTGAGAGAGAGAAGAGAGAGGTGAAAATCTACTGGCTGCAGATGTTTGATCTGATTTTAAACATATACATCTGCCCTCTAACAAACTGTGTCACTATGAGAGCAAACCAGAAACTTGATACACTTGCAAGAGTGGCACCTGCACACCATATTCAGCCATTTTAAGGTCTCCACATCAAAAGCTGCACTATATATATTTTTTTTAAAAAAGCATTGTGAGCAGTGTGATGTGAAAAATAGTAGTTAAATCACAAAGTAGAATATTTTATGACTATATGTATGTTCTTCATCTGACCTCCATCATTACACATAAATTACTCCTAGAAAATGAGAATTAAAAAGAAAGACATTACTAACCTCAGTCATTGGCCAGGATTATTCGAAGTCCTTCCAGTTCCCCCTTTTGGCAGGAGACTATAGTATGACCAACAATATAAACACCCTTTCACAGTCTCATTCCTTGACTGAGCAAAAATTATTACAGCATTCAATAGACGTGGAGACTGGTGGAAAATTGCAGCAGACTGCTAAGACTCAGAGTGTTGAGAAGACAATTTGAGCAGGGATTGTTCCCAATCTGACTTGGTGATCCACTTGGATGAGTTGTAATATACCAGCCTCTGTCTCTTATGCTCAATTGTTATTTTAGCTTAATATGATGACGTCATGTTCACTTGATGATGAAGCTTAGCAATAGTGAGGGCACAGATTAACAAACTAGAATGTAATCTGTATTGGTTATGTGTTATTATTTATTACGGTCATATAATTCAGTAGGGGCACTTGGCTTTTTAAGTTACACGGTGCTGCACACAGCTGTATTGTGTGTATGTGGAGACTGGGGGAGGGAGAAGCCTTTTGGTTTAAGTCTCCTTCAGAAGGCAGGGCCAGAAATGCTCTTGCTTGTCAAAACCATTTAAATGGGGTAAAAAATGTCAAAAGTTGCAATGACATTACTCCCAGAAGAACAAAAATGTCATACGGATTCAGTATCTCATTTTTCAAAATCAAAATCAAAGAACCAACAATATTTTGTGCTTGCTGAGTTTTTATTTATTTTTTTAAAAAATCTAATTACAAACCCTTTGAGTCCATAATGCTTCTTTCTAATTTCAACTTTTTTATATACATTTCACTCCTTCCAGGCTCACAGCTCCCCCAGTTTAAAAATAAGAAAGTAGACATGGAAAGCAGGGAGTAAGGCGATAAAGCTAAGTGCAGAATTACTTTATAAAAGCCACTCAATAGCCTGGCAGTTTGGACTTGAACCTTGGCCCCTAACCCACGGGTCTCCTTTTTATAACTACCCCTGCCTCCTCCCTTTCTTCCCTTTTAGATCACAGATGATGCACTTGCCTAGACTGTTGAGAGATGTAACTGCCCTGTTAACGGAAGGTTCCTGCCTCACACAGAGGTAATTAAGCCACAGTTTCAAGGTTGCATGGGCAAAAGACAATTCAGCCTAATGAAGCATCGATCAACTCCAGCCAAGGTAAAATAAGATGACATTCATTCAAAGGTATCTTAGCAGATGTTAAAACAGGACGTGAGGAAGGATTGCATTTTACTGCCATTACTTCTAACTTGGTAAATTAATTGAATGCCATGGGAAAAAAAGTAGATCTTGATGAGAAATTATTTTTCAAAGTTTAGGCAGACACAATTTTTTAAAAAATATCATGATTGACCTAATTTTAATGACATCTGTTAGATCTGTTACCATATTAGGAATTATTGAGTTCCAAACTGGACTCATTTTAGGGTGGATTTTGTATTGTTTACAAGCTTGCTCTGCAAGGGAACACAAATTGAACCAGTGACAATTAGAAAGGTTTGAATGAAACTGCTTATCGTTCTCGCAGTTTTAAAAATAAACAATTGGTGAACTGAACAGTTTGCAGCAGGGAAAGAAAAATCAATAAAAGTCATTTCAGTTTTAACGTCTTAATCACAAAATTTTATTCCAAGTCATTAACGATGTTTTAATCTTTAGCTTTCATTCCAAACAAGTCCTGCTTTCTGTGTGTTTTTCTCTCATAGCGCATGTTTCATAGGTATGGTTACCGCACTCTTAACTTACTTGGTGGCAAAACACTTATGAAAAATAAAAACCAAGGTTGGTATATAAAATAAAAATATATGATCAGAAAGGTGACCTTTAAAATGAGAAAGGTCTCACTCGCTTCATGGCACAAGGATGTTTCAATGCTTGTACCTTTGTAGCTGGTACCTAACGGGTAACAGAGAACGGCCTGCCAGCCTTTGATTTCTTGATAGTGTGCATACAGAACTTTGATGTGAAAGCAGTATTTGAAAAGTTTAATTAAGGTCTAATTAAAAGCAAAATAACCTATTGATTAAAATGATTAAAAGAATGACTTATTAGAATTTATAATGGAAGGTGAACTGATTCATGGATTATGAAAATCAAACCCCAGTATTTAGCATGTTCATATCCTGTTCACGCTACATAACATTCTCCCCCCTCAGAGATGCATTTTAACTAGAACTTAAGGCAACAACAGGAACTGACAATTTGCAAAGATTCATCAATCAAATATTTTATTAACAAATTATGAATCTTGATACAAATCTTTAATCATGAAGCAACAAAAAAGTAAGTTACATTTTATTACAAATGTAGGATATGAACAGAGATTCATTGGATGAGCTTCTCAATATTGAGGCTGTCCTAATTTTAACTGGAATACACAGGAATCATACATTTTTATTACAGCTTCAAAAACTGTTATTAATAGGTTATGCTTTGCTTGGTCTAAGCCAACCTTCAGGCAGAATATATTAAGCAGTTTCAAAGAATTTGCTTGTTCAGACACTTTTGTGCTGATGATTGAATTCATACAGTTTTTACTAATTAAAGTGGGCTTGATTGGCAGGCCGAGAGATCAGTATCAGTGGGAAGATCCATGAATTAAGCAGCAGTGTGACGAAAGCTGATGGGTGGCTTTGTCAGCGGACATTTGGGAAATGACCACTGCAAATTCAATCACAGCTGGGGGTCAGGGCTGCGTTTGCATGTTTTATTTATTTCCCAGATCATGGCTATCTCTTTGTGTCTTGCTTCAGACCCTGAAGTTGCACTGCAGCTCCCAGACCACATTGTTACACCTCTGACACAACGCAACCTACATTGTTTGAGGGAAATCTTTGCTGTCATGAAGCAGGCAATTAAGCACATTTCGTAATGTGAGCCATTAAATGTCATGCAAGTCCCAATTTGACATTTTGAAGAGAAATACTTCAAGATATAAAGAAATGTAGGTTTTAAACGTATAACAATAGAAGTAATGCTTTTACCTTTTTTTACACAGTGACAATCAACACAACGTAAAAGGCCCCAGAAGTATTAATTGACTTCTAGCACAATGAACACATTTGGCAGTGAAATTGCCCTCAATTATTAATTTAAATAAAACTTGATGAATTTCAAGATTGGTATTTGTTTCTGAATTTGATCTCCTTGCATTGCACCATTTAAAACTTAAAGAACTTTTCCACTTGCTTTAGATTAATTCAAGTTAAAACACGGAAATCATCAGAAATTATTTGTATGCCAGCTTCCAGTTATGAAGCATCAACTTTATCATTTATGAAACTTGCATCTAATTTGCTATTTCATGCAGAATAAAAGGCAAGCTGAAATATTATTACAACATAAATTGGCCATTTCAATTGGTCTTTACTATTGAATACAATTAAATAATTAATTGGCACTTAATCTGAAGAATAATCAAAGTACCCAGCGTAACATGGTGTTTGCCAACCAAGTGACAATCTCCTTTCTCAAATGAGCAGTTTGTCTTCATCATTTAAGAATAGACAGACAGAAAGATGCAATTGTTTCCCTTGTTGTTGGGACATTGATCCACCTCCTGTCTGTTGGTCTCAGAGGTGAGGGCAGGTCCCCCTGGAACATTTTGCTACTTGAGTATGTCAGCAAGGCTGCATTTAATCATGAGCTAAATTACTACTTATTGAGAAACAGGTATTGGCTTCTGTATTCAGCATCGGCGGCTCCCCAGTACTTAAACAAGACCAGTTGCTAATGTCAAGCCACAAGGGAAAACCTCAGACCTGTCCACTGACCATTAGCCCTGATAAAATGGACGATAAACTTGATCAGGGTGGGCTTCAAGACATTGGACATTCAGTGTGACAATATATGAATAGTTAAGTGCTAACCACTGTGCATTGCTCCTGGGTTCATGTTACAATCAGATAAATACTCATCTCCGAAAGCATTATTTAACGCTTAAAAATATGGCATGGTGTAAGAACATGGGCAATTCTACACAATATGTCAAATGGCTTTCAACAGAAAAGAAACAGCCTACATTTACAAATTGAACACAGTAGCTTATTGGGATCTATTAGACTGTTAACAAGACCTTTTTTACAAGGCTAACTTGGACTCATACAAAATATTTCACAAACTTTCTGACATGTAGAATCTGTGTTTTCTGAAAGTGTTTAGAAAGCATGGATTTTATTTCAGATGTTCAAAAATGTTATCAATCATTCAGACTGATTGACACTCTCAAAACAAGGCTAAAGTAATGTGTTTAATAGATTTTGAAACCTTTTTTAAAAAATAACTGCTATTTTCATAATTATAGCTATTTACTTTTTTGTGTTATTCCAGTGAAATGAATATTGCTTGAGTCCTTCTCTACAACTTCCATTAGAGTCAGTTAGCATCCTGCAATTATGTATAAGTCATGGCAATATTTTAAGTAAATCTTAATTAGTTTCTATAACATTTTAGGATGCCATTTAATCTGACACTATACACCATAATATAAATGTTTTCTTTCAAATTTAGCACAGAAGCCTTCCATCTATTCTTGACAACCTTCAAATTCCTAGTCAATAAAATACAAAAGACTTCACTTCAGCACTCTTCCAAATTCCATTTGCTAATTATTGCTGTGCCTTCCTATCTGTTTTAATACATGTCCTATTTTGTGTTGCATTTTTGATACTGTAGCTCCTAAATGAATAAAGTTGATTTCATTTGATAATATGTCTAAGATGAATGGTAGCATTGCCAGAAATTATCTAAGATCAATGTAACAAGAATTTGATAATCCTTTTGAAATTATACAGTTTTGGTTAGACAGCAAGGCATTTAAAAATGTATTCTTCCCCATGGATACAATGAAACTGGACATATATATGCAGCATATACTTCTGTATGGTGAGGTAATCAGTCAGATGCATATGTGTTTTTTTCACCTTTTGTTAGCTGACATGATAGCACAGAATGAAATAAAGTAAATATAAAAATAAATGAATTCAAATACCTTCTATTGTTCAGAAATGATGCATGATAAACAGTTGCGAACAATTAGTAAATACATTTTTAAAAACTTTGTGGTAGAAATTTTGTTGAAAGGCAAAATAAATCTCACAGAAAATGATTTTGAAACAATTCACATGTTGCATTGACAATTTTTTACTTATTTAATATGTCTGCCAATACATCAAAACATGAATATTCAACTCCAATAACTGGTTATTTCAAGATGACACAACCTCATTAACTTTTAAAATATAGTTTTTTTTAGATTAAACAGATATAATAGATAGTTCATACCTAATGGTACAGGAACAAAATATAAGGTCCCAATTATTATGATGTTACATATACAATTTGGAGAATTATTTTAAACATTTCCCGAAAGAAAAAAAAGATTGAGCTGTAATAGAGAGTTGGCAATTCAGATCAACTTGTTATTTAATTTTGGATGGTATTTCCTGGATATTTGATTAAATGTTTTCTTTGTTACTCTTTTAACCCCAACATAAAGGTACCATTCATTATCCTTATATTAACACAAATTTAAATTGATAATATATTTTGATATTAGCAATATTAATGTTTTAAATTTTCCATTAGCATTTCGTATTAACATCATGGTATATTTCACCTCTGTTCAGGGTTTTATAGGCAATGGGTTAAAGAATTCATTTTCTAAACCACGCCTTCTACACTATCAGCCTTCAGTGGCAGAGACCATTTCCATTTATGTTTTTGCTTATTCAGTGAGTGTGTGTTTTCTGATTCTTACTTAAAGAAAATGAGTCATGAATCTAAACATTGTATTCCAGCAATGATCTTCCTTTTGTACAATCCTATGTGCAAAGAACAAGCATTAGGATTTTTTTGTCATATAAAGGCAGTAATGCTTTGAATGGTGAATTCCCAATGCTCACACAGTACCACTCGACGTAGGACTTGTTCCAAATTAATAATAGAACACTCAAATCCTGTTCAAAATCTAAATTCCATGTAGTCATACCATATAGTAAAAGCATAATGAAAAGGATGCAAATTTTTTTCTTTTTAAATTATACATGCTAGTATAGTCCAAAAGCACTAATTACAGTTACCTTGAGTTAAATGTTGGTACAATATAGGAATCATACTCTAGACTTTAGGGGGTTAAGTAAATAATTTTTTTGCTGTTCTGGTCGATGTGTTTAGTTCCCTTCCTGCCAAGACTCATTTTGCTATGCTATCTTGTGAGAGACACATATGGTGCAGTGAAATTGCTATCTATGAAAGCATGTCCTGGCCTGTTGAGACATCATCAAATAAGATTAAAGCAAAGTAAAAATAAAACGATAGACTGGGTGATTTTTTTTTGCTTCTTCTTGAGCACATCAATAAAAGTCAGAGAGCACTTGGTGAGGCTTTACGGTTTTGTTTCTTCCTCTTATAAAAGCCAACAAACACAACAAACCCTGAACAAAAGCAACACAAATAGCCCAAAGCTAGGATTAAGGAATGAAGGATGAAATGCGATAATTTAAAATCGTTTACATATTAACCTTCGCCTCATGACAGTGGTCAAGCTCAAGCTCACAGCATAAATTATCTCCAATTACTTCAAAGTCAAACATTGCCTGTCATCTAAATTTCACCATCTGTTTGGTTTGAAAGCAGGCAATCCTGCCTGTCAATTTGACTTCCCATTTTCCCTTGCTGGACCAGCACCAGAAGGGGAGAAGGGCTATGTTCTCGGGAGGAAACTTTTTTTTCCGTTAATATAGGAGGGAGAGGTTCAAGTGGAAAGAATTTAAATTGGGGAGGGAGAAACAATTTGCATAGCATCTGACCCCTTCTGTCAAATGTTATTCATAAGGCTGCTTAGTAAATTGAGCTGTCAGTGAAGTCTGACCCTACTTTCTCCTTAGACGTTACAAAGGGTCAAAAGCAGAGACTAAACTCAGGTACTGCAAGAGCTCTTGCAGATCAACCAAGATAATAAGCAACACCTTTTAAATTATTTCATACACAAAAAAAGTATTCAAATTCCTTTCAAGGGAATGATATTTTGTGTTTCAACTGGTAACATTTATGCCATTAATATTCTGTCATTTTGGAGTGCAAAAATGTTCATGTGGGAGAGGAAAGGGGATTTATGGACACTTGTTCCAGTATTGATCAAATTATTCCCCTGTATGTTTGCTGCAAGCAGAGAGGTGAAAACTGTTAGAGAGCTGAGCTTCAAGCAAACTATCACTATTCTCCATTGCCAGACTGACAACAAGATCATAGAATCGCAGAATGGTTACAGCACAGAAGAAAGCCATTCAGCCCATCATTTCTCTACTGCCTGGCTGCCAGAGCAACTCAGCTGATCCCACTCCATTTTCCCAGTTGTGCTTTTCCGTTGCTTGCACAAGTCTCTTTCAAAAAACCATGATTGCATCCCCCCTACCTCCCGTCAACAGTGTTCCCTGTAAGTTGTGTGACTACATACACACACACACACAATTGTGTCAACACCAATTGTAGCACTGACTTCAGCTTTTGAAAGTCGCTGATGCACACAGGCCATGAAGCTTTGATTAGATTGGGTTAGATTTCCTACAGTGTGGAAACAGGCCCTTCAGCCCAACAACTCCACATCGACTCTCTGAAGAGAAACCCACCCAGACCCATTTCCCTCTGATTAATACATCTAACACTATGGGCAATTTAGCATGGCCAATTCACCTGACTTGCACATCTTTGGACTGTGGGAGGAAACCGGAGAACCCAGAGGAAACCCCTGCAGACATGGGGAAAATGTGCAAACTTCACACAGACAGTTGCCTGAGGCTGCAATTGAACCTGGAACCCTAGTGCTGTGAGGCAGCAGTGCTAACCACTGAGCCACCGAGCGGCTACAATTGACTTAGATGAGAAAAATATGAGTGGAAATTCTGCCCTCCAGCATCTCATGCCAGATTGTAACCACGTGCTGCATAAATAAATTATTCCTCCTGTCACTGTCCCAGTTCTTCTGCCAACCACTTTAAATCAGTGAACTTTGAATCTTGCTCCTTCCACCAGTAGGATATCTGCTCTAACTAGACACTTCATGACTTTGAACACCTCAATCAAATCTTTCAACCTCATCTTCTCCATAGAAGACGGCTCCAATTTCTACAATCCATCCATGCATTGGCAGTCCCTCTTTCCTGGAATCATTCTCATAAATCTTTTCCTCACACTCACGAAAGCTTGCACATTCACCCCAAAGTGTGGTGCCCAGAATTGGACATTATACACCATTTGTGTGTATAATTTTGTGGCCAAAATTCCTAAAATGGAAGCATCATTAAAACAAGCCAAAAAGTCAACCATATTGATCCAACATAAAAACCTACAAGTCATGACCTACCTTCATCTACAAACCATGTAAGAAGTTAATTGATGAATTTTTAAACATTTGACAAATAATTCAGTTCTCTAAATTTTGAATGTTTGGGTCCAGCCTAAGTGTATAAAGCAATTATCAGTCTGTATTCAATGAGTTATTGTAGCATTCTCCTGCAATTAGTTCACTGTGGATTGGTGAAATTTTCAAGCAACTAGGAGAGATCCAGCAACATCAGCTCTCCCTGCTTCTACATTACCTTGGAAGGAAAAGATTTTTGATCCATCCCATACCAGGCAAATCATGCATTAAGGTGGAGATTGGCAAAAGTGAGCGCTGCTGTGTTTTACTATGGCTCAGAACTTAATGTTTCAGTAGCAGCTAGTACACCAAGAAAGACGAGGTATGCCAATCTCCCGACAGTATGTGTGAGCTTGAGGGGTGGTGCCCAGACCTGGTATGACACATGACCCCAAAAAAGGACAATTTAAAAAAATAATATTACCTCCTGGATTGGCCAATTGGTATTTCAAAGGAGTAATCAGAAAGTGTTGATTTGCTTGCAAGGCTGCAAGCAAACACTCTGCTGTGGTGTATTAGTGAGCTGGGCACAAAATGGTACAAAAGGTTGCACTGCCTGTCACATTATGCAAATGAACTGTATGCCTTCCAGCTCTCTGGACTCATGTGACAGTTAGGGTGGAGTTGGTTCTGGTACAGCAACGGGATGGATGTACTTGAAATTTTGAAGCTTTGTTTTGATTCAGAATCATAGGGGTGCATAGCAATATGTATTCTAAAGATATGAATTCTGAAATGTAAAATGAACAGATACAAACCAAGTGGTCGTGCATCTTAAATTACATGAGGCAACAATCATTCTGTGCATAAATAGGTTGTAAGAATATTCTGGTGGAGGTAAGCCCATCTGGAGCAAATTCAAGCCAACAACGTTGGGTTCTACTTGCATTTTGACTGAGGCAATTCGAGGGCTTGCCTCCACACCTTATCCATAGCAAATAAAAACAATACCTTTCATGGGTGCAGTGAGTAATTTCCAAGGACTTGCCTTTGGGCAAAGAATGAAGAAGAATATCTTGTGATATATGCTATGTTAAGTTTGGAGCATATTATGTTATTAAAAAACTGATGTACCCATTGCAGAATGTTTTCAATGTTCAATCAGGCATCTTTAATTAGAGTTTAAATGGAGGAACAAGATTAAACTTTTCATTCTGCTCTCACCTAATTATTGCATTCCTGTTATAGCTGGTGCAATTCTGTTCAAATGCTTAAGCAATTAGCTTTAACTGGGGTTGAGGAATGAGAGGTGTAAAACAAATTAAAAATGTCAGAGTTGCTGACATGACTATTACCACTAGATGTCTCTAATGGCATATTTACACTGCAATTTTAGCATACCAGTGAAGCAAATAAATTGGGATAAATACTTTTGATTTTACAGGGTACTGAACTTCTCGCCCCTGTCTGACTGAAGTGTTGCCCCACCCATTTCCAAGCCCTGTAATGTTTGATTCTCGGCTGGTCATTAATTAGCACAGGATTAAGTTTGCACCTCCAAATGGGGAGGAAGACCTGTTTTAGACAGCTGCCCACTAATCCAATTATCTGACAGCAGGAGGTACCTCAGCAGCGCTAGGCTCAAGCAGCGGCCACTGCTGGGATTACAGACAGCTCCCAAAGAGGATGAGGTAATGGAAGCCAGACTTTAGGTAAGTCCTGAGTATCGAGGAATCACCCCTCACTTTCTTGCCTGACATCAGCTCAACCAGTAGAAATTTCCAGGCTATCTCACTGCCACAAGTGAAATAGCAAGCAGGTGGTGAGGGGGGTGCCATTTGAGATGAGGCAATTAGGTGGCCATCAATTGGCCATTGACCAGCAGGTTGCCCAACACTTCCACTTCTTCCTCAGATCGGGTGTGGGAAGGCAGGCCACATACTGCATTTCATTAGCTTTCAATGCCCACCACCACCTCCAAATCATACTCAAACTCCTACCCATTCCCTTAAGGAGGCTGTACAAACTGGCCTGGAATTGGGCTGCTCTAAATCAAAATGGAAAATCCCAGCAACTGGAAGCTCCACAGCAGAAGTAGTAGTCTCTTGGTGAGGTACAACTCTGAATTCTCAAGGACTGGAATACCAGAGAGGGTGTTAATCAGCAGCAAAGTACCGTGGCACAATGACATCATCTGCCTTGATTAATTAGGACATTGTTAGAATTAACCAACTCCCCAAAAACTCTTTGAAACTATCCTCAATTTAGACTGGAGTTTGGTGTTAGTCACATTTATATTTACTAATGAGTAATCCGAATTTTTTGACCTTACCTCCACCCAGGCAAGTACAGTAGAAATATGTCAGAAATGGGGAATTTTAAAGCTTTGGAAGTTTTGGGGTATAAATTTCCAAAGGAGTTGACAGCTGTGCTTAACTGATCATTATCCTCCAGCTGACGTTAACAATTCCAACCTTCCTTCATCCTTTACTGGGGTTGTGATGTTTTTCTTCTTTTCCTTTCTAAAATCTGCAGTTATTGAGTCACAAGAGGTTTGCATGAAGTTGAGATCTTTGCCACCTCATACCTCATGGAGTATGTAACATATTGCAGAGATAGACACAGTTGTCTCTATATTTTATGCTTGTGTTCTTCCTCGTTTTAAAAATGGAATAATTTAGTTGAGGTACTGCTTAGAATTAGAGAAGATGGCTGGACAAATACTGAATTTACACCACATTTTCTTTACTAACAACACAACAATGTGCAATGCCTAACTAACTAAAGTATTAATAAAAAGCAGTATGGTTGAGCAATCACAAATATTTTTCTGGACGTTGGAATGTTATCTCTATGTGTGTGTATTTAATTACTGAGATTTAAGAATGAAGCAGATCTTGAATCTAGGTCTAAGGTGACCCTTGGTCAACAGCAGAATAAACCCTGAACGTGTGCCACTGGGATTTAAAAAAACTGTTCATGATTTTTGAGAAGATTTGAAGCTCATGATCGCCCACAAACCTATCAACACACTTAAACAGTGACTAATGAACCAAAAGGATTCAATAGATACCACCAGCAAAACTGACGTCATTTACAAGGTACCATGTAAGAACTGTAAAAAACTCTACATTACAAACTAGCAGGAGACTTGCCACTAGGATATATGAACACCAACTGGCCACCAATAGACATGACCCACTATCACTAGTTTCTATGCATACAGACAAAGAAGGACATCACTTTGACTGGGACAACAGGTGAAACAAAGACAAGCATGAGAATTCTTAGAGGCACAGCATTTCTAACCAGAACTCCATCAATAAACGAAGCGACTTAGACCCTATTTAACTTCCCTTGAAAAAAAGAATCAGAAATTACTCCACCCATCTTAAGAAACCAAGACTTACAATAGAGAGGTGGGACAAAGCACCAACACTTCACTGGAGATGTCCACTGATGATGTTACCGAGTATGCTGACAAAACATCTGAAAACAAACCTTCAAGCTCAGCGAACTAACTTACATACAGAACTGTTCATCTATGCTCTGCCAAGGGAGGCGGGAGGAGGTTGGTCAGATTTCAGAGAGCAGGCAAAAGCAGTGACATGCTTTAACATTGCCTCCTGAAAGATTCCCCTGAAGCTGTCTGTGACAGAAAGGAAGTTCATTAGCATGGCAAGGTTACAATCCCTGAGTAATGAAGGCACCCTGGACAGAGGTTGCTACAGACATCAGTGCCCATTGTAGCTCAAGAGCATCTGACACCAGTTCCTCAAGGGGATGAATAAACTGCAGTATCCTGCCAAGCGAAATATGATGTACTATTTATGCCCAATCTATCATGCCCCTATAAGTGGGAGTTAGCGTTGTAATTGGCAACTGCAGAGGATGTGCCATCAGATGCCACATGAGAAAGGAATGCTTGTAATTTCACCACAGCAACCAATGGGACATCACTTGCACCAGTGATATTGCCTTTCACACACTCATCAGGGATGGCACTTAAAACATAAAATGAGCTACAACGCTCAGCCGCACACACCTTTAGTTGACTCACAGGGACATGCACATATACAGGGACATGCATATCCCACAGCTTTTCACCAGCAGCTGACATGGGATAAAGACACAAGCACAAAATGTGACTTCTGGTGAACACCTCACAGGATTATTAGTTACACACATTGCATAATCCTTTATTGTTTTTCATTGGCTGCAGCTTTTTGATGGCACAGAACTACCTTTCATTTAGAATTCCTAATATCCCCCTTACTATATTCTTCTTAGCAGTTATGCACACAATCACAGCTCTGGGAATTGACATCTCTACCTGTATCTGACAGCACGGGCAACCTGCTCACTTAACCATGTTCATGTCTCTCAACACTCCTCCCGTTCTGCAGAAGATTGTTCACGATGAGCAGAACATGCCCAGCTGTGGATGAGGCTGGTTTGGTGGGAGGGTGATGAAATGACATCAGACTCCTCAGCCAGAGAATGTTCCTGGCCTGAGGAGACATTGGGTATCTACAAACATCAAGTGAAAAAGCTTCCAAATAGCTACTTGCAGCTACACATCAAGCAGCAATGCCTTAATGAAACCTTGGGGAATTGTAGTCACTCACAACAGATCCTTATGTTTTTCTATACAGCCTCCAGACTGGACTACTAATCCAAGAGATAATAATGAAGAGCTGCAGACCCCAGACCCCACTCTACCTGGACTTTGCAGCACATCTCCAAGAAGGAACAGTCACCAGTGTCAGAGGCAGGATTATCAAGGCCTTCCCCACACTCCTGTGGTGCAGAGCTTTTCACTTCAATTGGTAATATATGTAGGGTAGGCTCAAGGTCATATTTTGATGAGCAGGACATTAATACAGGCCACTAGCTGGAGAAGAAAGAATCAGTTGAGGCCTCTGACACTTGGAGGACTGCTCAAATACAGACCATGGCTGAGCTCAGGGCAAATGATGAGCCTCTGGACAAGGCCATTAATGAGCTGATGGAGATGCAGAAACAAGCATGGGTATTTCTGGCAGTGTCAGAGATTAGGCACAGACTGGAACAAAAGGTACAAGCCCAAGTCTGCTTGATGCTGTGGCTGAGACCTGATTGTATCTATGGACCAGATGACAGCTATAGTGGACAACCAGTTCCTGCAGAATAAATCAGTAGCTACCAACTATGAGTGGAGACCCATACTCTAGCCATGCATGCCTTCTTTCACTGTTGAGAGTGAGGTGTTGGAAAAGCACAACAGATCAGGCAGCATCCGAGGAGCAGGAGAATCAATGTTGTGGGCATAAGCCCTTCATCAGGAATGAGGCTTGTGAGCCAAGGGAGTAGAGAGATAAAAGAGAGATAAGTGCCTTCTTTCACTGGCTAGACAAGAGAAAGCTGAGGGACTGGAAAATCCTTCCATACATCCCATCACCAAAAGGGGAAAGAGAGAGGTGCCATTTCACACTGACAGGGAAGAGGAGCAACAGGCAGGCATTCCAGGGTTATCCTGCTACACATCTCTCCCCTGCCAGGAACCAAACATCTCCATTAGAACAGGCCAAGGAGGTTGCATCTGTACCTGGGAAGGAGACCCCAAAGAGGGTAGAGTTCACTTGGCCCCATAGGGTCAGATGATGTTCATCAAAATCATCTGAGGCAAGGAAGCATAGTCGTCAGCAGGTTTCCTCAGCAGAGCTGTGGCTGCTGGGGTAGCACCCAGATCAAGCAGTCGACAAAGAAATAATATTGATGTCAGTTTGGCTGCATGGCTGTTCACCTCATATAGAACCTGACACTTTGCACAAATAGCAACTTATTATTGGCAACAACAGACACTAGTGCTGTGTTCTCTTTCAATCTATTAAAGCTTTTAATTATTTTTGTTTTCCTTGTAGACAACCTGACGGGGTTGTCATCATATGCAACAATGTTTAGTGTGCTGAGGCTGCTAGTCTTTCTAA
Source organism: Hemiscyllium ocellatum (assembly GCF_020745735.1). Taxonomy (NCBI): domain Eukaryota; kingdom Metazoa; phylum Chordata; class Chondrichthyes; order Orectolobiformes; family Hemiscylliidae; genus Hemiscyllium; species Hemiscyllium ocellatum. The sequence continues at coordinate 24,878,803 of NC_083417.1, read as the reverse complement.
TGTGTGGGACAAAAGAAAGGTAGACTCTTATAGGGGTCTGAATGATGGGGAGATGGCGGGATTTGTGGCAGACTCAATCAAGAAGTCCAGTCAGACATATCTCACCTTTGGAAGCATCTTGCTCCATCTTATAAGCTATTGCTGAGCCATGAGATCAGTTTCTTACCTGGCATTAGCATTGCTTTACTGATGCCACACCTTGCCACATTAAATTCAGCTTCCTATCTTAGCAAATGTGCCAAATAAGTTAGACTTTTAGAATATTCAACATGGAAGTCAGAACGAGTACCTGGTAGCTTCAGCTCACTGCTGGCTGTGAGAACCTCCATGTTGCTCAGAATCAAATAACATCTCAGAGCACAATCTACGAGCTCCAGCCACATGAGTCATTTGCCCAACTCCTCATGAACACTACAACACCTCAACAATTCACAGGATCCTTAGAAAGCACAGATTTGCATTGCAGGGTACATTAGTAACTAGTACTGAGAGGCTGCAGCAAGAACACTTAGTGTGCAGGGATATCCAGCTCACAGATTATGCCAGGCTGCATCTTAGGGCTACTCATTTGCAATCATCTTACTCTGTCTTTATTCATTCACCTGCTCTTTATCCGTTCACCTGCTCCTTCCCCGATACATTATGCTCACATTTGATATGTAAATCGACTGGATTTTCTGCAGAGTGGCAATCTCACGCAGATTGTCAATCTGTTTTCCATGTTTCAAAAAACTCCTTACTTCTGTCAGGAGGTTCTAATCAGGTCCTTCAGAAATGCAGAGCCATACTTCCATTCTGTCATAGTTTAGAACAGTTTTGAAGGGGGGTGGGGGCGGGATTTTGGAGGGGAAGGCACACTATTCCTTCGATCTCATAATCAGAAATTTAGGTCCATCATCACAGACAGTCAGTTTGACACAAATACATGAAATAAATGTGAATTTAGGGTACTTGGTAGTGGCAAGTGGATAGGAGGTAGGGTTCTCGGAGTGGATTGAGGATAAGATGCCAGATGGGTAGGGTGCCAGTGCAAGAGAGCTGTGTAAGTGACAAAATGATTAGAATAGGTCAAGGTGGTTGGGAGATATTCGTTTGATGGCTGGGGTCGATGTGCCAAGTTCCTGGCGAGGTGTTCTGATGATCGGGTCCAGCAGAGGAGCTGGGCAGTCTGATACAGTTAGAATGGGCCAATGTGGAGAAGGGAGGGTTGAACCTGGTGGCGAGGTGGACTGTCTCGGGGTGATAGAGTCATAGAGATGTGCAGCTTGGAAAAAGACCCTTCGGTCCAACCTGTCCATGCTGACCAAATATCCTAAATTAATCTAGTCCCATTTGTAAACACTTGGCCCTTATCCCGTTAAACCCCTCCTATTCAATGTACCCATGCAAATGTATTTTACATGTTGTAATTTCACTAGCCTCCACTACATACGCATCACCCTATGCGTGAAAAAGTTGCCCCTTAGGTCCCTTTTAAACCTTTCTCCTCACACCTTCAACCTATGCCATCTAGTTCTCTATTCCCTCACCTCAGGGAAAAGACCTTGTCTATTTACCCTATTCATGCTCCTCCACAAGGTTATCCCTCAGTCTCCGATGATCCAGAGAAAACATACCCAGTCTATTCAGCCTCTACCTATAGCTCAAACCCTTCAACCGTGGCAACATCCTTATAAATCTTTTCTCAACCCTTTCACATCATTGTTCCTATAGGAAGGAGACCTGAATTGCACACAATATTCCAAAGTGATCTAACCAATGTCCTGTACAGCCACAACATGACCTCCCAACTCCTGTACTCAGTGCTCTCACCAATAAAGGAAAGCACACCAAACGCCTTCTTCACTATCTGTCTACCTGAGACTCCACCTTCAAGGAACAATGAACCTGCACTGCAAGGTCTCTTTGTTCAGCAACACTCCCCAGGATCTTAGCATTAAGTGTATGAGTCCTGCCTTGATTTGCCTTTCCAAAATGCAGCACCTCACATTTAGCTAAATTAGATTAGATTAGATTACTTACAGTGTGGAAACAGGCCCTTCGGCCCAACAAGTCCACACCAACCCGCCGAAGCGCAACCCACCCATACCCCTACATTTACCCCTTACCTAACACTACGGGCAATTTAGCATAGCCAATTCACCTGACCCGCACATCTTTGGACTGTGGGAGGAAACCGGAGCACCCGGAGAAAACCCACGCAGACACAGGAGAACGTGCAAACTCCACACAGTTAGTCGCCTGAGTCGGGAATTGAACCCGGGTCTCAGGCGCTGTGAGGCAGCAGTGTCACTGTGCCACCATGCCGCCCAGATTAAACTCCATCTGCCACTGTTGAGTGTCTGAGGATTTGCAACTAAGGGAGTGTGAGATAATTTGGTGGGTCAGTTTAATTTGTTTTACTCAGGAGCTAGACTTGGTATTTGATAGTTAAACTTTTCCAAATGAACTATTTAATGAACCTTACTAAAATACCCCGATTTCTATCTAAGTGGATACTTTTGGAGGGTTCCAGGCAATGTGGAATTGCCCAACAGAATCCTCAATTTCATGAGAAATTCCATTAGAGATTGCTATAATCACGATTCTTAGATTAGATTACTTACAGTGCCGGCCCAACAAGTCCACACCGACCCTCCGAAGAGCAACACACACAGACCCATTCCCCTACATTTACCCCTTCACCTAACACTACAGGCAATTTAGCATGGCCAATTCACCTAACCTGCACATCTTTGGACTGTGGGAGGAAATCAGAGCACCTGGAGGAAACCCACGCAGACACGGGGAGAATGCGCAAACTCCACACAGTCAGTTGCCTGAGGCGGGAACTGAACCTGGGTCTCTGGCGCTGTTAGGTAGCAATGTTGCCACTGTGCCACCGCGCTGCCCATAATTCTATAGGGTCTCCATGTGAAACTCTCACCTATACTTCAGAAATGATTATAGGGCCACTGGAAAATCTGGGCCACTCAGTGTATTTTTAGGAGACATCATCACTGTCTCAGAGACATGTCTTCTGAGAGTATGTGTCTCATCTTAACCTAGGTCACTTGAAGCATGATATGCTAATTAAAGCATACTGCACTTTGCACCCAAACATTTTAGTACTAGCCCTCATATCTATGAATCTAATATTTGTATTTGTAGTGATAAATGTTTTACTGGATTCTTTAAGTGCACATAAACTCATCTAGCTCAATGTAATGAAGTAGAACATAAGTATTACTGTGTCAGTTAAAGATACCCCACTGGAGGCAAATGCATATCGCTCACTTCCCAGTAGATTTAAATAGCACATTGTATTCTTCACCCTAAAAGGTTGCTCCCAGTCTTCCATGTTCCCCTTATCCCTGTTACTGTGATTCTACTCTCTACATCCTATTTCTATACTCCATTCTGTAAGATCCTTTCAATGTCCCCCAAAACTATGGTAACTACATTCCTGACTGATCCTTTCTACCTAACTCACCTTTAACCAAATCTTTTCTATTCAGTTTTCTTTTGAGTTGCACTGCGTGTTGAGATGAGCCTCCCTTGTCAATTTTGCTGGCTTTAGTCAGTGAGGCTGGCTCACTTGGGTAGTCATGATGCCGGTGTTGGACTGGGGTGTACAAAGTTAAAAATCACACAACACAACCTGGTGTTGTGTGACTTTTCACCTGGGTAGCACAGTTAGCCAGAACAAGATTTATCCCTTCCATCTGCACAGAGGTGTGGTTATGAAGAGGCCATATAACTGAAGAGTAAAAGTAAAATATTATGGATTCTGAAAATCTGCTATAACCACAGAGAATGCCAACAAATCTGATGGCATCCCTGGAGACAGAACCAGAGTTAACATTTCTTCATCAGTTCTGAAGAAGAGTCATACTGGACTCAAAATGTTAATAAAGTTACTGAAAAGGTTTATAATCACCAGAGCTGAAAGGAAGATGAGTTACATACCTTATACAACACAGATAAATAGTCAAATTTGTGAACAAAGTAGTTTCCCATTTTTGCCTAACAAGATTGTGCATCTGAATGTAATCCCAGTGTCTCACATGGTAATCCGTACAAAAGATATGCTAGTGAAAACAAAAAAGTTAATTGAGTATCAAGATTCAGGAAGTTCACCTACCTGAATAGTTCTGAGAACTTAAAGCAACAATTTAACCTGCAGTTGGAAAACTGAACATTGGAAAACTCCTTCTCAATTAAATTCCCTGCTTGCCCTTCTGAACCTCTGGACAGGCCCAGACGATTGCGTCCAACATTTGCACTTCCTATCACTAACCTTTTGTCAGACTTCACCTTGCTTTACCAATGTGAAATCTTAACTGTTTCTCTCATTTGATAGTTGGGTACTTTCAGCATCTTCTGTTTCTATTTCAGGTGTCCAGCATTTACAGTATTTTGCTTTTACATTCATTTGTTCTCCTGGTTAATCAGCATAATTCCTAATTATAATTATAACAATTGTACTCATTAGTCACAGAATGTAGCACTTCAGTAACTATTAATTAGCCATTTGAAGGCCTCAATAGTCCAAGACATGAAACCTCTACCATCCTCAAGATAGGAGACAGATCAGGAAAGTGAGAAGGTGACAGGATGGCTATTCTGCATTCTACATGTGTCTTAACTTTTAAAAACCTCAATAAAGGGCTGTAAAATCGAGCCCTGAGTCAGATTGCTCAAACTCATAATAGAGAAGAAAATTGAAATTTCCTAGTTAAATTGTTATCCCTGAACAACACAGTATGCAAAAGAATGAGACATTTGTACGACTAGGTATTCTAAAATATACATTGAATGGTGTTACCTTCACTGAATACAACATGATCAACAGTCTGAGGACTATCATTGACAAGAAACTCAACTGGACTAACCACATAAACATAGTGATTGCAAGAGCAGATCATTGGCTAGGAATACCACAGTGAGGAACTCACCTCCTGATTCCCCAAAGCCGATCTACCATCTACAAGGAGAGTGATAGAATACTCCCCAGTTGCTTGGGTTGGTGCAACCCCAACAACACTCAAGAAGGCTGACTCTATTCAGGGCAATGCAGCCTACTTGATTGGCATAACATGTGGGAGGTGATAGCCTAGTGCTATTATCACTAGATTGATAATCCAGAGACAACAGTAATATTCTGGAGACCCGGATTTGAAATCTGCCATGATACATGATAGAATTTGAACTCAATAAATACCTGGAATTAGAAGCCTGATGACAACAATGAAAACATTGTCAATTGTCAGGAAAAGCCCATCTGGTTCATTAATGTCCTTACCTGGTCTAGACTACACATGACTCCAGAAAGACAGCAATATGGTTGACACTTAACTTTCATTATGGCAATTAGTAGTTGGTAATAAATGCTGGCTGGCCAGTGATGCACATATTCTCTGAATGAATTTTTTAAATCTGCAAATATCCACTCCCTCTGCCACCAATGCTCAGTAACAGCAACGTGTACTATCTGCAAGACCGATTGTAGAAACTCTCCAAATATCCTCAGACAGCACCTTCCAAACCCACAAGCACATCTAGAAGGAAAAGATCTCCCCTCCAAGCCACTCACCATTCTGAATTAATACTGCCATTCTTTCACGGTCGCTGGGTCAAAATCCTTGAATTCTCTCCCTAATGGCATTGTGGGTTAACCAACAGCTTGTGACTGCAATGGTTCAAAAAGCAGCTCATCACCATCTTCTTAAGTGTAGAGATGGGCAATAAATGCTGGCCAGTCAGCAGCGTGCATGTCCATGAGTGAATTCAAAATCTTTTCACTGATAAGGATTCTTAAAGATTGGTTTGAAACAAACTTTACTTACAGACTATTGAAATGCACTGTAATTCTCTCACTTCCATTATTTCCACAAAGATCTTTAATATTTTTAAAATTGCTTGTGAATTGTTTGTGAATTTAGAATTAACAATGTGGATGGGAGCAGTTGTACAATTGAAATGCTTATTGTTTAAGTAGTTTCCATTCTCTGCACTCCAAAACATAAGGTGAATTGGTAAAATAACTCATCAAATTTGTGAACAAAATATTTTTGACTGTACAGACAATTGAGAATGATATAATTAGGTATTATTCAAGTATTTAGGTAAAAACAATGACTGCAGATGCTGAAAACCAGAGTCTAGATTAGAGTGGTACTGGGAAAGCACAGCAGTTCAGGCAGCATCCGAGGAGCAGTAAAATCGACATTTCTGGCAAAAGCCCTTCATCAGGAATACAGGTAGAGAGCCTGAAGGGTGGAGAGATGAGTGAGAGGAGGATGGGGATGGGGAGTGTATTCAAGTATTTGCCAATTGCTAATATGTACAACCAGAGCATTTTCATTTTATATACTTGAATTACACAACCATTTAGCTATAAAATGTTTGGTTGCAATAGAAATGTTTATCAGACCAGGATTGGAACTTTGTAGTTCTTTCATGGGGGGAAAATATTGAAGAAAAACATTATTGATTATTTTGATTTTCTATAAATCAAATAACATGGTTAATGTACAGTAGGGCATACAATCCAGCTATGATTTTATTTTTTGTTATGCATTCTATAATACTTAATATGTTGTAAATGTTAAAGTTATAGCTAGCTCTGATGAAATATTTATTGCAATTTGTTAAAATTTTGAAAAGATGCAATCAAGTTAATAAATATGACAAATTTTCACAATTAAAACATTTACGTAGTGAGCTTCTGACATTAGTGTTTTTTTAATTAAACTGTTGTAACAACTATAAATTGATGCAGGGTTCATAAGGAGGTTGACTAACTAGGCTGCGACAGGATTAATTCACTCCTCACTATGATTATATTAAATTGTTGCTGAATAGTCAAATGTAAGTAGACTTTATAAAAATTTATTCTTTGCCAACATTATGCCAGCAAAGTTCCTATCCTGTTGTCTTAGCTGGATGCATTCAGCCTTTATTTCATCATCCTGTTCCAACAGTTTTGCTTCAGTTCTGATCAGCTTTGCTGGTGAAAAACCTTTCACCCCTCACATTAAGAATGATGTTCATAAATAAGATTCAAAACCTAGTCACATGAGTTTTAATTTTTTTAAAATTGAACTATTATAACCAGTCATATTGTAGGCAATTATTGCAATAAAATTGCTGATAATTTAAAAAGAAAACTACTTTCTTGCCTCCCTTGGCATTTTGACAGTAGTACTGATATAATGGCTGAAGTAAACGAGGTACAGAAATATTGGCTGTCATTCTCTGTACCGTTCCTGTTGGTTTGTTATTAATCATACATGGGTCTACAAATCTGTCAAAAGTGTCTCCCAATCCGATATGGTTTATATAAGTCACTAAATATGCTTTTCTGATAAATTACACAAAAATATGCAATTAGACTCTGTGTACTGAGAGAAAGAAAGTTCGTTCTTGTCCAGCTCTGTTGGATTGCAAAGAATTTGATCTTCCTATATGACGACATTTTTGTTTATATACTAAATAAAGCTTCTTTCTTAAGTGCAGTCAATAGACTGCCTATTACAGATTTGACTATTTATTTAAAATATCTCCGAGTATATTTTATTTTCTTTCAAGGTCCCTTGTGGTTATCTCCATAAACCCCACCTATGTCTCTGTGTGGTCGGCTATCAGTGGTAGTGAGGTGGAATCGCAGGTCGTTTTCATTCTATCTCAACAAATCATCTCTTTGCCATTTGGAGAAAACCCCAAATAGAAATAATTGCCAAAGCTGGAACTCAAACCCAGATCTCCCAGTCACCGGAGTACCACACTGACGCATTGATCTACTAGGCCACCCAGAGAGGCATTTATTTAATTAAATACTAATTAGCATTTCCAAGCAGCAATTGCCAGTCACAGATTTATGACAAAAATTAAACATTAGATGGTGATTGCAATTACACTATATACACATTGTAACTTAAAAAGAAACTATTTAGATGATGCATTATGGCAATATATGTTCTTTAAACAGCAGGTTAATATTTAAGTGTAACAATAAAGATGGAATTGCTAACATGGATCATTGGGCTCATGTGACTAAATTACAAGAGAGATGATGTTAGCTTTCTCATCATTTGTTTTTATACATGTGCAATAATATGGCATATCATGAATGTATTAACTGGTAGACTGCTTTAAATCCACAGTGAATCAGTATTTGAAATGGAATTTTAGAATTTTGGTGATATGGGACTGTAAAGGAATTACAAAGTGGACCAGTAAGTATCATGCACAGTTAGATGTTTTGATTCTGATCAGCAAAACCTATCTACATAAAGCAAATTATATAACAAGATATGAAGGAATGATACACCAGTCAATTAATATAACATTTACTTGCAGCTACAAAGTAATTAAATATTGCCACAAAGTGTAGATCAAGGAATACCAAAGGCCATTTGCATTGAGGCTTCACTCTGTTCTGCAATGATAGACTCAAGAGGATTGGAAAAACAGAGGCAAAAATGATGACAACATTGTGGTGTACTCAGTCCTGTTTGTAGACTCTGGATCAGAACTAGAAAGGTTTTCCGGTATCAAAGAGTGTCATTCCTGGAAGAGAAAAGGAGGAGGCAGAAGTCAAAAGGGTCACACAAGGATAGAATGAGAAAAAATGGGAGTGGCCTGGGAAACAGTTATGTCAATTGGTTGACAATTTATCACCTCATGAATTCATAATAAATTAGATTTCCACATCACTTCAAATAACAAAGATATTTAAAATACTGTCTAAATTATTTAGTATTTCATTTTAATTGGTTAAACTATCATCATACAGCGTATCACAGTAATTGAAGGTCTCATCAAATTTATTTAAACATTCTAAAACCTGACCACTGATCTCACGGTCCAATACCTATTCAGTTAAAAATCATTCATCACAATGACTGAACGTGAGTTACCTATGCACACACCCAAAATCACAGATGTCATCAATAATCAATAGTCCATGACCCAACAGAGGATCATCATCTCGTAGGGCATACAAGAATTTTTAAGGAAAGATATTCCAAATTTATCTCTGAAGCTATGACAGAAAATATGTTTCTGAATATTTCGAGATGGCATGCGTCCTTAAAAGTTAAGGTTTTCTTTAGACCTTCTGGTGAGTAAAATGTAATTATTTAACAATAAAGACAAAAAATACTTCAAGATACTAAGGAAATGGAAGTGTTTGATAAGGCCCATTGAGATCTAGTTTTAGCAACCTAGTCTCACACAGAAAATGGAATTAATGTTGTGAAGAGATGTGATCCAAATACTAATTTTAAAATATTAGCTGGATCTGTAAAAGTATATTTTGAACTTATACAAAAAAGATACTTTGCCAAAGAAGTGCCATTGGTTAAAGCAGTAACATTAAATACCTGTGAAAAGAAGGAAGCTGAGATAGGGTTGGATAGTCAGGCAAACATTCACAGAGAGGTCACGGAGAGCAATTTGTAAGTAAAATGGGACTATTATATTTTTTGGACTCAGTGACAGTAACTTGCCCGGGAAGTAACAGCCCATTTCTCCCTTTCTTCTTTTTTTTGTAAATCCTTGTCGCAAGGTGAGAGAGTTGAAAATACACCAAATGATCCTGAAGAGGATTTTCTTTGGAATCCACTCAGCCATCTAGAGAAAAGAGAATGTAGCCAGCTACAACTGATCGAGGAAGACACCCTAATGCCAGTAACTTGCATGGAGCAGAGTAATTTCAAAATCAGAACACCATATTGAGAATTATCCACAACTTTTCATTTTTATTGAGTTTAACCTTTATTTGACCAAAGTACTTTAAATTTAATACTGCTCAGGGTTTTTTTATTTTGGCTACTCCTTATGTTTGTGATGTTAGTTTCTTAGAATTGTAGACAAGTCAGTTGTCTATAATTTTTGCATCTTCATTTGAGTAAGGTTATTTTGTTTGGAAAATAAACCAGTTACTTCTTGTTAACTAAAAGAACCTGATGGACTTGTTCTGAAATATGAACCTGATGCAGCTTGAAACCAATACAGTTGGCCATAACACCAACCTGGGTAAATCTAAAAAATATTGTTACCAATGGAGGAATAGGACCAGAAGAAATGGAGTGCACACTTCTAACCTTAGTCATTGACATTTACTAAGTGGCAACAAATTAGTCAAAATGCTAATTCTGCAACATGCGGATTAATGTGGCTGAAGCGAAAAGCTCTTACACTCAAATGAGGAGTACTTTTTTTCTTATCAACAAAAATCTGTAGCTCCTAAAGGAGCCTGATAACATGCTTACAAATCATTTATTTCAGGACTAAAGGATTCTGTTCACAATTTCTCTATTCTAAAAGGCTGCTGATAGATAGGTTGTTAAATGTGCTTTGGATGACTGGAGGGAAGCCATTGTAGCACCTATACTGAGAGGCAGGATTATGATTCACAAACCCTAGAGAATTGTTTAAGCAGATATTTGTCATGATAGATGGGGAAATGCAATGGATGTTGTGTACATGGATATTCGGAATGTATATAGACATCTAAAAGTCTACCATAACTGAACTAATAAAACTCATTTATTTTATCAAAAGGCCAAAGGAACTTTCAAAAGGAACATTGATAAAATGGGGGAATACAATAAAAAACGAGATAGATGAAATTTGTGGTCAGTAAGTATGTGGTATTACCTTTTGGTTAACTAAAGGTACCACAAACTTTGAATAGTAATGTAAGGTTGACTGAGGGGTGCAGGTTCACTGAGCATTAAAGGAAGCCACGAAGATGGTTAAGGCTATGATATAGACCAAATCTAAATGTACATTTTATTTCAAGAGGAATGTAACGTAAAAGCAAAGAGATAAAAATAAACCGATATAATTCTGTTGTAAAATTTGAGATAGAATACAGCCTGCTGTTTGGGGCGTTACATTATACAGAGGACACTGAGGCTTCATTGGGTTAGTGCCTCTTATGAGGAAATACAAACATGAAGACGGCCTAAAACTGTTTATGTTTCAGAACAGCAATGCAGATTATAAGGTATTATAGATATTATAGAACATTATATGACAGGGTATACCAAAGCAGACCATTTTAGGTAGTTTAAGGGGGTTAAGAATCAAGAGCTGAAAACGTGTTGCTAGAAAAGTGCAGCAGGTCAGGCAGCATCCAAGAAGCAGGAGAATCGACGTTTCGGGCATGAGCCCTTCTTCAGGAATGAGGAAAGTGTGTCAAGCAGGCTAACATAAAAGGTAGGGAGAAGGGACTTGGGGGAGGGGCATTGGAAATGCAATAGGTGGAAGGAGGTTAAGGTGAGGGTGATAAGGTGAGGGTGATAGGCCGGAGTGGGAGTGGGGGCGGAGAGGTCAGGAAGAAGATTGCAGGTTAGGAGGGTGGTGCTGAGTTCGAGGGTTGGGACTGAGACAAGGTGGGGGGAGGGGAAATGAGTTCATCCCTTGTGGTTGGAGGGTTCCTAGGTGGAAGATGAGGCACTCTTCCTCCAGCTGTTGTGTTGCTATGGTTTGGCGATGGAGGAGTCCAAGGACCTGCATGTCCTTGGTGGAGTGGGAGGGGGAGTTGAAGTGTTGAGCTACACGGTGGTTAGGTTGGTTGGTCCGGATGTCCCAGAGGTGTTCTCCGAAACGTTCCGCACGTAGGCGGCCTGTCTCCCCAATATAGAGGAGGCCACATCGGGTGCAGTGGATGCAGTAAATGATGTGTGTGGAGGTGGAGGTGAATTTGTGGTGGATATGGAAGGATCCCTTGGGGGCTTGGAGGGAGGTAAGGGAGGAGGTGTAGGCACAAGTTTTGCATTTCTTGTGGTTGCAGGGGAAGGTGCCAGGAGTGGAGGTTGGGTTGGTGGGGGTGTGGACCTGACAAGGGAGTCACGGAGGGAGTGGTGAGCCACAGGTAAAAGATTAATTGCTCGAGATTTAAAACAGAGGCTAGGAGATTAACTCTTTACAGACAATATTGAGAATTTTGGAACTCACTTTCAGAGTTAGTGGTTGTGGGAGAAACTATGACAACTTTCAAGATTAGATTAGAGAAAATAAGTGGACGAAGGAAAAGGGATTGAATGGCTATGGGAACATTTGAGTAAATGTAATTAGTTCTAATTTCAAAAGCAGAGGGTAAACACTGATAATGGGCTCGTTGGGCCAAATGGCCTGTTAGCATCTTCTAATTTACATGTATTCTTATGAACCCAAAGGGAGCCATCTCTTGTAGGCAGATCTATGACCAGGTGGATGAAGCACTATGCCTGTAGCATTCAAGATCATGGCAGCTTTGAACCTGCTAGCCAATATCTCCCTTCAAACTTCAACATGTAGCAGATGATGGTGATACCCAAAAGAGTCCTTCAACCTTCTCCCAGATATTCTTCACTTTTGAACAGACTAAAGACATGGAGTCGATATGGAATTTGATAAAACCAACCCTTCTTTATTTAACTCTAAATGGTATCAATATAAATATACATTCATTACAACATTTACTTCTTCCATCTAACTTAATTTCAACTTTAACTCACAGCATTTAACTTCACTTTAACTTTATTCACATTTAAGTGTAACTTTAAATGTTTGTTTAGTTTGAAACAAACACCATCCTAATTCGAGCGAAGTGGCCAATTTTTACTCTTGGAATAGATCTTGCCTTCTGGTCCTTTGTCTCTCTGAAGATAACTTCACAGTTCGGTTGGTCTCCAGTGTTGACTCCAGAAATCCTTTGTGCTGTTAACTTCTATCACAAAGATTTCTCATTCTTCAAGAAATGTCTCTGGTATTCAACCAATGAATTCATCAAACCTGATCACAGTGTTCAATCCCAGCCAATGGAGTTCATAAATATTTCCCAAATGTCTATACCAAGCAGTCACATACCGAGCTCCATATAAAGTAGCAGTGGCGCGTGTATCTCTAGCAGATCACTATGACACCTCCCTCACTTGGTCATCACAGGAAATTGCAGGTCACAGCAAGTCCTGACTGCAGATCAGAATTTAATTTAGCTTGGCCAAAGTTCCCACGTGTTTAATTGTAGCTCTCAAATAGTCCTGTGGCCATTTCTGTCGCTGGTCACCTGACCACAATGGTTTAGTGGTAATGTCACTGGACTAGTAATCCAAAGGCCTCAGGTTATTATTCAGGCAGCATGCATTCAAGTCCCACTGATAGATGGTGAAATTTTAATTTAATAAAACAAATATGGAATTACAAACTAGCCTACCAATCACCATGTAACCACTTCCAACTGCTGTAAATACCCATTTGTTGCATTACTGTCTTTTAGGGAAGGAAATCTGCCATCATTGCCTGATCAGGCTTACATGTGACCCTTTTGTATATTAGAGATAGGAGTAAATTACTGGCCGAGCCAATTATGTACATATTCTGTGAGTCAATACTAAAATATTTGAAATATTCCAAATGTCACTGAAATGATAATGTAGCCATCTTTACAAAACTAATTAGTAATAGTTTTCATTTCCTTTTTCATTGTAAGAATGATGAAATTTTGTTTTTCAATGGTCCATTTCAAATTACTTTTTTGCCTCCACTTCTACCTACACCATCCGGATTAAGTGGTCTGGAATTTATGCTGCTGGAGCAGTGGTTGTTGTAAAATTGTACAATTTCTTCAACCTCTCCAGTAAAGCCTGGTTTTAATTTTTCCTTTTAGGTTCAGTTTTCTCATACATAGGGCTGAATTTTATCACAAATCAATGAAGTGTCAATTTGTCAAATTTTATGGTAGATTTTTCTCTAGTGAGCCCAGCAAAGTTTCTCATGCAATTTTCTGAACTTCATATCATCATTAGCTATGCACCACAACTCTACAGTGTCCTGCTCATCCTGTCTCCCATCTTCCCTCTTCCCAGACACGGAAGTGCTTGTCACAGTCTAGATTTCCTAGGATTTCTGGTGTGGACAGATGTTCACCCAGTCAAATACTTCCAGCCAGGAAATGTCCTTGATGATAAGGGGGCAACCAAAGAGAGATAATTCTGAGGGCATGGCTGATACTTCATTGCAATTATGTACTTTATGAATATATTGCTGCTTACAAACAAAGCTATGCACGTTATAGGTTCTTAGTGTCCTCCCATTTCAGAATCCTGTCTAAGTGAGTGCTATATTTCCCAAAGCCCAGTGTAGATTAACATCTTTCCATTGTTCCATGTAGGAGTATTACATACTTTACATATGTGATTGAAAGGTATCACTTTTATTCAGCAATAACAAACACAAAGAAAAAGAAACAAACAAAAGCTGCATATGCTTCTGTGATTACAAACCTTAGTGGTGGACCACCAGGAGGACTGAAGTGGTTCAAGAAGGGAGTTCATTACCACCTTCTCAAGGGCAACTAGGAACAGGCAGTAAATGCTGGCCAGCCAGTGACGTGAATAAATTTTTGAAAAGTGTAACTTTCAAGCAAGGACAAACCTATAGGCAATGACTGATCTTGGCACCCAGCTCACATTTAATGGAACCAGATGTTCCCCCTGCCAGTGAATGACTTGGACAGACAGCCCTGGCTGAAGACTGGCTAAACCCCTGACTGATCTATATGCAGCTCCCTGACTGACTTGCCAAACCTTCCCAGACTCATTGCACTGGACCTGGAGGACTGACCATGGCCCACTCTGGATTTACTGATGTAGACCTCCAAGTCTAACCACTCCAAGTGCAAATTTATCATATCCAAGCTGTTGGGCTGATATGGAAGACTGCCCTTGACTTACTTGCCAGGGCACCCTGACTGGAGGCTATCTCCTATAACATGACTGAAGATTACCACCCCTCTTGCACTTTGAGACATGGCAATATGGTTGCAGTATGGTTGCCATGTACACTGCTGGTATGTGAGGCAGGAAAATGATAGATATAGCACAGTGCCAAACAGCAACACGTACTCACTTTGAACGGATCACTGCTGCCAAGCATGACAAGCTACTTGGCTTTGTGGCTGCATTAAACAAGGCAAGACAGAAGTACTGTGGGCCTTTGAGTCCTGGATGAGGAGGGTAAAATTAAAGAATAAAAAACAAGGTACACATGCTGTGAACATCCAAGGGGGTCCAAAGTGGATGTGTCCTAAAAGCACAAGCAGATTCCCTGATATGCACCATTGTCAAATCCATGTGTTGTGCCTGTCCCTGCAAACAAAATGTGTTGAGATCATCATTACAATAATTGGACCAAGTGCACTCCAATGTGCAGCACTGAAGTTCAGAATCATATTATAAATATATTGGAGACACACTATAAGGGTGCAATGCCAACATCAGTGTGCAGAAGGTCCCTCTCCATGCAGCGTGCAGTTGGAAACTACTGTCCAAGATGATGGCCAGAGGAGCAAGCAGTGAGCTGCAGTTGTCAGGTATCCCCTCTGCCTTTCAGTGTAAGAATGTTTGTAATCTGGTTCTTATCCAGCTGGAGAATGGGAAACTGCATATCAATAAGGTGAGATTAGGCAACAGTGGCTTGCAAATGTATGGAAATAATCTTTCCATCACTCACTAACAAGATTCTTCTCGCATTGTTCAGCACTTCGTTGGAAAAATTGACTTTTTTCCTCAACTTCAAGATTCTTATTCGGCCACTCTCACCCAATATTCCCAACTAAATCACCACTTCAGTCAGGGGCTGAGAAAATTCTGCCCATAGATTTAAATATGTGCAGCACAGTGGCTCACAGTGCCAAGGACTTGGGTTCAATTCCAGCCTCAGGTGACTGTCTGTGTGGAATTTGCACATTCTCCCTGTATCTGTGTGTTTCCCCCAGGTTCTCCAGTTCCCTCCCACAGTCCAAGGATGCACAAGTTAGGTGGATAGGTTATTCTAAATTGCCCATAGTGTCCAGGAATGTGCAGGCTAGGTGAATTCACCGTGGGCAATGCAGGGTTATGGGGAATGAGTCTGGGTTGAATACTCTTCAGAAGGCATGTGGACTTGATGAGCTGAATGGCCTGCTTCCACAGTGTAGAGATTCTATAATATTGATTGTTTTAATATTTAAGTTTTTAAATTTACTATTGCATGAAGCTATGAGGCAGCAATATACAACATCCTGTTACATGGCATACTAGAGAACCAGTGTAATATATGGCACGGGTATCCTCACCGTTTAAAGTTTAGGGTGTGTCCCTGCTTGTTCTTTTCATCATTAGAAAGAAAGAACTAGATAACTAGACATGATTCTCAAATTCCTTAAAAAATGAATGTAATAGTTTCAAGCAATGAGCAATAGTTCTTATTTTTGATCAGAATTTAGATTTTTCAACTACAATCTGGCAATATTCCAGAAGCTGAAATGCTAGGAACAACAAAATGCCAGCAAGACCTTTTCAGTAAACTCAACCTCAGTTTCTGGTCTTGTCGTATCTCTTAATCCCTTCTTCACAGAAATATGTTTTATTTTAAATTATCCATTCATGGGATGTAGGCATCATTGTCTGTGCCAGTATTTATTGCATGTAATGAGCTGCTCTTGAAAAGGTGGTGGTGAGCTACCTTCTTGAATAACTGTGTTTCATGAATTGTAGGTAGACCCATAATGGCGTTAGGAAGGGAGTTCCAGGATTTTGACTCAGCGATAGTAAAGGAACATATTGGGATGATGTGTGGAGTGGAGGGGAACTTGCAGATGGTGGTGTTCCCATTCATCTGCTGCCTTTGTCCTTCTAGCTTGTAGTGATCATGGGTTTGGAAAGTGCAACCACATCATGAATTTATTTGTGTTAATTACTTCAATAGCCTAACTCAATATCAGGTTGATTAGTTTCTTACTCCTAACTTCCTCATTTTAAAACTTACATCTGAATCTGAAACTGAAACTGTTTCTCATTCCACAATTTTGGTTGCCCAAATCAACCTTCATAATGTCAGATAAGTTTTCTGTTACTCCACCTCAAACTCTCCTCTTTTCTCAAGACATCCTGCCATTTCAATTTCTGGAGTCGTAGAGTTATAGAGTCATAGAGATGTACAGCAGAGAAACAGACCCTTCGGTCCAACTTGTCCATGCCAACCAGATATCTCAACTCAATCTAGTCCCACCTGCCAGCACCCGGCCCATATCCCTCCAAACCCTTCCTGTTCGTATACCCATCCAGATGCCTTTTAAATGTTGCAATTGTACTAGCCTCCACCATTTCCTCTGGCAGCTCATTCCATACACGTACCACCCTCTGCATGAAAAGGTTGCCCCTTTGGTCTCTTTTATATCTTTCCCCTCCCATCCTAAACCTATGCCCTCAAGTTCTGGACTCCCCCACCCCAGGGAAAATACTTTGTCTATTTATCCTATCCATGCCCCTCATAGTTTTGTAAACCTCTAGAAGGTCACTCCTCAGCCTCTGACACTCCAGGGAAAACAGCCACAGTCTGTTCAGCCTCTCCCTATAGCTTTAATCCTCCAACCATGGCAACATCCTTGCAAATCTTTTTATGAATCCTTCAAGTTTCACAATATCTTTCCGATAGGAAGAAGACCAGAATTGCAAGCAATATTCCAACAGTGGCCTAACCAATATCCTGTACAGCCGCAACATGACCTCCCAACTCCTGTACTCAATACTCTGACCAATAAAGGACAACATACCAAACGCTTTCTTCACTATCCTATCTACTTGCAACTTCACTTTCAAGGAGCTGTGAACCTGCACTCCAAGGTGTCTTTGTTCAGCAACGTTCCCCGGGATCTTAGCTTTAAGTGCATAGTCATCTTGGTCACTTGCTTCTGGCCACATTCAGGGGTAAAAAAAATTTGCTGCAGATGTAAGTCTCAGTCATTTTCAATGGAATTGTTTAACAATGTTCATACAATCACTATGCTTTTTGGAAAAGCAGTTAACAGTTGGAGGATCGCACGCTAGTAGAGGTCAAGTGTAGATTTTCTTTTGCATGAGTGAATTAATTTGTGACATATTCAGCGAACAAAAGGTTAAGTACAAGGTGGTACTGCAGCAGGCAACCTGCACACCTGTGGTGATAAGATAATTTAAAGGCAATTAATGCACCACATGAGCCCCCATACTTAACCCTTTATTCATTAACTGTGCTACAAAATTGGTCTATTAATTTAATCATTGCAATTGGGTCGTCAAAACAGACTGTTTTCCAATTACTATTTATAGTACCTTTGTTTTGTATTTAAGCAATATTTGCTTTAAATCTGTTTATCATGAATATAGAAATAGTTTTTGCTGTCTGCAGGCAGGCTACCAGAGTTTACAAGGGCAACCTTCAACTTACTTTGAGATACTCTGCATCGATCAAGAATACATATATATTTTTATATAACATATATATTATATACATATATTTTCTGTGTTGATGTGCTTGAAATGCAATTGTAAAATTGGTAACAAATTCTTCATTTAAAGCATTTCGTACAATGGCAATTAGAGGTTGCAGCTATTACTTCATATACCATTTTCTCTGTTGTGCAACTATTCCCATTTTCAAAGAATTTCTCTCTTGTCCAAAAAAGGTACTGTTCCCAACTCTGAGCCAGTTTCAAGTTCGACCTCCTCCAGAAGTGTATCTGAACGAGTTAATTTATTTGTTTTTATTTATCATATTTCCTTAGAAGCAAAATCATGAAAATTGACTCTGCTGCACATTTCCCCATACCTTCGTTCTGAAAACAAAGCAATACTAATCTGATTCAGATAGCATGTACCACTTTCAAATATTCTGCCACTAACAGTGAGTAGGAAATTGTGAATTGCTTTGGTCTGGCATAAGTGTCAAACACATGGTAGGATTGCTTGAAACATTTCTGTGATTGGACTTTTTCAGAATCTTTCTTCAATTCCTCAAAGCTCAATCTTCCTACCCAGGTCTTACCTAAATTATTCTTGTACTGGGTGACACAGCGGTTATCACTGCAGTCTCACAGTCTCAGGGACCTCAGGTTCAAGTCCACCCTTGGACGACTGTCTGTGTGGAGGTTGTGCATTCACCCTGTGCCTGCCTGGGTTTCCTCCAGGTGCTCTGATTTTCTCCGATTATCCAGGGATGCACAGGCCAGGTGGGTTAGCCTTGGGAAATGCAGGATTACAGGGATAGGTGGGATGTTCTTCAGAGGGTGCAGTGTAGGGATTCTATGCAACCAGTGACATGGCAGTACCCTGCTGCCTTCTGCTATTGTTACAGCAAGTGCAAATTAATAAAGGCAAAGCTTCAGAAATTATGTTAGGATGTTCTCTGCAAATGCAAGCACACACCCATACTATTCCTGAGAATATTTTGGCAGCCATAGTGGTGTGTGGTGTTCATTGGAAAGGCCAGATGATCTAGTCCACTGTTCTTGAGTGGAAAGGGAAGCTATAGGAATGCAAGATGAAATTTGCAAGACTTTGAACAGGGGAGGTAGTGAATTGTACTGGATTAGGTAAATGCTAAAGAGCAGGGATATGATCACAAAAGAAGCAGGAGAATTGGGGCATGTGCATCATAATATGTGGACATCACTTACTCAAGTCTGGGTATGACATATACCAGTCCTATGTGAAATGAGTTTAGGGTACAAGTTAAAATTTTACAGAGAAAATCTCTTTGGATTTGAGCCAGTCTAGCACTAGGCTTGAACAAAGGTATATTGATCAACAGGACCTTCATCACACACACCACAATTGCTGCCACTGTCTTATCAGATGGAGGACGGGTGTGTGCATGCATGTGCGAATAGCATCCTAATATCATTTCTAAAGCTTTGCCTTCATTAGTTTGCACTTGCTGTAACAAAAACAGTAGGCAGCAGTGTAGTGGCAATATCACTGGTCCAGTAATCCAGTTACTTCCACGAAAATTAGATTTTGAAGTCCCTGGTGTGTGGAACCCAGAATGTGGAGATTAGACCAGGGAAAAGTAGATCTGTTCTCCATGGATTTTCATTGGATAGCCAGGGTCATAAAGGGTCATGTGGGATGGGTACAGGGACATAATGGGCCTGAGGGGCCAGAGTGATAGATGTAATGGCATAGGGTGGCTTGGGCAATGCATAAAAAGTGTGAGAGGTTGTGATCAGAATGGTAATTTTATGTTATATAGAGACCATAAGATATAGAGTCAGAATTAGGTCATTTGGCCCATTGAGTCTCCTCTGCCATTTGATCATGTCTGACATGTCTTTCAATCCCATTCTCCTGCCTTCTCCTCATAACCATTGATCCCCTTACCAATCAAGAACCTAGGTATCTCTTTCTTAAATATGCTCAATGACTTTGCATCTTTATTTTTAAACATTGGTCACATTGCTAAAGTGTCAAGGTAGGCTTAGTCCACCTTCGCAACTGTCAGGTTCTTAGGCTCTTCCCAGATCTTCAGATCTGACACCCAGTCCGGCTCACCACTCCCCAGGATGGAAAATGGGATATGCGGGCAGGGAGTTTTATAGGTCAGGTTCATAAGGCCAGGATCTCTCTCATCACTGCACACCTAACCCAGCAACAAAAGTCAGTCTTAAGTGTGGAGGTAGGCCTAAAAACAGAAGACCTTGCACTTGGGAATAAGTTGGGTTTTCTTTCACATTTATATTCATCTCAGCTTATTGGGTACTAATAAGAAAGTAAACTGCTAAATTTTAACAGGTAAGAGGTTCTGTCACCTTCAGGCTCCAAATTCTAGGCACCATTTTCAAAGGCACCCAGATGACTTTTACTCACTCCAACCCAGCAGCATCATTCAATTTCTACTCATCATGCCCATGCACCTCTCAGGTGTCAGGCAGCAGGCCTGTCAACATGTTCAGTGATGCCTCTCTGGAGATTCTCCTGAAGATTATGCAGGAGAAATGGGAAATGTCTTTCCCTGGATAATGCAATTCCGAATGATAAAGGCAGTCTGAAAAGAATGGTAGTGGAACCATCGATTCTCCTACTCCTCGGACCTGCTGTGCTTTGCCAGCACCACACAATTCTACTCTGATCTCCGCCATCTGCAGTCCTCATTTTCTCCCCATAAATTCCCATGAGCAGATTAAGACAATCTGGCTTCAAAGTCACAACAAGATGTACTTCGGCAGGGTGTGTATCATTCACTATTTAATGCATCAGATCCCTTTGAATGTGAGTTATTGTGTGTGAAAGGTCCATGCAGTGACTACCTTACAAAGATAGGGTGCTAGGCCTCATCATCAGACAACAACCAGCTCCAGCAGGAGAGTTTATAACCATCAGCTCTTGCTATTTGATGGCATTATGAGCACTGAATCCTCCACTATCAGCATCCTCAGGATTATGATTAACCAGAAAGTGAACTGGATTAACCATATAAATACAATGGCTGCAAGAGCAGGCCAGAAGCTAGGAATCCTGCAGCAATTAACTCACCATTTGACTCACCATCTACAAGGCATAAGTCAGGCATGTGTGATGGAATACTCCCCAGTTGCCTGGTTGCATGCAGATCTAATAACACTAAAGAAACTGGACACCATCCAACACAAAGCAGCCTGTTTGATTGGCCTCAAATCCACAAATCCTCACTGCCTCCATCTCTCTGAGTCCCTTACAATTTTGTAAGTTTCAGTAAGGTCATCCCTCATTCTTAAATTCCAATTTACTCAAACCTATTCAAGCTCTTCTCATAAGACAATCCATCACACATGGTATGAGCCCAGTAAATCTTCAATACCAGTATATCTTTCCTTAGATAAAGGGCTCAAAACAGTTCACAATATTGCAACTCTGGTCTAACTCGTGCCTTATAATGTTTTAATAAAACCTCCCTATTTTTATACTGTATTCCCTTTGAAAAAATAATAACACTCCATTTACCTTCACTATTTCTGAACTTGGGAAGCTAGCCTTTTATGATTCATAGATAAGGACTCCCAAATCTCTCTGAAATTTCCTGCAGTCTTTCTCCATTTAAATAATATTCTGCTACTCTATTCTCACACATTTTCTCACTTTCTATTCCATCTGCTAAGTGTTTTCCCATTCACTTAACTAGTCTATATCCCTCTGCAAAACTGTTCTTCACCATTTGCCTTCCCAGCTATTTTTGTGTTATCTGCAAATTTGGCACTACTGCTTTCACTTTCCTAATCTAAGTCATTGGTATACATTGTAAATAAAAAGCTCTAGCATTGAACCCTGTGACACTCCACTAGTTAGAGCTTACATGCTGAAAAATGCTTCTCTTATCCTAACTCTGTTTTCTACTATTTGGCCAATCCTCCATCAATGCTAAGATATTGCCTCCAACTCCATGATAGGAAAGGATTTGGAGGCATATTAGCCAGGAGCAGGCAGGTGGAATAGTTTAGTTTTGGAGAATGTTTGGCATGGTCTGGTTGGACCAAAGGGTCTGTACTGTATGATTCTGTGACTGTAGTTCTTAACTTATTACATAGCCTAACGTGAAGGTTCCCTCAACTGCTCTGATAAACATTTGGAGAGAGGAACAACAGACCAGCAGATTCTGTCTGCTTGGTACTTGACAGTTCAGACTAATCACACTGGCATCCCATGTATTATTCTCCTTGTCCTCAAGATACCTTGTACCCTCAAGCTGCTTGTTTATATTTCCTAAAATACAAGTTAAATTTTCACTGGTATCTTGTTAGATACATTGCATAAAAGCTACTGTAATGACCTTCTTGAAGCTCCCTTGCTTATATATGTATTTCAGTGACTTAACAGCATGAAAATGCTTCAGAAAGTATTCAAAAAGCTAATTAAACTTTGGGAGAAATGTAATGTAATGGATCATTTCTGAAAAAGAAAAGACTATGAACCGCATAACTGACAAAGCTCAACCTTTAGAAGCAAAAATTATTAATTTTGATGTTTCTTAGTGCTTTTGAATAGATTGCTCAATTCTAATGAAGTTTGGGAAGGGTTAGCAAGTCTGGTTTGAATCCCTAACTAACCACCTTCAATCTTTGAACTTAAGGCTGTATATATGGCCACTCCATAATGAGATATTCTCCTCAAAAAAGTGTGGTTGTGAAAAAACTGTGTGGTGTGATGAAATTTATATCATGCCATACATGCAACAGAATTTTTAAATGCTTATAATGTAAAATCATCCTCCATTAAAAATATCTTTTTTATTTGCTCAGTAAATTAAGGGTGGCTTATTGCTGGGTAATTACAAACTTGTCTTTACCTCTGGCCTGGAAATTTTGTTGTGGGGTGTTCCTTTCTCAAAAGCTAAATTAACTCCTAAGGTTCAGACATTACAGCAAGAATTGCATGGTTATTGCATAGCCTTGGGTGGAGTTCATTGAATGTACTTGTGATAGTTTTCTTGACCAGTATGTAATGGAACTTGACAAAGGAGCAAGCTGTCCTAGATCTGGTCCTGTGTAATGAGACAGGAATAATGATGATAGTTAGGGATCTTCTTGGAAGGAGCAATCACAGCATAACTGAATGTAGAATGCAGGTGGGAAGTGAGAAGATAAAATCTAATACCAGGGTCCTGTGCTTAACAAAGGAGACAATAGGATGAGGGAGGAGTTGTCTAAAGTAGAGTGGAAGCAAAGACTTTATAGTGAAACAGTTGAAGAAGATATTGGATTCTGGGTAATCCAAGATGGAGGATGGGAAAAATTTCTGGCTGTAACAGCTGCTCCTTTTTTGAGGTATTTTATGTGTTCGAGGTGATTTCCTCAAATTCCAGGAGGAGCAATTAGTGTTTTATACGCTGTTGCATTGTTTGGGAACTTTGGGGAAAAAAAGTCAAAACAACTGCAGTTTTCAAAGGGAGAAGAACAGACAAAGGAAGCACATGTTGAGGTCAGTGCAGGAAAGAGAGAGAAAGAAACTGACACCACAGTGTACCTGCACAGTTAGATAGAGTATAGATTCCCTACAGTGTGGAAACAGGCCTTTTGGCCCAACCAATCCACAATGACCCTTTGAAGAGTAACCCACTCAGACCCATTTCCCCCTGACTAATGCACCTAACACTATGGGCAATTTAGCATGGTCAATTCACCTAACCAGCATACCTTTGGACTGTGGGAGGAAACCCACGCAGACAAGGGGAGAATGTAGACTCTACGCAGACAGTTACCCGAGACTGGAATTGAACCTGGGACCCTCTTGCTGTGAGGCTGCAGTGCTAACCACTGAGCCACCATGCCACCCTAATTACTGCCATTGCTGTTTGAATTCATGTATCGTTGTACATCAGAGTACATCTGGGAAAATTAACAAACAGTGAAATTCACAACGGATCAGGAACTGTTTGGGCGAAGTTTACAGCACAGAAGCAGATAAGTGAACAGTTTTAAGTGTGACCTACTGAAAGTCTACAGTAGTGAGCAGAGTAGGTTCTTTCTTGATTATATGTTTTGAAATATGTCTCTTGATTAAACTTAAAATATAAACCATAACTATTAATTTAACCTGGGGCAGTGTTTTGTAGAAGAATAAGATGGTGCTATTTTCTGGATCTGTGGATTGTGAAGGAGCAAAAATGGCCTTTAGTAGAGTGAGATGCGCTTCATGTCAGATGTGGGAGTTTAAAGAGAGTTTAAGGGTTACTGCGGATTATATCTACAATAAATGCTGTTGGTTGTAAACCCCATCAGATCAAATGGATCAGTTGGAGAGACAATTAGTGATAATGAGGAATTTGCAATAGCAGCAGTATGTGATGGATGGCAGTTCTTGGAAGAGGGGAAAGTCTCAGATACAGTCACTAGCTGGGTTAACTCCAGGAAAGGTAAGAGAGGTAGGCAGCTAGCGCAGGAGTCTTCTGTGGCTATCCCCATGTCAAACAAGTATGATGTTTTGGAAAATGTAGGGGGTGATCGATTCACTGGGGAACGCAGCACGAACAGCCAAGTTTCTGGTATTTAGACTGGCTCTAATGCAATGAGGGGTACATCAGGTTTCAAGAGATCAATTGTGTTAGGGGACTCCCTAGTCCGAGGTACAGACAAACGTTTCTGTGGCCAACAGCGAAAAATTAGAATGGTGTGTTCCTTCCCTGGTACCAGGACCAAGGATGTGTCAAGGGGGAGAGGACCCAGCAAGAGATCATTGTCCACATTGGAACCAACAACATAGAAAGGGGAAGGGTTGAGTTTTTGAAGGGAGATTACAGAGAGTTAGGCAGGAATTTAAAAAGGAGGTCCTCAAGAGTAGTAATATCTGGACTCACGGTGCTACGAGTTAGTGAGGGCAGGAATAGGAGGAAAGAGCAGATGAATGCATGGCTGAGGAGCTGATGTATGGGAGAAGGATTCACATTTTTGGATCATTGGAATCTCTTATGGGGAGGAAGTGACAGATTGCACCTAAATTGGAAGGGGACTAATATACTGGCAGATAGATTTGCTAGAGCTGCTTGCAAGGATTTAAATACTAAGGTGTGGGGGGGCGGGGAGATATGGGACCCGGGGGAATAGGGAGGAAACAGATCAATCTGAGACTGGTTTAATTGAGAACAGAAGTGAGTCAAACAGTCAGGGCAGGCAGGGACAAGGTAGGACTAATAAATTAAACTGCATTTATTTCAATGCAAGTGGCCTAACAGGGAGGCAGATGAGCTCAGGGTATAGTTAGGAACATGGGACTGGGATATCATAGCAATTACAGAAACATGGCTCAGGGATGGGCAGGACTGGCAGCTTAATGTTCCAGTATACAAATGCAAGAGGAAGGATAGAAAGGGAGGCAAGAGAGGAAGGGGAGTGGCATTTTTGATAAGGGATAGCATTACAGCTGTGCTGAGGGAGGATATTCCCAGAAATACATCCAGGGAAGTTATTTGGGTGGAACTGAGAAATAAGAAAGGGATGATCACCTTACTGGGATTGTATTATAGATCCCCTAATAGTCAGAGGGAAATTGAGAACCAAACTTGTAAGGAGACCTCAGCTATCTGTAAGAATAATAGGATAGTTATGGTAGGGGATTTCAACTTTCCAACATTGAGTGGGATTGCCATTGTGTTAAGGGTTTAGATGGAGAGGAATTTCTTAACTGCGTACAAGACAATTTTCTGATTCAGTATGTGGATGGACCTACTAGAGAAAGTACAAAACTTGAGGTATTCTTGGGAAATAAGGCAGGGCAGGTGACTGAGGTGTCAGTGGGGGAGCACTTTGGAGCCAGCGACCATAATTCTATTCGTTTTAAAATAGTGATGGAAAAGGATAGACCAGATCTAAAAGTTGAAGTTTTAAATTGGAGAAAGGCCAATTTTGATGGCATTAGGCAAGAACTTTCAAAAGCGGATTGGAGGCAGATGTTTGCAGGTAAAAGGACGGCTGGAAAATGGGAAGCCCTCAGAAATGAGACAACAAAAATCCAGAGAAAGTATATTCCTGTCAGAGTGAAAGGGAAGGCTGGTAGGTATAGGGCTTGCTGAATGACTAAAGAAATTGAGGGTTTGGTTAAGAAAAAGAAGGAAGCATATGTCAGGTATAGATAGGACAGATCAAGTGAATCCTTAGAAGAGTACAAAGAAAGTAGGAGTATACTTAAGAGGGAAATCAGGAGGGGAAAACGGGGATATGAGATAGCTTTGGCAAATAGAATTAAGGAGAATCCAAAGGGTTTTTACAAATATATTAAGGACAAAAGGGTAACTAGGGAGAGAATAGGGCCCCTCAAAGATCAGCAAAGCGGCCTTTGTGTGGAGCCACAGAAAACGGGGGAGATACTAAATGAATATTTTGCATCAGTATTTACTGTGGAAAAGGATATGGACTGTAGGGAAATAGATGGTGACATCTTGCAAAGTGTCCAGATTACAGAGGAGGAAGTGATGGATGTCTTGAAACAGTTAAAGGTGGATAAATCCCCAGGACCTGATCAGGTGTACCCAAGAACTCTGTGGGAAGCTAGAGAAGTGATTGCTGGGCCTCTTGCTGAATTATTTCTATCATTGATAGTCACAGGTGAGGTGCTGGAAGACTGGAGGTTGGCTAATGTGGTGCCACTGTTTAAGAAGGGTGGTAAAGACAAGCCAGGGAACTATAGACCAGTGAACCTGACCTCAGTGGTGGGCAAGTTGTTGGAGGGAATCCTGAGGGACAGGATGTACACGTATTTGGAAAGGAATGATTAGGGATAGTCAACATGGTTTTGTGCACGGGAAATCATGTCTCACAAACTTGATTGAGTTTTTTGATGAAGTAACAAAGAAGATTGATGAGGGCAGAGCAGTAGATGTGATCTATATGGACTTCAGTAAGGCGTTCGACAAGGTTCCCCATGGGAGACTGATTAGCAAGGTTAGATCTCATGGAATGCAGGGAGAACTAGCCATTTGGATACAGAACTAGCTCAAAGGTAGAAGCCAGAGGCTGGTGTTGGAGGATTGTTTTTCAGACTGGAGGCCTGTGACCAGAGGAGTGCCACAAGGATCGGTGCTGGGTCCTCTACTTTTTTTCATTTACATAAATGATTTGGATGTGAGCATAAGAGGTACAGTTAGTAAGTTTGCAGATGACACCAAAATTGGAGGTGTAGTGGACAGTGAAGAGGGTTACCTCAGATTACAACAGGATCTGGACCAGATGGGCCAATGGGCTGAGGAGTGGCAGGTAGAGTTTAGTTCAGATAAATGCGAGGTGCTGCATTTTGGTAAAGCAAATCTTAGCAGGACTTATAATCTTAATGGTAAGATCCTAGGGAGTGTTGCTGAACAAAGAGACCTTGGAGTGCAGGTTCATAGCTCCTTGAAATTGGAGTCGCAGGTAGATAGGATAGTGAAGAAGGTGTTTGGTATGCTTTCCTTTATTGGTCAGAGTATTGAGTACAGGAGTTGGGAAGTCACGTTGCAGCTGTACAGGACATTGGTTAGGCCACTGTTGGAATATTGCTTGCAATTCTGGTCTTCTTCCTATTGGAAAGATATTGTGAAACTTGAAGGATTCATAAAAGATTTGCAAGTATGTTGCCAAAGTTGGAGGAGTAAAGCTATAGGGAGAGGCTGAACAGGCTGTGGCTGTTTTCCCTGGAGCGTTGGAGGCTGAGGGGTGACCTTCTAGAAGTTTACAAAACTATGAGGGGCATAGATAGGATAAATAGACAAAGTTTTTTCTTTGGGGTGGGGGAGTCCATAACTTGAGGGCATAGGTTTAAGGGGAAAGCTATAAACGAGACCAAAGGGGCAATTTTTTCACATAGAGGGTGGTATGTGTATGGAATGAGCTGCCAGAGGATGTGGTGGAGGCTGGTACAATTGCAACATTTAAGAGGCATTTGGCTGGGTATATGAATAGGAAGGGTTTGGAGGGATATGGGCTGGATGCTGGCAGGTGGGACAAGATTGGGTTGGGATATCTGGTCGGCAAGGACAGGTTGGACTGAAGGGTCTGTTTCCATGCTGTACATCAATATGACTCTATAACTCTATAAACTCCCCCTCCTTTCTTGCCTCCCTTTCTATCCTTCCTGTAGCATTTGTATCCTGGAACATTAAGCTGCCAGTCCTTCCCATCCCTGAGCCATGTTTCTGTAATTGCTATGATATTCCAGTCCCATGTTCCTAACCATGCCCTGAGTTCATCTGCCTTCCCTGTTAGGCCACTTGCATTGAAATAAATGCTGTTAATTTATTAGTCCTACCTTGTTCCTGCCTGCCATGACTGTTTGACTCACTTCTGTTCTGTTCTCAACTGTACCACTCTCAGATTGATCTCTTTCATCACCATCTCGCTGGGCATCTCCAACCCCCCACCATACTAGTTTAAATCCTCCCAAGCAGCTCTAGCGAATTTCCCTGCCAGTATATTAGTCCCCTTCCAATTTAAGTGCAATTTGTCCTTCTTGTACAGGTCACTTCTACCCCAAAAGAGATTCCAATGATCCAAAACTGTGAATCCTTCTCCCATACATCAGCTCCTCAGCCATGCATTCATCTGCTCTATCCTCCTATTCCTGCCCTCACTCGCTAGTAGCACTGGGAGTAATCCAGATATTACTACCTCTGAGGACCTCCTTTTTAAATTTCTGCCTAACTCTCTGTAATCTCCCTTCAGAATCTCAACCTTTTCCCTTCCTATATCGCTGGTTCCAATGTGGACCCTTTCCTCTGTGAGAACATTCTGCACCCTCTCTGAGACATCCTTGATCCTGGCATCAGCGAAACAACACAACATTCTGCTTTGACATTGGCAGGGTGCTGGCAGGTGGGACTAGACTGGGTTGGGATATCTGGTCGGCAAAGACAGGTTGGACTGAAGGGTCTGTTTCCATGCTGTACATCTCTATGACTCTAACAGTGGAGGACTGTCAAAGCAATTTTTTAAAGTGCTCAGCAAAATTATATATCAGTGAAAAAAAACGACTGTAGGAAAAGAAGCAATCAGCCCTGGGTGTTGAAGGAAATAAGGAAGGTGATCAAATTGAAAGATAAGGCATACAAAGTAGCAAAGATCAGTAGAAACTAGAAGGCTGGGTAAAATTCAAAGGTCAACAGAAAGCCTCAAAAAAAAGCTGTAAAGAAAAGTAAGATTGTTTTGAGAGTACAGTAGCTCAGAACATAAAGACAGATAGCAAAGATTTCTACAAATATATAAAACGAGAAAAAGTGCCTGAGAAAAATATTGGCCCTTCAGAGGGTGAGAAGGAGGATTTAATATTGGGAAATGAGGAAATAGCCAAGGCATTGAACAGGCATTTTGTGTTGGTCTTCACAGTGGAGAACACAAATACCATGCTGGTAATTGACAAAGAGTCTATAGTAGATGAGCGCCTAGAAAGAATCATAACCGCGAAAGAGGTAGTGTTCGGCAAGTTAATGGAGCTAAAGGTAGCCCTGATGGAATGTATCTCAGGGTGCTTAAAGAGATGGCGGGAGAAATAGCAAATGCGCTTGTGGTAATTTTCCAAATTCACTGCAGTCTGGGGTAGTTCTAGCAGATTGGAAAACAGTAAATGTGATGCCACTGTTTAAATAAGGAGATAGACAGAAGATGAGGAATTATAGACTAGTTAGCTTAACTTCTGTAGTGGGGAAAATGCTTGAATCTATCATCTAGGAAGAAATAGCAAGGCATCTGGATAGAAATTGTCCCATTGGGCCTATGCAGCCTGGGTTCATGAAAGACAGGTCATGTTTAACTAATTTACTTGAATTCAATGAATACATTAAGATGTGGTGAAAACCAGGACCCAGCAGATGTGGTCTATCTAGATTTTCAAAAGGCATTCGATAAGGTATCGCACAAAAGGCTGCTGCACCAGATAAAGATGTGTGGTGTTACAGGCAATGTATTAGTGTGGATAGAGGATTGGTTAACTAACATGAAGCATAAAGTGGGGATGAATGAGTGCATTTCTGGTTGGCAATCAGTGACGAGTGGTTTGCGTCAGGGATCAGCTTTGGGACCACAACTGTTTACAATTTACACAGATGATTGGAGTTGGGGGCCACATGTAGTGTGTCAATGTTTGCAGATGACACTAAGGTGAGTGGTAGAGAACTTTGAAATTTTGTAGAGGGATATAGATGGTGGGTGAGTTGAAGTGAGTGGGCAACGGTCTGGTAGATGGTGTACAATGTTGATGAATGTGAGTTCACCTATTTTGGTAGGATTAACATTAAGAAGGACTATTATTTGAATGGTAAAATATTGTGCAGAGGGACCCCAGTGTCCTTGTGCATGATTGCAGAAGGTTGGTTGGCAGGTGCAACAGGTAACTGAGATGGCAAATGGAATATTGTCCTTCATTGTTAGAATGATTGAGTTTAAAAGCAGGGAGGTTATGTTACAGCTGTACGGGGTGCTGGTGAGGCCACACTGAGAGTATTGCGTGCAGTTTTGGTCCCCTGGCTTTAAAAAGGATGTACTGGCCATGAGAGGGGGTGCAGAGAAAGTTCACGAGGTTAATTGTGGAGTTGAGAGGGTTGGCTTATGAGCAGAAACTGAGTAGATTGGGATTATATTCAATACAATTCAGAAGAATGAGGGGGGAGCATATAGAAACATATAAAATTATGATGAGAATAGATAAGTTAGAAGCAGGGCGGATGTTTGCACTGGTGGGTGAAACTAGGACAAGAGGGCATAGCCTCGAAATTCAGGGGAGCAGATTTAGGACTGAATTAAGGAGGAACTTCTTCACCCAAAGGATTGTGAATCTGTGGAATTCCCTGTCCTGTGAAGTAGTTGAGGCTTTCTCACTGAATATATTTAAAGCTAAGATAAATAATTTTTTGAACAGTAAAAGAATTAAGCGTTATGGTGAGAGGGCAGGTAAGAGAAGCTGCCACCACAAAAAGATCAGCCATGATCTTATTGAATGGTGGAGCAGGCTTGAAGGGTCAGGCTACTCCACTCCTGGTTCCTATGCTATTATGAACAGCTCACTATAATGGTAAAGGCCAAACAAAAACTGACATGTAGCGTCCATTTCCAAAATGTTTCCAAATGCCCATAAATGGTTTAAGGCAAAATTGGTTTTCTCTGAAACAATCTGCCATCAACAAAGTAAATGTAAAAAAAAATCTGAATGCTTGGTCTACCTTACTAGGTCTATGCTAGAGCTATTATGCTGAGGCTGGTAGCTAAAGGCCACATTTACAGCTTAAGACTAGTAGCTACAGGTCACATTTACCAGTCTGAGACTGGTAGCTATGAACTGTAAATAAACTTTAACTATCCATCTGGGACTAGTAGCTAGAGGCTGTGTTTATACTGTAATACCATTCTGATACTGATAGCGAGCTACAGGCTGTGCATATACTGTATTCCAACTTTGACATGTGTAGCTACAGGATCAATTCTCATCTTGCACTTTTTGTTTTTACTACGTAATTCCAAGTTGAATTCTTGGTACTGAGAGGTTGCACCCGAATGCTGATATTAAACACGTTAAATGGATAGGCAGAAGTTTCTGCTCTCTGAAGTGTTTTGAATAGCTCTTGCGTAAGTTTGTAAACTCTTTCTAATAGAAGGTAAGGTTTGACAGGGCACTGGAATTGTACATGAAGTGGTGTCAAAGTGGTGTAGAGCAACTTGCTTGAGAGGTGACAAATTACCATGCTCTGGAGCAGACTCTTTTGCATTACTGTGAAACAAAAATGATACTAGAATGGAAGTTATGTGGGTAATGACTGCTAGTGCATGTTGGAAAATATATTTCAGCTCACCTATATGATTTGATGTTTGGCACAGATGACTACCATAACCAGCTCCTCAAGTATTACTTTGGATAAATACATGTTTGAACTAAATTTTCTAAAACAATTCTTTGCTTTGATTGAAACAAACTAAGAAATATTTTGATTTTTTAAAAAAATCATTCACAGAATTTTGTCCTTACTGGCTAGACCGTAATTTATTGCCTGGTTCTAATTGCTCTTGACCAAGGTGGTGCCTTCTAAAATCACTTTTGTCCATTTGAAGTAATACATTCGAGGAGCTGTTTGGAAGGGAATTTCAGGATTTGAACCCAGAGATTGTGAAGAATGGCAATATAATTCCCAAGTTAGGAATGGTGTGTATGGTTTGGAGGGGATCTTGAGATCATGTGTTCTTTTGCATCTGCTGTCCTTGTCATTCTAAGTAGTCAATGTCACAGCTATGAAAGGTGCCGTTGATGGATCCTTGGTGAGTTGTTGCAGAGCATCTCATAGATTGTACACATGGCTGTCACTGTGCATTGCTAGTGAAGGATGTGAATGTTGAAAGTGGTGGATGTGATATCTACTAAGCCAGCTGTGTTTTCCTGAAAGGTATTAAGTTTTGAATATTATTAGAGTAGCACTCATTCAAGTGTAGAATATTCCTACCCACTCATGACTTATGCTTTGTAGATGGTGGAAAGGCTTTGGGGAGACAGGATGTTGCCAGCCCTTTGTATGGAGTTGTGAAATGGTTTCTCCAACCATTATGTTTGGCTTTGTAAAAGCAGCTGTGGTTCCGCTTATTGAACTGAGCACAAGTGGAAAACAGACATGAGAACATAAAAAATTACTAGAGTGCACTCTGCTTAAATAATTATTGGAATTTAAATTGTATCTTATGTGATAGGCGTGACTGGATTCTCTAAAGAAAGATTTACTCTGGGGGAATCAATTGCATTTTCAAATCAGAACTTTGTAAACATAAATGTTAATGTCTTCTTAAACACAGTTTAATTTTCCATAGTAAACTCAGCTACAGCATGTTGTACATCATTCCATTGAACTCGACCTAATCTCTAATCAACATAATTATTGATGTTCAATACCTCATTGCATAATGGAATATTAAAATGTTAAACAATCCAAAATAATGCTCGTAGACTATTTATTTGGAAAATTAATGCCAAATAATGCATAATAATGTACATAACATTATAATATAAAGCAATATATTTAAAAATAATTAGAAATTGCAACCACATTAAAATCATGGCAGACAAATGTCAAATGGGATGCTTCAGATCTCCCAACTTAACATTATATAATTCATTATTTAAAATATGTTTTTAATGTATTTTTTGACTTTCACAAATTCACATAACATTCTTTTTAAATATTGCTGTTGTCAATTAGTTGTCAGTATGGTAAGTCACACAGAATAAACAAGTTTAAACATTTTATCATCAAATTTATTTATATTGCTGCTGACCAAAAGCAATGCCATAGGTTAAGATTAATTGGTGTCCCCTCTACCCTTACCCTGGATGAACGTGTGATCCTAAATCACACAAGCCTTAATGTCTTATTACATTTGGCAAATCAATAGCAGTTTATTCAGTGTGTTAGTGTATCTTTCAATAAACAATTTCCCAAAATAACACGAATGGAATAAATATCTTTGTGAAAATTAGGAATCAAAACATCAATCAGTGAGGATGCGTAATATTACAACTACTAGATCAAAGAACTGACATCTTTCTTCTTCTTTCTTTTCCATACCTGGCAGCACATTGACAATCCATTTCTTCCACTGTTTCCAATCTACAGACTGTGCTCTGGGTTGTATCTGTAACAAGGAGCATTTTGATGTGGACAAATCATCAGTTTGATTTTTACATGCCTGCTTTTTCCTGATGATTTTCTTTCAGATCATAGCTGTATTATGAAATTTTTAATGTTATCATTCATATTACATTGTAAAAATATTCTATGTTTTCAAATATGTTTCTATTTTGAGAAGAACTAACATTTAATATTAAGTCTGCAAACATACAATTTTTTTTTAATCTGTTCGTTATCTGAATTACTTTCTGTAAAACCAAGGCACAATGCAAAAAGTCCCTATTCTATGAAGGGAAGTACAGTGTCAGACTTGGACTCAAATAAAACAATGTATAAGACTCAAGATAATCCAAAAAGCCATCACTCTAGAAATAGTTAGGAATTCTTCTTTATTTTCAGTGATTGCAGAATTAATTAAGCATTCACAAAAGCATATGTCGAATGAGTCTTTAAAGCAATCAAAACATAAAGAAAAGTCAATCATTTAATTATTTTAATCCATCATTCTTATATTTATTAATCACACATTAGTTACGTTCGTTCCTGGCCTTTGAGGAAAAATTGAAGAACATGGACCTAATATCTCATTGAAACTTATGTTCTCAAAAGTTCAACAGGTCAGATGTAGACAGGACATTTCTTCTGACTAGGCCTATGGACCATTGGACATCATCTCAGAGTAAAGGGGCAAGCCATTTAGGACTGAGATGAGGAGGAATGTTTTTCATGCAGAGGATAATGAATGCTTGGAATTCTCTAATTCATAGTTGATTTGCAAGCTCAGTCATTGAATATGTTTAAGGTAGAGATCGATACAATTTTAGATCCTAAGAACATAACGGATAGCATGGGGAATTGGTGTTAAATCATTCATGGTCCAGATTTAATGAATAGGCTTGAGGGACTGAATGGCCATCCTCCTGGTCTTATGTTCCCTGGTTGATTGTTTTCTATTAATTACCCAATTAGTCATTAATTTACATCCCTAACTTTGTGAAAATGAATATTTGAAGAGGATTCATAACCAAAATGCTGCAAATAGCATAATCTGTGCATCGGTGGTACACCAGCTGCCATGATGAATAATGTATAAAAGTAGTTGATCTATCAGTTGTAAATTTATTTTTCTGTCCTACTCCATTAAGTTTCCACAATACTGCCTCACTGACATTGCAGGAGCTAAGAATGAATTGGGTTGTGACCATTGGGACAGTACCCTCATATTAAGTGGAAATGATGTCTGAAGTTGGGGAAGTAATCCCATGCAATTGTTCTCTAGGTCTCGGTAGTACGGCCAGAACTAAATAAACAAGGAACATCGTTCTTAGTTGGAAAGTGAAAAAAGAGACAGCATTAATTAAAAATTAAAATATCTCCACTGTATTTTCACATAATTTTGAATGGTGAACATGGTTTTCTTCATTCTTCACACATTTCACCTCTTACAAATTTTTCAATTATAAAAATCATTTATGTTGTTCAACAAAGGTTTGGTGTTTACTCAGTGATTGCTGTGTGCTCCACCTACTTCATAAGGTGGTGGACATAGACAAATGTGCATGTATAGTGCAGGATGCTCTTTTTGTTATTTATGAGCACTGCAGGATTCCCTTTTACCTATTTTTCAATTGACAGAATCCCATTTTCCTGCAATTCGGGGTTGTACTTAAAAGTTATTGATACATGCTCATAGCATTTATTTTTGACTTGCATCTCAAAAGGAGTTATCAATTTGACCTGTAAAAAACTTATTTCAAATGCTGATAACTATATTTTATAAAACTACACAGTGTGTGTAATTCTGAAAAAAATAATCGTACTCTCTCATCTCAGTTAAGGACAACAGCATCAGAATTTAGTTCTTGATATATATAAAAGTGTGTTAATGGGGATTTATAAAAGTAAATTTTCTTAACTGATCTACAAGGATTCTGCACAATTAAAGCTACATTCTTGACATTCATTTTAAAACACTACATTCCTCTTGTAGATATTTATACAATTAGTTGATCGCCAAAGCCAGTTGGCAGTACTTCCATCAATAGATGCCCAAGTCCAGGACGGCTGGAATGAGAAATGCAGATACAGATCATCACAACTTGTACCCACAGCCTAGGAAACAGACTCAGAATGTGAGTGACTGGGAGTTCACAGCTTCAGCATATTTCACTTGAACACATCACGAATGTTGGCCCCAGTGAGAAAATGAAGGCTGGAATTTTTGCTCTGACCAACAATGATAAATGAATGAGCACAGATCAGAATAGAAATATCAGGTCAAAGGTTCAAATTCCCAGCCTTAACATGATACAGTATTTTGAAACTTCCTTTCTTAAATAAACAATATTTCACTGGCTCCTATAACTCTTTGACAAAACAGATAAGGACGATTAAGGTGGCACAGTGGCCTCACAGGACCAGGGATCCAGGTTCGATTCCACCCTCAGGCAGCTGTCTGTGTGGAGTTTGTATCTACTCCCCGTGACTGCGTGTGTTTTGTCCAGGTGCTATGATTTCCTTCCACAGTCCAAAGATGTGCAGATTAGTTGGATTGACCATGCTAAATGGCCATAGTGTCCAGAGGCATTACAGGGATAGAGTAGAGAGGTGTGCTTGGGTCTAGAGGGGATGCTCTTCAGAGTATCAATGTGAATGTGCTGGGCTGAATGTCCTGCTTCCACACTGCAGGGATTTTATGAAACTGAAAATTAACCCTGCACAATATTGGAGACTTGTATTTTATAGAGGAATATGCTTAACAGTTTGCATATGTTTTCAGAATAGGAGATACAAATTTTATGTTCTAATCATTGGTAAATGGTAATATGTTTGTCTGTGCATAATTTTGAATATTCAATGTCAACACCTTGTAGGTGATCCACCTCTTGTACAACTGCGGTTGCCTATGCTGAAGGAAAGACCTGGACCTCTCCAGTGATTAAAGACCAAGCTCTGCTGCACTGCCCTGTGAGCAACAGGAGACATTAATTACTGAGGCATTAAAAATATTCTGAAACAAATTTGAACCCTTTGGTTTTTGTTATAAAAGTACCTGAAATGGGGAGATAACTGGTCGCCGGTCAAATATTATCCAATTGAGCATCAAAGGGTTTAATGATTTTCTAATTAGGGAGAGGTTTGTATAGAAACACAGAAATTAGGAGCTAGAGTAGGCAATTCTGCCCCTTGAGCCTGTTCTGCCAACCATGACGATAGATGCATTGAGTAATCAATGGCAAGAGAATGGACTGACTTAGTTGGAGGCAAAAATGATGCAGTAACATCTTCAGAAACTTACGTAAATCAGCACTGGCAGCAGACAGATAGTTTCTCTCCATGATTCTATACCAGCTTCAAAATATGCTAGAGTGCCCTAGTAACTAGACTTTCAATTTTGTCTCTTCTGTGGGACATTTGCATAGTTCTTCTTGGAAAATAGCTTCACAAACATCTGCATTGTTGACTGAAACAACAACAATAATAGCTGGCAAAAGCAGCAGGTATGGCAGCATCTGCGAGGAGAAAACAGAATTAATGTTTCAAGTCCAGTGACTCTTCATCAGAATTGATAACAGCGAGGATCAAGCTGCTATTTATGCTGTAAACAGTGTTGGGAGAGGTGTGGGGGAAAGGGAGAGGTGAGCAGATAGGTGGAGACAGAACTCAGAGAGAGAGATATGGAAGGGGAAGGTAAACAAGTGGATTCGGGATGGCAGGCCAGAACAGAATAGAAGCTGAATAAGTGATAATGAGACTTGAGAGATGTAGAGAATAAGTAGTATGTGCTGAAAGCAAACTGTGATGTGATAATAGGCCTGAGAGTGAGTGAAAATAGGTTGGCTGTGCTAAAAGTGACCCATGTCTTAACAGGTCTGGGTGTAGGTGTGGATAAAAAACAAGGAAGAATGGAATTAGGCTGTAAAGTTCTTTAACTCGATGTTGAGTCCCAGATACTGCAGGATGCCCAAGCAGAAAATGAGATGTTGGTCTTCAAGCTTGCTCACTGGAATATTACAACAGACCTGTGACAGAAATGTTGGTGTGGGAACATGATGGTATGTTGATGCAGCAGAAGACTGGAAGCTCTGGGTCATTTTTATGGATATTGTTGACTGGCTCTCACAGGAAAAGAATGCAGCCAAATGGAGGAAAGTGCTTAACTTTACATGATTAAATGTTGAGAATCAATGATACCAAATACACAATATTTGACATACTGAGAAATAGGACAGAGGTAGCTCTACTGCAGGAGTTCCACTTAGGATTAACAGCGACAATATGAACAACAGTTCTGCAGATATCCACACCGGGCTAACTCTTCACCATGAGATGGCCCTCAAAAAATAATAAAAACATTTTTAGTTTGGACCATGAGCAGTCCATCACAGTAAACCACTAGAGATGGAGATCACCAGTTAGCAAGATGTAGGAGCTCAGACATTCTTCAGATTGCTAACCTGAATTCATAAACCAAATTTTAATCTGATATATACAATCAACTTTTATGACATTGAGTATTGATTTGCAGAGAGATCTGGGGGTGCAGGTCCACAGCTGACTGACAGTTGCAGCTCAGATAGATAAGGTAGTAAAAATGGCCTATGGCATGCTTGCCTTCATTGGAAGGGGCATTGAGAATAAGGATAGACAAATTATGCTGCAACTTCATAGAACTTTAGTTAGGCCACACTTGAAATATTGCACACAGTTCTGGTCATCACACTGCATGAAGGATGTGAATGCTTTGGAGAGGGCACAGAAAAGATTTACTTGGATGTTGCCTGGTATGAAAGATTTTAGTAATGAAGAAAGGTTTGAAAGATTGGGTCTATTTTTGTTAGAATGCAGGAGTTTAAGGGGTGACCTGATAGTTTATAAGATTGTGATTGACATGGATAGAGTGAAAGAATAAGGATTTTTGCAAGGATGGAGGAGTCAATTACTAGGGCACACAGGTTCAAAGTGTGACGGGGGAAGTTTGAAAGAGATGTCGGAGGCATGTTTTTCACACAAAGGATGGTGAGTGCCTGAAACATGCTGCCAGAGGAAGTGGTGGAAGCAAATACCATGGCAACATTCAAGAAGCACCTGGACGAATACACGAATAGGAAGGGAATTGAGGGATATGGATCCTGTAAGTGAAAGCAGTTTTGGTATTGAAGGGCAAAATGTGTTGGTGCAGGCTTGGAGGACAAAGGGCCTATTCCTGTGCTGTATTGTTCTTTGCTCCTTCTTCTTTTACTCTTGACATTAAACAAATTCTTTGATGAGAACCTTTGCAAGCAGATTGACATGTATGTCCCACAAGTACATCTACTATCAGAGTTGACATAAACACATTGATCTTCAGCGATTCCAGGAACAATACTGACAACAATTAGTTTCAACTTACACACACAAAACATAATTTTAGAAGGAAGAATAGTGGGTGGAATCTTCCAGGCCCTGAATGACATGGGCAATAGCAAATCATTTGGTGAGAACAGAAAAAATAAGTCTCTCAAATTTGAGGAAAATGATTCAATTTTGTGGACAATGTTTTAACAATTAGATAAAATTCTTGGCAGTCAGCAACAAGGGGTTTATTTGCCTACAACATCTCCTTGTTAACTAATTTAACTTATATGCACTCCTCTAGTTTCCACATACTGCATTGAGTCATAGAAAAATACAGCACAGAAAAACACCCTTCGGTCCAACTCGTCCATGTTGACTAGACAACCTAATCTAGTCCCATTTGCCAGCATTTGGCCTGTATCCCTCTAAACCCTTCCTATTCAGATACTCATCCAGTGCCTTTTAAATCTTATAGTTGTACCACCCTCCACCACTTCTTCTGCCAGCTCATTCCATACATGCACCACTTCTGAGTGATAGTTGTCCCTTAGATCACTTTTAAATCCTTCCCCTCTCATCTTAAAACTATGTCCTCCAGTTTTGGACTCCCCCAACCTGGGAAAAAGGCCTTGACCATTTACCTATCCATGCAGTGACATTAGACAGTGATAAAACTAATGTGGAAGTCTGAGTGGCTAATTGGTGGCTGCAACTCGCTGAAGTTTTCTCCAGGTTTCTATCCTGACCAACATTCCTCACCACCTCAAAGAATGTTCCATGGCTGTGTCAGCCTTCATGCTTCGGACAGGGACATTGACATGGA
This sequence comes from Hemiscyllium ocellatum, assembly GCF_020745735.1. Taxonomy (NCBI): domain Eukaryota; kingdom Metazoa; phylum Chordata; class Chondrichthyes; order Orectolobiformes; family Hemiscylliidae; genus Hemiscyllium; species Hemiscyllium ocellatum. Next base: position 24,838,776 of record NC_083417.1, on the reverse strand, counting down.
GCAAGCACCAACCTTATCTTGTCAGCATGGCACAGCTCTGACTCACTTGTAACACAATTCACTGCTTCAATACTGCTCTTTAGAGTACAATACTGCTCTTTAATTGCATATCTGCTGGCAGGTCTCTTTGCACAGAACAACAGACATCTGTCCTCATGCACTGGACCAGGATGTACCTCAGGTGTTTGGATTATCTCCTTAGCTCTCACTCACTTTGCACCTTCTTGAATGCTCTCAAATTTCTGCAACCCCTTGCCTTTTTGTACAGATGTTGTGTGGATGTCACTGATATCTGCAGAAGACAAGAAATGGAGTGAGTTGTGAAATATGGGGTAGAAGCTTGCACATGTTAAGGCACAGTGGTGATTAAGGGAGGGCAGCGCAGCACTTGATAATGAATCTTCACTTGGAGATCATGGCATCCTGTATGAGTCATTTCTACCCTTCATCGCAGGCTCAAAGATCCTCATACAAGATGAGCAAATTAATGTTGGGCTCCCTGCAGCTATTCTTGGTTTTCTCTGCCCTACTCTGAGACATTTTCTTCTGGAATGAGTCAAAGGTAGGGTTTCAGGAAATGGGGGTGGGTGAAAACCACAGAGAGAAGATGCTGCATGCAATAGACCATGAGACTTGGTGGGAGGTGGGTTCAGCAGCTGAGCTAGAGTGAGTGTGTGCTCACAAAGAGAAGATGGTGGCCCACACCCCTGTGCAGTAGGCTAGGAACCCACTCATGGTAGTGCCAAGCATTCTTCCAGACTATGAAGACCACACTAATCTGGGTGGCAATCTCAGACCAGGCTGGCACCATCTGCTGCCCTGGTCCTCTAGCAGTCCTGAGGAAAGGGGATGAACCTTCTTTCCATTCATCCATTCACCAGGACCTCCCAGTCAATGTCAGCAAAGCCGGTTGACATTTACTCTCATTTGTCTGACTCTGGGGCAATTTGTCTTGCACTGAACCTGTGAAGGGCACTCCTGGATTGCAGAGATTGACCTGGTGCACAGCTGGGCTTTAACTATAGAACCTCTACAGTCTGGAAAGAGGCTCTATGGTCCAACAAGCCCTACTTTGAGGAGTAATGCACCCAGACACATTCCCCTATCTTATATTTACTCCTGACTAATGCACCTAACCTACACATCCCTGAACACTATGAGCAATTTAGCATGGCCAATCCACCTGGCCTACACATCTTTGGATGATAGGAGGAAACCGGAGCACCCGGGGGAAACCCATACAGTCACATGGAGAATGTGCAAACTCCACACAGATAGTCGCCTGAGGCTGGAATTGAACCCAGGTCGCTGACACTGTGAGGCAGCAGTGTTGACCACTGACCTTCCGTGCTGCCCTAAATAGCCACAGCAAACTCAGTATCCTGGGAGTAAGTACATCCACTACAGGCGAGCACAAGAAAGGCGCTATGTTGCCATGGTGCAAATGTAATCAAGTGAGCAATGTAAAAATGCATGAGAAAACTCATTGGAGCTCACGGAATGAAACCTCCAATGAAACTTGCCAGAATTGTCACTTAGCCAATTTGTTGGAAAATTCAACCCAATGTTACATTCATTTCTTGATTTGCCAATCTTGCATGATGAGAATTTAAAGTAAAAGCTTTTAAATCAATTCTTAATATTGTTGGTTCAGTGTTATACCTGCCGTCATAATTGTCCATGTTCTGCTTTAGTATCAGGTGATATGTAACAGCGATCTTGCTTTATATGCTCCTTTATCACATTTTCAACCGCAGGCATAATGCAATATCTTCAAGAACTTCTGTAACCCTCAGGTCAGAGATGTTGAAGTCTCAATTACGGTTGTTACCTATGTATGGAAGAGAAGGAGAAATAAAATGAAGTGATTGATCGGGTGGCTGTAAAATGTAATCAAATGAGCCTCTCTTTCACAGAGGAAAGAGTTAAATATAACATTTTTTTCTGAAAAGCCCTTTATGTAGGTCTTGTGGAATGAGCTAAAAGAGACTTCAATTTCCCCTCTTTTTGTGGCTTCTACCAAAATAAAGCCTCATGTACAACCATTTTCTTTTTCAGCACTTGGCCTAGAAGTATCTTTATTGCTCTGAAATTGAAGTGAATGGCTTGTATTCACTTGGCTTTGGGAGAAATGTCAATGTTTCTTTTCCTCATTGAAAGTACAGAATGCGCATGGTGTACAAATAACAGATTCTTCCAACAAAAGAAGTGCACAATTCTCCTTTACTGTTGTTAGTTCTATCTTTGGTATGGATAGGGAGCCTAGACATCCCTTGGGGATGCTTGCACTCTTTCACTATCATGACTAGATACAAACAATCCAAAGGCATTTGTTGCTGCATCCACAGCCTTAGGAAAATGCAGCTGGAACATCAGCAGTGCAAATTTCACTTAACTCCAGCATGGTTAATTGCATTAGACAAAAAACTGACCCCAAAACACTAGAGATGGTCAACACTTAGTTGCTGCTGAAAAGCTGTTAAGTTTATGATAATTTCTCCGAATATTAAAGAGTCAAAGAGTCAGACAGCATGGAATAGGCAAGTCAGCTCATCAAGTCTATACTGACTTCTTTACTTAATTCCACTCTCTAGCACTTGGTTCATAGCCATCAGAGTTTGTCCCTGTATTTTTTTTTAGTAGTTATGAGATTTCCCGCCTCTACTATCATCCCAGGCAGTGCATTATAGATTCCCCTACTCTCTGGGTGAAAACATCTTTCCTCAAGTCTCCCCTAAATCACCTACCCTTCATCTTAAAATTGTGCCCTCTCATTACTGACCCTTCAATTTAGAACAGCTACTTCCTGTCCATCCTGTTCATGCCCCTCATAATCTTATATACCTCTATCCCTCCTCAGCCTTCTCTGCTCTGAAGAAAATAACCTGATCCTCTGTAATCTCTCTTCATAGTTACAATGTTTCAATCACAGTGAATCTTCTGTGTAATCACATCCTTCCTACAATGAGATGACCAGAGCTGTATACAATACTCCGGCTGTGGCCCAAGTGAAGAATTAAACAGCTTAAATATAATCTCCTTGTTCTTATAATCTATGTCACAACTGATAAAAATAAATGTCCCCGATGTCTTCTGAACTAATCTATTAACCTGTCCTGCATCCCAAGATCCCTCTGTTCCTCTGAACTTCCTCGTGTTCTTCCATTCAATGAGCATTCCCTCACCTTGTTATTTCTTCCAAAGCTCATCATCTCACCCTTTCAAGGTTAAAGTCTATCCACCTCTGAACTGCTTATCTGACAAACCCATCCTGGAACCTAAGATCTTCTTCTTCCTGTTTGACCACTTGGGCAATCTCATTATCTGCCATTATCTCATCATTAAATGTATTTACCATCCCCTTCACATTCATATCTCCCTCACATTCTCATCTATATCATTTAGATATATTACAAACAATAGAAGATCCACCATTGGTCATTTTGGTGGATACCAGTTTCCAGTCACACCAACAGCATTCTACCAGCACCCTCTGTCTCCAAACACTAAGCCAATTTTGGATGCAGCTTTATCATTTTCTCGATGAGTTTAATTCGACTTCCTCATGCAGTCAGAAGCCTGGATCATTTGGACAGTATTGTGATAACCTGCCACTGGAGAAATCCAGGCTGGTAACTCTTTCAAGCTTTGAAGCTATCACCAACATTTTACAATTTAAACAAAGCAAAAAATTGCAAATCTTCATGAATATCATTTCTCTAATATATCTCTGTTGTGAGCTGATTTCCCAAATTATTTTTCATTTCTAAACAAAATACTTCTCTTGTATTTAAAACCTTACATGCAGTTTCTCATTATATGATCTTTTCTTGACAGCATATGAGACTGAGGGAGGACCTTACAGGGGTGTATAAGATCGTGAGGGGCATGAATAGGGTGAATTTACTCAGTCTTTTTCTCAGAGTTGGGGAATCGAGGATGAGAGGGCAACAGTTTAAGGTCAGAGGGGAAAGCATAAAACTGAACCTGAGGGCAACTGTTTTGACATATAGGTTGGTACGCATATGGAATGAGCTGCAGCAGAAATGGTTAAGGCAGGTACATTAACAACATTTAAAAGACAATTGGACAAATGCATAGATAGAAAAGGATTAGAAGGATTTGGGCCAAGTGCAGGGAAATGGGGTGAGTGTGGATGAACATTTTGGTCAGCATGGTCCAATTTGGACCAAATGGCATGGCTCCGTGTTGTAGGACCCGATGACCCTAAGCTATTGGTCACAAAGGCCAGCAGTTTCTGAATACAAAGTCTAATGATTAAAGCCTATTGCTGGGGAGACCCAGTGACGAACAGATAAGTCATTTTTAAAATTTCTTGTCATGGGATGGGAGGGTCACAGGGAATGGGAGTGAGAGATATTGGAGGCAAGTGCAAAAGAATGGTTTTCAGAGACTAACCTTTTGCTCCCACCTGTGCCTCCAATAGCCCGCAGATTGGGAAAATTGAAGGTGCCCAATAGCCCAGCTGGTGCACCATGATTTCCCATTTGTAAACTAACCACGCTTCCCATTCATCAGAAAAGCACACGATTTGGGAGTTAGGAGAAAGTGAGAACTGCAGATGCTGGAGATCAGAGTCAAGAGTGTGGTGCTGGAAAAGCACACCAGGTCAGGCAACATCCAAGGAGTAGGAGAATTGACGTTTCAGGCATAAGCCCTTCATCTTTCCTGATGAAAGGCTTATGCCTGAAATGTCGATTCTCCTACTCTTCAGATGCTGCATGATTGGGGAGGTGCTGAATTCATGCCCTTCATGATCTTTTAATGATGTCAAGAGCTTTAATTGGTGATGGGTTGGGAAGATCACCTATGGACCATCTTGTCCATAACATAACTGGTGAGATGGCAAGGGGTAAACCCACTTAATTATTTTCTCTCCTTGCCACTTCTCTTGCCATATCCAGGCAGTGAAAATTCTGCCCTATGTTTGGCCACATCTTCTTAATCAAAAATGAAAGAACAGTATTCTGGGATATCCTGCTCTGGTTTCAATCCCTTTAATATTTCCCAAGTTTTGTTTTAATTACAAGATTTAATTTCACATGGGTACGTCTAGGGGAACACAATTAGAAAGAATTTAAAACTATAATGTCAACAATAAAATTTCTTGACAACTTCCAACATGCTTGGTCAACACCCATTTTCAATTTAGTAAAATGAAATGTGGATCAAATGATAATCTCCATTGATGTTAGCTGAAGATTGTGTAATCCTGGAAAAATAGTTTCTAAAGGTCACCCACCCAAGACAATCATCAGTTTGTCTTTTGAATTCAAAAGTATGTATTATCTTTCCTACACTTTTTCACCTAATGTATTACTTTTGAATATTTATTTTTAAACAGAGCAGATGCATTGTGAAGTTCTTCCATAATTATTGACACCTCATGAAATCCACAGAACATGCAGGCTTTAAGAAAAACATCTTTTTATGAATGTTTTTTCAACCAATACAAATGGCAAACCGTCTGTGCATGTTTAAGTAAGTTATTTCACCCCACATTCAGGACCAATTGATGTCAGAAATTAATAAATATTTCAATGGAATTTCCAAAGTAGTTCATACATTTCTTTAAAATAAGTATCCCCATTCATGTCATCTGCATAAATTGTTTCAACAAATTAAAAGATGAAGGAAATACATCAGAAGACGAGCCTTATAAAAACTGAAAGAACGATGGATGTGTAAATCAGAAACAAAAACAGAAATTGCTGGAAAAACTCAGCAGGTCTGGCAGCACCTGTGGTGAGAAATCAGAGTTCATGTTTCAGGTCCAGGGACCCTTCCTCAGAACTTTATAAATGCAGTTTGCTCTTGTTTTCCTTGCCAATGAATGTCCATCTATATTTTCAAACAGGACTCATCCGCTGATGTGAATGTTACATAGGAGCTTTTTACTGTTTGCAAGGAGTTTTATTAGAAAGTTCAGTGTACTCGTTATTTTTACTATCTTGTCAGCAATATTGGTGATTTGAAAACATATTTATATTCAATTATTAATAAGAAAACTATACTTGATTTACAGAATAGCATGGAAATATTATCCAAACTTTCTTCAAACAGAATAATCTAGGCGTTTTCCTTTTGTTAAACTATAATCCAACTTCAATTTTAAAAATCCACTAAAATGTGTTTATTGATAATGCCATTGCAATTCTAATTTAGTTTAATTATTAATAAATGCAAATCCATCCCTTCTAGATACTTTTCATAACAAGTAAATTGCTTTGCACCTCTTATAACTATTCATTTAACTTAATTGCTTAATCTTTCTAATTAATCTGTGTCTTACATAAAATATATTACACCTACCAAACACTATTATTGGGAAAGTCAAAACTTGGGTATTCTTTTGGTAGTTTTTAAAACTCAATTTCAATGTAATTTGTCATAAATAATGCTGAGGTCAGCTATTCTAGACAGAGCAATCATTTGAAATGGTAGAATTTCCAGTCATTTCACCAACTGTTATTCTATACTACTCCAGCCTACCAAGGTCACTACAAGATTCACCTATAGTCTGCACTGAATGAATTCAACCTACCCAGAATTCATGTATAATTTAAGCTCATCTTCTTTAGTATTACAATGCATTTGAAAAAATACTTTATTACACCAATATATTGGCACAAACCAGCATGCATTATGCATCACATATTATGATTTTTGATTAAATATCACAAATAAGAAAAGATCTTTTAGACGATTGTATTTTTTTTCTTAAATGGCATAAAATTCACCTTTTCAAATCAGGATCAAACATCATGCCATTTACGTTCTTCAAATTTATGGAGCCAACTAGAAGGGCTGATAGATTTATCTTGCAGCATTTGTAGTGCTTTGGTGATATAAGCTCTGCAATGACTCCAGTACTTCTTTCTGAATCAAACTATACCTTGTCTCTTTGAAGACTGACAAAATTCCCAAATGGATTTCAGCATCATGGTGTTTGTTAATAACTATTAATTATTAAAATATTTCCTGTATCATTTCCATATAGCTGACTATGAAATAATTGAAGTAATTATGCTTAGTTGTATTTCCACTAGAAAAATAAACCAAAATTGAATTGTTTTCTATTTGTTAATTTTTGGACAAGACTTTACTACTTAGGAAATAAAACTATCATGAGGTGATTACTGGAAATGATTTTATATTGGTTACTTGTAATGCATGTCATCGTAAATATTCAGTGCTCACAATTCCCACTTGATAACGAATGGTGCAATTGTTTGTTATCGAAAGGATGTTAGTTGAATGTATAAAAGGAATTATTTTATCTTAAGCAAACATCAACCAAAATCAGGTTATTTTCAAAATTATTAGCCACTGGCCTTTAATGATTTCAGGATTATTCAATGGTTCAAAATGTAAAAAGATAACTGTGAAAATACAAATTGCTTTTGAGCTTAAGTTGATGTATGGCTTTCAGAGCCTTCACTTCAGAACATAAACAGGCAGAATTTAAAAAGGAAGGAACAGTCAAAAAATGGCATAACAACAGTATCAATTCTATAAGTGGACATTTTAAAACAAGAAATAACATACTTAATTTATTTTTTTATGTGAACAGCACCTGAGTATATTTATCAAACGCCACTAATATTACACAATACCCTCAATTTAAATGGCCATCTAACATGAAGGTGACCATGCTCACAAAGGTGTATAATATCAAAACATCCTGGATATAATATATTCAGAAATAAAATTACATTTTCTAATGTATGTATGTTTTATTTTAGTTAACTCTTTTGAATTATTTATTTCCCTGAGTACATTTGTTTTTGTTCAATGGAAATGCAATAAATTTGAAATTTGGAATCTTCAAGTCTTTTTCTTAAAATGTATGATTGTTCTCCTGCTTTGTTAATCTTCTCAGAAGACAATTTGCTTTTTAGCAACGGAAGAAAAATGAAATAAATATTATTTGGGTGAACACTATGAAAATGACAGTGAAATATCTGTAAGTTACAGACCTGCAAACAAAAACACGTATGTCACAAGACTCTTCATGATTATCATTGTATTGCAGCCAGATTGCAGAAAGGAAAACGATGCTTTGGTTGTTGTCCAGCAGCATGTAAGCCAGTAACATACTTTACGTGAGAAGCCATTTTGCAAAGCGAACAGTGTCATTGAAGCCCACTGGCTTTCGAGAAGACAAGATGCAAGTGCCAGAATTCATCTATAAGAAGTACTGTACACATCCTTGAAGCCTATTGCAGTCATTTATTTCACTGCAGAGTACTGCCACTCAGATCGTGTTCATGTTATTTGTACACAAGTATGCTTTAGGGTTAAACAAACTTTTCTGTCATTACTTTTTGCTTCACAGTTTGAAAAAGACCTGCTCAAAATCCAGTTCATTTTCTTTCTTTAAAATTACCTCTTCCTGTTAATAAAGTCTCTGGAACAAAGAAAAACTGCAAACATGATATTTTATTGAATTAATATATGTCAGAAACTACAATGATATCTTCACAGACCTTCATTTTACAATTTCTGAAACGAAAAGCATTGATTTCTGAATGTTACAAAAGTTGCCTAGTGTGAACTCCTTTTCTCTGTATCCTTCCCTTTACTATTGTACCTTAAAAATCTCCATATTCTGGGAACAAATTTATCTCTTTTATTATCATCTTTTAGTGACAACAATATTCTGGGAGCTGGGGAGCTGCTAAAGACATGTCATTCATCTCAGGCAACAGGACAGAAAAACAGTTGTTTGAGAAGAGTGAATTGGTTTGAACATTTAGTAAATTACTAAATTTCTTCAGGTATCTTAGATTTTAAGTTATATTTATGCATCATTAATGTTCAATTTATTGCAGATTTAGTAGGGTGAAAAAATCCCAATTATTACAACTCTCACTTGAGAAATTTTACACCTTTAAAATTATTTGTATTCACCTTATTCAGCTGTACACATCAAAACCAAAAGCTTTCCTTTGCAGAGTTCATTAAAACTGTAGTACATTTTGCTTGTGCATTTTTGTATTCTTGTTCATTTCTAATTCTTTGTTTGAGATGAAAGAAAAGGAATGTAGGAAAAATATCATAATGCTAAGATAAATGTATCCCCTGCCCCTTATCACTTTTGCTAACCTGATGATTTCATTCAATAAAGAGTCACTTTCGATCCAAAATGAGAGAGAGATAGAGAAAGAGAGAGAGAGAGAGAGAGAGAAAACATCCTGGCCGCATCTGTTCCAGGAGATTTGAGAAATATGGCTGTATTTTCAGCTCGAGAATCACATTTTCTGCTGATGGTATATGTGCTGTAATCTGTATACACAATTTAATCCATCAAAGAATCACCAGCACCATATCAATCAAGCTTTCATCAACTTGTAAAAACAATATTTTGATTCAATCAGGCTCAAGACCAGCTGTTAAATATTTGGCACCCCATCATAATGCATGAGACACAAATTAATCCGGTGTCACTGAGCTGCTCTATGGAGGCTACTGCAACAGTCAAATATTTACATGCCATCCCACATGTCCCACAAAAGAGGTCGGGGAAACAATGGCAAACAAATTAATATTTCAGCATTCAGCAGATTTCTTATTTTTGTGTGACAGAGCATATCATTTTCTGGGATGTTTGAATTTTATAGGGAGAGACAGCAGGAGTGGGTTATTACTAAGTGAGAATTTCCTGTTCAATTTTCACTGGCACTTCCAGCTACATATTCTTCCTTTGGAATTCAACCTAAAAAGGCTGATTCATAAGGGAAATGTACACCAACGATTGTATTATTTCCATCACTTGATGGAGCAAAATTTTAAATGCAATAAAGGTGCATTATTGTATAGAAAGGAGCAAAATACTTTCATCAGAATATGTGTTAATGCAGTATTTGCCTTTTGAAACATACCTGTTAAATTTGCCAATTTGATGCTGCATACTTTGGCATGAAATGAAATTCAAATATTTTGTTCTTCTAATGATTATGCTCTTTCCTAATTTACCCTGCTAAAACATATGCAAGAAATATTAATCTGTTATTGTACTAAAAGAGATTGAAAAGCAATTTTCTCAAAGGGGCATTTGATGTATTAATTTTCTGATGGATTCATTGCATTTCCTACAATCTATAAAGATTGCAGCTAATACTTGTGAAAAAACCACTCCCTGTTTTAATAGGGAGCAAAAACAATTTAAATATTTAAATGTTACAATTACAAATACACCACTCTTTTTGTTAAAAATATCTCATGGAATTTGTGATAAACCAATATTTAATGCCTGCTTCTCTATAAAGCAATTTTGCTAGTAATATAAATATTGAAACAAAATGATTTAGACTTACATTAATATATAACATTTTTAAAGCTTAGTTTAGAAATGTTCAATATATTTCTGATCAATAGAATGCAAAGAAAGTTATTCCTATATTACTTTCATGAATAGCAATTGACCATGGAAAGTTGAACTGTATGGATGTGTAAATTGTTATGAATGGTTGTGTTGTGTAAGGAGCGTAAGTTTTGCAATATGATTTCAACTTCACATTCACTGACATTCTTTACAAAATCAGAACCAAGTCATCAAAAATATATTACAGAGACAGTTAGAAATCAACAAGATCATATCTATACTTTATTAAACAAAAATTATATTCAGGCTAATTACAAGAACTGAAATTAATAAAGGTGCACTCATATTTCAATACATGGCTTTCACTATTGCATTTTTCCCCAAATTTGTTGTCCTATAATACAGTTTATTAGAACACATTTATATTTGTTTAGAGATATGTGATACAGTCTGATATCCTTATTTCAATGATATAATCTGAGTTTTAGTTTATTTTTGTATATTTTAAATCATACCCCTAAATGGAAGGATACATCTAAGAATTTAACAAGAAAACAGGAATTTAAAAATAATTTAATGGTTTCAGTAACAAATTGTGTGTAAATATTAGCCAATCATATAGCTAACAAAACATATGAAATGGATACATCAATGTGGCTTTACAATTTGTTTTTATTCACATTTTGTAACTGAAACATGCATGGAGTCTTTTTTCAGTAAACGACAGAAATTCACAACTAAATAAATGGCACAATTCAGTTGTTCTTTAAGCATTTGCTAAGAAAGTCATATTTAGATTTTATACAACACAGGTCAAAAATGTACCATTTCTTTAAAAACAATTTTGTTGTTTATTAATATCTCAACAATAGGACCCAGGCACAGTTATAAATACTCCATGACTTTTCAACATTAAAAACTCTTCCAAAATACTTGAAATTTTACAATACTTTTCAATATTTTGACAGCTCTTTATCTTATAATTTTCTTTGCTGAATTTTGAAGATTTTTTTAACCCATGTTCTCAAGTGACAATAGAAATTACAGATATGTTTCAAGGAACTGACCTCTCATTGCCGGTAAGGGCATTACTGCGGTTTGCTGTCTCCTACAGCGTCATGTATTTACCTCATGTAAGACTGGATAGTTTGAACAATGTGGAAGACATAATACATATATTCACTGATCTTATTGCCTTGAATTATCAACTTTGTGTCTCATATATCGCATAATTTATAATTCATACATGCAAGCTGCCCAAAGTGCTTTTAGATAATGTGATACCACAGTCACTTGAATCAAAAAAAACTTCACTGTAGACAGAGTTGTCTGATTGCATGCTGCTAAACCTTCAACAAGGGAATAAATACGTATCTGTACAAAAAGTTTTGTCACTTAAAGATCCATTTATCCTGTTTTTTATGTCTTTTAACGAGATAAAGGGATAAAATTAAATTGGCAAGATTTATAAAAATGTTAAAACATTAAGCAAGTAAATTTGTAATAATCCATGATCTACATTTTCAGAGACTAATTCAATTATTTAAAGAAAATATTTAGACAGTGTATAGCTAAAGGATTAGGGATATTCCTTGCTGACAGTTAAGATCTAACATCATTCAACTTCATTGTCATTTCAATAAACTATTCCAACAACTCACTATATAATTTGTAAACTAGTGGGCATTAGAAGACAGTGAATTTCAAAATTGTGATTCTTACTTTTCATGGGATTCTGCATTATCCTGATCATATTCGACATGACTTCAAAGATTCAGAAAACCAAGAAATAATATTTCTGTGAAAGCTCTCAGCTGATTTGAAATTAGAGTGGAAACTGGAATTAAAAGTATTGTAAAAAATATTTTGTACATCAGTAATGATTGTTGGACACCAGATCAAATAAGGCAAGAGTGAGGCATGAACTAACAATGTATAGATGAATTTACATTACCTAATGGTCTGCAACGTTGTCAAAAATAACTCCAAAACAGAGAAATATGAAATTTGAAATAGGAGTAGGAAGAAATAAAATATAATGTAAAATTGCTAGAGGTTAACTGAAAAAAGCATTATGTTGGAATAGAGTGGTAAAATTGACTTTATTTATACAAGACACACATTGTTAAAAAAATGTGCAGGATGAAGGTTTTGAGCCTGTGCAATAGATTTAACCTCAAAAACTGGACTCATTTTACACACTCTGATAATGTACATTAATTTTTGACAATACATGACCAAACATTCATCCTGGGTATGCATGGTCACACATTTTCGCTTTTGCTGATATAGCCTCAGGCAACAATGCACATTCATTTGTGCAGAGAATCCTGCGCTGTCATCCCAGTAAAATGGAGATAAACAAAATTAAAGCTACAAGAATATACAGCCTCTGAGATAAACAATTGTTCAATATTTTGCATTATCATTTTTGCGTCAATTTATTACATCCAAGAACAGAATAGTGGTCATTAAAAAAAGGTGTTTGTTCATCACTTCTTGAGACACTTTTAAATAGGTTTTCTTCCTATAGTATAGATGAGAAAATTAAATCATAAAAAAGTATTGATTTTTCATTTCAGAATCACTTTCTAAATCTCTTTGAAGTATAATTCTATGTCCACAGTGGTCATGTCTTGAGCAGCAGTCCTGTCTCACATCCATTATTATTGTAACTCTGATGGGGGTGATGCTTATTTACATTTCAATAGTGACTTGACCAGGAACTGTTGATAGGTGTCTGCATTAGGCTGCCACAATGCTGTACCCCAACAGCGACACATTATTATACTGCGGAAACACTAAGGCTGGTACACACAACAGTGCTTTATCAAAAACAGTAGGCATTCTAGGTTGGCTACGATTAAATCTGGAGCCAAACCCTAAAGAGAACATTTAGGCAATTATGAGGAACAAAACAAAGCAACGCCAAACACAACCCGTCAAAGAACTAGAACAGAAAACAATACAGTACAGAATCCGTTTTCATGTCTCCTGGAGAGGTGGGAGACTGCTAAACTAAACTATATTGTGGTGAAAACATTTATGTACAGAGTAATCAGTAGGGGTTCAATGATTATAAAAATGTAAGATCAATCTATCACAAGCTCTCCAAAATCACATCAACACTGCGTCGAGAGCCACCATCGGTATCACAACAAAAGAATGACATTTGCTGCGACGGACAAAATTTGAGGTCATCACAAATCTTGACTATCAGACAATTTTCCTGCCACAAATGAAGTGCTGAATAGCGCCTTACAGTTTGTACTCAGGCATTTGCAAATTTTTGTGCATGTCAAAATATTTCAATTCTGCATACTTATTCTCAGGACAATTTTCCATCGCTTCTGAGTCTGCTAGATTCAACAACAGCAGCAGTAATTTTGGTCCTGCACAATAATTCTAAGAAATAGTTAATTTCTGGGACTAAAGCTGATTTTTACAGCAATTTCCAAAACAGTACTCCTAAAATTACTTAAGCTGAAAGATTTCCTACTAGCAGTTTATTTTAAGAGCAGTTCTTCCTGGATGTAGAACATACGTTTGTTTCTTAACAAATATTAATATGATTGAAACAAAACCTTTCATTTTTATTACATTCAGCCTCAACAGGAAATAAAAAGTTGTATTTGAAATGATTACCTCAGAAAAGATCCACAGCAATATTTAAGCCACCTTCCCAATGTATTTTGTGTGAAAATATTGTATTTTTTGAGATAGAACTTGAAAATGTTTTATTGATATTTTTTAAAACAAACTACCCCTCCCAACGCTGATAGTTCTTCAGCCTAGACCAGCAGATAGTTTCAACTTGGGCATTCCCTGGCCCATCGCCTATGAAGTTTTGTGCTCACCAGTCTGAGGTGTGCATTTGCAGCTTGAGACAGGATTCCTACCAGATTTTGAATTTCCCTCAACCACATATTGCTCCATCTGGTGGCTTGGTCAATTACAGGAAAAATTCAACCACTACACTGAATGATGAAAAATTCCAGTTGCGTCTATTATTGAACCTTGGACCCTCTGAATGGGCAATAAGAGCTTTGCTACTCTCAAGGACTGTCCTTCTTGAAATGAAGGTTTTAAACCACAAGATAGGCGATTCTCTCAAATGACTGCTTTTTTTCACTTGATAGCAAACAAGTTGACCACTGACGATAATAGCATTTTACTGAGCAACATTACACCAAAAAAGAGAATAATTGGAATTATATAAAAAACAAAACAGATTACTGAAAACCATTAATTATAATTAGAATATCCAGTCAGATATATGATTTTTTTACTGTTTATTCGTGATGTGCTAAAAATAATGAATTATCGTTCAGTAATCAAGATGTGGGGCTCCGTGTATTTGATTTTCAGTTCTAGCTCTGAATTCACTAAGTCTTTTCCAATCTCAAATGGGTCCATCCCAAGGAAGGGAACATTAGTCAAAAAAAACATTCTTGTTTACAATCGACAAGTGTTCCCTCTTGGATCACCAAAAGGTGACTTCTGGAGGCAATCCGATGTTAGATAATCTCTGTTGAGGAGGATTTTGTAGTGGGGTGGGTTGCATCAAGAGGAAAACCTTTGCCGTAAAATTGCAATTTGAGAGCAGAAATGAATCCTTCTTAACCCTCAAAATTTTTTTTTGTGAAGTATATTTATGCCCAGGGTCTGGAGTTCAAAATCAATATGGAATTCAGATGGTTACTGTCATGCTTTAACTGCTGTTGGGGAAAAAAAAATGGAATACTTAATGCCAATGAATTTAGAATGACCTTAATTTCTGAGATAGATGCTTTAGTTTTTGTGAAACAGCATCCAAGGTCATAACCAATTCTTGAGATGTTTTATGTTGGGAGCAAAATGTTGGTCAGTCACTTATCTTTTTGTATTTCACATTGTGTGTTTGCCTGCAGTTTCTTAAGTCCTATAATTCAGCTTTAGCAAGACACCATGTTTGATGGGCAGTCACACTGGGCAGTCTTCTATTTATTTTCTTTTAAAGACTACTCCTTCTAAATCCAAATCAGGGTTAGATGGTTTTATAGCAGGCATTATATGGTGCCTGCTGTTTGAGTAACTGGTCTGCACATTTGGATCATATTCAGTGCACTAAAATAAAAAGCATTTGTAGAAATGTGGGTTGGTACTGTTGGTTTAATAAAATTGGTGAAATCACAGAATATTGACAGCCCTGAAAAAGGCAACTTGTATCTATACCAGCAAAAAAAAACATGTTCCCTGGTCCAGTCAGGCTTTCCAGCATTTGGTCCATAGCTCTGCAAGTTAAAGGACTTTAGGTGTACATTCTGACACCTTTTACATGAATTGAGAGTTTCTGACCTTCCTGCAACTTTCAGGCAATGAGTTCAAAATCCCGACTGCCCTTTGGGTGATAAAACCCTCATCTCCCTTCAATTTTTTCTGCCAATTATTTTAAATATATGCTGCCAGCCATTGACCTCTCTGCTTATGTAAATAGGTCCTTCCTGTCCGGTGTATCTACGCCCCTCACAAAGAAATTCCTAACCACAACATCCGAGGAATTGGAACTGTCTTACACAAGGTGACATCCTAAAAATCAGTAAAACAAACCCGAAAAGCATAGCAGTCATAAAATACAAAAGGATTCTTCAAGATCCAATAGAGTTGTAACATATATCCAATACATTTTCTTAACAGTGGCTGAAATGCTCAAATCATCAAGAATGTTATAATTTATGTAATGAAATGGATCTCAAGAACAAATAAATATTGACCATTTAATGTGGATAATAATCCATCAAAGGTATACGGTAATAATTAGAGTCAGAGAGATGTACAGCATGGAAACAGACCCTTTGGGCCAACCTGTCCATGCCGACCAGACATCCCAACCCAATCTAGTCCCACCTGCCAGTACCCGGCCCATATCCCTCCAAACCCTTTTTATTCATATACCCATACAAATGTCTCTTAAATGTTGCAATTGTATCAGCCTCCACCATTTCCTTTGGCAGCTCATTCCAAACACGTACCACTCTCTGCAAGAAAAAGTTGCCCCTTAGGTCTCTTTTATATCTTTCCCATCTCACCCTAAACCTATGCCCTCTAGTTCTGGACTCCCCGACCACTGGGAAAAGAATTTGCCTATTTATCCTATCCATACCCCTTATAATTTTGTAAGCCTCTATACGGTCACCCCAAGCCTCCAATGCGCTAGGGAAAACAGCCCCAGCCTGTTCAGCCTCTCCCTGTATCTCAAATCCTCCAACCCTGGCAACATCCTTGTAAATCTTTTCTGAACTCTTTCAAGTTTCACAACATCTTTCTGATAGGAAGGAGACCAGAACTGCACGCAATACTCCAACGGTGGCCTAACCAATGTGGGCCAAACAATAACAGAATTATAACATTATTAATACAATTTTAGATTTTCCCACCTTATGGAGTCTGAGCAGACAGGGAGTTAAATTGGTTACTGTGGCATACATACATTTATTCCATTGCTTTCTAGGCAGTTGGGCATCTAACTTACCCTTCTGAGAAGGTGAAAGGTACTCCAGATGGAAGAAAAAGCTGAATCCTTCTTTTAATATATACCTTCAGGACTCATCTGCAAATATAACCTGAGGCCTGCATAGGGAAACAATGCAGCTTAATCCCTATTAGGTCCTATCCCTAATGGCGTAGGGAGTTAGGACCAGAAGAGGCCTAGAAAAGCAAGAATGTTTTTTTTAAGCTTTGTTTTGCATTAGGAAGAGCTGAAATGTACTTCTGAACCTTGTAAGGAAATCTTAAGCCTCCACAGACCTGAAAATCTCTTCCCCTCCCATGATCATAATGTCTTCTCAAACACCCAACCGAATTTTGGGAAGAATTATTTTGTCTTAATAGATAGCTTTCAAAATCCATTATTCGCTGCACAATCACCAGGCAGCTACCACTGCCCATCAGGTTTCAGGTTTGAAAGATATGGGGAAGGCTTTTGGAGGTAAAGAAATGGCTGGAAAATGGGAAGTCTTCAAAAATTAGATAACACAAGTCCAGAGGGTTAGGGTGAAGGGCAAGGCTTCTGGTGTGGGGAATGCTGGATGACTCGAGAAACTGAGGTTTTGGTCAAGAATAAGCAGGAAGCATGTGATAGGTACAGACAGCAGAAACTGAGTGATTCCATTGAAGTGTATAAGAGCTCTTCAATGAATATACTTAAGAGGATAATCAGGAGGACAAAAAGGGGACATGAGATAGCTTTGGCACATAGAGTTAAGGAGAGTCCAAAGGGATTCTACAAACACATTAAGGACAAAAGGGAAACTACTTATAGAATAGGGTCCCTTAAAGGTTGGCAAGGCAGCCTAGGTGTGGAACCACAGAAGATGGGGGAGATACTAAATGAGTATTTTACATCAGTGTTTATTGTGGAGAACAATAATGAAGTTAGAGAACATGGGGAAATAAACAGCAATATTTGAAAAATGCTCATATTTTTACTGAGAAAGAGGTGCTTGATGTCTTAAAATGCATTAAGATGGACAAATCCCTAGGACCTGATCAGGTATACCCTAGAAAACTCTATGGGATGTGAGGGAAGTGATTGTTGGGCCTCTTGCTGGGATATTTGTATCAGCAATAGTCACAGGTGAGGTGCCAGAAAACGGAAGATTGGTTAACATGGTGCTGCTATTTAAGAAAGGGCAAGTTGTTGGAGGGAATCCTGAGGGATAGGATTTATATGTATTTGGAAAGGCAAGGACTGATTAGGGATAGTCAGCATAGCTTTATGCAATGGAAATTGTCCCTCACAAACTTGATTGAGATTTTTGAAGAAGTAACTAAGAAGATTGATGCGGGCAGAGTGGTAGATATGATCTATATGGACTTTAATAAGGCATTCAGTAAGGTTCCTCATGAGAGACTGGTTAGCAAGGTTAGATCACACAGAATAGAGGGAGAACTATTTAGATACAGAACTGGCTTGAAGGTAGAAGACAGAGGGTGGTGGTGGAGGGTTGCTCTTCAGACTGGAGACCTGTGACCAGCAGTATGCCACAAGGATCGGTGCTGGGTCCACAGTTGTTCATCATTTATATAAATGATTTGGATGCGAACATAGGAGATACAGTTAGTAAGTTTGCAGATGACACCAAAATTGAAGGTAACATTGCAGTGGACAGTGAAGAAGGTTACCTCAGATTCCAATGGCATCTTGATCGGATGGGCCAATGGGCCAAGAAGTGCAGATGGAGGTTAATTTAGATAGATGTGGGGTGCTGCATTGTGGAAATGCAAATCAGGGCAGGAATTATACATTTAATGGTAAGTGGGAGTGTTGCTGAACAAGGCGACCTTGGAGTGCAGGTTCATAGTTCCTTAAAAGTGGAGTCACAGATAGATAGGATAGTGAAGAAGCGCTTGGAATTCTTGCTTTTATTGGTCAGTGCATTGAGTATAGGAGTTGGGAGGTCATGCTGCAGCTGTGCAGTATATTGGTTAGGTCACTTTTGGAATACTGCGTGCAATCCTGGTATACCTCCTATAGGAAGGATGTTGTGAAATTTTAAACTTTTCAGAAAAGATCTGCAAGGATGTTGCTATGGTTGGAGGATTTGATCTATAGGGAGAGGCTAAATAGGCTGGGGCTGTTTTCCCTGGAACATCGGGAGCTGAAGGATGACCTTGTAGAAGTTTATAAAATGATGAGGAGCATGGATAGGATAAATAGACAAGGTCTTTTCCCCAGAATGGGAGAGTGCACAATTAGAGGGCATAAGTTTTGGGTGACAGGGGAAAGATTTAAAAGAGATCTAGAGGCAACTTTTAACACAGAGTTTGGTGTGTGTATGGAATGTACTGCCAAAGGAAGTGGTGGACGCTGGTAAAATTACAACATTTAAAAGGCATCTGGATGGATATGTGAATAGAAAGGGTTTAGAGGGATATGGGCCCAATGCTGGTGAGTGGGACTAGATTTATTTAGGATATCTTGTCATCATGGATGAGTTGGACTGAAAGGTCTGTTTTCGTGTTGTACATCACTATGACTCTGTGACCGTCAGTAAGACAAGCAGAGAGTGAAAATCTCCTGAGTCTAAATGTTCTGGAGAACTAGACAGTTTAAAGATTTTATCATTCCCCCATCTGCACAACTCAGTACAGGAGTGAAAATCAAGCTTTGTGCATAGGACTCCATACTTGTCAGTTTGGGGGCCTGTCCATTTCATCAATACATCCCAATCTTCTTTTCACATCAAATTAAATGCATTCTGCTTTGAAAAACCCTTCATTTGGATGAAAAGACCCTGTGGTTCTTAAGAAAGTGAGTACATATCCCAGAAATACAAAACAACTTACTGCATATTGGAAAGTAGTAAATGCAGGTTCATGTTTTGAGTGTGGACTCTTCTGCAGAACCAGATCTGTTTAAATAAGAGCCCTCTTTCTCAAGCAAAATGTGCAGAACACAACATTGAATGCTGACTGCCAACACTGAGAGGCAATCATTGGGTTTAAAAGTCAGTGAACAGATGTTTCCTCAATGACCTGTCCTCAGCGAGGGTATGCTCTTCACTTCGATGGGATGTGACAAGTGGAGTTCCCCTGTGATTTGCAGTAATTCCTGTACTTTTCACCACATATTCTATAATGTCTTGGAGCAAGAAACAGATTTGTTTCTCCAAGTTTGCAGATGCTGTCAGGGTAGGATGCATGATGAGTTATGGGGTAGATGGGAGTAGGACATTTTAAGATCAGGTGAATGGACAAAACAATGACAGATGAAAATAAAGGTAGGAGGTCATCCACCAAGGATATGATAAAGATAAATCAAAATACTTGCTCAATGATGAGAGACTGAACACGGGCAAAACAGAGAGATTAAGGTACATGTACACAAAGTTAAAAGGCTAACACAATGTTGACATTTACCTCAATGGGACTGGAATACACCAGGGAGTAATACTTTATTTGTGCAGAAACTTTACCAGGTGCTCTATCAGGGTTAAATCAAAAAACACATGCTCAGTACTTGCTATCTTTCTTCAGACCACGACCCCTCCAAACAGCAATCTCTAAACCATCAACTATTTTAGTTGTTTCACAATTTTCTGCTGCATTGTTTTTAATGCTACAGTTTTAAATCCCTTAAAGGCTGATTTGCTTTCTTTTCTCCTTTAATCATGATTCTGTCCTTGCCCATATCCAAGTTGCGGAGTATAGTCAATACTGAGGTGAAAGCAACAATTTACAGACAAATATTAAGAAACATGAAGAATGCAAATAACTGGCAAATCTCGTTCAATACATCCAAATGACAGATAATACATTTTGATTGGGAGATGAAGTATGTCACATGTTATTGGGAATAATTAGCTATTTAAAAGCAATTAGCAAAAATATTGTACTGACCAGTGGGAGAAATTCAAGGTAATCAGGCAGAGTTAATGTGACTTTGTGAAAGGGGTTCACTGAGGGCTGAAGAACTTCATGACAGAGGAGATGACCTGGGGGGTGGAGTGAGAGAGGGGCTTATTGAGAGGGACTTCCTGAAGAAGGGCTTATACCCGAAAAGTCGATTCTCCTACTCCTCGGATGCTGCCTGGCCTGCTGCGCTTTTCCAGCACCACACTTTTCAACTCTTTGTGAAAGTGATGTCTAATCAGTGTACTGGCATGTGTTGAAGAAGTAACATGAACTGTGGATAAAGAGGAACTGGTGGATATACTGCATGTAGACTTCCAGAAGGCATTCCATGAGGAGCCAAACCAAATAGTAAGATTATTACAAAAATGTGGTGTAGAGGATAATATATTGGCATGTATACACGATTCACCAATGAACTGGAAGCAAACAGTAGTCAGAAATGGGTCATAAGAAAGGAGAGGATCAAATATGAAGGTAGGCTAGCCAGTAATATTAGAAATGATAGTAAAAGTTTCTTTCGATACATCAGAAACAAACGACAGGCAAAAGTAGACATTGGGCCACTTCAAACTGATGCTGGAAGCCTAGTGATGGGAGACAAGGAAATAGCAGAAGAAGTTAACAAGTACTTTGCGTCAGTTTTCACAGTAATATCCCAATAATTAAAGGGAGTCAGGGGGCTGAGTTGAGTATGGTTGCTATTACAAAAGAGAAAGTGCTAGAAAAGCTAAAAGGTCTTAAAATTGATAAATCTCTGGCCCCGATGGGATACATCCTAGAGTTCTGAGAGAGGTGGCTGAGGAAATAGCGGAGGCATTGGTTGAGATTTTTCAAGAGTCACTGGAATCAGGGAAAGTCCCGGATGATTGGAAAATCGCTGTTGTAACCCCCTTGTTCAAGAAAGGATCAAGACAAAAGACGGAAAATTATAGGCCAATTAGCCTAACCTCGGTTGTTGGTAAAATTCTAGAATCCATCATTAAGGATGAGGTTTCTAAATTCTTAGAAGAGCAGAGTCTGATTAGAACAAGTCAACATGGATTTAGTAAGGGGAGGTCATGCCTGACAAACCTGTTGGAATTCTTTGAAGAGGTGACAAGTAGGTTAGACCAGGGAAACCCAGTGGATGTGGTCTATCTAGACTTCCAAAAGGCCTTTGATAAAGTGCCACACGGGAGGCTGCTGAGCAAGGTGAGGGTCCATGGTGTTCAAAGTGAGCTACTGGGATGGATTGAGGATTGGCTGCCTGACAGAAGGCAGAGAGTTGGGATAAAAGGTTCTTTTTAGGAATGGCAGCCGGTGACAAGCGGTGTCCCGCAGGGTTCAGTATTGGGGCCACAGCTGTTCACATTATATATTAATGATCTGGATGAAGGGACTGGGGGCATTCTAGCAAAGTTTGCAGATGATACGAAGTTAGGTGGACAGGCAGGTAGTACTGAGGAAGTGGGGAGGCTACAGAAGGATCTAGACAGTTTGAGAGAGTGGTCCAGGAAATGGCTGATGAAATTCAACGTGAGCAAATGTGAGGTCTTGCACTTTGGCAAAAAGAATAAAAGCATAGACTACTTTCTAAACGGTGAGAAAATTCGTAAAGCCAAAGTACAAAGGGATCTGGGAGTGCTAGTCGAGGATTCTTAAAGGTAAACATGCAGGTTGAGTCCGTGATTAAGGAAGCGAATGCAATGTTGTCACTTATCTCAAGAGGTTGGAATATAAAAGCACCATTGTGCTACTGAGACTTTATAAAGCTCTGGTTAGGCCCCATTTGGAGTACAGTGTCCAGTTTTGGTCCCCACATCTCAGGAAGGACATACTGGCACTGGAACGTGTCCAGCGGAGATTCACACGGATGATCCCGGGAATGGCTAGTCTAACATATGAGGAACGGCTGAGAATCCTAGAATTGTATTCATTGGAGTTTAGAAGATTAAGGGGAGACTTAGTAGAAGCTTACAAGATAATACATGGCTTGGAAAGGGTGGACGCTAGGAAATTTTTTACGTTAGGCGAGGAGACTAGGACCCGTGGACACAGCCTTAAAATTAGAGGGGGTCAATTCAGAACAGAAATGCAGAGACATTTCTTCAGCCAGAGAATGGTGGGCCTGTGGAATTCATTGCCGCAGAGTGCAGTGGAGGCCGGTACGCTAAATGTCTTCAAGGCAGAGATTGATAGATTCTTGATGTCTCAAGGAATTAAGGGCTACGGGGAGAACGCTGGTAAGTGGAGTTGAAAATCCCATCAGCCTTGATTGAATGGCGGAGTGGACTCGATGGGCCGAATGGCCTTACTTCCACTCCTATGTCTTATGGTCTTATGGTCTTATTATTGGATTGACATTGTGTAATGCACAGCACATCAGAGTGATCAAATCTTAGGCGTCAACCTTTTACAATTAATATAAATGATTGGATGAAGGGACAAAAGGCATGGTTGCTACATTTGCTGATTCTTCTGATAGGTTTTTGCTATCTTTACAAAAACAGGTAGGAAGGAAAGCTGTGAAGATGATGAAGGATACAAAAGGATATAGAGAGGTTACTTAAGAGGGAAGAATCTGGCAAATGGAGTGTTATGTGGGAAAACGTGAAATTGTCCATTTTGTCAGGAATAGTAAAAAAATAATCTTTTTAGCTAAAAAGTGAGAGATTGTAGAACTCTGAGATGCAAAGAGACCCAAGCGTCCTAGTGCATGACTCACAGAAGGTTAGCATGCAAAAACAAGCAGATAATAATTATAAACAGTAATCACAAAATTCCAGAGTGTGGAAGCAGGCCATTCAGCCCATCAAGTTCACATAGACTCTCCGAAGAGCATCCTATCCAGAACCACTCACCCTCCTCCCTAATTCCTGCAACCTTGCATTTCCCATGGCTAATCCACCTAACCTGCGCATCCATGGACACACTGGAAAATTTAGCATGGCCAATCTTCTGACTGCGGGACGAAACTGGAGCACCTAAAGGAAACCCACACAAACACAGGGAGAATGTATAAACTCCACACAGACAGTCACCTGAGGGTGGAATCTAACCCGGGTACCCAGGTGAGGCAGCTGTGCCAATCCCTGAGCCACAGTGCTACCCCAGATTGATATTGTTCATTACAATAGGAATTGAATACAGAAGTAGAGAGGTTAATCTTCAAGTACATAGGGCATTGATGACACCACATCTTGAGTACCAAATACAGCATTGATCTCTTATATGAGGAGGGATATTAGTGCACGGATGCAGTTCAGAGTAGGTTTAAGGACTAATATCTGGAATGGGGCTATAGTGGGTGGCTGTATCAATGGGAAAAATTTGGACAGGTTTAGAAGAAAGAGTAAGAGAAGATTTGATTGAAACATGTTTTCCCTGAGGGGTCTTAGCCTGAGGATGTGTGTGGAAAGGACGCTCCCTCTTGGCAGAAATTCACAAATGAGGGTTCACTGTTTAAAAATAATGGGTTGTCCATTTAAGACAAGATTATATGTGAACTTCTTTCTCCCAGAAGATTGTGAGCCTTTGGAACTTCCTTGTTTGAAAGGTGGTGGAAGCAGATCCTTAAATCTGTTTGAGGCAAAGGAAGACAATCTTTTGAGAATTAAGGGAGGGTTCAAAGAGTGTTAATGGTAGATGAGAATCTGGAGTAATGAGATCAGCCATGATTTTAAACTAAGACAAAGAACTGGGGATGCTGGAGATCTGAAACAAGCAAAATCAGATATTGCTGGAAAAAACTCAGCAACTGTGAGAAGAAAGCAGAGTGCCAAGTCTGGTGAATCTTGATCAGAAATGATAGCAACTAGGAAAAGGTGGTATTTATGCTGAAGACAAGGTTGAGAGTGGTGGGAATGAGAGGGGAAAGTAAACAGATAAGTAGAAATGGAGCCCAGAGAGAGATGAAAGAGGTATGCAAACCTATCATTATCACCTGCAGAAGGACTTATGCCCGAAACGTCGAATCTCCTGTTCCTTGGATGTTGCCTGACCTGCTGCACTTTTCCAGCAACACATTTTCAGCTCTGATCTCCAGCATCTGCAGACCTCACTTTCTCCTATCATTATCACCTATTCAACTTCTCTTCTGTCTTGGTCTACTCTCAGTAATCTCCTCAACTACCATCCCTTACAGCTTTCTCTCTCTCTCTCTCTCTCTCTATCTTGGCCTTGTCGCGTCCTATCCCCACCCTCATCCCCAACCTCTTCTTCAGCATAGATAACACCTTTTCCTAGCTGCTAACTCTGCATTCTCCCCATAGATATTGCCAGATATGCTGAGTTTCTTCAGCAATTTCTGTTTTTGTTTCAGCCATGATCTTCTTGGACAGTGGAGCTGGCATAAGGAACTGAGTGGTCTACACCTCCCCCAACACGTATGTTTCTATATTTGTAAATCTAGACAGGATAGGGGAATTATGCAATCCTATTGTACAAATGCATCGATCATTAAAAGTTGTACTTCAGGTTAACAAAATCTTTTGAAGGAAATCAAGGCACGTGGTTAAAACAGAGGATACATTATTTCTCTCAAAGGTTCATGAATCTGTGCAATTCACTACCCCAGAGTATAGTCAACACTGGGACATTGAGTAAATTAAGGAAGAGATAGACAGAATTTTATTTAGTAATGGGTTGAAGGATTACAGAGAGTGAACAGGAAAGTGGAGTTGAGGCTGAGGTTAGAACAGCCATAGTTGTATCAAATGGTGGAGCAGGCTCGATGGGCTGAATTGCTAGCTCCTAGTTCTTTTGTTCTTATGTATGGCAGGTTTTATTTCTGGAGAAAGAAGATTGAAAAATAATGAAAGCTATGCTAAACCTGCAACAAACCACATTGAAATTGCTGCATGCACTGTACTGCAAAATAAAATCAAGATATTAGAGAAGGTACAGACAACATTCATAAAAAATGATATTAGGTATGCACAAGGAAAGGATTATCACACTGGGTTTCATCCTCCTTGAAAAACAGAGGATGAGACGCAATCTAACAAAGGTCTTTAGAATCATGGAAGGTTTCAATAGGATGGATGCAAAAAACCCTCAAATAAAGGCTATCAATATAAGAGTCACCAAAAAAAAACAGAAAGGTTTTCAGAATCAACTTTTGATCCAAAGAATGGTGAATCTTTGGACCATCTGCCACAAGGAGTGGTTGAAGCAATTAAGTTAAATGTTTAGATCAAATAGGTTAATAGGTTAAAAGGGAAACTAAATATATTGAGAGAGGAGGATTAGACAGTTATAATAGTTGAGTTAGGTTAGAAAGGATGGGAAGAGACTTGTGGGCATTGACACTCATACAGACCAAATGGCTTATTTTTGTTCCCTAATTTGTACTGTGTCTATGTTTCTGTTTGAGTGTCCACTGGGTGCTCTGGTTTCCTCACAGTCCAAAGATATGCAGGTTAAGTTGGTTGGTCATGCTAAATTGCCCATAGTAACTAGGGATGTGTAAGCTATATCGACAATCCATAGAAAATCTATAGAAACAGGGATAGGGTAGGAGATGGATCTCTCTGGGATGCTTTTTAGAGGGTCAGTGTGACTTGATTGGTCAAATGGCCTGCTTCTCTACTATAGGGATTCTATGATCCTATTCTATATCCTATTAAATCTACATATCAAATTGCTTGGTAATTCCTTGGGTTCTCCTCATTGCCTTTGCAAATTCAGGTTTTAATGTTCTATCACTATCCTTTTTTTATTGGATCCTCTGCTTGTTTAGACCTTTATGGCTATTCAAAGTGAACTCTAGATGCTCCAACTGTCCCCTGAACAGAGCTCCAAACTATTGCTCAGCCGCCAAAATATTCTTACACATCAATGATTTTCCTCTAAACAAGCCTTCTTTCCATTCCATTTACTTCTTCCCTGCAAAATAGGTTATTATGAAACCCATCTGGATTCCAGCTATGCCTGTTTATTTGTAGGAAAATGGGAAAAAGCTTTGTTCCTTCTCTCCTTTATATTGATGATGGTGTTAATGTTGATGCATTGACTGCTGCTTTCTCCAGAGATGTAATCCTGATGCTGCGTGGCACACCACTTCTACTCTCCTGCTGTTTTGATCTGACAAGCTATACTGTTCCAACCAGGTCAGAATTTCAATATGCAGCAACCCTCTGGTCTAAATCTTGAAATTTGAAACTTTATACCATAGATATTCTTATCTTTTCATCAGGTTCTCCCACTCGCTTATTTGCTATTCCAAACCTCTTCATTTCGATTAGTCTGACACGTGGGATCCTTCTGTGTCATTTCCACCTTGTTCATGTTTTGAGCTCCGTTAATGTCTTTTGAATTTCACATTGAAATGTTCTACATTCCTCCTCTATGAACATTTTTGTTTATTTTCAGCATTTCAAAAAGCCCAGCTTACAGGCCAGCAAAACCTTTACATAGCGCTTTGCAGCAAGGATCAGCATTGCAGAGTCTTGATTCCTTGCCATTTTTTTTTATCATCCTCTCTTTAGTTTTTACTTCTGATGAAAAGTTGCATTGCTCTTTCTCATTACAAAAATGGAGAGGTCTACTGTTTAAAACCTTCTTTACTGCAGAAGTTCCAACATTCGTTAATTGCTGCTTTACATTTGCACATAATCACTGATGATAAAATAGCAAAAATGTGCCATGAGAACCTGATCATAACAGTAACAAAACCCACTTGCAACTTTGTGTTCATTTGTGTGAAATGGAGGATGGCAGATTTCCTATAATTCATCATCACTTGCCAAGAATTACGTATTTCCTAAATGGACAGATGAACAAGAAACATCACTCCTGTTAATCTTATCACTGAAACACTTCAACACATGATATTTCAGACCCACCCAATGAGGAAGTAGTGGATGCAGATCCAGTTACAATGTTTAAAAGGCATTTGGATAAGCAGAAGAATAGGAAAGATTTGAAGGGATATCAACCAAATGCAGGAATATGGGACTAGTTTAGTTTAGGAACATTGTTAACATGGACTAGTTGGAATGAAGGGTCTGTTTCCGTGCTGTATGACTCTATATATGGAGGAAGTCTGTTTGCATGTATGATAGCCCAAACGGATCTTAAATGCCACAACCTCCGACAAGAAATATCTTCAACTGGAGACAAACATTTTAGAAACAAGACGCTAGCAAATGGGTATTATATTTCCTCAAGTATGTCTTCTAATCATAAGTAATGAATTATTCAGCTCTGTAGTCTTATTTTCAGAAATATTTATTGATGTAGGTTAGCAAAAGTCATCTTTGTGACATAGGTATTGATGTAGAGTATGTAGCCACTGGAATAACAAGGTGTACACTGTCATGTTAAGCACGATGATGTTTTCCGATTTAAAGATGACACCAAATTGGTCTTTTAAAAATTTATAATTCACTAAATCAATGATGTGCTTTACTGGAACATTTTTTTAAAGGAAACCAATGCATTCTGAAAAAAAGGAAAAGGGGAAAATGACTTTGATTGATATATCCAAGACTAAGTTTGCAAAAGCAAATAAAATTTTGCCAATTTCAACAAATTACAAAGAAAATCTAAACTACTTAGCATTTTAATGATATGTTTAGGGTTCGCTCAGAAAATTAACTATATGGCAAAATGCACATTATTTGGCCTCAGTTGCTGACAAGTTTTTCCAAAAAACAATTCATTGTTACTTTGTTAATAAAAGGCTTTGCTACACATTGCACAAAATTATATTTCAACAGTCTCTGTCATTCTGATTTTACATACACAATATCTGAAAGTTATATGTTGAATTAAACTTTTGATAGTGTATGTGAGGGTGACAGTGATCTCTGTTCATTTTGACTGCCCGACTTACTGCTGCAGAAATTGGAAAAAATTGATCATCATGGTTAGAAGGGCAGGTGGGTAGTTAGTTCTTAGGATCCCATCAGTACTGCTTTAAAACTCATGCCAACAATTATGTAAGGTTGGGATGGTGGCAGCATTCCATCTTGCATTACGATGGTTTGCACCCAATCTGTTAAGAAACCACATTCCGACAGTGCTCTCCATTACATTCACCACAGAGGAAGACAGTGAGCTGAGATGTGTAATTTACTACACTCTGTTTTCTCTGTGCTCGCCTTTCCCTCAGCTGAATTTTTTTTCTGCTCACCTCTTCCAATGCTCTTTCAAACAGTTAACCTCCAGTGGTCATGGCTGTCGGTGATCAGTGTCAATGCCTGTGTACGTTATTTGCAGAATCCTTACAGTATAAGTACGGATGCTTTGAAAATCATGAATGCTTCACCGGTTAATGGTACAGAAGATCTGGTTATCTGACCATCAGCTACCATTATACGTTCCCAACCAGTGCAGATGTCACATCTGCATTGTTAATCCAACATAGAGCAGTGGTAAGGAAATATGGCTAATGCTTCAGTTGAAGAGCTCGCACCACACAACGGAATGAATAACTGCCTGTCATGTAACCTCTTTGATTCCATGAATGTGGAAACACCTTAGAAAAATTCCAGGATGATTGTTTGTATAGACAGTCTATGCTTCACTCAATACTTGACCATGGTAGACAAGTAAAAAAGAATTTGAAATTATGAAGAGGATCTTGAGTCACATTTGTCCCCCTGTCTAAAGTTTTGATCTTTCATTGTGGTGTCTTATTGAGTGCTCAATTGTACTTGTCACCTTTAACGAGTTAAATCAGCAAAAATAATTTCAGAGTAAGTATCAGAATTAATCTGGAACTTATTATTTAAGATTATTAAAAACTACTTTATTCTTAAAATTATTCATCTTGGCTTGATGTGATGCTGTTAAAAATGCTCATTGAATTGACTAAAGGAAAGAATAGGACTCAATGCATAATGACTCAATTAAAATTAAATTTCCATACAATGGTTAGGACCAGGAACAAACTGCAATCTAAGCATCATTCCATAAACTTAGATTTTTAAAAAAAATCTGCTAAGTTTTAATTTAACAAAACCCTTTTTTTTAGAGGTTCCAGTGGTTTAAAACTGCATTTTATTGCTGTATAGTCACTCTGACCATTACCTAGCACACAATAGTAACCGTGACAACTCCCTTGCCATAACTGCCGCTAAGCATTCTGGACAATCAATTGCACAAAAAAAATAGTTTACTGATGCTACCCAGCTGGCCCACAAAACACTTATACAACCTGAAATAAACTTATACAAGCGCCACATAAATAAAATGAGAAACAAATAAACCTTTGCCCTTAGGTGAACTCCGAGCAGTTCCACACACACACGCATACACTCCATTCTTCAATGGCATGTAATGAAGTCAGGAATACCATGGTGAATGCTAACCCTAAATATTCCAGATTGCTAATTCATGATACTGTGCACAAAACAGCAGAAACAAAAAAATACATGCTGGACCAAAATTCAGAACAAAATATAAATTCTTTCCAGTTAAAAGAAAGACTACACACTGCACCGTTCAGACATGGATTTGCAAACTGATACCAGGTGACTAACTTGCATTGCGGAGTGGCTGCTGGTTGTAGAGATCCTGATTTTCTTTTCAACAGATTCAATGGAAATACAATTTGGATGGTTTGTATACTGGGTGAGTATTCTGCTGCAAATGTTTACGCCCCTCCACAAGTGGTAACAATGAATGCAGTCCCTATTGTGCGAATAGAATGCTGCATGCATAATTATTCCATCTGCAAACAAGAATTGTGTGAGTTGCTCCTGATTGTTGATCAGATATTAATTCATTAATTCTTGAATATTTTATTCAAGAACTTCAAAGGCATTATTATATTTATACACATATGAACATGTGCATATTTATATGCATCGTACTAATCTAGGTCTTGTGGTGCAGTGGTAGTATCCCTACCTCTGGGCTGGAAACCAAGGTTCAGGTCTCACATGCTCAAAATATGTGTCATAACACGTGTCAACAGGTTGCTGGGAATATCTATAGATATATATGGTGTTGGTACTCTTTTATTTGAAACAGTAAGTAAAGCACTTTAAACAAAATAGCACTGGTAACCCAAGGGACAATAGTTATTTTTGATTCTTCTTGTGCCAATACAAGTATCTGAAAATTAAACAAGTTATCATTGGCCTTTGTTATAGACTTCACTTTGGTAGACCACATCTTTTGTATTTCACATAGACTGCGATATGTTAAAGGTGCAATCCCACATGAGAGGTCATCGTTCATCATCTATGTTTCTCTAATGCAAAGACTGGGGCATTGAAACATGAAAGCTGCCACACAACAGTATCCTCACCGCATTTGAAGATTACATAAAAATCCAGAAAGAATGACAATGCTCAAAAGAGGGTAGCACAATGTTCCATGAGCATCAATAGTTAGCCAAGTCGTTCTGCCATCATTCGCATTTTGAAAGCGTGAATTGACCACAATGCGATTGACAAATATGGATGTTGTTTGAATAATGCAAACTTTTCTACTTAATGGGTACAGCGATTTTCTATTAGCGATCTTCCAAAGTGCAATTTTCTATAGCGGTTTTCCACAATGCAATTTTCTATAGTGCGAGGTTGCAGAGGAACATAACTGTCGCGTTATAGCAGAACGAACTGTACATTGTCAACCAATTTTTGAAACAGCAGTAAATTTTGCATATTTCAAAAAGGCATTTGTTACCTTATTTATAACACATTACATCTTACATTTTACAATTTATTGTTTATTCACACTTTGAAATCTATATTTAACTGCACAGACATTAACATTGCATTGATTTTGAATAGATAACATTGACTGGAGAAAGAGAACATTGATCTAAAGATTGGATCATGGTTCAACGAGGGACACTACAAATTGTTTTTGCCAGCCTTGTTAGTATAGCTCAGGGTGATAGTGACCAATGCAGAATCAGATTGCTGATCACCTCAGGCTCCTCCTCATTAAGTTTTATTTTAGTACATAGGTTCTTGCCTTTAACCCCTCGAAGAGTTGATTAATCAACATGTGGATCAATTAATCCTGAATTCAGCCTGCTTTACATGGCAGTCAAACCAATAGGCATCAGACTTCTGATTAGCATATTCAAGACAACTAATATCTGTTTATGACAGTTATCAAGAATATCTCCTGCTGACCCAGACTAATGCAGTATCCAATGCGATTCTAACATTAATGCAACATGGAGGTTTCTCCCAGATTTAACATAAAAAGGCTCAAAATGGAATTTCAGGTCCGCATCTTGCAGTTGGAAACCAAAATTTGAATTCTAATAACATTTGCACTTTGGCTTCCGTAATGAAGGAGACAATAGTCTTGACACTACCATCTGTGGAATAAAAGAAAAACTAATTTGAGGGAAGTTGAAGACAGGCTGAATTTTATAAACAGATGGTGGTAGATGTTAAAAATGTTGTTTTGAAATAAAGAAAAACATATTTAATATAAAAACAACAGATTGCCACTCATATATTGTTTATAAATGAAAACAATGGGACTAAAGGATAAGTCATTATAGTCCTGCAGACCATAGGGCTGTTGTCTCATTACAGAGCGACGACTAGTGATGCTTCAACCTGACGGTCACCATGCCTCAAGTAAGGGGAGTATCAGAGAAGGAGTGTGTAAAATCAGCCAGTGTGTAAATTGAACCCACGCTGTTGCCATCACAGATTGGCCATCCAACCAACTCAGCTATCCAAGCCCAAACAGGGTAGGCATCGGTTAGCTCGGTTGGCTGGACAGCTGACTATAAGGATTCAATTCCTGCACTGGCTGAAGTTAGCATGAGGTCCTTTCTTTTCAAACATCTCCTTGGCTGAGGTGTGGTGACTCTCTGGATATACCACTAGCAGTCATCTCTCTCTAATGAGACAGAAGCCCTAGCGACTTTATCTTACAATAGTAAATAATATGTAGTAAAAACAGAAAATGCTGAAGAAACTCAGCAGGCCTCGCAGCACCTGCAGAGAAGGAAAGTTAACATTTTGGATCCAATATGACTCATCTTCAGAAGAAGCCATTTTGGAATCAAAATGTTAAACACCATTACTGGAATCAAAACATTAATTCTGTTTCTCTGCACCCAACAAGATTCAGTCAAGCTCATGAAATCATGAATAAACAAGAATCAGTCTGAGCCAAAATTAGTATCACTATAAAAGACATTAAAACATAAATCTATATCTCACATTGTTGACTCGCATTATTCTGGAAGTTTCACAAACTGGGATGAAAGTTACCTGCAAATTATGCATCTTGGGAAAAAAAATGTGGGAGGACACAAATGAACAGTATTTCAGGGAACAGCTTCTGGGCAGATAGCAGAAATAGAAAACTTACTTTCTGAGAAATTCACTGAAAATTCAAACATGTAAATAACATTTGTTCCTGCTAAGGACACAAGTCATCAGTTAAAGGTCTCTACGATAGAACAGACACCTTAAGGACTCTAAGGACTTTTAAAATTACATATTCTTGAACTTGTCTTTATTCCTAGGCTCTGACCCCTTTTTAAATGCAATATCTGTGTTTGTGTGTATTTTTGATGTATTTTACTTTCCTCAGGGTTAGTAAGTAATACATTTCCTTTTTCTTTCACTCAAGAAAACCTTGTAAATGGCCATTTAATTTTGACTAGTATGGCATCTTAATTGAAATGTAATTATAGTCTCATGCTAAATAGAATTCAAAATCTTTCTTTAGGCCAATAGGGGAGGGAAGGAACTGATTCATCCTCCTCACATGATCATAACAACAGCTATCCAGACTTTTCTTATCCATTTTGCAGCTAAATACATAGAAACACCTGCAATGGATTATGAGCTGACCTTAAGGTTATCATTTTGGCTAGGGAAAGGAATATGGATTGTTGAATATTTCCTCCTTAAAGTGCCTCAAAACATACAACATTCCCTAGCCAATAAAGGTGGTTCAATAAACGTTCATTTTTTTCTATAAGAATTGACATGGCCTTCAAATCAGAACTAAACTAAAGGCATAAAACTTTTCGATTCAAACTATGATTCATGAAGGAATTTTTAACATAGATGCATTGTTTTCTCTCTCTTTTGTCATGTGAGATACAAAGATTCAGGATATCACATGCCCCAAAATTTAGAGGGATCATACTAAAAACATTATTTACAACATGCCACATTTTGTCCCACTAATTTTAGTTAAAGCTTTCTAAATTACTGTGTCAGAAATTGATAATCAGGCTATCAATTTAATGAATGTTAAGCTATGAATTTCCCCTTTCATTTATCCAAAATTTCTCTTTGCAACCCCTTAGAAGAAACATGCATTCACTTAAATAGAACACCTTAAAATGTCCTTCATTATGACTTCGGAGTCCTGATGGGTTTGAATCTAATTCATTTCCAAGATTTAGTAGCACCTTACAAACCTACAACGGTTAACATTTTACTTTAGCTACAAACTTTTGATTGTTAAATTAGAATACTTTAAATTTTGTGACACAACGCAATCCAAATTTACATTAGATATAATGGATGCAAGTTTAAACAAGGCGTGTAAATCCTCAATAGCAGAACAGGAAGTGGACACAATTACTGCTTGCTTGCTGTTTGCTGATTTCCACATGATTATAATTAAAATTGAAGTGTGGGCTGCGTGCACATGAGACATGTGTAATTATATAGAGAGTGAGGGTTTTCATTGGTGAAACCTAGCGTCAACTGGAAATGAGTGGTCTGTACAAGAAAATCCTGATCCAACAGGAAAATTACTCAAAATCCCCACAACTTTCCTGCCCAACTCTATGGCCGTGAACATCAGACTTACTGAGTGCATGTAGATACCACATGTTTTTCAAATATAAATTTCACTTGCAATTAATTTATGTTACATTGGTTTCACTTTATTCATGTGTGCATCATTGTTACTCATTGAGAGCAGCTCAGTCAGAGAGTTAGATGTACTGTACTAGCATGCCTGGTGCCTGGCTCGCACTGCTAGCTACAGTGGAGTTATGGACATGACTTCCTTGCGGAAGAAATGTTGACTTGCTTTTTTGTGTCAACACTTCATCGAACTTTCACGTTAATGTCCACTGTTGTGCTTGCCTCTTGATGCCACATTACTGAAGCAGACTCAGCTGGCGTTTGCTTCGATGCATTGTAACGGACTTTGTCCGAGATCACAGTGAATCACAAGAACTGAAAGGTGAGTGATGTGTGGATTCTGCCGGACCACAGGGTAAATTGGACCGACATGTGCATAGTATTGACACCGGCCTTGTGGCGTCTCATTATCGTATCTTCGCTGACTGTTTCCACGACCATCACCCCAGGACACCAGAGCCGTCCCTTCTTCACATCTCCACACCTCACCAATGACTCCCTCTTACTTCCTGCATGCTGTAAAGTTCAACCGGGAGAAGTGCTGGCCACTGCACAAAACCAATCGATACGAACTACTTTTACAACAAGCACGAACCAGATACCTTGAGATTCTCGTGTTCCGTTGACTTCATTTTCAAGGTAGGACATAAGTTTTTATAAAAATGTTACGCTAATGATTATTCAGAGATGTAAACATATTCAGGTGAGAACCCATCCCATGACAGTATCAAGCGCCAGCACGTCACTAACTTAATCTCTGCATCCCAACCTGCCATTATCAAATGTTGCTCCCACGTAATTCATCACCTTCCGTTGTCAACTCCACAAAATCCCTTCCCATTGTTCAATGCATGTGGCTACAAAATCAACTCAGCTTTTTAATGAAGCAATAGGGCAGGAGTTTTTCTTTCATTAATTCTTCGGCATGTTTTGTGTGTGCATGACACAAGATAAAATTACTTGAAACATGCCCGTAATTGCACATATTACACCTATCAGCTTACTGACAGCAGACAGTAGGTGTGCTTGTGAATCAATAGAAAGATTTCTGGTTGTTTCAAGGGGCTTCAGGCTCTATGTATAGAAGGAATGTAAAGATGTAACATAATGAAATCCAAACATATATATTCTAACACCAGTATTATTGATTTTATTGAAGTAAATACATTTTAAAGAGAACCCTTCATTTGTAACGGACGCATGGTGTGTGTATATTTGTCTGACTTTTCAGAGGCTGAGAACTGTTATTACCACAAAATGCAAAGAACTCCGTCTGATAAAAATGAGGCCAACATTTGCATTGAAATATTAGCATCAGGTTTGATTTCTTAAAGCACTGTTGCAGGACTTACACTGAGCGCAATGTACTCGTCAACATCACTATTTACATTTTCCAAAACGGTGTTCTCAACATGAGCGGGAGTCTCGTTAATTGCTGAGGGATGGAAATACAAATCAGCGATACACGTTCACATCCTGTGCAGTCAGTGTGATATTCTGAATAATCTGACCACACAGCCATTTTCTGCATCAACTACATTAAATAGAAGTACTCCATCTTGAGTTAGTGTTAAGAGATTACATGCATTAAAGTTTGTCGACATCGTAAATGTGATGCATGGGTATAGGGCTTTGACTGTGAATTCTCTCGTTAATATGTGCAAATCTGTTATTTCTTAGGGTTTATTATTTGGATGAAGAACAACAACTGCACTGAAGGTGATTGCTTCATTTTGCTAGCAAAAGTAAAACCCTAATCTGGACTATCCCTTTCAAATAGGTAAAACGGCGTGATGATAAACGTTGAAAATCAATCAACCTGCCATCTCGGTCTATGCACTTGGAACTGGAAGCTGAATTATTGGAAGAAGCAACATCAGTAAGAGCACTTCAGCAGCATCGTTACTCCATTTAGAGAAAAAAAATGCAAATTTCACACATTTCTGATTATTCAGTTAAATGTGCACCTCACGTTGCCATCTTTATACATAACCACTTTTTAATTTTTATTTCATTGCAGACGGTAACCAGTTTATACTCTGCAAGAAAATTGAGCTCAAAGACATTAATAATAAATATATTAAAATTGATTAGAGGAAGTTAGAAAAATTAAAACAGGATACTGTAAAGTCTGAGAAAAGATAGTGAAGAGCCTATGTCAGCAATTACACATTGAATGATAAGCACAATACAACCCAGCAGTACGTTAAAGCAATGATCTACTCCCCACTGTACTGACTAATAACAATTCTCCATACAAGGGAGTATCAAAACAATTTAAACATTTATATATTAAAAAATATTTTACTGACTAAAATTAATTATCTGAAGAATCTATACTGATAGTTATTTTAAAATGAGTCACCTTAAGTCTATATAAATGTGGTATCAAGTGCCCTGTCTCCACCATTAATGACACAGTCAAGATGCACAGACAGGCACAGAAACAACAAGCAGGTTTGTCGAAGGTGGGGGGGGGGGGGTGTTCAGTACGCTGGATCGAAGGATGGAAGACTCCACCAATATTATCAGATCTGTGCTGGCTCCATCATGTGTGCGTCTGGCTGGCACTATGTCAAGGTTTTGCTAACTCCATGGAGACTCACTGCCTGTTAGGTTTGTACCAGACCTGCACTCCATTGCTTTAGCTACAGATGCTCAGCATCGCTTGCAAGGTGTGTGGGGGAAACAAGGGACTTCAGCTTTAACTCAGCTTCCCTTTCCTCTCAGGGAGACAGGGTTGTGCCAGCAGGACTCATACCAGCCAGCAGCCACAGCACCAGACACTTCCTCCAGAAGATAATCCAGAGGTGCCCTGTCTTTCCACCTCCCCTGAGAATGTGGTCACAAAGCCTGTGGCTATCTAGGCTGAGAAGGATGACCCTGCATCAGAGCAGGACACCCGCATCAGGTCTAGATCCTCTGGGCCCAAACTCGTCCAGAGATGACCAGAGCAACAGGTCAACTCATCACAGTCTGTCCAACCCAGCAGAGTTGGGTCTACACACTGGGACTTCATGAGGCAAGTAGGAGGACATGCCCCTATCTACATCAATGGAGCTGAGGTGGAGATGGTCAAGAGAATCAAGTTTCTATGAGTAACTATCACCATCAATCTGTCCTGGACCACCCACATTGATATAACCATTAAGAAGGCACAACAATGCCTCTTTTTCTTCAGAGGGCTATGGAAATTCAGCATACCCATAAGGACCCTCACCAAACTTTACAGATGCACCACAAAAAAAAGTCTATTTGAATGCATAATGGTTTGGTACAGCAACTGCTCTGCCCAGGACCGTAAGAAACTACAGGAAGTTATGGGCATTGCCCAGACCATCATGCAAGCCAATCTTCCATCCATGGACTCTATCTACATTTCTTGTTGCTGTGGAAAGACAGCCAACACCATCAAAGACTCCTCCAAACCTGATTATAATTTCATAACCTCTTCCATCAGGCAGAAAATACAAACGCTTAAACACACATACCAACAGATTCAAGAACAGCTTCTTCCCTGCTGTTATTTCAAATTTAATATTGATCTTGCTTTAATGCACCTTCTTTGCACCCATAATTTTATATTCCTCACTCGTTCTATCACCTTATGATCTTTGTTTCTTTGTATATTATGATCTGCCTCTACAGGAAGCAAAATAAAACTTTTCACTGTACTTAGGTACATGTGACAATAATCAAATCAAAGGAAATCACAGACATAATGGGAGGAAAGGAAGAAAAACATTTGAGGACATGTAAGTGCCATGGATGGCAGATTGTA
The DNA here is from genome assembly GCF_020745735.1 of Hemiscyllium ocellatum. Lineage (NCBI taxonomy): Eukaryota > Metazoa > Chordata > Chondrichthyes > Orectolobiformes > Hemiscylliidae > Hemiscyllium > Hemiscyllium ocellatum. The sequence continues at coordinate 24,800,447 of NC_083417.1, read as the reverse complement.
AATTACTTTGCATCTTTGAAAATAAATGTGTCCTCACAATTTCAAAATGTCTGCTCTTTATCCCTGTTAGAACTCATGAGATTGTACACATTTGAATCATATCTGCTTGAGTTTCATCCCAAGGATAAAAGTAATTGGAATGACCATCTTTCACAAACAACTGGCTCCTTGACAGCAAATAGCATCAAGGTTCATAGATACTTGAACCATGGCATTGATAACTGCAGCCTAGTTTTGTTGCAGTTTAGCTTGGACAACATTGAAGCTACAGCAATGTGCAGGAACTGTGGTTGGGCCTGCTCCATACAGATCCTTCACACTTATGAGCAAGACCTCATGTTTCTACAGGCAGAGTTCATTCACTCGATCAACTTTTTAAGGCAGAGCTATTATTTAAGGCTGATATACAAAAATGATCCATTTGCATATTCACTTTCCCTTACAGTATATTGGCCTGCTGAGACAAACCACACAAAGCACTGTCTCATTCAGGTTAGAAACTGCTGTACGGAGTGCTCAAGCATTTCAGGGAAATTCAGCAGCCAATGCAAACTGAAAGGTAACCAATGATGGAAGGCTGAACAAGAAGTGCTGAGGATTGCTCCCAACTTGCTACTGAGGATGAGAGGCTTCACTGCACAATACTCAGATATCATGTGCTGACTGGAGCTTTAACAGCCACTAATCTTAGCACTGTGCAATGTTAGTGTCCTGTCTCACTGACTACTGCTAACAGTAGAATCTGGAAAGAAAAGATACTTGAAAGTGGGATCATCTGAAGATATCAAGTTTACAATCATATGGATAAGAAAACATTTATTTAGCAACAGAAAAATTCAAGGATTACAGAAATAACATGTACACCTGTAACGTGGACTGACCAGGGACTATTTACCAAATAAATAACAGAAACAAATGAAAGGATGTTCAAACCTAGCTCATTCATAGAAGCAAGTATCAATTCAATTCCCTGAGGCTTCTCAATCTAAATTGTGCATTACTCTATCGTGCTGCCTGGATGTCTCTCTTGGCCTTACTGTTAAAAATAGCCAAATGTCAGACTTATTTTCTCTTTTTCATGTTGATCATTCACACCAATTTTACATCTCTATCCTTCCTTTACCATCATTAGCTCTGCCTCTGTCTTTTGACCTGATCACCCTCACTAATTGTTCCATGTGCTCCATTTTCCCTTCTGTCAACTGCAGTAAGACCACTTTCTAGCCTGTTTCAGTTTTGAAGAAGACATATTGGATTCAAAATGTTAACTCATCCACAAGTGATTCCAAAACTACCAGAAACTAGAACTTCTCCGATATTTTCTGTTTCAATTTCATTTTTGCAGCACCTGCAGAATTTTGATCACAATGATCATAAATGGGTTCACTTCGTTAATTCGTGGAACAATGTTCCTCCTTTTTGCTTACTGTCAGCTTTTTATTTCTGATCATTCTACTCAAACATGCCTTGCAGTCATGTCCTTCAGTTCGGGCCAATTACACTGATCAGCAATCAGAGACTCCACGCCACCACAGATTTTTCACACCAATAAAAAACAGATTTTTCACCTCGAAAACTTCAAAAAACAGCATGGCATTGAAATGTTTTATGTTGCCTGACAAATCTTGGATTATGACTGCGCAACATGTTCAAACTGATTATGACCTTCCATCCATCTAGGTATAGAGTCATAGAGTCACAGAGTCATAGAGATGTACAGCACAGAAACAGACCCTTCAGTCCAACCCGTCCATGCCGACCAGTTATCCCAACCCAATCTAGTCCCACCTGCCAGCACCCGGCTCATATCCCTCCAAACTCTTCCTATTCATAGACCCATCCAAATTCCTTTTAAATGTTTCAATTGTACCAGCCTCCACCACTTTGTCTGGCAGCTCATTTCATACATGTAACACCCTCTGTGTGAAAAAGTTGCCCCTTTGGTCACTTTTATGCCTTTCCCCTCTCAACTAAACCTATGCCCTCTAGTTCTGGACTGTCCCAACCGTGGGAAAATACTTTATCTATTTATCCTATCCATGCCCCTATAATTCTATAAGGTCACCACTCAGCCTCCAATGCTTCAGGGAAAACAGCCCCAGTTCAGCCTCTCCCTAAAGCACAAATCCTCCAAACTTGGCAACATCCTTGTAAATCTTTTCTGAACCCTTTCAAGTTTCACAATATCTTTCCAATAGGAAGGAGACCAGAATTGCTTGCAATATCAACAGTGGCCTAACCAATGTCCTGTACAGCTGCAACATGAAATTCCAACTCCTATACTCAATACTCTGACCAATAAAGGAAATCAAACCAATAGCCGCCTTCACCATCTTATCTACATGCAGCTTTCCTTTCAAGGAGCTATGAACCTGCACTCCAAGGTCTCTCTGTTCAGCAACGCTCCCTAGGACCTTACCATTAAGTGTATAAGTCCTGCTAAGATTTGCTTTACCAAAATGCAGCACCTTGCATTTATCTGAATTAAACTCCACCTGCCACTTCTCAGCCCATTGGCCCATCTGATCAAAATCCTGTTGTAATCTGAGGTAATCTTCTTCACTGTGCACTCCACCTCCAATTTTGGTGTCATCTGCAAACTTACTAATGCAATTTCTTATGCTCATATCCAAATCATTTATATAAATAATAAAAAGTCGAGAACCCAGCACCAATCCTTGTGGCACTCCACTGGTCACAGGCCTCCAGTCTGAAAAACAACCCTCTACCACCACCCTCTGTCTTCTATCTTTGAGCCAGTTCTGTATCCAATTGGCTAGTTCTCTCTGTATTCTGTGCGATCTAAGCAGTCTCCCATGGGGAACCTTGTCGAACACCTTACTGAAGTCCATGTAGATCACATCTACTGCTCTGCCCTCATGTATATGATGGATGACTCCATGCAATTTGACATCAACAAATGACTGTCTTTTATGTGAGAGAATTATTTTATAAATTTTCAATTATTACTGTATAAACTGTACTCAAATAATGATGCAACTTAATTGTTGTGTCACTTATTGAAAGTGAACATTGAAGTAGCCAGCACATATGCTGCATACACATCCTTATGTTGCAATGTTATCACCAGCAACGATGAGTAACAGAGCCAATTTTATATACAACATGTTGCTATATACTTAGCCAGCCCTTTTAAGGATTCTGCTTCATACACGAGCATATCCTTATGTCAGCCACCAATTTAAAGTTTTGACTTTTCAACAACATTTACAAGACCTTGGATCAGAATCAAGTATTTTGTTATGATGATTGTTCATCCCGAATGTTACATTTTCTTTTAGACAGGAATTTGCAAAGGAAGTAAAAATATCACTGCTGCATAGATACAAGATTTGAATGAACGAACATTCACAAACTATGTGATGATGTTGCAACAAATCATTACTAGAAAGCCCGCTAATCTCAACATTTGCATTTGCTTTATACATGTGGAACATTTAAGAATATTTTTCAGTTCAAGTCGAGGATGTAAAGACAATGACTAGTTTAATGAAGAAATTGGAAGGAATTGGTGAAAATAAAATATGCTATGCAACATCTGAATAAGTGCCAAGAAGCTAGTGAGAAAACACTGTGTAGAAGTGTTGGACACTTAAGGAACTTGAAGACTTTATTGGTGGGAAATAGGCGAGTATCTGTGATAAAAATCAGCCAAAAGAAAACCAGTGAACCTCAAGCTTTATAAAAAACGGCAGCTAAAAAAAGGTCTGACTGTTTTTAAAAATGCTCTTGTGGGTGTGCAATGCACAATTAGATATATGTAGTAGCCACACAGACAAACCGGAATATCCAGCAGACACACACAAGGCATAGATAGGGTGAATAGCCAAGGTGTTTTCCTCGGGGTGGGGAGCCCAAAAATAAAGGGCATAGGTTGAAAATGAGAGGAGAAAGATTTTTAAAGGGATCTGACGGACAACTTTTTCATGAGGAGAGTGCTGCCTGTATGGAATGAGCCACCAGAGGAAGTGCTGGAGGCAGGTACAATTACAACATTTAAGGAAAGGTTTAGAGGGATATGAGTCAATGCCCACAAATAGCATTAGATTAATTTGGGATGTGTAGTAGGTCTGGACGTGATGGACTGAAAGGTCTGTTTCCATGCTATACAACTCTATGACTCTAAAAGTCAGCCATCTTCGGAGAGAAGATGATTGAGTTCTCCGCCAACTTGAAAGGTGAAAAAAAGACACTATAAAGAAATTATACTGTATTGAGAGGATGATTTTCTCCAATTTTTTTGTTCTTTAAATGGTTAACAGGTTTTTAAAGTAGATCTAAACATTGTATACAAACCCAAAGTGGAATAGTCATGTTGCAATTATATTTAATTGACTGTATTGCTAATATTCAGTAATGGAATACAGCATTAAACATTTACTTTTCTTATGGCCATAATTATCTGCATAAATGCTGTGATTATATTTAAATAATATATCCCGTGCCTTTGTTAGTATAATGTAACGTAATTTATTTTTGGCAATATATATTGATCACCAATTGTAAAAGAAGTTGTAGTCTGATTGATACCTCCTCACCAGCTGATACCTAAATAATAAAATCCTAAAATTCTCATGTTTAGAATATAAAGTGCTGATACTGGTAAACTTTTTTAAAAATTGCATATGCCATGATATAACTGTAGATATAGCTTACCTTGAGATTATTTTGTTGGCTTGAGAACTCCTAGGAGGGAGAACATTTCATATAGGATTGAATCAATACCTGGTAAAGCTGACTAACTTACTTGATGATCTGAAATTTCTCTTAGTTGAAATTTTAAGCTGCCAATAGGTTTGACTGAGTTGGCTGATGAACTCAGCAGGTCAGCTATATGGTGGGCTCAAAGCAATGTAGGTGCAATCTGTAGCACCCTACACCTAGGGGAAAGCAAGATGATAGATAATCCCAGAGCCTGGGCTGCTTGACTCTCCTCAACATGAAAAAGAGCAGGTCACAGGCTAAGAATCCTGCAGCGATTAAATTTCTTCCTGACTCCCCAAAGCCTGTCCATCATTTACAAGAAATAGGAGTGTGATGGAATACTCCCCACTTGCCTAGATGTGTTCAGCTCCAATAATACTCAAGAAGCTTGATACTGACCAGAGCAAGTAACCACTTGATTAGCACCAAATCCATACGCTCTACCAACAATGTTTAGTAGCATCAGTGTGTATCATTGACAAAATGCACTGCAGAAATTCATGAAGGCTCCTGAAATAATACCTTCCAAACTCATAAATACTTTCATCTAGACATACAATGGCTGAAGATACATGGGAACACCACTATCAGCAAATTCCCTTCTAAGACACTCACCATCCTAACTTGGAAATATATTGTCATTCCTTCAGTGTCAGTGGGTCAAAATCCTGGAATTCCCTCCCTAAAGGTATTGTGGGTCAATCTACAGCCTGCAGCTCATCATCACCATCTCGAGGGCAACTAGACACATGCAATAAAAGCTGGCCACACCAATGATTCCATATCCCATGAACGAATAAAAAGCAAACAAAATAAATAAAAAATTGTGTAATCTGGAGGAAGTTGCATCAAGGTCATCCCAAATGCATTTGCAAGTCAAGGATTGGGAACTACCTTCTCGGTTCACAGCTACTCCTTGAAACAATCACTAGCATAAAATGTCAAGACAGCTTGATCTTTGACAGCTACCAAGACGACATGGTCACCTATTCATTCTGAGTGCAAATCCTACTCCAGCAGATGATATAAATTGCTGACGACGGCCAAGGACATCCTTTGCCCAGTGCTTACACTGACTTTCCGAGAGCAATTGAAAGTAACAGAAAGGCTTGTAGATATAGGGTCCAGTCATTCCCGCCTGCCTCCTTGGAGGATTTTGATCTGTTACTTATCTTGTTGGGGGTTGCTCTTCTTGCTGATGATACTGTAATTGCTCTCACTTCAGATGTTTCCTTCACCAATGGAGAAATGCCATATTGAATGCAGCAACTGTGATGCCCGCACCAGATGCTTGAGCCATTAATCTATGGGGAAAGTCAGAAGTAGAACAGCATTTCACTCACCATATTCCTGAGACCTCACATCAATTGCAACAAAGCATCACGTTATGTTTTACCTTTACAGAATAAACCATGGAGGCTCCACAATGTGGTCAATGTCATACCTCAATAAGAAACTCTATGAATTGGAGCTTTTTCCAGATCCATGTTGTAGAATCAAAGAGCTAATGTCACACTGGGGGGAGTAAAATTCTGGTAGTAATTCATCATTATAGCACCCCTCCCAAAAAAAGCACCTAAGAACATCTCAGAAATTTAAATGCTTTCTTGTAGTGCCACTCACTTGGTGTCAGAAATACATCCATCAAATGCGATATTAAACTAAGACTATGTCTTTTCTCTCACATGGATATGAAAGATCTCAAGGTAATATTTCGAAAAGGAAAGTGTCCGAGATAGCCCTATATCTGGGCCAATATTTGTATATATCTCTCTGGGCACCACTTTGAAAACTTGCAGCCTTTTTCAAAAACTAATGTATTTTTTGTAACTAAATGTAAGCTTTGGTTTAAGGACCGTCTTGTGTTTAGTTCAGCAATGCATTAAAGACTGATGGGTGAGTGAGGACAACATGGCATTCTTTGATGTGTTCCCTACTGTGGGATTTGTGCAGCAATCACTGAGTACCAAATGATGGAAGATTATGGGAGGATCCCACTTCTAGAAGCTGGTCTTCTTGCTAGCTGACCACCTCTCTGGCTTCAGTGGAGATCTACACTGTTGTTTATAACAAGATACAATTGTAAAACTGGAGCTAGGGCCTTTAGGAGTGAAATCAGGAACTTCTTACACAAAGGATAGGAGTGGCAGATGGAGTTTAATTTAGATAAATGCGAGGTGCTGCATTTTGGGAAAGCAAATCTTAGCACGACTTATACGCTTAATGGTAAGGTCCTGGAGAGTGTTGCTGAACAAAGAGACCTTGGAGTGCAGGTACATAGCTCCTTGAAAGTAGAGTTGCAGTAAGATAGGGTAGTTAAGAAGACGTTTGGTATGTTTCCTTTATTGATCAGAGTCTTGAGTACTGGAGTAGGGAGGCCATGTTGCAACTGTACAGGACATTGGTTAGCCACTTTTGGAATGTTGATTGCAATTCTGGTCTTCCTATTGGAAAAATGTTGAGAAACTTGAAAGGGATCAGAAAAGATGTACAAGGATGTTGCCAGGGTTGGAGGATTTGAGCTATAGGGAGAGGTTGAATAGGCTAGGGCTGTTTTCTCTGGAGCATTAGATGCTGAGGGGTGATCTTATCAAGGTTTATAAAATTATGAGGGACATCAATAGGGTCAATAGACAAAGTATTTTCCCTGGGGTAGGGGAGTCCAGAACTAGAGGGTAGAGGTTTAGGGTGAGAGGAGAAAGATATAAAAAGACCTAAGGGGCAACTTTTTCACGCATAGGGTGGTATGAGTGTGGGAGCTGCGAGAGGAAGTGGTGGAGGCTGGTACAATTGCAACATTTAAAAAGCATCTGGATGGGGATATGAATAGGAAGAGTTTGGAGGAGTATGGGCCAGGTGCTGGTTGGTGGGACTAGATTGGGTTGGGATATCCGGTAGGCATGGACGAGTTGGACCGAAGGGTCTGTTTCCATGCTGTACATCTCTATGACTCTATGTGTATAACATATCCTTTCATTTTTACAGTTTGGTGTGAATCTGGCAGATCTGAAATGCTGTCTTCCAGTAGTAGGTATGAAATTGAAATCAAAACATTAAACACAAGTAAAATTTTTAATCTTAGATTTGCTTATCTGAAATTACAAGGATGAAGTTAATGCAAACTATGTGATGGTAAAGATTGCTTCAGACGATAATATTTAATTTTCAATCTTGCAAATAAAATAATCTGCCAATGAATTACAATTTACAAGCAGATGGATATATAATGAATGCAATTGCCTCCAGGAGGGCTTCAAATTAAAAGAATGATACTCTGCCCTGTAGAGAAACCAATGAGTACAGACATGGCTGCATTTCCCTACAACTTTGGAGGAGATGTATTTATTGATCATTGGAGTATTCTCAACTGAAGCAGGAGTCAACCAGGAGGCTGAATGCATTAAAACTGAATGATGCATTTGTAAATGAACCTCTTTCTCATATTTGGTTTCCCTCTTGCCCTTAAAACTCATTTGATTACAAAGCTGCATGTGGTGTAACCGTCTTCTTCTCGCTCTTACCACACTCAGTACCCTTCTGCTTTTCTGCTTTCTGATTAACCATGAGCTGTGATCTGACTAGGCAGAGATGAAACAGCAAGGAGACAATGATGAAGAAAAAAGGTGTCAGCTACTGTCACTGCATTAGCTTTAGCGAGTAGTGTGGAGGAAGAATCTGCATGTGGGAAACCACAAGGATTCAGTGTCGTAGAGATAGGGCATAAGGTAAAGATAAATCAGATAGCTACTCATCAGACGGTGAGATCACACTTGATGAGTCAGGTAAGAAATTTGCTTAGATTGCCAACAAAAAAAGTCAATTTGAACCAAAATGAAAGTTTTGGCATATTGGCAAACCTGTAAGAAAATCTATTGTCAATATTATGACACTTGGAGGAGTTCAACACCATTTGATAAAGGTCATTGTGCAGAGCATGGAGCATATCTGCAGCACAAACAAGGAAAACTTCATGAGAATAATTTCAGAGCTGATCACCATGCTATACTTGTTGGTCATTGTTTCACCTCCTATTGGCAGCATGAGCAGAAGTCATTTAACACCAGGACAATTTAGTAGAAACTCAGACATTGCTTTGTACCATGATGATTCAGATGCTGCCATCATCATTGTAGATTCAGATTCACACAATTGTTTGGTGCAGGAGGAGGTCATTTGGTTCATTGTGTCTGCATAACAATACTCCAAAGGGCTTTTATGGTGTCATAGCTACCATGACAACGGTCAGAGCCTTATTTTTCTAAACATTGTTCCTTGGCTCAAGGAGGCTCTGCCCTTCATTTTTTTCAGAGGGGCAATAAACCAGGCCAGACTCTGATCATTCTGGTTTGTTACAGAAATGAAAAGAATTTTGAGAGGCCCTTTGTTTATATGTAAACAGATGAGACTTGAGCCCAAAGTGGTCATGTTTTAGAAGGGACCTAGAGAATGAAAGGAGAGTTGTCAGCTCTTGAGCTGAACTGAGCAGTTTTAGTTCAGTCTTGAGCTGGTTGGACGTTCAACAGAGAGCTGTGTGGAAACTCTCTCTCTTTACTGCCCTTCAACTTCAATTTGTAAGCATGTGCTCCATTTATACTGGTTTTTAAAGGGAGTTTGCTTATTTGGACTTTTGTATATATTTGGAAGAGCGTAATTAAGTCTAGCTGGATAGATTGAATTCTGTAGGGGTTCTTTATTCTGCTTTTTGTGTTTTCTTGGGTAATTTTGTGAATAAAATTTTTTCTGCTTTAAAATCTAGTAGTCAACCTCGCTATCTTACTCTGGGTAATTTTCACTGTACACTTATCGAAACAAATTGAAAAGTTATGGTCTGAGCTGCCTGCTTAAGAATGTTTAAGTGGTCTGGCCTAGTCCTTAACACCCTGAAGTATTATGGACATTTATAACTTGTAATTGCAAAACATACTTTAACAAAGAAAGCTGATATAGCCAAAAATGGCCATCAATATTAATTAAGTGGCTGCCGACACCAGCCCTCATATTTAGAATATAAAGGGAAGTTCAAAGAACAGTTCTTCAAAGAGGGAAAGAACACAAAGTGCAATTCATGCGGTCGCTTGCAATCCACACAATGGAGAATGTTATCAAATGTCCCTCAAACCTGTTTCCCTCTTATATGTTCTCTTAAACTCCTCCCATTTTGAATTAGGAACAGGTTAACTTATCCAGTCTGGAAGAAGATCGACACTTGAAGGTTCAGTGTCGAAGTTTCATAGCCATGAGTAATGCCATTCTTGCCCTGTTCTGAATGATGTCTGCAGCAAATGCAGATTTCATGCTTTGGTCCAGAAATAATGCACATTACTGAACTCATGACTGGAAGAAAGTGGTCAAAGTGAGGACAATGTAATTCAACACACTGCAACACTTCAGCAACTTTATTTAACGCTAAGAGCTATCAAAAAATCTACAGTTTAAGCACAAAACAGCAGAAATTAATCAGCAGCCATCCTGAACGTAGTCAATTATCCCTTTAAATGGTTTGGCTTGAGGTGGGTTGATGGTCTCCTGGTGTTGAATGCATTTTCAGCAGTGTAAAGTTAGGAGAGAATGTTAGTTAGAGTGTCAAACTCCTAAATGGATCAATGCAGTGCTACATCAAGATCTGCCTGCTCTGAATTCTTTTGATGAATGTTCCTTGCATGTGCACTTATGCCCTCAGTAAAATGATGTTTGATGTTGTCAGCACTAGGAGTTACTGTACACCATGTATAACATTTTAGAAGCAAAATGGCAGCTGTGGTACCAAAAAAAGGAACTTAATTTGCAGACTTCAAATCTACTCTTTTAATCTCTAAATTGATTGATTCAAACTGTCAATTTGAATTGGAATCTTGCAAAGTGTCATCCCATTCTATTTTTATTCAAACTGCTTAGTTTTTACAAACAGGCAATTCAAACGTTTTTTGAGCAAAGTTACTTTGTTGTCTCAAAAGCAGACTTTTGAAAAGATCCAGTTATATTTCCCTGAAACACCAATGGTGAAAGTTTAAACAAAAACATATTTATCTCTTAAAGGTAAACTGTACTCCAGAAGCAACTAATTTTAATAGTACATAACGGAAAGCTTTGGACATATGCTGAAGAAAAATGTATAAGAAAGGGTTCTATAATTGCCTTGCAGGGTCAGAATCCTGCTCTAGTGTGCAAACCATGAAATAGTAACAGAATTTTGAGAGTTTGGTTTCCATGTTGCTACCCAATTTAAAGGTTAAAAATACCAGCCATTGGAAGTCAGAAATTTTATGGATGTGATGCATGCTTTGCTATAAATAACCTCAGTTCTGCTGAAGGAGAAAATTTTGCTCATAATGTTCAACACCTCTTTAATAACATGCAGCGCTACACATCTAAATATCGCTGTACTTTGTTGCTGGGGAGATGTCACAAAACACTATTCAGAACTACCCACAGCGGACATAGCACAATTGGTGATGCAATTATACTGCTGATTGCACCTAGGGTTAAGATTTATCATTCTTATGTTAGTTTAATAAAAACATTTTGGTTTCTCACTGGGGATATGAGGTAGGATGCCTCACCTTGGAGCAAACATGATAATTTTGCACTGTGCAGTAATGGTGAATGGATTTGGAGCTGGGAATTCTACATTTAATTTTGCTTTCTTTTTCAGCTAGGGATGAGACCTTTCTTTGAGAAAGAACAAGATTGTAAAAAAAGAGAGAATTTTCATTCTGTATAAAAAAATAAGGAAATGAGACCACTGACAAATTGATTGTTTAAAACAGAAGGTGAATTTTGGAATTTTCGGCTCCCTTGAACAGACTGGACAATATTGGGAAAGTTGGAAAATACAATGAAATGATAAAGAAAGATTCTCAACGTTGTGAAATAAATTTCAAATTTTCCTCTCGATGTTTAAATTGTGAATTCTGAATCTCATGACAGTGACTACCTCATTTCCAAACTCATCTCATTGTATGTGGAGTTCCCAACTCTCCTCTCCAGCCCTAAGAAACTATAGGGTCCAATTCCCAACATGGTGTTCACAGCAGTTAACTGGGGCTAGCAATGTGCTCCTTTCTCCTCCAGGACTTCAGACACTGTGCCACAACTTCCCAGCATCGTCTTCCACCTTTCATTCATGTGAGCGGACATCAACAAGTCAAGCTAAGTCAATCTCGGGACTTGGCTACAGTCAGTTCTAGGGATCTGGGGACTGATGGTCAGGGGGCTTATCAGAGTTAAGTCAATTGAGTCTCGAGAAGAATGGGAAGGTTGTGTCTGTGGTTGGGGTTCATTGAATTGGAGTGCTGAAGGAAAGATGAATTCAGGATAGAAGTGTTGAATCCCACGGAGCTTCGGAGGAGCAAGGGGTCTCTGAGAGTGTGATAGTTTTGCAAGTGTCAATTATTCTTGCCTCTACATGAGAAGTAAGGACATGGCAATTCACACAAATTCAAAGGGTAAATTGCAATGACTCCATGAATTATTATTTATGCCTATACGAAGGGGCTGAAAAGAAATGGGCAAGGAATGTAGTGACAGCAACACAAAAGCAAACATGAAGAATTAGCATGATGGAAATCATGTTTTATCTCAGGTGGAGGCGACAAGTCACTGTCGAGGGATCAAAGTTAAAACTTTACCATCTCCGATCCAAATTCAACTGCACAATAACAAGCCAAAATAGTTGTCACCACATGCAGAGTGGGAAGAATAAGTTACTTATTTTCTTTGGATTTCAAGCTCTATTAAGGGCAATTGCATTAATCATGCATCCAATGATTCAGAAATGCCATCTATCAGGCATTTAATTGTAATTCTTTACAGACAATTCTTTTTGAAAAAAAGGAACATTAAAAATGATGGTCTCAAGCAATCTGAGAGGTTGCCAGTGATATATTGATAGTGTCACTGAGCTAGCAATCCAGAATCCCAGGTTACTGGTCTGGAGTCAAGGGACTGAAGCCCATTATAGATGATGGTGAAATCTGAATTCAATGTTACAAAACTGGAATAAAAGCTAACCCAATACTAATCACTGTTGATTGCTGTAAAAACTTGTCTGATTCACTCATGCCCTTTTGGGAAGGAAATCTGGCATCCTTACCTGGTCTGGTCTACATGTGACTCCTGCCCCACAGCAATGTATGCTTAACTGCCCACTGAGCAATTAGAGATGGACAGTAAATGCTGGCCTGGTCAGCAAAGCCTAATTCCAATAAACATATTTGACTATTACATAGTTTTACACTTACTGCCTCCTTGTCAAGATAAATAAGCAAATCTAATCAGACACTAATAAGAGTCTCTCCTGAGTTTACCATTTTCCAATCACATTCCATATTTGATACTGGAAGACAATGCTTTTCAGCTGCCACATTCACACATTGAACTGTAAGCATGTAAAGTCAAGTTCTATGATAGTCAAAGATGTATTGTTGGGAGGGATGTTATGACAGTGGATTAATTACATTATTTCATTCTTCCATTGTGGCAGCAATACTTTGGTTCTGCAATTTATGTCTGTATAAAGTTACATAGCTCAGAACTACTTATTTGAGGTTTGACATTGGCTTCCTTGTGAAGCTGCATGGCGTATTGTGTGAAGGCAAAACATAATACTTCATTACGATTGATGTGAGGCCTCAAGAGTATTGTGACTGAAATGGTATTTCACTTCCAACACTCCTCATAGATTATAGACTCACACATCTTGCACTGGCATCACAGTTGCTGGATTCCTTGTCTTGCTGCATAGGCAAGGATAGAGCTGAAGGAAGCAAGTCCAGAAAGAAGAGCAATGGTCTGCAGCTGCTGCATTGTCTTCAGAGAAGCAACAGCAAGATTCCCCCAAAGAGATGGGGGAGAATGACCTATAGATATTGCTGTCACTTTCTACAGTTCCCCAAATGGCAGTGCAGGCAGTCAAGGAAGTCTCAGGGCACCATTATTGAGCTGTTGGAGCAGATTTCATATTCAGAAAGAATGGAATGGCCACCACACCTATTGCCATCAATTTTTTTATGTTTGTCAGGAGAAACTGGAAACCATGCATCATGTCCAAAATAGACCCAGATGTCACTTGCACAGAGTGCATTGGCACCAAAGATTGCAGGATATCCCAGCAGTGTCAAGTCCTTCTGCTTACGGTGAGTTGGAAAATTCAGTTGATATTGGATGAGAAGGGTGCCATGGTGGTGTGTTAGCTCATTGATGAGGTGACTTTGTGACAGTAGCCTGAGAAAGCCCACCAGGTCTCCTGGATAAAAACCTTTTACGAAATTTGGTGAAAATGACATTGGCCAATTTCTGGTAAGATTCAGTCCAAAGAATTTGCATTTGCTTGGCAATAATTAAGACTTACCACACGGTTAAAAGAATATTTGGATTGAAATGGACAAACTCTATATTATTATGTAAGTTTGGTGTGCACATCATCCATACAGAAATGTTAAACTTACAAATGCATTTTGGGCACCTCAGACACCAAATCCCAGATTTTCACATTCATTGGCAGTCACTAGTGAATAATGGTGAATACAGTGAATCTTATCATTATTTTTACTGCTGTTTCCTATACCAGTTGCATGACCCACATTACCTACAGTTTTCGTTGTTGCAGTTGACTTAGTTGAGTCTCTATTGACTGGTGACTCAGTATCTGCAGCAGAGATTCCAACTTGGGGTGCCTATGTTAGTAAATGCCTATTGAGGTACTGATGGGTTAGTATAGTAGGTTGTGGTGCAGTCTAATCTGCTTTACATTCCATCATTGCTCCCTGTCCACTTTGTATTCATCCCAAAAACACACATACAGTCTAATTCCAGTGGGATTGTTAATTCTGGCAACATCACGAAGGTCTGTGAGCTGTCTGGGAAAAATGTGAAAATACAATCAAGCAAGAAAACCATAAGAAACTAATTCAGCTACACTTCCACACAACACAACTGAGTGCTTAAACATTGGATGTCCATTTTGTATGGGATGGTTTATAAATTTGTGCTGTTAAACTCTAGGGACCCATTTGAACATTGAAACCAAGAACCAAGATGCTTCCATGCTACTGGAAAACCTGACCAGAAAATTAAGTGGAGTGCTACCTGAGGAGAGATTCAGTGTCAATTATCTCCACCTATATATCTGTACTGTTGCATCTATAGATCAACGTCTGTCACCATTCTCATAAAAACACTTCTACTGTCCAAAGAAATACAGAATTCAAAACAAATACTGCTGCCCTTTAAAACATAAATGGTAAAGATCACCTTCCCCAAACACATTTTCTCTGTAAATATCACCTTGTACTGCTTGGTCAATCTTAAAGTCTTTTGATTTTGCAACATGTTAAATATAAAAATAATATCATTAACCATCTATTTTCCTTCTATTGAACCTCGATTAAAATTCTATGACCTTCTTGATTACATCAGTTAAGAATTTACATTCACTTCGTGTAACTAATAGTCAGAAACCTTCTCTGTTGTCTGAAGTTGAAGTTTGTTATTTGTTATTTCATGAAAGTGCAGACTGTGGCAGACAGACATGGAAGGTATCCTGACTGAATGATTTTTAGCTTTAAAATATTTGGGCAGGAATACAATGATGTCTTATCATATTACAGCTGTTGGTGACAACTCACAATTAAGTACTTTAGGGAAGTTTACTTTGATACCAATTGAATTTCAATGGAGCAGTGATGCTGGGGAGAGAGAGAAGTGGTGCAAAGGAAATAACAATGAGGATATGACTGAAGTCATAGCAGGGAACAGACCTGAACATGAAGTAATGTGTCAGAGGGCACAACATTCTGATTTCATTAGGATCAGATTTTTTTTTAAACAACTTATTTTAATCAGATGCAGCATCTTTGACATGGAAGAAACATTAAAAATGCCTGTTATGACACGCAATGTCATGACAAAAAAATCCTATAATGTATGACATTAAAGAGGTTATTTGATCAGACAAAAGAATTCAGCATGCTTGACAGGCTGTAAAATAAGGCATTAAGACAGCTGAAAACTTGATTACAAGTTAGCTCACAGCATTAAACACAAGGCTTTTTGTTTAGCTCAGATAAGCCAAGCTCCTTGAAAAACTCTTCACGATACATATATCTGCTGTTCTGAAGTTTCAAATGTTAAACTCAAAATATCTGTTTTAAGTTCATTGCTTCTGTAGTAACAGGAGCATTGGCTTAATAAGCATTCACGCAAACCTTGAAACTACCAAGTCTTGCTTTTCCAGAGACCTACAGTAGAGAATTTGGCCTGGAATTTGATAATGACGGCAAAATTGCCAGTGTTCACCAACATTTCTGCACTGAAACTGACAGCAAACTTCAAAATTCTGCATATGTGCAGAATAATGTGGAAATCCTGAAGTTGCCATCAGTGATTCTATGCTTCTCCAGGCTACTGAAGCAACTCTAGACAGGAATCAATGGGAAATCAATTGAATTGAGCAGAAATTCGATTCTTATGCAGTTAATCTCACTGTAATAACCCTTCAAAGAGTTTACCTTGTTGAATGAAGTGTAATTTGTTTTTTGAATGACATATTAACTTCATAATTACTGCTAAGTACACTTACTGGCTATCAGAAGTTAACTTTGTGTTTGAAGAATGTCAAATTTCTCTGTTACAATAAAAACAGCTATAGCCCAATGAAAACCTTGTTTTGAGGTTTGTGTATATGTTAGCTTCTATTTCAGGTCAATTATAATTTTTTTTTCCTTTTAAGTATCTTGAACGTTCAAGTTTGCTGTGTGTGTGAATACTTCAATCTGATTGGCTTGCTGATATTACTATTGCTGCATCCCAAGCAATCCCCCTGACCAACTTTAAACTTTTGTTGGGAAAGAGAAAAACTACACTATAAGTCACTCAATTTTTGTGGGCAGATTTCCTCAAGGTTGGTAATGAGTGCCCATTCCTTTGCCACTGACTGTAAAATTTGGACCTTTGTGGGTTATGATTTGTAACCCAGTGCTTTGAATAACATGGCTCGTGCAAAGAATATAAACCAACGTTATTTTACAATTCACGTGAAAATTTTAGAACCTTGTTTTCTACAATCCCTGCATATAAATAGCCTTCAATGTGCAATGGACTCCAATTTTCACATCATGTTGGTGTAATGGAAAAGACAAGCTTGCTGGGAATTTGGACATTGGTCTGTGTCTCTGTATTCAAGCCAATGCTGTCCACAAGCATAGCTCTCTACAGGCATCAACAATTAGTCTTTTAGACTGGGTCTAACACCAAGTTTAGGGTTTTGACAGCACCTTATCCAATAGATGTTTGACAAACAGATTCTAATGGTGGGAACTCCACTGCAGACAGCACTGAATGCACCAAACACTGCATGTGGACTATACAATTATGTAATGAGAAAGCATGTGGGGAATGGACTCCTTTACAGCTAAGTGCAGGGTATTTGGCACATTTTCTAATGACAGCAAAAAAAATCATATTGTCACCTTGAGAAGTCTGCATCATTTTTCTAAACCCTAACACTTGGTCAATATTAGTGAGGTTACATTTTATTAGCAGTAGGGAATGTTGTATTGTTAACGTAAATAAGTACTTTGCTCAACTACTTCTGAAGGTTTTAAGATTAAACAATAAAGTATGAACAAGCATCACAGGCAGATTGAGCATTGATTCAAAAAAACTCCCCTCCTTAAAGAATGATTGGGAAGCAGTTGGGTTTTAATGACAAAGCAGCAGTGATCATGTTCATGCTTTCGGCCACTAGTCTACATGCTACTAAATGTATTGAATTCAGTTCTGTGCCTTCTTATGAGATGATTGAAAATCAAGGTTCCTGTTTTCTCCTTGTGGATACCTAACAGTTTTAGTAAGGTAAACCACATCTATCCTCTGATTCCATTATCTTTTAAGCAAGTGAGCAAGACATTTGCAGGAAGAAAGTGATTCCCACTTTAAATGTGGAGAAACTGGGTCTAATGCTATAGATAAAGACTATTTCTAACTTGTGAACAAGCTCAAACCAGGAGAAGCACTAATTACATATAACTCACGTAACTAATCTAGGGATATTGGGCTTACATTGACTTCAACATTCACAAAGTTCACTTTGCACTCTGGCCATGGTGCTGAATCATTGGGATTGGGAAAATTAACATCAGGTATCCATCCACCTGTTAATATCTTTGCATATGGTATTAAACATAACATCACATATGTTTTTTGATTACCCTTAAGAGGAATTTGACAGGAATAATGTGTTTCAAAATGGTCAGGAAGATGTATTTAAAATCATTATTTGTAGATGCTGTTAGTTTCGTGCGTACAAGCAACTTAAGATTGAAATGCTGAAAATGAGCTGAAATAATTGACAGAGCTAACAGTTGTGTATAGGTCTGGAAACAGGAGATGGACTAAGTAGTGAGAGATTAGGAAAATTGCCAAGTATGGACTGTCAAAGGTGGAATGAGAAGGGATGTAGAATAGTTTAGGGAGGAGACAACTAGACAGTAGGGTCAAGGACCCAAGTATAACTATGTCCAAATTGTGAGGTAGAAGTTGAAGGAACTGTACAACAGAGAGTAATTAGAGAACTGAAGTTTTTGGAAGGGGATACATACCTAAAGAAGTTACACATGTAAAGTGGGAAAGACTCATGGATAGCTTTACAGACTTGGATTGGAACTTTAAATTTGGGGATTGGAAGGAATAAAATGTATGTAAGTTATCTCACATTTCGTCACCATACTGGGTAACATCATCAGTGAGAGTTCTCACTGCTCTCACCGCTGATGTTACCGAGTGTGATATATCTGAAACAAACCTTCAATCTCAGTGAACTAATTTACATATTTATCATCAAGATGAGCTACGAATCTTCTCAAAAATGTATAAATACATATAAATAGTATAGAAAAATAGTAGCTCAATGCACATTTGAGTATTGAGAATAGGATAACTTAATGACATAGCATGTGGTTTAGCAGGTGCTTATGGTTAATTGCTTCATAAGTTTTGAAACAATGCAGGTAGAGTTTATCTTATGCATTCTGGAATACTGACATTTTACAAGGTGGGCAAATAACGAAACAATTTGGGTTCAAGCTAGTCAATGCAGCAAAAATCAAGATCCCTTTCTTTATGAAAAGAGCTGGGTAGATATAAAGGGAGAACAAAGGGCTCTTTCCTATTGCAGTGGTACTGTCTCTATCCCTGGACCAGAAGGCCCAGGATCAAGTCCAACATTCTCCAAAGATATGTCATAACATCTCTGAACAGGTTGAATAGAAAAATAGGTTAAAAATATATATTTCTAAATTTTATAAAGGGAGAACAGCTTGTGGTGTACTGGTAGTATTCCTACCTCTGGGTCAAGAAGCCCAGGTCTAAGTCCCATCCGTAGTAAGATATTTGGATAAGTTGATTAGAAACTATGTTAAAAGGGGAACAGATGGGACAGGAGTATGGAAGGGGCTGTAGGTGAGCAGTATCTATATCTAACTCTATTCACTAAAAAAATGGTATCTTGATTTCTGTTTCACTGACTAGCTTGAACCCAAATTGTTTTATTGTTTGCCCAGCGTTCCAGCATGTATAAGATACACTTTGCCTGCATTGTTTCGAAAATCAAAACTTGGAACAAAATCACAGGGCTAAATTGCAAAAACTTAAATAGCACAAAATGGTTTGTTTTACCCCTCTTGAAAAAAATTGAACACAATGCAAAATCCTCCACGTTACTGCCGTGAATCAATTTCACTCCCCATAAAGTTTAAAAGTGTACTCACTTGATATAATTTGGACTCTAATATCATATAATTTCTTATTTCAACTGATGACCTAATCATTACAGAATTTTCAGCTGCTGTTGAATTACCAAAATTTTGCCACACATGAATTGCAAGGTTAACCTTACAATAGTGGCATAGCTCTCATCTAGGTGTCTGTAGCTTTCATGGTGGATGAGAAGCAATGAACAATAGTTACCCTTAACAGCTGCCATCTGAAATATACCACCAACGGAGCCCTTCAGTCTCGACAAATTATCATCAATTTGCTTTTCTTCAGCTTTCATGTCAACATTCAACATACGTACTGTACAACTGGAATACATTGATAGATGGCAAAGATAGATTCAACACTTCCTAAGTTCTGGTGCAAAACGGGTGAAAAGTTGCTAAAACCTTGAACCTTTGTCTTGGAGCTCACCTGAATGAAAGTGAAAACAATGAAAGCGATTGGGCATTCCAATTCCACTCCAGTCCTCAGGAATATTGGTGAGCTATTATGTTAACCCCAAAATTTAATAGAAAAGCAGAACATTTTTGAAAAGACATGAGAATTGTAAATGTTAATCTTCAGAGAGATTTGGGTGTGCTCACACAAGGAACTTAGAAAGCATGCAGATTCACCAAGCAACCAGAGAAGCAGGTGGAATTTGGCATTTATTTCTAAGGGGATTGGAGTACAGGAAGAAGACTCACAATTGTACAATTGTGCAGGATTTTAGTGAGATAAATATCTGGATTCTCTTGCAGCTTTGGTCTCCATACTTAGGGTAGGATATCTTTGCAGTCCAGGTGGTAGAGCAGAAGCTTACCAGATTGGGCCATGGATTGCGGGCTTGCATTATTTTAAGAGGTTGAGTAAATTGGGACATTACTCTCTGGAGTGCAGGCGAACAAAAGGCAATTTCATTGAAATGTAAAAGATTCTCAAGGAGTTTGATAGGCTGAACATTCAGAGATTGTGTTTCTGCTGATTTGAGAAGTTAAAAGACAAGGGCAGAGTCTAAGGATAAAAGGTCATCATTTAGGATTGAGGTGAGAAGGAATTACTTCATATGGAGTGTTATCAATCATTGAAATATTCTATCCACAGGATAATGGATGCTCCACCATTGAAAATATGTAAAGCTGAAATTGACAGATTTTTGGTTTCAGGGATTTAGGTGTAGTTGAAGCACAAGGTAATTGTATTGAACAGGGGAGGTTTGATGGGTCGATCTTCCTAATTCCTATTTTCCTGTGGTTCTATTTCTGCAGAAATTAATTTATTAAACGCATCTCTGTCCTTTTGTCAGCAGCTTCCAGCATTCCCTTTAAGGAGAACTCATGAATCTAAACATTCAGAACAATTAAACAAACATTCGCAATTTTATTCATTGGCTTCCAAACAAGCAACATATTGACTTTAAAACTTACATCCATGCTTTTGAATCTCTACACAACTTTCCCCCTCCTTAAAGTAACACAAACAAATGTGCATGTTGAAAATCTGAAACAAAAACAGAAATTGTTGGAGAGACTCATCAGGTCTGGCTACACCTATGGAGAGAAAGCAGAGTCAGCATTTTGGGATCAGTGACCCTTCATCAGAACTTCTGAGTTTCTCCAACAATTTCTGTTTTCCCCTTCCTACTTCTGTAATTTTAATTCTTGTTTCATCTGAATTCCCAAATATAATTGCTCCAATATTGTGTCTTCTTTTGCTTGGGCACTTCCCTACACCTTTCTGCCTCTGTTCCTCACTTTGCTCTTTTAAGACACTCTTTCAAACCTACTTACCTCTCTGACCCAGTTGTTGATCACATGTCCCAGTATTTTCTTACATAGGTTGATGCCATAACTTGTTGTGTAATGCTCCTGCAAAGCATAATAAATGCCACATAAATAAAAGTAGCTGCTAACTTCACTCATTTGACATTTAATTTCTGTAATGGTTCTGGAGCTAGGAACTCAAAATGTAATGATGGAGTTCATTAAGCCATTTCAACTTTGTGCCCATACAACAAGAAGTCTCCAACTAGCAATTTGTAGACAGAAAGACCATGTACATGCACTGTACCTATTTCAACTCAGCAAAATAGATGACAGCTGCTTTGTGGTTTATTTCTCAGTGTAATTCCCTAACCAATCAGAGTCAACCTGACCAGTTTGAAATCTAAATAAATCCTGGCAGGTAACAGTCATTACATTAACTGTTGCATTCTCCATGGCATGCCTGTGTCAGAGTGCATTCGCCAACTAGTTAGCACCCTTGCCTCATACAATATAAATGTTGGCTTTTACTCTTTATTGGTATTCTTGTGAGTTGTCCTGAAAAGTGCAAGATGAAAATCTTTGAGAACATGTGAATTTTATCTGAAATGCTCAAAAATGAAGTAGCTAAGCACTGTTTGAAATTGCCTCTTTCAGAATTTGCAGCAGTTTCCAAATGTTTGTCAAACATTTAATAAAGTGCCCATGAAATGTATTTAAAAGTGAAGCACGACTACCAACAAATCTTTTCCTTTCGATTCATGCAAACGATCCAGAGTACCATTCAGCAAGTAAATATTATAAAAGGATTTAGTGATAGATATGTAGATAACCTAGCTTCAACAATGCAATTTCATTTCTAATCTTAAAGGTATACATTTTACTAGCCTTTGTACCTCCTATCCAAGTATAACATAACTTGCCTGTCAATTTGGTTGAATTGTAAATTTAAAAAGAATTAAACTTCTAATTGGAATAGCTGACCTATAATAACTAATACAGGACAAACGCAGATCTTTATAAAGGTAAACACATTTGCACCACTTTATTTGACCCCTATCTACACATGACATTAAGTTGAAGAAAGAAAAATAAAATATAATAAATGCCATATGCAGAACAGTAATAAGGGTCCTCTGTGGTCTTTGAACGTGCACTCACCATTCGGTGGTTTCGTATTTCATTCAGAAAACCGCCCCTGATAAAAAGTTTCAAATGTTCAGAGCACCATTGTGAAGCCTATTATTACTACAGACAGTTATTGCGTGTACTTGTCAGGTGCAGATTTTGAGAGGGAAAACGCTTCAAGATCAAGGTATTCTTTTGCTTCTTTCCTAGAATTTTCATTATTCTTTCCATTTTATCAAAAGCTTCAAGATTTATGTGATCACTGATTAATGCTGGCCAGATTTTCCATGGGATCCTTAGAAAAGAAAGTTCAAAGAGATGCACAGTGCCAGACTTTCCTTTCTGTTAGTTGTTACACAAGTGTTTTCAAAAGAAAACAGAGGCACTGAACCACTTCACAAATTTTAATGTCCAGTTCAACATTACTAAAGAAAGGTGTTGGTGTTTTCAATATTGCTAATTGCTTGTAAATAGTTTTCTATTATTTTAAGTAGTGTTGTGAATAATATTAATAAGATCAATTGTGAAACAAACTATTCTATAAATAAATAATGATTTTTTTCCATTGATTGAGGAATGTTGTATTGCGGGTGACATTAACAAACATTGACAGTCTCTTTACATTGCAATATTAAATATCCACATGAGCGCAGTGCACCTTCAGAACCCAGGGGACGAAATTCCTCTAAACCAGTTTTCAATTGGGAAATGCATGGAACAATTAAGTATGTATTTTAATTTCCGTGCTTCAGTTTAGTTATAGCGGGCAAACGTCCAAGGCTAATCATGCTACTGGTTGGCAGTTTGCATAATGTGGGAAGATTGCAAAAAGCAGGCCTTTCTGACACAAATAACAGCTGGCAAGGCAGCTGCAAATTTGCCTTGCAACAGTTTAAATGGTAGCGGGAGTTAAGTGCTGCCAAGACCGACAGATAGTCTGATGCTGGTTTAAAGAGGTGTAAAGAAAAGAAAGTTAGTATTCCCTAATGAGGCTTGAGGGAGAAATAGGATCCCCTTACAAGTTCAGGGTACAATGTAAAAAAATGATCAATGACCTGACAAATGGTGCAAAAGTAAGATCCCTAACTGTCATCTCTGCTGATCTCTGCTCAGCCCTTCCTCAGCCCAACTATTCAAGCTGCATTCGCAACCTTCACTCACCTACAATCGGTGCAGCACATCATACTTAGCTCATACTGCCTTGCACTATAGCTGCTGTACCCTTCATGACTTCCACACACACTCACATCTTTTCACACAACACTAAGTATTATTCTACCATGACAGCAATGCTCTCACAACATCTGATCTAGTGATCAAGTACACTGCAGAGGTTGGCACACAACACACACTCTACAAAGTTTTTGATGTGGAAAATCTACTGTCTTGCTGAAAAATGCATATCATTGAACTTTTAATTGTTTCAAAGCCTCCAATATAAATGAATTTTTTAAAAGGATCTTCTTGAAATACAGCCCTTCCATCATACCTGATGCAACAATGGTTGGCAAGCTGGATGACATAATCAGTTGCTGGGTCAGATGACCCATTGGCATTGAAAACAAAGGGTGACTTTGATAGCAGTGTTGTCCATGCCTTGGTGTAGGGCTTCACATGTATGTAGTTGGGTGACAAATTCTACGAGAAG
Source organism: Hemiscyllium ocellatum (assembly GCF_020745735.1). Taxonomy (NCBI): domain Eukaryota; kingdom Metazoa; phylum Chordata; class Chondrichthyes; order Orectolobiformes; family Hemiscylliidae; genus Hemiscyllium; species Hemiscyllium ocellatum. The sequence goes on along the minus strand of NC_083417.1, from coordinate 24,776,429 downwards.
CAGACTGCCAACAATTCATTACTCATCAATAAATGGCAGCCTGGTAAGCACATTGGTCCAATGGCACATTATGCCACAGGACAAAATGAATGTGTTTGGCATGAGTGCACGCCCATTCTGACTTTCTAAGTTTCATTAAACTGAATAGGGCAGCTGTAAACCTGAGACATGCATTTCTCACAGAGGAAATTGACAAATTAAGGTTCCAGTTATTTCAAGTTACTCTTTCCTTAAATGGCAGTGGATTCAGCCTTTCTAAATATTTTTAGGGCATAGATAGATAGATTCTTGATTATTAAATGTATGAAAGATTATCGGGGATAAGCAGGAATGTAGAGTTGAGGTTAAAATCAGATCTGTCATGATCTTATTGAATGGCAGTGGAGGCTTGAACGGCCTGGTGATCGAGTTGTATTCCTTTTCATATGTTCTCAACACCCTCTGCCAAAGAGCAGAATCCGCACAGAAGTTCAGATTTACAATGTCTGCAGTGTTTTAGTTTTATTTGAGCACAAGGCCAAGTCTGGGAATAGGTTTACTGATCATACTTTGGCTTCAGATTAATGTACTATGTAACAAGATCCACAGTTGAAGGAATTATAAGATAAAAATAAGTTTTAAAAAGTGAAAAGTTCAAATTGACACAGAGGTTTTGAAAAAAATCAACATTTTTGCCAATGCATTCTGAAAATTATTCTCAGGCATTTGAGTTTGTAACACAATATGCTTCTTGAGTTAGAGTGGACCAACCACTGACAAGAAGTGCACATGGTACATATGTAATGTAAAAGAGCTAGATGTTTAGAACTTAAATTTTCAGTAAAGAACTGACATATGAGATTTGAAGCAAGAGATGGAAACAAAAAATCCAGAACAATGTCAACATATGAAAATATAATGGGCTGGAAATTAATTACCAGCTAAGGTGCACAACGGAAGGGTCACCCATTTGTCATGACACAGAACCTATTATTCACATCCATTAAATGCAATAGACTTAAATATTATCAGGTTAAATATCATCATTCATGGTGAATAACATACAATTGATCCAATAATTTGCATTTTGCACCACTGTAGGGGATAATTTCTTAGCCAGTTGAGTTTGCTTTTCAGCATTGTGACAAATCTAAGTATTAAGATTTGAAACTTCAGCCAAATGATACAGTACTGAACTAGTTTGAACCGATACTGGTACATTGGAGGTGTTTTTCAGATCTTCCGTCAATGGGCTGAGGAGTGACAGATGAAGTTTAATTTGGATAAATGTGAGGTATTGCATTTTGGTAATACAAACAAGGGCAGGACTTATACAATTAATGATAGGGTAGTATTGTATAAAAGAGAGACCTAGGGGTAAGGTACATAATTCTCTGAAATTTGTAATGCAGGTAGACAGGATGGTAAATAAGGCATTTTGCATTCTTGCCTTCATTGCTCAGCTCTTTGAATATAGCAGTTGGGACATTATGCTGAGGTTGTTGATGACATTGGTGAGGCCTCTTCTGGAGTACTGTGTGAAGTTCTGATAGCCCTATTACAGGAAGGACCTTATTAAATTGGAGAAGGTTCAGAAAATATTTACCAGCATGTTGTCAGGAATGGAAGATTTGAGATATAAAAATAGGCTGGAAAGACTGGACTTTTTTCACTGGACCATAGGCGGTTGACAGGTGACCTTATTGAGATTTAAAAATCATAAAGGAGTTTTCCCGAGGGTGATGAGTTCAGAACTAGGGCGCATATTTCTAAGGTGACAGGAGAAAGATTAAAAAAGGACCGGGGGCAATTTTTTAACACAGAGAGTGGTTCGTATGTACCAGACAAAGTAGTTGATACAGGTACAGTTACAATATTTTAAAAATATTTTGATCAGTTCATGAATAGGAAAGCTTTGGTGAAATAGCAACCGTAGTCAAGTGGGATGAATTTTTTTGGGAATGTGGCCAGCATGGTTGGACAGATGGGTCTGCTTCCATGCTGTATGACTTTAGAGCCACAGTGTACTTATAGACAAGATGATATCTTGTTTTGAACTTATTTGAAAGTGTGGTGGGTGAGGAATTCTCATCTGTTAACAACGGGTCAGTAATAAGTTGGCAAGGTCCAGTTTGCCAGATCAGTTATTCGATTAAATAACAAACCCTTATCTAAAGTCAAAATATTCAGATATTTACATTTTCAATGAACAATTATTAATTGTTATGTTAATGGTATGCATAGATTATTATAATTAACTTTCATAGAAGCATAGAAAATAGAAGAAGTAGGCCATTCAGCCCATTGAGCTAACACTGCCATTTAACATGGCCAAAGCCAATCCTTCAGCTCAACACCATATTCCTATTTTCACTCTATAATCTTGACACACTTAGCTTCTTAAAAAAATTCTTTCTTAAATACAGTCAGCGACACCACTTTTGCAGTCTTCTGTAGAAGAGAATTCAATACGTTTACCACCCTGAGTGAAGAGATTTCTCCTCAGTTCAATCTGAAATGGCGTACTGTGCATTTTGAGATTGTGAGCCCTTGTTTTGCAATCCCCACCCCTCTCCCAGAGGAAACATCATCTTTGCATCCACTGTGTCCAGTCACAAATCTATATGTTTCAATAAGATCCTCTATCAATGTTTTAAACTCCAGGGAATACCCAATTCCTTCTCAAACTTGTCTTCCCTTGAAATCAGTTTGGTGAACATTTTCTGCACTTCCCTGGCAAGTGTGATACTGTAAGGATCGGTACCTGGGGCCCCAGGTAGGCACAGCATTCATAAAAGGAAATTGAAGGAGGAAACCGAGTTTAACATTTCCAAGTATGCTTACAACACAAAGCTGTGCAGGTATGCGTGGTAAAAAGGACCTCAAAAGGCTCTTAGCTCAGGAGGCTAAAACTGCACACAACATCCGAGGTGTGGTCACACTAGGGCCCTTTAGAGATGCAATAAGATTTCCTTGTTCCTGTACTCAAACCCTCTTGCAATGACAGCTAGCATACCACTTGCCTTCCCAAAGACTTACTACACCTGGTGCTGGCATTCAATCAACAGTGTACAGGGAGATGAAGGCCCCGTTATGTATTAACCTTTCCCAATCTGTCGTCATTTAACTAATACAATCATTCTGTTTTTCTAAAGATGACAACTTTGCATTTATCCACATGATACTGCATCTGCCGTTTACTTGCCTCACTGACTCAGCTTGTCTAAATCACCCTGAAACCTCTTGACGTCCTTTGCACCACTCATACAATTTTGTGTTGGCAGCAAACTTGGAAATATTAAACTCGGTTCTCTCATTCAAATTACTTTTATATGCTGTGTCTAGCTGGGGCCCCAAGCACGGATCCTTATAGTGCCATACATATCATTATCTTCCAAAAAATGACTGGTTTTCTCCTATACTCTGTTTACTGTCTGCCAAATAATTCTCAATCCACACCAGTACATTACAAATGAGCTTTGATTTTGTGCAATGATCTCTTCTGTGGAACTTTATCAAAACCTTCCTGAAAATGCAATTGCACAATCTCCCTCATCTACTTTACGAATCACATCCATAAAAGCCTTCAACAGGTTTGTCAAATAAATTCCTTTTAAGAAATCTACCCTTACTTTGTCTGATACTGTTGGGTTATTTTAAGCACATTCTTTATAATAAACTCCGGCATTTTCCACTACTACTGATGTGAGGCTGACTGCTCTGCAATTCCTGTGTTTCAACTTTCCTCCCTTTTTAAACAGTAGGTTAACATTTACCACCATGCAATTTTCTGGGACTATTATCGAATCTTCATAATTTTGAAAAATAATGATCAAGAATGCAGAAGATTATGGAGACCAAGGGTATTTAAGACAGAGATAGATAGATTTTAGATTAGTAAAGAGATTAACAGTTTTGGGGAGAAGGCAGGAAAATGAGAAACATATCAGCCGTGATCAAATGGTGGAGCAGACTTGATGTGCCAACTTGCCTAATTGTTTCTATATCTTATCATCTTGAGGCATTCCTATTTTTAACAATCACATCGTTTAGCACCTGGGATCTAGATTACCAAGCCCTGGGGATTTTTCATTTTTCCATTTCATTAATTATTCCAGCACTTTTGTTTAACCTGTACTAATTTCTTTAAATTCGTCTTTCCCAAATGACCTTACTTATCTATAACTTCCAAAAAGACTTTTTTTGTGTATCTGTGAAGACAGAACAGAAATAGTTATTTAATTGCTCTGCTAATTCATTGTTATCCATTTTTGATTTCTTGCTTCAGGTTTATGATGCCTATATTAGTCTTCACTAATCTTTTTTTTATTTTCATGTATTTGTAGAAGTTCTGATGGTCCACTTTTACACTCCTTTCATAATTATTTTCATACCCTACTTTTCTCCTCTTAATCAACCACTTGTCATTCTTTTCTAAAATTCTAAATGCTTCCCAGTTCTAAGACATGCTACTTTTTCCAGCAATTTTATATGAGTCCTCTTTGGATCTAACACAATCATTATTTTCATGTATTAATCACAGTTGGTCAATTATCCTGTTGTGTCCATACATCTGAAAGAAAGTATAACATGTGAATGCATGCATTTGTTCCTTAAGTATTAAACTGTCTTTTAGTAAATTCACCAACTCCATTGCAAACAACTCCCCTTATGTTAAGGCTTTACTGAAACTTATTGTCATGTGCTCTGTCTATTTTCTCCTTGAATGCTCCCACTGCTCTCTCACAACTTTATCCATAAGAAGCTGCTCCACAACCACTTGAACCATATCGTGTCTTAGCTTCGTAAAATTAGCCTTTCCCCACTTTAGAATTTGCGCTCATGGCCCACCATACCCCTTTCCATAACTATTCTAAATCAAACTGATTTATGGTCACTATCTCCAAAATGCTCACCCATTGAAACTCCTTATACCTGTTGGGACTTAGTTCTAAATATTAGGTCCAGAAGTGTCACCTCTCTAATTGAACTTTCTAAGAACTAGCTCAAAGCTTTCTCCTGGATGCCATTTAAAATTTTGTTCCCTCTTTATTTTGCATACTAGAATTATCCCAGTTATTTGGATAATTAAAAGCTTATGCTATTACTGCCATACTATTACATGTCTTTCAAATTTGATTATATTTTTGATCCTCTCTCTCTATAGTACACACCAACAATGTGTTTACATCTTTTGCATTATTCACGTTTACCTATTTCATGATCCTTCCAAGATATCATCCCTCCTCACTGCTATAATTGATTCTTTAATTAATTCCGCAACATCCCCCCATCTCTGTTACCTCTGTATACGCGATCACCAGGAACATTGAATTGCTAATACTGCTCATTTTTCAGCTAAGCTTTGTTTATAGCCATGACATTCTGCTCCCAAGTGCCTATCTGTGCCCTTAGCTTCTCCATCTCATTCCTCAGGCTCCTTGCACCAAAGTGCATTGCATTTAGAATAGTTAAGTTCACTTCTTTCTAATCTAGACTACATTTTCTCTGCCTTCCACACTCATTTGTCCTTTAAATTCTCATTCCATTTCTGCTTCTGTCCTCTCTGAACTACTTGCTACTCCAGCCAAACCAGTCTAAATTCATCCCAATAGCAGCTGCAAGCCTCCTTCTGAGGATGTTGGTCCCATTCCTGTTCAGATATAACCTGTTCAACTCGTACAGGTCCCAACTACCCAAAAACAGTCCCAATGTCTCAGGAATCAAAAGCCCTCCCTTCAGTACCACCTCTATAGCCACATTTTCATCTGCTCTATCCTTTAATTCCTATCCTCCCTATTGTGTGACACTGGGAGTAATCCAGAGATGACTACGTTTTACATTTACCTCACCTCTTAAAGTCTGTTTGCAGGACCTAATTTCTCATTCTTCCTGAGACATTGATCCCAACATTGACCATGACCTCTGACTGTTCACCTTCACTTTCAGAATGCCCAGTGTAGCCACTCCATGACAATCTTGATTCTGACACATCGGAGGCAACATACCATTCTGGATTCATATTTACATCCCCAAAAGCACATGTTTGCTCTCCTCACAAACCAATCCCCTGTGCCACTATTGCTTTTTGTGACAATGCAAACCTCAGAACTTTAATAAATTAATGGGTTGAAAAAAGCAGCAAAAACTCTTTCTGTAATAAATTGTTTCCCAAGATGAAAGGGACAAGGAGAAACGGTTATAAAGGAACTAAAGGCAACATGCTAATTAACCGTCCCTGAGAAGGAGGAGTCAAAAGCAACATAAGCAAGCTGTTTATTGGGGAAGAGGCAATAACACGGCTTGATGATGTAATAAATGGGCAATTAAGATTGCTTGCAGAAGGAATGTCCTGAAGTAAAGGGTTAATCTGTGTTTTCAAACAGACGGCTAACCCCAAATGTAACAAGGAACAGGAGAGCTACTTCTGATAAGAAGACAGGCTACAGAATTGAGATCTTCAAAAGAGGAATCAATGTTGGGCATTAAAGAACCTAAAGAATCATCAATTATATCATATCACAAACTTGAAAGTGAGGAAACTGTTTAAGAATCCAACAGTAGAACAATACAGCAGCAGAATTTTGAACAACACTACACAATGTTTGAAACTTGTGACTTCCAGAGATAGACACTGTTCATGAAATCCTAACCAGATTCCATCATTAATTGAGTAATAGCCAAGTTGGGCTGTGAGGCTTAACTCACTGACTTGAGAGGTCTTATTTTGATTGTTATATGCAATAAAGTTTAAATCATTGTTTCAGTACTTGATTGTTTTGAGATTTCTTAATAAATATCTGAAATAAAGGTAACTTTTAGTCATTTACCAACACCACTTTACAAATTTCTTTACCTCCACCCACTCCTGAAAAGCTGGACCACTCACAGTCTTGACTGAACTTCACAGAGGAACACTCCCAGTTTTCCAACGTCAAAAAATGGCTTGAGTGCAAGATGGATTAATGGATTCTCTCTATATGCCTAGACCCTTCTTCTGTCTGGAGGTTAGCCGTTTCCTCTAGGCCTGCACTTCTTTAAGCTGAAGGGTGGCCATCTCCTGAAATGTGTTATTAATGAACCTCATCAATGCAGCAGCATGCCCCAGCTGCAGGTCAAGCTCCAAAACTGCTGGCTGGAGGCACCTCCTGCACACATGCCCATCCAAGAGCTAGAACTATCTAGGATTTCCCACACTGTGCAGATTCATGGGCCTGAGCTTCCAGATATATGTTAACTAAATATAATTCAGACTCTTACTTTTATTTTATCCTTAATTCTTAAAAGAAATTCTGGATCATGTCCCATCCCACTCAGGTCAGTTGCCAATCTGCTCTTCTACAATAGTCTTCAGCTCACCCCTCACCCACTCCTCTTAATGATGCTGAACATAAGTCACCATATCCTCATCCTGTCCACTTCGTTCACTGCCTATCACATGGTCCTCAGCTCACCCCCTTCTCCTAGTGACACTGACTACCATTCACAGAGTCCTCATCTCGCCCGTTCCTCCTGGTGACACTGTCTTCATTTCACATGGTCCTCACTTTGCCCGTTCCTTCTGGTGACACTGACTGCATTTCACAGGGTCCTCATCTCGCCTGTTCCTCCTGGTGACACTGACTGCATTTCACATGGTCCTCATCTCGCCCGCTCCTCCTGGTGACACTGACTGCCATTCACATGGTCCTCAGCTCCTCCTCTTTGTTTAGATTTGGGACCCTTGCTTTGGCTTGGACTACATCTCTCCCTATCCCAATGAAGAATTCAATCATAGACACTTTCAGCCATGTTTTCACAACTAGGTTCTTCATTCAGCATTCTCTGAGCACAAAATCAAATCTAGGATAGCCTGCCCCTGAGTTGGTTTTACAATGTACTGGTCTAAAAATTCAACATTTCGGGTACTTACGATCCATCACAGTATTTTTACAAATGTGCCTTGGCCAGTCACTATGTAGATTAAAATCACCCATGATTACTGTAGCTACATGGTTACTAAATTCTTGTTTACTAATCCCACCACGATTGTTTAGAGGCTTGTAGACAACTCCCACTTCCTAGATCCATTTTCATCACCTGATTTCAATGCCCGATACCTTCATCAACTAAAGTGTCCTTTTAAAAAAGGACAAATATTGCTTTTAAATGGTTGCATCTAACTATGAGTAAATGAAGATCAGGCTTAGCCAAAATCAACTTTGTAATAAAAGAACTGTATGTCCTGGTCAATTCACACCTTTCTGGAATTTACACATTCCAGTCAACAACAGATCATCCAACTTGAAAAACAACAATGGAACTGTACCTGCGAATTTACACTTTGAACAGCTGCTTAGAACGACAGCTACACAGCATAGAAAAAACCCTTCAGCCTACCTTGTTTATGCTGAACGACAAATACCAAATTACCTTCACTTGGGCAATAGCTTACTATGCCCTGGCATTTTAAGAGCTCATCCAGATGCTTCTTAAATGTTACGGAGTATCTGCTGAGAAAACCCTCTCTAGTAGTGCATCCTATATTGCTAACATCCTCTGGGTGAAAAAAAACTTTTTCTCTGATCTCCACTAAAACATTTACTCCTGAACTTAAACTGCCTTCCTCAATCAGAATCTACATCTCTCTCTCCTTCCTCCCCTGCCACCTCCTCCCCTGCCAACACCGCCCCCCCCCCCACACCCCCACCCCCACCCCAACCCCCGGATCCCTCCATATCACCTCCTTTGCTCCAAGGGAAACAAACCTAGCCTATCCAGTCCTTCTGCTCATAACTGACACATTTCAACACCCTGGCAAATCTCCTCTACACCCTATCCAGTGACTCCTTGATTGTCACAGAGATCAAGCATTACAGAGAAAAGCTGGAAAATGGGTTTGAGAAACTAATATCATTCAATGGTGGAGCAGATTCGATGGGCCGAATGGCCCAATTTCTGCTCCTGTGTCTTAAGGCACAATCGCATCCTGCCAACTGTGTAAAGTCCAAAATTGGACATGATATTCCAGCTGGGGTCTTGCCAATGTTTTATAAAGTTGTGACAAGACTGCCTTGTTCCTATACTCTACACATTATATCTAATGGAGGCAAGCATCCTATATGCCTTCTTCACCACCCTGTCCATCCTCAGGGATCAAAGGACTTGTACACTAAGGTCCCTTTATTCTTCATTACTCCTAGGAACATGCCATTCATTGGGTATCCTTCCCTACTTAGACCTCCAAAATCCCCTCATAGTTATCAGGATCTGCCACTGCTCTACCCAATTTACCAGCTGATCAATATCAGGCTGTAGCCTGAGATCATCCTCCTCACTATCAACATCACCATCATTTTTTGTGTCATCCGCAAACTTATTAATTACAACTCTACATTCACATCCAAGCTATTAATCTATCTAACAAACAGCTAGGATCCCAGCACGATCGCTGTAGTACATCACTAGTCACAGAATTCCAAACACAGAAACAACCCTTCATTGTCACCCTTTGCCTCCTATTTGCAAGCCAATTTTGGATGAAGTTTGTTTCTGAGCAATACAGCAGCTGCAAAGAAACAAAGATGTGTAAGCAAGATTTGGAACATTCTCTCTCCCTCTCCTTGGACAACAACTGCTCACGGAGAACTCAAGATCTATTGGTTTCATCTTTGCCGCACGATACAAGTGAGCAATTAGATATCTAACCTTGGGTTTAAAATCTAACATTCTTTCTTCCATTCAAGAAACTTTCTATTCTGGCTATTGAATTTGTTTTTTAGTTAACTATCTTTTAATTAACCAGTGATAGCTGCCTGCTACGAAAAGAAATAAAAAAATACTTTCTGAAATTTGTTGAAAGGGGTTTAAAAGGAAAAGGGCCGATTTTCATTCCTCACTTGGCCACAACAATGTCAGTCACTGATTACATAATTAAACAGTCAATTTAAACATATGAAACACCAAAAGAATTATTGCTACTATCGACTGCAACTTATAAATCAACTATTGAAATTGTCAAAATCATTCCAAAAAAATGAGGGTCAACTCACAAATAGAAAATATGAACTGAAAGTACATGTGGGTGACCAGGACTTTGAACTGTGTATAAAATATATCAGTGGAATTCTTATTAAGTTAACTTTGGACAGTGTGTAGAATTAATTCAACAAGGATACCTTTAGCCATACTCAAAGCATTTTACACATTGCTTACAACAGCTGGTGCAAAGAGTTCATCAAATTCATTCACTTTCGCTATGGTAACATGGTAAGGCTCCCACTCTGGATCAGATTTATCATGCTCACTTCCAGAAACCACCACCCCCCACAACAAATCATTTTCCTCTCTAATCACTGAACTGGATATTATGTATTTATTGAACAATTTGATGATAGTTCATGCACTATTAGCATCCAATGACTTGAAAATGAAACTACAAAGCATCACGTGGCACATCTATATTTTTATTTCTTATGAAGACATTTTCCCTATCAACCATCTACCTACTCCAATCGCACAAACCTGAATCATGAAAGGCTTCTTGAGGCACACATTCCAAATGTCTCCTCATCCTGACTTGGAAAAAGGTCTGTGTTCCTTCACTATTACTGGATCAAAATCCTGGAACCCCTCCCTTAGGGCATTATGAGTGTATTTTGAGCACATGCAGTTCAAGAAGGCAGCTCACCACCATCTTTTCAAGGCTATCCTGGGCACAGGCAATACGTGCTGGTCCAGCCAGTGATGCTGACATCCCTCAAAAGAATAGAAAAAGGCACCCAAGGTTTGAATAATTTATATTAGATTCCTTGGTACAACTGCAATGTTGGTGTCATAAACGCCTCAACTTCCACCTTGGAACACTTCAACTTCAGGGCATCAATGTGGACTTCACCAATTTTCTCATTTCCCTCCCCCCCACCTTACCCCAGTTCCAACCTTCCAGCTCAGCACCATCCTCATGACCTGTCCTACCTGCCAATCTTCCTTCCCACCTATCCACTCCACCCTTGTCTCTGACCTATCACCTTTATCCCCACCTCCATCCACGTATTGTACTCCTGGCTATCTTCTCCCCAGCCCCACCACACACACTGCCCCCCCCCCTCCCATTTATGTCTCCACCTCAGAGGCTCCCTGCCTTCATTCCTGATGAAGGGCTTTTGCCCAACACATCAATTTTCCTGTTCCTCGGATGCTGCCTGACCTGCCGTGCTTTTCCAGCACCACTCTAATCTAGACTGTCATTTCTATGCAGACCACTCCTAATCTCATGCAAAATATGGAATGATGTTTTCTCTTTTTTTGAGACTAAATATAGAAATGGGAATAAAAACTAAAAGAATTCCTGCTTGGGAGCAGGACAAGTTTTTCTGCACTTTTTTTTATTTTTTGCAGCTCATTACATAAGCATGTGTAATTAAAATGCAACATTTAAATGGACAGTAAGTTCAAAAGCCCACTAGGATTTTCCAGGATCCCCATACTTTAAAGGGTTTGAAAAGGCTTAAAGGTTAGCACTTCACCTTCTGCAACCCAGGAAAATCACTCAACCTCTGCTCACTAATCTCACTTACCTTTGGAAATGTCACAGACAAGGCGAAACCAGCACCAAGATTTAGGACACCTTCCTTGATGTTTTGCTGAAGGCTGCCCAGGAGGTAAAGGACATTCTTTTCATTGTGGACACCAACAAGAGTTCACTGTGACTGAAGAGGGCAGCCCTGAATGAGGTGGCTATGAATGTCAACGGCTGTGAACCACTCAAGGAAACCGGACTCCATGCAACAAGAGAATGACTGATCTACTGCACTCTGTTGGGGAAAATACCATTAACTACTCAATGCTCCATGTCCCTATGATTATATCAATATAAAGTTAACATTGCAGAGGGCTGTCACACAAGAGATTGGGCACCAGGTATTTCCATCAGGTGCCTCATGTGCAATCAATGCCTGTCATTTCATATCAGCGACCAATGCTTCATTCTGAGTTTTATTGCCTTTCACACATCTGCCCAGGTTCACATTTGCAAATGTAAAAGAAGCCACAACACACATCGGCTCATGTACCAATAGGTCCTGATTTCTCATCACAATTGAAAAAATGAACCCTTTTTACTCAAGAGTTACTTGGGACAAGATGCAATCACAAAAGGTCACCTTTTGAAGTTGGCCCCTTTTTGATTTCAGTCCCATTAATCTGTACCAGTCAAGTTTACTAAGGTCGACAGATGAGTCTGCTTTGTTTGGGCAAACTTCACCTCTGACAGTATAAACGTTGAACAACAAGCCACACTGTATATGATTGAGACCTCTCGTGTGTTGATCAACATGGAGAAGGTTACCAAAACACTGAAAGTGTTTGCACAAAGAAATGGCTTGGTTATGAAGGACTGAAGTTAGTGAATTTTGAGCATTTAGGTCAGGAAAGGTGACCGCCTGAAAGGCTCTGGGAACTGAGCAGTGAAACTTTAACCCTCTGGCGTGGAATTGATACCACCTGCCAATTAAGATTCCCCCCACCTGCCCTTCTAAAGGTTTCATGTTCGCCCAGAAGATTCCATCTATAAGACCTAGTCATCTCCCTCACCAATGAGTTGTTGGCCTCATTATATAGGTTGCAGTGACTCCAATTCCACACATCATCACTCTGTTCCTTCATCCGTCCAACGCTGTCATACACATGCACAAAAATTCCTGCATTTAGGTGTGGAAATTACTGTAGGCTTTAATGGTCTATTGGCCAAGCAGGCTAATACCACTGTGAATCTCACCTTCTCATGTCTTGCAATTTTCACCCTTTCCACTCTACAGTTTGGTTGATGAGCTTAAGGAAATTCTGGGACATTTCATCATTGCTGCTGATGTGAATTATTTGGTATTCATGTTGCTGCTACTGCTGCTTGATGATGAACTGACGGAGACTGATCAGTTTGGCACTGATATCTCTTGGTAGTCTCTGAGTGAGCCTGGTCCTCTGTCACAGCAGTAACCTGTTTTATTCACACTAACTAGCTGTTGGTCTGAACTCTTTGTTAGACTCAGGGTTTGATTTAGCCTGCTTAAGTGCTAAATATCTTCATATCAAAAAGAATAGAGTATAAAAGTCATGTGGTTTTGCTTAAACTATACAACTATACTTGTCAGACCCCCACAGCTGGAATAATGTGAACAGTTTTGGGCCCCTTAGCTGAGGAAAGATATAATGGCACTGGAGTCAGGGCAGAGAAGATTCATGAGGTTGATCCCAGGTATGGAGGGATGGTTTTATGAGGAGACAATGATTGATTTGGCCTGCATTTATTGTAATATAAAAGAACTAGATGCTACCTTATTGAAACATACAAGATCTTGAGCAGAATTGACAAGGTAAATGCAGAAAGGACTTTTCTCCTTCTGGGAGACTCTGAAACCAAAGGGCATAGTCTCAGAATAAGAGTTCACACATTTAAGACATGATGTCGAGGTACCTGTGTTGGACTGGAGTGGACAAGGCTGATGAAGGAGCAGTGCTCCAAAAGCTTGTGTTTCCAAATAAATCTGTTGAACTATAACCTGGTGTTGTGTGATTTTTAACATTTAAGACAGAGCTGAGAAGAAATTTCTTATCTCGGAGGGTGGTGGAATTCTTTATCATACAGGATTGTTGAGGGTGGGTCATTATATACATTCAAGGTTGAGATAGTCAGATTTTTAATCAGTGAGGGAATCAAGGGTTAAGGATAATGGATTTGGCGATTATCAGATGAGCAATAATTTTATTGACGGGTGGAATAGTTTCAATGGACTGAATGGCCTACGTCTGCTCCTTTGTCTTATGTAAATTACATTTCTGATAACAATGTAATCATTGCAAAAGTTTTTGGGAACTCAATCCAATACATGGTTCTCAAGATAAAGTCAATGTCTGGTCACTGTTCTCATGCTACATGCAGTCTGGGCATATTCTGCAGAGTGGATTTCTTCTTCCTCCATTCTCCCCCAAATTTTCATGTATATTCTATCAATGCAAAACAATTATTTAATAAGTTAACATAAGTTATGATTTTTAGCTTGAAAGCAGCTCCACACTTCATTCTTTTTGCAGGAGGATCTATTTCTATTTGTCACTCTAATAACATTGTGGATGTACCTACAGTATGTGAACAGTTCCAAAAAGCAGCTCCCCAGCACCTTATCTGGGACGTTTCGGGATGGGTACTAAATGTTGGCCTAGCCAGCGATGCCCACAGACTATAAGTGAATAACAAAACTCACCATTCTATGTGGTATTTGCACTTTGTGGGCCTGTCGTAAACTCCTGCACGTCTTCTTCACAATATCACCTGTATCATCTGCTTGATCCCATGTGCTGACTTACAACATAAGCTAAATAAAACTTGATTTCTGAGGTGCAAAATTGAGGCTGATGACTAATGAGAGGACAACATATCATTGATGAAAAGAGATGATTGATTTATATGCCAACTGTGTAAAAAAAGCCTGGTTTTAGGTGGCGAAATATTGAGCTGTCGTATATCATGTCTATTTACATGCTGTTATCTACAGTGTGTAGGAAAAATAAATAAATCTACATTAGTGCTCAATTGATATGAAGAATCTAGAACTTGTTGAAATATTCTGCACATTAGAGCCTCACTCTTGTCCACTTTCATTATCATTCATCAACATTTTAAAAAAAGCTTTTCATTAACTATTTTATTATTTGTATTTTGTTTCCTTTTGTTAGTGAGTAGCCATGTCATAGTCTAGCTTTACAATAAGTGCAAGGCAACAAAGGAATTCTTGATTATCATTTTTTTTCTGGTGCACCTCAGGCCTCTTCCATGATGGCAGATAATTGAGTCCTGCTGCAGAAACTGAGAGTGAAGGAGTAAAAGAAGTGGGAAAGGAAAATTGAGGGAAAGCATGCATAATCATTCACCTCCTGGGACACGTGTTTGAATAGATCAGACTATGAGAAGTTGAGCAGTAAAAGATATGTTTCTGTCAATGTGTGCATGCAAGGTTTCAAGCAAGAACAAAGGAACATCTACCGTGTGTTTAACCCGTGTTATTCTTGAACTGAAAGTGCTGCCTCCTCACAGTGAGTAAAGCATGGCAACATACTCTATTCTCCATTACAGACATGCTTTGCCTTGATAATTACTGAGAAGACAAAAAAATGAACAATCTAAGGTAGTAAATAACATTTGTAACATGGATCCTTACATGCAATTTCCTTTTACTTAAAAGGAAGGAGTGGATTATGATATGTTCTTTGATAATATCTTACCAACATGGTTATGCATTTTCTCATGAAACACCACCAAGGGCTTTCCAATACACGATTGTTCTTTGAGTATAGATTATGTTTTACATCACATTATTACTGCAATAATTTATGTATTCAATTGAAATGTAAGATGGTGATTTTATGATGACAACACCCTGGTATATTAATTTAAAACATTTGGTGCAAATGAAAAGTGAAGCTGTTAACCCTTAAAGCATTGACAACTTTACTCAATATGGTGTGACATAAATTAATGTTGAAAACCAAATATAGATAATAGGTAAAAAAAGATAGGAAGTGAATATTTATCCTTCAAACTATGTATCATTGCCAACTATCCTCACTCAAAATTGCACAAGCATTACACTGTGTTCTTTCAAAGCAATTTGTCCCAGATATTAATCACTGCAAAGATTTGATAGGCTGGAAATTGTTGCAAGCTGTGTTTGTTTTAGAATACATAGACAAAGTTTTAATATGAAGCATTGATCAGTAATCATGTCATTCACATGATTTATCAGCAGAAAGACAAAATAGAATCAAATAGAGTCCAATACAGAATAGGAAAAAATACAAAAGAACAATATCAAAGAAAAGAAGAAAGCTCTTTCTGGTGTTTTCTTACAAGAAGTTAATTACAAGGAAGTCTTAAAATTGGTTGACAACACATTTATTTGCCATAAATTTAATGAATAAAATGTTATAACAAAATTCTGGTTAAATTCTCAATGTAGGCAGTCAGTTTCTTTAGCAAAAGATGGAATTCTTCTTTGTTTTATAATTATGCCTAGTAATTCTTGCATTAATTGCTTATATGGCTTCATAAGATGATGGCTAATAATGCATAGATGAATAATGAAAAAGAGAATTATGAGAATTCTGGTGGTAATATCTATTAATAGTAAATATTGCAATATTCTCCCATTATGATTGCTAATGGAGCATTATCAAATTAAGAACAGTGAAAACCAAACTTTTTTTTTGCATTTTAGTTCATGGTATTTTACTTTCTTTTGTTTCATCTACTGATTTTAATAGTAAAATAACAAACAGGCAAAATTATTGTGTACGTGTATTATAATTATCATACTATATTCAGATACTTCTGCAGAAGCCAATTTTAAGTGTTTTTAAAATCCAATTTTAAACATTTGCTAAAGTTTTTGGCTAACTTTTTCACATAATCCAAAAGGAAGTGATTCCTGATATTACACATTACAGCGCAACCATGTCTGGGAATAAATCTCAATTTAATTCTATTGATTCCAGCTTCAATATGTATAACCATTTATGGGTTTGCCTTTTAAATGTAATAAAGTACCAACCACTTGCCACCAAGAGAGAATCAGCTGAAAAAAAACATTAAACCTAAAAATATGGAAAATGATAACTCATTCCTCACACGTATAAAAAATTGTGAGAAAAAAATGGATTCTTCTGGTGTTCCCGCCAAAACCATCCCCCGTCAGTTTTTTTGATCAAAGCAGAAAATTTAGCACCATCTTCTGAGTAAGGTCTGATCCAATTTAACAGCAGGTCACAGTTAGAGGCCTCGAGCCACTAATGTAACCCAGATTTAGCTGTGCATTTGGTTCATGAGCATTTTTTTTCAAAAAACTCTGCAACGTGCCCAGTTAAAGCATGTCTCATCTGGACTAATCTTCTATTTTATTTAAATGAACAAAAAGGTTATGTTGTGAAAACATAAACATTAATTACTTCCAAATTATGTTTCTAAGTTTTTTTTAGTTAAGAAAAGGTCAGAAAGCATTTTTGTTCCAAAAATATTAATCACAATTTTCTTTAATAATCTGCAGACATAACTTTCAGAATTTAAATAGCTGTTTTAAGAAATAGCTTAATTTGTTATATAAATTCTTCTTGGATTAACATTTTTAAAATTTAGTCTCCAAGGCATAATGCTATTTCTGTAAGTACAACAGCATTTTTTTTAAAAGTGTACAAAAGCTAAAATGAGTGTATTTAATATTAAATAAATGAGGACATATTATATTAAGTTATAAACAACCATAGTTTAACAAGTCCATTGAATTAATTTTAGTTAAGATGTAGTTTAGAATAATTTGCCTAATTGAAATGCAACTATTTTATTCTTAAAAAATACCTGTGATTCACAGGCTGTATGCACTCAGTTATTCTGAAGTGGTATAAATCTCTTATGAAAATGAAAAGAAACTTTGAATTCCTAAAAATTTATAACACCAACAAATGGTCTTGCCATAGAATTTTATTTCCAACAACTACTGCACATATTTAATATTGGCAAGGATTTTAGTGGCAGACTTCAAAACCGAAGAGACATTAAATAATCTTACAGTAAGAGCACCAAAAGAAATTCCTATGGCTTCACACATAATTTGAAACATATGAATGCATGTCTGCATTCATTAAAAAAACTTCAGTGTTTTGATCGATAAGCTTTATTTTAATTACACTAGTAAATTCATCTTTAGTATGCTTCACTACAGTCCTCATTTAAAATCGAGGAGAATTAATGTGAGCAGTTAAGGCACTTGAAACTTTTAAGTTTTCCCTTGTGATTTTAAACAAAGACTGCTTCAGAACGAGACACTTTCAAAACTGGGGGAAAAAAAGATTTGAAACAGAAGTTCAGCAATTCCGATCATTAAACACATGTTATTTTGTACAAGTCAAAGTACTTGGTGAATGTTAAGGTATTATTTCAATAAACTGATGTTTTAAAGAACCAAGCCAAATTCTTAATAACACAGCTTGTTTGAAAATACGTATTCATAGAAAGAAAATGTCCCAACGAAAGATATCCACAATACAGTTAGATAGTAGTATTTTTTATTAGCTCTGCACTACACTTGAAATTGATGTTTGATTAAACCTTCCATTCAGGTGACTTTACACAATCAATCTCAAGGGTTTAAACCTGAAATGGTATACTCTGAACAATCATAGAGGAAATTATAAAAGCATGTTTGTGCTCACAAATACATAATAGTTTTCTCACTAGTATTTTTGTGGGGAATTGCAGTAAAAACGAGTACATACTTTCATTTTAAAAATTCTCCCTAATTCCTGTTTGATCATTTGGTTTGAGACGGTTGATCCTTCAAAGTGGACTTCAAACTAAACTTTGAACAACAGTAAATGATATAAAGGAAAAGCTTAGTATCACTAAAAAAAAAGTGGGGTGTTCCCATTCAGCTCACAACCCTTTAGGTTTTGTAGCCTATAGAGTACTGTAGTAAACTTACCACAAACCATATATTCCAGAAACAATAATCTGAAAACATTTTTAGATAATAAGTTAAGTACGTGTAATTTGTATATATTTGATCAATTGTCTCTTTCCTATTTGACAAAGGACACAAAAGAAGTCAGTTCCTGGTGGCTTGGGAGATATATACGCCAAAATGCTGTGCAATGAATTGTTTAGGTCAAAGATCATACAGACTGGCAAAAATGAAAGAATAAAAAGCACCCTTGACAACATGTATCATGGTAGTGATTCTATATTCTGTAAGAAAATGTTGCATCAGTTAAAACTCAGGAAAAGCATTTTTAAAGGTTGTTTCTACATCAGAGGTATTTTTCCTCTTTTCTGAGGCACAGAGATTCTAAACATTTTAAAGTAACAATTTGTGATTTAAAGTACTTCTGATGCTGTCTTCTCTAGGTCCCTTAGGAAGTACTGTGCACAACATGTCACAAAGCTTCACTTTAGAACAATAAATAAATAAATAAATAAATTCACTAAAACCTACCAGTAGCCAAACAACTGTAGCATAAGTAATTTAAAAGGGTAAGAGATGCCAGATAAATTTGATTACAATAAAAGATGGGGGTATATTTTTCCCCTCAGAGAATTGACAGAAATGGACAGAAAACAAAAAGCAAGGCAGAGCGAATGATTTCATTTTGTCTTCAATTCCAGACAAAATGCACAAGTAATTTTGACTGAGCATTTTATCACAATTTGACACATTTTCCATATGTCCTAATCATTAATTTCAGAAAGAAACCTGGCCTGAGATGATAATTTTTTTTCGTACCAGCAGAAAATTTGTGAATCCATTCCAAAGTCAAGCCTACCGCTGCGAGTGTGATTTGCTAAAAGCAGCTAACGGCATACTCTGAAACCCAGCAGGGCCACTTCCAAGCAGCCCCTGATTAGCAGCTTAACAGATGCAGGAGCTGGGAAAATGCATTCCTCTTTCACCTGCTGCCTAGATTTGGCTCCCTCACTGAATACAGTGGCCAGCAAAGCCTTGCATCCATCAAGAAAATTTTGTTAAAAAAAATGCTCTCAACATTTTCAAAGGGTTACCTTGACATGAGATTTTATTCTATGTGCTTTGCAGCTTCATTTCAGCTCACATCCAGATCCAAAGAATAGTGACTTCCTTCCTCATTTTATCTAATATTATAAGATGAAATAAATAGATCACCTTCATTTTGCGCAATTGAAAGCTGCGTGAATGCAATTCTATTCAAAAGGTTCATTTTTCCATTATTTCCGTTTTGTGCACAATTCCTATTGTTATTTTAAAATGCTTAATTCCAATAATGTTTTACTTTTATGCCTTAAAGAAAATCAAAAAATGACATGAAAGAGAAAGCTGAGCTTTTGTAATTTTCTATGGTGAATAACTCTAAATATCATTTGAAACTTTTCTGTTCATTAGGAAAACACTACACAGGGAATGGTCCAGTTTACTGTTTATAATTTCTCTCTGTATGAAAGGATTCTGTACTTTTCTCCTCCAAAGAAAAATGTTGTTATAAGCTGTGGGTAAAGGTGTAAGTGTACCTAATTCACACATCATACGAGACTACCAATATACATTAATCTTATCTGCTTTTAAACATTCCAATGAAGTATCTTTGCTAGATGAAATATTTATACTGTGTCATGTTTAATTCTATGGCCTGCCACACAAAATATGTTGTTTGTATATTGCAACCCAGCCTTGTGCCTCACGATTGCACTCAAAAAGCAAATGCTTTATCAAATAAAAACAATAAACAACAATATTTGAATATTTCATATATTACTATAATAAAATAACTTAGCAGAGATTTATTACAAGGAGAGAAAGCAATGCTCAAACTTTCATGATAAAATTACCCAGTGACTAGTATTCTATCACTTGTTCTCAGCTTTTGTCCATCCTTTTCAAGATGCTGAATGATAAGAACACTGTCACCTTGCTGAATTTGCTGCTTATTAGCAGATTAATGGGAACATCTGCTCATGAGAACACCTATCTAATGGCAACCAATCATTCTCCTATACATTGCAAAGCATTCACACAATTGGATAAAAAGGAAATATTTTGTTTGCCATAGGATGTTCTCTATGAATAGATTCTAGAGAGCTAACTTTATAAAACACAGACTAGTTTAACCACTTGGCTGTTGAGGTTAGGCATTCATTCAATTTATGATGTGTTTCATTTTTTCTGCTCACAGTCTTTCTCAGCATACCACATCCTCATTATAATGGCCTCTTGTTTTCCCCTCTTGTACCCTAGTATCACACTTTTTCACGTTGCATTTTCCATCTTTGTAAGTACACTTTAAGTACATCATGTTATTTATGACACATACTCAGTTAGGTACTCTTCCAAATCAAGAAAATCGCATTGAAATATTAACAAAGAGAAAGCACAGCATACTACCCGCAACATATTATTTCAAGCCACATGTTGATTAACTGCTAGTAACAAACAGATTTGTGACATATTTTAATTTACAGAAAAATAAATAAGATACTGACCACCATGTTACTTTGTGCTGGAATGGTTCCTTCTATTCGGTACAAAACTGAAAATCCTACTTCACAAAACGTTAGGATGAAATAAATACTGAAAATTTAACTGTGCGCTATAGTTAATTAATTGACATTAATTATCTGAATGAATTCTCAATTCATTCAGTGCAGTTTTAAACACAAAACTCAACTTCAAGAGTACTAAAAAATTTGGCACACCTATCCATATTTGATTAATTATTGCATAATCAAGAGAGGATTAGTTATTTGAACTTTATTACACATTGTCAAGAATAAGCTCTCATCATTCTAAAACAGAATTGCTATTGTTATTCATAGTTAAAGCATAGTGTCTTTAGGTAAATAAAGTCTTATTATTTCTGACTTACAATTTAAGGTAACACAGGCAAATCAACCATTACACAATTATCTACACAAGTGAAGGAACACATTAATGAATGGCATACTTCTATTGAAACCTGCCTGAAATATTCCCTTTTCTCACCATTTAGCCTTTTACATTCTCCCACTCCTATACATTACACTGTCAATCAATACTCCCAGACAATGGTTTGATTTGTACAATAATAAATCTATTACAGTGAATACCCAGCATGAAATGGCCAATACTTAGCAAATTTGGTACTGGCTGCTCGTTATATTTCTTTGAAATGATGCATTGCAAATTACAGTTTTAATGTTGTTAAATACTAGACAGGATGGCACTCTGTTACATGCTACACAGGAAATTCAACACGCTAAGGTTAAAGCTAATGGGCCATCTTATCACTTCCATCACCATCTCTTTTATTGGATTATTAAAGAATCAATCATATGAAAATCCCTGCAGCAGAATATCAAACTCTTAACATCTGTGTTTCAAAGAACTTTATTTAAAATATATAACATTCTGATGTGTATTTTATTTTAAAATTCCTCTCAAACACCAGTATTACCTTCAAACCAAGCCACAGATTCCCCAAGAAAGCCTCTTGCATATGTTGGTGATGTCCTGCATTCAGCAAGGTTACACAAACCACCAAGAGACTTACTTGATTTCCTGTATTTGTCATACTGTAAAATTACAATTGTGCAGCAAAATTTCCATGCACATACTATATTCCTAAATTTTAATGAAAAGCATATTAAACAGTTAAGACTAATGCCTTTAGAGATGAAATTTAATACATCTACTTACACTCAGAAATTCTTGTGAAAACGTATAATTTATCAGATTTTATTCATACATTGAGGAATTTTTCAGAATTTTCTACAATTTCAGAATATCAGACGATATAAACCCAGTGACCCAAACCATACCTTTCTTTTATTTCTATTACAGCTCCATGTCTCTATTAAATCCTTAACATTTCTACTATCATCTTACCAAAACACCTAAACACAAAATTTTAAATTTAAATACATTTAAGAGTCAAGTAGAAATCTGTATTCTCGTAATCCAAAATTAATTCCTCCAATATTTTTCAATTCTTCATTGTGCATTTCTTACAATGTTATCTTGTAGGCCAATCACTACAATGTGGATTTCATCATTATTGACAAGAAGGCAATGCATAAGTAGAATGAGAGTGCATGTTGTCAAAGCTGGCCATGTTATTTTCTAATGGCAGAAGTATTATTTCATTTAGCACTCAATGCATTATTGCATAGTCTTGTGCTGGCATCCTTGGAGTTCTATGGATGGGGTTTGCTTCTGATGGAAAATGTGGCTCGTATCTGTAAAACAGAATGATTCATAGTTCAGTGTACTCTTTTACAGTGGAGATTTGGAAGGAATGGAAAAAGAAATGATTGGGTTCAGTTGGACATAAACGTGGAAGAATATCGAAACAGGCAAAACTGAAGCTACGAAATAGGAAATGAAAGTGAAGGATAAGTAGATGATGCAAGAATAAAGCAAAAAATCTCAACTGGGCAGACATGCATAGTTTTCCCTAAAAAAGAAGAGACTAAGACCAGCAAAAAATGCAAAACAAATGTAATTAATTGTTTGATATAAACAAGTCCAGACTGAAACAGTGAAATAAAAACATTGGAAGGTTTCCAGAATAATAAAATAAAATGAGAGGAGCCTGGCAACAAAAAAAGACTAGCAGTGGAATGGAATATGCAAATATTGTAAGCAGAGCAGAATAGATCAAAAGGTGAGATCATAGAGAAGTACTCAAAGAGTAAGACTTTAGTGACACTTCATGAGAGGATTGTATTCAATATTCAGTGTTTGAAGAAAGAAATAGTGTTACAGCACTGAAAAGAGTAAGAGAGCTTTACATGGGGATAAAGACAAGTTAAGGATTCTGCAGAGGAAGAAGAGTAATAACCTAATATAAGGGAAGAAACCTCATGGAGTCCATGTCTAGACACCCAATATCCAGAGATACGGAGGAATATGTATCAAACTATAACAGCAGCACATTGAACCAAGGTGCAAATGTATTAAAGCAGTTAAAGCCACAAAGAATGAAGTAACCAGGAAGCACTAGGCTTAACAAAATGTTGGAGTCCTGAAAGAATGTAAAATATATCACTTGCAATGATTTGAAGAATACAAGGAATAAATGGTACAGTTCTCAGCTCTGAGGTGATACACATTCAGAAGTTTGGAAGGTGAATGTGCATAAAGGCCACTGAAATATGCGTGCCCAAGGCTCAGGTGAAGAATTCAAACTCCAAGAAGAAAACAGAAAGTTAGCAAAAGGTTTCTGAGAAAAGGGAAGATTTCCACAGGTGAAAATAATATTCTGTAGTGAAAAAAGAAATGATTAAATGAGCATATAACAAGTGTCAAAGGCATTTATTCCAGAGATGTTGATATAAAAAAATCTTTAAAGTATGTCATATCTTAAATGATGAACTAATATGGGTACCTAAAGTTAATTTTGAGGGATTTAGTTGATGATTTATTATAGGTGTGAATGTTTTGAGATAGTTGTATTCTGTGTCAGTCTTGATGAGCCCCCATGAAAACTAAGTCAATGTGCTTCACCTGCCACAAAATCTCTGTGTACTTAATCTCCCATATCACTGCTCATGGTGAACAAGATGATGTGACAGTCTTATGTGAATGATATGGAGACATAATTTGCTGAGAGAATAAATCTAACATTATCTACTGCAAGGGTTGCCCTTGCCTGTTTAGTTTTTACATCATTTTGCATTACAAGTGCAAGCAGCTAACAGCACAGCAAGGGTAAACAGGCTTAAGCAAATATTTGCAAAACCTACAATTGCTCCAAAGCATCTTTGTTATATCACTTCAGACCAACTCTAAGGCCAGGATTGTAAGCAGCCCCACCAGAAGGGGGTTGAGAGATAGTGTAACATCAGGTGGAACAGTACAGGCTCTAGGCCTTTTGGTTTCACACTATTGTTGGCCCACCTGCTCCTTAGCCCAATGCGATGAATAGGCACCTTGCCATGTGGGGATGCCACCAGTAAAAAAAACTGATAATCTCCCTGCAGCCTCTGCTGGAGCAGTTCTGTTAATTTGGTATAGTGTGGCTCAGAAAGGTCTACCTTGCTAGAAGACTCTGCTTGCCCTCATGATCAACACCTCTCCCCTTGAAGCTACCTGACTGATTAGTCTCAATGATCCATGACTCTACTTAGCTACATGGGAAATCCATAGAGGCATGGCTGAAACCTCAGCTCCCAGTCTTACTGCCAGCCCTCTGTTTGGCCACAGCTGTTGAAGGCAAGACAGTATTTCTTTGAGGGACAGGATTTTGATCCTTGTGCATCATGTCAGATAACAGGATGAAGATGTGGTAGGATTTGAGTAAGGCCGAAAGGCTTGACATAACATCGTTCTGATGCTGTCATGGATGTTGAGCGATATGGATTTATGTGATAGTGGGGAATTCAGTAATGATGATGCCACTGAATATTAAGCGCAGATGCTAAGATTCTGATGTTGGAAGCAATCACTTCCTGGCCCTTGTGAGTTGTTTGCCACTTATCAGGTGTAGTCTAAATATTACTCAGGCCATGCTGCATCAGAAGCGTTGAACTCTGCAATCATCAGTGAACATTCCACTTCTGATTCTATAATTCAACAAAGATCATTGATGAATCAGTTAAAGATGTTGGATTAGGACAATATCCAGAGGAGGGAATGGCCTCGAGCAATCACAACAATCTTCCTTTTTGCTTGGTGTGACTCCAACCAGTAAAACATTTTCCTGGATTATCACTGACTTCAATTTTTCTAGGGATCCTTGATGCTAACTTGGTTATATGCTTCCTCGACGTGATGAGCAGTAATTATCGTCACAACTCTGGAATTAGGAACAAGGCTGTAATGAGGTCAAGAGCCAAGTAGCCATGGCAAAACACAATCTAACCACAGTAAACAGATTGTTCTCAACTATGTGATCCATGGTAGCCCTGTTAATGGCAACTTTCATTTCCTTACTCATGTTTGAGGGAAGACTGATAATGAAGCAATTGGATTTTCCTGCTTTTCATTGATAGAATGCTTATGGGCATTCTTAAAAGTTCTTAACATAATTTGCTATTAAAAGAAATATTGGATATAAGATGTAATTTGTTGACACAGCAGACACTGCACAGGACAATCAATAGCAAAGTGAATGTAATAGTTGAAATGAAGTTAATATTAATAGTTAATAAGTTCATAGAGCAACAAGGCAATGGAGTTAAAGCAGATAAATAGTACTAATTGCAGTTTTTTCAACACAGTGAGTACAAGCACGATGGGCTGAAAAGCCTCATTTCATGTTGTAAAATTCTAGGCATCAATGACTCTAAGATGTGCAGAAGCCATTACAGCTGTAAAAGTGAAATTACAGCTTTCAATTTCAACCCAACCAGCCTATTAGCTTTTTCTTTACAGCCTTATCAAGCTGAAGTGTTGCCTTTAATGTCTTGTGAGCTTGTATCACCAAATCCCTCTGCTTTTCAACACATCAAGATGACTTGCATTCAGAGCATAATTACTATGTTATTTTTCTTAAGCAAAATTTATCATCCCCTCCTTATTGACAATAAAAACTATCAACCATTTTAGCCCAATCTGCCATCTTATCAATATCGCTTCGCAGTTTTATTTTGGCCATCTAAATAACAAACTATAATTCCTAAAAAGTTATTATCTGCAAATTTTAACATCAATCTTTTTACGTTTAAATCTAACTTGTTAACATACACAGCAAACTTAAATTGAAATACGTAGGACAGCAGTACACATTTCCAACTTCTCTGAAAAATAGCACTTCAAATTCCTAATCTGCTTTCTTCCTTCTAACTAACTTTCGATTCAGTGTATTATCCTCCTGCAAATTCCTAGTCCATATAAATCTTCATTACAGAATGTATTTTCTCTTCTACCAATGTTACACTTCATGATTATTTTAGATGAGGAAAGTCAAGAAGAAGCTTGAATGAAGTATAAAAACTGGCATGGATTGGCTGAGCCAAATGTCCTTTTTCAGTATTTTTTCCTATCGAATGCTAGTTTCCCAAACCACCCCAAATGTGTTATATCTCAAAGTAATTATTTTGAAGTTTTCAGCCAGATTTTCTGATAATTTTATTAAGTTCAGACCCTCCAAATACTTAGATCCTGTTCATGTCACTATACATTAAATGCATTTTAACTTTTATATTCGTTTTATTCAACAATTTATTTCTCGTGATTCTTCACTTTAAGATCTTCTCTATGCTCACTCCCTGTAATCTTGATCCTGTTTATAACTGGTACATTTTATTTTTTTTTCTGCTCCATATCTGTCTTATTGGATAGTCATCTCCTTGACTATTAGTCTCATCTACATCTACCTTCACCACCCGATGATCCTGGTTGGTTGAGTATTTCCAGAAGCTCCAGCAAACCTATTGATGATCTGATGATATCAGCTTTGAGATAAAAACAAAAATTGCTGGAGAAGCTCAGCAGGTCTGGCAGTACCTGTGGAGAGAAATCAACCTTAACATTTCAGATCGAGTTACCCTCCCTCAGAATCGAGGAAGAGGACTCAACCCAAAACTTTAGCTCTGATTTTTCTCCATAGATATGCCAGATGTGCTGAGCTTTTCCAGCAATTTTTGCTTTGTTTCTGATTTACAGCATCCACAGTTCTTTCAGTTTTTATCCAGATCTGATATGGCTGATTCTTGGAGAACAGCTCCCTTCTGACTCAGAACTGAGTTCATATTAAAACAAATTGGTGGTCTCTATTGGCACTTTTAAAGATATTCGAGGAGAAAGTGAGGACTGCAGATGCTGGAGATCAGAGGTGAAAATGTGTTACTGGAAAAGCGCAGCAGGTCAGGCAGCATCCAAGGAACAGGAGAATCGATGTTTCGAGCATAAGCTCTTCTTCAGGAATCCTGATTCCTGAAGAAGGGCTTATGCCCGAAACGTCGATTCTCCTGTTCCTTGGATGCTGCCTGACCTGCTGCGCTTTTCCAGCAACACATTTTCACCTTTAAAGATATATCAACTTCCTAAACTTCTTGTCTTTCCCTGTTCTAGTATTTCTACAAAGGTGATCCTGATGTTACCACATCTAAAGTCCTGCCTTCAAAACCTGTTTCTTAAACTTATAAATACATTGCTTTATATATCACTAGCTTCTACATAATGCATAATAACTATGTCGTTCAACACAGTTTGAACAAACCTATCCAGCCTGTGCAATATGTCCCTTGCCCTGTGAAAACTGATGAAGCAACAAAGCATCTGAACTTTGTCCTGATTGCAAAAGATCTAGGCCGTATATCTAACTTCTGAATCTCTTATCACTAGTATGTCTTATGCCTGCTATCTTTTATAGATATTATTTATTGTGTTGTTTGGAAACAAGCAGTTACTCAATGAGCTGCATGGTTATTTCTTGGTGTACAGATTATGGGGAAGGTGGCACCAAGTGGACATTAAGCATTCGGAGAAAACGTTGTGTCAATTGGCCTGCAAATGTAAAGCTTATAAGATTGTATATTTTGGGACTCGTCTTTCTACTCTCAGTAAAAGTGGAGGAGTGAGGAGTCATGTGACTTCTGAATCCATGCTGCCAACAGGTTTGGGTAGCTTTGGTGTTTAAGTGGACCAAAATGTGGACCAAAATTGTCTTACTTGGAAGAAGACGTAACATATTTGCTATGGAGAGACGAGCCCTAAATTTCATTTGTCCAATGTCTGTTGGCCTTTATTTGATCATTCAATTATCTGAACAAGTCCTTCCACACTTGATCCTGTCTCTGAGAACATGGTCCATGGATGGACTGACACTGGCAAATCAGCATGCTTTCCAACAGAGAGGTACTTTGTGCCATCCTGCTTCTCCCCTACTCACCCATGTACTGAGGAAACATTGCCTTCTGTGTATTTGACAAGAGATAGAATAGTATCTAAATAGTTAATGGTGTTCCCAAAATAGTGATTTTTCCTGAATAATTTTATAATTGATTCAATTTCTTTTTTTTCTGTTAAATCCATTAAAATATTTTTGCTGTATTTTATTGGAGAGAGAAATTGCAAACTAATACATATTTGGAGTCCATCTTCCCTCTCTTAACTCTCTCCCTGCCAATGAACCAGGAGATGCAATTTTGTTTAGTAATGCAATATGCTAAGGTAATAGCTTCTCCTCACAAATTTAATATGCTCTTTTATACAAATGCACATAGGGTGCATTAATCAACTATGCCTTCAATGTCACTGAACCACCACATACCACAAGTGATTAAAGAATCAGTTCTTGCATGCTGTTCTTGAGTCACTTGGACATAGTCCGCAATGTGACAAACAAAACTGGTGATAAGAGCAGCAGTCTGTAAGTGGCTGACTGCTCACTGTGCCATTTTATTTCATGGAAACAGGGCAATCAGAAAGATTTTGAAAGAAAACAGTAGGAGATCAAAATTCAGCCAATCTGGCAGTTTTGTTGGTTTTCTTATTACCTGTAATTCAGGCATGATTTTCCTGTGACAATTATGTAAAATGCAGAATCAGACAGGAACTATATCATCCTCAGTTTCAGTTTTCCTCTTCCTACCCTGTATTCAGTATTTTCTTAAATTATTGTACATTCTTTGTGCAAGACCTCTGAATGAAACTTTGATCAATAAGGAGAGAGCAACTATTCTTATTAAAATAAAATCTCTCTTCCCCCAACTCTCCCATTAGTCTGTAGATAAAGCAATTGTTTCACAGTTAAACTAGCTTGATGACAATGTTTTCAGGGATGAGAAGCTTTGGTTATGAGGATAGATTGGAGAACTTCGAACCAGTTTTCTTGGATTGGGAGAAGCCTGAGGGGAACTTTGATAGAGGTTTTCAAAATCATAAGCAGTCTGTTCAGAGTAGAAATTGAGAAACTGGTCATGCTTGTAAAAGGATTGAGAGCAGGAGGGCTGGTGCTTTTAAAAAGAGGGCACAGTTTTAAAATGCTTTGCAAAAGAAGCAGACATGAGGTAAAAATCTTTTATACACTGAGTGGTCTAGGTTTAGAATAACAGTCTGTAAGTGTGGTGGAGGCAAGTTTAATTGAAGTCATGAAGATGGTCATTGAAGGATTTTCTAAAATATAAAACAAAACATACAGAGTTATGTGGAAAATGCAGAATCTCACACTAACTTTAAATACTCAGAAAGCCAATACAAACACAATAGCCTGAATGATCTCCTTCTATATGATAACAATTCCGTGATTCACACCATATACTATTCCCTGACTCAAAATTCTTAGCCAAACAATTTATTCTTAGCCATCTGTAAATACCACTTGAACTAACCACAGGTGGACCATTTTCCCAGTCAATCAGAGGCAGGTTTGAGGATGAACGAGGTGTAAATGTCCTGGAAATTGACATTGGTCAGGATCCTGTCATGATCCTGTCCTTCCTTTGACAAATTAGAAGCCTGATCTCGCTGGTCTCCCATCATCCATCCAATAATTCTGAGGCAGGATAGCAATTGTCTTCGGAAAGAGCAGATGAGAATCTCAGATTTCCCTCAAGAAGATATCCCTTTGTACTTGCCGAGGTTAAATGGGTAAAATTCTACCTAATGTTTCTGCTCAACACTTTCTGTAGAAAGATGACAAAAACTGTAATTCAATGTGTGAACCAGGATCATCACATTTAACAGAAAAGCACACATTTTCAAAATCCAGGCATAATACCGGATGAGATTCCACAATCATTTTATCCCTTCTCTGCTCCACAGCATTTTCCTTTCCCTCTCCACCTCAAATAACTCAATAACTCTTATTTTGGTCAAACCACTAATCTATATCCATGCCAATTGATACAGAAATGCTGCCCCTTAACTGACTTGCAAGGATGTAGGTTTCAAAAATGTTGAAAGCAGAATCGTAGAATCTTGGATCCCAAGAGGGCTGAAGAGGGGATTCAGCCCACTGGGTCTGCACCAACCCTCCACACAGCATTGCACCCAGACTCAGACCCCTACCTTATCCCTAGGGCACCCCATTTCCCATGACCAATTGCCTAACCTGCACATCTCTGGACTGTGAAAGGAAACCAGACCACATAGAGGAAACACACACAGACACGGGGAGAACATGCGAACTACACACAGACAGTCGCCCAAACTGAGAATCAAGTCCGGGACCCTGGCACTGTGAGGCAGCATTCCTAATCACTCAGCCACTGTGTCACCTTCAGTTTAGAGTCCAAACCTGCAATTCATATTGCAATGAAACCAGAATACTAGAAACACATCATTGTCAGATCAAGAACTGAGAAGATTAATGTTTATGAGCTTGAATTTTGATCAGTAAGTTGACAGTACAATATCTTGCATGAAATATTAATCTGTTTTCTTCTCTCTTTAGATGCTGACTGATTTACTGAGTACTTGCAACTTTTCAGCTTCCCAGAATTAGTATTTTGTCCATTTATGACTTTGTAGCTGTCAAGCATTTTCCCTTTCCAAACATCAATTCCACATTTGGACAAACAAGCTTTCAAGGTGTCATTGCTTTTAAAAGTTTGTCATAACACTTTAAAGTGTATTCTTGTCGTACAAAGATTACTTATGAGAATCACAGCCACATATTATCCTCTGAAAGTGAATTCTTTCCTTAAGAATCTGTCACAGTAATAAACAGCATACCTTAATCATAGTAATGTGGAAAACAATGCTTCAAATAAATTAAATGAAGCATTTTATGTTCACAATTAGATTTATTAAATTGATGTTTCAAAAAATGTTAATTTATCCATCCCAAATTCAAGAAAATGTACAGGTATAACAATGTCATATATATGAATGATGAAGTCTGCATTACTGGCTTAATGAATGAAAATCTCCTGTGGATTTTAATAGCTCCAATATTCTTACTAGATGTAAATCAAGCACAAATATTGGGGTTTATTAGCTATTAAATCATCACAAACCAGTTAAATATACAGATAACATTTAAACCAAATATATATTTCAACTGTTTTCTGCTAGGATTCAACAAAATCAATGAAATTAAGTAATAAAACAATATTTGTTTCCCAAAGCATGCAATTCTATTGTATAAATTACTAATAAACTTTTTGGTGCACTTTAAACATGAGCAAGTGTGGTGTACATGTTAAGTATAGATGTATGTGTGCATGTTTTTAGATAACAATATTCAACTACATTAAATGTACATTACCTTTTTCAGTGAAATCTCTCTCTATATATTAATTACCATATCATATAAACCATCAATGGCTTTAATTTTTTTAAAGTAATTGCCATGTGTTCAGATTTAATCTTTTTATATAAATAGTCATACCTACACACACACACAAACAACAAACTTTATCCTCTACAACCTTTGGAATTTTCAAACATATTACATTTGAACAGTTTCTGTGTAGCAAGTTGAGACAACAAATTGGACTCAACTTCAACCCATCTTTTCCTGCTTAGTATAGAGAATTAGAAGCATAACCATTCATTTTACAGTATTAATCATTGCAAATGAAATAATTAAGACTGCAGAGAAAAGTCACTAGAGAATTTCTTGAAAGGGTCATATTTTTTCTTCACTTCATCAGTTGCAGTTTTACACATCTCTTAATCACAATCCGATTTTAATCATTGGTGAACCCTTTTTATAACAAATTATGCTATGATTTTTTTATTAGAATGTTGTGGAATGAATTCATATTTTAAATTTTTTGACAAGCTTTTTTTTTAGCAAACAGTAAATCGGACAGTAGAGTCTATAAGAAACAAGATAATACTTCACAATTTTAAAAGACAAATTTCAAATCTTAAAGAATAATTAGCTGGTTTAGATGTATTTTTCTGTTGACAAAACTGAAATAACCAAAAATGCAAAAGAGAAGTTTCCCTTCTAGAAAACATACAAGACATAAACAGCTTTATCCTCATTATGGACTGAAAACTATTCTGCAAACAGATTTCTGTTCTGATATTGCACAGAGAATGATTTGTAGTTAAAATTTAATGTGAGTTCTTCATATTGTGCCACACAAATATTACTGATATTTAAGAATAGGAGCAGGGATATTTTGGTAGATTTAAAATTGTGTCATAGCTCTCCAACAAAGTCTACCCCAAAACAAAATGAGAAAAAGAATCACATGGACTGTATTTAATTTGTGATTAACGCAATTACACAAAAATTCAAAATAATACTGGAAACAACGATAATGTGTTGTTCAGCCAACCTATTTTGAAGAGTATATAAATAAGCTTAATCTGCCACATATTCTAAATACTTAAGGCCATGGAATATACATTTCAACAGAAGAACTAGTGCATCCAGCTACAACTAAGACAATGCCTCACAAAGAAATTGTAAGGATTTATGACTGACTTTATGAAACACAGGAGCAAATACTGCAATTCCATGTTCCAAGGGGAGGGCCGCATTCAAGAGAAGCAGCCTGTCAAAGACAAGGCTACAATTCTCCCTTTGAGTGTGGCCCTTGCTGGGATTGCTGATTTTACCCTCCAGTGATTATACTCCTCCAAATGTATAGACAGCCTCAAAATTACTGTTGATCATTTTAGCAGACAAAAGCATCTGTTAACTATTTCTTGGTGTTGGTTGACAAAAGCTGCCCTTTGAGTATGATGCCAACATTTCCACAGTCTCTTATTGTTTTAACAAAGGTGCTAACCTATACTCTAAATAAATAGCTAGCTGAGGAATGACATAGGAGTGCATTAAATGTTCATCTTATTAAATTGGCATCAGTAGGTTCACATCTTTTGTTTATGAATGTATTTTTATAGTTGCTGCCATCAGGTATAACATAAGATATGTTCAAGTAAACAATCTCCTATATTTTCTTTGCTGCAAATTTCTTTACCTGAGCATATAGAAAACTATGTAAAAACAATGACTGCAGATGCTAGAAACCAGATTCTGGATTAGTGGTGTTGGAAGAGCACAGCAGTTCAGGGAGCATCCTAAAAAACTATGTTCTTCAAATCAGTAAATTCTACAAGGAAAAAAACTTAAACCATCTTTATAAGGTATGAAGTAACTAGAGGTTCACACCAACATGTATACTTATTTACCAATAACTGTCTATTTTTTATGTAATTGTTAACTTTCGACAAGCAAAAATCATTTCACATTGCAAAGAAATTGTATGATGCAGAGAAAAAAAATTATAAATTTTGGTCAATTTTAAACAATTATTTTAATCTGTGATTAAGTATCTTTTTCCCTCTTTATAAGTAAGTAATTGAAGAGCTATTAATAACAAAATAATCAGCCTATACCTTGGAAAATGGTATTAATTATGAATATTAAAAAACATATTAAAATGAAACATTTCCATTCCAAGCTAAGTGATAAACATAGCAACTATAACATGGAAATGACATTTTGCACTTTTTTTATTTATGCTATGTTAAGATGACCACAAACAATGCTCAGTTAACCATTTCTCAACCAAGCAGACTGTGCTTCAACTATGACAATAGATTTAAAGTCCCTTTACTGGCAAAATTTGGAGACCACGCTGAACAATAGTGGCAGCACTTTAAAATAATTAATTGTCTAGGATTTGTTTCAGGACATTTCAGTGAAATTGTATAAAACAATGACCCAGATTCTGCTGTATTAATAACAATGAGTCTGTCAGCATCATAGAATAATTGACAGCAGCCTTAAGCGCCCTCTACAGGCTGTATTGTTCCAATCGTCACCAACTGAATCTGCACACAAACCATTGCAATGTGATAAATAGAGCATAATTACCCACTCGTTTTGAACTAAATGGAGAAGAGAATGCTTAAGATTAGTATAATCAGGTCTAGCTGAATTTTAAAGTAACATAGAAGTGATAATGACGGCAGTATATCATCTTTGGTTCAGAAACATTAATGTTACAAGTGTGGAACCTCATTCCATCAGTAGAAAATTAACATTTCAGATTTTCTTCTTCAGTTTCTCTTTTAATCTCAAATGGTAAGCCCTAATCTTTACTTGACTTCCAAAATAATATTTTAAATGGAATTCACAATTTCAGTTTGTTACTTTCAAACCACAGGCTGCATGACTCACTGAGAATTCAAGCTTATTGGTTGAAAATCTTTCCTGCTGCTTTCTTTTTTCATGGATGTGGAGGGTGTCACACTGGATCATATGTTGGATTACCAGTAATCTCACTAGCAAACTCGTGAATATCTCTATGCCGCCATTCATGTGATTAGCGATGGAAGTTAAGGCTTGATATGAATATGTATCTTTGTTCTCTTTCATTTACAAGGTAAGCTATCTTAAAAAGTGCTAAAACAATGTCAACAAGGAACAACACTTATTTCAGACAGCAATGTAGAAATATATGGAGAATAAATTCAAAAACCCATTACATTAACCGACCACTGAGAATTGTTTCATATATTCAATCAAGTGACGGATTGAAATAATGAAAACATCCATTCCTAGAGCAAAGCATGTCAATTTGCTATCAGCAAACTTTGCACATTATCTTGACCACATGGTTGCTTCACATTATTCTGTAACCAAACACATTTTTATTAAAAGAAAGTCTAATTTGGTCAGGCAATTCATATTGAATTTCCGAAAATGGTAAACCTTAATTTTATCAGAGAGTAGATAGTATGTTAGCAACATCCAAACAAACAATCCTGTGAGGATCAATAATGATGAGACTGTCATTAAACATGCAGCTTTTCAACATATGGGGAAGAATTTTCCACTCCCTTCAGGAGTATGAACAACAGAGACAAAGTGGAGAAAATACAATGAAAATGAAAACATCAGATTGCCAATGTTGAGGGGAAAAATGTCCAATTTTCAACTGAAGGTTTAAACAATGAGTTTAGAATCTCAATAACTTACAGAGATGAAGAGCTGAATACTGAATGAGAAAAGGCTACTTTGACCATCTCGCTTCCATGGATTTGTATCTCAATTGTACCTAAGCTCACCACATATGTGTTCAACCCCCAATTCACTTCTCATTCTTCAAGAAATTAGAATCATGGAAGTCAAAGCGATTATCTGCCTAGCAGTTTGATGCTCGCTACTCCTATGCCATCAGACAACTCCACCCTTATCAAAATGTTCCTGGATGCTCTGTGGTCACTGTTCACCACATTTCATCCAAGGAGGAGATCATCAGCAAACCACCAGCCTCACCACAATGTCTCACGCCACTGTTACACGATGCCTTCAGGAAATCCACTTTGGACTCCTCTGGCTGGCATGGTTCTGTGAAGTTATTTTGTGCACAGGAATTTATTGCATTTGTTGCATTTCAATTGGGTGCATCTTTTAGTTTCTAGGTTTTTTTTAAGCACTCATTCACTTTGTGTTTACTTGGATGTCAGTGTCTATGGCTTGCATTGTTTCAGCAGGGCATCAAAAGGAGTGGAAGCTTATTGCAGTTCACAGCAGTGACCTTTCAAAGACCGTGAAATGTTCTGGTATGCTGTGCTACATCAACGTGAAAGCCCAGAACACATGCAAATACGCTGCAAATGCTTCAACAAAATGCACAAAGGGGACAAGTCAATAGAGGAGTCAAGGGAACTTCAGACAATTAGGGGTACCGCAGTCAGTCGTGGGGCTCATCTGATTCTAGTCCAGGGGTTTGGCCACTGACAGGGGTAACTGACAGGGCATTGTGAGAACATGAGTACGGGTGTGGGTGCACAATTTCTCCTGCACTGTGGTAAAAGGCGGAACTGAGTACTATTATGGTGAATGAAAGGGCAGGTGGTGGTGATGAATGAGCAGAACAGACAGTGAGTGAGTGAGTGAGTCAGAAGAGCAGAGAGGTATAGT
The DNA here is from genome assembly GCF_020745735.1 of Hemiscyllium ocellatum. Classification (NCBI taxonomy): domain Eukaryota; kingdom Metazoa; phylum Chordata; class Chondrichthyes; order Orectolobiformes; family Hemiscylliidae; genus Hemiscyllium; species Hemiscyllium ocellatum. The sequence goes on along the minus strand of NC_083417.1, from coordinate 24,740,138 downwards.
TGTTCAGGAGGATGAGGGGTGTGAGGGCCATGAAGTGGATGTGATGCATGCAACAGTATATATTGTAGCCCTGAACCTTAATGAGGTGACTGTGCAGCTTTCAAGTTCCAGTGCTGCGGTAGCTGAAAGTAAATGGTGGCACTCACATTTACAGAATATGGAGAATCATTACCATTCTCTCTGCACTGCTGTGCATTGCATTAGATCGCACCTGGAACACTGCTCAGGCCCAGGGTGCTATCTCAGCCCAGGCTAACTGAGTGTCAACTCATGGCTTCTTTTGTTAGTCAGCAAAAGCTCTTGTTTTCACCACCTTGTCCACCAGCAACTTCAGGTTTTTGTTAGTGAAGTGAGGCACCAGCTTCCCCTTTTTGGGCCAGGTCTTCAGCAATAACGACAGAACACTAGGCTGTAAAGGGCAATTCCTGAAGTGATAGCCACAGCAACCACCTCTCCTGCTGCATGGCTCCACAAGATAATTATGAAAAGACCAGGTACATACTTACAGAGGTGAAGAACAAAATACTGAATGAGAAAAGGCAACTTGGACCATGCTGGATTGAGCACCATCAATTTCACTCAAAAAACATGGAAAGCATGCATGTTGCATGAAGCACCCATCAGACAATGGAGAAATATGCTCAAAATACTCTTGCAGGATTAACAATTTTTAAAAGAATAATATTTTTGTTCAGCAAATGTTCTGATGATTCTTTCTCCTGTGTATAAAAGTACCAGTTAAGTCTCAGGACGATGGATCAAGCTTCAAAATACTTAGGCGCATCTTGAATCTTTAATTGCAACAAGTCTTTTTTTTAAAAAGTATATTGCCAAAAACTGACTGCAGCTGTCTTGACATTGACTCTGCAGTGCTACACCTGGTAAGTGTGAAGGAAGCTTTGAAATGATAGAGGAATGCATTGCAAACTGAACATTAATCACCTGGGAGTTAGCTCAGACTGTGAACAATTTGGGAGAAAAGACAATAGCTTGCTTTATATCATTCAAGAATACACAAGAAGAGAGGTTAATATCTAATTCACCCATGGTCTACATTTGCTGGTGAAAGAGCATGTGCTAATGAGCTGAGATGCTTGTGTGTGCTCATGGACTGAGATACTCATGTACACTAGCCTGGTTTGAGCCGTAGTATTCTATGAAGGTTATGGTCAAAGAACAAATCATGAGTCACCGCTGCACTGCAGGTAAAGTATCTATCTCTCTGAGTACTAGGCCAGCTGGCCAGTAAGCTAGTCATAAAACAGGGCAAAAGAGGAATTTTCTCACTTTGATTGCTGCCAACTAGCCACCATAAAAAGGAAACAGGACAAATTTCAGCCTCATATCTTTGGTGTTGTATAAAAACAAATTGGCAATGCAAGTGAACTGGTTTCAAAAGATAGCAGAGGAGTGAATAACCAAGAGACAGTTATTACTTATATGTGTTGGCAGGTGAAATAAAGACTGAACTGGTCTTTTTTCTCTTTTCCACATGTAATGTACATTTGAATTCTTAAAATAAACATTACAGTGGTGAGGAAACCCAGTGACCTCCAGTATCTAACTCTGAACTGGAATATTAAGTGCTTCAAAGTAATGAAATTTTATTTGGTAATGACTTTTACTTTGTAATGTCAATGATTAAAACAATAACATTTCCTTATTGGGTACGGGTTCAAGTTTAACCAAGATATAACTGATGACTGACAAGGATCAAGCAAAGACCATTTGTGCCATGCCAATCCAATATTCAATGAGAATTGGTTCATGCCTAGAATTGCCCTTTCCTGAACAGCAAATAGTCGGCATCCTCAACAGCACACATGTCTCACTGTTGTGGAAAGTGACAATGATGATACTGGAACAATGAGGTTGGCAGTAAGATGCAATATTCTCATTTTAAGCTCACTTCAGTTTTATCGTGTCTGGTAAAGTCAGTTGTGTGCTCAGAGTGCCAAAAACACAACCAGAGCATAAAGACAAAATAACTAGTTTGAAAAGCAAAATGGAAAAAAGCAAAAGGAAAAGAAAGCGAATACAAATGAAATGCATAACCAAAACGCAATAAGACAGTGAACATAAAGCTTGGATTTCATGCAAGAGTCCACAAGATAGAATAACATCATCGTTTGTATTGAGAAAGAACTAAACAAAAATTGGGATATAAAAATTGTGGCAAACAGCTTTCAAAAACTTTCACTTTTAAACAAAAAATGTAAATATTTTTTGACTTAGAAAATCAAATCCATGTTTTCCTGATTCTGCTTGCTTCCATAGTCATAAAAAGATAGACAGATGCAGTGGGTAATTTATTAAATCTGCCATTAACTTTTATTGTGGAAAAAACGGCCAGATAACCAGTGGCAGAGAATACACAGCTGCAGCTAAGTCGGTTAGTATGCTTCTAAAACAGTGGATCGCACAGTAAAGCAGGAATACATAGTTCATTGTATTTACTTTTATGTAAGGTACTGTGCATTTTAATTACTTAATTTAGAGTACATGTTTACAGGCTGAAATCAACTTGCTTATGATTGTAAGCCAAACACATAAATCACTTGCATAGCACATCACTTTGAGCAAAGTTGAATACACTTGTTTTAAGTATTCAACATTTATTTTATCATACGATATCCTCAATTTAATAAGGAGAATTGGTCTCAGATGTTCCCTTAGGTTAGGCATTGTGACAATCTGGACATTTTTTGGCAGAACATTGAGTCAGACTTGGTATTCTGTTTACAGTAAAGACTGTTATGCCACTAAGATTCATTTATCTCCTTGAATTTCAACACAATTTTAAAAAATGAAAGGGAGGCAACTAATTGAATAGCTCTTGAAAGACATAGTACAGATACAATTGGCTGAATAGTTCTTTTCTATGTTATATGATTTGATATTTCTCAAGAATTTGTAATTCTATTTCTACTTGAAGTTAATATTATAAGGTTTATACTTAATTAACTTCTTTAAAAGCATACACAGCATGATTATAGCAATATATACATCATGATCTCCAAATTCTAAACATATTATTATGATTTAGTTTGAACGTAATGTTGATTTACCTTTTGCAGTTATATTGCCAATGCAATGGATTTACAGAATCATTGAAGCCTTACTGTGCAATGTGAGGCCATTTGACCATCTTGCCTGACTGGCTGTTCAAATGAATGCAATAATATGTACCAATCTCTTGCTTTTCTTCCTGTAACTTTGTATACTACTTTTATCCAAACAATTGTCCACTGCCCTCTAGAATGCCTCAATTGAAACTGCCTCCATCACATTTCCAGGCAGTACATTCCATATCCTACTTATTCTTAGAGTGAAAAAGATTTTGCTCAGATCACCCTTGTTTCTTTTGCAAACTACTTTAATTCTCATTCTTGTTTGTTTTACAACTGAGAACTGTTTCTCCCAATCTATTGTGACTCAAAGGATCATGATTTTGAAAATCTCCATCAAATCTCCTCTTAGCCTTCCCCTCTCCCAGGCGAATAATTCCAAGTTCTTCATCTATCCTGATGACTGAAGTTCCTTATTCCTGAAACCATTCTGCACTCTCTTCAATGCATTCAGATGCTTTCTATAATTTGGTGCCCAGGATATAACACATGCTCCAGTTGAAGTTTAACAAGAATCTTATATAAGTGTAATATCACCTTCTTGCTCTTGAACTCAATGTCCCTTTTAATAAAGCTGAGGATAATGTGTCCTTTACTTACTGTTGTCCCCATCGTTCCTGCCACTTTCAATATTCTGTGCACATATACACCCAAATCCTTTTGCTCTTGAAATTCTTTCGTATTGTATTCCCTATTTTGTATTGTCTTTCAGTGTTCCTCCAACCAAAATACATTTACTAGAGCAACTTAGGAGAACCAAAATTTTAGCTTTCACTTGAGAATGACATGTTGTCACTAGTGAAGATTATCTGAGAGTGTACATCCAGGAAACAGTTTGCGTGTGCACGTGAGTCTGTTGAAATGGAAGAAACTCTGAATAATGATATGGACTGTCTTGAATATCTGACAAAAGAACTATTACATTGATTGGGAATTAGACAACGTCTACCAACTGAAAACAAATAAACTCCAAAGGTGAAGTGAGAGTGACTGCCCTTGACAAAAGACCATATTTTACCAAATCTGATATCAAGAAGCCCTAACAAAATTATAGTCATTGGGAATTTTGTGAAAAACTCTGCTGGTTAGAGGCATACCTGGTATAAAGGAAGAAGATTGTGGCTGTTGGAAATCAGTCATCACAAATTCAGGGTATCACTGCAGAATTTCCTCAGGGTAGTGCAGTAAACCCAACCATCCTCAGTTTCTTCATCAATGACTCTCCCTTCATCAGTAGATCAGAAACTGGCATGTTCATTGATGATTGCACGATATCCAGCACCATTCACAAATCTTCAGTTACCAAAGCAGTCAATGTTCAGCTGTTGACAAACTGGACAAAATCTAGGCTTGAGCTCATAAATGGCAAATACCATTTGCAACACACAGATGCAGGCAATGACCATCTCCAATAACTGGGAATCTAACCTTTGCCTCTTGATAGTTAATGGCATTACCATCACTGAGGATTATTATTAACAAAAAATTGAACTGAAATCCCATTAATACTTTGGGTCCAAGAACAGGTCAGAGGCTAGGAGTCCTGCATTGTGTAACTCATGTTCTGACTCCTTGCTCACCATGTACAAGGAACAATTAGAAGTATATTGGAATACCCACTATTTGTCTGGATAAGTACAGCTCAAAGAACATTCAAGAAGCTTGACATCATTCAGGGCAAAGAAGCCTGCTTGATTGGCACCACATCCATAAACATTCACTCCCTCACCACCATTGCACAACATCAGCAGTGTGTACTACTTACAAGATCCACTGCAGGAATTCACCAGCAACTTCTAAACCCACAATCACTAGCAGCTAACACGGACAAGGACTGAAGATACATGGGAACACAACCACCTGCAAGACCCTCACCAAATCACTCACCATTCTGTGTATATTTCAAAACATTTTGTCAATCCTTCACTGCTGTTGGGTAAAAGTTCTGGAATTCCTTCCCTAATGGCATTGTGGGTTTACTTACAGCACATGGACTGCAACACCCCTCTCTCAAGGAGAAATGGGGATGGCCAGTAAAATTAGGCCCAGCCAGCAACACAAGCCAAGGTTGGAGGATTGAGCTATAGGGAGAGGCTGAATAGGCTGGGGCTGTTTTCCCTGGAGTGTCAGAAGCTGAGGGGTGATCTTATAGAGGTTTACAAAATTATGAGGGGCATGGATAGGGTAAATAGGCTTGTCCCTGGGGTTGGAGAGTCCAGAACTAGAGGTCGTATATTTAGGGTGAGAAGGGAAAGATATAAAAGAGACCTAAGGGGCAACTTTTTCACTCAGAGGGTGGTACGGGTATGGAATGAGCTGCCAGAGGAACTGGTGGAGACTGGTACAATTGCAACATTTAAGAGGCATTTGGATGGGTATAGGATGGATTTGGAGGGATCTGGGCCTGGCACTGGCAGGTGCAACTAGATTGGGTTGGGATATCTGATCAGCATGGACAGGTTGGACTGAAGAGTTTTTGTGCTGTACATCCCTATGACTCTATGAGTGAATAAAGAAAAGATGAAAAATTGTAAGAACACCTAGTGTTCCTTTGCATTGTACAGAATTCTTTTATAAGAAAATGACAATAAAAGTACATTTATAATATCAACAATATTGCAGACTGAAGGGGACCCACTTATTCATTTGCAGGCTGTAACCTTTACAACAAATGCCATGATTTTAAACCATTTAGTGTCAGAACTCAACCGCGAGAAGTCTGCCAATAATTGAGCTGCACTATTCCATAGACATTACAAATGTGTACATGCCAAATTAAACCACCAAGATGACAAATTTACTGATGGATTGCTATTCAGGACCAAATTAATTCTCACCAGATTTCATCATTATCAGGAAAGTAACTCTCTATCTATTGTCAATAAACTTATTCTTTATCAAATAGCAAAAAAAATGGATTAGTCACTAACTATAATGCAACTGGTGCCACATTATCTCATAGAGCATCTCCCTCACTGCTCGAAAAATAGCACAGGCTTGAATAGCTGATGTGTGTACCACACAATCCCACTTGATCTTCCACATGAAGGGAAAAGTACTCTGCTGGTACCTTTGTACAGGAGTGTCCAACTTTGATTTTCCAATTTATAATTCAAAAGGAAAGGTTTGTGGTATTTTACATGCGTCCACCCATAAAGATACTAAACATTACTCTGAAATGCAGTTCCTCACCAGGTAAACATGACACCTCTACAAATAAAAACAAGAAAGTTACAATCCTTCACCCTCACTCATTCTTCGTGCAGGGCTAATATAATTTCTTGTTATCTTTCCTATCAAAATATAAACTAACTCCAGCATTAATCAGGTTCTTGATTATGTGTCTACTATTATGTTATCTTTTTCAGTAATGTGAGCAATGTTCTTATTAAATAGTTGAATTAATAAGATCCCTTTTCATATTTTGAGTTTTAAACTTTTCAACAAGAGCTAAGGAATTATGGTGAGTGGATATTAGTGTTTTATTGTAATCATGATGGAATCAAAATCCAAAATGCTTAAGAGTTAATATTGTTGCCAAAGTCTACTTTTCTACTGTATAGTTCTTCTTCTGACACTGGTTTAATTTAATAACAAAGTATGCCACTGGAGTTTCTGTTCCTGCACTCACATCAAAGTCTTAATTTAAATTGCTTAGTTGTAAATTAGTAATTCATTTTTAGCCATTGGTTAAAGAATAAGTTTGTATACAATAACTAGAATTATTTTCTTATTAATGATAAAAAATTTGGAGCTCAGGGTTTGGGATCTTTTGAACAAGGACAACACTAGATTGGATATGGAATAAACGTAATTGGAAAAGGATAAAAGGGTAGATACCAAGTCACTCATACTGCAAAAACAAATGGTGTTGGAAGCAGCAACAACCATCTTTCAGTTGAAAGAAGTATCCCTCATAAATTTACAAATTGGATTGAGAAATAAATTAGAGGTAGAATTGCCAGAGCTAAGAAAGTGGAGGTAATTGAAATGCTGGAAATTTCCTGGTGGAAATATAGGAGCGACTATATATATTGATTGGTTAGTCGCTTGAGATAGCATGAGTTCAATTGAAGAAAATTATTAAATTTGTTAATGACCTATAAAAATTTGAGGAAAAGTATATGGACTCATTCTTTATGTCATTTGAGAACATAGCAAAAAAATGAAAAAAAAATGAAATGGGCAAAGCAAAATGGAATATTTGCCATGAACTGCGAGTTGGCAGGTAGTGTGCATGACATTTATGTATCATTATCAGAGTAGGTTTCTATGGATAATGACACTGTGAAACAGGATATTCTGGGACTGCAAAAAATAGTTTCTGAAGCATACAGGCCAACATCTTGAAATGTAAAGAAACAACTAGGGCAAATGTATACTGAATTTGAAAAACTATAGCAAAGTAATCACTACATTGACAAAATCTCTCCTCTCGAAATGGCAATAAAAATGATCAATTTTGCTTCCAATTTCCATCCTTCCCTCAACTTTATCTGGTCTGTCTCTGATTCTTCCCCTCCCTTCCTTGATATCTCAGCTTCCATATCTGAGTTTGGCTGGCCACTGATATCCATTATAAACTCTCCAACATCCACAGTTATATTTGATTATATATCCTCACATCCTGATTCCTACAAGGAGTCTATCCTATTATCCTCATTTCATCATCTTCTCATAATGCCACTTACCACAGGGAGGAGCTTAGAAATGTCCACCTTTTTTTCCTCAACCAATGATTCCCTGCTATCATGGTTGACAAGACCCTTAACTGGGTCCAACACATTTCCCACATTTCAGCCCTCTCCCCATTCGTTCCCTCCCATAACAATAATAAGGTGACCCCTGTTCTCACTTGCTACTCCACCAGCCTCCTAATCCAAAGGATCATAGGACATCACTTCCACCACCTTCTTGACATTGCTATATGATGCCCCTCAGGTTGAATCACCACTAATTAAACAGAGAGCAGCACAATGGTCCTTTAGGCCTATGAAGACTTTGCCTTTACCTTTAATTAATGGGATAAGTGAAGAGTATATCCTGGATCCATCGTACAAAGTGCGACTGTAGTGTATCTTGTCGAAAACACAGGTAGATCATGATTCCAACATTACACCTAAAAATTTTCAGGACATATAAGCAACTTAAGTATAAAACAATCAAAGTCCAGTGCCTATCATCCACAAACACAGGAAACTTTGAAGACATACAATCAGACACTCAAAACCATAATTAAAGCATATTGTCGTAAATACCCACAGGATTGGGATTAAAGATATGATCTGTTATGCATTTGCTACCAGACATTCCCCACATGATATATTGGATTTGGTCCATTAGAACTGATCTATGGTTAATGAGATAATATTGATAAAAGAAATGTTTTTAATGCAGAGACAAGTTTTCAACATTGGATTATGTGTTAATATTTTTACAGAACTTGTGGGAGCATGTATAGTAGCTCAAGAGCTTTGAAAAACACATAGCTATAGAAGATGGACTGTTCAGACAGACATGCTACAACTAGAACATTTCAAAGAGAGGACAAAGTGTTTGTGCTACATTCTTTACAGGATGAAACTCTGAAAATGTGATTCAGTGGCTCATGCAAGATAGTTAAAAGGGTTAGTCAAGTGACTTTTGTGATAAATACTCCTAATTGTAAGAAGAAGAACTGTTTATGTCACATAAACATCCTTGTAGAGAGGAAGATTATAAAAAGCACTGATGTCAGGTGCTAAGAATAGTGGATGATGCTAGAGGCAGGAAGCATGAGATAGAAGGAGAGGCAGATATGAGTGGTGAGGTGAGGTGAGGATATGAGGGCAGTGTATTACTCAGAACCAGGTGATTGATTGTGAAGAGCTTACCCTTCAGCCAAAATATACTGCTGGTAGGTTCCAATCCCAATGTGGAACATCACCCCTCAGTAGGAGGAGGCTACAAGCAGGTTCTGGGATGAACACAGATACAAGTAGGTCAGGGGTTTTGAATGAAGATGAATTAAGGAGCTGAGGAATGGAGGTGAGTGGGATGATGGCAGGATTTATGGACTACATAGTGAGGAACAAGATAACACCTTGTGAGGTGCGCTTGGTGTGCAATGGAATACTTCAAATGAGCCACCCCTTCATTCCTATGTATTCCACAAAGTTATTTTTTAAAAAGGCCTTTCCACTCACACCAAATAGCCCATGCTAACCTCAATATGGCACAAATAACACAATATTCAGGTCAACTGACTTGCTAATAAGCTCAATTGCTCATTAATTATTTGTTTAAAAGTGGTGAGTGGGCTGCCAGCCTGCCTATTGTTGTATGGGGACAGCGTTGGAATGGATTGAAAGGCATTGAACATTGCATGTGCCCCTAACTTTACTGCTGAAAACATGCTATACAGGATTTGCCATTGTTTTGGCAAAATATGAGGTGAGTTTTACTTTTTGCAGTTGACTGTGCTAAATCTGCCTAGTGAGTGACCTAGACAACCTGACTTCTTACATCCTGATGAGCAACAAACACAAAAAAATTAAAATTAGTTATGCATTCATTCTTTTACATGATCTGCATATAAGGTACCATGTGTTATATCTCTCTGTCATACCAGGCCTGAGAAAGGGGCTGAGCTCCTAAAGCTTTCAATTTCAAATAAACCTTTTGGACTATAACCTGGCGTCATTTAATTTTTACTTTTATGGAACAGTTATGTAGATACTTCAAGGCAGAGTGGCACCAAAAGTATTTGAGTTAAAGAGAAACTGCCTCACAACAGCTTTCAGATTAATCCAGTTTGTTACAGACCTATGAGTGCAGTGCTCTCAGAGACATCCAGAGGCCTGCAAACAAGTAGCATCTCTCGGCATTTCTCTTTGTGAGTAAGAGAACACCACAGACTACGAAGATAAAATTCTAATTCACGAAAAGACATTGTGTGAACCAATCAGCCAGCAGATAACATCATGTCATCACTGCTAAAATCAAAAGAACTGCAAAAAATAAGTCTGCACCCTGGCGGTCTGAAATTTGGTCCACAGAATTTGTTTTTTTCCCATCTATTTCTTCCATCCACAGTACTGGGGTGGGGGAGTCAGGAACTAGAGGGCATAGGTTTAGGGTGAGAGGAGAAAGATATAAAAGTGACCTAAGGGGCAACGTTTTCACACAGAGGGTAGTACGTGTATGGAATGATCTGCCAGAGGAAGTGGTGGAGACTAGTACAATTGCAACATTTAAAAGCCATCTGGATGGGTATATGAATAAGAAGGATTTGGAGGGATATGGGCCAGATGCTGACAGGTGGGACTAGATTGGGTTGGGATATCTGGTCGGTATGGACGAGTTGGACTGAAGGGTCTGTTTCCATGCTATACATCTCTATGACTCTATGACTTGCAGCTAACAAGTACTTTTTATTATTTTTCTCTGTCTTATTCATGAATGAATATGTGTATTCTGGATTTTAAAATAGTATGGCCCTTAAGTTGCATGGTAGTAAATTAATTATTATAAGAAGCAGCTTAGGAGAGTCATTTGTGGTTGCTAAATAATATTGAACAATTAAACACAAACCTTTTTGTTTCTTCAGTAACAAATTATACAGTATAAATACCTATTGAGATATCAGGGGAGTAATTCAGTAACTCTTTATGTAGAATCTTAACAAGAGAAGCATCACACTTACTAGTTTGTGTTCATTATTCTTCTTCAAGGCATGAATTCTTCAAGATGCTAGAAGCAAAGTGTACTTTAGAAGAGCTATAAAGTTGCTATCAAAGAAAAAAGTGTCAGCAAAGGGAACTGTTGCCAAATCCAAAGCAATAACCTAATTAACACTTGCCCCCACCTTTTGCGAAGACTTCAATTTCATTCACAGTAAATTGTTCCAAAGTTCCTAAGTTTCCCTGTTTCACCAAACTTGGCATTTTCAGGATTTTCGTCTCAAGAAAATGCATTTATATGTTTCTGTCAAATTTTTAGATTCTATTTTCTACAGTTTTCTTCAGTTACTTCAGATTTTCACACTGGAAGTCAACTTTGTTTCACTTTGGTTTAAGCAAAGTGATTTACTGATCAAAAGGAAGTGTTGTACTTTAATTTTAAAAGCAATGTCTCAGATATACTCAGTATAGTAATACATTACTAAAACTGTTAAGCAACAGAAACACCTATGCTATGGTAAATCTGAGCTATGTGTATAATTGTCTTACTTACCAAACAATGAATATGCAAATAGACCACTTTATTAGGTCATTTCAGTGTTATCAGCTGTCAATTTTAATTTAAGGTCCTTTCAATGCACTAACTGATACAGTTGCATTGGTTTCCCCAATCTCTGCAGTTGTTTCAGCATGCACAGTTAGAGTCCGTCCAACAAGCATAATAGACAGATCTCCCTTCTGGTGCAGCAGTCCCCAGGAGCCAGCTAATACAACCTCCAACACTTTATTATTGGTCAATTTGGGTTTTCTGCCCACTTAAGTGGCAGAGGTGAGGGTCTCTGTGGCCAGCATAATCAATAAGACCAGTCACTTTCACGGTCTTTCAATGCTGCTCAGCAGAAGGTAGACATGTGCTGCCAAATGTTCTAAATTACCTGATAATGGTTTTATTATTTTAGATTATACTTTTTTGTTGTAGTTTCTTGTTTTAAAAAGATGGGCAGAACCAACAAGGAATTCTAGAAAACATGAATTGAGCCAGATGAATAACACATCAATTCCAAAAATGGCTGAAATAGTTTAACATTCATGAAATTAATTTGGGAAATTCCATCTCCATGCATGTGATTGTGTCTGCTCATGTTCCTTAGTTGAAGACTAATTACTAAGCGACTATTAAATTTCAGAGTTCAAGTTTTAAGGCAGAAGAAAATATTGATTTTCTGGTAATTTGCATATAATCATTTTAATTACATATAGTTATTAAGTAAAGGTTTTCAGAATGAACTGAAATTAAATTAATGTCGAATCTTCAGAGATATTTTACTAAATTAAAATATTGTGTTCGACATGAAATTTTTAAAGAAAACCTTTTCATGTGAGATTTGATCAGAAGTTGAAACTTTAAACTTGCATCTTGCTGAATCTTGCTATATCTTGCAGCCTGTTTTAATTTTTCTTTCCTTAAATTGCAAGATCATTACACATACATAAAACCAACAAAAATAATAAGGCAAGCCACAAAGATTATGGCTAACAGACCAATTCCTGCTTCATTGGCAAACATCTGCAATGGCTAACATGAATAACAAAATAAAAACTGAAAGAACTATGGATGCTGGAAATCAGAAATAAAAACAGAAATTACTGGAAAAGTCTAACAGGTCGAGCAGCATCAGTGGAGAGAAATCAGAATTAGCATTTTGGGTCCAGAGACTCTTGGAATAGTATATGAATGTATATAATAGACCATTTACTATGTTTAGCATATACTCCATGCATTTGTATGAAAGTATTACTTGAGCTGCACCAGCATAGTAGTATAACATTGCTAAATATCAATTCATTAACTGAATTTGATGCAGCATTTTTGAAAGTCAGCCTCATATGTTTGTAAGCACAATAATTCTCATTGTTCAGTTCCCAATTACAGCATTGCTGTTTAGATACTTCACATCAGGTTCAGGGAAGAGGGGGAAGAGTCATCAACAGAGTTATCATTTGGTTGTTCCTGCACATCTTCTTTCAACTACTTCAGAGCTGCAACATTTGTGCTGAGCATCTCAATCAGGAATACTGAGCCAAAATAAAGTCAAATACAATTCCAAAGTTAAGGGAACAATATTAAATAGGCAAAGACATGAATGTTACAGATGACCAGACATTTAAAGCATTGATACAATTTATAACAAATTATGAAGGCAAATAACATCTCACTGCATGAGTAACAACAATTTATATTCATGTAGCACCTATACCATAGAAAATCTCCTTAAGTTGATTCAGAATTATTATTGAGTCACATAAACAGACATCAGGATAGCTGTCAAATATTGAGGTCAAAGAGGCAGGTTTTGAGAAGTATGTTAAAGGATATGAGTGACATAAAAAGATGGAGACCCTTTGAGGTGATCCCCAGGCTTTGACTGAGTAGATAAGAATGGAACCAGACTAAGGCAACTATACCCAGAAGGAATTTCAAAGTTCAGGGCCACATAGCTAACAGCACTGGACCCAACACTATTGGGATATGCAAAATGGCAAAATTGGAAGAGCACAGAAATTTTGTTGTACCATAGAGGAGACTGCAAAGATAGGAGGAATTTGAGAACAAGGATGAGATGAATGTTAAAATTGAAACATTGCCATAACAAGAGCTAGTGTAGACTAATGAGTATGAGGGTGATCAGTCAACAGGTTTTACTGAGAGTTAAGTTACATGCAGCAGAGATTTGAATGAGCACTAACATATATAAAGTACCACAGATTGGAGACTGCTGTTTTAAATGTTTTATAGTAGCAAAAACTTGGATGGGTTTCAGCAATAGCTGAACTGAAGCTTGGTTAAAATGGAGTGATGTGACAGGTGTATGGTTAGGCATTCTTGGCGATGGAGGTCAGAATCTGATCTTCGAAACATATATGGTATCAAGATCGCTAACAATCTGACTCAGCTTCAGCAGCCACAAGGTTAAGATTTGTAAGGGACTTTATAGAGTAAACGCTGAGAGGGTAGGAGAGTCTAGGATCAGAGGGTATAGACTCAAAACAAAAGGACATCAACTTAAGACTGAGATGAGGAGGAATTTCTTCTCTCAGGGGGTTGATAGTCTTTTGAACGCTTTGTCACAGACAACTGTGGGAGCAGACTTCTCATGTGTATAATAAGCTTCAATAGACAGATTCTTGACTAGTAGAGGCATCAAGTGTTACAGGGAAAATGCAGGCAAGTGGAAGTAGGGAATGCAAGGTCAGCTATGATTCTATTGAACCGTGGAGCAGGCTTGAGAGGCTGAATGGCCTACTCTTTTTCCAATTACTTATGGTCTTCTTATAAAAATGGTTGCCAGAGAATGGAAATTATGTTGACATGCAAAGACAATGGTTTCCATCATCCCAAAATTTAATTTTAATTAATTCTAGTTATGAATACATTGCAATTCATTCAATACTGAACATTGAACAAGCAGCGATCCAAACCAGGAGGGATGAAGAAAAGATATTATAAGACAGAGCCGAGGGTCATCACTATACATATGGACCCTAATGTTGTGTTTTTGAATGATACCAGAAAGAACTAAGAGATAGAGAGTATGTAGATGAGAAGAATAATAGGGACCAAGGATAGATTCTTGGGAGCTCGAGAAGTTGTGGGACATGAGCTGATAGCGAAGTCATTGGAGTGATCCCATGGCTTGAACATTTAAGAATGGAACCAGACAAAGGCAACTAGACCCACCTGGATAATGGGGGAGCTGTTGGAGGTGGACAATGTGGTTAACTGTTTTGGAGTTTGTAGTTAAGTCAACAAGAATGATAAGAGATGGCTTTAGCACAGTCAGTCAAATAAAATGCAATCTACAAATTTGATAAGGACTATTTCAACAGTATGGTGAATCCCCATTAATTGTGCTTTGTAAAATATTTGTAAAAACAGATGAAATATTGCCTGCAAGTGCAGCCACAACACAACATATAGCGGTACAAAAAATGATTCCAAGGAGAGCAACAAGAGATTGTATGCTTTATACCTGAGTGATGGAGACTTTGAGGAAATTCTTAGCAGCTAAATTATTTTTGAAAATATCTTCACTCATACAGCTTAAGAAACAAAATGGAAGTGGAGAAGCATTTTGTACGCAATTGAAATAGCAGACGCAGGTGGGATGTGAATAAAATTGAGAAAGCTCCATTTATGACTTTGCAACAAAATAACTTTGGTTAGACACATTATCTTGTGAAATAGACTGCCAACTAATGCAGTAAATACTGACTCCATCGAAGCAGTCACTAGGGACTTGGATCAATTCTTGATTTATTAAAGGATAGTAAGGTATGAGTTTGGAGTAAAACATAGATTAAAAAAGGTCTCATCATATACAAAAAAAAATAGATGGCACACAAAGGTGGCTGGCCTTTTTGTGTTACTACATACTTATATTAGCTTGCTGTTTACAAAAAGCTGTGCAAGCTCCACATTTTCCCTGATACAGTAAGACAATCTTTACGCTAGCATATTGTTTGCCTGTGGTGGGCTGTGATCTCAACCCATCTGCAGGTAGAAGCTAATAACTGACCTGATCCTTTGTGTTTTCAGAGACAGTCATTTATCTTTACTAATGACAGTTCTTTGCCATTGGACTGAAAGGGCTGGCTTAAATGGCTGCAAATTCCTCCACTATCATCACATACAGAAAGTAACATGCAAAAACGCTGGGTCAGTAATTGGCAATATCACCCCAGCCTCTGATATGATAGAATTTGGAAACTGTTAAACATTTAGAAAATAACCAATTAACAGAGTATCAAGACTGAAATGTGGTTTATGTCAAATATGAGGAGGCAGCACAAAGGTGGAAGTAAAGATGTTCAAATGAGACTATGGCTGCACATAGTTGTAGCAGGTCTGATGAAAGTGGTACAGTTTATACATTAATTGACTTCATTTATTCATTGCTTTGTATGTGTAATTGGAAATAGGGATACATTGAGCACAGAAGGGGTTTTTTAGTTGTTGGTTGTGAACGACGTCTTGTTCATGGCATAAACCCTCTCCTTCATGATGTCCCAACTGAAATTCCCAAGTGGGTTCGAAGCTCCCATCACACACTGTCTGGTTTTTTCATCGGGTGGCTGCTATTTAGCCTTCCAATGCTTGAACTGCCTCACAGAGGTGGGGATGGGAATCGACAGACCACTCATTTTGCAAGTTGATTCTCTCACCTTGTGAAAATCGTGAAATCCAACCCAATGCGAAACCACTTTCTAAGGAGACTTTGGTGTCGCTGACTATATTGGATTTTTCATGTAAGAAGATAAATTGGCAAAAGAGTTATATGAGCAGAATGAGATCACCCCCTTCATTGATGAAGCAATTATGGTCAATTTTATAAACAAAAACTAAAATTGCTGGAGAAACTCAGCAGGTCTGACAGCATCTGTGGAGAAAAAGCAGCATTAATGTTTCAAGCCAGGTTTCGAGGTCTGATAAATGGCACTTTTGAAGAAGGGACACTGAACTCAAACTATTAACTCTGCTTTCTCTCCACAGATGCTGCCAAACCTGCTGAGTTTCTTCAGCAATTTCTGTTTTAGTTTAGACTTCCAGTATGTGCAGTTGTTCATTTTAATTTAATTGTCAATTTCATGGCTCCTGATTGAAATTGGTGAAAGTGAATTCACAAACTAAGGCAATGATGCATGTGAAAGCATAAACACTGGTCCGAATCTTGTATACTTTAAAAACAATCAAAGATCAGGGCCTACTGAATCGCTCAAGCCTTGGAGATTTTCGCAGTGATGCACAAATAAGAGGCTACCCCAGGTCCACTACCCAAATATGGGCATCAGAATGCAGGTACAATAAGAAGGCTTGTAGGCCCTTGGAAGGTTGGCAGCCACACTGACAGAGCTGGCTGTATTTTCTCATGTTAATGTGCCCTAAGGTATGAGTGGGATGGAGGTTGTTGTCAAGCGTCGCGAAGATTGCTCGGAGTCCGTCAGGCTGCTGACCTAATATGCAATTCTCCGAAATTCCACCTAACTCTGTCTTTAACTTGTCCCCTCAGAACCAGGGGATTCTGCACACTGTCAGTACTCATGATGAGGTGTGTCTCCATCAGTGGCATAAGGGGGAGTAAGTAACAGTTTATTTACTTCAAGTTTCATTGGAATATTTTTAGGTCTGTTCTATAAGGTCTGGATATAAAGTTATTCACTAATTATAAAATGCAGGTCAGATAATACGCTAGGACAAAATGACTCCAAGCCAATCAGTGGGCCCAAATAGTGATAATATTGTTGAATGCAATGCAAAGGACCCAAACCAACAGGATGAGCACGAGATAAACACTCCTCTGACAGAAAATTAGCTTGATCACTTAAAAACCCATGGCTCATTTTAAAAATTTTCCTCAGATATCCAAAGACTTAGTTCAAGATAGAGTAAAATAAGGCAAATCTCTAAGCCAATGAAATAATCCAGCTAAGAACAAAAAGTATAAATAATCCATATTTATGATATTGAAGATAAACAGTATTCTCTCTGGAAGGTTTAAAGAAACTACAATTCTAACATTCATAGTCATGGCACCTTTATAAAATCCTGATTTATTGTCTCCTGAATACAGAAAAATACAATCTATGGACTGAATGGATCTTTTGTTTAATCAAAGAAAAAATCCAAATCATTTACTACAAGCAATTTCACATGCTGTGATAATGAAGTATAAAAACCTTTAGTATCATTCAAAGAATGAATTTCCACATTACTTAGTACCAGCCAAGCTCTTTGTGTAGCCCTACAGCCGCACACATTCCACGTCTCACTCAAACAAAAGACATACAAATTCATTAAACTATTTAATTACGTGTCTTTATTTTTCTCCATTAGCAATCCATGCCAGTACAAAGTAAATAAAAGCTGCCTCGTTTCTTGAGCAACAGCAGTGATTGAGGTTTTTATTCAATTTACAATAAAGGCTCTTTTTTCTCTTGGCCAGTTTCCTACAAGCCCTGCAAATGGGAGCATTCAACTGTACACACGGTGCAAGAATCTAAAACAGCAGTAGCACTCGGCATGGCAAGCACATACCATGCAAGCATTAAAGCTGCCAGCGCCAATAGCGGCAGAAAAGTGCTTCAGCTACAAACAGAAAGGATATTAGCTTTTTTCCTAGTAAATTTGCTTTTTACATCTATTTCTTTTCAGAAGGGTTGTTATTGAGCTTAGTGTCCACAAATGCCATTGATCTGCCTGTGACTCAATCTATACACTCTTACTTTGACAGAAGCTCAGCATGTAAGCAATACAAATCCTAGTTAGGCTACAAACTTATTGATTTTATAGATTTCTCCCAAAGTTGTGATAATGATATATCATTGTTAAATTTGGTAGAACAAACTGCTTTTCCAATCTGTCAATGCAAGCATGAAAACCAATTCACAGCCTTGTTTAGAGATTTTCCTTCAGTAGGATAACTACTGCAAGCGGAAACAGATCGCCAATATCCAGCTGGTGGCAGCTGCTTGATGGATGACACCTTGTCTGATGCCCCTTCCGATCTACAGTGTGTTATGTCACACGGAGTTTTACTCACTGCCAATAATCATCAATGCAGTTTTTTTATAATCTTAAGAAATTTAAATTTAATACACACACACACACACACACACACACACGCCTTTTATTTTCCTGGTAAATCTTCTGATGCTGAAGGTTGAGGGTATTTGTTCAACCGTAATTACAGACTCACGAAGCAAAAATCATAACACCATTTTGATGCTTTTTGAGTTATTTCATGGTATAAAATATTGGTCATTTACTCCACTCCTACAAAACAGCAGTTTTTAGAATTGTATGTTGTAGATTTTACAAGGCATAGAATAACTTGCAGCTAAAGTTGCTCATGATATTTTTTTCCCTAGGAATCAGGCACATGTGTTTTTGCACACTTCACAGCATCTGAGTGCACAATTAATTTTATGGTGGATGAGTTTTCTTTTTCTGAAAATCTGTTCATAATTGTGCTGGTTGAATTTGCGGGAGCTTTCACAGAGAATGATGACTTCCCCCTTCTGGATTTGTTCTGCTCCTATGGGAGGTGCAATTTAGATAGTGCATTATCGATTTTTGCCATAATAGGTACAGAGGTACCTCTCTGGTCTGTTCAGTCTGCCCACTCACAACATCAGGATTGTCAGCTGCTGTGAGGAAGCCTGTCATTATTTTTTTCAAGTAAATCCATCACAGAAAAAGGTGATGAAAATAAAATTATTTTCACCTTGCTACAGAGAAGAATGGCTATGTCCACCACTGAAATTAT
This sequence comes from Hemiscyllium ocellatum, assembly GCF_020745735.1. Taxonomy (NCBI): domain Eukaryota; kingdom Metazoa; phylum Chordata; class Chondrichthyes; order Orectolobiformes; family Hemiscylliidae; genus Hemiscyllium; species Hemiscyllium ocellatum. Next base: position 24,721,025 of record NC_083417.1, on the reverse strand, counting down.
TCTTAATGCCTTCTGGTAACAAAGTACTGGGTAATCAGAAAACAGAAGGAAATGGTTTGTGAAGGATAATTTACTTTTAATTTGCCTCAGACACTCCTGTGATTTTTTTTATATGTCAAATAATAAAAGGTGCTGTATTTTCTTTAAAGGAATACTAATTGGGATGGCAATGTGGAACTGAACTAGTAAATCACTTATAATATAAAAAATGAAGATTAGCTGTACCAGGGAAAAAAAATTTGAAATGAGATTTGTAAATTCAAAGCTTTTCAAGTGGTCGTCTCAGAATGAAATGAGATCGTCAACAATTACTTGTGGAAAATAGGACATGCAAAACTAAGAGCCTCAGGGCTTGTCATTCCTGACCCCTGGAAGATTAGTGAGTCAGTTGAAGCTCATCTACTAAAGCCCAACCCAGGGGGGAAAAAAACTTGATACTTAAAAAGAAATGTTGCCTCATTACATTAAACCGGCAAGAGGCTCTCAAAAGAAATTGTTTATAAAATTGTTTTAAAAAAGTCATCTGACTGTGTGTTTGTTAGACTTGCGTACTAGTTAGTGGAGCACAGTTGTCTGTGTACATCAATGAAAACAAAGAAAGAAATGTCCTTAACTGTCACTTTTAATAAGAGGAGTCAACATGCCTCTATTCAGGTTAAATATTGCCCTGTCACTTTTCAATTGAGTCAACAGATTTTTAAAAAAAGTCAAAGCATAGTCTATGCAAAAATCTGTCATAATGTGACAGATCTGTCCTCATTCAGCAAATTCTATTGTGAAATCTGAAAAGTAACTTTTCATAATCAGCAGTGACATCAAAAGAAGTACCTGCATGAAAATAATGAATTTTCTATTTTAATGAAAGCTTGTTGGTCTTCATTGTAAAGTTTACAAAACCCTAATATATTTGCATTTTCATACAGAGTCATTTTGTAAAATATGCAGTTGTAAAGGAATTGCCTTAGAGTGCAGTTTCTTCATGATTATGACATGTAGCACGGTAAAAAAATTGAAAATTAAGTTGTGCTGTGACCTGAAGTGAACTTCCTTGCACAACTCTGATTATAAAATTGGAAATATTTTAGCAATAATTGTAATGAAAAACGAAACAAAGCATTAGAAAAACACATTCCAGATACATACCTTTGTTAAGTTTGTGGTCCAATGTAATATGACTGTTACTATAAAAGGTAAAGAAATTTAATTAACATGAATTGCAATATGACAGACCAAAATGCATCAAATATTAAAAGATAGACTGCTATAATGTACTTCAAGTACAGTAATTATCAATGTGATAATTGTGTGCAAAAAGTAGACTTAGAATCAAACTTTTTTTCAAAGTTGTGATGCAGGTTCAATGATCAGAAAAGACAAACTACCAAAGCACAGCAGTGACATTGTCGTGAAATTGATCTTTCTGAATCATTGCTGAAAGGCTGAAATTAAATTTCAAGAATTGAAAATTTGTAGCAGATAGTTCTTTGTGCAATCGCGTTCTCACTCTACAGGCAAAATATAACAAGTTTATTTTATTCTATTGCTCACATGGTATCTTCTATTAAACTACCAATCCCAAACAGGAAAAATATTGTTTTTCATGTATTTACAATAAATTAACACCAATTTTATTTTTGACATTATATTTTTTCCGTATTCCGTTAAAAAATGTAATGAATTGTACCCTTAAAGTCTTTCCACAAGTAAAACCATTTTTCCTGCTGCCCATCATGTCTGAGTTAATTTTTTTAAAAATTCAGTGCCTTTTTCTGATAGTGAGATTTATGCTTTTTGATCATTAATTCCTCAAGGATTTTTTACTGAACTTATGACAAAGGATAGACTGTAACAAATAATTTAAAATTTAAAATCCATTGATTTCCTAATAGTTATCACATAATGTGCAAGTTGTGCTTTCAGATAATATTCCATGGAATTAGTAACAATCTTATTTGAAAGGTTAATAAGTTTAAATAATTGACCCATAAGCATAATCATTCAGTAAATGCTTTTAACTAAGTGCAATGATTTTGATATGAAATCCAAATCATTACATTGAACCAAAAATATGCAGATTAGAGTCAACATTCCTCCATCTTGTAAATTTGTGATTCACCATGATACCATGGCTGTATCTAAGTTACACTTTCGCATACTTTCCCAGAGCTCTGTTCTTTAACATTATAATAAACCGAGCAGAAATATCATAATCAATGGGTTTCCTTAAGAATTAGCAAGACAAATTGAACTATGCAAATGAAAATTAGCATTTTTTTTAAAGTATAATTGCAGATAAACTACATGTTGAAGTATGAATATGGACTATTACTGAGAAGTGAACAAGTTGTTACAGGCATATCAATATTATCCTGCTGCAAAGTCAGAAGCTGCAATTCTCCACAACACTGCAATCCTTCACTTATATTATGGGAAAAAATGAATGTCAGAAAATGACTCCAGTTGATTCCTTTCAAAACTGGATTGAGTTCTCCCCACATCTGTCCCTTTAAATGTATAAATACTGTAGAAGTAAAAAGATTGATTAAAATCATATTACAAACAATTAATAGACTTTTAAAAACAGAGTAACTATTAGGACTGAGATACAAGGATCACAAAAATCCATTGATTGCAAGAGTATCAGGTAGTTTGAGAATATTTGCTTAAAAAGATTATAAAGATGAGCCCAGCAATGACAGACAGTTAGTTTAACTTTGGTGGTGAGGTAATTGCTACAAACAATTATTTAGGATAGAGGTAATAGTCACATGGGAAAATGTGGGATGTTTTGGAAGGAATAAGGTTAAAGGAACATTATGTAAACTGAAGGCTTTTGAAAAGGTAACAGAGTGCGTTGATGAGGGAAATGGTGTTGATGTGAACATGGGTTTCAAGAAGGCTTTTGATACAATGCCACACAACAGACCTGTGAGGGATACTGTAGGCAAGGAATAAAGGGAACTGTAATAACATGAATACCCAGTTGGTGTGATAGAATCAGGGGTAACAGTTTTCAGGAAAGTTTGTAGTGTAAGTCCCAGGGAACTCTTACTTTTCCTGACGTACAGTATATTAATAATCTAGATTTTGGAGTGCAGAGGACAATTTCAAAATTTGAGGATGCTACAATACTTAGAAACATGTAACCTATAAGGAGGTCACTGTAGAACTTCACTTTGGCATGTTAGTGGCAGATGAAATCCAATGCAGAGAACAGTGATGAGATAAACTTTAGCACAAAGAACACGGAGAGATAATATGAAATAAACAGTCCTATTCTAAGAGTGTTCAGGAGTAGAAAGACCTATGTGCATGTATCCATGAGTAAATAATTATGACAGGACAGGTCGAGAGAACTGTTAATAAAACATTAAGTATTCAAGGCTTAATAGAGGTACATAGTCCAACAGTAGGGAGGTTATGGTGAATTTATATAAAGATTAAATGCCAAGCTATAGGAAGGATGTGAATGCTTGCAGAAAGTGCAGAAGAGATTTACGCAAATGATTCAGACTTTGAAAACTTTAGTTATTATGACAGAATTAAGAGGTTGAGACTACTTTTCTTGGAAAGATGAAGGTAAAGGAAATATGACAGAAATTTTCAAAATCATGTGGAATCTGGACAGAGGAGATACAGAGAAATTATTTCTGCTTGAAAAATGACCAAAAATCAGAGGGCGAAGTTTTAAAGTGTTTTGCAAAAGGAGAAAATGCAAGGTGAAAAAACAATTTTCACACAGGGAGTGGCCAAAAATCATGTCCTTTAATCGAGGCATTCAAGAGAGCATTTGATGAGTATTTAAATAAAAACAATAATCCGATATATGTGGAAAAGGCAGGAGATAAACACCACTTTAAAATGCTCAGAATGCTGTGCAGATACGAGAGTCCAGATGGCCTCCTCCTACAACATAATAATCCAATGATTCTGAGAACAAAGTTTCAAGGACTTACACAAATTAATGAAGACATATAATGAAAATGAAACCACTGCTCACCTCTTAAAAGTAAAGCTTTGATATCATGTGCATTTACTTTTAAATATGAAAACTGCACACTCAGTGACTTAGCAATGATTGGAACAAAACTTCTTGGGGGTTGACTTCAGTGAACATTTATTGACCATGTAATTTGGAGAGTTCCTTATTGTATAATGGGAAATAACTGCATACCAAGGTGCAGTTTACTAGTCTTCCTCACATGTATATAGTTGTTAAATTATTGACTGTGGCAACCAATTATTTTCTAGTTGACCAAGTGCTGGGATATAAGAAAATGCAATGGCCTGCAGTTTCTGTTGCATTGTTTTTCTTCAGTTAATTCATCTGCAAGTCCCTAAACTAGCACATAAGATCAAGATGTTTGAAGTTCAAATTACATCCAACTACCACATTAGAGCTTCCATTTATCCTTTTATTCCACACTCCCCGTCAGCACCTATTGCTCAATGTGGGGTGCCATCACAATGAAGTTTGCCTCCAAGAGTCCTCCCTGCCCCTTAGCCCTGACATTACACCCTAATGGTGCTCCTCTATACTCTCCCAGTGGAGACTATGGTGGTGGTCACTGCCAAAAACCACCCATTCTCTAACCTTCGATACTGTTCTGCCTACCCCCATACACTTCCTTGCCACCATCCTTGCGTCCACCTCTACAGATGTCTCTGATTCCACACCCCCACCCCTGCATAGCCTTGACTTCCTCAACCCTTTTTGTGCATTGGGTATCAGCGCCAATCAACACTCAGGACTATATTAGCTCCCAGACTGACTTTGACAAATAGCCTTAGACATGACTGATCAGATTTCTGTCCACTGGTTTTGCAGCTTCATGACTGATGATACATAATTTTCCTGGTTGCTTATGATGGAACTGCAGGACTGAATGCTGCCCATTCTCCGGTCTGTAGTTGGACTTATTCTCGACTGTGCCCGGCACAAGCAGATGACTAACTGCAGCCAAACCCTAGCCTGTGTGCAGACTGTACCCATGACTGACCATACTGGGACTCCTGAATAGCACTGCCCACCCCTTGAGTGGATTGAGGACCAGCTCCCTTCACTTTGCAACATGATCATTTAGTTGAATAAATCTAAGTACGTTTGCCGCTCACTCAGAACAGCACAGGCCATAAGTATTAGATTGATGTCTGAGTCAAAGAGCAAAATGTTCCTCAAACTGGACAAAGCCCTGCTGACAAGTAAGTTGAGCATCAATGTCTGTGCAAAGTAGCAAGTTGATACATCAGTACTGATAGCCTTTCAGCTCTGGCTGAACTGCTGATGCACAGTACAGTTTGAATGTTGTGAGCCTGCAGTTAGGCACTAAGCAAGCAAGAAGCAGGGTCCAATGAGCTGGGTGCCTGTCCCTGCATGCAAATTTTCCTTGCAATGGCCTCTCAATGTCAATTGCTGGTGTTCTCTGCAACAGCCTGTTTTTCCTAACATCCTGCAAATAGATCAGAGAGGTGCCATCAAGATTGCGAGGGGGTTGGCAAATGTCAGCTATCGATGCCAATGGCCAATGGTGTACGCATGCGACTCATGCCCACAATCATGCTTTGAGATGCTGTACGGTGCTCAGTATCATCAGAGCTGTGCATAGCCAGTGGCAAGTTGGTTTTTGCCAGATACCTGCCCTGATGTCTTGATGTATTGTTCCATGTGTTTGGTAAAATAGGAAGCTGGATGTTAATGAGGTGAGTTGTGCTATTAACAAGGTGTTTAACAAGCAATAATTACTCTTAATTGGCACCTCACCTTCACCTCACAAGAAAGTCCCCCCACTGCTCAGCAAATACACAGTGAGGTGTTCTGAATGGTGAGATATGTCTCACCAGACCTCTTGCATGATTTTTTCCATAAATTTTGCCACAGTCTTCATCATTCAGGCCCCTGTAAGTTTCTGATTTATATTGATTTTATTTATGAACAGGTTGATCATAACACGTTTTTTATTTCAAAAATATACTTTATTTATAAAATTATTTAGATCTCTATACAATTGGTCATGCCATTATTGTGCACACATTACATTACTTTAAATACAGACATTGAAATTTATCTTTCATATATATAAGTCTGTACATTTACTATCCAACTCTTCTGCTGAGGCGTCAGCAGAGCCCAAATGACTGGATGGGCCCCCTGTTCTTCTTAGGCAGACAGATGTTACACGATGGTCTTTCCCCACCACCTTGGCAGCAGCTGCCCCAAGCTTCAGCACGTCCCTCAACACATAGTCCTGGACCTTGCCAGTCTGCAACACTCAGTTGGGGTCAACTCCTTCAGCTGGAAGATCAACAGGTTTCAGACCACCCAAAGAGCATCTTTCACCGAGTTGATGTTCGTCTCGGTGTGCGCCCAGGGAACAGACTGTAGAGCACGGAGTCCCGTGTCATGGAGCTGCTTGGGACAAACCTTGACAAATACCACTGCATTCCTCTCCAGACTTCTTCTGCAGAGGCACATTCCAGAAGGAGGTTTGTGACAGTCCCATTCCCTCCGCCCCCCCCCCCCCGCAGCCGCTTCAAGAGAAGCGTGCAGTGCGGTAGACAGTCCGGGCATGCATAAAGGATCTCACAGGCAGATCCCTTCTCACCACCAGCCAAGCCATGTCTTGGTGCTTGTTGGAAAGTTCGGGTGACGAGGCATTCTGTCAAATGACTTTGACAATCTGCTCAGGGAACCGCTCGATAGAATCCGCACTCTCCTTTTCCCGAAAGGTCTCAAGGACACTACATGCTGACCACTTCCTGATGGCCTTGTGGTCAAAGGTGTTTTTCTTCATAAACTTCTCCATGAAGGACAGGTCCAACTACTCGGAGCATTCCGCGCCAGGGAGGCCAGGCCCATCCTTCGCAACCCCAGGGACAGGTAGAACCTCAAGACGTAATGACACTTGGTTCTGGATCAGTGGTGCTGGAAGAGCACAGCAGTTCAGGCAGTATCCAAAATGCAGCGAACACTTTGGATGCTGCCTGAACTGCTGTGCTCTTCCAGCACCACTGATCCAGAATCTGGTTTCCAGCATCTGCAGTCATTGTTTTTACCTCTGTAATGACACTTGGTGTTTGCGTACCAGGGATCCATGCACAGCTTGATGCAGCCACACACAAAGGTGGTCATCAGGGTGAGGGTGGCATTGGGTGTGTTTTTTCCCCAGTTGCCCAGATCTTTATACATAAAGTCCCTTCAGACCTGGTCCATCTTTGATCTCCATATAAAATGGAAGATGGTCCGGGTGACTGCAGTGCACAGGTTCTGAGAATAGGTCAGACCAGTGCCATGTATAACAGCAAAGACAGTGCCTCACACCTGATGAGCAGGTTTTTTCCCACGATGGAGAGTGACCGTAGCTTCCATCTGCCCAGTTTCTGCCTCACTGTATCAATACGCTCCTCCCAAGATGTGGCGCACGCCCCAGCCCCCCTGTAGCAAATACCCAGCACCTTTAGGTCATCGGTCCTGACGGTGAAGGGGATTGAGGATTGGTTGGCCCCGTTCCCGAGGAGCATGGCCTCGCTCTTGCCTTGGTTTACCTTGGCCACCGAGGCCCGTTCAAACTGGTCACATATGCACATGAGTCTGTGCACGGACAGCGGATCCAAGCAGAAAACGGCAACATCATCCATGCAGAGAGGCCTTAGCTTGTAGACCCCTGCTGCCAGGAACAGTCACCCCTCTCAGGCTCACATCCATCCTGATGGACTCGGCAAATGCCTCTATGCAGCACACAAACGTGGCAGGAGAGAGAGGGCAGCCCTGCCTGACTCCAGATCTGACTGGGAAGCTATCTGATTCCCAATACATAACAATCTAAGTAGTAAATGGCTTTGTCAAACTTTACAAAGCAATTTTCAGTTTTTAAAATTTGATTACTCCTGGTTGATACACATTTCACATGCATTGATACAGTTTAATAATAATAAAGATGAAATATATTTGTAAGCTTGCCTTTTGAACATCACATTTGGAGTGGAATTGGATAAAATCTGAAAATGGGCACAGGGACTTGAATTAACACATGTGATGCACACAGCATGCCAAATTTTTATCCTTGGCTCATTTGAATGATTTTTCTGGCAAGCCAGTGTTAACCATGCTGTTCTTTGGCTGTGTGCTTCAGTAGGGGTCTCCGAATTCTATCAACTTGGTACTGCTTGAAGCTTCTCTGCACTTCCGAGAGGGAATGTGTGTTACAGTTGGAGCAGGTGCTGGTAGGTGTGCAGGAATGGCACAACATGGGACAGTGCATGGTCCTAGGATTTTGGACACTGCACTGACAGCACTGGTGGAGGAAGTGAAAAGTTGGATTAAGGTCCATTATTCAGAGGAAGGGCAGTTGGCTCTATGTACACCCACAACAGATTGTTATTTAGCAATTACAATCAAATGTGTATGAAACAATAAAAGCGTGAATAACACGTATGCAATAAAATGTGTAATAAATATAACAAAGTACAAAATTAATAGTGGATAATTGAGAATTATTTCCAGTGCTTGATACAAAGATAAGGTTTTACATAGTTGCTGAAAAGAAAACTGATTACAGAACACTGGTTTCCATCACATACATTGCCACAGAATATTATTTTGTTTGGCACCCGAAGACATTATAGGGAGACGGTGCACAGCACATGATGTTCTCTATTAATCATATATCGAGCTGAACAGGCAGAAAAAACATGCTGAATCAGCAAAATATATTTGCAGCCCAATTCAACATTAAGTACACAACAACCTATGCAACTGATCTCTTCAGAGAATGTGCTATGGAACCCGAGGCAATCAAAAGCTCTCAATATCTTTTCTAAAGTATGGAATCCTAACACAAACAAACAGAATCTTTTATTTACTTTGTTATTTAAACACTTTTTTAATGATGTGGTCCTGCAGAATATTGAACTGACTTTTAGAGAAAATATAAGTTAAAGGTTTGCATTTTGGTAGTCATTTCCAGAAACTATTTTGATTTCTATTTAAATTTACATTACTAGTTATATCTAAGCTCTAGCAAATGAGCCTTGTCAAAAATAAAATATGCTGAATGTGTGATAACAAAAACATATGGTATGATACGCTAAGATATCTTGGCCAAGAAAGTATTCAAGCTGTAAGGGGTACTTTTGGGAAAATATTTTATTTTCATCTATGTATTCTAAACTTTTGCTAAATGAAAATGTACATAAATCAAATTTTCACAATTAATCACTCACATGTTAAGGTCATGATCTTCAACCAAATCAACTTTTCAGTTCCAAAATACATTAAATTGGACCAATAATTCAATTCAAACTTTGCCTGTAGTAATAAACCTACAAACTGATATTAAACCTAACCAATAGTTATTCAAATATCGGTTCCTTTGACGAACAGTATGCAAAATGTTCAATGAACATTAATTCCCTTAAGGAAAAATCATCCAACCATCTCTAACAAGAAAAGTTAAAGCATTAAAGGAAGAAGCTCATAATGTTACCAAGAAGAGTCGTAAACCTGAACAAGAAGAGGTGTTGCAAATTCGGCACAGGATGATCAATAAATTGATGTAGAATCTGAATCTCCTAACTAGACATTTAAACAGATTGACGAAACATTTATATTTATGGACAAATGACTGGATTAGCAAAATTAAGACAGAGGCAGCAGAAGTTATAATGGGAGGTTAGAGAACAACAGGAAGATGAAACAAATATTTTGTATTGGCCTTCACAAAGATAAAATCAGAAATAGTGGGAAATCAACTTGTGAGAAGCAAATATTTAAATAGATAATCAATAAAAAAAAAGTGTTGGACATGCTATTGGGATTTGATGATCTACACCCCATTGTTTTATAAAAATTGGTCTGAGATATAACATAAGGCTGAATGATTTCGCTGCACTTTGGATGCTGCCTGAACTGCTGTGCGCTTCCAGCACCACTAATCCAGAATCCTGAAACCTTCAAATGCCCATTATTATTGTCATTTTGTAATGTTGAATGTCAGCATACTGCAAATATTAGTTTCTGATGAAACATCTGGAATACTTTGTGTAGATCTGCCATCAATCTGTCCTATTGGTATTAGCCATATTGCTGATGGCATGCAGGGTGGAATGGCCATGTTACATCTCAGACAGAAAATAGGTCAATCCCAATAAAGGTTTATTAAATGTTAATTAGCAATTAGTTACACTACACCTAAGATATATGATTGCATTCTGTGAGACATTCAAGCTCAACTCAAGAGTACAACAGCTGGTCTATGGGAAAATGTTTAGTTGCTCCCAGGAACAGTCTTTTATATCTTGATGGGTGGATATTTATTCAGAAAGATTAGGAATATAGAGAGAAAGGAAATACATACAGATATATCTGGAGAGAGACAAATATTAGGAAAGATGAGGGACATGGGGGGGAATACAAAGTTAACCCTTTCAATGTTAACTGCATTATACAATATCAAAAATACTAGGTGCATTGCTTATGACATTTTAAAAATTCTTGATTTAACATGGTGGTAAGCAGAGCCCAATGCAAAAAAGAAAGTAAGAAAAGAACCTATAGCATCATTAACCTGACATGAAGGGGTGTGCAATGCTGAACCATTGTTAGAAATTTGTTATGAGGGATCTCAAGAAACCTTCATGTGATTGGCTAGAGGCTATATAGGTTTAACAAAGGGAAATTAATCTTGTTTAATGAATTGTAACTTTCTGAACAGGTAAGAAGGAACCAGTAAATACAATCTGTTCCTTTACCTTCTCTGGATCAAAATTTTGGAATTCTCTTCCTAACTGCACAGTGGGTGTACCTGCACCAAATGAAGTGCAGCAGGTCAAGAAGGTAGCTCACCATTATCTTCTCAAGGGTAATCAGGGGTAGTCGACGAATACTGTGCTAGCCAGAAATGCACAGGTCACAGGAGAGAATTAAAGTACAGTCCATATGGATTTTCAACAAGCATTTAATAAGATTATCAGACACCATTAAGGCGTGTGGGATCAGGAAGTGGATAATATATTAGAATGGGGACTGAGGATCATTTAACAGACAGAAAATAGAGTAATATATCCAAATGTATTTGTGCTACAAAGTTAGTGGGAAAGCAATTTGGGAAAGTAAACAGCAAGGTAGGGCAGAAAACCACTTAGAATATGTATGGACTAACCGAATGACTAAGAATGTGGAATATAATGTGAAGAAATGTGAAGTTATTCACTTTGGTTGAAAAAAATTGAAAGGCAAATTTTAACCATTTTAATAATAAGCTAGAAAATGTTAATATTCAGAAGAACTTCGGTCTCATATATAAATCACAGAATGGTAACGTAGCCACAGCAAGCAATTAGGAAAGAATTATTAGCCCTGAATACAACAGGATTGGTCTAAAAGGATAAAATAAAATCATATAGGGCCTTGGTGATCATATCTGTAGCACTATGTACTTTCTTTGTTTCCCTAGGGTTGTATACTTGCTTTTGAGTAAATACAATGCAAACTCACTGGTCTTATTTCTGGGCCATCCATTTATGTAGAGTCAATGGAGTTAACTTCAGAACCATACATAACAATGATTTAGCAATGATGTCAGAGTCTCACGATAATATCAAGAGCACTGGAAGATAGCAGAAGCTCTAACCTGGTGCTGAAAAAGTGCAGGTAGACGAAAATGTAAGTAAAGAGTTCTTCCAGTAAATTTCATAAATGTTAACAACATTACGTTAAGGACACTAAGCAAAGTTAGACCCAAACATGCAACATAACAATTTAGGACCTGATTGGGAACCATGTGGATCTTATTGACTAGGAGATTCTTGATTGGGTTGTTAACATGAACCATTCAGGGAGCCCTGGGTGACGGAGATAAACAGGAGATTTTCTCTCACTGTATCTCACACCTGCACACACACACACACACACACACAAAACAGGGGTGCTGGGGAAAAAATAAGCACTACTGCAGTTAGAAAAAAAGAAAGAAACAAAAAAGAAGAAAAAAAACAGTAGAGTCAGAAGTTCTGTTCACTCTGAGAGCTGGCTCTTAAAAAAATAAACAGGGGATTCAAAATCTCCTCACTTCAGGGACTGACTTTGAGCTGGCTGGCCACAGCAGTGTACTGTACAAATGTAAATAAAGGTTGGCTTGATGACAGGATACCGGCCTCTGTGAAGTTATTTCAGGACTGAAATGAGGAGAAATTCCTTTGCTCAGGTGGCTGTGAATCTTTGGAATTCTCTACTCCAGAGACCTGAGATCTCAGTTTATTAAGACAGAGATTAACTGACTTGATTTCTAGGAGGATTAAGGGATACAAGGACCATGTGGTGAAGCACAATTGAGATAGAAGGTCAGCTATGATCTTATCAAGTGGCAAAGCAGACCCAAAAATGCTTACTTCTGCTCCCATTTCCTAAGTTCTTTGGCATTCAGTAGGATAAAGATTTAGTGCTAAATATTATAGAACATTAACAGAAATCTGCACTCACTTACTTTTGCCTTTAATAGTGATAATGTAATCCAGCATGTTATTTTAAAGTGAGTTAAACCAATTGTCTGTTACCTAATATTTCAGTTTCCATTGTGTTGAACCTACTTCAATAAATTTATGTGCAAAAGGTATTTTTTGGAATGGATAATATGTATCTTACTATTTCATTGTAAAGCAAATATAAGCGAAGCAAAAAGAACACAGGTTAAGAATAATCTAGGTTTGTAATTAGGTTCCTTTGATTTTAATGTTTCAGCTGTGAACTCTCCAATGGGTCTCTCTTCAAATGACCATTAAAGTAATTGAAGGGTAACCCAGCAATTATTCACAAATAGGTTTCATGGACCTGCAGTATGCATACAAAATCTCACACTTTAAATTACATTACCGTTCAATCTATCGACTCAACCTGCTGGAATTCTTTCAATGTAAGATCTGAAATTGTGGGAATAATCAGTTTAGAATATATCCTTATTGTATTTCAGGCAGTGAAATCATTGACCAACTTAATATGCTACCCTCCCAAAAATATTTTTAGACTTGATATGCCTTGATTGGAAAGTGGTCAGTCAAGAGACTAATTTTTATGATCAATCATAGTACAGGAGTGTAATAATTGTGACATAAAAACTGCATTAATAGGAAGAACTGATTGGAGTGACATACAACAGAGCATTGAACTGCTTTGCAGGGATTCATTCAATCACATAATTGAGGGCATTACTTCATTTTTGTGACAACTATGCCTCTGAATTGCTCGGTTCCAGGTTCAACTCCTGCACCAGTGCCTGAGCACAAAAATCAAGGCAGACACACCAATGAGGGCGTTCTGCACTATCAGAGGTGCTGTCTTTTAAATGAAATCTCAAACCAAGGCCTCATCTGCCTGTTCAACTGGAAGTACAAAATCCCATGGAACTATAACGAAGTGCAAAGGACATATCACTGTCGTAGCTAATATTGTCCTGTTATTTGATCATTGCTCCATTGCTATTTGTTGAACACAACATTTTTCCTTCATTACAAAAGTACTTCTCTGGCTGAAAGGTGCTTTGAGACAAAGATGGTCAAGAAAAGCATTATATAAATGCATTGCTTGGAAGACTAAATGGAAAAACAAATACCTAAATGTCCATGGTTTTCATAATCAGGTTTTAACAATGTAAGTTCATCATGCTATAATTGGACTCTCACACCATAAGTACTGTAGCAGCTCATTTCTACATCTTTGTTATTCGTATTCAATTGAAACTTAAGTGCTTGATCCAACTTGCTCAGTTCTCAAATTCCCTGACACTTAGTTATGAATAATGAAAACAAGTAGATGTTTCCCAACAAAAAAAGGTGGAATGTACAACTGTTAAAAAGGGATGGAATAATGTCTACATGACCTGGTCCAAGTACCCCATTTTCAAGCATTGCTTCACTTGTTGCTTGCACCCAAACGTGTCTCCCTAGAGAATTTATGTGTTGTAACTAATTTAAACTAATTGCGGTATCTTCAATTTTCAAGCATCTTGATATTTATATCAACTTTCACCCCACTTGAATACTGACATTATTGGAATAAAACTGGAGATCAAACACAGGAATAAGAATTAGGGGTGTGTGTTAGGTAAAATGGATGAAATTGTCAAGCCTTAGAAGTTGGGAAAGAAGTTACAAAGCGAAGAGCCAAGCAGATAAACTTTCTACACAGAAAATAGAAGCGAGAAAGAAAAAGTAGGCAGAGTCACAAGAGCAGGGGGCTAGTACTGGAACATGGGCTTGCAGCGGAGTTGGATGCTGCCTGAACTGCTGTGTTCTTCCAGCACCACTGATCCAGAATCTGGTTTCCAGCATCTGCAGTCAATGTTTTTACCCCGCGGAGATGTCTATGCCCAGTCAACTCTGGACAAAGGGAAAACATCGAGATCCAATATATTAATATGGGCAATAATGTTTTTACAGTCACTTCATCATCTCTCAAAGAAAGATCTGAGGGGGGAGATAAAGTTGCACTGTTAGCTTAACAACGTTTGATTAACCCACCGAGATAACCCTGCAGAACCTCAGATTCCTATCTTTTTCACATAACTGAGATCTGAGCTTGGTTTAAATTGCTTATATATACAAATCCAGGAGTCAAAGTCAGTTGCTGTTTGACCTTCAGAGGGAGAACAGGACTCCAAACTGTTTGAAGCCTCCCTGCCTCACATATGCCTTCAATGTTACTACAGGAAAGAAATCTACACTTTGCGTGAAAGAAAAGAAAGCAATTGGGCCCAGGTCACTGACAAATCTATTATCAGGCACTCACCACCGGAAAGTTGCGATTCACGTGAATAAATCTTTCTACTTTTCGATTTACCAAAATTTGTCATTTATAATATCTCATCTCCTGTCCTTTTTCTCCTTAATCTTGTGAGCAATTGTGTGTGGAGCAAAACCTTTCTCTGCATCTTGAATGTTCTGTTAACAAAGCTTATTTTTGATTTCACCATAAAGGATTGTACTGTGGGTTTATTTCAAAAATTGGAATTCAACAACCAACATCCTTTGGCCTGCATCCATAAGGGATGGCAGTAAAAAGGGACAAAGTAACAAAAATCTTCCAGTCTCATTGCTAAAAGGGAAAAAGCAATCGGAATTTAAATTAATGCTCTTTGTGTGTGACAAAGCAAACATTGTTTTCTTCCTTAAGTATTCTCTTTATTCTTTATATACACTTCCATGATTCACAAAAGAATTTGTTTATTTTAAAAGTTACTTTTACTAATTATAGCAGTGTAAGAATGTAAGTACAAAGTGTTCTATATTATGTACTCCCATAATCACTTAAACCAGCTTACAACCCTCCTTGAAGATATTTGGTCGCTGGGTGAAAATTAAGAGGGAATTTAGGTTAAACTATTTAGGCTGTTAGATTCCCACAAGGGAGGAGTTAAAACAATTAGTTCCATGACTGAGCAGCTTTTTTTTAATTAAAGAAATGTTTGTTCATACAAATCACTTGATTGCAGAACTAGTTGCAGGATCAGAGTACAGCACAGCAGAGTGGTAGGTTCAGGGTTTGCAGCTCTGACCCTTTGCAGAGGGAACTCACAAAGCCATCTGCAAAGACTGTGCAAAAATAGGTTGGTGGGAACATAAAGATTAGAAGAAGGAAAAAAATACAAGAAGGATGTAACAGACTGCATAGCCAGTTGTTGAGTGATATTTATCAAAATCAAGGAGCAGAGGAAAGCTATACTGATGAATTACCTAAAGGTGGAATATGAACTGCATTTAGCAGTGAGGAAAACAAGCTTAAAATACAACTGTTTATGAAAAATATTGGCAAAATCACAACTAATATCTTTATTGAGCACTTAAGTAAAAAGTTATTGTTAGAATTCATTTTAAACATCAATACCAACATTTGAGCAAAATGATACTGATTTTTTTTCTTATAATTCTGAAATACTAATCAGACATAAAATATATTGTTACATAGCATTGTAATCAACTATAATATTGTATTTGAAGATGCAACAGGCCACATTGTCCAACTGAACACAGTTTGTGGGGAGTTTGCAATACTTTGGTTCTTTCAGCAGTATTTCACTGGTATAACTGCATATCAGGTGATTGAAAGTTAATGATCATAGAGCAGTACAATGGTCATCAACATGGACATTAAAAATTGATGATTTTGTTACTGGATCCTGATTCTGAGGTCGATAGGAAATGAGAAAACAGGAAACTAGAAGAGGCAGTACTTGTGCCCAGAGGGCAAGTTTTAAGGATGCAGCCATTTAAGTAGTTGGAGTGATTATCTATAATGGAGAAAGTAAGGTCTGCAGATGCTGAAGATCAGAGTTGAAGAGTGTGGTGCTGGAAAAGCACAGCCAGTCAGGCAGCATCCAAGGAGCAGGAGAAACGACGTTTCGAGCATATGCCCTTCATTAGGAATGAGTCCTGATGAAGGGCTTATGCTCAAAATGTCAATTCTCCTGCCCCTTGGATGCTGCCTGGCTGGCTGTGATTATCGACAATGCCAAAAATGTCACCCCTGCACACACAGATGCAACCATGATGGCCAACAGGAAGCATCTGTGTATGTATGCACCATGGACAACACCAGTAGGAGACAAAAGTGGAGGAAGAGGCTGAAAAAATAAAGGTTTCCCTCCCCGATGATGGCTGCAGAGGAGGTTTGATGAAGCGTTTGAGAAAATAAGAGCTACTTGTACAGGAAATAACTTGGATTATTTTCTGGTTGACACATTCTATTGAGGGTTGTATGACAGTAATTAGTGTTGAGGCCTAAACCTTTTCTGATTTATATTAAAGACTTAAATCATAACTGAACCTGTGGTTGCTAAATTTACTGATAGCGCAAGATAGTTAGGAACATAAGTATTAAAGAAGATATAAGAACACTACAAAGGGATAAATGATGAGTAATTGCTAAGTTCTGACTGCACAGTGATTTGGATGTTCTCTTGCATGATTTACTAATGGTTTGAATGTAGATCTACTAAATAGTTTGGAAAGCTAATAGCTTGCTTATTGCAAGAGGAACTGAATACAAAGGTTGAGGGGTTATGATTCAGTTGTACTGAACCAGATCACATCTGGAGTGCTGTGTACAGCATTAGTCTCTTAATTTAAGGATGGGTGATAATGGATAGGAAGAAGTTCAGGGACGATTTACTAGACCAATATCTGGGATGGGCAGATTGTTTTATGAAGAAAGGTTTGACAAGCAACAATTATGTCTGCCAGAGTTTAGAACTGGGGTAACAGTCTAAAAATGAGGGGCCACCCATTGAAGACAGAAGTTACAATTATTTTTCCACATAGATTATGGTCAGGCTTTGGAACTCTAAATTCAAAAAGGATGAAAGCAGGGTCTTTTTCAGGTAGGCATATATATTATTGAAAAGCAAAGGTGTGAAAAGTTATTGGCAGTGGACTGCAATGTGGAAAAGTTGGATCAGTCATGATCTTATTGAATGATGGAGCAGGCTCACCATTCTTTTGCTGCTGATTAACATGTTTATGTTTCCATCAGAGTCTCATGCTAAACTGCCTGATTCACCACACAAACATTGTATGACACTATCCGATTGGGCATCTTATTCCAAACAACATTCACTCCAAGCCTTTTCCACAAGAAGGGGATAGGGAGTGTTAACAATAATACAGTCATCTACACAACCACTACATTTACAACAATTCCATCTCTCTAAACTACCACTCCCTACAGTCCAGCCTTTGACATAGATGTAGTTCGTGTTTTAACTCTCTGGAGATTGCAATAATTTTTCTGGAAGGTAATTTCTTCTGACTTGCAAAATTGGATAGACTTTTGCAGGTAAACTGATGGCATTGGTTCTTTTATCTCTTGGATGTCCTTCAAGGAAGATGCCATTCAAGCTAAACCTGGTAGTAGGTCCATTATCTTATCTGAAGGACCTTCATTCCCCTTAATTTTCTTCTTGAATTCTTCCCTGCTAACATAAATAATGGCCCCTTAACATAACTTTGAGAACTTTCTCATCTCATGAATGGCCAGCAGAGACAACAGTTGGTCTGTGGAAATAAATACCTTCTTCCTCCTGGTTTCCTGGATTTTGCTACACAGACACATCTTTTTAAAAGAACTTTGTAAAGATTTTCTCTTTTTCAGAAACTATTGGATGATGAAAGCAAGGAATTTCTTCTTTTTGACCGTGTTCAGAATCTAAGAACATTGGTCTGGCTTTCATGGATTTATAAGCAGCCCATTTCCATTTTGTTCATGTAAAGCTTTACTCTCAAACTGTTGAGACTTTGAGTTGAGGTTTATAAGTTCTTTACTTCAATCTGTTGATTACACTAGATATCTTTGTTCATTCTCTGTGAATGTCTTTCTATTGAGCTAAATATTTTTAAGTCCTCAGTTTTGTTGCCGGAAAGTTGTTGCTCACTCAGCATTACTTCTGTACTGACAGTGGTAATTCTCCTTTACCTATGAATAGATTGAAATGTTCTTCAATGATAACAGGAATGGAAAAGATTTCCACCAGTCCAGTCAAATCTGTAACTATTTTCATGCTGGTGATACAAAATAATCCCTTTATGCCAACATCTCATTTGATCCTTTCTTCTGCTGGGATTCTGTCATGGGGTTAGGAAACTCGTTGAAATCTCGACAAGATGCATTTTGACTGGTTGCTCAATAGAGATGTTTTTCTTAACCAATTGTTCTCAAGGAACTAGTCAAACATTTCCTGCTATACAAGGATGTTAAGGCAAGTCATGAATGTAGGTTCAAAACTTAGGAGTGTCAACTGTTATCAACTCTATTATGCTATTACACTGGTAGTATAACCTCAACAGTTTGAGTCATATTATCTGAACCATATCATTTCATCTTTCTCTTTCTTCAGTCCTGGTATCTGATAAGAAAGGATGGTGACATTTGTTTTAGCATCAAGTTTAAAATTGACAAGATGTCCATTGCCCACAAATAGAAATGAATCAGAGAATCAGATCATCTCTACAGTGCTTGAAGAGGCCATTCGACCCATTGGGTCTGCACCTCCAAAGAGTATCCCATGCACATCCAGCCCCCTACCCTATCACTGTAACCCCACATTTACCATGATGAATTCACCAACCTACACATTCCAGACAGTACAGACAATTTAGCATGACAATTTTGCACTTAAACTGCATATAGAGTCATACAGCAAGGAAACAGACACTTCAGTCCAGCTCATCCACGCCAACCAGATAGTCACATTTACTAGCCCTTGGCCCACATCCCTCTAAACCCTTCCTATTCATGTACCTTGTGACAAAGCTGCTCCCTGCCTTTTCTTTCAGAGAGGTTGTAAACATTACAGACTCTGAAAAGTCTGAGGTTGAAGCGTTTTATGGCCAATTTGATAATAGCTAACAGATAATGCCTCAGACAGAAGGCTTTCAAGTTAAAACAAAACTTGTACAATGAAGGGGGGTGGTGAGTTCTCCCAGCTCAGCTTTTGTCTGGCTTGGTTTGGTTCAGTTTTCAGTAGTAATGTGGAAAAAGCTGCTGGACCCAAAGAAGCAGATCCAAGCTGGTACTCTCTCTCTCTGACCTCTCTCCTGTAAGAACCTATGTTTGATTTTTCCTTTTGTGCCAAGGGGTATTTATGGGGATTGTTGCAAGTATTTATTCTTTATTCTGCCCTCTTTTGTTTGTGTTTCATTGTAAATAAATTCTGTTTTATTAAAAACTAAATGGTTTGATTAGCCAATTCTCTTCTGAAATATCCACTTTACACCTGCTTAAAACAACTAGAAAAATTAGGGTCTGGGCTACTTTCTTAAAATGTTTTGAGGGGGTCTGACCTGGCCAATAACAGCCTATCTTGATGTCTTTTAAATGTTGTAATTGTACCAGTCTCCACCTCATCGTCTGGCAGCTCATTCCACACACATAACATCTTCGAAATGAAAACGTTACCTTCAGGACTCTTTTTAATATTTCCCCTCTCACCTTAAACCTATGCCCTTTAGTTTTAGACTCCCCTACCCTAGGAAAAAGACCTTCACTATTCACCCTATCTGTGTCCCTCATGATTTTATATTCCTCCCCTCAGCTTTCAATGCTCCAGGGAGACAAACCCCAGCCTATTCAGCCACTCCCTATATCTCAAACCTTCCAGTCCCAGAAAAATCCTTGTAAATATCTTCTGAACCCTTTCAAGTTGAGCAATATCTTTCCTGCAGTGAATTGAATGCAATATTCTAAAATAGGCCTCACCAATGTCCTGTATTGCCATAACATGATGACCCAATTACTGTACTAAATGCACTGACCAATGACATCTTCACCACTCTGTCAACTTGTGACTCCACTATCAAGGAGCTGTGTACTTATACCCCTAGGTCTCCTTGTTCAGCAACTCTCATAAGCTTCTACAATTGACTGTATAAGTCTCCCCTCGTTTGTCTTACCAAAATGCAACACTTCACATTTATCTAAATTAAACTCCATTTGCCACTCCTCAGTCTATTGGTCCATCTGATAAAGATCCCATTGTGCTCTGAGAAAACCTTCTTCACTGTCCACTATACCACCAATTTCTGTGGGAAGAAATCAGAGGACCCGATAGAAACCCACACAAACATGGTGAGAATGTGTAAACTTCACACAGACAGTCACCTAAGGCTGAAATCAAACCCGGCTCCCAGGCAATGTGAAGTAGCAATGCTAACCACTGAGCCACTGTGCCATCCCATAAAAATAAGCTGTTTACTGCCAATTTCTAAATACATTATGTTAAACATGAGTGATTTGAATTATTAACCTCAGTTGGATGATAAGATTTACCCAAGCATGTGTTGGCTAAGTTTTTCTT
The DNA here is from genome assembly GCF_020745735.1 of Hemiscyllium ocellatum. Classification (NCBI taxonomy): domain Eukaryota; kingdom Metazoa; phylum Chordata; class Chondrichthyes; order Orectolobiformes; family Hemiscylliidae; genus Hemiscyllium; species Hemiscyllium ocellatum. The sequence continues at coordinate 24,700,191 of NC_083417.1, read as the reverse complement.
CTGGAGGCATCTTCTGACAGGGGCAATCTTTCAGAAAAGAGGGGGGTCAAACTTCCTCTTTGGATGAGGAAGCATTTGGCTTTTTACTGCTCTGAAAATATTTGCACATCTTCTGGAAGGAATCTAAAGTTTTAAAAATGTAAGATGCGGGAAAATGGTAATGATAATGTCACTGAACTAGTGGTTCAGAATGCCAGGCCATCTGGGGATATGCATATAATGGCAACTGGAGAAATCTGAATTCAGTAAAAAGTCCTGGAATTGGGAGCAAGCCGAATGGAGCCTAAATAACAGTTTCCTTTTGTAAATAAAGACATCTGATTCATGAACTTCCTCTAGTAAAAGGTATCTGCTGCCTTTGCCTGATTTGGCCTATATGTGACAATAAACACACAACAATGATGGCCTCTAAGCAATCAGAGATATGGAACAAATGCTGGCTTAGCCTATGATGCCCATATCCTGTGAACAAATTTAAGAAAAAAAGTTTCTCAGTACTATGCCTTTCTTGTGCTTTTGAGGCTTTGTTGTTCCACAATGTTGACACTGACTCTCACATCTGTTACTTGCCTTGCTTTCAATGTTGTCTTTTTGCATATTTGTTTAAAGTGTCTATACCTATAAAATGAATGGATTCCATTGTTGTCCTGGGATGAGGGTTGTTATTCTCCTTCCTGGATAGAATGCATGTGTATTATTATGCTTTCTGCTTCAAGTACATTTTAGAGTAGCTTTTTCCACACTTGAATCTTTCTTGGACAGTTGGAAATCTGACAAAAACTGATAAATAATTCTAAAATAATTATGTCTGAACAATTATGAATTCTGATTTTAGAGTTTTCCATTAATCTGTAGAGATCATTAATGAAATTATCTATGAACTTCCCTGGAATTTATTTGTGAAATCTTGTTTGTTCAAGAGCTTTGTTTTCTCTCAGATTGAAGTAATTATGAAAAACTGTTAAAACTTCAACAGAAGTGTCTGTGCCATTTTTGATGATTTTTTATATTGTCCAAAATAGGACCTACTGAATATAATAATGGATTAATACATTCATATTCAAATTTACTGTTGAATTTTGAAGCAAATCTTTATCTCAAGAATTATTTTCTCCAAGGTATCCAATCCTGAGTTGTGTTTTGGCCTATCTCTAACATTTTTGTCAATATTATTAATCTTCCCATTTGTGTTTAGTATGTATTTCAGTCAAGCTGATTTAAATCTGAAGCGCCTCAATACTGTTCATAATTTGCTGTCTTCAAACTTTTTATTCTGGCATTAAATCAATTCTGTTTTAAATTCTGTTGTCTTAAAAATGTTTCTATACCTTAAAATTATTTATTAGAAGATAATTGCAATGCCTTCTTTGTCTATAAGCTTTAAAAATCTGCGTTATTGCAAGACTGAGTGGTATTCTTTCAACAAAGCTTCCAATTCAGATAGCTGGCAAACGTGTTTTATGGTTTCTTTCAAGCATTGAATTTTGTATAATGTAGCAATATTGTCTTTCCATATTACTTGCTGGAATTTTCCATTCTTTTATAATGAAATTCCCACATTCTAAATGATTTGCTCATCTTCTGCAGTCAATGGGACATTTTTCAAGTTCTTTCCAGGTCAAATGGATAGTTTCCACCTTCTAAGATCCAAAACACAATGCATGCCTCCTTGCACATTGTGTTCTTTTAGAAGTAAACATCAGTGGCTTTAGCCTTAATAAATCTCTAAATTCTGTTTACTTTCAGGGCCCTGATCTTCCAAAAGTATTAAAGTTCTTTTAATGTCCTTCTTCTGTTCGACTGATTTTCCGAAATCTTTTAAATCTTACTTTTTATTGCCTTAAGTAAATTCAGTATAATTTGACTTTTGGATCCTTCTTTTGTTGTTTATTGTAGCCAATACTTTGTGCATTCTACATGGAATGGCAACAATGCTTACTCTTACAGTAAGTATACTGTATCCCTTTCTTTCAATCTCAAACTGATCTTCTTGTCTTTATTGTAAGCTTTTCCCCATTTTTCCCTTAGAATCTCTAACTTGATTCCAATGCTCCCAACGGAGACCACTGGTAGCTTGGGGAGTGCTCCAGAAACACATGTTAATTTGAATCTCATTAGAATGGATGTGTATTCTGAATTCAATTAATAAGGTTTGAATTGAATAACTGTCTCAAGGAAACAGTTAAACTATTACTGATTATCATGAAGACCTATCAGGTTCACTAATATCCTTTCAGAAAATAAATATTGAAATTCTGGTCTGGCCTACATGTGAGCCCAAATCCACACGTCTAAGGTTCGTTTTCAATGCCCTCTGAAATGACCGAGCAAGGCACTCAGTTGTATTTAACTGCTAAAATATCTAATAAAAGAAGGAAAAATAAACAGACCACCAGAATGGACCAAGACATTGGAAAAAGGAACAGTTCTTGCAGTGTTGGCCCTGCAAAGTCCCCCTTAGTTATACATAACGGCTTATATCAAAACTGGGAGAACTCTCTCACAGACTTCACAAGCAACAGCCTGCCACAGACATTCTGGATTTACATCTAACAAACAATGTCCCAGACACCAACATCAGCAATACTGCGAAAGACTTGAAGAATGATGATCCAGTTGTAAACATTCAGGAGGGATTGCTCGAGGAGTCCTCAACACTGATAGTGGATTGCATGATATCTTATGGCATTATTTCAAACATGGGCAAGGAAACTTCCTGCTGATGGCGAAAAACTCGGCTGATTAATCCCCCATTATTTTGAACACCAATTGAAGGAGACACCGACGTTCTTCACCAAAAGTGGCTCAATAGCACCACTATTGACTGAGTTGTTGAGATCTAAAGGACATAAGTGCTCGACAGAGTCTGTGGCAGGTGGTGAGGGAACCAAAAAGAGGCAGAAACACACTTAATCGCATCCTTACCAATTTACATCTTTACCACATATTTACCTATGACAGTATTACTAAGAAGGATCACATTCCTTCAGGAAATAAAGCCGACCTTCACTTTGATGCTCCATCATATTGTCTGACTCCATCGACACGCTGAATAGATTTATACTGCTCTAGCAACTCAAGACTGGGAAGGACATGTTGTGGGCCATTGGCAACATCAGAACTGTATGTAACCACAGTTTGTGATCTCATTGCCTGGCATATCCCCCACTCTATCATTAACACCAAGTCAGGGCATTAATCCTAGTTCAATGAATGTAAGTGATGTGTATTTAGGGTACGTGGGAATAATTAGGTCTGGCAGAGGTAGAGTAGGGAATATGTCTGGTCTGGCGGTTCAGGACTGGCAAATGCTAGGGATAGGGAAGGGGACAATGTTCCCTCTGAGCTGCACCTGAGGGACCATGCATGGCGATCAGCATCAGAAGTCCACAGAGAAGGAAAAACATCAGCAGAAATGCTATGTGTCTGACTGTTAAAAAACTAGTGATCTTCACAGAATTGAAACTCTTTACTTTAGAACACAAGTTTCCAATTTATAGTCATATGTCATATCCTGAATTAACATCCACAGATAGTAAGCAGTCTACATCCAAATGCAGTGAGACCTGGATAACACTAAGGTCTGGTCTGATAACTGGCAAGAAAAGTTCATGCCAACAAGTGCCAGGCAAGGATGACCTCCAATAAGAGAAAATCTTACCTGTCCCTGTTGCCATTCAATGCATTACAAGCACTGAGCCTCTTATGAACAAGGTACAGTGCTAATAAATGACAAGAACTTAATAAATGTGCTGTGGGTTTAAGAGCAAGCCAGAGGCTGGGAATTCTGATGAAAGTAACTCACCTCCTGACCACTCAGAATCTGTCCATCATCTACAAAACACAATTCAGGAGTGAGCTGGAATAATCTCCACTTGCCCTGATCATTGCAACTCCAGCAAGAAGCTCAATACTATCCAGGACAAAGCAGGTGATTTGATTGGCACCCCATCCACCACTTGCAATGTTCACTCCATTTACCACCAATGGCAGTGGCAGCAGTGTGAACCATCCGCAAGATGCACTGCAGCAATGCAGCCAGTATTTCCTTCCAAATCGGTAAACTCTACCACCTGAAGGGCAAGGGCAGAAGATACAAGGCAATGTCAATATCTGCAAGTTCTGCTCCAAGTCAAGACACCATCCTGACTTGGAATCATAAGGCCATTCTATCACTGTCGCTGGGTAAAATTCCCAGAAGTCCCATTTTCACAACACTGTGGGTGTACCTATACCACATGGATTGAAGTGGTCCAAGAAAACCACTACCTTAAAAGCAATTAGGGATGGACAATATATGCTGGCTTAACCAATAGCACTCACAATCAATGATTATTTTAAAACATTGGTCCACAGAGCCAGTTTCTTCAAGGTCTCTCTCTCATCCTAGTGGAGCTAGGTTTTACTCTTTTCTTGGCCTACATTTTTTTTTCCTTTCGCTCCTACCAGCTCTGAGGTAAAGGTTAGCATACCATACATTATTATGATTTCATGATAAAACCACTCAAAACATTAAATGGTGTAGGATGTATGTTTCCACTGTTTGTGAAGACTTTTTTTGAACAGCCATCTGTTCCATCAGGCATGAATATATTCCTTGAATGACTTGTGAAGTTGATCTATGGATATTTATCTAACTGTATTTAGATGACATTTTACCACACATCTTGTTTGCATCAGTTAGATGAGATTTGAATATGAATGACATTAGTAAGTTGCATTATTTACATAGGACACCAAATATTTTCAATCCATAGCTCCAATCTATTCTCATGCATCCAACATTGGTCACAGATAAGTACAAAAACTCCTTCAAGGAAAGTTGACTTTCAGTATGGTTTTACGTTTGAATTACCACGTCCTTTAATGTTGCTCTGGTCTGCCATGCAGATTAGCAACACTTTGAGTCTTACATTCTCTGCCTGATAGTTGGCAGTAGGACAGTTTGAAATTTTTCCACAGCCCAGTTAATTTTCTGCACATCAAAATTCATGGATGTTCTGTCCATGTTTACTTTGTGACATAATGGGTACTCTTTTTTTGTCTGATGACAAATATCTGGAATCTAGTCATTTGGCACTGATGTCCTTTGGCATTCTGGGCAATCTTGTATTTCAGCTGCAATCCTAGACATTCTTATCCCATAAATTAATTACATTAACCCATTGTTGCTCTGAAATCTTTGCTGGACTCTGTTTTGATCTGGTCCACATAAGCAATCCTTTCTGGTGATATAACCATTCCAATGATTTTACAGGATCCTGCCATATTATGTCTCATTCTACTTAGTATACCTTCAAGAAACATGTTCATGATATCATCATTGTATCATAACATGTGACCTGATGGTTTAAAGGTCACAGACTCCAGTTAATCTGAATAACTTGAAACATGACACATTCCTAGAAGCATGCTAGTCTGCTGAATGGAATAGCCTAATAATAGCACAGATACTTGTGTGTCTGTGAACGTAATGATTGTTTGTAATAGCCAGCTGTGATACATATCTGTTGAATTCTTCAATACCACCTTATCCTCTTCAAATTTCTTATGTTACCAGGGACAATATAAGTATTGCCACATCAGGAAAAGATATTCTGCTGAAACAAAACCCACATCAGACCGATTCCAATACATGTTTCTCAAAATCAGGCCATTGTCTATTCCCTGTTCTCATGGTATATTCAATCTGGGGCAACTTCTTCAAGGGGATTTCTTCTTCTACTCTGCGATCAATTTTTCACCAAAGTCGAATTCCATTATTGCAGAATGATTAGATAGCATATATTAGCATTTTTGAGTCTATGTTCCAAACTTTAGCTTGAAACCAGCTTTATGTTTCATTTATTTAGCTGGAAGACTGATTTCTCTTTGTCATATGCCATACACATTCTTCTGTATGTGACTTTGTCTTAAACTCCCACCTACCTTTGCTACATGACCTATAGAGCTTGCTTATCTACTTGTGTCTAACTGTAAGGTAAATAACTGTTGGTGGAATAAAACTTGAGGGGGACCACTATAGCAAGTATTATATGTCGTGGCTGAAAGGGGGAGGCAATGGATATGCTGGGTACGTGCAAAAACACAACTTTTATAGCTAGAAAAATTGGGTCATTTTGTATGATGAATCAAATCGGCAATCTTTAGTAAATTCTCTTTACTAACTGCCCCCTACTCACAGCAGTAAAATAGGATACTTCAAATTCAGCAAAGTGCACCAAATTTAACACTGAGAGTGCAGCTGCAGAACACCAGCCTGAGTAAGAGACTTTCCACATTATTCTCTATCCAGATCAATGCTCTATCCATCTCTTGGTACTGATTGGACCCTCCTTCCAACAATTGACATCACAATACCTTCCAACAATCTTGATCATTCAATTTGAATATACAGGCATACTCTAAATAATGAGATAAAGGGATGGTTGTCATACATCCATTTAGAAAATAATTTATTTTTCTTTCACTGGTTTAAGTTATTTTGTTCTATCATGCAGGGATTAAACAGTCAATAGTAAATAGGTAGCTTGTTTCACATCTCACCTGGATGGAGAAGAGTATCAGGTGAGATATAAAACTGGTTACTATCACCCTTTTCTCAGCTGGCAATAAAAATTAAATGATCTCCAAGGTTTTTAACTTTAATTGACTTCCTTCCCAGCTGCTTATACTTTGTGCTTTAATTTTAACTCCTTCAATTGTTATATTGTTTATATAAACTTTAGTTTGCCTATTTGAAATAAAGGTCTTGTAAGCCCTAACCTGTAAACATTAGAAATGTTATTTTCCAGGAGGGATGCCATTTAGCAATCTAACATCCTTTTGGAAATGCTACTCTTCAGTTGGCCACTTGAAAGAAGCCATTGATTTCCTTTTCCTAAAAGCAGGGAAGTCAAGTAGTTTCTTAGTGCAATATTATGTACCCATTTTACCAATTTTCTCCAAGTGAGTTGATGAAATAAAACATTGCAGATGAACTACAAATTAGAACAAGGCTTGAGCTCTAATATAAATCACAGGTTGAATCATTTTTAGAAACTGCCCCAAATTTTATGAAAACTTTTGCTACACACCTCTTTGTATTGTCAACTAAAAATCTTACTGAGTTTATTTTTACTCGCCTTCCTTTGCAATTCTTGTAGCTTCTGAGTTCTTGGCTAAATGCTCAGCTTCTTTCCAACTCTGATTTTAGGTCAATAGTGCAGCAGAAAGATGAAAGTTGCCATCTGAATGAGACTGACTTCCTGCATAAATTTACAAGAAGTGTCCTCATAACCATATTGAAATTGGAAAGTCTAACAGGCCAGTCTTGGGGCATGGTATGACGTCCAACATGGTATATTGGGTGCACCAACAGACTCTGCTGCAGAAGAAAAAATTAAGCCTGATGTCTTTGATTGAATTGTGCTTGATGGCACTGATATTATTATGATCTTGAGATAAATCATAAGCTAAAGATTATTTCAGCATTTTGCAGTTAACACTTCAGAGTTCAGATGACAGTTATAAACCACTTGTGCTTTGCAGCTCACATTGACAATTCATGTCATCATGTCAAAATATTATGCTTTTCTTCCAAACTTTCAAGGAATTAAGAATAATAGAGCTGTCAATAAATTCCTAATCTGTTCATGCTTTTGCAAATTGTAATTTTGGCAGATACACATTAATTTATGAAATCATTTTGAAGTCAAACCAGATTTTCTAATTTAAGAATGATTTTAAAAATGTGCATTTGTAACCCAGTTCGAAACTGAGATTTTTCACTTGTTTTGGAGAATTGAAACATTTTGTGGTTTAATCTGTTTCATTGTTCAAAATAACTTGGGTAATGTATCCAATAAACCAGAAGAACATTGATCAAGTATATCCTATAAATTACCAATGATGAATGAGATAGTCCTTCTGAATTGTTGGTTGGGTTTTGACTTAACAATGGAAGTGTTGTTCTCCTGTCCTATAATTCTGATTAATTTTTATATTTCCTTAGTTTGTCTTGTAAGAAAAACTCTGAATTATTTATGCCACCCTCTATGCATACTTTCAAATTAATCAATGATTCCAAAATCTTGATGCCCAAAATAGAAAGTATAATCTAATTGTGCTCTTCCTTAAATTGATTTTAAAGTTTTAATTTGAAACCCTTAAAAACAAATGTTAACACTGTGCATGTCTTCATTACCGTCATGTTATGGTTCATACAAACTCTGAAGTACAACTATGAATTCAACTCACTAAATAAGTTATGTTACAGTACAGCTCTAATACAAGTTATCTCATTGTGATCTGCTTCAGCCACATAGTGATCTGTAGCAGTCAATTTGTACTAATAAAGGTTTGTTTTACAGCACACTGTCCAGGCACAGAGTTATTTGGTCACCCAAAGAAGCAATCTGAAAAAAGAAGTCTGGATCTGCCAAGATGAAACGGATTTTCATCAGCCACAAAGAGATCGCAATGGATCAATGATGTGTATTTGACTTCATTACAACTGTGCTGAACTCCCTTCATGTTCCACCATGTATAACATTTTACATTAGCTCTAAACAGTCTAAATGTGAATTTCTGATGGAAATAAATGAAATTTTTAAGTCAAACCGTTTCAATCAAATTTGGTTACATGCAATCAATTGCATTTTGGATGATTCACATTCAGAAATAATATTTGTTTGCCAGAAGTACTCTGCTCATAAGAAAGTGAAGAGAAGGAGAAAGTGCGTATTATGGAGATCTTTGCTTATCCTCCTTAAAACAGAGAGATAATTGTTATGAGCAAATGTCTCGATAGATGGAACAGTGAAAACAATTCCCAGATTTAATAAGAATGCAACATTTTGGGAACTGTCTGTAATTTAAGATTGAAGGAATAATAAGCTATCATGTGTTCTGTGCTGGATTCTGCCAACAGACAACCTGAGTGACTTGAGTAATAATGATTGAAGGGGGAACCAGGGTGTTTTGCTGGGAAGAAACTGCAAGGTGTTCTTTTTTTCCCATGTGAAAAGAATCAAAGCATTTGTGGTGATGGATAGATGGATTCCCTATTTCTACAACAATGGAGGAAGCCAAACGTTGGAAGTTCAGCCCCCAAATACAACTTTATCTTTCCTTTCCAGAGTGGGTCACATTTCACGCATGCCTGTATAAATCAACTTCTCTTATTTCTGAATTTGGTAACTCAGATATGTGAAATACTCTGTATGTTGTTTAGATATGATGGAAACAGATCTGTACTTTATAATTTTGATGTGGAGAGGTAAGTGCTCCTTTGTATTTTTTTTAAAAAATCATTGACGAGATGAGAGCATCACTGGCAAGTTCAGCATTTATTGACTATTCCTAATTGCCCAGAGAGCAGTTAAGAGTCAACCACATTGCTTTGGGTCTGGTGTTACATATAGGCAGGCCAGGTAAAGATGGCATCCCTAAAGGACATTAGTGAACCAGTTGGGTTTTTTTCTGGCAATCGATTCATTGTCACCATTAGACATTTAATTTCAGATTTTTAAAAATTAAATTCAAATGCCATCACCTGCCACGGTGGGATTCAAACCCAGGTCCCCAGAACATGATTTGGGACTCTAGATTTAGGGCATCGCCTCCCTCCACATAAGGTCACATGACACCATTAAGTGGGGTAAATTGATCCCTAGAAGATATAAAGATTCTTCCTGGGATTATTACAAGTAAGTATGAATGTGTGTAGAAAGTCCATAAACTCATTAACAGCCAAGTTTATCTGACCTTCAAACAGACCAATTGTCAAAAGGTTAAAAAAAATCAACTGCTAAAATTAAAGAGGCATGGCATTTAAAACTCCAGTTCTTTAAACTTTTGAACAAAATTCTCTGGGTACTAAATACAAAAAAGGTTTGCTATTTTATTCTGTTGACATGAGCCCAAGGGTTTCCATTACTTATCAGTGCTGAATGACTGATTTCACATCTTTCCCTTGTCACAATAAAGTGTCACTCCTTTTTCACAGTTTGATCGACAGGTTCAAGCAGTAATAAACATCACCAAATTGAACAATGAAGTCCAATATTTGGTTTTATAGGCAATTATACATTAAGATAAAATGTGTGTGATTACAAGGAACATGCAGTCGGCAAAATTAAAATGTATTGGACATTTTATGAATTAGAATGTTATCTTCAGTTCTCCCAATTAATCTTGATAATCTAACCTTTCTGCTAAAGTTTAAGGAGACAAATCCTAAAGGAGATGAATAGATGCATTATGATGGGAAGAATAATGGAGTATGAAGTCCGTATCCAACAGCAGAAGGGATTAATGTACGTGCATCGTGTAAGCAGAATCCTATTTTGATATTATTCCTGTTTATAAAGAAACAAAAATGATTTATATAAAATTATGATTATCTAAACAAAGAGGTTTACAGCACAGAAGGAAGCTATTTGTATCATACACGTGAAGTATTGCTTTCCTATGGTATTCCAGAATGAATCACTGTGCCACACATTCCTTGTAGCTTTTATAATAAACAATACCAATGTAACAACTCATTTCTACGATGCTGTGTGAAGGAAGACGTGGAAGATTTAAATGAGTAAAGAAAGTCGCATACATCTTCTAAGATCGAATATAGACTTCAAGCACAGATTTTATGGGTTTCATCAAATTCAGAATTTGATCACCGTACAAGAACAAAAGAAAGGAGAAAATCCGGTTCATTCACTGTATAACATATAGTCAACATTTTAGTATCATTTCTTTTTCTGATTTTGCCATTGTTTGTGAATGTCTTTTGCTTTCATTGTTATTCTTATGCTGTCAATTTATTTCACTCATAAAACTCAATGCTATCTAGTGCTATTGCATTATAAGTAATAACTGGCTAATGATTAGCCGAACATTCAAATCAATTGGAAACAAATTATTCATTAGGAATGTTATGGATAAAGTGGTATTGTGTTTCTGATGACAAGGTCTTCTCCCTTCTATCAAGGAGGAGAATGTTACAATGAGCTAAATAGATAGATCAATGTAAAATAATTTATTTTACTTTTCTTACATATAAACTGGGAGTGAAAAAGGGACCCATTCTCAGAATATGGTTAAACATTTTACTTACAAAATGAAAAGTTAAATCCTGTATGTACAGAACTCTGCCCGGTTGGAGTTACTAATGATCAAGTAAATTATTCTTGCTTTTCTGAACACTGCAACAAAACCTACTTCATTATTTCTTATTACAAAAGCGTAATTTCATTAGTAAATAGATAAAATATCAATACAAAGTCCCATTCTCTACCATTTCTGTATTATAGCAGACAATATGAAAGATATTGCAATGATAACAGCTAAAACCATTATAATTATATTAATACAGGAACCTACTAAAATTCATTGTATGTCAGATGCATCTACTTGCTTTGTGCGTAACAGGGCAAACAGTCTTGATAACTGATATTGCTCCTAATGCAAAAATATGACAAACCAAAAAATGGATTGTTGAGCACAATCTTATGTCTGATGTTTCAGTGAAGAAAGAAAAGTTACTTGTCAAAAAGCCAAAGCTAACATTCTTGTTTAAACCAACTTTGCATATATTTAATACTCTTTCGGATATTATACACATGTACTTTATATAAGTTTGAAGACAGTAATATTAAAAAGAATGATGCAAGCCTACTACAAATGATTAGCTAGCTTCCCCATCTGTTTCCCTCTGTGTCCATTGTTTGTAAAACTAAATTACACCAATTTATGAAAATGTACTAAACCAACAACCCTGAAATTCTTTAATAGTCATCATCAGTTATCTTGCCTCTTTCTCGCCTTAAATTAGAAAATAAGAATCATCAGTTTATTTTTTAAATAACAGACAGATTAACAGACAGTTTCTTGGCACACAAAAATCAATGTGCAACAACATTTGAGCATGCTCCCTACTTTACCAGTTAAGTAACAACCACAAAACTGCATTCAAAATAAATTCTCCACTCTGGTTGGTAGAGTATAATTCCCTTAGTGATTGACCTTTATGTATTAATAAAATGAACCACCAATAGCCATGTAACTATCAGGTGGTCCGTAGAGAATGCCAAGCTTATGTCCAAACATCTGTCATACACATGTGCACTTGCTGTTTGTGCACATTCTTAAAATATTAACTGCTTGCAAACTTAACTTTTACTGATACTGATTCAAAATATCTTTATCATCAATTTACTTGAATTCGGTCTCAAGAATGCCTGTTGAAATGAGCTAATTAAAATATATTAACAAATTTGTGTTTGATATGTATAAGAAAACGTGATTGGGAAATATATCCATTTTTCTTTCGTGCAATGGTGAGTTTGCATCTTGACATTTTTTATAGTTCTGGTAAGATGTGAATCAATTTTTCTTTAGTGCCATTTTGGTGAGCTAAGTTAGTTGCAAAGATAATAGAAAGGATGTGCTCAAGTTTAAAAAGAGTGAACTACTTTTTCGTTGGTCTTAGTTCTGTGGAAATGGCTTTTAATTTCAAAATGCACTCAAATTTTCACCCAAAAGTGAAAAATGAACCCCGTCAAGAAATCAAGAAATATACACGTCCAGTGTTCTTTTATTTTCAAAAAACATTTCAATATGTAAAATATTAGCTCCATAAATATACAGATAGATAGGGATTTTCAAATTCTTTCATGGATCAGGATTATTGTGCACAAGCATTTATTGTCTATTCCCAATTGATCATGAGCCAAGTGAGCTTTTTTTATTCACTCATGGGATGTGGGTGTCGCTGGCAGGCCAGCATTTACTGCCCTTCTCTTGTTGCCCTTGGGAAGATGGTGATGAGCTGCTTTCTTGAATTTCTTGCAGTCCACGTGCTGTACGTTGACCCACAATACCATTATGGAGGGAATTCCAAGTTTTGACTCCGTGGCAATGAAGGAACTGTGATATATACATCCAAGTCTGAATGACGAGTGGCTTGGAGGGGAACTTGCAGGGATTGTGCTCCCATGTATCTGCTACCCTTGTCCTACTAGATGGAAGTGGTTGTGGGTTTAGGAGGAGCTATCATAGGCCCTTTGGTGAAGTTCTGCAGTGTATTTTGTACATACTTATGCTACTCAGCATCAGTGGTCGAGGCAATGGATGCTTTTGGATGTGAGGCCAAATCAAGTGGGCTACTTTGTCCTAGATGGTGTCAAATTTCTTGAGTGTTGTTGGAGTTGCACCCATCCCAGCTACTGGGGAGTATTCCAGCACACTCATGACTTGTGCTTTGTAGATGATAAACAGGGCTTTGGGGAATCAGAAGATGAGTTAGTCAACACAGTATTCCTAGCTTCTGACCTTCTCTGGTAGCCACAGTGTTTATACGGTGTGTTGAGTTAAGTTTCTGGTCAATGGTAACTCTAAGGATTTTGATAGTGGGGATTCAGTGATGGTAATACCATTGAATGTCAAGAGAGTATGGTTCAATTATTTCTTATTGGAGATGCTCATTGCCTGACATTTGTGTGGCATGAATATTACTTGCCACTTGTGAGCCCAAGCCTGATAATTGTCCAAATCTTGTTGCATTTGAATATGGACTTTTTCACTATCAGGTGTTAAGCATTGTATAATCATCATCAAACATCCCCACTTCAGATTTTATGATGGAGCAAAGGTCATTGGTTAAGTAGCTGAAGATGGTTGTGCCTAGGTTACCACCCTGCAGAGATGTCTTGGAGCTGAGATGACTGACATTCATCAATCACAACCATCTTCCTTTATGCAAGGTATGACTCCAACCAGCAAAGGGTTTGCCCACCCCTATATTCATTGATTCCAATTTTGCTAGGGCTCCCTGATGCCACATTTGGTCGAATGTGGCCTTGATATCAAGGGCTGTCATTCTCACCTCCCCTCTGGAATTCAGTTCTTTTGTCCATGTTTGAATCAAAACTATAGTGAGGTCAGGAGCTGAATAGTCCTGGCAGAACCAAACTGGGTGTCAGCGACTTGCTGGGACAGTTCAGAACCTAGTTAAGATTCAACCACGCAATTGTGGATCTGGAAACACTTATAGGCCACACCAGGTATGGATGGCAGATTTAGAGAAGGATATTTGTGAACTCTTTTTTTAAGACAAAGGGCAATAGTTTCATGGTCATCATTCCTGAGACTAGCTTTCAGTTCCAGATTTTATTCATAAACTATAAATTCCACCAAACGTGAGAGGATTAGAACATATATCCCCAAAGCATTAGGATTGGATACCAGATTACTATTCCAATGCCATTCTCACCATCCACCTCAGTGCATAATAAAGTAATGATTCCCAATGATTTATTGCTGTAGAACATGAAAGCTGAAAATGAGTGATGTGATATTGTTAGCACTGCAGGCACTGATTTCTGCATCACAAGATATTAACCACCTATAAGCACAGTGTTATGGACTAGGCCAGACCACTCAAAACATTCTTAAGCAGGCAACCCCAGACCATAACTTTGCAATTTGTTTCGGTAAGTGTACCGTGAAAATTACCCGGAGTAGGTTAGCTAGGTTGACTACTAGATTTTAAAACAGACAAAAATTTATTCACAAAATTACACAATGAAACACAAAGAACAGAATAAAGAATCTCTACAGAACTCAACCTATCCAACTAGACTTAATTATGCTGTTCCAAATATGCACAACAGTCCCGATAAGCAAATATCCTTTAAAAAATTGTTATAAATGGAACGCATGCTTCCAGTTTGAAGTTGAAGGGCAGAAAGAGAGAGAGAGAGAGAGAGTTTGTTTCCACACAGCTCACTGTTGAACTTCTCACCAGTTCAAGACTGAACTAAAACTGCTCAGCTCAGCTAGAGAGCTGACCACCCCCCTTTCATTAAAACATGACTACTTTGGCCCGAAGTCTCATTTGTTACACATAAACAAAAAGCTTCTCAAAATCTTTTTCATCTCTGTACCAAACCAGACTGATCAGATCCCAGCCTGGTTTATTACCCGTCCTGGAGCCAAGGAACAGCTTTTTGAAAAAGAGAGGAACTAGCTTTGTGACAACAGTGTAAGGTATTTCCCAAATAATCCATTAATTTTATTCATTTCGAAGGTGGAAAATTCACAAGTCATGGAATGCTCCCAAACTGACTAAGAATTGTAGATTTGAGCTTAATTTTTGCCACTTGACTTCACGTACCTTGATTGGCTAATTTTGATTGGCTCTTTACGAGATTGCCTGCCATGCACCTCACATGGGTAAAGAACAACGAAAATGATCCATCATTCCATGCGTGAACTTCCTCTGCCATGCTGCAAGATCATGGACTGGTGCTGACAATGGTCATGGAGATGCCCATGGTCCAGACAAACCAAGCATCCTGGCTGGACAATAATGTTTTGTGGTCAACAGCCTGCAAAGAGTATGATTTTTTTTTGGAAACAGAGTAAAAGAGATATTCTCCTAAGTTTAATCATACATTCTTTCAAACACACAACTAAAAATATACAAAAGTCTTATCTTTATTAGTCTATGCAAAATTGTTTCTCAAATGAGATCATGGACAACATGATACATTTTAAAACAAATTAACTGGATTGACTCCAGCTCCTGCCAATCCCTCAGTGACTAATATGGATAATTTGAAAAGGTATGCCTAACATAAAGCAGACCTGATATACAAAGATGTGCTTTATAAGAGCACTGTTTTATAAAACATTAAACTTCAGTTGTACAGTATTTAAATTATTGCTACATAATTACCAAAAAGAGAGTTTTCTGTCATTTTAACGGTTGCAGCTCAACAACCGAAAATGCCCCGGAGACAAAACATTTAGCTTTAAAGTGAAAATGGAGATGAATCATGGATTTTAGACATGTTCGGTTCCTAAAATGGACTGCTGCGGTAACTATATTGCTATGAAACCAGGGGAAATTCACACAGACAGAACAATTTTTGGAAGTTAGCCTCACAGGACAAGTTGCCATTTTATTATTTAAGTAACAATTGTATTGTTGGCATCTTGGAGTTGTCCTTAATTCTATCTGCTTCAGTGCAGAAAAGGTTTTATCATAATCTATACCTAAGCAGCATATAAACTTTATATTTTGACTGGAAAAATTCCATTTGAGGGGATTTAGAAATCATTAATAAAGTACTTCAAATATATGATGAAAAAGTTCATTAAAGTATATTGCAAACATGCACTGTTCTGCTGAACTGAATTGGAACAGATGTCTTTTACCTTACAAAGTTTTCCATAGTATAAATTGACTCACTATACATAGCAAAGTGGAGCACAGACATTTACATTCTTTAATGTATTTGCCATATTTAAACTAAAGTTTCATATTGCAATTATCAGATACTCAAGCATACAAAATGGTTGCCAGATAAATTATTTCATGACCATATATATGTATGTCATTAGGGTAGCACAGCAGCTTGGTGGTTAGCACTAGTGCCTTACAGCGCTAGGGATCATGGT
This sequence comes from Hemiscyllium ocellatum, assembly GCF_020745735.1. NCBI lineage: Eukaryota > Metazoa > Chordata > Chondrichthyes > Orectolobiformes > Hemiscylliidae > Hemiscyllium > Hemiscyllium ocellatum. Next base: position 24,683,745 of record NC_083417.1, on the reverse strand, counting down.
TCAATTCCATCCTCAGCCAACTGTCTTTCTGGAGTTTGCATATCCTTTCTCTATATTTGTGCGGGTTTTCTCTGGCTGCTCCAGTTTCCTCCAACAGTCCAAAGATGTGTGTGGTGGATTCGCCATACTAAATGTGCAGGTTAGGTGGGTTAGCCATGGGAAATGCCAGGTTATAGGAATAGGATAGAGGGTTGGGTCTGAGTGGAATACTCTTTTGAAAAGATGGATGTGGACTCAATGGCGTGAATGGCCTTCTTCCACACTGCAAGGATTCTACGGATATATGAAAATGTTAGCAGAACAGGGAAAGTCACTTAATTCAATATAAATGCCAATCTTTCGATTAAAAACAACAAAAACAATATTTTAAAAGAAATGGTGTATGCAAGACAATGAAAAATTGTTATCAGTGCCATATAACAGAAAAGATTGAATAATTTGATGATTTCATCATCAGTTGTGCTAACCTCAACCTCCGTACTTTATTAATCTTAAATATGTTATTAAACTAAACTACTTTCATGTAGTTTCAACATCATAATACATTCAGATTAATTCCTCAAATTTCCAATTATATATTTTTCCAGCTTTTATCCACAATTCATTTATTTATTTGAGTCTGTTTGCTTCCAAATTGATCCGAATTCATCACAGCATTGTAATTTTGCTTTTAAGCATGGCCAAAATCATTGAGACTTAGGAATTAAGAATGCTTAATATGTTTTTGTCAACTTATTCTTCACTCCAGATCTGTCTTTATGTGTTATTCTTGTCAAAGATGTTTCAGACCACAGACATCATCGAATCTGTGCATTTTTTGCTTAACATTCTTACCTCCTTTTAACACTCCATTCTGCTAAAAGAAAACTCAAACTTAAATGTCTAACCTTAGAGATGAAATTTAATCTTTTCTCCATTGTAGAGAGTTTGGTGGCAGGGGACATTTCATTGGGCAAGAGAGTGGCAAATGACTCAGCGAACAAACCTTTCTGCCACTGCCCCATTTAAGTTCAGCCAATTGATATTCATGCAATGGTGCATGAGGAAATTGCCATCCAAGAAGTCCTAAAAGCAAAAAGTGTTGCATACTCCGAGGTTGCTTCCCTCATTAGAAGGTTTTCAGTGCCTAGGCTAGACTTCTGGCATCAGCAAGGGGGAGCCATTCTTTTGCCCTTACTGCCAATCCCCCTCCCCCAGCAAATCAGTCGATGTAAATATGTGCATCAACAACCCGTTGCTCTTGTGGCACCACTGAATAATGAAGAATTGATAACCTCTCATTGAGCAGTAGCTTTCAGCAGGCAAGGTTTCAGGTGCTAGCGTCTTCAATCCTGACCTCCCAGATTCACACTTAATTAGCTGGGCTGTCCTGTAAAGATGGGGCATGGGACACTCACCAGCTCTCTGGGAAGTGGACACAGTCCATACAGCTTCCATTAAATATTGTCCCAAGTTCCATTCTGTTGACATTACAGCTACTAACCTTCCAACAAAATGATACTGAGAGAGGGAGACAGACTGGGAATATAGTAGCGGATAGTCCATCAAGAAAGTGCACCATGGCTAGTCTTGGGGTGCACCACTAAAGGTCAAGGGAGTTATCAGCTTTGGCAGGGAACCTGGATGACTGAAGTGGTTTTTGAAGGCAGTATGCTAGGGTGCAGAGGAGATAATGTTTGTGAATGGGAGTAACTGAACATTATGGGTAACACAGTGACTCACAGCGGCGGGAACCCGGGTTCGATTTCTTCCTCAGGCGACTGTCTATGTGAAGTTTGCACATTCTCCCCGAGTCTGCGTTAGACTTCTCCGGGTGCTCCAGTTTTCGCCCACAATTGAAAGATGTGCAGGCCAGGTGATTTGGCTATGCTAAATTGCCCATAGTGTTAGGTGCATTAGTCAGGGTAAATATAAGGTAGGGGAGTGGGTTGCTGTTTGGAGGGTTGGTGTGGACTTGTTGGGCCAAAGGGCCTGTTTCCATACTGTAGGGTATTTAATCTCATCCCATAATTGGGGAGATGATAGAGCTTATAAAGTTTTGATGGGGGTCAGTGTATGACTATATCTAGCATGTTTACTCATTATATCTTGGGCTGAGAGGGTAATGGGGAGATAAAGACCTACATGGACAAGTTGGATGGAATTGTGAGTAAATTCAAAGCCAAGGGAGAGGACTACAAGGAAAGGAATGTGTACATTTTGGCAGTTGCCAAGAGTAAGAGACTGAGTCTGTGAGTCACTGCGGGAAGAGTGACTACTATTTCCTTCAACTTTAATGCAAATAGCAAGTGGAGCTGAAATTGGCTGCCACCACAGCTGGACTGGGTGGGGTAAGTCTTTCATTCAATGACAGAAGGTGTTCCACTTTTGAACAATGTGAGACACTTCAAAGGGTGTCGGCATTTCACAGATACCCAGGTGAAAGATACCTGTAAGGACTATACGCTGCATATGAACCTTTGGCATTGACCTTCCATGTGAAGTCCACATCCAGGCTCCAAGCTTTCCTGACCACATCTTGCAGCATTGGCAATCAAACCCACTGTGACACACAAGCAATATACTGTGGTTTGGAAAGACTGATCCTAGTTGATAAAGTAGCAATCACTTTCTAAATTCCCATAGTTTAAGAGTTGCTCATTTCACACCTTAAATCATAAAGTGTCATGTAGTGCTAGAGTGAGTTCTATACCTTCAATCTGTAGTTGCTGCTACACAGACATTTGTTCACACAGCTAATGATGAACAGTGAACATTTACAAACGTTTTCACTCATGCTGCCTTTGTACTCTCAGAAGGTCTTCCGCCTTTTCTTCCCACTTGCTTCTTGGAGCATTCCTGAGTCAGCGCTGGGTTGGAGGGAGCCTCCCTGAATGAGAAAGCTGGCCTCAGAGTTTTGGATGGGTGACCCAGAGGCTGTTTGCCTCCACAGGCCCAGACTTGCTGAGAATGTCCTCAGTTCAAAATCCCAAAGAGTTGAAAGAGATGGGCAGGGTGGAGATAGAAGGCACTGACACCTCAGCAACATCCTGAGAGAGGACTACTGGTGGCCCTGTCTGTGATTCCAGTTCCATATAGATGCCTAATGGCACTGCCCTGCTTCCTTGTGAGGAAGAGGCTCCTGGAATGAGGTCAAGGTCTCTTGCCACCTTTTGCCTTTTGGCAGATGGTATTGAGCAGGTTGGTTGGAATGATGGAGTGTGTGTCCACACTTTGATCTGGCAGAAACTGAGTGCGCTGGACCTGTATGTCCACGGCAGCTGCCAGACCCTCAAATACCAGAGGCAGCACAGTGCAAATAGGGTTGGTGTAGTCCTCCAACTTTTGTGTCAATTTGACCCCCTCTCCATCAAACCTGCCTGTTGCTCCTGAGCCTGCTTGGGTATTTCTATGAAGTTCTGAATTGCTGACATCACAGGGTCATATCATACCTGATACCTGTTCTTCGACAGGGCTTGAAGTGCCAGTGAACTGGATGAATCTCCCTCAACCCAACTGAGGAGACATGGCAGTGTTGTGCTCACCAGCATGTACTGTTGGCATCAAGATGTCACTGTCTGAGATCGTGGAAGGGACTTGCAAAATGCAAGGGACTGCTTTGCAAACAAGAGGTAGATGTTTGGCCATGTTAAGAATATATTCACTGTGGCATTATTTGAAGAGTAGTACAGAAATGCACAATACTTCATACTTGGTGAGGATTTACCCAATGAGTAATCTTACTCCTCAATAGCTAGGGTCAGGAATCCCTGCCTTTTCAGAGTGAAGAGAAGAATGTCAGGAGCACACCACCCATCGAGGCTCTCTCCACCCTGTTGTGAGCTATTTTCTTCTGGACTGAGTCAACAGGAGGGATTGGTGAGATGAAAATTTCTGCCTAGCTGATAGTGCTGGTGCAGGTGGGGAAAGATGTTCTGGGTGACTGAGTAGCAACACAAATGCCATAGCTTGGGGGTGGAGAGAGTTGGGATGGATGAGAGCAGTTGTGGGAAGATGTTGCATGCAATGAGACTGGTATACAATGACTTTTGTCTCATTGCGTCATGCATCTCAACACTGATCAATGCAATGGTCAAAAATCTTTTAGGACAGATATTTACACTATTAGCACAGATATGGTGGGCCAAAGAGCCCATTCCTGTGCTATACTGTTCTATGTATAAACCATTGCAGCAAAAGCAGCTCTAGCTTATATTACAGTACCTAATAATGACATTTAGAATTGCCAAAACATTTAAGACTTCCCTATCACAATGTTTCATCTCCTGAGCAGTCTTCCACCAAAATTTGCTAACTCTCAAACAAGGCAGGTTTCTCAGGATCCTTCCAAACTCACCTGAATCAATTAAAGCAATGGGAAACATAAAGATGTATAGTGAGGCTGTCAATTGTAATTCAGAGGAAGTGTACATGAGATCACAACCTAACAGGGTGGCACTGCTGCCTCACAGTGCCAGGGACCTGTGTTTGATTCCAGCCTCAGGCAACGGTCTGCATGGGGTTTGCACATTCTCCCCATGTCTTCCAGGTGCTCTGGCTTCCTCCCACTGTCCAAAGATGTGCAGGTTAGGCGAATTGGCCATGCTAAATTGTCCTAGTGTTCAGGGATGTGTAGCTTAAGTGCATTAGTCAGTGGAAAAGGTAGGATAATGGTTCTGGGTGGGATATTCTTCGGAGGGTTAGTATGGACTTCTTCCAGACTGTAGGGATTCAAATTCTAACCCAAACCTCTTCCTGTATTGTATATGGAAATATAATGCGCATCTATTTTTCTGAGTTCAATTTAAATGGCGTTCATTAGAATTAAAGGTATTGCAGAATTCCAATTCCATTCCTGACTCCACGAGAACCTGCAAACCTGATCTTCACCAGCCATTGTCTAAATTTACAACATGGTAGGTTCTGGTATCCTTACTGTTTACTTCCATTGTAAAATCTGAATCATTAAGAATGCAACATCACCAAATTTTGCAATAAAGGTTTTCTGTTTCTTTTTTAACAATTACCTTAATAACCCAATCATGTTCTAGTAGTGGATTTGAATACATAAACTGTCCCCAACACCATTGTTACCATGATCATTTTTCTAATGTCTTTTGACTCTTTTTTCATGTTGTTCTTGCTAGAACAAAGATATAACTATCCTTGATGTGTATTTTCAAATTAAATAATGTAATGTACTCCTTTCTCATTTCAACAAATCACAAATTATACTTAAATTAAGTGATTATTTTTCATCAAAGTTTTTATTGTTATTTTTACACAGGTTATGGGCATCCATAAGAAATAAGAAAATTTTGATTAGCTCCTCAAGCCCGTTCTACCATTCAGAAGGATGATAAAACATTCCTCACGTCTACTTTCCTGGTTTTTCCCCATAACTCTTAATTCCCATACTGATCAAGCATCTATCTCAGCTTTAAATATAGCCAAGGACTCTGCCCCTTCCCCCCACAGCTTTCTGTGGCAAGGAGTACCAAAGACTCACACCCCTCGGAGGAAAGAAATTCCTCCCCATCTCAGTCTAAGTCAGAAGTGTTGCCAACTTAAGATTATGTGCCTCTGGAATACTGTGTTCAGTTCTGGTCATCCAGTTACAGGAAGGATATTATCAAGCTGACGAGGGTTCAGAAGAGATTTATCAGGACATTGCCGGGTTGAAGGTTTAAGTTGTAACTGGATAGGTTGAGACATTTTTCACTGGAGCTTAGGAGATTGAGAGGTGATTTGATACAAATTTATAAGATAATGAGAAGTATAGATGGAATTAATAGTAGTTGTCTTTTCCCTAGTCTGGGGATTTCAAGACTGATTGGGGGGAGGCACATTTTTAAGTTGAGAGGAAAGGAATTTTAAAAAAGATATAAGAGGCAAATGTTTTATACAGAGGGTGGTTCACATGTGGGATTAACTTCCTTTGGAAATGGTGGATGCAGGTACAATTACAACATTTATGAGACATTTGGAGAGATACACGAACAGGAAAGATTTGGAGAGACATGTGCCAGGAGCAGGCACGTAGGACTAATTTTGTTTGGGATTATGTTCGTCATGGACTGGTTGGACTGAAGGGTTTGTCTCCATGCTGTGTGATTCTATGACTCTATGGTCATACTTGGTGCCCCATTTATTGTTCAGCCCTAATAGCCCTTGAACTGAATCATTTGCTTGACCATTTCAGAGATCTATTAAGAGGCATCACATAATGTGATTCCAGAGTTACAGCGTAAGTCAGACCAGCTAACAATGGCAGATTCCCTCCCCTAAAAGACATTAGTGAACCAGATAGATTTTTATGATCATCGCTGATAGTTTTGAGATATTAAGCAACATTACTAAACTTCAGAAAGTTACAGAAAAGCATTCTGAATCAATAATAGAGAGAAAAAAAATCAATTTTATTCAGGAACTTAAAGATTTTGGACATTTTAACCAATTAATCTTCTTATGGCAAATTATTTCTGACTAATTAGATTGCAGTTTTTACAGTAATTATCAAACACAAGAATATGCCTGATTAACATTAAAATGTTCCTAAAGACAGAGCTTGACTCTTTGCATCGTAACTTTGCTGGCAAAACAATGTGATTGCCACATTCCAGGAATTGGTTATTTTTCAAATATAGCATGTTACCTGGGTGACAAATTAAATGGCACTTATAAATATTTATATTTTGTAATGAAATCTGAATTGCTACAGCTGCTACGTTTAGTTATGTGCATCCAGCAAGAACTCAAAAATTACGTTTGCTAATAAAAAGAACAAGTTTTAAAAGGCCTTTGGAGAGAGGTCACAAACAAAAGCCGAACTGAAACATAATCAGTTAAATAGAACCTTTTAGCATTTCTCAAGACTTATATACAGCGATCTTGCTAGAGAAGGTCAGAACCAAATTAGTTCAATTTTTTCTTATGTTTTGCAAATTTGTCATCATTCCAAATTATTATTTGTACCCTTAGATGATGTTGTGATGGGAACGAATATTTATGGATGATGTGAAAAATTGTAAGAAACAGAACTGTTTGGACAGTTTATAGATGGAAGAGGGTTATTATTACATGGCATCCTGGACATTGGGGTCAACAATGTAATGTGTCTTGTGATCTAACTGTTTTTTTCAAGACGCTCAAATGGCTTTGGGAAAAAAAAAGTCAAGCTTTTTACAAATGTAAGGGATGGGTTTTATGGTCCTTAATGGCTGGACAAGTTAGCTTTGAGAAGACTGTGAGGGCCTTTGTGCCAATCGTTACCTAGCAAACATTTTTTAACTTAATTTCTCTTACATACACCTTTTTGTGGACACAACGAAGAAAACCCCAAAAGCTGCATGCCATACAAACATATAAACATACAAAACAGGGACAGAAATAGACCATCCAGCCCATTTGCCATTCACTAAGGTCATGATTGAAAAACGCTGAAGAACTGGAAATCAGAAACAAAAACAGAAATTGCTGAAAAAACTCAGCAGGTCTGGCAGCATCAATTGAGAGAAATCAGAGTTAACATTTTGGTTGATCAGTTTGTGTTTCAAATACCACATTCCCATTTACCCCTGATAAGATTTGATTCCCTTGCTTCACAATAATTTATTTACCCTGCCTTAAAAATATTTAATGACCTCACCTCAACTGCCTTCTGAGGCAGTAAGTTCCAAAGTCACACAACCCTCTGAGAGGCAAAACATAAATGGGTGATCTCTAGTTTTAAAACTGTGTCTTTTACTACTGGATTCACCCAGAGGAGACATCCTTTCCATGTCTACCTTGTCAAGACTATTCTAGATTTTGTATGCTTCAATCAAATCATCTCTTATCTTCTAAACTCCAACAGAATAAGCCCATTCTGTTTACTTAGCCACCAAAGACAATCCATCATTTGATGTCCCAATCTAATAAACCTACTCCCCGAACCATCTCCAACTCATTTACACCTTTTCTTAAAAAAAAGACCAAAATCTGAACACAGTATTCAAGATGTAGAGCTAAATCTCGCCAGAAATCAGTTAAGGTCAACTTTAGGGAGTTTCATGAAGGATTTATCTTTGTGAGACCTAGAGAGTTTTCTCAGGCAATCTTCTCAACTTGCTTCATTACCGACATACCAAACCCAGAGGGTTTACTATGCTAACACATGGAACAAGTCTCCTTTTGCCACTCTGAGAAAGGATCTCGGAATACCTTAAGTTATCAAATATTTGTGAGCAGTAGTAAACATAACAAGAGCAATTCCTTCATTGCTGAACATTTTAAAGTTCATTTGTGGGATGTGAGTTTTGTTGGCTGGCCAGCATCTATAGGTGCCCTTAGAAGGTGGTGGTGAGCTGCCTTCTTGAAATGTTGCCGTCCACCTGCTGTGGGTTGACCCACAATGCCCTTACAGAGGGAATTTCAGAATTTTGACCCAGTGACAGTGAGGGGATGACAATATATTTCCAGGAGGGTGAGTGGCTTGGATGGGAACTGGCAAGTGATGATGTTGCTTTATATCTGCTGCCCTTATCTTTCTAGATGGAAGGGGTCATGGGTTTGGAAGGTGCTGCCTCAAAATGTTTGGTGAATTTGTGCAAAGCATCTTGTAGATAGTACATATTGCTTCTACTGAGCGTCAGTGGTGGAGTGGTAGTACCCAAATCCCTTTCCATTTTAAGTATTTACCTTTAATACTTGTTTAAGATTAATGCAGAGCAAACATTTATGCAATAAGAATTAATAATTATAGTAAGAGGGTGGCATGGTGAGTAGCAGTGGGTAGCAATGCTGCCTCACAGCACCAGGGACCCAGGTTCAATTCAATTGGGTGACTGCGGAGTCTGCAGATTCTCCCCGTGTCTCAGCTGTCCTCACTATCTGTTGTAGGGTCTTACGATCTGAGACGGTGCACTTCCCGAACCAGGCAGTGATGCAGTAGCTCAGGGTACTCTCAATTAACCCTCTGTAAAATGTGGTGAGAATGGGGGGGGAAGAGAGGTGGGCTTTCCTCAGCCTACACAGAATGCAGAGATGCTGTTGGGTGTTCTTAGCTATGGAGCTGGTGTTGAGGGTCCAGGTGAGATTCTCTGCCAGGTGTACATCAAGAAACACCAAGTGAAAGACGTCTGTTGAGGTGGGGGTTGGGCGATGATTAAAAGGAGAAGTGACTTGGGTGGTGGGGTGGCAGAGGCCTACTTAAACCTTTCCAACCTCATCCAACACCAGCCTGCCTTGTAAATGCTGTCAGGCTACATGACTGGTGTACACCTCCCCGTGCCACAACTAACACAATGCAATGGGCAGGGTTCCACATTTAAGTGTGCTATCAATTGACATATCAAGATCAACAAGGAATACCACATGCTGCACTTTCTGAGCCTCTTGCCTTCAAAACCAACAATTGGTAAATGTGGTATCTAGCTTAAGACATTCAGAGAACTACGCATAGATTACAAATCACTGACATGAGCACAGCTTGAGGATTTTTTTCCGAATATGCCATATTAAGAAAGTGAATAGTGTGACTTGTGACACTAATTGGAAAATAGCAACATTTAGCAGCTCAGAGTTTGCTTTTTTTAAACTTTAAGGAACAAACAATTTTAATGTTCTGAACAAAGAAAATGTTACATATGGCTCTGATTGACTTTTTGAATGCCAAACAACATCAGACATATAACTTAGCTTTACATTGAAGATAACAGGGCAAAAATATTCACAAATGGTAATTTTAACCTGGTGGGAAACTAATTTTGAAAATAAAATTTAAATTATCGCTTATCAGTATTGCAGTATTCACCATGGGATCACAAAGTACAGTAAAAGCAAAGCCAGAGTTTCTCATTTCTGGTCCAGTGCCCCTTCTTCAAAATGGCTGAAGAAGGATCGCTGGATTCGAAACTTTAAGTCGGCTTTCTCTCTACAGGTGCTGCCAAACCTGCTGAGTTTCTCCAGCAATTTCTGTTTATGTCTCAGATTTCCAGCATCCAAAGTTTTTTGTTTTTTTGTAACCGGGAGTTTCTTGCATATTTTGAAATTTTATGGTGAAGCAGATATATGACGTTAAAGGAATGACCTCCCTCATAGGAGTGTGACATCACTGTTTAAACCTGACACAGGTTTCCAGTAAAGCAATCAGACTTGGAAACCACCTTATGCGGTTTTATATGGTAACAGGGACAGAGAGTTAAAAATTATTTAAGAATCCCACTTTCCAAACAATCTTTTCCCAAATGATCCCAAGTCTTTTTCCATGTCAAGGAGCAAACTCAATACACTGATCAAACTACTTTGATGCAGGAATTTATAATTTTTATCAAAATTAACATTATATTTAAGAGGCACAAACTGATTTTTTAAATTGGTACATTTGATTTCTTTCAGTTTCATTACACCAAAATGTATTTACAAATGAAATAGGATATTTGCATTCTAGCTTGATGGACTTAATTTAAACTGTAGTCACAGATGAAAGGCCAAGCTTGCAACAAATTCATAGCATTTTAAGAAGTTCACTAAGAGAATGCAGAACCTCTGTTTTGTTCCACCTGGTGACATATTGCATTACAATTTTATCGGATCTGTTTTTTGTTTTATTGAGCATAAGGATTATTCTTTCTCAAAATATTAACTGAACAGTTATGAAGTGATGTTACCAACTAAAATTGCATAATGAGTTCTCGGTTTAATTACAAACAGACTCCTAACTTGAAGGACAAATAAATGGTGAACGAAGAGAATCAAAAATAAGCGCGTGACATTTTAATTCACATTTAATGAAGAACATTTGAAAGGATGCGTCAAATCTATATATTAAACAAAATGGCATCCAAGTACTAAATGCAGGAATCAATCATAAGGCTTTTCGGATACTGCTGGCATTGAACATTTATGTTTTACATGAATGGGACCTCTGCAGGATTTATAATCCCAGACATTCCAGAATTAGCACAATCTGCAATGAATACAGCAAAAGATGCCTTTTCAAACTCCAGTCTTCCTGTTGAGAATGCCGAAATTCCTGGAACAGTTGATTAGATTAGATTAGATTCCCTACAGTATGGGAACAGGCCCTTTGGCCCAACAAGTCCACACCGACCCTCCGGAAAGTAACCCACCCAGACCCATTCCCCTACCCTATGTTTACCTCTGACTAATGCATCTAACACTATCGGCAATTTAGCATGACCAATTCACCAGACCTGCACAGCTTTGGATTGTGGGAGGAAACCGGAGCACCCGGAGGAAACCCACGCAGACAAGAGGAGAATGTGCAAACTCCACACAGACAGCCACCTGAGGCTGGAATTGTACCCGTGTCCCTGGCGCTGTGAGGTAGCCGTGCCGCCCGTTGCCACCATGTTGCCCATGTTATTTGCTTATGTGCATTAAACATAATTGCACATTAAGGAACTAGGAAGAACAATGGCTGACTGCATTTGCAGCAACAAATTAGTGCAAAAAAAAATATTGGTAAGATCCATTTGACAGAATGTTTCACTATACCAAACTTGGTCACTGACAGAAGTTTGTGTTCTTGACCCTTACAGCAGCTATGCTCAGTTTCAGGAACTTAAAGTTAAAGACTTTAAACCATTTTTTAAATTAAATGGCATTATTAAGAAATTAAGTCTTTCACATCTTGTGCACTCTATATTAATGTTAACACAATGCAAGTGTTTTCACGGGTTTTATGTCATAACTTAAGTATCAAGAAAAGATAGAAATTTTATTTTCCTGTAATCAATTATTTTGAAAAGTTAAGTACATCCACAGTTCAAATAAATTGATTTAATGATTTAGTGCTTACCTTGAAAGCCCTATTTCAAAATTAACACAGTGAAAACTTATTTTTGATCATGGAACATCCAAGCCTATATACACATAAAATCTATTCACATGATTGCAGACTGCAAAGATGAAACTCCACAGATTTTATAGCTGAGAATCACAAGAGTCATAAATCACATAGATACCAGGTGATCAAGGACTCACCTAAGTCATTATTTTGCAGTCTAAGTGGCAACAGCGAGAATACTGGCAGAAATCTATAACGCTCTTGATTGTCGACTCACTTAAATAGAGCAGAACTAATCAAAACTTCTATGGTTTTGGTGAGAATATCAGTGGAACAGTGCAAATTTTCCAGGAAATCAAGGAGCAGGGTCTGACAAATAGAACCAAATGCCATTACTATACTTCTTAGAAAATCTGGAGAGAGGTGGGAGAAGGGCAAACATATTGCACATATAATATACATTCTATCCAAAGATGGGAGGAAATGTGACTTATTTATCATATACTCTGGTTTGATTCTTGCCTTTGCTCCTATGAAGTGTTAGAGTTAATTTAAACTTATAGATCTTTACAGCACTGGAGGAGACCACTTGGCCCATTGTGTTTGTGCTGGTCAACAATGATCTGACTACACTAATCCCAATTTCTTGCTTTTGGCTCATAGCACCGACAAAGCTAGTAAATATCTAAATGTGTTTAAATATTATAGGCTGCATAAAATAATCCAGATTATTTTCTTGGGGCTATTTAAGATGTATTTTAGTGGCTGCTCCACACAGAAAATATATCTGACGTTCAGTAAAACAATTTATGTAATGAATACTTCATCGCAAATGTAATTTTTTCCAAACATGCTCAATAAAAGCTGGATTTAAGTTTACATATTGCAATCAATTTTCCACCATCCACCAATTACACCAATGGTTTGTTCACATAAATACAATAGCAAAACAAAAATTCTTCTGGAATAACAAGACAATGATATAAAATTATTGAAATTGATGCTGTTGACACAGTTGACTACAGCACCTTTCTGCTGAAGTTTAACTTGGGTGGACGGAATTCAACACGATCTACTCTCATCTATCAGGTGGTAGCCAGAGGGTCACTTCAATGGCTTCTTATCCTGGACTTGCCTCTTATATTGCCCAAAGATTTATCTCTTTGCCCCTTTCTAGTGCTCACTCACTACATGCTGTCCCTCGGTGACACCATCTGAAAACACTGAATTTTATGGAGTGTTTTTCAATCTCCCAGCAACACAACCCCACCTCTGCTTCTTCCTACCCCAAGTAAAAGTTCAATAGGGTGTCATGCTTCAAGTGAACAAGGCAAATGGAGTGTGATTTATTTTCTATCCACAATTCACACACTATGATGAGGTCTTGTGACGTCTCCAAAAGTGCCCCTTTTTACAAAGATAATTTATCCCAAACAGATATATCTTGCTATATAGTGTACAAGTATGTGTCAATGAGATAATGATGCAAACAGGTAAAACAGCAATTTAAAGTCAAGCATTCTAATCTTTAATACAATGCTTTGGATGCTTGATAACTCACCCTGATCTGGTAATCATATTCTCATCTGGAGAGGTATGCATTGTTCTCTGTTGCACTTTTTTTGACAACCTGGTTATCTTGCTGCTGGTTGCTATCACTCAACATCACCACACAATCACCGTCATTGAATTGCTTTTTCTAACTCTTTTCATGCACAATTGTTATATAAAGTGTACATTGGTCTGAACTGGATTATTTTCTTTTGCAATGATTTCATACGATTCCGACTGGTTTCAAAACCTTTGATGGCATCCAAGTATTAGAATTTGGATTTCTAACTTACACTCTGCCCTATACTCAGTTTTGGTAATTCTCTGCCCATTTAGTCGTTTTGTGCTTCTTTGCACCTCCTCAGCTTCGGTTGAAGAATGTCCTCTGCCTTGGAATGGATAGACAATTGGTTGCTGGGCAAGGTTGTTCATTGTAGTTGCATGAAAATGGAACCATGCAATGTGAAAATCTTACTTTGCTTAACAGTAAATGATAAGGAGTAAAAGGTCAGGTCTATTTCACAGATCCCAATGGTCGATAGCTGATATATGTTGCAGGTTAAATAATGACATGATTTTCACATTCTCACTCTTCTCTTGAACTCTGCTTTGCTTTAGCCCATTGCAGCTTTGAATGTTTCTACAGTCTTATAGTCCTCTAACCAAAACCTCTGCTCGTCTGAGATCTCAGAGCTCCTCCAATTATTGCCTCTTGAGCATTCTCAACACTCCAATAGTGGCAATGTCTTCAGTTGTCTGGGCCATATATTCTGGAATCCCCTCACTGAGACTTTTTGTTGATAAATCATTTTCCCCCCTTTAGGACTCTACATGTATTTCTTTGATGAAGCTTTTAGTCATTGCCATAAGATCACCTTATTTGTTTAGGAGCCAAATTTCTGTTTGATAATACATTAAACAAAAAGTTTGGGATGTTTTTATATGCTCATTCAACTCACCTCCTGACTCCCCAAAGCATATCCACCATCTACAATCCACAAGTCATAAGTGTGATGGGATACTCTCCTTGCCTGGATGGGTGCAGCTCCAACAATACTCAAGAAGCTTGACACTGTCCAGGACAAAGCAATCCACTTGATTGACACCACATCCACAAACATCCATTCCCTCCACCACCGATGCCCAATAGCAGCAATGTGTGCCATCTGCCATACTTACTGCAGAACTTCCACAAAAGATCCATAGACAGCATCTTTCAAACCCCTGATCATTTCCATCCAGAAGAACAAAGACAGCAGATATTTGGGAAAACTACTACATGCAAGTTCCCCTCCAAGCCACTCACCAGCCTGACGTTTAAAACTATCCTCATTCCTTCACTGTTGCTGGGTCAAAATTCTGGAGTTTCCACCCTTTGTGTGTCTACCTACAGCACCTGGACTGCAGCGGTTCAAGAAGGCAGCTCATCACCACCTTGTCAAGGGTAGCAAGGAACAGGCAATTAATGCTGGCACAGCCAGCAACACCCATATCCCATGAGTGCATGAAGAAAGGTGCTGTAACATATAAATAAAAGAAGTGATTGCTTATATTTAAGACAAGTTGCATGATTACACAGATCAGACTGACAATCCATATTTGTATCTTTCCTTGTTTTTTTGCTTCAATTATATTCAACACAAGAGTCCATGACCAGATTAAGTGATCTGCAAAACTCAAAGACTGACAGATTAAATTCTGTGTTCCCTGGTTATATTACTCATTCCAGTTACCAGTTGTAAACCTGACACAGGAATTTCACTTGACAAACATTTTCATTGTTCTAAATTCTGTTTCAAATCATTGAATTTATTTAATAATGCAAAGTATTTGTATTCAGTGAAGTACAGGATATTTTGGATGCTCAGATTTCACACTCCGACACTCAAAGAGTGAGTAGGGGTCACATCCCAATAATCAAGGCAGTTCCATGATCATTTAATCCTCCAAGGTGCATGAAGTGGCTCTAAGTGGGATTCCACCCAGAAATCCCACTTAACAGAGCTGCTAGCAAAACTGAATGGCCAACAGCTATGTAGTGCCAGCAGTAGCAATGGATAGGACTGGGACTACATCCCCTAGTTATAAGTCACAAACACCATGGTCAGGAAAGCACGGTGAGGTCTCAGGGTAGGACAGGAGCTTGGAAGGCTGCTGGGGGAGGGGGGGGGCGCGTTTGTGGAGGGTATGTGGGGTGCAGCACATGGAATTAGTGGTGTGGTGGTTGATAAAGCGATGGAGATCTTGATGGTGAGGCTGTGTGGGGAGCAAAGGAACACTGACAGTGGGCAGACTGGTGTGCAGCCAAAATGAAATGGGGGCTCTTGAGTGAGGAACCCCCTCCTCTTCATGCCCTTGATTGTCTCCCACCAGCCTTAGTACTTTTGTTATACATCTCATGTAAGGGATTCAATAGGAACCCTGCAGATGTCTCACATATACCTTTAATCACAGACATGTGGTGGCAAGGTGTGAGGAAAACCTGCAGTTTCTAATTGCCTAATATAATAAAATGTTTAATTTGTCTGCTAATAACACTTACTTTATAATAGCCAACATATGTTGCTATTAACATGACTTATAACTTCAACTGAGTCAAGTGTTGGTTCTATTCAAGTGAAGAACAATGAAATAATTTCTCCTTTTTCTCAAAACATTTTTTTTGCTTTATACTATCAGTTACCATCATCCGCCATCATTTTATTTTCTTCCCCTGAAATACAGTAAGGTTTTCACCTATAAAGATACAAAGTTGTTTTTAAAAAATCATTCTCAAGTTATGAGTGTCACTGGCAGTGCCAACATTTAACAACAATCCCTGATTGCCTTCGAAGATGGGCTGATGAGCTGTCTTCTTTAACTGCTGCAGTTAATTTAATGTAGACAGACCCTGAGGGCTCTTCGGGGGTTGGGTGTGGGGGGTGGCGGGAGGCATTCCAGGATTTTGTCCCAGTAACAGTAAAGGAATGGTCATATAATTCCAAGTCAGGATAGTGAGTTGCTTGGAGGGGAACATGCAGGTGGTGATGTTCCCATGTATCTCTGCTGTTATCCTTCTTGATGGCAGTGTTTTGGTTTTGGAAAGTGCTGTCAAATGAGCCTTGGTGACTTTCTACAGAGCACTTCGTAGGTGGCACACAATTCTGCAACTGTATGTTGTGGTGAAAGAGGGTTGGCGCTTGTTGATGTGGGGCCAATCAAGGGAGGGTATTTTGTCCTGGATGGTGTCAACCT
Organism: Hemiscyllium ocellatum; assembly: GCF_020745735.1. Classification (NCBI taxonomy): domain Eukaryota; kingdom Metazoa; phylum Chordata; class Chondrichthyes; order Orectolobiformes; family Hemiscylliidae; genus Hemiscyllium; species Hemiscyllium ocellatum. The sequence continues at coordinate 24,667,190 of NC_083417.1, read as the reverse complement.
TCTTGTGTGTTGTTGGAGCTGCACCCATCCACTCCTGACAAATTCTGGATTAGTGGTGCTAGCAGAGTACAGCAGTTCAGGCAGCATCCAAGGAGCACCGATATTGACGTTTCGGGCAAAAGCCCTTCATCAGGAATAAGGGCAGAGAGCCTGAAGTGTGGAGAGATAAGCTAGAGGAGGGTGGGGTTGGCGGGAAAGTAGCATAGAGTACAATAGGTGAGTGGGGGAGGGGATGAAGGTGATAGGTCAGGGAGGAGAGGGTGGAGTGGATAGGTGGAAAAGGAGATAGGCAGGTAGGACAAGTCTGGACAAGTCATGGGGACAGTGCTGAGCTGGAAGTTTGGAACTAGGGTGAGGTGGGGGAAGGGGAAATGAGCAAACTGTTGAAGTCCACATTGATGCCCTGGGGTTGAAGTGTTCCGAGGCGGAAGATGAGGCGTTCTTCCTCTAAGCGTCTGGTAGTGAGGGAGCAGCGGTGAAGGAGGCCCAGGACCTCCATGTCCTTGGCAGAGTGGGAGGGGGAGTTGAAATGTTGGGCCACGTGGCGGTATGGTTGATTGGTGCGGGTGTCCCGGAGATGTTCCCTAAAGCGCTCTGCTAGTTGGCGCCCAGTCTCCCCAATGTAGAGGAGACCGCATCGGGAGCAATGGATACAACAAATTATATTAGTGGATGTGCAGGTAAAACTTTGATGGATGTGGAAGGCTCCTTTAGGGCCTAGGATAGAGGTGAGGGAGGAGGTGTGGGCGCAAGTTTTACAGTTCCTGCGTTGTCAGGGTAAGGTGCCAGGTTAGGAGGGTGGGTTGTAGGGGGGCATGAACCTGACCAGGTAGTCACGGAGCGAACGGTCTTTACGGAAGACGGAAAGGGGTGGGGAGGGAAATATATCCCTGGTGGTGGGGTCTTTTTGGAGGTGGTGGAAATGTCGGCTTATGGTTTATGCGAAGGTTGGTAGGGTGGAAGGTGAGCACCGGGGCGTTCTGTCCTTGTTACGGTTGGAGGGGTGGGGTCTGAGGGCGGAGGTGCGGGATGTGGACGAGATGCGTTGGAGGGCATCTTTATCCATGTGGAAGGGAAATTGCGGTCTCTAAAGAAGGAGGCCATCTGGTGTGTTCTGTGGTGGAAATAGTTCTCCTGGGAGCAGATACGGCGGAGGAATTGGGAATACGGGATGGCATTTTTGCAAGAGGTAGGGTGGGAAGAGGTGTAATCCAGGTAGCTGTGGGAGTCGGTGGGTTTGTAAAAAATGTCAGTGTCAAGTCACTCATCAGTAATGGAGATGGAGAGGTCCAGGAAGGGGAGGGAGGTGTCAGAGATGATCCAGGTAAATTTGAGGTCAGGGTGAAATGTGTTGGTGAAGTTGATGAATTGCTCAACCTCCTCATGGGAGCATGAGGTGGCGCCAATGCAGTCATCAATGTAGCGGAGGAAGAGGTGGGGAATGGTGCCGGTGTAATTATGGAAGATCAACTGTTCTACGTAGCCGACAAAGAGACAGGCATAGCTGGGGCCCATACATGTGCCCATGGCTACCCCTTTGGTCTGGAGGAAGTGGGAGGATTCGAAGGAGAAATTGTTAAGGGTGAGGACCAGTTCGGCCAAACGAATTAGTGTGTCGGTGGAAGGGTACTGTTGGGGACGTCTGGAGAGGAAAAACGGAGGGCTTGGAGGCCCTGTTCGACCCCACTCCTCCAACCGTAACAAGGACAGAACGCCCCTGGCACTCACATTCCACCCTACCAACCTTCGAATAAACCAAATCATCCGCTGACATTTCCACCACCTCCAAAAAGGCCCCACCACCAGGGATATATTTCCCTCCCCACCCCTTTCCGCCTTCCGCAAAAAACGTTCCCTCCGTGACTACCTGGTCAGGTCCACGCCTCCCCCCCTACAACCCACCCTCCCATCCTGGCACCTTACCCTGCCACCGCAGGAACTGTAAAACCTGCACCCACATCTCCTCCCTCACCTCTATCCGAGGCCCTTAAGGAGCCTTCCACATCCATTAAAGTTTTACCTGCACATCCACTAATATCATTTATTGTATCCGTTGCTCCCAATGTGGTCTCCTCTATATTGGGGAGACTGGGCGCCTCCTAGCAGAGCACTTTAGGGAACATCTCCGGGACACCTGCACCAATGAACCACACTGCCCCGTGGCCCAACATTTCTACTCCCCCTCCCACTCTGCCGAGGACATGGAGGTCTTGGGCCTCCTTCACCGCCACTCCCTCACTACCAGACGCCTGGAGGAAGAACGCCTCATCTTCCGCCTCGGAACACTTCAACCCCAGGGCATCAATGTGGACTTCAACAGTTTGCTCATTTCCCCTTCCCCCACCTCACCCTAGTTCCAAACTTCCAGCTCAGCACTGTCCCCATGACTTGTCCAGACTTGTCCTACCTGCCTATCTCCTTTTCCACCTATCCACTCCACCCTCTCCTCCCTGACCTATCACCTTCATCCCTTCCCCCACTCACCTATTGTACTCTATGCTACTTTCTCCCCACCCCCACCCTCCTCTAGCTTATCTCTCCATGCTTCAGGCTCTCTGCCCTTATTCCTGATGAAGGGCTTTTGCCCGAAACGTCGATATCAGTGCTCCTTGGTTGCTGCCTGAACTGCTGTACTCTGCCAGCACCACTGATCCAGAATCTGGTCTCCAGCATCTGCAGTCATTGTTTTTACCTTTTTTTATTCCTGACAAGTGCCTAGTGGATGTTGGACAAGCTTTGAGCAGACAGGAAATAAGGTATTAACTGCAGGATTCCGAGCTTCTGCCCTGCCCTTGTGGCCACAGCATTTCGATGGCTATTCCAGTTCAACTTCTGATCACTTATCTGTCCAAACCTGGACACTGTACAGGTATTGCTCTGTTTGGATAGTATTTCAGTATCTGAAGATATGATTGCAAATGGTTTGAACATTAATGCAGTCATTCCACTTAGCCTTATGATTGGAAAGAAGGTCATTGATGAAGCAGCTGAGGATGATTGAACCTCGGACAGTAACCTGAGGAACACCTGCAGAGATATCCTGAAACTGAGATGACTGACTTCCAACAACCACAGTTATTTTAATTTATACTAAGTATGGCTCCAACCAGCAGCTGGCATTCCTCTGATTTCCATTGACTCTCTTTTTGCTCAGGCTCTCTGTTGCCATACATAGGCAAATGCAGCCTTAATACCAAAGATAGTTACACCTAGCTCACCTCTGGAAAGAGATTTTTGTCTATTTTGGACCACCATTGTGATGAGTCAGGAGCTGAGTGGCCTGGCAAAAGCCAACTGAGTGATGATGGTCAAGTTACGGAGCAGTAAATCATGCTTGACTGCACTGTCAATAATCTCTTCATCACTTTATTAATCTCCAAGAATAAACTGATCAGAAGATAATTAGCTAGGATGAATTTGTTCTGTTTTTTGTGTACAGGACACACCAGGACAAACTTACACATTGCTGGTTGGATGTCAGTGTTGTAACTGTCCTGGACCAGCTTGGTCAGAGGCATGGTAAACTGGGGAGCACAAAACTTTATTCCTATTGCCAAAATGTTGTCAGGGTTCAGAACATTTGCAATATCCAAAGCCATCAGCTATTTCTTGATGTGCAATGAATTGAATTGTGTGAATATTGCCAATCTGTAATGCTGGGGATCTCTAGAGGTGCCTGCAGTGAACCATCCACCGATCACCATGAAAATTGTTGCAAATGCTTCCATGTTTAGGAGTTGTTTTTGCCACAAAGCCTAGTCAGATTTCTTGCCATATTTTACCAAACATTCTTAATTACCTACCTAGCCCAATGGCACCCTTTCAATCTGATTCTCTCCATCCATTTTACCTCATGCAATTCCTGGAACAACTCCCCACCTAGCAGATATCTTCCAAAGGATCAGCATCCTTTGCAACCATGCCATCTTTTCCAGACTACTGTGCACTCAGACAAACACTGGCATTTACCTTCATTGGCAATTTAATGGCACAACAGTTACAAAGCTATGCTGCTCACAGCACATAAATGGCATGGTTGACAATCCTGGCATTTTCAAATTCATTCTCAACTCTAGTTCACCATCAGTTTTCATGGCCTTAGCCACACTCTATCTTAAATCCTCTCTTAATCACAGCTAGACTGTCCCCAGTATCTATTGTAGACTTGTAGGGGATCTTCACATGCAGGCAAGCAATCACACAATTCCCAACATTAGGCTTTAATTATAATTAGCAAAAGTGAACTCAAAATTAATAGAGGCAGCCGTTCTCCCCCAAAACGCAAATCAAATCACAATGAATGAATATTCGGCTGCCTGTTGCATCCGGTTCTCACCTGTTGAAACTGAATGTTAATCAGTCCTGTCTGCCTTGCAATCGTTGACACTGCTGAGTTCTGTCATACATGAGGACAGCTTTCTCCTCCTCAATGTCCTTATCCTCGGCAGACCACTTCCAATTCCCCAGTTCCTCAGCATCTATCACATTTCCTTGCTGGTTGCTCCAATTATGCAAAGCACAGCATACCAGGATGATGCGTCGCACTCTGCTCAGACAACACTAGATGAATCATATTCACCACAGACCTCAGAACAATTTTGATGAACAGCCCCTAGACATGGCTGAAGAGATCCTTGACTCCTATCTTTGCAAATGTCAATGGACGACTTGCAATTTTCCTGTTGCTAATGACCCTCCATGATGGACTGCTGCCCACTTCCCAGATTGCATTTGTACAAATTCCCTGACTATTAGCATCCTAAATGGATGAATAACCATGGCCAAGACCCTGGACTGTATGCAAACTTTGCCCATGACTGATAGCACCAGGACACCCTCACCAACCTCTGCCCAGTTTTGAACATGGCCATCTGGTCAAATAAATGTGCAATGTGTTTGCCATGCAGACAGTTGGCACTTGCTGGCAGATTGATGTCTCGGTATGTGTTGTACAGCAAGGTGTTTGACCCCTGACACATTCCTACGAAAAAGCAGGCCAAAACAAGGAAAGTGAAGGCAACACCCTGAGGTACACCTGACCCAAAGTGAATTCAATCCTCATCCAATTTGTGAATGGGTGCCTGGGTGTACAAAGTGTCCTCGCAGCAGCATTTCAATGCTCACTGCTTGTGCACCTGGCAATACAAGTCTGTGCTTCCTCAGCATCCTGCAAGTGGATTGGAGAGGTACCATAACGGTCGTAAAGGATCGGGAAATGTGAGATGCCAATGTCCTTGAACAAGGGTTGCATGTGGCTGGTGCCCATGGATCTTGCCCTGAGATGCTGCTTGGTGCTGAGGAACATAGAGGCTCATCACAGCCAGTGATGAGCTGAAGGTACCGGCTACCCACTCTGACATGTCACAAATTCTCAATGCCTAGTTTGTTCAGCTCATTTGATAATATAGGAAGTTAGATATTAATTATTTAAGTTGCACTGTTAATAAGGCATTTGACAAGCTATAACACCCTTTCACTGGTAATTTTCTGCTCAGCAGATACATTAGAAGATGCACGGAGTTGATCCTGATGCCAAGACATACCTTGTAGGATTTCTTGCACAATTCTGCCATAAATCCCATTATTCCCCCTATCTCTTCCACCTAGTATTTATCACTTTGTGTCTCTCTTATGGCAATTACGTATGCTTCTACAATAAACTCTATTTTTGAAAAAGCCACCTACTAAAAAAGATCTATTTTGAAATGTATGAAAAGAATTTAAGATTCAATAGTGAGAGTTTATACACCTCCAAACATGCACTACTTAAAGTTACCTCCCATTCCAAACATGGAAACTGAACTTATATGGGGGGCTAGTGATTTCAAAGTAGGAGTAGAGTAGCATATGTTTGGCTGATATCTCCACCTCCTTGCTCTCTAGAGTTTGTGATTATTACCCTTGTGACAGACAGAGTAAGCAAACTGCTGGGAATTGAGTGCATACTCAAAGTTGCACTAATAAACCAATTTAAACACCAAGCAAACTGATCTGTAGAAAATACCAGGTAATTTCACAGGTGCAACATGTCAATGCAAACAAACAACAGGATGGATGTGCAAGCAAGAGATCTTCCTCCATGTGAATGAAACAGCACTACCACTCTTAAAGGAGCCAATAACCTTATTGAGGTGGCTTATTATAGCCCCAGGAGGTACAGACATTCCTCTGTCAGCTGTCAGCAGCAACAACACCAACAATAAAACAACTATAAAAGCAATTAAGCTGGAGTATGAAGATCACCAAATAGATCATCCTAAGAGCAGATCTGACAGAGCCATGGAGAATGTAATGTTACATGGAAGGTAAAAATGTGAGAAAATTCCAAAAAAAGAACAAGTATATAATTAAAGGAATGAAAGAAAGTTAACATCTATTAAAAGATTAATTATTTCTAACATGAAATATTTACCTGTTTGACTTTAATATACTGGTGCCTTCAGTACTTATATCATTAGAAGCATTTCCATGGAAAAGAGCTGGTACATAATATGCACAGTTGCAAAATTTAATGAAATAACTGAAAAATATGGAGAACAGAATTATGTTTAGAATATATTCTATATATTTGATAACTTGCATTAAAACTTTTCAAACTGAAGAATGCTTCAATAAAAATGTGTTAGTTTAAAAATAATTTTCATATTTACCATCGTCTTGATACACAGCACCCAATCACTACCTCATGAAGAAGGGTGTTCATAAATCTGAATATCATTGTGCTTTCTACCAAAAAAAATTCAATAATGATGTCAGAAGAGGATTCAAACCATCAATATGTACTTCAATCAACTTTCCTAAACATTAGCAAATTATAATGACATTTTATGATCTTGCCTTTCAGACACCGATCCAATTACACTGCAGGCAGTTTAATTTTTAATCGGATAAAGTGTTTAAACTTCAGAAATGTTATTAAACATAAATTTTAAGAGACATTATTTAAATATAAAATGAAGAATACATGTATATTGATAAATATATACCATAATTAAAAAACTAACCGTCGAGAAAGGTTTGGAATTCTGTTTTTTGATTAATAGCTTTTAATATGATCAATAATTTTTATAACTATGTATTGAACAAATTTAGATAATAATATCACTGCCTTACTCAAATATAATCTTTTTTGGGCTCTAGCAAATAAAAACAATAATGTGTTTGGGTCTGCTAATTAATTACATATGCAAAGTTCAATATCAACTTCAGTCTTTTTGTAGGTTGGCTGCATGAAAACGATGCCACTTTAATTTTGTTTTTTTCTTCTGAGACAGTTTTTCTAAGTTGTCCAGGCATTTTTTAATTAACTCACCAAGCATTTACTCTAAGCATGATTCACCCTTTTTTTGTCACAGAAAGGCAAAGTGCGTGCCACAATGACCCTGAACAATCATGTAATCAATTTTAAAAATATTCACAAGTGCCTTTTAGGCACTGTGGATGGATAATAATATGCAATTCCACTAATGCTCAAAGGATAGATCCGTGAGAATAAAATGAAATTAGGGAAAATGTGGTGTTATTGGAGCGCTGTTCACATCTAGACCAGGGATTGGGATAAGGACAAAGTTAATTGCATTTCCAGATGACAAACCACTCACCTCGGAACTGAATGGCTCTTTATGAAAGCTATCAGTAATAAACTGTAAATCTCAGCTATGATTGCAAATAAAGGTCATGCCCCTTGTGCTGCTGATGTCCCCTGTCTTATTATATTCCCCGGATCCTTTTCAGTCCTTAAGGTACCTAAGCTCAAAAAAGCAATCAATACCGAAAATACTTTTTTCCTTTTTTTCCCACTATGACACCCATCCCTGTACTTTGATAATCATAAATATCTCATTTACAAAACAAGAGGAATTTTTGATGCTTGGGAGAAAATCCCTGTCAAGATGTTTAACCCTGAAATGCCAAATAGCTAAAAGTATCTGTTAAAAGCAGTCCCACAGTTAAATAAAAATGCACACAACATTAAGCCTTATGCCTCTCATAGTTGTTTTAAAAGATGCATTCAGCTCTCCAATCACAACTGCATTGGAATAAAGGTATTCTTATATTGTATTCCACATGCATTTTTGCCCAGCAAGTTGCAGAATAAGTTACAGGTAGTTTCATAGGAATGTAATTTTATTACACTGTAAATCTGATGGACTTTTGGGGTCTTACAGCTCGTGATTGATGTGTTGTCTTCTTCTGGAACCACAACAACAAGCAACTTAGTAATGGGCCTTCCCACAACTGCCTCATACAGACGACTGCTATAAATTATGAGAGAAATGTCCAACATTGTGCCTGTGATGAATTTTGGCAGGATAGTTATAAAAACTTCATACATCAAAAGAGAGGGGATAGCAATCAAATAAGAGTGTTGGGGGTTGGGAGGAGGTGAGAGGTGGCAGAGGGGGTTGGGTAATCAACATGGTAAACCCAGGTGTGCAGATTTTTGCAAATGTCCAATTGACTGGAAAACATTAAATACCTGTGAATCGGTGCAGCGCTTTGTGTTTCATTTCTTTTGTGTCCCAAGCTTCCTGATAAAAATGAGGTTTTCTTTTCAGAATTATCATGTAAATCAAAATAATGTGTACAATGCAATTCCTAACAATTATTGACAAATTCTGTTGCAACTCTTTTCTTGGTCCTACCCCTACAAATCAAAAGGTTACTTATTTGGATAGTGAATTATTATTTAAATTAGAAGGATTTGTGTTACTACCTATACTAATGGAAAGTAAATCTAAGGGCCTATAGTATTCTTTTATCAATGCAAATCAATGGATGCAACACTATTTTTTCCTTCGTAGTTTTAAAACTGTACACCCAAATCAATGTTACTACACTAACCATGAGTTTTCAAAAAATAATCTCTTCATTAACCAAATAATTTTGGGCTTGACTTTGTGATTTCCACATTGAAATTGTTTTTTAACAGAGGTTGCTATCCTCTTCATAATAGACCCTCTGTAATAGCTAATGAAGGTAATGAAATATGACATGCAGTTTGGCCCCTGACCATGGAATGCTCCCCCCTCCCTCAGTATCTTGAACAAAGCCGAAACAGATGTAGCTACTTTGTGGTTTAGCGCTGACGTATGCTACTAGGCCAGGTCATTAAGTTCCCAGATATTAAAATCTGCACATTACAAATGTGCAATTCTCCGACAAGAGACTGTCCCAATAGTTTCTCAATACAGAGGAAAATCAAGTTAATGACATGTCATGGCCGAATCAAGAGGCCTATAATGACGCACAATTCTGAGGGTTTGTTATTAACACAGCTGTATTGGTAGTCTCAAAATGGCTTGAACGCATGCTGCATCAACACTAAAAGATACTATTAATACATGATATAGATATTCAATTGATAACACATAGGGGTCATGATAATGAAAAATACAACAAAAGGCACTATGTTTTAAGGCACTACCTTTTAATTTCATTTAGTATTGCAACACGTATATAGTTTTGTGCACTGGATAAAAAAAGGCTCTAAATCTTTAATGTTACACACCATGCTCCAGCTCAACACTTCTGGAGGAGGATAGAAAATATCATGCCTCTAATCACAGCATACACGCAGTATTGCTCATGCACCTATGTGGGTTTCTGTATGCACTTGTTCTTCTGCAATGTACATGACACATCTCATAAATAAATTAAGATAAGACATTGCATGGTAAACCATCAATTTACATTTTTGCTAATTTAAATTGTACCTTAAAGTACGATGGATACTTGCTGAAAGAATTGAATGCTGCACTGTGGATGACCGCAAAGCAAGATATAAACCAGTTAGAAGACTGTATATAAATTATTTCATGTTTCTGTCACCTCCTCAGCTCCTGGAGCACAAGGCCACATTAAATTTATTCTTTCAAGTGCTTTTTGGGCCCCAGAAAGGCCTGCTATGAAATAATCAATCTATTAAATAAATCATTCCATGTGTTAGTGATTGACATTATTGCAAGAACATTAGAAAATATCAGGATTTATTCTTTTTTGAAACTGTTTATAGCTAAAGAGATGATTTACTGATCCTAAAATGATGCATTATGAATGAAATCATAAACAGACTGAAAGGCAAGATAGTGTGTGCAAGCATTTTAAGTTGCCTTGATATATTTTTGTGGAAATGTGTATCAGTACCAATGAAATAATAGCTAAAGGACTAAGCAAGTAATATGCCAACTTTCTTCCATTTCCACTTCCAGTTTATTTTTAAATTTTTCATTTTAATTGTGGTCATTTATGGCTCACATTTTAAGGGCACTTTAATCTGCAGCAACAAACATAGTACAGATACAATAATGAAATATCAGCCCTGGAACTGCAAAACACTTTTCAATTCAGTCAATTTTCCTTAATGGAATAGTTGAATGTTGCAACTGTATTACTAGAAGTGCAAGTTCTAACCAAAATTACATATTTTACTCTTTGACTATATTGTATTAATCATAACCACACGAAACATCATGCACCCTGTGGCTGTTGTGGTAGTTTTAACTTTCTCACAAAAGAATCAGCCATCTACAGTATTTTAAATTTATATTTTGTGAAGTGAGCCAAGAACTTCATTACCATCAAGATTATCATGTATATCCTTTTTCATAAATATATATCCTGTGGAAAAAAGTTCCTCTAATTGGGTGAGATTTGACTGCTTGATGAAACAAAATCACAGTTATTAAACTGACGTTTTCTCCACCGTTTTCAAATATTGGATGCTGTAAATAACAAAAGGATTGCTATTTTGCTATGGATGCTGTCTGAGGCTAATGCAGCATCATAGATGTAATAATATGAAACCAAGCCCCCTCCCCTTACCATAAGCAAGCCCCAGTCTTCCAGGATTAACCATATTTTTGGCTGCTCACATGACAGCCTCAAATCATTCGTAAGATGTACCAAAGGGTCAAGTTACATTTCAATACAAGATTATTTTTCACATATTTTTGTCATTTCTACAGTTTGATTTTCTTAGTAGAATTTTACATTTACTTTGAATTATTCTTTGCCTGAATATTTACAACCTAATTTGACAGTAAAAGCAAATTCGTTTTTCTTCAGATATATCTGAAGTTTTTATGGATTTTTCATTCATATTAGAATGTACTAATCCTGTAACTTCGATTCATAAAATGAAAAAAATGCATCTTCTCAAAACCTAAAGGATAAGTCTCCATTATATTAAAATATTAATTTTGTGTTATTGGGTCTGTAAAATGTTCAAATACAGAACATTATAATTCAGCACGCTGAGAGTAAGACAGCAGTTTTGTGCATTGTGATCTTAATGCATGCATATTTGATGTATGCTTATATCCAACAGCTATCCTTTCCATTTTTGGTTGTGCACTAATATTAAACGGAAACAGCCAGAAATGTGACAGCCAATGTTTTTCAGAGAGAAATTTATTCCATCCTGATGCTGGTACTTTTACACATTTAAGCTGTGGTTTACTGCATTTCTGAGTAGAAAATTGCTTGGTATTTAAAGCCTCTGACCTATAACCTGCACAGTACACAATCCCACATCCATACTAATACAAGAGTACATGATATTCAGCAAAGATATTGCTTACAAGCTTAGAAAAAGTATAGCATATACAAACCTGTAATAGCTTCACATCAGAGATGAAACTGCTAACAATGTAATACATAGCTGGATAATAAAACAGGCACAGGAGATAAATATCTCAACAAAATGCTGGCATTAAAAAAACGATTCCATTGCATACAATTTAACTCAGTATTCCTTAGTTTGCATTTTATTTGTTTAAATTCTGCATGTGATAATTGATTTACAATAATCTAGTTTCTCAAATTTATCACAAAAAACCTATTGGTTTGCGTGTGAATATAAAAGAGTTATACAGGGAAATGAAAATATCTTTTACAATAAGGTCCGTCTTCACCATAATTCTTGCAAGTATACACTAATGATAGCGCAAATATGCAACATATGAAATATAGGGTCACATTTTTAGAAAATGTGAAAAGCTTATTCATAAGATTATTTTTATTCAACTAATACATTTGTACATATATAAAATACATATATCTAAAATGTGTGTTTGTGTATATTAGTTCTTTCTGCACATTATTGCTATTTTGCATAAAAACGAACAAGAGTAGGAAAAGGGTTTGAAATCAAATCATGACAATGGCCCTAAGGGTGGCACAAACTATTTCTAATTGTTTGCTTATTGACACCAATTTATCACAGGGCACTTACTGAATAAAGGTTTCTGCAATACATGACACTTCGTTATGTCAGTTTTTACCTCCTGTTACAGCCCACATTCGAAAGAAGTGCTGAAAACTCTCAGACCAGAAATGAGCAGCCTATTAAGATTTGAAAAGCTGTCATCCAAACAGAAAAGACTTGCGTCAGCCACAGAGGATATATTTTAACTGCCTGTCCACAAAACTTTAATAATGCTGTCTTGCTCTAATCTGTGTGAGAAAGACAATTTTACTTCTTCTATTAACCTGAAGTGATTACAATGACTTGATGGTGTTGCCTTATTTCATGGAATATTAAGTTCAAATTCTGTTCACTGTAAGAATGATAAAAGTAACTAGTACTATATGTGCACCCTCCCCTTCCCAAAAGAAAAGAATAGCCCCAAGTGACAGAAATATTTTATTCTCATTGCAAGTATGATGTAATCTATCCATGGAATGGTTTTGTCAAATTAGCTTTAATGAATTAGGAGAAGTACATCTGGTTACTGTATATTTTCATATCAGATATAATATCTAATTCTTTGTTTGGAGATCCACATTCAAATGGAGTCATTTCAATGCTGAAAATTTATTGCATCACATTAAAATATTTCTTCATATAAAAGGACATATAGTAACATTGACCACTAGTGTCACTACTGCTTGGATTCACACTTACTTTACAGAACTATAGGCTTGTGGTATAATGCATTTGCATTTTATTGGTGTTGGTTTTGTGAAATGTACTTAAATGGCTTTTTTCATAGAAGAAGCTGGTACCTATAATAAACAAACAAAATGAAGCTACATGTTAATTATCATATGAAAAAGTAATACCTTAATATATAAAATAAAGGCAATATTATTTTGGTGATAATATGCATACTAAACTGATGATTCAATATTTCTTAATCATTTACAAAGCTAGTTTCTCTTTTTAACCAAATAGACAATTGGTGCCTACCATATATAGGAACATGATTTGAATGAAAAATTGTCCGGTACTCAACTATGGTAACATTTCTGAAACAACCTCTAACCAATTACAGTATTTATTTTAAAATATATATCAGTTTACAACATAAGAAAAGCAGGGTGCTTTCAGGCAAACACATTAAGCAATACACATTCGATATAGCAGCCTACATTCTACCGGCTGTGCTTCACGTTGAACAAAATAATTCATAAACAGTATTTCAATTACTAAACAAAATGAATTGGAGAAAAATTAAGGAGAGAATCTAACAAATATAAGATTAAAATAGAATTATAAAAATGACTGAAATACACAATGAAAGAGATAGATTGAGTGGTGGAATTCTTTGATGTCTGGATTCCAATTATACCCCTGACTGAGTTCAAAGAAAATATGAAGAAGGTATATTTTAGAAGGCACTATACACATCTTTGGTCTCAGCACTAGTCCTTTTTACCCTCATTGCTATATGATTCCTAGGGCTGGCATTTCTTCATCAAAATACTCTAATTTGATTCACACTTTGAAAAAAAATGCTTTTTCAGCTGTCATATTTCCTTTACAAGCCATTCACTAGGTCCAAGAAAAAAACAATGGGATGAATGAGACCGCTATATACAAACGTCATAATTTTCAGACTAATTTGAACAAACATAACAAATGTGAGTCGTTGAATACAATGCAATCTATTCCATCCACAATGAAATTTTTTGAAGCTTCAGTTATTGAGCTGAAATATATGAATTAAAATATAAAAAAATACTTTGATTAAAATGTATTTTCTATTTAGAATGCACATTACATTAATAAAGAATCAAACTAAATTGATGAATGATTAAATCATCTAACAAAATATAAAACTGGAAGACTAAAATGTTGTATCAAACATCCATTTTATAAATATGCAACGTTACAACACAATACACATTAAAGATTTTAAAAGAAATGTTTTATCTAGTGATTTGCACTTTAATTTTTATACATTATAACTTAGCAAAGATTATTCTTTAAATGCATTGTATTTCAGAACAAAGATTAGTATGCAACATCAATTCTAAAGTGAATCTGCAGTTGATAGATAATAACCTTTATGCTGCAAAGACACTACAGTACTTTTTTGTTAAAATTGCTAAATTAATTTATTTTTGCCAATAGATGGCTAGTACAGGCAAACACTTTAATACAAGTAAAAATATGAATATTCTCAAATGATACAGATGCATTATAACCATTTAGGTACAAATGTCAATGCCTCCATTTTGTAAGGTGCTTCTCTATTGCAAGTTAAATAAAGGAAACATGATTTTATGTTCATTGCTTAAGATAGCATTTTCACAAATACTTATTAGGATTTGGTTGATTGTTTACAAAATAGCCCCTGCTAACTATAATAAAACCTCCCACAGGTAATAAGAAATATATTTGATAGGCATTAAACACAAAAGAATGGTTGCAGCAGCCAAGTTTAGTAAGCAAGAGAAGTAGAAAAAAACACTGCGGAATAGATAACAAGGACATGCTTTTTACTTGAGAATAAAGCATGCCATGCAGAAGCAAGTGATGAAATTATTGTTAGCTGAATAGGACAATTCCCACTCATACCAAAGACATCTAGTGTAAATCGCAAAACGTTAACTGACCGTTTATCGAGAATTTCTTATTTAACGATGGAAATATTTAGACTCAAAAAGCTATTGTATAAAAATTACGTTAATTTAACGAATAGGAAAGGTAGATGCTTTTTTGACCTCATCCCATAATCTAGTCACACATTCTGTACATACGTTGTTTGAAATCGTACACATACCAAAATAAAATTAATAGCAACCTCAACCATGATAGAATTCTTTATTTTCATGCCGTATATCAGATATTTTTAGTACCTTCATTTAGAAATAAATCAACACATTAGGTGAATGTGAAAAATGTTAATCTAAATTCTACAAACCTAAGTGTCACGACAAGCATGTATGCTGCATTGAGCATAACAAGACGAAAGGGGTTATTGACACTCTGTTGTCTCAAACCACTCTGAATACATTTCACATTTCATCAGTTTTGTCTTTCCTGCCACGGGTGAAGGCGATCAGAGCAGACACCCATTAGATTTTTCATACAATTTTTTCATGACACGTTGGCAGGATGATGGCAATTTTGAAATCTTACCAAATGAGAAAATGTCAAGAATTGAACTGACATCAATAGTCGTCAAGGAGACAGGCAATATAAAAATAAAGCTTACTTAATTCATAAGTAATCAACATTCCTTTTATAGCAATAAAAAAATTAGAGATTATTTTGGGAAAAAATCTATCTTCATTTACCAAAATGCAGCAAATTACCTGAGCTATTCTTTGTTTCATTTACATTTAATATAAATATGATTCTTCAGGGAGTCTACAACAAAATGTAATAATAACAAAAATGCATAGTATAGAACATTAAACAAAAAGGCATTGCTTTTTTGGGTTCAGCAAATTAAAATTTGAGTGATTCTGTTTTAAAAATCTGAAAAGAATTAAAAGTAATGCCTGTGTATATTAGCATAAAAATCATTAAATAAAAAGGCAGTAATAGGAAGAAGAAAGGCACAAATTTTGAACAAAAACACAATTAGCTGGACCCTGGGAAAAAAAACTCATAAAAATGTATTGGAGAAACAGTTAATTTCTGAAAAAGTCAAAAGCACTATGAAGCTGTCTCTGTATTTGAAATAATAGTCTAATGTATGTATCATACATATGCATTGAAACATACAACTACAAAATCTTTCAAGGATAATAGTCAGAATGCTCCTTTGTTAGCATGAGTCAAATACAATATCCTTCTGTATTTATTGCTGTTTTAGGATTAAAACTATAAACAAAGAACATTTACAATAGAGAAAATATGCCACTACCCTATCCAGGTTTTAAAAACTAAGAAAATTGCCAATATATCACTAGATTCCAATAAAAAATCCTTTGTCTAAAAAGCTCTCATTTTACACAATAGTGAGATACGCGAAGCCTTAAAATCAGATTTGACCAAGCAGAGAAGATAGACTGCAATGCCATCTACAGGCATTAATTTGCACAAGCAGCCATTTAAAATATGAACTCAGGTCTTTGAAAATTTAATATTATTTGCTCACAAAACAAAAGTATGGACTGTAGTTATTTATAATTATATGGTAAAGACATCCATTAATTATATGCAATTTAGTAGTGCCTTATATTGTATTTCTTACTTACTCGAAATGTGAATAGAATGGTATCAATGGGAGTGTAGTTTTTAGTTGAACACTATTTATGTTGGAAATGCAAAGCAAAATGTTCGATAAATAAATTGACTTTGCATTTCACTGTCCACAGAAATGTATTATTTAGTACAAATATAACGAGCCTAATTCAAGCTCATTGATTCAACTGAAGAAACAGGATCATGTTCATTCATTTTCAACATTTCTGGTATTGTTCAGCTTTGGAACAATCATTAACTACAAATTTCTAAAGGCATACAAACACCTTATAAATATATGTTAACGTTCAATGACAAAACTCAGGGTCAAAAGAGTTAAGTCATTATACTGTAACTGAGGAAGGCAAAAAGGTTTCAGGAAGAAAAATCTGGAAGGTATTCAGTTGGGGTTGACCGAGCCAGACTAGTAGTCAGTATTAATTTCCTTTCAGTTATTTTTTACGTAGTACCATTTTTGTAGTCAAGAAAAGGCTTATCCTATGTTATTTCATGGTAATATATAGTAATCATAGCCATGGAAACACAAGTGACTACTAGTGTGCAAGATGCACTGAGTTTAATAAAACTCAAAAGCTATGATATACATTAATGATCCAGGAAGCCACTTCTTCTGCTACATCCATCATCAACACAAAAAAATGAAGACTTTGACAGCATTATAGAATTACTTCTGATCTTGTCAGTAATTTGTAGCTTATAATTAATATTATAAAAATCTGTATGAAAACTGCAAAGTAGGAGTTGCTTTTTTTTATACAGCCATATTAAAAAGAAAATTACTACACACTCCATAAATTGTTCATTGTTAGAGCATGCATGAACATGTACTAAACATGCACAACTATGGAATAAAATTTAAAACTCATCTAACAATATGTTTTGGTTGACAACTGTGCTCAATTGAATGACATTGCAAGATTTGTTAGTCTAAATGTTAATAATTACAGGTGATTAGATTTTGAACCAATCTCTTGAAAGGGAAAAACAATAGATTTACATGTGAATAAAATATGTGGCATATTGTAAAGGAAGAGGCATCAGGTTTATTAAAGTTGCCTCTGTTGTTCTAAAAAGTATTCATCCTGCTCTTTTTTTGCATCTGTTTACATCAATATTCTTATAGATATATGTTTTGTCATTAAACTGAATTGTTTATTCAAGACATAATGTTAAACTTTCTGCAGTGGCACGTTTTTAGTTCAGTCCGATTTTATATTAATAAGGAATCTACTCTATGATTGATCAACAATAAAGAAGGTGTGGAACTTCCAAAATTATTAATAGAGAATATAAATCAGAAACAAACCAGCAATTTGTGATATGCACATTAACTTCAAAAATATTCACTGAAGATCATGGAGAAGACAAACCTTTAAGAAAGCATATAAGGATCTTTGAACCTGACCAAAACCAACAAAATCTAGTGTTTTAATTATTGAAAAAATTAGCAAAACATAGCACCTACATAGCTATGCTGGGTAGGCTAAAATACTATTTTTCTGTGTGTGCAATGCACAGAGTCTGCTAAAATTATCAAGCCATTCGGTCAGCTGAAAATGTCACAAACGTAAGTAATAAATTTTAAAACAATGTACAGATGAATTACAATATTGTGTTAATACAAGTCAGTGTCTGGTTTAGGTGTTAAAAAAAGGACAACAAAAACACTTTTAAAATTGCTATTTGTGCTCAAATCATTGCTTCGTACATTTCAGTCCGAAACAAACATCAAGCAAAATTGTAAGTTGCTGTGTTATATTGTGTTAATTCAGATTTCTGATCTGCTTTTCTAATTATAAATAATTCTTCCTAAAATCCTTGTTACCAAAATATTTTGGAAAAGTAATTTAAAATATCCATTGTCATAAATTGTCCACAATAGACCAAAAGAAACTGTAATTTATGCAGTTTATGCTACCAGCAACACTTGTTCAAGAATAAGTATTCATCACATAACATCTTTTGCTAAATATTAAAGTCTGTACCTGTGTTAAAATAAACTAATTAATCAGTAATAGGCCCTAATTAACTTACTGCCGTTTCAATGATGACACCATGAACGGGATCACCTGTGCTGTGATAAACAATAACTTTACTGAAATTTCCTAATACTTAAATGTTGTATTTTGTATAACAGCAGCTCCATATCGCAATAGTTCAAATTGAGTTACTACTAATAGCCAACTATTAAATCTGTAAATAAACTGAAAAACCCCAAATGATCATGTGGAGTTTACAACAGATGGGGATGATACAGAACAACTGCTATTACCTTTAAGGTAACAATAGATTCATTGTAAAGAAAATG
Organism: Hemiscyllium ocellatum; assembly: GCF_020745735.1. NCBI lineage: Eukaryota > Metazoa > Chordata > Chondrichthyes > Orectolobiformes > Hemiscylliidae > Hemiscyllium > Hemiscyllium ocellatum. The sequence continues at coordinate 24,648,438 of NC_083417.1, read as the reverse complement.
TCTTCACTGCATGGCAACTGGAAAAGACATAACTAGTTATGTTTTTAATAGTGTACATACATGAATATAAGAACTATGTCAAGTTCATGTTGAGACAACCATTAAATCAATATACCACAATAAAGTGTTTAAATGAATAAAATACATGGTGGAAAGTATTTTACTACATTGCATCTGAGACATCCAAATTGCTTATGATCAAAACCTGAAAGTACAGGAGTACTCAGAAATAACCATCATAGATTTATGATTACTGAAGATCAATATCAGTTATTGATTTGTAAATTACTAATGAAATCAGATGAGTATTTCCTTTTCTCTAGTATATATTCCTCAATTGATGTAACACATTTTTCACTTTTTTATCTCACATCAGTGTGATGTTTGCTTTTGGTAGCTGGGGAATTACTGTTGAATTTTATAGTTAACCAATAATAAACCACAAACTTTAAAAAAACACTACTGCTGTTGTGAAGAACGGTGGTGGGGGGGGGGGGAGAAGGGGTTCATGAAATATCATGCTGCAATGTATGCATTAATCTGACATCACTTTTTGCAGGCTAAAGTAAAGTGTTTTCACATTCTGATATGGCTAGTGAAATTCCTAAGAAATCAAAAATTACTATCTGAAGTTCTGATAAAGACACGCTCTCATCATTGACACCTCCGGGCAAGGCCATCTAATAGGGACAAATTGCCAATGACTGCCCAAGCAACTACCACAGACTGCTGATTTGTGGATTGATACTGATGTTTAATGATCCCCTTGGGTGGATCAATAGTAATAATCCTCTTTTCTGCCTTTCTTTCTTATTGGCACTACAGACTAGGGTTTCGGTGGGAGCTCTGTCACAATTGTAAGCTTACAGTGTGTTGCAAAGCAAACATGCTACAAGTTAAAACACCAAGTAGAGAACAAACAGTTTCATTCTTTACACATAAAAACTTTTATTTTCCTTGATTTATGGCATATCAAAATTAATAAATATCTGGTATATCTGTATAAAGCAAGGAATTTTTCCCTACATTTCTAAATTTTGTCTGAATTGTTATATTTTTCACTGCAGGCTATATTTCATCTTTTAAAATTATTTTTATTAGAAAAACCATGTAGAAGTTAAAATTTGGAAATATTTTCAATTCAATAAAAGTAACAGTAATTTTGACATTTAAACTAAATTCTGTCAACTCTCAACAAATATGTATGTAGGGAGCCGGGGAGAACCTTTATAGAATCCAGACTTCAATTGCAAACACATGTCTGTTTTAGTCACTCGTGGCAATATTGTTATAAGTTAGCTTTAGATTTATTAAATAGAGACACTATAGATTTACTATTATTAATAAATAAAAACACCAACCATAATACATGTAGAAATATGTGTTATATACTTAATTCACCTTCTTTTATTTACATAAATACTGCTGTAGCTTCTGTAAAATTCAGCAATAAATTTTGATTGTCAAGCTAAGCTTCATGTTTAATAATCATAAAATTCCATGCAAATAGATTCAGGTTTAAAAATTATGATGAAGTAAAGTGAAAACAAATAAAACTGAGAAGTACTATCAATTTTTTTCTTAAAATTTCAGCCTTAATAAAGAATACATTCCGACAGCCCCTGGCACTAATCAACCTTATACGGTAAATCAAAAATCCTCTCCTGCTTACTTGCATAAGCGATCACATTCAATTCATTACATCATTATGTCATATCCATACTAATCTCTGCCCTCACACCTCCGTGGCTTTGACATGCAAATGAGCTAGAAAAGCGCACATTAAAAAACAGTGCAATCATGTCATGATTCTGAGCTTCAAGCCCCCCTCTGCACACAGGGTTTGTGATCAGAAGAAACAACAGCAATCTGTTGAGGATCAGACGCTGAGGCAAGGAGGAGGGGAGATGGATACACACATACACGTGTCACAAACGCAGCCTCTGTGCCTACTTTGCATATTCACATGATTTCCATGCTCATCTGCTTTGGCAGTGAAGTACAAGTTTTTTTAAAGTCTCGCACTCTGAAGACATAAATAAAACGAGGTAAGGGATAGAACTGCCTTACCTCAGCTTGTTTGCCTTGTGCTCTTGCCTTGGAATTCCCTGTGGCTGCTTTGAATTTTGAGCTCCATCCTTCAAGGTTTTGCTTTCCCCTCCTCTCCCTGAGTTGTGACTGGTATATAAAAAATAAAAAGACAACTACATGTTAAGCCAGCAGGCAAGACATCATGAAGCCTTGGATAGGGGGAGGGAAGAGAGGAGGGGTGGGTCACAGTTAAACGCTTTACAAAGGAAAACCTGAAGGCTTTCACAACTTGTAAGAGTCACTTTTCCAGACGGTGCTCTGAGGAGTTGGTGGTTGGGGCTAGAACCACAATGCAAACATAAGCCTGGGGTTAGAAAAACTGAAAGCAAAAATTACATACGTGTATATATTCAAAACTGGGTTTTCTTAGTATAAAAATAACCAATAAATAAATAAATATTCTAGGCACAAATTCAGACCAAAATGTCACTTAAAGAGGTAGATTTTGGATTGATTAAGCATACTATATGTGAAAGCGTTTAATCACATGTCTGGACACTTTCTTCAGTCCAAGTGAATTTGACAAAAACATTTATGACAGTGGCAATAGCTGCAACAGACAACCATAGATTTTTTTTCTTAAAAAATCTCCTATTTTAAAGGGAAACTAAATTTTAGTTTTGATTAAAATGTAATTCCAAAATAAAATATCCAAGAGTTGATAAATTGCTCATTTGCTTGAAGAAGTCAGCCATATTGAGAGTGAACCAAATTTTAAAACAAAAATAGTCATATTAAGAAATAAATATGTAAGCAGGGAAAAGCTTGGCTTAATTTGCCCAAAATGTGCATGCATGTGCGTAGTTTCATTCAAATCAAAGAGGCAATGTAGAAAAAATAAAGCAAGAGACAAGCTAATGCCCCTTATTTCCTTTTTCTGTTGATGTACTTCTTTTATCTACTATGCCCAGAACAGCATCACATGGTGCTGCAGATAGTGAGTAAGGACTGTGGTTTGCTGTGTTGGCTGGTGGGGGTGGGGGCAGTTGGAGGTTAGAGTAGAGAATGAGAGAAAAAAAACATACATGTTCAGACAAACACACATATACACTTACAGATACACAAAGGAAAAAAAAAGACAAAATTTGCATGCTGGACTGATCTGACAGAATCTTCAGCTTGCTTTCCCCTGGTTTTAGCCTGAAGACGCATGACCCTGCTGTGGCGAGCAGCAGCCGTGGAGGTGACCTCATGCTAACCAGCCTGTTAGAACTAATAAGGTACACCCATAAGCGACACCACTGACATTATGCTTTCCTGCAGAATTTATCTATTTATTCACTAGCGGGATCTAAATTCGCTGTTTCTTGCAGCATTATATATCATTATACCTCCAAGACAATTTTGGCTACAATACACTTCTGTAAGCTAATTATCAACAGCATCAAACAGAGAGATTGCAAATGGCTGGTTCAAATGGACGACAGTCCAAAGATGCTCTGAGATAATTTTAATTCTACTAATTTCAACACAAGTAGTTTCAAGGAAAGCTATTTCTCCGCTGACAGCATGTCAGCAAACATTTACATTATTTTTGTTTCTTTCTCTCCCCTCGCTCTACTGAAATCCACCATTTTGTGATCATCGCAGCTTCCTATTTGCATGCTCTGAGATGGTGGCAAGCAGGGGAAAGAAAAAGACAGTATGAGGAGTGAATGTCAAAGCCCACTTCTGGCATTTGCTCATTTAAATTCAATCATGCAACCTTGCAGGAGCTGAAAAATAGATGGCCTGCATTATGAATTTCTGATCAGCAGACTGATAGGTTATGAGAGAGGACAGTAATCCTATTGAACAGCCTTTTTCCAAGCTAGGGCGTGAGACAGCTGCCCTTCAGAGATTGTTATTTTTCCTTACCCTCCTATTATTTTAGCATTTTAGCCCATATTTTACTGAATGTGACATGAATTATTGCTGCTTATATTTGCATCTGAAGCTTCATTGATGTGCCGACATTCATCACGAAGACCATTTTAAAATTAACTACATGCCTTTTTTTGTTTACACTTTAAAAGCTCAATATATTTCAAACTCAACTATTCTTTATGGGTTTTATTGCTAAAGATAGGAAAATAAATGCTAGCAAATGCTAATGTATATTTGAAGATCCATTTAATTCGAATCATATTTTTTTCTCACACAAGCCAACCACATAAATTCATAACAAAGGTGCTCAAAATACATTTTATTTTCAAGAAACTCAACAGGATACACAAAAGTGAAGAGAGAAAAAGGAAAAATAAATACTAGTTAGAAAATATTTCCCTTGTTTAATATGTAGCATAATGTTGCAAGCCTATTCTTAAATCGAAGCGCTAAGCTTTCAGTGCATCTTACTTATATTCTGCTATTAGACAAAGGATTAAGGCAAATCTATAAATCCTAAAACACAAAAATAAAGTAGATTAAAATGCAAAAGCTATAAAGACATTAATGGATAGCAGGAATATTTCAATCAAATAATCTTTTTTATCAGTAGGTACAAAGTAAAATGTATTAAATTAAAAATAAATGATAGTTATGGCTTAGAATATTTTTAATACAAATAATGAAATCAGTCACCATGCAGTTTTCTTCATATTAAACTTGATAATGGCCTATCTTTGGGATTTTGTAGTTTACAATCTTTAGAACATTTCTTTAAAAATATAATTTAAATCTCTGTTAACTCTATAGAAAATTCCACATCATGTGAATAAAATCTGGGCAAGCCAGTAATTATTTATGGCATTTGCACGATATGAATTAAAGAACTGTTCCAAAGACATCAGCATTGTGCGTCAGCAGAATTCTATTTTGACCATGGTGCCACCACAAATGGAGGGTTTGCACAGCCAAAATGAACACAAAATTCCCCTCCCAATGTTGTTGTGAATACAAAGGGTGAAGTCATCTGCGATCATATTCTGGACCCTGTTTCACTCTCTGGTTGATTAAAAATATAGCTAAGAGAAAAATGAGTGTTTCACCTTTGCAAATTATTACTGGATGAATTTCTCTTGTTAAAATTCATGCAGCTTTATAAACCATTCATAGATGCAACTCTTAATGAAAACATAGATATAACAGTACAATTTGCAAATAAATATTTCTGTAATTTGATCTGGTGTTATATTTTGAATTGTTGATAAATAATGCTTTTTTCTGTCAATTTTCTTCACACTACTTATGAAGGAGATTATTGTTTGTTGGGGAATGACTTCACAGGCCCGGTAGCCTTGCATTATTTCAATCAAACATGAGAACAGACTGGGCTATTTGGTCATGAAAAGCATCACAATCCAACCTATCAGCAGATACTACGCATGCACACTTTCAGCCGCAGTGCAAGCAGTAGAAACTCCAGCAATTTTGTTCCCCTTAACAAAGACATGCTGAAGCCAATTGTAGTATGTTCCTACTGTTTCCATTGAAAGGATGACGTGTGGTTTTAGATAATTCTTCTTGGGTAGTTTGAGAAAGCGTTTTTGAAAATCTCATCTTTTAATTGGACAGGGTCGTAGAATTGTGTACATTCTTAAAGGCATTTGGCAACTTGTACTCGGACCCTTGCACCCTATTGTCTGAGACTAATGAGGACATAGCTATAAATGCAGAGCATTAAAGTTCTGCACCTGTCTGATCAGCTGATTAACAAAGTGGCACAGGGAGGGGTTATATAGAGAGAATACTATATCTGCTATCCCGTTGAGCATGCTTTACATTTGGCAAAAGGTCAATGTTTCCAAAGACAATCTAAGCTTCTGTTGACTCTTCCATTCCTGTTAGCTGAATTATTTTATTCAGCAATGAAGGTGGCCATTAAAGAGGAAATATTGCCATAACAGAGGTAACTTATTTTAGAATATTTAATTCAAAACAATGCAACATAAAATTTAAGATATTCTGTTAAATTTGACGCATCAACAGTGAATAAGATTTTCGATCAAAGCTGGGTGCACTAGCATCCATCAGATGCATGTTCTGTGTAGCACAGTATCCATGTCTACACTCAATATTTCAAAATTTAAATGCTGCACAAATCGTCAAAGGACAAGATATGAAGAACTTTCACAATCTCCGGCCCAGTGCACAAATGAAGTAATTTTGTCTCAGCTCAGCTGGGATTTTAAATGGTCGCGGGACACTGGCGTTAACAATCAGAGTATCATTACACTTGCAGGCACTGCACTAAACCTTACACCAGGAGACTATTTGATAGCATGCATCTTTCTTAACAAGATGCAAAATAAGAAACACATTTGCCTGTTATTAAACCCCGCTCATAAGTGGTTGCAGGGCTCTTTTTTTGCTAAATATCGGGAGGACCCAGGGGGATTGGTGTATGGTAACTAGGGATGAATTTCAGACAGGGAACCTTTTAAACCAGCAGTGAAGGAATCTGAAGCATCAGACCATGAACATCAGTTTTAAATGCTTTCTCCTTGCCAAAGGAGTAAACACTTAGTAAAAGAGGGGGGAGAAATGAGAACGCTGACACGGATTGGATAAATACACTGGATGGATTGAGGACATTAAGCACGGTTTTAAATCTGGCAGTACATTAAAGGCTTACACTTCTTTTAAGATGGCTCACAAGCCCACTTTATGCAATATGGAAAAGATTAAGGATATTAATTCATCTACCACCTAATCAATTATAGGTTATGTACTGGACTTCTGTTTCTGCACAGTATTCATCATCAAATTTACACTGGACTGTCTGTGTTGTTCCACAGATTTCGTATACACTGGCACATGAGGTGCACAATAGTAATATGATATATTTAAAAGGGTTTCGTATGCCGCTAAAGCACGCAAGCAGTCCATCTTATCTCAGCACTACTTAAGCACCTTTTCTTTGACATGGTTGATTACTGAAGCACTTTGGAACCACTTTGGAATCTTTGCACCAACTAAGTAAAACAAAACTACAGATTGCCGACAATCTACATGGTAATTTAACACGTTTCTCACCAATTTCCTAAAATCTACTAACTGGGCATAAATCTAGAGTGCATTGCAGTGGCAACACAAGCAATTTAATCATTCCAGGTATAGGGCTGTGTTATTTACAGCTCAGCATCTTTTCTGTCTGGGACTTCAGCATGAGAAATTCCACTTTTTAACCAGCTGCATACAATTGTTGCAAAAGGTTACAGTGTGTATTAAGCTCTTTCTGTGTGACAACACAATTATTTTACTCTTGTGAGTATCCTGGATGCTGTCGATGGCTCCAAAACTGTATTCTTGTATCCTTGAACTTGAGGATAAAATGTTTTCCATTCGGGATCAGAATACAACTAATTTGGGGTTATTTAAAAATTAGCCAAATTTTACAATTATACCAATATTCACAAAGACTGATTTGTGTGTGCAGATAGTATACAAGTGAAAATACATCTATTATTTTACCCAAAGTTGCTTTTATTTTAATCATCAGAGCAAATTGTGTTCTACAAATCACTCTTAAACTTGCTCCTTACTTAGATACTAACGAACATAGTAGCCTATTTTTGTCATGGTAATTATTTATTTCATCCTAATACACTGTAACCCAAAATGCTGTTTTATTCAGTACTTCAGCCATTTCAACAATATTGTTGCTTTGACTATATTTACCATATATTTGGGCAGACAATCCAGCAAAAACGAACAGTTTTTTTCTGGCACACTTTTTTATTTGCCTTTTAATTCAAATTATTCTTTTCAGCAGCTTCAGGAACATGAGGAACTTAAAGTTAAACAATAGTTATTAAGATAATTACCATGTAATACATATTTATACTGATTCTACCTACTGACAGCATCAATTTAAGTTACCTTAAAATTCCATAGACCTAAAATGCTTTTTTAAAGTGTTTTTTCTCATGTCTAGATGACACATTTACCATAGTAATCAAATGGAATAATCATTCAAGGCTAACACCTTAACTGCAAGATCAAGCCGAAAAATCCTATTTTCATGCATAAATATTCCACATTAACACACAAAGTCACTAATGCCTTGTAATGTACAGTTGAATCACTATATTCTCTGAAATTCACATACATTTGTCTCATAAACATGTAGTAGTTATGTTGTTTCAATCAATGTGCTTCAAAATAATGGCTACTGCATAACTATCCCTGATGGTAAGTATAAAATATTAAGGACTGCTGAAATATATGATAATGAGATTTGGCCATATTCTCTAAAATACTAGTTACTAGAAGACGGCAGCTAACTCATTAAATTACAATATGCATGATATGAAGTTTAAACTGAAAAATACAAACAAAAATTACAGTTATTGTATTAGACAGAAAGAACAGCACTAATGCTTTTTTAATGTAATATTTAAATTACTGCTGGCTAATGCAGGGTGCTCTGTTCATTTCCATTGCTGCCAAGGGTTCAAGGGGGAAAAAAATTAAAGTAAATTTTTTTATAATCAAGGTACAACTGCCCTGTGCAGCAAGTGGCACTCATCTAAATAGCCTCTGCCCCTATTATGTCTGTCTTTCATTCTCTGGGCTATTGAATTCAATATACAAAAACTCCATCATACAACAATATAATTTCTCTGTCTGGATAAGGAAGGATTCTGGGTAATTGGTTGGCTGCAGTTCACTCATTGTTCACAGCTGCCATCAGGAGATTCATAGAGCGTCTGGAGAGATTTCCCCCTCGTGCTTATTCCACCCTCGGAAAAAAGTCATTTGTCTGATTTATTTATGATGCAATGAAGGTATGCTGAATGGATCAGGATAACCTAACACTGGTCAAACTGTCTGTCAGTAAAGATAAAGTACACTCATACTCCAATAGGCACACAGTTTTTAACCATCTCCACGCTAAAGCCATTGTCATGTGCATCACTGTTCCATATATAAGTGCTACCTTATAAAACAAAAACAAAATGAATTTGCACAGCTTGGTGCACTTCTGTTATGGTGTGTTGCACTTATTTTAAATATACCTGCTATATCTTTGACATCCAGTTCAGTTCTTTGTTGGTTTTATAATCCTGCAAACTGGTCAGCAAATGTAGATTATTAAAGTAATTACCGGCCTCTTTCTCTGCTGCCCTAAATAGCCTTTAACATTACAGGTTAACTGCTTTCTGTCATAATGCAAACATTATTTTCCTAGTCTATCAGGCACCATTCACAAAGAATAAGAAATAGTGATTATTTGTAGGCAAGACTAGCCCCTGCAGGCACAATCTGCTACTGCAATCACAGAGACATCAAACGCTTTGATATTCTGTTTTTGTTGGAAAAGTCCATGGAGAGGGGTTGTTTTTCAAAGCAAGTGCTTCATAAACTAGTTACACTTTCACCAAAAATGAACAGACTGCATTCTAGCAGAATTTAAAATAGTCACGTAATGAATGTCCAAAAGGTTTTATCCCTCTGTGTGGTAAGGTATCAATTCAGTCCTGAGGTGCTATCCCACTCAATGTAGAGTCGTGGGATTAATATCAGAGATGTAAACAATAACAATGACAGAGTCACACTGTTAAATGGTGAGGTCGGTAAAGTATCAGATAGCCTAACCTTGTATGATGATAATGTGTGTATAGGTTAAGCAATAAATAAGATTTCCTGCGGAAATTTCCTGCATGAATTCAAGCAGCATTATTTTGGGGTACTACACAGTACTGGAGCCAAACACACAACAAAGAAGTATAGTGGCAGAATAGGTATTGAGAAGCAACAAAAGTCAGCAATTGAAATGAACCTTGAGGTCCAGAGGAATGGACATACCTTTTATATAAAGACTCACCAAGATAATACCACCTGATGAAGGAGCGAAGCTCCGAAAGCTGGTGTGCTTCCAATTAAACCTGTTGGACTATAACCTGGTGTGTGATTTTTAACCTTGTACACCCCAGACCAACACCGGCATCTCCAAATCAAGATAACAGGACATTGTGTAATTGCCCAAGGTTGGATATGGACCTGAGGGACTAGATAGCAGTGAACAGCAACCTGAAGCAGCAAACAGACCCAGTCACAAGTACAGAAACAGGACCAGAGAATCCAACCCAGCAATCCTGGTAACACCTGAGGCAGCAGAGGGTCAACTTCAGGCCCGGGAATGTGAAAGGAATGGTAGTACTACTTCAGGATTGAATAAGAAAGGTCAGAGCAAGGAGTATCCGAACAAAGAGTGATTTAATACAAGGAGTGTCCGAAATAAGAGTGACGAACTTAGAGCATGGATCAGTACTTGGGGCTAAATGTTGTGGCCATGCGGAGACATGGGTTTCACAGGAGCAGGAATGGTTGTTTGATGTTCCAGGGTTTAGAACATTTAAAAAGAACAGGGAGGGTGGAAAATGAGGAGGGGATGCAGCATTGCTAATCAGACAGTGCATCACAGCTACAGAAATAAAGGTTGTTGAGGAAGGTTTGCCTACTGAGTCAGTATGGGTGGAAGTTAGGAACAGCAAGGGAACAGCCACCGCATTGGGGGTTTTCTACACACCACCTAATGGCAGTAGAGAGATTGAAAAACTCATAGGCGAGCAGATTCTCAAAAAATGCAGAAGTAGCAGGGTTGTTATGATGGATGATTTCAACTTTCCCAATATCGACTGGAACCTCCTAAGTGCAGATGGTTTGGATGGAGCCGTTTTTGTCAGGTGTGTTCAGGAGGGTTTCCTTACTCAGTATGTGGACAGACCAACGAGGGGAGAGGCCATTTTGGATTTGGTGCTCCACATTTGCGTGGAGTCTGAGCAGCTAGGGAAAGCCTTGAATGAGTTTTTTGCTTTGGTTTTCACCAAGGAAAGGGAACTTGTTGTGAATGAAAACTTAGAGGAGCTGGGATCCAGTCTTGACTAGATCAAGATTGATGAAGTTGATGTGCTGGAAATTTTGGAAAATATTAAGATTCACAAGTCCCCAGGGCCAGACCAGAATTATCCTAGGCTGCTCCGGGAAGGGAGAAAGGAGGTTGCTAAGCCGCTGGCGAGGATATTTGCTCCTCACTCTCCACGGGAGTTGTACTGGAGGATTAAAAGGAGGCGAATGTTGTTCCTCTTTTCAAGAAGAGTAATAGGGAAATCCCTAGCAATTACAGACCAGCCAGTCTTATGTCTGTGGTCAGCAAAGTTTTGGAAAGAATTCTGAGGGGTAGGATTTATGACTATTTGGCAAAGCATAGTGTGATTAAAGGCAGTCAACATGGTTTTGTGAGGGGCAAGTCATGCCTCACAAATCTTATTGAGTTCTTTGAGGAGGTGTCAAGACAGGTCGACGAAGGTCGAGCAATGGATGTGGTGTACATGGACGTCAGCAAGGCATTTGATAAGGTTCCCCATGGTAGGCTCATTCATAAAGTTAGGAGGTATGGGATATAGGGAGATTTGGCTATCTGGATTCAGAATTGGCTGGCTGATAGAAGGCAGAGAGTGGTTGTAGATGAAAAGTATTCTGCCTGGAGGTCAGTGTTGAATGGGGTCCTGCAGGACTCTGTTCTTGGGCCTCTGCTCTTTGTAGATTTTAATAAATGACTTGGATGAGGAGGTTGAGGGATGGGTTAGTAAATTTGCAGGTGACACTAAGATTGGAGGTGTCGTCAATAGTATAGCCGGCTACTGCAGGCTGCAGTGTGACATAGACAGGATGCAGAGCTGGCAGGTGGTGTTCAACCTGGATAAATGCGAAATGATGCATTTTGGAAGGTTGAACTCGAATGCTGAATATAGGATTAAAGACAGGATTCTTGGCAGTGTTAAGGAACAGAGGGATCTGGGTGTGCAAGTACATAGATCCCTCAAAGTTGCCACCCAAGTGGATAGTGTTGTTAAGAAAGCATATGGTATTTCGGCTTTCATTAACAGGGGGATTGAGTTTAAGAGCTGCGAAATTTTGCTACAGCTCTATAAGTCCCTGGTGAGCCCACACTTAGAATATTGTGTCCAGTTCGGGTCGCCCTACTATAGGAAAGATACAGGGGCTTTGGAGAGGGTGCAAAAAAGGTTTACCAGGATGCTGCCTGGACTGGAGGGCTTGCCTTATGAAGAAAGGTTGAATAAGCTCAGGCTTTTCTCTCTGGAGAGAAGGAGGAAGAGAGAAGACCTGAAGACCTCATCAAGGTATACAAGGTAATGAGTGGAATAGATAGCGTCAATAGCCAGAGACTTTTCCCCAGGGCAGGACTGAATGGTATGAGGAGTCATAGTTTGAAGATATTAGGATGAAGGTATAAAGGAGATGTCAGAAGTAGGTTCTTTACGCAGAGAATTGTGAATGCATTGCTAGCGGTGGTAGTGGAAGCAGAGTCATTAGGAACATTTAAGTGACTGCTGGGCAAGCACATGAATAGCAGTGAGTTGAGGGGTGCTTAGGTGATGTTATTATATTTTACATTAGGATTAAACCTCAGCACAACATCATGGACCAAAGGGTCTGTTCTGTGCTGTACTTTTCTATGTTCTATGTAGCAACCAGATCAATGTGTTACTTTGTGCAATGGCCAATATTGTAAATGATGTTTTGGCAAGACAGAGTGCAGCCTCATATGAGCTGATATTAAACACATTTGGCATATACTTAAGGTGCTCACCAAAACTTAACTTTTGACTGGGCAAAGCTTAACAGGGCAATAGATATCCTGGATTCATTCATTAACGATCTTTATAGGCTGACAGAAAACTGTGCTCAAGAAACTGTGCCTGTGACTGATGACTGGATCATAGTTGAGATAGCAGATAAGATCTTATCAAATGTATTGCAAGCCGCAAAAGATCTAACTTCAGAGATTTTTGAGACAATGGAATTTTAGAAACGGAGTTAGGTTATTCATTCATCAGGACAATGTTGGGCCAAGGGAAAATAAAATTACGTGAGGCAACTTAGTTTGTACTGCACAAAGGAGAAAGTTGATGTGGCAGGAACAAGAAGTACAAATAGGAAGAACATCCAGCAGGGGGAGCACAGGGGCAAAACTGTAGAGAAACTGGTCATTTTAAAGCAGTCTGTTGTTCCTAAGATGCAGATAATACGCAGTCAAAGACCACATCAAGAGCTTCAAAGGAAACCACAGAAAAACCTTCTTAGGAGAAATGAATGATAATGCAATCAAATGCAGGAGTGTCAAGCTTGAAGTAATTTAACACCCAAAAGAACTTAAAACTAGACATGGAACCACTATTTTGGTATGATCAGACCAAATTAAATGGTGAAAACAAATTAAATTGCAGTGTATTTATGAAATTGAGAGATCCAGGAGGAACTTCATTAAAAGTAAAAGAGCAACTCATGCCAAAGCTCAGATATAAAAGAAGAAGAATCTTGGAATCTCTGTATGTTGTTCAAAATCAAAACCATTCTCTAGTCAGCAGAAGATCACGTTTAAAGCCAAAATTAATGTACAAGGCTGACGAAACTGATGATGCTAAACAAACAAATGAATTTCATAGTGAGTTCCTGAAATTATTACCAGGACTAGAAGACTGCAAACATTACATCCTTGTTCAATAAATGTCATAAGGGTAATTACAGTTTGATTTTAGTGTTGGTAAGCTTTTGGAAACATTCTTTTAGCATAGAAATCATGCTCCCATAGATGAAGGTGGGTTAATTTGGAAGAGTCATCATGGATTTCTCAAGAGGAATATATGTTTACCAAACTTGCTTGAGTTTTTTGAAGAGTGAATAGGAAGGTTCGATGTGGCAGACCTGGATTTCCTGAAGGTGTTGAATGCAGTGCTACACAACAGACTTGTGAGAAAAGTTGTAGGTCATGCTATAAAAGGGACAGTAGTAAAGTGGATACAAAATTGGCTGAGTGACAGAAAACAGAGAGTAACTGGAAATTGATACTTTTTGAGCTGGAGTAAGGTTTGTAGTACAGTTCCCCAGGCATTGGTATTGGGATCTTTGCTTTTCCTGATGTTCGCATTCACAATCTGGTTTGCAGGGGTCAATTTCAAAACTGGCAGTGGGAATGAAACTTACAAGTATTGTAAACTGTGAAGACAGTGTGGAACTTCAAAGGAACATGGAAAAAATGGAGGAGTGGGCAGAAAGGTGGCAGATGAAGTTCAGTGCAGAGGTGTGAGATGATGCTCTGTTAGGAAGGATACTGAAATACAATATAGAGGGTAAAATTCTAAAGGAAGTGTAGGAGTAGGGGGACCTGGATGTATACGTACACTGATCTGTTAAATTGCCTGTAGTGTCCAGGGATGTGCTGACTATAGATGGATTAGCCATGGGAAACGTAGGGTTACAGGGATGGGTGGGTCTGGGTGGGATGGTCTTTGGTGGGGTGGAGTGGATGTGATGGACTGAATGGCCTGCTTCCACACTGTAAGGATTATATATTAATCCATAATTGTGGGTGCCAATGAACAATGATGGATGCATTAGGGCAAGTGCAGAAGTGATTTACAAGAATGGTTCCAAAGATGAGCAATTTCAGTTATCAAGGAAGAAATTGGGTTTGTTCCCCTTTTAGAAGAAGGCCAAGAAGAGATTTGATAGGGGATTTAAAATCATGATCAAGCTGGATAGATAGAGGATGGTGTTCTGCCTGCAAAGGGACCAACAACAGTGGAGCATAGAATTAGAGTGATGTGCAAAAGAAGCAAGGGAGATGTAAGAAAAAACTTTTTCACATAGCCAGTAGTTCAGATATGGAATGCACTACCTGGAAATATAATGGAGAACGGTTCAATTGAAGTAATGGATGACTATTTGGATATTAGGGTGTGGGAAAAATCACTAGGTTAGTGTGAAATATCAATGCTTGTTTGAAGAGCTAAACAGGCACAATCGGTCAAATGACTTCCTTCAGCACTGTGAACATCCTGTGATTATGAATAGTAAAGTCAAAAACCAAACATCACGTTGTCTTACAAAATAATGCCAAACTAATTTGCTTATTCACTCCAAGAAAGGGCCTCAGATAAAGAGAGAATATATTACAAAAACAGGAGTTCTCTCACCAGTCATCATGTCAACAAGATGGTGTTCATGATACAGTCCCAAAACCAAATAGTTCTGAGAGAATCGGTGCGGATTCAACAAAGCAAAGGAACATCAGACCTACCCAATGGTCTTAGAGGCTGAATGCTCGAAACATCGAATTCCCTATTCCTGAGATGCTGCCTGGCCTGCTGTGCTTTGACCAGCAACACATTTTCAGCTGTGATCTCCAGCATCTGCAGACCTCATTTTTTACTCTTAGAGGCTGAAAGTCTGGAAAAACTAACCAAGAGCACCCTATTCATCAAACTGAATGCTAACGATGGATTTTGTAAATTACTCCAGGATGAAGACTTCAGAAAGTTGAATACAATCATCACTTCCTCCTCATGACATTGTTTTAAAAGGTTACCTTTGGAATTGATTTGGAGGTGCCAGTGTTGGACTGGGGTGTACAAAGTTAAAAATTACACAACACTAGGTTATAGTCCAACAGATTTAATTGGAAGGCACTAGCTTTCAAAGCACTGCAGATGTATTATAAATTCTGTATCTTACAATATTATACTCCACAACCACCTGATGAAGGAACAGCACTCTGAAAGCTAGTGCTTCCAAATAAACTTGTTGGACTGTGATCTAGTGTTGTGTGATTTTTAACTTTGTACACCTTTGGAATTGCTCCAGAACTTTACAACACATTGGTAAACATTGATGGTGTAATTTGTCACATGGATAATGGGTTGTTACATGGATCCATGAAAGAGGAATGTAACATAAGTGTCAGAATAATAATGAAAATGCGGCAGAGTACAGGTCCAACACTGAATGAAAAGTGTGATTTTTCAAATCCTAACCTTAAATTTCTCAAACACTGCCTTCGATCAAATGGAATGACAGTTTACTTGAAAAAAATAGGAAAAATTTCGACCAGCTGGGTATGTCAGAACTTCAAAAATGCGTCAATGTAGTCAAGCAAGAAGGCAAATCTTGACTGAATTTGACCAAGTCCTTGAGGTAATTTTTAAGGCAGGGTCAACAATGGTACTGGAGCTTTGGCCAGGAAGATGCTTTTGAAGAATTCACACAACTCCAGATGTCTTCAGAAAGCTTGGTATATTATGATCTAATTGAACTGATTATAATAATGGCAGATGTATCATTCAAAGGTTTAGGACTTTTTGGATTAGGCACTCTTTCAGATGCAATACAATGGAAAACATAGATCATCTACAGTGCCTCTAGATAATGACAGAAATTAAACAGCATTACACCACGGTTGGAAAAAGAAGCTTTAGTGGCATAGGTACGTGAAAAGTTTTCAGATTATGTGACATAATTACCTTTTATAGAGTTAAAAATCACACAACACCAGGTTCTAGTTCAACAGGTTTAATTGGAAGCACACTAGCTTTCGGAGCGACGCTTCTTCATCAGGTGATTGAGATCACAATCACCTGATGAAGGAGTGTTGCTCCGAAAGCTAGTGTGCTTCCAATTAAACCTGTTGGACTATAACCTGGTGTTGTGTGATTTTTAACTGTGTACACCCCAGTCCAACACCGGCATGTCCAAATCATGACCTTTTATAGAGTCATACAGAACGGACCCTTCAGTCCAGCTCATCTATGCCAACCAAGTTTCCCGAACTAAACAAGTCTCATATGCCTGTATTTGGCCCATATCCCTTTAAACCTTCCCCATTCGTGTCTCTCTCCAAATGTCTTTTAAATGTTGTAACTGTACCTGCATTCACCATTTCCTTTAGCCGTCCATTCCATCCATGAACCACCCTCTGTGAGAAAATGTTTCCCCTCAGGTCCCTTTTCCTCTCACGTTAAAAATATACCCCCTGGTTTTGGACACCCCATTCCTAGGACAAAGTCAATGGCTATTCACCCTATCCATGCCCGTCATGATTGTATAAACCTCTACAGGATCACCCTCAACTTCTGACCCTCCAGGGAAAGAAGTCCCAGCCTATCAAGCCTATCTTTATACCTCAAACATTCCAGTCCCAGCAAATCCTGGTAAATCTTTTCTGAACCCTCTGCAATTTAATAATATCCTTCCTATAGAAGAGTGACCATAACTGTACACAGTACTCTAAAGGTGGCCTCACCAATGTCCTGCCGGACATCAACATGACATCCCAACTCATATACTCAATGGTCTGACCAGGGAAGATAAGCATGTTAAATGTCTTCTTAACCACCCTGTCTACCTGTGACGTAACTTTCAAACAGCTATGTATCTGAACCCCTAGGTATCTGTGTTTGACAATACTGCCCAGTTACCATGGACTATTTGGATGCTTTTCTGAACTCAGAATAAATAATTAAGAATCATTAGGCATGATTCAGTGATTGATACTAAGATTCATAAGGCATGATTACAAGGGAAATACTAAACAACAGGGGACAGACTCTCATGGAGACAATCATGCTGAAGAAAACAAGAGGAGATATGCATCAAAAATTATTAAACACTGACCAGCTAGTGAAAGAAAATTGCAAAGAAAATGCAAGAGACAGGAAAAGTGCATGAACAGGATGAAGAATTTCTTCAAATCTGGAATTATAACTCAAAATGACGGATATGCAGCAATCTGTACCCACAGTCCAATATTGTGCTAGAACTTTTAATAACATAAACATCTCAATGTCATTGATTACACATTGCCAGTTTTTAATGACAATTAGTAATACAAAGAGCCCTGTGACTTGATACTCTCAAAAGACTTCAAAATTTATTTGGGATCCCAAGAGTTGTAGGAGAGTGCAACGATCAGTCCAGTGACCCAGCATCACTCTCTAATTTGCAAACTGTATTCCTTGTTTTGCAAATATCCAAAAGGGAAGTAAACCACTATTACCCTCACTTTTTAAGTCAAGGATGTGGGAGCACCTGAGAATGCATTTATTTGCATTCAGAGGAAAAATCTTCATTGACTTGGCTAATTAGTTTTCATGATGGATTGAAGTCTACATTTTGCAGAGTGTCATAGTAGAAACAGAACATAGTCACTGAAAATAATTTACTGAATGCATGGGATGCCAAACATAACAGCAACAGATAATGGTCCACAGTTTACATAGTAGCAGTTTAAGAGATTTACATGCGGATACAACTTCATTCATGTCACCAGATCACCTGAATATTCTCAAGCAATTGGAGAAGCTGAGACAGGAATGCAATAAATATAAGCATTACTGAATATAAATTAAATCTTGCTGTATTGAATTACCAATCCCTACTACTGCAGAATAACTTACCACCAGAGTTACTGATGGGAAGGAGATTAAGAATGTAACTTCCATCTGTGGTTCATATGTTAAAACTTAACAGCACTGTGAATGACCATAATAGGTTGAAACAGCAGAAGGCTGTGCAAAGGGTCAAATAAGCTTTAAAGACTCTATAAAAGGTACAGGGTGCAAGAATTCCCAGTGCAGAAGCCCATCAAAATATCCAACAGAGAGAATGTATAATAGTAGAAAAGAAAACACCACAACCAAGATTGTCTGTGAAGAAACCAAGCCATAAGGAGAAACAGCAATGCAAAACATCGTCAAACAAGAAAACGATAGAAGTGTGTGGACTTATTACTCCGAAAGAGAGCTCTACAACTCAACAAGAAAACAGCCACACTAACAGATGGAAGAACACAGAACATCCGCAACCTCAAAAGGAAAACCAAATCAAGGAGATTAGTTAAAAAAGCATAAAGACTAACCCTGTGAAATCTGAGACTTTGCAGGGATACAATAAAATATAAAAATAATGAGGATAATAACTTAGTGGAGATGTAGAGTAAAGGAATTAATATCAGAAACATACATGGTGATGTCAGAATGGCATGTTTAAGCAGAGAAAGCTGGAAGGGAGACAGGGCTCTCACAGTGTGTAAAGAGAATGTGTGTAGAGAACAAGCTGTCAATAAAGAGTTTGCAGAAAGTACCATGGACTCAAGCAACATATTTTCATGAGAAGTGTGAGACCCAAATATACACAACACGGGATACAATTGTATTTCACTACCACCAATATATTTAATTTAGGTCAAAAATAATATTTGAAATAAATTAACAAATTCTAAAAAATGAATTTGTGGAAAATAACAATGAAAATGAAATGTATGAGCCAAGAATTTTCATCCAGAATGAAAACTGGAAGTTGGGACAGTTTCCATGTTCTGACACTACCACAGATTTCACACAGACCACCACCACCCCCCCCCACTCCCCCGCCCCCCCCCCCCCCCATGACAAAATTGATACTAACACCATAGATTGAACCATCTTCCAGACAGGTTCATAGACAAAGAGAACAAAGAACAAAGAAAATTTACAGCCCAGGAACAGGCCCTTCGGCCCTCCAAGCCTGAGTCGGTCCAAATCTACTGTCTAAATCTGTCACCCATTTCCAAAGCATCTGTATCCCTCTGCTCTCCTCCTACTCATGCATCTATCCAGATGCATCTTCAATGAATCTACCGTGCCTGCCTCTACCACCTCTGTTGCAACACATTCCAGATACCCACTACCCTCTGTGTGGAGTATTTGCTGCGTGTATCCCCCTTAAACTTTTCACCTCTCACCTTGAAAGCGTGACCTCTCGTTATTATATCCTTCACTCTGAGAATAAGCTTATCTTTATCCACTCTGTCTATACCCTTCATGATTTTGTAAACCTCAATCAGGTCCCCCCCAATCTCCTTTTTTCTAATGAAAACAAACCTAACCTATTCAACCTCTCTTCATAGCTAGCACCTTCCTTACCAGGCAACATCCTTGTAAACCTGCTATGCACCCTCTCCAAAGCGTCCACATTCTTTTGGTAATGTGGTGACCAGAAGTGTACACAATATTCTAAATGCAGCTGAATCAACGTCTTGTACAGTTTTAACATGACCTGCCAGCTCTTATACTCAATATCCCGTCCAATGAAGGCAAGCATACCTTTGCCTTCTTGATCACTCTATCCACCTGTGCAGCAACCTTCAGGGTACAATGGACCTGCCCTCCCAGATCTCTCTGCCCATTAACGTTTTCCAAAGCTCTTCCATTCATTGTATAATTCACTCGAGAATTAGTCTTGCCTAAATTGATCACATCACCTTTGTTTGGATTGAACTCCATCTGCCACTTTTCAGCCCAACTCTCCAGTCTATCTACATCCTCCTGTATTCTTTGACAGTCCCTTATGCTTTCTGCTACTCCGTGAATCTTCGAGTCATCTGCAAACTTGCTAATCATACCAACAGTGCCCTCTTCCAGATCATCAGTGGCCCCAATACTAATCCCTGCGGAACACCACTGGTCACCTTTCTCCATTTCAGGAAACTCCCTTTAACTACTATTCTATGCATCCTGTTGCTCAACCAGTTCTTTATCCACATAGCTCGAACAACCTGCACACCATGTGACTTCACTTTCTCTATTAGTTTACCATAGGGAACCGTATCAAATGCCTTACTGAACTTCATGTATATAATATCAACAGTCCTTCCTTCATCTATCAAACTTGGTCACTTCCTCAAAGAACTCTATTAAGTTGGTAAGGCACGATCTAACCCGCACAAAACCATCACTGATAAGCCCATCCTTTTCTAAATATAAATAGATCCTACCTTCTCCAGCAACTTTCCCAACACTGATGCCAGGCTCAGATCTTCTTGGATGCAAGGGAGAGAGGTGGTTCCTTCTCCCAATGGATGGTAGGAGTAAGCAAACATGTGCAGTAGAGTAATAGTTAGGTAATTGACAGCAGGAATGTGGTGTGAAAAACTGGTTCCTTGTATCAGAAAAGATTTAAGGAACCCAAATAACGTTGAGTGCAACATTAGCCCTCAGGACCAATCTCAAGGTGTAGGTTGTTAGTGAACATGGGAGAGGTATAGTGTCCAACTCATTTATTGACCCCTCAGAATGCTCACAATCATAGCACTGCTGAGGAGCTACCAGCTCTGAAGCATGAAGGTTCTCATTAATATGAGAAGCTGGCATCGGCCGTAAACATGGGCAGTACCCTGTCTCATACTTTTTTTATCCTCGCAGGAGAAATGGGCACATAATGTCCAGGAGAGGGCCCAGATTGATGGAAGAGTGTCCTACCTTGGAGTGATTAGAACCATGGAGAAGGAAGGCATGTGGGCAATGAGGAATATAGGATAGTGAAGTGGACATCCATGGTGGAGATGGTGACTTAAGAATTAAATACATTCATTATTGACGTTGTACTTCACCCACTCAACAGTATATCAAAGACTGAGCTATATTGGGAAGACATCACACTGTTTATGCTCTCCAAGTCTGGTTGTAATGGTCTCTTTTGGTGCCTCGCACAGATGCTAAAGTGTAGGCAATAAGACTAACTCCCTAACATCACTGGGCCAGCAGAATAGCAGGAGACCTCAGGAGAAATATCGACACACCTTGCAAGTATTCCCCCCCATTAGTGCAGACACAGGCACCTTGGCAGACCACACATGCAGTTAGCAATGGTGACACTGGGTAACCATCATGAAACTACTGTGCAAGAGGAGGTACCAGAGGCAGTGATTAGGCAATCCAATTCCAGTCAAGAGCACATAAAACTTTCCAATTAATCAAACGGACCTCAGAACATCTGTCTCAAAAGATATGTTGACTGAAGCAGTGGGCAAATGTACAACTTTGCAAATTGCTATCATACAAAATTATTATTACATTAGCGTGCAATAAACCACCTTTTTAACAATTAGGTAAATTACTTACGACTCATATTTGATTTTAGTAAATATTTTTCATGTTAACTTAATCATTTGCTAATTGGCAAAAATAATAATCTGGTTTGAAAATGACACAAAATTGGAGGTGTAGTGGACAGCGAAGAGAGTTACCTCAGATTACAACAGGATCTTGATTAGATGGGCCAATGGGCTGAGGAGTGGCAGATGGAGTTTAATTTAGATAAATGCCAGGTGCTGCATTTGGGAAAGCAAATCTTAGCAGGAATTTTACACTTAATGGTAAGGTCCTAGGGAGTGTTGCTGAACAAAGAGACCTTGGATTACAGATTCATAGTTCCTTGAAAGCAGAGTTGCAAGTAGATAGGATAGTGAAGCCGGCTTTTGGCATGCTTTCCTTTATTGGTCAGAGTATTGAGTGCAGGAGTTGGGAGGTCATGCTCTGGCTGTGCAGGACATTGGTTAGGCCACTGGTGGAATATTGTGTGCAATTCTGGTCTTCTTCCTATCTGAAGAATCTATCGATATGTGAAACTTGAAAGGATTCAGAAAAGATTTACAAGGATGTTACCAGGGTTGGAGCACTTGAGCTATAGGGAGAGGCTGAATAGGCTGGGGCTGTTTTCCCTGGACTGTTGGAGGCTGAAGGGTGATCTTATAGACGTTGATACAATCATGAGGGGCATGGATAAAATAAATAGACAAAGTCCTTTTCCCTGGGAAGGGGGAGTCCAGAACTAGAGGCATAAGTTTAGGTTGAGAGGGGAAAGATATGAAACAGATCTAAGGGACAATTTTTTCATGAAGAGGGTGGTGCGTGCATGGAATGAGCTGCCAGAGGAAGTGGTGAAGGCTGGTACAATTGCAACATTTAAAAGGCATCTGGATGGGTATATGAAGAGGTAGGGTTTGGAGGGATATGGGCCACGTGCTGGCAAATGGGACTAGATTAGGTTGGGATATCTGGTCAGCATGGACGGGTTGGACTAAAGGGTCTGTTTCCTTGCTGTACATCTCTATAACTATGACTCTATAACTATCACTGTTTTTTTTGCTGGTTTTTCCTTCTGGGCTAACAGCTGCTATGTCTGATCTGATCACCTCACTGAAAATTAAAACTTTTATCTTGGACAGGCTGCAATGGACTTGGCATTGCCAGTTGATTGCTTCATATGAACAGGTGCTTCTAGGACCTACTTCCTCCCCTGCCCTTATGAAACTGGTTAAAGGCAGGAACTAATGCAGGACCTCTGGGCAATAGCTTTCTTTTGTCCTCCCTTCATTTAGGGCTGATCAGATACTTGAATATGTGCTTCCTAGTGTACAGATAGCTTCCGTGATATCATCTCTGTGCCTCTGTCTCAGATTCTAATAGATGGGTAAACAGCCATCACTTTAGGGAATATCCTTTATACACTTGAATCTATCGATAAGCATTAGGGGATGAAGGGGAAGGGAGAGAGAAGAGCTCCAGTAGCCTGATGTGGAAAAATGAAATTGTCTTACCACTTACACACACATGGAAGGAGCTCATCTTGTGACTGAAGTTGAAGGTGAGAAAGTGGAAGCCCTTCCTGTTCTGGAATCTTGCTTTTCCAAGAATATTATCGATGATCTCATAGTGCTGATGCCACCCCCAGCCCACACAGAAACAAGTAAGCAAATTTCCTCTACCATGCCAACCATAATGAAATCAAGGCTAACCTCCTGTCAAAACCAATAGGCTAATGATTCTTGGTGACTTCAACAAAAGAAATGATGCAGATCACCAGTAGTGGAAAGGGATCATCAAACAAAAATATAGAATGCGGTTTTATCCGCACTAGTCTCGTCATGATGTGTGTTGAGCTGAGCTCTTAATATCCAACATAGTTTTATGCCACCCTGATAGCAGTAATATACCCTGGATGCTGCCTCATTACTGCATTGCCACCCTCATCAAATACATCATCATCAGGCAGAGGGACAGACAGTACATGCATGTAATAAAAACAATACAGTATACAGCAAAAACTACCAGGCTTGTTATGTCAAAACTAAACATCGAAATCATTCCCCCAGACTCTCCCAGGGCATCAAGAAACACAGATAGCTCACAGTGCCAATGCTGAAACAGAAATCTCTCTCAGAAGATTACGAAAGTTGGCCATGAATGGCAAGTGTAGATACACACTGCACTGAGGGTGTTGGGGGACTCTTAGGGATATAGTGTATGTCATGTTAATGACAATATTCTTACAATCACTCATCAGGGATTGATTAAAACTGTGGCTTTGTTTCTTTAAAACAGCAAAGCACATTTAAAGTTACAAAACTGGTATTAGAGCAAAGTGACTGGTTTCTGTGTGTGCAACTTGCACATACCACGCAGACTGACTGATTGGTGGAGGGAAATCAATATACATGCACAGCATCTGGAGTTCTTCAATGGTGAAGTCTCTTTAAGTGAAGGTGCACATAGCAGTGTTTCCACTGCTCGAGAAGCGCTTAGCTGTACACCTTGTAAGTATCAAGATTGATTTGATGAAATAAAGTACCGCAAAAACTACTGGAAGACAATCACTACCTCTGCAGGGTTTACCTCAATGATGAATAATCATTGCCTAATCATGACACATCCTGAAATATCCATACAAGCTCAGAGGAATGCAGGTGCTTGGCTGAATCCGAAAACAAAGTTCAGCTATAAGCAGACTGAAAAGACTGAAAGAGATTTTATATTCATCTAAATCAGTTTACTGCTCCTGACTACTGCTTCACCGCCAATCCTCAATGCTGACAGATCAACACCACTTCCAGTAAAAAGCTCAGCATTTTAACCATATCTTCAATCAGACATTGTCCGGTGAATACTGCTGCCAAAGGCTACCATCAACTGCTGTCTTGATGACCCTCTCATACTCTTAGAAATCACAACTGCTGTCAACCTTCTGTGTAACGAAAATCCCCTGGAGCTGAAGTTATCTCAGCTGAACTTTATGAAACTGAAGGTCAGTTCCTGGTCAAGCAGCTCATTGAACTCTTCTGGTCTATGTGGGACCAAGAAGCTGTCCTTCAAGAATACAAAACTGCCGACAATGTCAACCTGTACAGGCAGAAAGGAGCTCGCCAATCTGCAGCTATCATAGAATCATAAAGGTCTACAGCACAGAAAAAGGCCCTTCAGCCCATCAAGTCCACGCTAATTTTAAAAACAAACCTCAGAACTGAGGAAGGATCATTCAACTCTAAACATAACTCTGACTTCTATCCACAGATGCTGCATGACCTGCTGAGCTTTTCCAGTAATTTCTGTTTTTGTTTCTGATTTATAGCATCCACAACTCTTTCATTTTTTTTGTCCAGTCTATGCAATCTCTCTTCATAACTAAAATTCTCCAGCTCAGGCAACCTCCTGGTAAATGTCGTCTACAGTGTCTCCAGCACAATCTCATCCCTCCCATAAGATGCATTGCAGAACTGCATGCAAAACTCTAGATGTGACCGAATTAACATTTTAAACAGTTACGACATCACCTCCCTGCTCATAAATCATTGAGGAATCTCACCATAGAGGAATTATCTCCATTGCCAGCAAAAATCTTTGCCAGGATCATTCTGAATCACTTGTCCAGTATCTCGAACAGGATCTGCTGTCAGAGTCAGTGCATTTTCAGAAAAGATCAAGGAACCATCAGTTATGGTTTTCCTGAAAGACAGCTGCAGGAGAAATGATGAAAATGTGGACCTCTAAGGCCTGTTTGTTGACTTGACAAAAGCCTTTGACACAATCTGCCACATGGTCCTTTGGAAGATATTGGAAACATTTAGTTGCTCAGAAGATTTCACCACTGTGGTTCAACTGTACCATGACAGATTTCCACACGTCCCAGATGATGGCAATTTCTCTGATCCATTGATATAGTTGTAAATCAGTCCTTATCCACCATTCAAAAGGCACATGTCTTTAGAGTATGGGTGAGTGCAGCTCCAACAACACTCAAGAAGCTTGACATCATCAAGGACAAAGCATCCCATTTGATTGTCTAAAAACTACCCACTTCCTCCACAACTGATGGTCAGTAGCTGCAGTCTGTACTATCCACAAGATGCACTGCAGAAATTCACCAAAGATCCTTCGACAGTACCTGCCAAACCCACAAGCACTTCCATCTAGAAGGACAAGGGCAACAGATACATAGGAACACCACGACTTGCAAGTTCCTCTCCAAGCCACTCATCATCCTGACTTGGAAATGTATCACTATTCCATCACTGTCACTGGGCCAAACTCCTAGATTTTCCCTCCCTAATGACATTGTGGGTTAACCTAAAGCACATGGGCTGCAGTGGTTCAAGGGGGGAGCTCACTATCACCTACTCAATAGCAAGGATGGGCAATAAATGCTGGTCAGCCAGTGATGCCTACATCCCACCTCCTGCTACAAAACTTCTACACTGAGGGTACAGCCTTTGTCTCCTCCTGAGGCCTTCCCCCTCCTCATCCACTGGTATCCATACTTCTGACAGGGTATGGATCTCCTTATCGTCCCTGATACCATTGTGAGCTACAGCTTTCTTTGTGCTTTGACAGCCGGGAGTGGAGATGGCCAAATGGTATTATCACTGAACTGTTAATCCAGAGACCCTTGTAATGTTCTGGGAACCTAGGCTTGAATCCTGCCACAGCAAATGGTGGAATTTGAATTCAATAATAAAAAGAAATCTGGAATTAAGAGTCTAATGATGACTGAGAATCAGTTGTTGGAAATACCCATCTGTTTCACTAATGCCCTTTAGGAAAGGAAACTGCCATCCTTACCTGCCCTGGCCTACATGTGACTTCAGACCCATACCTGTCGTTGACTTTTTGCAATTAGGCCTAGCCAGAGACACCCTCGTCCTGTGAAAGAGTTTTTAAATAGCCATGAACTTGTGTTTGGGTGGACTTGCCCCTGCTCTTGTTCCTCCATGATGTCAGTAGAGCAATAATTAATTGTACTACACAAGCACTTACTGCTCATTTTCCAAACATCCTGTGATGATCCAATTTTGCTGGTTTCCAAATGGCTGAGCCCCTTCTGCATCACCCTTTTGTGGGCACAGACATAACTAATTTACTGGCATAGACGTGAATAATGTGTGCCTGCTACCATTCTAGCTAGTACAGGTAGCCATGCACCAGTATCAAAATAAGAAAATGACACTTAAGGAGCTCTCAATGACTGTGTAACAATATTAATTTCTTTTCATAATAGAACATGGCAGGATGTCAGGGCTGCTCACCCCAACTGTGGTAAAAGGTGCTGGTGTTTTGGGATTAATGTCAGGAAACAGACACAGCAGTGAGTGTTGGAATTTTGTTGCCAGCCCTCCTGCATTCCCACCTTTGGCTGGACCTGGGAGTTGGGCTGTAATGTCTCCCCTTTAGTCAGTTGTCAGCAATTATTGTTTCTTTCTTCCAAAAAATGCAGCAGGTCAAACTAAAAAGGTTGCCTGAAATATTACTTTGTCATTCCATCACCACAATCACTGGAATTGACTGGGGACATTTTGTTTCTAGTGTAAGTCAAAATTCAAAGCAGGAAAATCATTAACAAATATAACAAAAATTTACTGCATTGAAATGTGAGTTTTTTTTAAAAGTATGCACTTAGACTGCATAAATATTTTTGAAACATGCAGCAATTAATTTAAAAATACCTTTGCAGCTTCATTAATTTTAACCTGAATTGATGATCACTTGTACGGACTGATCCAATTGTCAATTTACATCAACTCAACTTTGCAGAGGCAAAATGCTAATCTGAGAAGGAAAGGAATTCAAATCAAAGAAAGATGCTTTTATATGAAAAAGAATTACATCTCAGTATCAGCCAGCAGATGAGTGGCTTGAGTTTAATGTAACTCATTGAAGTTGATCTTTCCATTAATTTTCCAGTATTCATTCACTTTAAAGTATAAGAGGATGTTCTTTATACTCGTTCAAGGAATGTTGATGTCGTTGGCTGAGACAGCAGTTATTAAACATCCCTAGTGCTTTTGAATAGGTGGTGGTGAGCTGCCTTCTTGAAACACTGCTGCCTATTTGATGTAAGTAAACCCACTAACGAGGGAGTTCTAGGATTTTGACTCTGATATCATTGATGTGCTAGCTTCTGTGAACATTTGATTGGTGAAGTGCCCCTCCCAATAGTGTTGGTATGGGAGAGTCATTCACTGGCAGAACAGGAATTCCATTTGTTCTGCTTTGGACTCTGAAAAATGTGCTTGCATATCCTAAAAAGTTTGTATTCAATTTGGTCTTGGTAACAACTCAATGTAGATATTGGGACAAGCAGTGTTCTGATGCAGTTGTGATACCTCTAGTCTGGAAGCTTTAAAGTTGTACTCCAGGACATGATAGGAGTGTGTGTTTATGACACGGTCAAACAGCTTGAGTAGCATCTTGTAAATTCTTTCAACATGTCCCATGGCCTATCAGATTCTCAAGCTTGGCACATAAGCCACAGTCAAATTAAACAATATTGATGTGAAAGACCAATCAAGTTGACTCCACAATTCAATGAGATCATAGCTGATCTGATAATCCAGAACTCCACCTCCCTATAACCTTCCCTTACAAGTTAATATTAAATCAGTCATAGTAACCTTAACTGTTGTGGGAATTAAACCCACATCAGTATGTCATTCTGTATCATAAACTAGCCATCCAGCCAACTGAGCTAATTCTTCTGGTGTATGCATTTTGAAAGAGTAATGGGGCAATTCTATTTTATCACATGTTTCTAAATCTTTAAGCTTCTGTTACATGTACAACAGAGAACTTGGCTAATGTAAGAACAAACAAACGCAGACAAAATACAATTTGGTTTATTTGATTTTATCTTCATTTCTTTTTGTATAATAAACCTGTTTTGTTGTTAAAACAAAATCTGCAGCATTGTGTTTCAGTGAAAGACCATCTCATTATAACCAAAAAAAACCCCATAAGTATGATACATCAAGCCAGTTTTCAGTCTGGGATGTGACTTGCCCAGCAATAACTTCAGTTGAGATCATAACAGAAGCCAATTCCAAACATTTAACAGACTCATTGCTGGTTAGGAATAAATTTTGGTCTTCTAAAATGTCAGTAGAAGCTTGACAATACCATTAGAACAGCTTTTGTCTAGTTGACTTAGACGCATAAGTGGATGGGTAATAAGGAGGAATGGAGTGTTAACTCTTCCTTTTTGTATTTTAACTCCATTACCACAATTTCCACAGAATAGGGAACATTAAAATTTCTCTTGTCAGTTGAAGACTAATTAGTAAAGTTTTGGTTTCCTCCCTAAAGCTTTCTGCTTTTCTTCCTCCTTACATTACATTAACCTAGTTCTCTGTTGTAAAATCAGTTCCACGCTCATGCAAGGTTTTATTAATCATACAGGAGAGGGTCTGTCTATGATAATACTCACTTCATCCCTGGTTACGGCCTGTTCAGACATCGTTATGACATATCTCTTTATGCATATGCTTAGCAACTACTATTAGAATAAAGGTATAGTTAACCCTTTACTCTATATTTTAGGTACAAGTTTGCGGTCAGCAATTCTAATAAACCTTACTTAAGTCAATGGATTTTTGATTATAAATACGTGAAATTCTTGGGACATATAAA
This sequence comes from Hemiscyllium ocellatum, assembly GCF_020745735.1. NCBI lineage: Eukaryota > Metazoa > Chordata > Chondrichthyes > Orectolobiformes > Hemiscylliidae > Hemiscyllium > Hemiscyllium ocellatum. Next base: position 24,619,069 of record NC_083417.1, on the reverse strand, counting down.
TAGTTCTGGTTGAAAATAATTTCTGACATTTCTGTAAAAAATATTTCATTAATTGATTGTGTAAGGTAAGGTGAAGAATTTAATAAAAGATGTAAAGTTGGAAGATTATGTTTTAATGTAGCTCAGATGCAAAATAGGAAAGGTTATTAGGATAGCTGAATAGAGAAAAATTACCGTCATATTTTAGACACTTCCAAATATTTTCTTTTCCACTGTGCAAGTTTTATTGCAGTATTTTCCAGTTTTACATGCTAGTTTAGCAGGCCAAAAAGGGAAATGTTAGCATGGGAGCAAGGTGATTTCGTAAAACAGCAAGCAGTTGAAAGTTTGGGGTCATTCCTATGGACAAAGAAGAGGTATTGTGCAAAAGTCATCACCCAGTTTCTGGTTTGGTCCTATCAATATAAAGGAGACCACATTGTGAGCAATGAATGCATTAGATTAAATTGGAAGAAGTACAAGTAAAATGCTATTTCACATAAAAGGTCTGTTTTGGACCTTGGAGAGTGAGGAGGGTGAGAGCTGATGAATGTGCTGCATCTTTTGCAATTACTCAGCAAGTTTGCATGGCCAAACTTTTAATGAGAGAAAGTGTGATGAGTTAAAGGAGAAATTGTTCAAAGTGAGAATGAGCTGAGCCAGGCAAAGAAGGGTGTTGGGGTTGGAGACTGTTCTGACCTCCTTCCAAGGAAGAAGTGCAGAGTCTTCAGGCCATACTGTTGGGGAGTGGCAACGGTGGGTGAGAAGATAGGGTGCCGGGTTAGTAACTGAGGGAGTATGTGTATGATAGGAGAGGATGGCATGTGAGTGAGTGAGTGAGGGAGGAGGCTGACAGGTAAGTGTATGATGGGATAGGGTTGCAGGTGAGTGAGTGGCTAAGGTTTTAAAGAGTCGGGGGGTTAAGTGGAGAACAGGTAGGGTGGCAAGTGGATGGAAGGAGTGGGTGCCAGCTGTGTAAGGATAGCGGGTGCCATGTTAGTCAGGTGTTCTTACAAACGAGGTGGGTCGTGTGGGTCACATGGCTGCCTGGAAGGAGGAGGAGCACAGCATGGTCATATGTCCATGTAGGGAGTAAGTCGGATGTCCTTTGGGAGTTTGGCACATCCAGTGAGGCATTGGGTATCAATTTGAGAACTAGGGGATGGATCAGTCAAATGTCTAAGGAGATGAGAGTTTATGGGTTAGGGTGTAGCTATCGGATATCCGTGGGGGTCCTTAAGTGTCAGGTGATGGGAAGGGTCAGTGTGAGTGGTTGGAGCTGTCAGTTTTATAGTTAGCCAGAGTCATTTTAAGAGGGTAATCACTTTAATAGATATTCAGGAGTTAGACCAAAGTCTTATCTTCATTTCCCATCAGAATTTTCTTCCATTGCCATGCCTCTTTTACTATAGGCAAACAAGCAGGAGGCTGGAAGGACACAGCAAGCCAGGCAGCATCATGAGGTGGAGAAGTCGATATTTCAAATGTAACCCTTCTTCAGGACTTGGGTGGATGTAAGGAAAGTTGGAGATAAAGCAGGGGAGGGTTTTGGGTGGGGAAAGGGGTGGGGTGGTCTGGTTGTCTGAGGCTGGTACCTGAAGGAAGGGTTGTTTTTACCATTGACCAGAAACTGAACTATCCCAGCTATTTAAGCAATGTCGCTTGAAGAGCAGGTCAGAGGTATGAACTCTGCCTCCTGACTCCCCAGAATCTACCCATTGTCTGCAAGTAACAAATCAGAAATATAATGAAATATAAAACAAATTGCTTTTCACACATCACTGAATATCCAGTGGCATATTTCAAATCTGGCCACAATTTTAAGAATTCTCATCTTTAAAATCTATCCAAAACCCTCAAGGGCCTTTTCCCAACCATTTTCTGCCACCTCCCTCCAGTCTGAGATCCCTTGTCCCCTTGTCTACCACCAAATGTAACTGCTGTATTGTTGGTGTCTGTCTTTTTAGCCACTTGACCTTAAGCGTTTACCCTGAACCTCTCCACCACTATTTCTCTCACCTCCTTTAAGTCAACTCTTCATACTGACTTCCTTGAAGCTATTAGTCTTGGTTTAATAGGCTGTGGAAGGAGAAGTGGAAAGCACATTCAGATTGCTACTGCACTCCTTTTGGTTTTGCTGAGTGAAAGGACTCCTTCAGAATTGAAAAGCCATCCTTAACATTTTGACAGGTTCCGCACATTGAGAACAGTCAGTGCATTACCGAACCAACAGTTGTTGTATTCTGTACTTTAAAGATCCATCCTTGCAGGCAGCCACATTAACAGCTCTTGTAAAAGGCGAAGTAGAGAGTTGAATGTGAGATTCATTGCCACAAGTGAAGGGTGCTAAGTGGACAAGGCGCAAGGAGGGTAAGGGCTAGAGTACAAGGTGCAAAGGGAGTCAGGTAAGTGAAGGAGTGTTTCAGATAGTTTGGGTTGACCAAGAGGTTGTGAGTCTGCTGTGGCTAAGGGAAGGGATGCTGGAACCGAATGAGTAGGATTTGTGTAGGAGTACGTATTGGGTCCTGGGAGAGCAAAATATGTCATGTTCAGTGATGGGCAGCAGGTGGGGGAGAAGAGAGGGAGTGGGTCAGATCCCAGGATTCGTTGGATGGTATTGCGTCCTGGGGATACAAGAGGTTATAGGGCCCTGTGCTGGTGGTGAGGGCATTGGGTCCTAAGGACGTGTCAGTTCAGGATTGTAATGTGTTTAACAGAGGTGCATTTGAGGATGTGTGTAGTATGTTTCAGGCTGCACTTCATAGTTTCTTGGTGTCTAGACTTTCCTTGAGTAATTATTTACTGAATGGCATACCTCTTAACCATCTAACATCTGTGAATTAAATGGGTGCATTCAGAGGTTTCCAGGTGGAGGGAATTGACAGCAGAATCTTCATTTTCCCAAGCAATTCCTTCGGAGTCCGTAATATCACAAATTCCACAGGATCCTCATTCACAACTCCCCTTTATGCAACAGAATATGCTATCAGAATGTTTGTGCCGATTTCTCGTGACTTGGTGCCCATTTTGCTTGTTAATGCCCACAGGATATTTTGCTTGGAAGGGTGGTATTATAATCATACAAGCAATTTGTTTTGAGAAAGAAATAGAGACAGTAAGTTTTAGCGAGGAATTTTTGGAGTTCAGAATGCAGGACATTTTAGCATAAAGTTCCATTTCTTCCAGTATTATATATCAGACAAATATCACACAGACTCTGAGGCATTAACACCACTGCTGGGTTTTGTCAGCAGACTTGTGAAACCTGATGTTAAATTTATGTGCTGTTATAGAGTCTTAGAGTCATAGAGTCATAGAGATGTACAGCATGGAAACAGACCCTTCTGTCCAACTCGTCCATGCCAACTGGATATCCCAACCCAATCTAGTCCCACCTGCCAGCACCCAGCCCATTTCCCTCCAAACCCTTCCTATTCATATACCCATCCAGAAGCCTTTTAAATGTTGCAACTGTACTAGCCTCTACCACTTCCTCTGGCAGCCCATTCCACACACGCACCACCCTCTGCATGAAAAAGTTGCCCCTTAGGTACCTTTTATATCTTTCCCCTCTCACCCAAAACCTATGCCCTCTAGTTCTGCATTCCCCCACCCCAGAGAAAAGACCTTGTCTATTTATCCTATCCATGCCCCTCATGATTTTATAAACCTCTAGAAGGTCACCCCTCAGCCTCCGATGCTCCAGGGAAAACAACCCCAGCCTATTTAACCTCTCCCTATAGCTGAAATCCTCCAATCTCGGCAACATCCTTGTAAATCGTTTCTGAACTCTTTCAAGTTTCACAACATCCTTCCAATAGGAAGGAGACCAAAATTGTACACAACATTCCAAAAGTGGCCTAACCAATGTCCTATACAGCTGCAACATGGCCTCCCTACTCCTGTACTCAATGCTCTGACCAATAAAGGAAAGCATACCAAACGCCATCTTCGCTATCTTATCTACCTGCGACTCCACTTTCAAGGAGCTATGAACCTGCAATCCAAGGTCTCTTTGTTCAGTAATACTCCCCAGGACCTTACCATTAAGCGTATAAGAGCTGCTAAGGTTTGCTTTCCCAAAATGCAGTACCTCACATTTATCTGAATTAAACTCCATCTGCCACTTTTCAGCCCATTGGCCTATCTGATCAAGATCCGTTGTAATCTAAGGTAACCTTCTTTGCTGTCCACTACACCTCCAATTTTGGTGTCATCTACAAACTTACTAATCATACCTCTTAAGCTCACACCCAAATAATTTATATAATGACGAAAAGTAGAGGACCCAGCACCGATCCTTGTGGCACTCCACTGATCATAGGCCTCCAATCTGAAAAACAACCCTCAACCATCACCCTCTGTCTTCTACCTTTGAGCCAGTCCTGTATCCAAATGGCTAGTTCTCCCTGTATTTCATGAGATCGAACCTTGCTAACCAGTCTGCCATGGGGAGCCTTGTTGAACACTTTACTGAAGGGCAGGATCTAGATAACAAATAGAAGGACATCATGGACAACATTCCCTTAAAGCTGATAAAAGGTCACTAGATTGGAAACTCCATTTTTCTCTCCACAGATGCTGCCAGATATGTTGAGTTTCACTGGCAATTTCTGTTTTCATTCCTTTGAGGCTGTACAGAAATTGGTCTGCAAAATTGAGCAAGCTAATCAGGCACCATTCCTAGCATTGACGTGTGATGCACAGGGACTTTGGAGGTCATGTCAGGAGCAAAACAAAAATATGTGGGGACACAGGTTATGTGTCCTGAATCCTGAATCGTTGAAGCAATTACATTGGAGTGAAATGAGAAACCAGGACAGGAGATTATCTAAGTATGAAGTGATGGATGAGAATTGAACTGGACAAGGTCAATCCCAACCTACTGGACAATAGACAAGACATTGAGAAAGATCATGTAATCAGCCATGTCAATTTTTGTCATCAGTTTTAAGAAAAATAGTCCACTAGTGTGAAATAAGGTGTCACTTTTGACTTTGGGTGTTATTTGCTAGTGGTACTGGGGAAAGGTGATGGGGGAGAGGATGAAACAGAGTAAAAAGATGACACCAATTCAAACGAAATGGAGGTTGGAGGTGGAAAGACTGAGGGGTCAAGGGTGGTGTTTCTTCAGGAGAAAACGCTGTCAGATTTGTAAAGAACTTTCTTCATTGAATTAAAAAAGGGATCAAAATCATTTTGATAAATGCTTTAAAGAAAATACTTTACAGGGATGTGAGAAAAGGGCAGACAGTGGATTTATCGATAGCTCGATCAAACAGCTGACACTAGCAGTATGGGCTGAATGGCCTGCTGAGTGAAATCATTCTATCTTTTGTGTTGAGCTGTATTTTCTGCTTCTTTATTAAGCAGTCAACAGAACAACTTGCTTTGCAGTATTAGGCATATCATCAGATAAATACTCACTGGACAGCTTTCATATTAAAATGCAGAAAAATAAAGATGCTGCAAAGAAAATTAAAACTATATTCAGATCATTTTGCTCCCACAGCAATTTAAAAAGCTAACTTTCTTAATACAACTGCCTTGTGCAGGATGTGAACAATTAATTTAACAGTCAAAATACGAAAAAAGTCTGAGAAATGTCAGCATGTACTTTTCATATAACATCTAACTGAAAAATATTGCTAAAATTTCACTGAAGAGAAATGTCCTTTTCAAAGTTATTATTTTTCTGATCACTCTACTGTTTGTAGAGATTATAACCATAATAATCTCATTCTTATGAGTGGGACTAATGATGACACACATACTGATTAAACACCTCATTAAATGAAGTTCAGATGATAATTACTTACTGTTTTCGTAAATATAAAACTATATGCTGAAGGTCTCAAAAGATAACATGTAGCTACTCAGTTGAAACGTTCATCAGAAATGCAATTTCAGTTGCTCCAGTTTCTGCATTCATCAAGATAAAACACATTTAAATCTATACCAGTTTCAGTTATCAATCTCCTCAACTGAAAATATGAACAAAACGTATATAGTTCCTTCCCTGAATGGTGCTTATACGCTGCTTTGCACATGGAATTGAAAATGGTTTTGACTGTCTTATGTGGCAAAGCTTGATATTGCAGAACGGTTGAACAAACACCTTAGGCTGCATGAACCATCATCTCCTCCTATTCTAATGTTTAGATTGAAAGGATCAAATTGAAAGGTGTAGTTGGTCTTATGAATCATCTATTTATACTCATAGCAAAAGCCAGCAACAAATTTACGTACACTAGAGTATCATAGTTTTAAACAAATATTCACTTGGTTAATTGATCTCAACAAGACTGTAGTTGTGTTGCTATCTGGAATTGCCCTGTGTTAGACAAAGGAAAATTGCCCATGGGTCCTAATCACTATACTGTGGGCATAACTGGAGGAAAGTCTTGAGGATGTAAACTGAGGATGGCAATAAGGTCTTGCGTGCATCGCCAGTTATTCAACCCTGGAAGTGCACTAACTGCCAAACATCCCTCTCTTCAGGACAAGTTCACACAGAACAGAAACTGGCAGCAGTTAACCTATGGGGAATCAGGCACATGTGCGTAACACACCGGCTTCATGGTGGAGTTGATATTGGCCATCACTGAAATGGTCACTGCTGTCTCAATGTCTAGCAATGGGCTATGACTATATCAGATAGAACTGGATGCATACCTAATCTTCCTCCTCCTCACACAAACTCTTTTAAATTTACAAGCTTCAGACATGTAACCATAAACAACTTATTTTTCTCCTCTCCCCACAACTTGCTATTTATGGTTTTCTTCGAGTGCTCAAGGACAGCCACATGTCCAGATAATGTTGAGAGCACAATATAACAGTGAGAAAGAAATACTGTCTCCTGATTCGTTTAGTCACCAGCTCAGATACTGATGCATTAAGTTAAAGGCCATCACATAAATAAGACTTACATATTGAGTCACTGGGCATGAGGCAACCAGGCCATAAGACAAAGATAACACAAGTGGCAGCCCACTGAAAATGAGTCAGATGTGCTCTTTGTTGGGGCCAGCCACAGAAGAATGCAAATGGGAATGCATGAAACACAGCAGTAAGCCTACACACAATGTTAAGGAGCATGGGGAATCCAATATGAACCTGACACAGGACATTGTGCAGAACTTGAAGCCACTTGCAGAGAGAGTCTTCAACTGAGTGTTGCAGACAGCACATTTCCTAAACAATCATTTGGAAGAATGCCTCATCACCAGAACTTTCCAACAAGAGCCAAGACATCGCCTGGCTGGTGGTGATAAGATTCTGTGAGATCCTTCATGTACACCTGATCTGTTTGAGACACTACACACTGCCCTCAAAGCAACTGTTTCTAAAGTTCAGTTGGGTAACACCACCAAATGAGGTTTTTCTGCTAAAGTACAATTTTGATCCATTCAGTTATTAGACTCTACCTTTGCCTCAAGAACATGTAAATAGTACTTTGCATACTACAATGAAGAAATGCCTTTGGGTTTGTTGTAACAGTTGAGAAAGTCAAACCACAATCTCTGTTTCAAGTGTGCAAAGAATGTACAAAATCAAACTGCTTCATAACCATGTAAGTGCATAAAGATTTTTTATGAATAAGTATACTTTTGCAAAAAAAAATGAAAACACTTCCAACAAACAAACAAAGAGCAGGAGTGGGTTATTCAGCCACTCAAACCTGCTTCAGGATTTAACAAGAGTAGGGTTGATATAAATTAACAAGATAAAAACAATGACTGCAGATGCTGGAAACCAGAGTCTAGATTAGAGCGGTGCTGGAAAAGCGCAACAGTTCAGGCAGCATTCAAGGAGCAGTAAAATCAACATTTTGGGCAAAAGCCCTTCATCAGAAATACAGGCAGAGAGCACTCTGCTAGGAGGCGCCCAGTCTCCCCAATGTAGAGGAGACCGCATCGGGAGCAATGGATACAATAAATGATATTGGTGAATGTGCAGGTAAAACTTTGATGGATGTGGAAGGCTCCTTTAGGGCCTTGGATGAAGGTGAGGGAGGAGGTGTGGGCGCAGGTTTTGCAATTCCTGCAGTGGCAGGGGAAGGTGCCAGGATGGGAGGGTAGGTTGAAGAGGGGCGTGGACCTGACCAGGTAGTCACGGAGGGAACGGTCTTTGCTGAAGGCAGAAAGGGGTGGGGAGGGAAATATATCCCTGGTAGTGGGGGTCTGTTTGGAGGTGGCAGAAATGTCAGCAGATGATTTGGTTTATGCGAAGGTTGGTAGGGTGGAAGGTGAGCACCAGGGGCATTCTGTCCTTGTTATGGTTGGAGGGGTGGGGCCTGAGGGCACAGGTGCAGGATGTGGACGAGTTGCGTTGGAGGGCATCTTTAACCACGTGGGAAAGGCAATTGCAGTCTCTAAAGAAGGAGGCCATCTGGTGTGTTCTGTGTGGAACTGGTCCTCCTGGGAGCAAATACGGTGGAGATGGTGGAATTGGGAATATGGGATGGCATTTTTGCAGGAGGTAGGTTGGGAAGAGGTATAATCCAGGTAACTGTGGGAGTCAGTGGGTTTGTAAAAAATGTCGGTGTCAAGTCGGTCGTCATTAATGGAGATGGAGAGGTCCAGGAAGGGAAGGGAGGTGTCAGAGATGGTTCAGGTAAACATCAAATCCACATTCCCGCATGCCTCTGATAATGTTTTACCCCTCTGCTTACCAAGAATCTATCCACTTCTGCCTTAAAGATATTCAAATACTGTTTTGACTACATTTTTGGGAAGAGAGTGACAAAAATTCATAACCTCCCAAGAGGAAAGGTATTATCTCTGTTTTAAATGGCCAAAGCATTTATTTTTAAACAGTGATCCTTTCTTTGTATTCTCCCATAAGAGGATACATCCTGTCCACTTCTACCTTGTCAAGTCCCCTCAGGATCTTATTTGTTCCAATTAAGTCCCCATTGAGCCCTCTAAACTTCACTGATACAATCCTAGCCTGTTCATTTCAAATATTAGTCGAGGTAAACCTTCTCTGAACTATTTGTAGGCAATGGGCACAACTATGATGCAATGCCCAGATGACAATATCTCAGCTCCCATTACAGCACAAGCAGAAATCACACAACATATGAATGCTGCAGCACTGAGCACTACAGAATACAATAGTGCATATATAAGCTCATTGAACTTGTAGCACTGCATCGTAAATGCTAGATTCGTAGCATTGACCACCAGGTTTTATACTCCCATTGTCTGACAAGCATGTGTCTGAAAGACCTCCTGCCCCCTTCAAAAATTATGAACTAGGAGCTGAAGTAGAGCATTCAGTACTTCAAGCTGCCCTGTCATTCAATGAGGTTCTGTCTGATCTATTTGTGTCCAGAATTCTACAGCCTCATCTACTCTCAATAACCTTCAATTCTCCTGCCTAACAAAAACTTATCTACCTCCATCTCCACTTCTCCTGAGACAGAGTTCCAAACATTTACAATCTGCTGAGAGAAAAAACCTTCTTTTCATCTCAGTCCTGAAAAGGACAACCCCAAATTTTAAAACAACAGCCCCCTGGTTCTGGAATCACACAGGGAAGAAACATCTTTTCAACATCTATCTTGTCAAGACCTTTCAGGATATTATACATTTTAATCAAATCACCCTTTGCACTTTTGAACTCCTTTGAAAACAAATCCAGCCTGTGCCACCTATCCTTATAAAACAACCCTCTTATTTCAGGTGTCAATCCTGTCAACCATCTTTGAGCTACCTTTAAAGTACTTAAATTTTTTCTTTAACAAGGAGACCAAAACTGCACACAGTATTTGACATATGGTCTCACCAATGCCCTGTATATCTGAAGCATAATATCCCTACTTTTGTAATCAATTCCTCTCTTCGTAAAAGGTAACACTCCATCAGCTTTCGCATGCTGTACCTGGATACTTGCCTTTAGTGACTGATGCATTTGAACACCTAGAACGCTCTGCACCTCGAAATTCTGCAGTCATTCTCCATTTCAGTAATACTCTACTTTTTCATTCTTCTTGCCAAAGCAAACCAAATTTCCCACGTTATACTCAATCTGTCAGATTTTTGCCCACTCATTTAATTTGTCTATATCAGTCTACATCCTTTTTACATCATATTTACAACATACTTATTTACTTATTTTAGACTGTCTGCAAATATAGCCACTATGCATGCGATTGCCTCATCTAAGTCATTGATATAAATTGTAAAGAGGTGAGGCTGCAGCACAGACTCCTGCAGGACCCCATACAGATGCATTTCTCCTTCTCTCCATGATGAAGGCTAGTTGATCTTCAGGAGGTCACGGTGGGTGCTCTTTCTAATGGATGTGGCTTTCTGCAGGTAGAAGCATTTGAGATGGATTTCCAGCACATGCTACAACCACAATTAAAACATTCTTTTCCTTTAAAAGCTACAGGATAGCTCTCACTGATTTCGTAAGCATCCAATCTACCTCATTCACTAAAGTCTGCAGCAATGCATCAGTATGTTCATGCTGACTGGAAGATGCAGTCATGGTAATAAGTAATCAGTATGAAGCTTACACACAGGCTATATTAGATGCAACAGGCATCAGGATTATCACTGAACTATTAAAAAAAGAATACATCCAGCAAAAGAATTCAAGAGACCAGTTTTTCTCTTTTGTTGCTATACTAAAATTTGTCTTCTATTGGCAACTAAGATTAAAACCAAACTTTTTAGCATAATGTCCACAACAAACACAAGATTTTTCATCGATTCTTTGATGAATCATCTGGTTTAAAATGTCATTTTCCGTGCAATGACTGGCATGTGCTTTCAGAATCAGCCTGAACAATTCTTGAAAGATATAGCCAACACTAGGAGTTTTATAAGCAAACAATAAAACCACAGGACTGATTTTTTTTTTGCTTTGCTGTCTACTCTGCTATTACTGGGAATGATCATTCCTGCAGTAAACCCAGCGTTCATGCTGGAGGCCAGCTTCTTCAAAGGGGCCCCAAGTTAGGTGGTCAGCTTATTCACTTTGAGACCTGTTGTATCATAGGATCTGGATATGAATGTTATGTGAATCAACATTTATTTCCACTATTTCCTGAACACTCCAACAAATCATGGGGAGTACACTGTGGGGTAGATACATACCTGCTCTTACTTAAATTACCAAACATAATAGGCAAAATCTTGCTTGCAGTGTTAGTTTCATAGTTTTATAGTAATAGAAACAAATGTAGGCCATTTGGCCCATCGGGCCTGCTCTGCCATTCATTAAGGTTATGGCTGATCTATCTGTTGTTTCAGCCCCTCCTACCTGCAATCTCCCCATAACCCTTAATTCCCCTGCCATGCAAACACCCATTCAGCTGTGTCTTGAATGTATTTAATGAAGCTTCCCCTACTGCTTCTTTCGGCAGAGAATTCCATAGATTCACTACTCTCTGGGAAAAGCAGTTCCTCCTCATATCTGTCCTAATCCTCCTAATCTTGAGGCCATGTCCCCTAGTCCTAGTCTCACCCACCAGTGGAAGCAACTTGCCTGCCTCTATCTTATTTATCCTGTTCATAATTTTATATGTTTCTATAAGATCCCTCTCATTCTTCTAAATTCTAGCGAGTACAGTCCCAGACGGTTCAATCTCTCCTGATAAGGTAACCCCCTCATCTCTGGAATCAATCTGGTGAATTTCCTCTGCACTGCCTCCAAAGCCAGTATACCCTTCCTCAAGTAAGGAGACTAGAACTGCACACAATACTCCAGGTGCAGCCTCACCAGCACCTTATACAATTGCAGCATAACCTCCCTGTTCTTAAAATCAATCCCTCTAGCAACAAAAGCCAATATTCCGTTTGTCATCCTGATTACCTGTTGCACCTGCAAATCAACTTTTAGCGATTCACTTATGAGCACTCCCAAGACCCTTTACACAACAGTATGCTGCAATCTTTCACCCTTTAAATAATACTGTGACCTATTATTTTTACTTGCAAATTAACAGCTTACTTTCAAAGCAGCTTTACAAAACTTTAGTTAGGCCACGCTTGAAATATTGTTCTGATCACCACACTACCAGAAGGATGTAGGTGCGTTGGAGAGGGTACAAAAAACATTCATCAGGATGTTGCCTGGTAATGGGCATTTTAGCAATGAAGGAAGGTTGGATAGACTGGGTTTGATTTCACTAGAAAGCAGGAAGTTGAGGGGAGACCTAATAGAGGTTTATAAGATTGTGAATGGCATCAAAAGTGGAAAGTATGAGACTTTTTCCCAGGTTGGAATTCCTAGGGGATTCAGGTTCAAGGTGCGGGGATGGGTTGGGGTGGGGGTGGGAGTATGGGGGGTGACGGAGTTTAAAAGGCACGTACGAGGTGCATTTTTCACACAAATGGTGGTGAATGCCTGGAACACACTGTCAGAGGAAATGGTGGAAGCAGCTACCATACCAACATTCAAGAAGTACCCGGACGACTACATGAATAGGAAAAGTATAGAGGGATACTGATCCTGTAAGTGAAGACAGTTTTAGTATGGAAGGGCAAAATGTGGCGGTACAGGCTTAGAGAGCTAATGGGCCTGTTCCTGTTCTGCATTGTTCTTTGTTCTTTCGTCAAGATCCCTCTGTTCCTCTGATCTTCCTCGTGTCCTGTCATTCATTGAGTACTCCACTGTTTTATTCTTGCTTCTTTATTTACACTAAACTTCATTTGCTACTTAATCACCCAGTCTCCATGTTTTCTAATGTCATCTTGTATTTAGTATTCTTCAATGTTAGCTATGCCTCCCAAATTGGTATTAGCTGCTCAACGTTATATGGAGTTGCTCCTCTTAAAACTGATTTTATTAATTTAAATGATATAAAACAGTTCATTCAGCACTCATCCTTGTGAAACAGTGTTTAATTTGCGGTCTTTCTGGAATGTGAATGTCACTGGCTGGGCTAGCATTTATTGCCCAACTCTAATTGCCCTTGGACAGAGTATCTTGCTTGACCATTTCAGTTAAGAGTCTTAGAGCACATTTGTGAACCAGATGGATTTTTACAACAATCAATAATAGTTTCATCATTACCCACCACTACAAAGACCAGCTTTGACTTCCAGATTTGTTAATTGAATTTAAATTGACCATTGTGCCCAAAGCATTAGCTTGCATCTCTGGATGACTAGTCCAGTGGTGTTACTTTGCTACTGTCCTGTTTTCTTCAATCATTACCTTACTGTTCTTTTTGGATTTTAGCCAATTTGTTACTAATTCAGTACCTACCCAACTTCTTTGTGTGCTACATTATTTAGAATTTAATAACAGCCACTGTGTTTTTCCTCTTGTTCATTTTGTGAAGATTTTCAGAATCCTGATACCTTAAGTCATATTATGTGTCTTTCTCCACTTTCAGTTCAGGTTACAGCATTGTTCCTATCACTGCTCATTAAGCTGACTGGTCTACATTTCCCAGGTCTTGCCCAATCTCCTCTTATCCTTTTCTTGCAGGGAGAACAATCTCAACTTCTCCAGTCTCCCCAGGATTTTATAAGGACTTACCATAACAACATTGGGTTAGTATATACAATATGGAGGCTTAGGGTTGGGCCCATAGAAGTTTCAGATACTTGTATGTATTAACAGAAACTAGCTTCATGCTTACTTATAAACTATGTACAAAATCACAATAATACATGCAAGTCTATCCAAAGTCTCTTTCCCACACGATCTCTGACATCGCAGTGGTTGGAGTTTCTGACACCTTTCAGACATTAACCCTTTCTGTCCCTTGTATGTCATCTCACTATTTTTGCTGATTACTACTGGACAGCTTTCCCAAAGGTGATAGTGGCAATATTCATTTTTTGAAACTGGCAATTCTTGTCTATTCCATTCTACCCCTCAGAGGAAGAGTCACAGCAGCAAATAGAAGGAATACATTGAGCTTACTTACTTACAGTGTGGAAGCAGGCCCTTCGGACCAACAAGTCCACACCGACCCTCCGAACAGCAACCCACTCAGACCCAATCCCCCACATTTATTCCTTCACCTAACACTACGGGCAATTTAGCATGGCCAATTCACCTAACCTGCACATTTTTGGACTGTGGAAGGAAACCGGAGCACCCGGAGGAAACCAACGCAGACACGGGGAGAATGTGCAAACTCCATACAGACAGTTATCAGAGGTGGGAATTGAACCCAGGTCTCTGGTGCTGTGAGGCAGCAGTGCTAACCACTGTGCCACCATGCCGCCCTCATGTTGAGGCAAGGAGTCCATTTCAAAGAGTTTATAAACATCTCAATTTTTCTCATAGACGGTAAAGGCCCAAAGTAATATCTATACACTTCCCAGAAAAGCAGTATGTAAGGTTTTGCACTTCTCTCAGAAATGCACGGACCTATGACGCCTCCAATAACAAGATTTATGACCAGGCCTGGATTGCTTTTTGCAGTTAAGGTTACTATGCTTTCTATCTTCCAGTTCTTTTCAATCTATTAAGGGGGGCATTGTTCGCAATGATTAGAAATCTACATCTACATTAAGCAAATGCCCGCTGCCATGAAGGAAGTGTAGCAATAAGTCAGTTGTGACTAGAAATGTGACCTCTGCAGTTAGGGCCAGAAAGACTGAAAGTGCAGGGGGAAACTCAGGGCTGGACTCCCAACCAGAGAGTTCTGAAGAGGTATCAAACCTTGGCAATTTTGGTAGCCTATTAAATACTTCTGACATCATAGCCATGTCCTTGATTTATCACCACTCTCCATGTACTCTAACTCACAGATCATGGCAGTAGTGTCTCTGAGACAAACGAGCCATTTAGTCCTTCACCTTCAATCGCAAGACCACCACAGAGTCAGAACGTTTGAGGAACATTCATTAACATCAGGGCAGCATTCTACAAACACACTTTGCACAAATTTGCCTCTTCACATACGATTGTGACATGTGGGTGTTTTCTTTAACTCATCTTATTGCTTTCCTTTAGAGCCTTGACCATAGCTCACAAATTCATTTCTTCTCATAGAAAGGACAGATAATTTATTGATATTGAAAGAAAGATTAAGTTCTAATTCATTCTCCATAGAAAACTAATAACGGATTGTTCCCATCCACAGAGCAGCATAAAAGATACCATAATTACAAGTCAAAATGTTGGTGAGTGCTGAAAACCGATGTGAAAGCATCAAACATCTTGCTGTGAACAGTAAAGATAAAATGAATCCTGCTTCAAACTATGTTCAAGGTGGAATTAATAATTAATTGGTAAAGCATGAATGTGGAATGATTGCTATCAATATTTTAATACTTTTACTGTTAATTTCATTTACCTCATCACGTTTTGTCCAGAGAAAGGCAAATGTGATTTATGGACTTAAAAAGGGGACCCTTATGAATGTACTTCCAGCATAAGATATGTAACTAATTTCCTTGTGTATTGAATTCTCCTTTAACATATAATGTGAGATTATTCCAACATTCTCAACATGCCTTTCTTCAAAGTGCAAGAAGTAATGAGCTCCTCAACAGCAATTGAAAAAAAAATCATTGCAGTTACTGTAGCTTAAAATAGTGTGTTTGTTTACAGTTCTGCAGGTGATTGCACCTACCTGCTGCTCAGATTGCCCACCTCATGGTTGGGTAAATCTCTAAGTACCAAAATAATGTCAATTTATACCAACATCAGGAAAACCAAAAATAAAACTATTTAAAAGGGAGAAGGCAAGAGAAGGGAACAAAGTGAATTACTTATTTGGAGATAGCCCAGGCAGAAACAATGGGCCAAATGGTCTCATTATGCAGAGTAATAATTCTGTGACTCTGTGAATTTGATATAAAATTACGTAGAATCCTTTATACCCAATGGATGTGATCAAACATTTCCTATGCTAATGAAATTTGCCACTCTGTTCCACTGTTGTCCCTTATGGCATGCAATTTACAAAAAGCCAAATTTATCAAATGGGACATCATATTTCTATTCATTAAAAGAATATCCATGTGGAAATTGGCACAAGTTTGTCAGATGTCCTTCAGCTGCTATTTGTGCATCTGTAGCATGTAAATGTTCTTGAAAACATTCACAAGATATACAGGAAATTTTACATTTAACGTAGAAAGTAAGAAAAATGCATGAACCATAGGTTGCACCATTGGTCCTTGGACTCCTCCATCGCCAGACAATGGCAACATGATGCCTGGAGGAAGAGGGCTTCATCTTCTGCCTAGGAACCCTCCAACCACAAGGGATGAATGCAGATTTCTCCAGCTCCCTCATTTCCCCTCCCCCTACCTTATCTCAGTCCCAACCCTCGGACTCAGCACCGCCTTCTTGACCTGCAATCTTCTTCCCGACCTCTCCGCCCGTACCCCCTCTCTGGCCTATCACCCTCACCTGAACCTCCTTCCACCTATCGCATTCCCAATGCCCCTCCTCCAAGTCCCTTCTCCCTACCTTGGCTTGGCACACCTTCCTCATTCCTGAAGAAGGGCTTATGCCCGAAATGTCGATTCTCCTGCTCCTTGGATGCTGCCTTACCTGCTGCACTTTTCCAGCAACACATTTTCCAACTATGATCCCCAGAATAGGTGCAGCAGAAGGCTCAGGCATTTTGAAAGACAAGGCCAGCCAGTAGTTTATCTGTGGAAAATGAGATGGCAGGGCTGTACACTGCAATTTTTTGCAGTTCGACTGGCATGCAAATTGTAATAAATGGGTTTGTGTGTGTAGTTTTTTTCTGGAGGGAGGAGTGGCCACCAATGTTGCTTTAGGGAACTGTCTTTGAGCATTCATGATTCTTCCTAGAGCTCCAGTAGGTTTTCCCCACTCAATGTCAACATCTTTGGCAGACTAATTAGTAGCTATTGATTGCTGTCACCTGTCAACAGCAGCAATATCATAATAACTTGTGAATAGTAAGTAATAGAAGGTGAACTACATTGGCACCTGATCATGTTTTATACCAGCAATTCCTGCTTCTTGTGTAGGTATGGGCAGAATCTTCCCAGTCCCACACAATGTGGGCATTGGTGAGAAGGTTGGAAAATATGACAAAGTTGGCAGTGATGCGATTCTTGACAATTGGAATGAAACATCTAATTCTCCAAACAACTGTTGAATGGAGATGCAGGAATCTTACTAGTGAGCAGTGAGATATCTATTTGCAGCTATTGACATGTCTTTAATATCTAATTTTGCTTTATTTATTTACAGCTTTTCATTTTACCACCCAATAGATAGAAACTTAAATGGAAATTCCCAACATGAAAGTCAGGATGGTTACCTGGCAACTCCAGCTCACTGCCTGCTCTTCCAGGTGACCAGGTTGGACAAAAGTCACCAACACCTCAGGGAATGCTCCAAGCCAGCAATGACCTACAATCTCCCTGTCTCTGTCAACAGAAATTGTCATTGGACATGTACCAACTCCACTTCATGACACACCCCCTCCATTTTAATTATAACATACTTCTGTACTTCAATGGTACACTTTCACTTTGGAGTGCACTGGCACCATTCATTGGAACACAGTTGCCAGGACATTTTGTGCAGAGTGACAGGCCCCATTTTAAAGATTAGATCATACTGCATCTCCTCACTTGCTGATTTAGTGCTCATTCACATTGCACATACTTGGATAGTGCCAGACATGGAGATTGTGGACAGTCACTACCCTTGGAGCATTCCATGAGCAGTCAGTGTCTTTTGTCCAAGGTGATGGTCCAGAAGGTCAGGCACTGAGCTGGTACATAGAACAATGCAGCACAGAAACAGGCCCTTCGAACCACCATATTTGTGCTGACCACGAAGTTATTCTGAACTAGTCCCATCTGCCCGCACATAGTCCGTATCCCTCTATTCTCTGCCTGTTCATGTGTCTGACTCAAGTCTTTGAAAGTTTATTGTCATTTTTTTTCTACCACCTTTCCTGTCAGTGTGTTCTGTGCACTTATGACCCCCCATGTAAAAAACTCCTAAAGTTAAATTTCCTATAAAATTTCCCTTTTCACCTTTAACTTATACTCCCCATTATTTGAAATTTCCACCCTGGGAAAGAGACTCCAACTATTCATCTTATCCAAGCTTCTCATCATTTTATATATTTCTACCAGGTCGCACCTCAGCATCCAACACTACAATGAAAACAATCCAAGTTTATCCAAACTCTCCTCATAGCCAATCCGGGCAAGATCCTGGTAAATCTCTTCTGCATGCTTTCCAAAGCCTCCACATCATTCCTATAATGCAGGAACCAGAACTGCACACTTTAGTCCAGAAGGCAAGCATGCCATATGTATGTCTTCTACACCATCTTATCCACTTGTGTTGCCACTTTCAGGGAGCTAGATCCCTCTGTCTATCAATCCTCCTAAGGGTCTTGTCTTTAAAATATACTTTCCCCTTGCTTTTGACCTCCCCCAATGCATCATCTCGCACTCGCCGAGATTAAACTTCAATTGCCATTTCTCCACCCAACTTTCCAGCTAGTCTATATCCTGCTGCATCTTTTGATAACTGTCAGAGAATTTAGCCCAATTAATCAGAAATCACAAACATGCAGATCGGACTGACAACTGACAAGGATTTATTTACCAAACAGTGATATCGCAGAAGAGACTTGACCCCTTTGAAACAGTCACTGACAGGCTGTTCAGAAGAAACCACAGCTTTTTCCCTGAACAGAGACTACAGTGGACTTTAATACCCTTACAACAATGAAGTGTGAGTTATGAGACAATGGTGTGAGTTGTACAAGAAAAAGAAATAAAGTTCATTCTTTGCAAAGATTCAAGTGTCCGGTGTCTGATGATGACTTTCTTAATTGACTCAGGAGATTCTGATCCTTCGCTGGAGTAGGTAGCAGTGGGTTTCATCCTGGTATCAATGTATTGAGGGGGCAAGCGAAGTACCTTTGGTGCCTCCTTGTCTGGGTGCTCTGAGAAGGCTTGACTCCTTTTGGGAGCAGTTGTGCCCTAAGGGCACCAGAGGTGCTGGGCTATTGTGGAGTTCGAGGCTCATTATCAGTTAATCTGAAGAAGTATATTCTCTTAGCTTGGGGCTGGATGAGTCATGTCCTGAGGTATGTGTGATGTCTGGGGCTGCTTGTTTGGCCAATTTGGGGCATTGTGGGTAGGCTTAGTGGCTAAGTACAGACATTTTGTGTTGTCTGTTTTGTGGCCATACCATGGGTAGGCCGGGACCCATATTTTCTCCCAAAATATCCTTCCTCACTATCCACAACTCCACAAATGTTTGTGTCATCTGCAAACTTACTCATCAAACCACTGATATTTTCATCCAATTCATTTATATATGCTACAAAAAAGGAGGTCTCTACATTTATCCTTACAGAACACCACTGGTCATAGACTCCAGTCAGAAAAAATATCCACACACAATTACCCTCTGCTTTCTACAGCCAGGCCAATCTTGTATCCAACATACCAACTCAACATGGATTCCTTGCACTTTGATCTTCTAAACCAGCCTACCATGAGTCACCTTGTCAAATGGTTTGATAAAGTCCATGTGGAGCCGTGCTCTACCCTCCAATCACCTTTGTCACTTCCTCAAAATCTTCAATCAAGTTTGAGAGACAAGACTCCCCTGCATAGAATCATGCAGACTATCCCTAATAAATCTATTCTTCTCCTAATACAAGTAAATCCTGTCGCTAAGAATCTTCTCCAATAATCTCCCTATCATTGATTTAAGGTTCACCAGCTGATAACTTCCTGGATTCTCCCTGTTGTTCTTCATAAACAAAAGAATAATATTAGCTATTCTCCAATCGTCTGTGGCCAAAAACCATACAAGGATCTCTGTCAAAGCCCCAGCAGTCTCTTCTCTTATCTCCTTCAGTAATCTGGATGAGATTCTATCAGGCTCTTGGGACATAGCTACCTTCATATTTTTCAGGAATCCCAACATCTCCTCCTTCTTAATATCAACATCCTCTGGAATATCACAAACTCCTGTCTAAACATTTGATTATCCATGCCTTTCTCCTTGCTAAATACTGATGCAAAGTCCTCATAAAACAAACCTCACCCACTTCCTCAGGCTCCACACATAAATTCCTTCCTTTATCCTTGAGTAGACGTATCCTTTCCCTAATTACCTTGTGTTCCTCTTATACATATATAATGTCTTGGGATTCTCCTTAATCTGAATTGCCATGGACATTTCATAGGAGAAGAAAGTGAGGACTGCAGATGCTGGAGATCAGAGCTGAAAATGTGTTGCTGGAAAAGCGCAGCAGGTCAGGCAGCATCCAAGGAACAGGAGATTCGACGTTTCAGGATTACTGAAGAAGGGCTTATGCCCGAAACCTCGAATCTCCTGTTTCTTGGATGCTGCCTGACCTGCTGCGCTTTTCCAGCAACACATTTTCAGCATAGACATTTCATAGCCTTTCTAGCCCTCCTAATTTCTTTTATAAGCTCTTTTCTACTTCTTTTATACAATTCAAGGGCGTTGTTCAATTACTTTCCTAAATCTTACATAAGCATCCCTTTTTAATATCAACATCCTCTGGAATATCAACAAATCCCTCTCTAAACCATCGATTATCCATGCCTTTCCCCTTCTGAATGCCAATACAAAGTACTCATAAAAGACCTCACCCACTTCCTTAGGCTCCGCACATAAATTCCTTGCTTTGTCCTTGAGTAGACCTATCCTTTCCCTAATTACCCTCTTGTTTCTATTATACATCTACATTGTCTTGGGATTCTCCTTGATTGGAATTGCCATGGACATTTCATAGACCTTTTAGACCTCCTCATTTCTTCTATAAACTCTTCTCTGCTTCTTTTATACAATTCATAGACATTGTTTGATTTGTTTCCTAAATCTTACATATGTTTAATTTTTTCCATTTTAACTAAACTTACAACATTTCTCATCATCCAGATAACTGCTCTGACTTTCATTTTGAGAATTTCTGCCATTTATTTTCAATCCAATGGGTGGTAGAATGGAAAACTGCAAATAAATGGACAGGATTGGATAATAATGACATGTTAACGGCTGCAAACAGATATTGTGCTGCTCACGAGTGAGATACATGCCTCTCCATTAAACGGTTCATTGGAAAATCAAACCTTTTGTTCTCAGTCTCATCACTGCCAATTTCATCCTATTTTTCCAATTTTCTCACTCCTACCCATATTGAATGGGGCTCTGAAGATTCTGCTCAAACCTACCTGACCTTGACGTTTTGCACACTTATGTCATTCACATCTTACAGCCTCACAGTTTTGCCCTCCCTTGAGCAATGTTTGCTTTTTGGTATTCTTCCCACTACATGAATGGTGAAGGGAGTTCCTGCCTGACAGTGCTTGACCTGGTGCATACCATAAGCATCGGCAATCCTAGTATTATTAATTCTAACTTGAAAAAAGCTTTTGCTTCTAGTTTAGTCTAACATCTAACTATCCATCAAACTCTACTTTGTGATGCACGCACTTCTAACATACAGAAATATAATTTGAACTTTACACGTCCTGTTAAGATTTCTCACTGTTTCCTTGCAAATCTGTTTGCTAATTTCTCAAAACTAAATGTTTTGGGCCAAAAACTTTCCAATCTAACCCAACTTCATTATTCTGCATTGAATTTGACAATGTTGTTTGTGATTGGCATTTGTTTTTTCCCTTTCCCATCAATTATTTGTCCCCACTTGACTTGCCAGAATTAAATCAAGCAGTTCTAGAATTGGACTAGAAACATTACGCATAAGTAAGCTGTGCTGGATACATTCTAAAAAGCATTCTTAGCTTCAATACATGCTTTTATACCAATTCATCATGGGATCATTAAAAATCACACAAAATTATTGTTGTTCTTCCATTCCTCCCCATCGTCAGCAGATCTTCAGTTAGTTCTGCTTCATCCCCACAATTTAATAACACAAAATACATGCTAAAAGTAGCACAGTTTCTTACCCTAATGGATCTTCTTATATAATGCATCACCTGGGAAATGCTAACAATCTAATGCAGCAATACAATCATTTACCGTACAGTTATCTACATTTTGTCCTATTTTCACTCTTGAAAATTTTGGAACATTAAATTCCCAATACTGTCCAATCTTACAACATCTTTACTGACAAGATTAAAACTGTCTATTATAGCTGCTCCAATTTTGTTTTGAAGGCATTGTGCACTCACACGCATCACTTCATCCAGCCTCCAAATTTGGTTTGGTGACACTTATTCGTTTTTCTAATTTTTGCATTAATTTTGTTATATCCCCTAATGCCTATTTTTATCTGCCATTACTTGATTGCATCTTTTTTCCTTTCTGATAACATTCTCATGATTTATCTCAAACAAGTTTCTTTTTATATTCCTAATTTGTTTCTAGTGTTTTGACTATCTCAAATCTGACCTTGTCATACTGGCATCTGAATTTAGATCACCCCTCCGTACATCTCCTCCATGTTCTATTTAGCCTTGCCACATGTTGATATTTCTGTTCAGGTGAAGCTGCCTTTTCAGTGTAACATTCAATTTGCACCATTACCATAAGAACATGCTCGAAACGTCGAATTCTCTATTGAAGGGCTTATGCTCGAAACGTCGAATTCTCTATTGAAGGGCTTATGCTCGAAACGTCGAATTCTCTATTCCTGAGATGCTGCCTAACCTGCTGTGCTTTGACCAGCAACACATTTGCAGCATAAGAACATAAACCCTTCCTCCAATGCCAGCCTCTGACATTGACATTTTTTTCATCTTGTGATGAAGCCTTAAACTCCTCAACAAAATATCAGGTATAATTCATCTGGCACCTCTTAAACATTCACTCCTTCCATCACCGATGCACAGTGGCAGTAGTGTGTAACATCTAAAAGATGCATTTCAGCACTGAACAAGGCTTCTTCAAAAACATCTTTCAAACCTGCAACCTCTGCCACCTAAATGTATTAAGTACGGCAGATGGATGTGAACACCGTTACTTGCAAGTTTCCCTCTCAGCCAGACACAGTCGTAAGTTGGAACTACATTGTTATTCTCTCAGTATTACTGGTTCAAAATCCTGGAAATCTCTTCATACCTGCACCAAGGCTGTACTTGCACTAAATGGACTGTAGCATTTCAAGAAGTAGTTCATCACCACCACGTTCTCAAGAGTAATTAGACATAAACAATTTATGCCATGTTACATAAAAGAATAAATTAAAACATCACCATCTAACTTTTTGTCTGTTATCCCCTTCCAGAAGCTTGTTCACCCTTCCTTCAACCGAGTAATATTGTTTTGGACTCATCATAATTGGAGGCAAAAAAAAAGGCATGTGCTTTTACAATCCTATATCTGCAGTTCATTTTTCTAGAATGCATAGGGCAATTCGATTTTGAGCACCAATTACTATCCAACTCATAACTGGCTGCAATTAAGTTGACTAATTTTACAATTCCCTGGACCTGTGCAAGTCTTGTCACCTGTCACTGTGAATTATCACACTTACTTCCCACTGAATGCACTATTGCTGCTTCCTGAACTGCCTTTACTGCTTCCTGTGTGTTCACATGCTGAACAGTGGATGTAATTTTCTGCTCCCTTGAGCAGCGTTGGCAATGGTGAGGAGGTTGGAAAAATACTGAAAAATGGAAAAAAGTCAGAACTTTGACATCGAGAAAATGTTTTATGGATTTTCCCCTTAAGATTTAAACAGCAAGATTTGAATTTTACTAATGAACAATGATTACTTTAATTCCATGAACTTGCATTGAATTACTAGTCCAACTCACCTCCAGCTCCCAATTGCCCTGTTCTACCATATGAAAAGAAAAAGTCATCATTCCCAATATGATATTCCAAGGCATTCCCTGGTTGCAGCAGCTTGCCACTTTGCATATGACCATCAGGTTACTTTGTGTGTAGGGGCAGACATGCATCTCATGCATCTATGCAGGATGTATCATACAGCCTTTAGCTTACTTTCTTAGTGCTCACTCACTTTGAATTTACTGAGAGTCATAGAGCTGGACAGCATGAAAACAGACCCTCCAGTGCACCTTGTCCATTTTGTCCAATTATCCTAAATTATTCTAGTCCCATTTACTAGCACTTGACCCATTTCCCTCTAAACCCCTCATGTTCATATACCTGTCCAGAAGCCTTTTAAATATTGTAATTGTACCAGCCTCCACCACTTCCTCTGGTAGCTCATTCCATACATGCACCGCGCTTTGCGTGAAAAGGTTGCCCCTTTAAATCTTTCCCCACTCACCTAAACCTATACCTTCCGGACTCCCCAACCCAGGGAAATTGAAGGTTGCTAGCCTCTGTGGCTTGAATTATTTTTAGTGCATAGGAAAGGGCAGGCTACTTGTCACAGTTTGAAGCACTGAATAGTCAGAGGGCAGTTATTTTGCTGTATATCATTGTATCTCCTCAATGACACACCTACAGTATGTTTCAGCAGCTTTCGTAGACTGTATATACTTCAACTAAATGGCTATATCTGAAGGTCTACAGGGTCTGATACTTACTGGGCCAAAGATTTGGGTATGCCTCTTCAGTTATTCAAGGGGCTTGTCCAATTCAGGGTCAGGCTCTCCATTAGTTGGAGTCATATCTGGCACAAAGCATGAACATGGTCATGGTTGTTGGAGGTCAATCATCTCAGCTCCATACATCTCTTCAGGAATTCCTCAGCTCAGTGTCCGAGGCCAAACCGTCTTCAGCTGCTTCATCAAAGACTATTATAAGGTCAGAAGTGGAAATGTTCACCAATGATTGCATAATGTTTAGTAACATTCATGACTCCTCAGATATTGAATCAGTCCATATTCAACTGCAACACAATCTGGAAAATATCTAGGCTTGGGCTGACACTGAGTAAATAACATTCATGCCACACAAATGTTAAGCAATGACCATCTCCAATAAGAGTTAATCTAACTATCAGCCCTAGATATTCAATGATATTACCATCACTGAATCCTCCACTATCAACGTCCTTAGAGATACCATTGACCAGAAGCTCAACTGGACTCACCATATAACCAGTGGCTACAAGTGCAGGTCAGAGGTTAGGAATTATATGGAAAATAACTCACTTCCAATCTGTCTATAGCCTGTCCACCACCTTACAAGGCATAAGTCACAACTGTGATGGAATATTCCTCACTTGATTGGATGGGTACAACTCCAACAACACTGAAGAAGCTTGACACCATCCAAGACAAAGCAGCACACTTGATTGGCTCCACATACACAATTACCTACTCCCTCCACCATCCATGTTTATTAGTAGCAGAGTGTACTGCCTATGAGAGGCACTGCAGAAATTCACCCAAAACCCTCAGATAGCACCTACCAAACCCACGAGCACTTCCACCTGGAAAGACAAGGGCAGCAGATACATGGGAACACCACCACCTGCAGGTTCCCTCCCAAGCCACTCACCATCCTGACTTAGAAATATATCACCATTCCTTCACTGTCACTGGATCAAAATCCTGGAATTCCCTTCCTAAGAACATTGTGGGTTAACCTGCAATGGACCTACATTCTAAGAATGAACAAAAAAATGGTCAAGAGACAACACAGAGGAGATTTACAATAATGTTGCCAGGACTTAAAAATACAATGAAGAGGAAAGATTAAACATTTGAAGAGGTTGTTTATCTCTGAAGTGGGTGTAATTTCTCCAGGTCCAACAACAACACTAGGAGTGTCTTGATAGGAAGCTTCAGTGGGTTCTTCTTCCTTAGGGGGCCTCTTGGCACCTGTCTCTCTTGCTGTGAGGAAGGGGCAACTGAATGGTCTTTGGCCCCCTCTTATCTTGCTAGTAATGCTGAACATCTATGGTTAGAGCGATGGAGTGCAGCTTTGTTCACACACCTGGCAAACATTGAGTAGGAAGACTTTGGTTTCTATGGCAGGAGTAAGCCTGTCCATTAGGCAGCCAAACCCATGCATGCTGGAGTCAGCACTGTACTGATGCCATTTGTGAATCCTACCATTCTATGTTCCAATTTATTGACTGCCTCTAACAAACCTGCCTGCTGCTCCTGTACCCATTTGTGCATTTTCGATCCTGTCATGAATGGGTGAGATGAGGGCAATACCTTCTGCACCAGGTTGAACAGGTACCTGGTCTCAAATTGTCCTTTCAGTGACAGAAATTGGAGCATCTCTCCATTGCCCATCTACAGAGATGTGTCAGTTATGTGTGCAGTAGATGGTGCTCCCTTTGTCAAAATCAGATCAAGAACCAACTGAGTGAAAGTCTCTGGAGGGTGCAGGAGGAAGCTTCACCAGTGCATCCCCTAAGAGTTCAATGGATTTCTCCTTAGAGACAGAGATGGAGATAGGCTTGAGGGTCTCCAGAATTAACCTCATCAGGGTGAGGTTTGCTTGGTACCACTAGTGTCTGCCTAGGTGAAGAGAGGAGTAAAAAGGTTGGAAATTTACACAGGTTTGGAATGAGTTAGCGTTGGTGGTAATGGGAAAGCAGCACAGCATGATAAAGCTTACAGGGTTGGTTGCCTGTGAATACTCTTTGTGACTCTATGAGCAGCTGTGCTCTTCTCTGACCAAAATGAAAATCGGCTCCTCAAATACTTTGAGGAACCTGACATCGGACAACCCATCCTCACCCTATCCGTCTTCCACTCTCGGTCCAGTTGTGAGACATTTATTCCTGCAATGAGAGAAATAAATGAGACATTTATTCCTGCAAAAGGAGAGCTGGAAAGCCATCCATGGTGTTTCAAGTGCAGGAGAGGTGGTGAGATATCCCCAGTGATTCAGTAGGAAGTGCCTTGGATGGGAAGGTTTAGCAGTTTGGGAGGTAGATGTGGGTGAGAGTCATTAAGTGACTGAGCTGCATGCTGTAGTGAGAATCGAAGCCTATGTCCCTTGGTGAGAATCATTCAACAGAGATAGAGTGAATATTAGTCCTTTGAGTGTGAAGTAACAAAGAGAAGACAGTTGCACTTACCCTTGCTAAGAACAAAGTTAAAAATCATGCAGGGAAACTCACACCTTTCATACATTATCTGGGCCAACACGATACCAATTGATAAAGTTCACTTGAGAATGTAACTTTTAAAAAAAGTTTTGCTATTTACATAGGAAAGAAATGAAACCAACATGGTCATTCTAAAAGATGAGAGACTTAACAAACAATCCACGTCTTTTTCAATATGTAATTGCAGTTACATCACACTGTAAACTTTTGCTATAAATTCTGTGTTTTACAATCTTATTCTCCACAACCACCTGATGAAGGAGCAGTGCTCCGAAAGCTAATGCTTCGTAATAGACCTGTTGGACTATAACCTGGTGTTGTGTGATTTTTAACTTTGTACACACCAATCCAACACTGGCGACTTGAAATCATTGCTAAGAACAGATGACCATAATCTTCTTCCTTCACTGCTCGGCATTTCTTTTAACTTGCAACACCATACTGACCCAGGTCACCTTCTTGGACCAGGTTGGCTGAGTGTGACAAGACATCCTTTGCAGGTCAGCAGGATACAGTCCTGCTCTTCTTTTCCTCACCCCATTCACAGCATCTCCGCAAAGCAGGATCCCAGCTTCTATACTGAGTCATGGTCTTCATAAAGATAGCTGAACACCACAGTGTGAGGGACAATTCATGGCTTTCTGAGCCTGAAGTGTGCCCAGCTGCAGTTTAAATAAAGTGCCAGAGGCATGGGCATCACAACAGTGGAGAGTGTGCCTGCCTTTCCTTCCACCCCATTCCACAAGATGGGCACGTGAAAAAGTTGGTTGCATAAATAATGAGAAGATTGCTTGCCTAAAATCAATATGGGCCATGATGGACAATGTGCCATGAATTGCATCAATAAGCACTCTGCCAAAACTTGTGAACATTAAGCTCGATATGATTGAGAAATATTTCCGAATCTCTGATATTGAGGAGAAATTCTTTGCTAAAAAGATTCAAATTCTCTATATTTAGTACAATCCGGGGTTGTTACAGCATTTGCTGACGTTTGATGATGTCCTTGATTCAAAACTTCACATAAATCATGACGGTTCTGAGCACTGTCGTCTCTCTGTGTCTACCTGTCTAATTCTAACATGTCGTGGTATAATGCTCAATTTGCACCTTGACCAAACTCTTAAAAATAACTTCCCTCATTTTTGTAACCAAAATTTTACCAGACTTCACCCAGTTGCTAGATGTCCCTTTAGTTTTGATTCCTGATTTGTTTCTCATTTTCCTTCCCTATATCCCCTGGATTGCATGTGTAGCTTTGTTGGTATTTGGCAAAAGTGGCAAAGAACACTCTGTGTGTTGTGATAGGCATGCTTCCTCAGGGACTCGACACTGTTCTTTCAGCCCCACTGAAATGGAAGAATAGAAAATGTCAAAATTCTGCCTCAGGGAAGAATCTTCAAACAGTCCTGGCATTGAAATGTACACTGTGAGATTTTATTTTGTGGTTGAATGTATGACTAAGTATTAATGAGAGAATGGGGGAAGAGGACTGAGGCATGAATCTATGATGGTGCTGGCACTAAATTGGACTGAATCATTTAAATTGAATTATTTGCATGTTCTCTGCTTTCTCAATGCTGGTTGGTCAATTTTAAACTGAACTTTTCTAATCTGGTCTAGTTTGAAATTGCTTGGGCTCCCGCATACTCAATTTTGTTCTGCTTCTGTTACTGTTGTTTGATATGCTCGTCCTCAGCAAATGGTCTTCAGATTTGACTAGAGAAGTGGAAACAGTAGTGTATTCACCAGCTTGTAGTGTCTGAATGTAAATGAGAATGATTCAGCTATGCTACCTTACAACGATTAGATTAGATTACTCTGAGTATGGAAACAGGCCCTTCGGCCCAACAAGTCCACACCAACCCACCAAAGTGCAACCCATCCAGACCCATTCCCCTACACCTAACACTATGGGCAATTTAGCGTGGCCAATTCACCTAACCTGCACATTTTTGGACTGTGGGAGGAAAGCGGAGCACCCGGAGGAAACCCACACAGACACTGGGAGAATGTGCAAACTCCACACAGATAATCGCCTGAGGCGGGATTTGAACCCGGGTCTCTAGCACTGTGAGGGAACAGTGCTAACCACTGTGCCACCGTGCCGCCAACTAATGATAGTTCATGACTACTCATTTACAATTTGAGTTTTAAGTTGCTCTTTGTATTATCATGTGCCTATTATTAATAAACACTTCTTAAACCAGAATGCTATAGGATAAACTTCTCTGATTCTGAAATACAGATTATTATAGCATATTTTGTGGGGAGTGTGTTTTTGGATCAGATACTATGAATAGAAAACTGTACTGCAGCCTTGGTTTGGGACTTTTATCCAG
Organism: Hemiscyllium ocellatum; assembly: GCF_020745735.1. NCBI lineage: Eukaryota > Metazoa > Chordata > Chondrichthyes > Orectolobiformes > Hemiscylliidae > Hemiscyllium > Hemiscyllium ocellatum. The sequence goes on along the minus strand of NC_083417.1, from coordinate 24,589,801 downwards.
GTCAGCCATTTATTTACTGACCTGAATGCAGAACCATTGGGTCCTAGTAACAGCAGTAACTGTCAAATATCATCAAATGCTACAGTGATTCCACACTCCTCTGAGAAATATAGTTAAAATTCTCTTGTGGATGCAATTATGTCACAAAAGCTTGCTAAGAGAGAGAAAGATCTTGCAGTGTGATTCCAGAGAATCTTTAAACAAAATTGCTTTGTCAGCTTCTCAGCGTATAGTCCAATCTGCTGCTCCTTTCACAGTGAATGAGCCATGGCAATTTGGGAAAACAGAATATTAAAATTGTTTTTATTGAGACATAAGCATATACTTTTGTTGCAAAATATAGTGCAAATTGAGTGGTTATAATTTTAAAAATAATAGCATTTTGTCTGTATTTGTAACTTTCTTCTATCTCTTTGCCTTGCTGGCCCTGTCACATAATCACAAGGATTTAAAATCTCTATCGCAGGATCTTCTGAAATGTATGCTGTATTCAATATTTTACATCTAAATTTTACATTCATGCAGATTAGTCATTCTGCATTAAGTTTAAAATCTACCTACAAAAAAAGTTAAAATGTCAGCACTGTTTATTTTTACCTTTCCTATGCAGTAAATAATGAGTTATAGTATAAATTGGCTGTTCCTCAACTATTAATAAAGAAAAAGATGAACAATTTCTTCTGAAAATTCTGCATCACAAATTTACAACATGGTTATTTATTTCCATAATGACAGTTATATAATTTAGTCAGAACTGATATTAAATATCAATGGCATTGGACAAGCAATTTTCTTCATTACAGCATGTTATTCAAATATGTTTGCTTCTGTAATAGTTTTAAAAACCTTTTTTCTAATGTTAACTTTATCATACTTGCATTTAAACATTAAATATTGCTGCATAATATCCAAATCAGTTCAGGTAGTGCTGTCTGCATAATTTGTACATACAGACCACAGCAGATTAAAAGGGAGCTCACAAGTACCTTCTCAAATGTAATTAGGGATGGATGATACACGCTGACCAGATCCCATACTCAAATGAAAAATAGTGTATGCATAATAATTTATTTGGATAAAATAATTTTAACCATACAATGAGTCATTGACATAGGAAAATTACTCTGGCAATTTATTACTCACATCTCAAAAACAGTTTTGAAAATAAGCTAATAAGTTAATAAAGCCCTTCCAAATATAATTCACTGCTGTTTTCACATTCAGCTCACTGGCATCTAAGCTTAATGAATTAATTGCATGTTAACTCTCTTAGGCATGCAACGCTTGTGAATTTGGTCTTTCTAGCTTTCAATATGTTGTGTTATGCTTCAGAGCTTTCCTTGGTGCACACAGAAATTGGGGCAAACGTGCATTTTCCACTTTAAATGCTGTTTAGACTTTGCCAGGCCTACTGTATTATTGTATGTGTTTTGAGGCAATTTTAAGCACCATACAAATTGCTACATAACACATTTAAAACTGATCAGAATATTCTTTTATTTTGAAAATGCTTTAGATTATGGCAGATTTCCAATGTTGTTTTCTATTCCTTCGATTGTATACAAGCAGCAGGGGGCAATCTAACTCAGAAAACCTGCTGTGAGAATGTTCCAGGCTGCCAGTAATGATAACAGCCTAAACTCTATTACAACATGTCTCAAGGCACTTTGTAACATACGTAATATTTCAAGGCACTTCTCATTGCATGCTCTTCTGAAATGTATGCCGAATTCAATTTTTTGCTTGTAAATTTTCTGTTCATGCAGATTACTTATTTTGGAACAACTTTAAAGTGTATCTATACAAAATAACATTAAAATGTCAATATTCTGCTTTTCTTTTACTTTTCTCTATCGTAAATTCTGAGGTTCAGTGTAGCATCAGTGACAATCTTGTAGCTGACGTAAATGAAATTCCAAAAATTGGTGAACCATGCACATTAAAACTTATGAAAGATAATGGTTCAGATTTTGTTATGATCCATCTCATGTCCTGTCACCCACATTATTTTCACAGGCTCATCAGTGGAACCTTCCTCTTTTTGACATCAGCTTGAATTCAGCACCCTTTACAGCACATTTATGGCATCTGGATGCAAGACAAGCAGCAGGGAATTTGTTCAACCAGTGAGAACAAATAATCTTCACTGACACATACAAATAACAGGAAATATAAATTATATTTGAATCATAGCACAGGAAGCAAAATATTGGAAATACAGATAGGGTTATGGAAAACATAATAAGAGCTGAAATGTAAAACTGTGCAAAGGTTTATTGTTAATACTTGCACGACAAATTTTCATCTGACAGTCTAGAAAGGCATTTCAGTAGTAATTATCACTTAGTACACTGATAAAAAGTCAAATATTCCTGAATGCACAAACCCCAGCTTCTTTCAACCATTTTTATAAAAAGAAGAATGGGTAATTGCCTGAATGACAGTGATGTGCAGATTCCACCAGTGAAAACTATAACAGCACATTTTGGAAGAGCAGGAGTCCCATGCTGCAACTTTCTGCACTTAACAATGCATGAGCCAATGCCAAATGCTGCTGTCAGATTTTCCCAGAAATAGCTGTCCACTTACTATTGGCATAGCAAAATCAGACCATTGTTTTCAGAAATTAGGCAAATCGAAAATGTTTGCCTAATTAATAAATTCCCTTCTGTTTATAATTGTTCTAGTTTATTAAGTATAAACCAGTTGATGAATGGTGAATTATATGGGAGATTCTGGTATGTCAGCCTCAGACTATTGTTATTTGTGACTGGTCTGTTTTGCTTTCAGGTCAGTGATACCTTTCAAATAGCATGCCAACACCAGTCCAATGGTGTATTCCTTAACTTAAACTGTTTTGTTCCAGAAAGCATACATTGTATTAGTTTGTTAAAATCCCTGGAATAGTTACCAATCACCTAAAACAAAATTGCTGGCCTCCAACTTCAACTCTACTGTGTCCTTCTCCTGCCTCTCAGGGGCGCAACTCTTAGAAGAATAAGAAACAACCACATTGCTAAAAGTTTCAAAATACTTCCATACAGAGAATGAAATCTACAAACAACTTCTAAAAGCCAGAAGTTGTTTGAAGAAAAATTGCTCGGCAGTGAGTTTGGAAAATATGTTCACTTGATTTATTTTTCTATGTATTTATAAAGCTGGAGCCTGATTCAAACAGGAGCTTTCACTACTGGATTAATGGCCCTCAGAAAATTTGACCCACAGTTAAGCAGCAAAAAGTAGGCAGGAACACCTGATGTATTTAATTTCCATTTGTCAATGCTCTCTTTCAGAGGGACAAATGCAGTCGATAAATAAATACCAATTGCCTTCGGATAACAGCGACTCTGGCTGCAGGACAATGGATCATCAAGGAAATTTTGAAAAATACAAATTATGTGTCCAAAAGCATTCCTTTGCATGCTTATTTAATCCCTGGGGGTACTGGAGGACTGGAGGACAGCTAATGTTGTTGTTTCACTTTTCAAGAAGGGTGGTAGAGTAAATTCAGGGAATTCCAGAGCAGTGAATCTTACATTAGTGATAGGGAAACTATTGGAGAGAACAGGCAATGTGTGATCAGGGATAGTCATCATGACTTTGTCAGAGGGAGGTCATGCCTATCAAACTTGAATGAATTTTTTTGAGGTGGTGACATGGTGTAGGTGAGGGTGTTGCAGTTGATGTCATTTACATGGATTTCAACAACGCCATTGACAAGGTCTCTCATGGGAGATTGATAAAGAAGGTAGAAACACATAGGCTCCAGGGCAACTTGGCAACTTGGATCCAAAATAGTGATGGGTGAGGGGGTGGGGGGAGTTGAAGGGTGAGGTTGGTGGGGGACAGAGATGATGATAGAAGGCTATTTCTGTGACTGAAGATTGATGTCATTGGCGTACAACAGGAATCACTGCTGGGTCCATTATTGTTTGTAATTTATATAAATATGTAGGTAAATGATATAGAAGAAAATGTTGGGGGACTGCTAAGTAAGTTTGCAAATGACATGAAGATTAGTCAATGGTTGACAGTGAGGAGGAAGGACTTAGGCTGTATGAGGATATAAACAGATTAGTCACATGAGCAGATCAGTGTTAGATGGAATTGACATGTGAGGTGATGCGCTTTGGAAGTAACAAGTAAAGGAGGACTCAATGAATGGCCGAACACTCGGGATCTTGGAGTGCTTGTTCACAGATCCCTTGAAGATGGCAGGACAATTATAAGAGCAGGGAGGTTATGTTGAAGCTGTAAAGACTTAGGTTAGGCTACAGCTGGAGTAGTATGTGCAGTTCTAGGTCACCACACTACAGAGAGGACATGATTACAATGGAGGGGGCAGTGGAGATTCACCAGGATATTGCCTGGAATCGAACTTTTAAGCTATGAAGAGAGGTTGATAGGCATGTGTTGTTTTCTTTAGAGCAGAGAAAGGCAGAGCGAGGACCTGATTAAGAATATTATGAGGAGCACGGACAGAGTGAACATAAGGTAGCTGTTCACCCTAGTTGAAGGATCAGAAACAAGCTGGCATAATTTTAAAGTGAAAGGCAGGAAGTTGAGAGGGGATTTGAGGAAATACATTTCAATCTACAGGGTAGTGGAAATCTACACGGTTGGGAGGATATTTGAGGCTGGAAAGCTCACAGCCTTTAAAAAGTATTTGGATAACCACTTGAAGAGTCATAACATTCAAGGCTATGGATCTAGTGCAGGAAATTGGGACTAGTGTGATTTAATAGTTTTTGTCACTACAGACATTTAACAAGCTGTTAAGTACTATATGATCCAATAATCATCTAACCTCAGTAGAGATGACAAAATGTAACATGAAGATTTGAAGAGTCCAGAGAGTGTATCAAGCATTTAACTTTTATAACTTTAACCATAAAAATAAGTTTATTTTCATTTATGTTTTTTAAAATCAAAAATAAATATTTTGTTCATAAGGGTCCCCTTAGAGTCTTTGTCTCTTTTATATTGCCCCCTAGCTCTGAGAGAATGACTGAAAAGGAGCATCAAGACTTTCAGCTGAAGAATCACCTTAGACAGAGCTACATGACAATATAAATGATTTTGTTTAAAAGAGCAAAGGTTGGTAATCCCTCCTTCAAGTGAAGAACCAAAGAAGCATAACAGGGATGATCCTGGAAGTTACAGGCCTGTGAGTCTCACATCAGTGGCAGTGAAATTATTTGAAAAGATTCTCAGGGACAAGATCTATACACATTTAGAAACATATTGACTCATTATGAATAGATGGCATGGCTTTGTGCAAGGGAAGTCATACCTCACTGACATGATTGAGTTTTCTTGAGGAGGTGACAAAAATGATGGATAAGGGAAAAGCGATTGATGTTGTCTACATGGACTTTGACAAGGCCCCTCATGGCAGACTGGTACAAAAGGTGACGTCACGTGGTATTGAGGTGAGCTGGCAAGATACATACAGAACTGGTTTGGTCATACGAGTCTGAGAGTAGCGTTGGAAGAATGATTTTCAGAATGGAGGGCTGTGACTAGTAGTGTTCCACAGGGATCAGTGCTGGGACCTCTGCTGTTCATGATCTACATAAATGATTTGGAGGCAAACATAGCTGGTCTAATTAGTAAGTTTGCAGACAATACAAAGATTAGTGGACTTTCAGGTAGTGAGGAAGATTGTCAGAGGATACATCAGGAGGGGTGGCACAGTGGTTCAGTAGTAAGCACTGCTGCCTCACAGCGCCAGGGACCCAGGTTCAATTTCTACCTCAGGTAATTGTCCATGTGGAGTTTGCACATTCGTCCCATGTCTGCGTGGGTTTCCTCCGGGTGCTCCAGTTTCCTCCCACAGTCCAAAGATGTGCAGGTCAGGTGGATTGGCCGTGCTGAATTAACCATGGTGTTGGGTGCATTGGTTAGGGGTGAATCCAGGGTAGGGATATGGGTGGGTTGCTCTTTGGATGGTTGGTGTGGACTTGTTGAGCCGAAGGGCCTGTTTCCATACAATATGGAATCTAATCTAATCTAATCTAACAGTTGAAGGTATGGGCAAAAAACTAGCAGGTGGGGTTTGATCTGGGCAAATGTGAGGTGATGCATTTTGGAAGGTCAAGTGCAGGTGGAAATTATGTAGTGATTGGCAGAACCCTTTGGTGTATTGATACGCAGAGGGATCTAAGTATGAAGGTCCAAAGATCATTGAAGGTGGCAGTGACGGTAGATAAAGTTAGTAAAAAAAAGTCCAAAGCAGGCTTGCCTTCATTGGAAGTGACATTGAGTGTAAGGATAGACAGCTTATGTTGCAGCTTTATAGAACTTTAGTTTGGGCATTCTTGGAATATTGCATACAGTTCTGGTTACCACACTATCAGAAGGATGTGGATGCTTTGGAAAGGGTACGGAAAATATTTACCAGGATGTTGTTAGGTATAGGGGATTTTAGCTGTGAAGAAAGGTTGCTTAAGTTGGGTTTGTTTTCACTGGAATGCAGGCGGTTGAGGGACAACCTGATAGATGTTTATAAGACTGTGAATGGCGTGGATAGGGTGAAAATATGAGGCTTTTTCCCAGGGTAGAGGGGTCAATTTTGAGGGGAACACAGGTTCAATATGCAAGACGGCAAGTTTAAAAGAGATGTGTGAGGCACATTTTTCACACAAAGTGGCGAGTGCCTGGAACGCATTGCCAGAAGAGGTGGTGGAAGCAGACACAATAGCAACATTTAAGAAACAGCTGGATGAATACATGAATCGGAAGGGAATAGAGGGATATGGATCCTGTAGGTAAAGGCAGCTTCAGTATAGAAGGATAAAATGTGGTGGTGCAGACTTGGAGGGCCAAAGGGCCTGTTGTTGTGTCACTGCAGTCTTACCAGACCATAGGAGTTGCTCACATATTAGAGAGAAGCAACTGGCCGCAATTTAACCTGAGGGCCACCAGACCTCAGGCAAGGGGTTGAGAAAGAGAGTCCTTCATGGTAACCTCAAACCAGTGATGGGAATTGAACATACACTGTTGGCATCATACTACACAACAAACCAACAATCCAGCTAACTGAGCTAAATCAATTTCCACCAATGGACCTGTTCCTGTGCTGAATTGTTCTTTGTTCTTTATTTGTTGACTCAGTAGCCACCTGCATCTTCTCCATAACTTTCTTTCACCCACCTATTCTTTTCTGTTTACCACTGCTTTTAGGGTTGTTTCAATCCAAGAAACACCTAAACAACTGTTTTCTTTCTTCCTTATGGGCCAAGTGACTTGCGGTCAAACTTCAACTGGAAGCCAAGATACTCTTCATTTTCAATGTAACTCTTCAGTTAGAAAAATGGAAGTGCTACATAAAAACATAAGCTACCACTATTGGAGAGAGATCATATTATGGTATCTCTGGTTTCGTGAAGAATGAGACTAGGACCCGTGGACACAGCCTTAGAATTAGAGGGGGTCAATTCAGAACAGAAATGCAGAGACATTTCTTCAGCCAGAGGGTGGTGGGCCTGTGGAATTCATTGCCACGGAGTGCAGTGGAGGCCAGGAAGCTAAATGTCTTCAAGGCCGAGGTTGATAGATTCTTGTTGTCTCGAGGAATTAAGGGCTATGGGGAGAACGCTGGTAAGTGGAGTTGAAATGCCCATCAGCCATGATTGAATGGCGGAGTGGACTCAATGGGCCGAATAGCCTTACTTCCACTCCTATGTCTTTTGGTCTTATGGTGTTATAATGACAGGTTTCTGTCTTAGAGAAAGCTCTGCACATTCATTGGAATACATAATGAAAGGACTTTCTGGTAAAATAAATTTAGAACTTGAATATTGCTGAAAAGAGAGGCATGGAGCTGAATCTTCGCATGTTACACTCATCTGAATAAATACAAGAATGTCAAACTTAAAATGATCACAATGTATTATCCCATTGATGGGTGCTGATTGGTTGCTAGAATTGACTTGCTACCAATCCGTTCTTTTTTTCTCTTTTGGTATAAAGTGCTGTGACCATTCGAAATTTGCCTTCCTTGAACTTGTCCTGATGAATGCAAGATAGAAAGCTTCAGCAGCCTGTCTCTTTAAATGAAAATTAAATCGCTATACTTTCTTTACTCACTCATTTTTTACACTTGTTCAACTTGTAATTAATTACCTGTCATAGTATTAAAGTTGATACATTACTTTGCATCAACTGCTTACTAACGCTGCGTCTACAACTGATGTAGGAGGGCCAAAATTACCGATCTGACAATGTGCTCACAGATTTCTGGGGGATTCAAATTCTCCAGGAGTATGTGTCACACGAATTAAATTAGAATGCAACCTCTTCTTCTCCCCCATTTTAATATTGTTGCCATTGTCTCCTTATTACATTAGTCATATTTTCCTTCCTCCACCACTTTATATCACTGCCTCCTAAAATCATTGTTTTCTCTGACTCATAAAATGCACATTTGCCTGTTGTGCAGTATGAATTTAAAAAATTATCTAACTGGCCAAAACAGCATGGATGTGCTCTGCATGACTTTAACTACAAGAAACATCAGATTCCTGCTCGTGCAAGTAGTTGTCCTTCAATTTGTAATTATTTCCCAACTGTAACCACTGCTGACTGAGCTACTACTCCTCTCCTACAGAGAGGGGAAAAAAAACAAACTGGGGTAAGTTCTTTTGGGGCGGAATGACTAAATAAATCACTTGACACCCGGAATCCACTTCTAGCATCAAAGAGTTTATTTAAGTTACACAGGCAGGAAGAAACCTCTGGGGGTCAGAGGCTTCCTCAATGAAAAAAGGTAAGAATGAAATGTTTGTACATTTGTTTTCAGCTCATCTTTGGCATCTGCAGACTAATCACATCATTAATTAATTACACATACACCCAAATTAATCATGTGACTGTATAGTTAACGATTGGCAACCTTTGGGTTCCCAGGATCTCATGATGTTTCCCAGACACCTTTCTTTCTATCCTTGGGACTTTCACAATGCATACTGTATTTAACCACATTCCACAACTGCTGACTTCTGCACCTGTAATTCAATCATCCCTGACAGTAGTGTGGAGTTTTCTCGTGCTGGCCACGGCAGTCTTGTCTGTAGGATTTTTAGTAGAATCTCTTTAATGCTTATTGCAGTTTTTTTAAGGTTATATGTCAAAATCTATAATTAATTCAAAAATCTATAATTATGATTATCTGAAAATCTTAACAAAAGTAAATCTATTTGTGATGGATCTCAGACCTTAAATCAATTAAGTATGGAATTCTTTTATCAGCATACTCAAGGGAATCCATATCCAGCTGTATCTGTTAAAGCAACTGCAGCTATGCGTCTGTAACAGGACCCTTTGTGTATTCTCTTAATCTTGTTATCTTGGATATATTCTGGCAATAGAGCTACGATTGTTCTAACCTATGATTTACTCCAATACAAACTATACCAGACAAGCTATTCTAAGTCAACTAAAAATTGCTTTTGGCCATCGTGGTCTGCTTTCAGCCATGGGCAGCCCCAACAGTTCAATAGGATCTGTTTGTAAAACCACTTAATCATAGTTCATTTGGAACCTTGACGTGGAATGGAACTTTTATGTTTAAAATGAAACAGAAGCTAATAGCAGCAGTCTTTGAATGGCCTTGAATACTCAATAAACACATTTCCCTCTATGAACTTTGGTGACTTTTCTCACCCGATACTCCACTGCTCACCTTATTAATTATGCATCCCACCTTTAGAATGTTGCTTGCACATTATCGTGCAGTCAGTAATGGTGGAAGGGCTCAGCAATCTGGGGCCTTCAGGTTTTCATTCCAAAGGCACCATATTTAAACAACAGCATTTCACAATTTCAAACATTGCAAGCCAGGAACCCATCCATGGTAGGCTGCTGTGCAATACAAATGACATGACTATGACAGGCAAGTTAGCATCCTGCGTCACACTGGGGACCAGAGCCCCTGATGGATGATCTGGTGGAGAGGAGAGCTGTTCTCTTTCCCCAGGACCACCAAAGGAAACCATGGTGCCAGATCCTGACAGGCTAAACCAAAGTAACCAGAAGGATGTAGATCATTGCGGTATCCAAAGTGACATGCAAAAATATCACAAGAGGTTAATTACCTTCTGAGCTTCATAAGGGCAGTTGCCATTACCATCTCTCCACTGTAAAACACTTGTCTTAATTCTGTTATTGCACCACCAAGGCTTGAAATCTTCCACCATCAGTATTGTATGCAATATCTTCCTCCAATGGCTCTCAGCCACTCCATCCCACCAAACCACTATACCTTTCTGCCCTCTGCACTTTCCTATTCACTCACTTTGGAAACCTCATCATCTTTCCTGCCTGAGAAAGGACCAAGCCTACCACTGACAAAAGACATCCTTGACTGGACCAAGTATTACACTCCTTGGACTTTCAGACATGGTCTATTGGTTGAAGCATGTTCACTGTGTATATTATATACATTGCTGCGACATGCTGTAGGTGTGACATTGATGTAGCACAGCATCCTCCATCAACATGTCCATTCCATTGACTGTCCAGTGTTGGCAAGCATGACAAACTGCCTGGCTTTCTATGTGTACTAAAAGGTAAGGCACAGCAGAGATGTGGGGAGCATCCAAGCAAGTATAAAGTGAGGGAGCACTGAGAAAGAAAGTTAAAAACCCTGAAGGGCTCTCCATTTGGATGCATAGAATGGGTGCTGGCCCTTCTACGCAAAGTGGCCTAGCAGCAACTTTGTAATGTGAGGTGTCATTGAACTCCAATGTACAGTGCTGAAATGTAGAAATGTATTAGAAGTTAGTCTGAGATGTGCAATGATGATGTGATGAGGCTGGTGTTTTGTTGAAGCCTGTCACCATGTATGAATGATGCAGGCAGTCACTGCCTGTGTAGTATTCCCTGAGGTGTTGGAAAATGCTGGCCAAGGTGGATGTCTGTAGAAAATGCTGGGAAGCTGCAGCTGCCAAGTTATCGCTCTCGCTTTCAAGTTGGGGATTGGAACCAGCTAATATTCCACCAGTAACTGGGAAAATAGCAACTTGCATTTCACCAAGTGGAGATGATATAATAATGAGATGTTAATGCCTGCCAAATAGGGTCCTTGCCATTTTCTGGCAAGATCCTCATCTTATTGTTCGAAAGTGTAAAGGGAAAATTAGACATTTTTTCCTAAGCATCGAGAATCTCATTTTTCATTCTTACAGTATTCAGCAAACCTTCTTGCCAAATCTTGCAGGAGCAGGGAAATTCTGCCCATTACAGCAGTCTGATTTAAGTAGATCAATCTGTTGAAGATAGATTTGCATTCGAGAAGGCAACTGAAATTAAATGGTGAGTAACAAGTTTGAAACAACAGGGGTACACAGACAGATCATTATCAATGCTCCAGCGTGGAAATGTAGCCACTAAATGCATGTACCATATACTTGGATTCAAAACAAACTGAATAATTATAAACTTACTAATAATTATATTTACTCTCTTCAGACCAGACCATAGCAAACAGTGATAGATAATCAAATCCCCAATATTAAGAAAACATTGCATTATTTGCTGAATGAATTTCTTGCTTTCATTGTAGGGAAGCAATGACAACAATTTGATATCTTTTCCACATTAGAGACCCAATTTAGAAACTTAGTTTTCTCCTTTTTTGTTCATTTTATTCAAATAATAAATTGCAAATATTACATTTCAGTTGATAATTTGTACTTTAAGCCTTAAACATGACTCGTCCTAAGTTATGGACAAGACCTTCAGTGAGGTTATTACACCAATCATGCCAGAAGAGAGCAGAAGAGAGCGGACGATGAGGAAGGCAGAGAGGATACAGGTGCAAGAGACCCCGGGAGAGTGGTGAGTGTGTGGAATGCTCTGCCCCAGAGGGCAGTGGAGGCCCAGTCTCTGGATTCATTTAAGAAAGAGTTGGATAGAGCTCTCAAAGATAGTGGAATCAAGGGTTATGGAGATAAGGCAGGAAGCGGATACTGATTAGGAATGATCAGCCATGATCATATTGAATGGCAGTGCAGGCTCGAAGGGTTGAATGGCCTACTCCTGCACCTATTGTCTATTGTCTATTGTCTATTATAATTGACAGTTAAACTATCAAGTCACACTTCCTTGCATATGTACAAACAGCTTATATCTGCTTAGATGTTTTCTTCTAAGTACAAATGAGAAATGATTGCATTAAAAATGAAGAAGTAGTGATTGTCTGATAATTAATTTACAAAAAGTAAAATATAGAAAGTGTTAGCAACAAGCAGAAAGCTAACACTCAATGCTCTCAAATATTTGGATATGTTAATGAAATATAGACAAATAGAACTTCCTTTTAAGATTACATGTTGGATCACTTCTAAGTTATTTTTGCAACCAAACAATGTATAATCCTTATGGTTCAGCAATCATTTTCAGAAATAACTCACATGGGAAGAGATGGTACTCTATACTGAATCCCTCGATCAGATCGACAAAGGGTGGGGGGAAATAAGGAGTGGCCGAAATGACATAATGACACTTTTACCTCCACAACTGAACACTCTCAAAGAGATACTGTAACCAGTAAAATTCACATCATGACCAGAATAATCAGAAAAAAAATGCAATTTTTTGAAGAGCAAGTTTAAAGTTAAATTTACTGTAGATTGCCATCTCTGTTTTACATAATATGAATAAAACAAGTTAAGTCTCCTGTCAAAGATGTCAGCACACAAGGCAATTATGTGTCAGGATTGCATTTTTTGTTCAGTAAAATTACATCTTATTCTACTAATAGCAAATTATGCACAGTAAAGTGACAAAGTTACTCTTACCTCGTGATTCACTGATACTAGCTTCAAAGGAATTTATTGTTTTCATCAGTCATTTCAATAAAAAGGAACATTTTATAATATGACTTTATAATCCAGATTAACAGTAAAACAAAGGCTTCATAAGTTCAATTCTGATTCTAAAACTAATTTTCTCTCCAAATGCAATACTTCTGGAAAGTGATGCTGATTATTTGACTCTGGTTTCAATCCCCAATTAAATCGCTTGCATTTCAATATTAATAATTTCTTAGAACATAAAATCCAAAGGAATGGGAACAGGAATAGGTCATTTGGCCCATTGATCCTGTTTCACCATTCAATAGGATGGTTGCTGATCTGATTGTAACCTTAACCCTGCCTGAGCCCCATAACCCTCAACTTGCTTTTAGATAAAGAATCTCTGTAATCAGCCTTGAACGTATTCACTGATCCAACCTTTGCTGCTATGTGGGGTAGAGAATTCCAAAAATTTACAACACTTTGAGAGATGGAATTTCTCCTCATCTCAGTTTTAAATGGCGATATTTTAGAATATTCACAACATTCCTACTAGGAAAGAAAAGCTCTAAAAAAACTTAAACAATTAAAAAGCATCAGGATAGGTATGTGATTAGGAAGCTTTTAGAGTGATATGGGCCAACTGCTAGCAAATGCGATTAGATTTATTTAGGATATGTGGTCGGCATGGACAAGTTGGACCGTAGGATTTGTTTCCATGCTGTATATCTCTGTGACTCCATGACTGACCTACCATCTATAGCTAATGAAAATGTTAGGGAAAGCATCAAACTTAAGGAAAATGCATGCATCTGCACATTGATTCATGGCAGGTTAGATGAGTGGTTAGATGGCAGGTTAGATGAGAATATAAAGAACAGTAGAAAATTCAGGAGGAAGAAATTAGCTAGAAAAGTAAAAATGGAAAACAGGAATTCCCACAGATATTTAAAAAGTAAAAGTGTAAGTAAAGTATTCATCCTCTAGAAAATTTGAGTAGTGAGTTAATAGTGCTTTATGAAGAAATGGTTGATGAAATGAACAAATATTTTTGTTCCTTTCTCCACCATAGAGAATACAAAAAGACATTGCAGTAATAACTGTAAATCAAGTGGTTGAAGGTGGAGTGCACAACTTAGCAAAATTACAATCATGAAGGAATTGGTACTGAGCAACTGATGGAACTGCAGACTGACAAGGATCCAGGTCGAAATGGATTTAATCCAAGAAATTTAAAAGAGGTAGCAGATGTGTCAGTGTAAATTTTCCAAAAATCACTAGATTTAGGAAAGGTTCTAGCAAACTGGAAAGTCACAAAAATAACACTTCCAATCAAGAAGGATTTAGACGTTTCAGACTTGATAGATGTAAAATATGAAGGAGTTTCACAACTGATTAAGGAGAATGTCACAGCTGCACTATGAGAGGATATCTTGCAGTGCTCATCCATTAAGGCCACATGGATAGAATCCAGGAATAAGAAAGGTGCAATCGCTATTATGGGGTTATAACATAAGCCTCCTTATAGCCAGCAGGAGGTAGAGGAACGGATATGCAACTGTATCATGGAAAGATGTGAAAACAGCAGCATTGTTGCAGTGGGTGATTTTAAATTCCCCAATATTGGCTGGGGTTCCCTGAGTACCAGAGGCTGAGAAAGGACATAATTTGTTAAGTACGACCAAGAGGGTTTCTTGAAACAATATATAGATTTTCCAACCAGGGAAAGGAGCCATACTGATCTTGTATTGAAGAATAAGTTGGCCAGGTGATCAAACATTCAGTGGTGAAGCATTTTGAGAATAGTGAAAATAATTCAATGAGTTTTAAGATTGTTGTAGATAAGGATAAGATTGATTCTCAGGTGAAAGTGCTAATTTGGGGGAAGTTAAAAAGTATAGGCAGGAACTGAAGTAATTAGAAGAAGGACAACTGCTTGAGGGTAAATCTACATCTAACATGTGGGAGTCTTTTAAAGGCCAGTTGATCAGAATTCAGGATCAGCATGTTCCTGTGAGGATAAACGATAAGGATGGCAAGATTCAGGAATCCTGAATGACAAGAGATATTGAAAGCTTCATCAGAAAGAAAAAGGAAGCATTGTAGGATTCATGGAACTGAAATCAGACAAGATTTTGAATATTGAGGAAGCAGAAAGAACTTAAACAAAGAATTAGATTGATTAGAATGCCCTTGGCAAGTGGGATTAAGGGGAGTACAAAGGCATTTGTGCATATATTAGGAGCAAGAGTCTACCTAGGGAAAGGGTAGGCCCATTCAAGGACAAAGAAGGGAACTTATGCATGGAGCCAGAGGATGTAGGTGAGGACATTTATGAGTACTTTGCATTCGTATTTACCAAAGAGATGGACATGGTGATGGCAAGATTAGAGAGGGGTGCGTTGATATTCCAGGGCATGTCGATATTAAGAAGGAAATGGTGCCTTGAAAAAACATTAAGGTAGATAAGTCCCAAGGGCCTAGTCGGATCTATCCATGGAGACTGAAGGACACAAGGAAGGAGATTGCTGGGCCCTTGACAGAGATCTTTATACCTTCTTTAGCCACAGGCTAGGCCCCAGAACACTGGTGAACAGCTAATGTTATTCTTTTGTTTAAACAGACCAACAGAAATACTTCAAGAAATTATTGGCCAACGAGCTTTACCCCAATGATAGGGAAATTATTGGAGATGATTCTTAGGGACAGGATTGACTTGCAATTGGAAAAGAATAGACTTTTAGGATTAGTCAACATGCCTTAATGTGTAGGAGGTCCAGACCCTCAAATTTGATTGAATTATTTGAGGAAGTGTAGAAGATGATTGATGAGGGGGGCTGAAAATGTGTTGCTGGTTAAAGCACAGCAGGTTAGGCAGCATCCAAGGAACAGGAAATTCGACATTTCGGGCCAGAGCCCTTCATCAGGAATGACTTGCAGGTGAATTTGTGGTGGATATGAAGGGCTCTGGCCCGAAACGTCGAATTTCCTGTTCCTTGGATGCTGCCTAACCTGCTGTGCTTTAACCAGCAACACATTTTCAGCTCTGATCTCCAGCATCTGCAGACCTCACTTTTTACTCGATTGATGAGGGGGGTAGGGCGGTGGATGTTTTCTAGGTGGACTTTACTAAACTATGGTAGGCTGGTCCAGAAAATTAAGACACATAGGATCCTCAGTGAGTCAGTACGTTGGATATAAAATTGGCTTTGTCATAAAATGTAGAGTGAGGGTGAGATTTTTTTTCCAGACTGGAGGTCTGTAATCAGTGGTGCTCCACAAGGATCCATGGTAGGACCTCTGTTGTTTGTAATATATATAAATGATTTAAATGAAAATGTAGGTGGTCTGATTAGTAAGTTTGCAAATGATACAAAAATTGTTAGAGGTGTGGGTAGTGCAGTATGGTACAGCAGTGCATTGATAGGTTGGAAACTTGGGCAGAGAAATGTCAGATGGAGTTTAATCCAGACATGTGTGAGCTGATGCATTTTGGAAAGTCAAATGCAATAGGAAAGTTTACATTAAATGGCAGGACCCTTAGCAATGATATACACAGGGACCTTGGGGTCAAACTCCATAGCTCTTGAGAATGGCAACACAAGTAGAAAGAATGGTAAAGAAGGCATATTGCCTTCATCAATAGGAGTATGAGTAGGAACATTGGCAATACATGTTGTAGCTGCATAAGACTTTAATTAGGCCACATTTGGAATATTGCATCCAGCTCTGGTCGCCACACTATTGGCAGGATGCAGAGATTTTGGGATTAGTGCAAAAGAGGTTCACCTGGATGTAGCCTGCATTGGAGTATATTAGTTTTAAGGAGAAGTTGGAGAACTTGGATTTTTGTTTTTGTTACGGCATTAGAGACTGAGGGGTGACCTGATAGAACTATGTAAAATTATAAGAGGTATGGATAGGGTGGATAGTCAGAGTCTTTTTCACAGGGTGGAAATGTCAAATACTAGGGGGTCATTTGTTTAAGGTGAGATGATGAAAGTTTAAAGGAGATGTGAGAGGCAAGTTTTTCGGGTGGTAGGTGCCTGGAATGTGTTGCCTGGGAGGTGATAGAAGCAGATACATAGCAACATTTAAGAAGCTTTTGACAGACACAAGATCAGGCAGGCAATACAGGGATATAGATCATGTGCAGGCAGATAAGAGTTGTTTAGAATGATTGACACAGACACAGTGGGCTGCAAGGCCTGTTCCTGTGCCGTACTGCTTTATGTACTGATCTATGTTCTAGGCAGAAGACAGAAAATTATAGATCAGTTAGTTTGGTATCTATCAGGGGAAAGGTGTTATAATCAATAAAGAGGGTATAGCTGAATTATTTACAAAAACAAAGTAGTCGGGAAGAGTCAAAGGAAGTCAGGTTTAACCAATTTACTGCAGTTCTTTGAAAGAATACACTGTATTGTACATAAAGAAGAGTTTACAGACACATCATACTTGGATTTCCAGAAAACATTTGATAAAGTGCCAGATCAAAGATTATTATGGAGAATAAAAGCTCATGGTGTAGCAGTAAGATATTAACATGGACAGATAATTGCCTGGTTGGCAGAAAACAGAGAATATGTATGAATGAGTCGTTCTGTAATTGGCAGGATGTGATAAGTAGTGTCCCATTGGGTTCTGTGCTGGGACCTCAACTTTTTACAATTTGCAGCAAAAACTGAAATGAGGGCATGAAGACATGATATCTAAATTCACAGATGACACAAAGGTGGATTGGAAAGTACGTTGTGAAGAAGCCATAATGAAGTTGCAGACAGATATAGGCAGGTTGAATGAGTGGGCAAAATATCTGGCAGATAGAATGTCATTGGCAGACTATTACTTTAAAAGAGAGGGATTGTAGAATTCACCAACACACAGTCACTTTGATCTAAAAACACAAGGGCAGCAGATACATTGGAACAGAACCACCTGAAAGTTCCCCTCCAAGTCATTCACCATCCTGGATTGGAAATATATCGTTGTTCCTTCACTGTTGCTGGTCCAAAATTTTGGAATTTCCTCCCCAGTGGCATTGTGGGTCCATCTACCGCACATAGACTGCACTTGTTCAAGAAGGTAGTTCGCCACCACCTTCTCAATGGCAAACAGGGGCACAAAATAAATGCAGACTAGCCCGCAATGCCCTCATTCCATGAGTGAGAAAAAGGAATAATTCTGAGTTTTCGAGGGGTGTTCTGGTAATCAAGAAGTCTAAAGGGAACACATTGAAAATAAAATTAAGTAAGTTATGCTTCAATTCTAAAGGACATTGTTGAGAACAGTTTTGGTCAGCCTTATTAAACAACAAGTTAACTGCATGGTGATAGTAGAAGAGGAGGGCTGATACCTAGAATGAGTAGATTGTATTATGAGAACAGTTTGAACAGGCTACTCTTGTTTCTACTGGAGTGTCAAACAGTCCAGAGGTGAGAGGTGACTGAAGTGAATAAGATCCTGAATGGTCTTAATAAGGTGGATGTGAAATATAGATTTCCTCTTGTAAGTCAGTCCAGAACTAGGGTTAATAGCTTAAAAATTGGGGGATGTCATTTCATAGCAGAGATGTTCTGAATTTTGTTTTCTCTCAGAGGATTGCGCTAGCTTGGAATTCTTTATGTCAAAATGCAGTGGAGACAGAATCATTGAACATTTTCAAGACAGGGCTGGGTGGATTCTTGTTGGGCAGGCGAACCAAGAGTTACTGGAGATAAATAGGAATGTGGAATTCAAAACACAAAAAGTCAAGAGTTTACTCAATGACAGAACAGGCTCAAAGAGCCGTATGGTCTAGTTCTGCTTCTATTTAAATGTTCATATGCTTATACGTAACTGCCCAGATTTTAAACTATGTTACTAGTTCTGGAATCCATCAAAAAGGAAAATATCCTCTCAGCACATACCCGGTCAAAATCTTACATTTGAATCTTACATTTGTCAATAAAAACACCATGCCACATCCTTGTTTATAAGTTCCAAAGTTAATCCATTTATCCCAGGAATTAGCCAATGAAGCCTTTTACCACTTAATGACAAAGATAATACTTTAAATTTAAATTTAGAAATTTTTATTGAGGTCATAATGATCACACAAAAATCTCCTCAAAAATACCACGCTGCTGAGGTTATGCTACATGATTCTTTCTTCCTGCAGTAACCAGATCATTTTCTATCATCCTAGATAATTTAATCATTATGACATTTTAGCTAGCATTTGTATCTACATAATAGTGTAAATATACTCCCAAAGATATCAGTTAATATTGAAGGATAAATCATATATAACCTGCATCAAGATATAACCTACATCAAGATATTCGAAATCTTTCACATTACTCAGAACATGTGCACTGAATATATATGGTTTGCTTGTAGTGTGTTGTTTATGAAGCAAGCATTTTTCTTTCAGTGCCAAGATCATAGAACTCAAGTATATAAAATATAAATGTTGCATATCTTCTAATAAAAATAGATGACAGGGCTTTTGTGCTTCCCATTGTGCAATTATGATTTGATTGACTTCAATTAAATTTAGCACCATACTTAATCTGCAGCACAATCACCTTTTTCAAGATGTGATCTTAAATAAACAACAATGATGGTTTTTGGCTGTACTTTGTAGTGCTTCATGTTTTCCACATTGAAATCAATGTCTCGCATGAACAGAACAGGATACAATAACTCTCTGTTGAGGGACATTACAGAATAAGATCATTTTTGCATGGATAATAAGTACAGATTTTTAAAATTAGCCCTAATGACATTAGTCAGAACATAAAAGCACTACTCTAAGCCTGATAATACAATTTTAAATAATGATTTCTGGATGATGGCCTCTATTTATAGCTGATCAATGACAAATCTGATGTTACAGAATTCCAACAAAAACAACTATTTTAATTCTGAGTTCCTACAATGTGTTTCTGGCTGTTACTTCAATGTTTAGGTCCTCTTGGCAGATTTCAGAACAACCATTAGATTGGGATACTTGTAAACAGAAACACGTTATATTTATATCAAGAAGGTTTCACTGATTCAGGTCACTTTACAGAACTATTGGTGTTTTTAATGCAAAAGGGCTGTAGATCAAGCATGCATATAAAATGTGAATATTCCTGCTATTCATGGATAAATGCAAATGTTGCTCAGTTGATTTATCCTTGAACATATTTCTCCATATTATGTCAGCTAAATGTAATATTTTAAAGTAATATAACCTACTTCCAGTTAACTCACAATGTGGTGCTTGCTTAACTGATTTAAATCCCGTTACATAATCAGAACTTCAAATATTAAACTGATGTTGATGGTATGATCTGAACGTCATGGGGCTAAATTTGGTTCCTTTGCACTAATGTTTCCCTTGGTGCCTTTAATATTTTAAACTATTTAAATTCTTAATGTATTTAAACCAGATCTATCAATCAAACATTGGACAGGTTTGAGAAAAAAAAACATTATTTTTGCATAGTCAGCGAGGTCTGTGCTGATCCCACCTGCTGAGACTATAGAGATCAGGGTGCAGATGGAGCCAACTGCATGTTTCCCAACATTAACTATAATGGTTGTCGATAATGGAAAAAGATATATACAGTGGAACAGATGAGTCAGAGTCAAGAAACACCACTGAATCAATTAAAGTTCACCCTTACAGTAAATTAACAAATGGATCATAACGACTAATTGTATTTCTAACTAAATAACCCCATGCTTTTTTCTTTATTAATTTTCTAATCATATTACTTCAAACATTTATCTGAATTGAAAATCTTTTATGGTATATGCTCTAAATTTATTTTTCATTAACATGGCTTTAGTTTCTCAACTTATACTTTCTAATATATCGAGAAGTAAAACTTATAGTTTGACGAAATCATGTCCTTAATATTTTGTTGTTAAATTTGACTTCAATAGTTTTAATCAGACCATTTTGCAACTCATATAACCTTTTGATGCAAAGTAACAAAAACTGACAAAGTATACAAAATATGATATCAACATCATCAAGTATCAGTGTAACATCTAAAGATTTATAAAGGTAATTATTTTGTTACATGTTTCAGATACCTTGAAAGCCTGATCACGTAGTCTGCCTTGAAATACAAATTAGGCAGTGACTTACATGTATGCTCATGTGAAATCCACTGCAGGTTTTATTCTGTAGAATGCATATAACTCCATTTATGTTTGTAATTCCACACATGTTTATATCTGTTACGCTTCCTGAAGCTCATAAATCTATATTCTATGCAATCCCATTTATGGATTAAAATAACTGCAGTTGTTTTTCTGGAATAGCATCCTGTCTGCTTGATATCCTATCTAGCGTCTTCAACAGGCAGACAGCAGATTAAATGTGGATCATCAAGGTACCCTCGAACAACTCATCAAGTCTCCTTCCATCCTTTCCACAGCATTAACTAAACCCACATCCCCGACCATCAAGAAAGACAATGGTGGCAGTTACCCAACATTTACACATTCCCCTTTCAGACACGTAATATCATAACATTCCTTCACTTTTTTTTGGTTAAAATTTTGGAATTCCATTCTTAATAGTGCTGTGTATGTCATTATATACCAAAGATTGTTGAGGTTTAAGAGGGCAGCTCACCACCACATTCTCAAGGGCAATGAGGGATGGGCAACAAATGCCCAGCCAGCAATGTCCACATCCCATAAAAGATTTATTTTTAATTCTGCTCAGTATTTAGCTGCAAACTTGAACTGACTACATCTGAATTCCTAGTGCAAGTCATAGACTTTTTTTCCAGTCCTTATGAAAACTGGTCCTATGAATTTGTGAGGATTTATTTTCTGTCTACTAGAAAGTTTGAAGCTTAGTTCCTCCCTCTGGCCATGGGTTGGGCAGTAATGCTTCCAATCAAGCCTGTTACTGCACCTCCCCTTTGAATTTACTTTCCTCCAAAGCTGAACTGCACCAAACCCAGTGTTGGAAATGTTTGCGAGGAGCTGCAGAGATGGATCCCAGAAGCTCTAGCATTGAGCTATAAGATGTGTCTTAACCATTATGAACTTAATTTATAATGCAGCATTTCGACATTAATCATTTCCAAATCCTTTCTGTGTAAATTGCCAAGAAGTTTGAAGGGTAGCACTTCCAAACTTAAGTAATTGTGAAGTAAATGTTGTACACAAGCACCCAGTGCCTGGTAATAAATGTGACCTTGCCATTGTCAACCACATTCTGAAAAGTAGGTCACTGGACATTGCACTAATCAGCTCCTTTATTTTAGTGCTGCTATTTCACAGTTTTAAAATGGACAAATCTACAGCCGAACCATCAGTCGTACTTCAACAGAAATTCTGCTGAACAGTGAAATACTGGTCCGGATTTTTTCTTTCTGAGATGTTATGACTGGCCTTTAGCCATTTCCAGCATGTTCAATTATATCATATTTTCAGCATTCATGGCTTTTATTTTGTTACAATTTTTCAGTGTCAAAAAGAGCTGACTGAGTCAGCTAGGCTGATCAAGACCATTGGGACCATTAAATAGTGGAACAAATATCTGACTTTGTCTGGTACTACAAATTACCATAGTTCCCCATTGATATCAACACAGTTCCTTGTATTGCCTCAAAATTTCTTCCTCCATAAGTATATTTGACTGAGAATCTGATGTAAATGTATCCTTTGAAGTTAATACCATATTAAAGCTTGAATTTAATTATGTTTTTTCTGGAAATATTGGAGGTATTACTGCAGATTAAAAGCTCTCAAGTTTTGTTGTGAAAGAAACTTTGGTGATCATCACACTTCTTTTTCCTAGCAATATACAATTCACTAATATTAGTTATTTGAGAAGTTCATAAAATCCCCACACCCATATCAGATCTCAAAAGCCATGTGAACATGAAAAGAACACTTATAACAACCTTATATCATTCATTTCAATACACGTGATAATTTTGGAATTTAGAGGTGAATTACTTGCCACAGAGTCCCCAGTTTCTGACCCTACTTTTGTAGCAAATGTATTTATGTGGCTAATCTAATTAACTTTCTTGTCGATGCTAACCCTACAATATTAATGGTGAGTGTTTTATAACACAGGAATCTAAACTAGAAAGGAACTTTGTTTATTGTTGAACACAAAAATAGAGACTCTACTCATAGCGTATTTCGGCTGGTCCCAGTTTTGCAAACCTGTCACCAAATCACCTTTTACTTACATAGGAACAGTCCTTGACTATAGGGATGCCTCATACAAAGTCAGGTACCCGAGTGTCAGTATGCCTGACATTTAGCCATTTTATGTCAGGCAGGGCTCTCCCTCCCACTCCACCAAGGACATGCAGGTCCTTGGATTCCTCCATCGCCAGAACATAACAACACGATGGTAAGAGGAAGAGTGCCTCATCTTCCGCCTTGGAACCCTCCAACCACAAGGAATGAACTCAGATTTCTCCAGTTTCCTCATTTCCCCTCCCCCCACCTTGTCTCAGTCGATTCCCTCGAACTCAGCACCGCCCTCCTAACCTGCAATTTTCTTCCTGACCTCTCCGCCCCCACCCCACTCCGGCCTATCACCCTCACCTTGACCTCCTTCCACCTATCACATCTCCATCGCCCCTCCCCCAAGTCCCTCCTCCCTACCTTTTATCTTAGCCTGCTGGACACATTTTCCTCATTCCTGATGAAGGGCTTTTGCCCGAAACGTCGAATTTCCTGTTCCTTGGATGCTGCCTGACCTGCTGCGCTTTAACCAGCAACACATTTTCAGCTCCCTCATTGGACCAGATTAATAGCCCAAATCAGGAATCTGATATTCTATGCGTTTCAGCTGTTACAATCACCACAACTCATGTTTCCAATTGAATAATTTACAAGAAACGTTCACTAAGCGTAATGTAAACCATTATAAGTGAGGGAGAGAAGGGAGAGCGGGAAAGGCAAAGTCAAAATGGAGTTGGAAGGGTTGGATCAACTTTATATACATTTTTCTATTGTTCAGAGGAATTATTACACACTTCTAAAGTAAGTGGGACTTGAACCCAGGCCTGCTGGTCCAGGGTTAGGGGATACTATCACCATGCCACAAATGCCCCTCTATCTTCTGCCATTTGTTTAACCTTATTTTTAATCATCTTGTTCAGCAATGTTATTACATACCTCTGGAACAGATGGGATTTGAACCCAATCCTCTCAGCCAAGAGATAGGAACTCTACTTCTGCACCGCAACAGCCCCTTTAGGATCTGCTTTATAAAGAGGTCAGGTGATGAGTTCCAGGGCAAGCCATTGTCTGTTAACAAGAGAACTCATGTTCAACAAGCTCTACAAGAAAATTAAATAGTGATTCCCCATGGGGCTTGAAAGGGTTATCACAGATTCAGTAATGATGATGCAATTGAATGCAAGGGCAATAGCTAATTATTAGCTTATTTGCGATGATTATTGCCTGGCACTAGTGCGGTACATATGTTCTTTTCCACATTTTATGTCAAGTCAGAACATTCATAACATTGTCTGTGACTTGCAGCATGCAGGCTTGGAGTGCTCCAGTATTTCAATTATAAATGGTACAGAAGGCATGCAAACATCAACAAATACCCTCACTCTGGACCTTACTTGACAGAGAAGGCCATTGGTGAAACAAAAGATGGTTGGGTTTAGAACACTGACTTGATAAACATCTAGAGCAATGTCTTGGGACTGAGCCAATGGGCAAATAACAGCATCTTCCCTTGTATTAGGTATGTCTCCGAACAGTAGAGAGTCTTCCCCAATTTCCATTGACTTCAATTTTGCTTATGTTTCTTGATGCCACACTTGGTCAAATGTTGACCTCGATGATGGCAGTCACTTTCACTTCCCCTCTTGACCTCAGCTCTTTTATCATTGTTTCAACCAAGGCTGTAATGGGGAGCAGAATCTTCCTTGCCCACCTTGACCATTTAGAAAGGCAGGAAATGGAATTTAACAGTGTTGGAGGCCAACATTCTGATTGTTCATGTCAAGTTAAAGTTTCAATATTAAGTTGTCAGAATCCTTTAGATTGTTTGGCCTTCCCAGCTGGTGAGAACCAATTTTGTATGTATTGGCAAGCCATGAGATCCCCATTAACACCCCAACCTACTGAATTCTCCATTGACAGGTGCCACTTTATTAGGCAAAAGTAAGAAAGACATTGGTTCACAAATTTGGCATGTACCGGGAATGTAAATTTTGTTCCTGGAAGCTCTGGTGACAACACATTTCTTCAGTAGCATGGTTCCTTTATAACTAGGTAATGCTTTGTATAAGCTGTTGGTGCAGACTGCTCAGTGCTCCCAGCTCATGAGAACACACACATCCATGTGGGACCAATGTAAATGCAGTCCATTAAGAAAAATCAACAGCACTTTTCTGAGGTTGTTCATGCAATAGCAGCAGGACCGACACTCCAGGTACCACATCATATCCCAGTGATTTATTATACTGGGGAAGAAAACAGGAGTAATCACTTGCAAAGTATCTATTTCTCTGATTGCTGTTTTTATAGAGCTTTATATACTGCAGCCATGTTGACTATTTCATTGTTCTCATTATAACATAACAAAACTATCATCATACATTGTCATTCTTTACAAAACTATATGAGTTTGCAGTTGATGTATTTTACAGTAATCAAGTTATTAGTTAGTTTTTATTCACGCATGGGAAGTGGGTGTTGATGGCTGGCTGGCCAGCATTTATTGACTATCCTCAGTTGCCCTTTGAAAAGGTGATGATGAGGTGCCTTCTCGAGCTGCTGTGGCTCATGTGCTGTAGGTTGACCCACAATCCTATTGGGAGGGAATTCCAGGACTTTGACCCAGCGACAGTGAAGGATTAGTGATATATTTCCAAGTCAGGATGACAAGTAGCTTGCAGCGGAACACTTTTATTT
This sequence comes from Hemiscyllium ocellatum, assembly GCF_020745735.1. Taxonomy (NCBI): domain Eukaryota; kingdom Metazoa; phylum Chordata; class Chondrichthyes; order Orectolobiformes; family Hemiscylliidae; genus Hemiscyllium; species Hemiscyllium ocellatum. The sequence goes on along the minus strand of NC_083417.1, from coordinate 24,564,101 downwards.
CTAGATGAAAATAGTCATGGGTTTGGAAGGTGCTATCTCAGGATCTTTGGAGAATTTCTTGTAAGGTGATCAATCCATTGTCTTGCACGTGCAATGCATATCATTTATTTTATGGTTAATAAGATGTCCCACTAATGCCTGTTTACTGTGATGATTTCTTTACAAATTTAAATAAATTTTCATTTTATACGTCATATGGTGATCATGTCCATATTGTGTATGTCCTGATTCCTTTGTGTGTGTCTCTAGCCATGTAAAACTCCCTTCTGTACTGGTAATAATTCATTTCCACATTTGTACCTTTCCTCAGTCAGAAATATGGATTTTGACTCTGATCATAACCTTTGGGTCAATGGGAAGAGTGAGAGAACCAGTCACCTGCAAGAAGCAATGGGCTAAATTATTACACTGAAGGAATAAAAATCAGCCATGCTTAGTAAGAAGTGGTATAGTAAGAAGCACAAGTTAATCTGGAATTGATTTATCACATTGAATTGAAACTCACAACACAACATGATGTGATTGCCAAGTATCTCTGGATCTATAGTGAAACTGGCCATCCAATTCAAGGCTTAAAATGTGTTGCTGGAAAAGCGCAGCAGGTCAGGCATCATCTAAAGAGCAGGAGAATCAACATTTTGGGCATGAGCCCTTCTTCAGGAATGATTCCTGAAGAAGGGCTCATGCCCGAAATGTCGATTCTCCTGGTCCTTGGATGCTGCCTGACCTGCTGCACTTTTCCAGCAACGCATTCTCAGCTCTGATCTCCAGCATCTGCAGTCCTCATTTTCTCCATCCAATTCAAGGATCAAAGGCCAACATGCAGTATTGGAGCTTATGTTTTACCTTCACAGATAAAAGTTTGCAACAGGGGAGAAACAAATGGGTCTGATATGTTGAATAGTTGGAATATGGGTAGAGCACTAATAATTACTCCAAGTCAAGTTGTGCCAGAAACCAGTTCAAATCCAATTCAGAGTCAGACAGGCAGCTCTAATGAAGTAGAAATTTCAATTGATGGTCAAGGGCAAAGTCATTCAGAATATTGTCCTGTGATTCTTACTCCTCGGATGCTGCCTGGCCTGGTGTGTGTTTCTAGCACCACTCTAATCTAGACTCAGATCAAGATGTGTCAGTGTTCTTCCCCACATTCTGCAAGTTTGTGTCAAGTCAGGAGATATCCTCTTATGAATAAGAATCTGATGGTTAAATTAGACTCACTTTCTAACCAGGGAAAAGGTAACATGAAAACATTCAGGGTCATGATCACTTTTGCAGATATTGATAACACTGTCTGTTGTATACTTTATAGCTTGGAACTAACAGAGATGACATAACAGTTTACAACATTGTCCTCACCCTGTTTGGAAACTGCAGGTCAGGTTCCAAGCAGTGCCACTAGCTATAAGCAGTATAAGATTCCTGATGAAGGGCTTTTGCCCGAAACGTCGAATTTCCTGTTCCTTGGATGCTGCCTGACCTGCTGCGCTTTAACCAGCAACATATTTTCAGCACTAGCTATAAGCATCTGCTTCATCAATCACAGGAGCCCCACATGAAAATATTGCTTCTGGCTTCAGAAAGGTACTCTCAGAAGACCCTGGATAACTAAGGCCTCCTCTGGAGAGCCTTTCCTCACTTCTCCCTCCTCCTTTTGCAGGCAGCTGGTTTTCTATTTGATGACTTTGCTCTTTTTGCCTTTTCTGCTGCAATCTGAAAGGGACTGTCAATGTGGCACACATGACTGAAAACATGTGCATTGCTCATATCCCTTGCACTCGCAACTATTACTTCACCATATTCAACCTTTTCTCTGCAGACTTCAACGACAATCAACACTTCGAAATTACCCAGCTTCTGCAAACTGTAACAAAACCAGCAGAAAACTGAAAGTCTTTGATGATCTATTTAAAAATCATTAGTTGTTGATCCTTCCCGATACTGAATATATGATCAAATGTGCATTTGAAAGTGCATTATTTCAAATGACAAGGTTCAAGGTTGGTGTGCTGGTACCAAGTCAGCCTTACATGCTGACTAACATCATCATCAGAATAATCTGCATACTTTTGACACACTTGTAATCTCCATGCTATTGCCATAACCAAGATGTTATTTGGTGCAAATTGCATCAGATATATACAAATTTAATATGGGTGTCACTCTGGGGCCAAAACAACATTCATAGAATCCCTACAGTGCAGATAGAGGCAGGTCAGTCCATCGCATCTACACTGACCCTCTGAAGAGCATCCCAGCTAGACCCACATCCTGCCAAGCCCTGTCAGCTGCATTTACTATGGGTGTTCCAACTAGTGTGCACATCCCTGGACCATATGGAGCAATTTGGCATGGTCAATCTGCCTAACCTGCACATCTTCAGACTGTGGGGAGAAACTGGAGCACTCGATAGAAACTCACACAGACACAAAGACAAACATGAAAACTCCACATAGACAATTGCCCGAACTTAGAATTGAACCCGGATTCCTGGTGCTGTGAGGTAGCATTGCTAACCACTACATCCAAAATACTGCAAGTATAAAAAGCACGATTTGAATTGTACAGCAGTTGTAATTATAACATTAAACAGAAGTTGAAGAGTAGATTAAATCATCTCCTAATTCATATTGTAAAGGAAATATTACAGTCACAAGAGAGTGGAGATTCTTTCTCCCTCCTTCCTACACCTACAAAGTTGGCCTGTTCTGAATTTAAACTCAAGTACAAAAAGGTGCAGTGATTATATTTGCTTGCCAGTGTGTTCCTCAGTATCCCACAGTGATCATTTATTAAAAATGATAAGGTTGACGGTAAGATTTGACAATCTACCGTTTTTATCCATAGTCATAATTTTCTTTCACACTGACAGCACTGAATAAATATCAAATTAACTAATGTCATTCTATCACTGCATTTCACCCTGCTGACAGGTTTATTCACTTTATGTTACTTAGCATTTTAACTATAACATTATGCTTTCTACGTGTACTGTGCTACATAGCAAAAGAAGCAAGATTCTACAAAGTCAAATGAAATTCAGCATTAATGGAGTTAAGGAGAACATCTGTTGTCACTGATCTCTTTTTAAAGAACAGATATTTTATTAAAATAATATTTTGTATTTTTGCAACTAAGTTTATTTATTTGACTTGTTTTTGAAAGCCAGAAAACTGGAAAAGACAAAAGTGCGAAGACATTATTTGATCTTAGTAAACAGGCAGAGAAACCTTTTTGTAATAAAATATTACTAATGGTCACCTAAACCACAGGATATTTTGCTTTAATCTTTTTTTCCTCAGGTTAGAGAGTTATTAACCTGTATCCTGGGGCGAAAAAGATGCACATCAATTACATCAATCGAATGGACAAATGAACTTTGTATTAAAAATTAAACAGCTTTCCCACACAGCCATAGTCGTGGTGAGACTTCTATCATTTCTTTGTTGGCAGAAAAAAATAGGTCAAAAGTTGCTTCTTCGTAACTATGCTCACAAAAAATCGAAATACAAAAGAAATGGAGCTAAAATAAATGAAAGCTCATTAAAGGTGAAGCAATTCCAATCTAAAATTTGTGAAACATCCCAAGAATCTGCCTATGACATGGGTAAGGAAAACTAAATATATCAATTATTTTTTCCACTGCTTTTGCTGAATTTGATACATATAAGACTCAATCAAGTGAAAAAGTTCCTTACAATTTTATTTTCAAAATGTTTATTCCATGAGCTTGTTTCCACAAAAATTCACTTGTGAATCCTAACATTGATGAGGTTAATTAATTTCAAATGCTTCATCCATATTTACAACTTTGAAAATGGAAGTCAATTACTTACAGCATTTTAATAAACATGAAGCTACCAATAAAACAGTGCATGTAGATTTCAAAGAACAAACTTACCATTTAAGTAATTCAGATGTGAGGCTCATATTTGATAAAATGAAGATATATCCAGAAAAAAATTATTGCAAATATATAAGAAGTCTGAAATGCAATGAAATGTGTCATTCAGTCTAGCTGGAAATTTCTAACTACTCTTAACATTGAAGATTATTGCTTTATTTGCATCCCAAAATATTAAGTGTCTGATTTTTGAAATATTCTTACTAATAGTAAAGAAACGCAATATATTTTGTCATGTTTCAGTGTCCTTTCCCTAATTTGTTTACTGTTCAGGTTTTGGCACAGGATATTACCTAGCTGCCTTTGTTTCTCCAACCCTACTTTTTCTTCTTGTTTTTCCTTTTGAATCGATCTACTGTGCATAATTATTTGGCTGGGAGGCTAAACAGCCTTATTCTAAGTCAATGTCAATGTAATCTTGATTCTGACAACTAGAAGGTGCTGAATATTATACGTGTTTCTGAAACAGGACTGTAATCTCCACCCATTATAATGCTCACATCTGGACTTACAGGTAGAACAAGTCAGGATCTGCTCAAAAACCCTAACAGCCCTAAGGATAGCAATGTTTAAAAGAAGGCAATTCACCACAACCTTGCAGTGAGCAATAAATGTAGGTGCTGATAGCAACAGTCGCCTCCCAAAAATGAGCTGTTAAAAGAAATGGTAAGGCTGCATGATTCACAAAAACCTATAGGGGTTTTAAAATGAGAAAAAGGAATATTTGCATTTACATAGTGTTTTTCATGACCACCAGTCTTCTGACACTGCTTTACAGCAAATGAAATGCTTTTCAAAGTGTAATGTAAGAAATGTAGCAACCAATTAATTGCGCTCAGCAAATTCCCACAAACAGCAATGTGACAAAAATCAGATAACATGGGGGGGTTTTTCTTGGAAATAATTTAAGGATAAATATTGGCCAAATGCAATGAGGATAACTGTCCATCCTTCAACAATGCAGTAATCCCTTCAACAGTGCTGGAAATACCTTCAGTAGCACAACAAACACTTCAAATTCAGGAAACTCATTTCTGCTGTCACCATGTTTGTGGTTTAGAAAAGGTGAGAAGAATGAACCTGGAAGGTTCAGGTCAATCAACCAGTGATGGGAAAACTACAAGAGATCATTATCAAGGACAAAATTAATTATCTGTTGGAGAAGTTAGTGTTGAGAAAAAAAATGGTCAGCATGATGGGTTTAAAGTAAATCATGTCTGACTAACCAGTTAACTGGTGGAGTAACAGAGAAGATTAATATGTCCGTGTGGTAGACATGATATATATGTACTTTTGTATGCATTTAATATATAACCACATAACTGTGAAATTTAAAAATATAGTGATAATTTGAGTGTGAAATTGGTTAAGGGATAGGAGGCAGAAAGAAGTGGTTGACAGATATTATTCTGACTGAAAATATGTAATTGGAGCCCTAGGATTCATAACAATATAAGGAACAGGGGGTGGAGAAAGCCATTTGGTTTTTAAACCTATTCTGCCATGCAATCAAATCATGTTTGATCTTCTATTTCCATTTAAGATCAGGCCATTTCAATAATCCAGATCTATGCCTTGCAAGCGCAGTTTTGACATTTGCAGGTGGTACAAATCTTTGATGTGTTGTGAATAGCAGGAGGGAAGCCTTGTGATGTAGTGGATTGCATCCCCATTTCTGAGCCAGAAGTTTTGATTTCAAGCCCCACTCCCAGACTTCATGGCCTTTAAAAGTGCATTCATTGTTCATATGTAGCCAAATAGGTTGATTGTTGACCTGTAAGTCCTTCCAATAGGCCTATGACAGACGTTAGGGACAGAAGAGTTTCCTGGTCACCTATATTTGATAAAGAATGATACCATTCAAGGTAGAGCCTGTGGTGACAAGCTAACAACTTGTTCAAGGAAAGTCTAACAATGGGAACAAATGGCGTGGAGGTGCCATTGTTGGACCAGGTTGAGTCAAGTTAGAAAACACACAACACCAGGTTATAGTCCAACAAGTTTATTTGGAGCACCGCTTCTTTGTCAGGTAGCTAGTGGGGCAGGATCCTAGGACACAGAATTTATAGCAAAAGACCATTGTTTCATACAACTGATGCAATACATTGAAGAAACCTAGATTGCTATCTAGGTTTGTCTAGACAGTAGTCTAGGTTTATTTAATATGTCACCTCAGTTGTTTGACACTATGATCTTTTGCTATAAATTCTGTGTCCTATGATCCTGCCCCACTAGCTAGCTGATGAAGGAGCAGTGCTCTGAAAGCTAATACTTTCAAATAAATCTGTTAGACTATAAACCTGATGTTGTGTGATTTCTAACAATGGGAACAAAGATAAGCACATGACAAGCAAGAAAAACTAGTAAGAAGGAAAGGAACAGTCTTCTTTAGGACTTTGATAGACTTGTGAAATTGACAAACATGTGGTTGATACAGTTTAATGCAGATAAAGGGTAAGTTGTAGGAACAACAAAAAGAGACAGTGTAATGTAAATGGTGTGAGCTTGAGGAGTGTGATATATGAAAATACACATTCACAAATGTTTGACGGTCAAGTTAATAAGACAGAGAGAAAAGAATAGAGGATATTTAATTATGTAAATGGGGAATAGAATAAACAAACAAGTTAAATTCTTACAAATTACAGGTTAAGCCTCAGAGGGAATATTGGTTTAATTTTGGGAACAATGCTTTAGGATGAATGCCAAGAGCTTGACTATAGAGAATATTTAAGAGAATGGTACTGGAAAAGGTGCTTAATGATGCGGAAAAATGAGAAAATCAGAACTTGTTCTCGTTGGAGAACAGAAAGTAAGGTGAGATTTCGTAAAGGTGTTCAAAATTTTGAGAGATACTGATATACTAAGAATAAATAATTTCCTCTGTCAAGTTGGTAACCAGGGTCAGAAATTTTAAAATTATTAGCAAAAGAACTAGAGGGGAACTTAGGACAATTCACATTATATACATTTCAACAGCAGTAAGGAAAATCTTCAAAATTATTAATATGAGGTTCATTATGAAAAGGTGTAGTTGAGGTAACCAGAAAAGATGCATTAAAGAGATGGCTAAATTAGCACAGGAAGCGGGAGGAAATACAGAGTTACAGAAACAGAACTATAAGAGATAATATAGGGTGGTTTTCAAGTGGATTGTTTAAATCAACATGAGCCGATAGAATCTAATGATTTGTTCAGGTGCTATTGAACTTGCATTAAGTCATTTTTCGGAAAAGGTGCAGGAACCTATAATATTGCTGAATTATCTAATAGATGAGAAGATATTTTGCAGAGTTTTTCATGAAGTTATAGATTCATAGAGATATACAACTTGGAAACAGATGCTTTGTTCCAACCCATCCATGCCAACCAGATACCCTAACCTAATCTAGTCCTTTTCCTCAGGCAATTAATTATATGGTATGTCAACCTATATAAAACTTCAAAATAAAAGCAAAGGCATTGACAATTTCTTAAGGACTCTCATAATTTGTTATCATTCCAGTGGAAGCCAATGTCTTGCTAACGACGATTTCTGCTGAATGTAAGGTATCTGATTAGGAAAAACCCAAGTAAATTCTCAAAGAAAAAGATCATTAGTTCGTCAGTTATTCCATCAATTATAAAAACAAACTGCTGTAATTTAGAGAAATTGATTAACTAAAACAACAAATTGGGTTCTGTGGAACAGGAGGTAGAGATATTTAAATCACAAATAAAAATAAACTTGATTTAAGCAATTTTTTTTTCTCTTTGAAGATAATGATGTAGCAATAATGGAAAATGACATCCTAACAAGTGTAGACAATAACTTACCAATGCTACACTAACAGAAAATGTGAAGAGTTGCCCATCTATTATTGACTGATAAACAGCAAGATACTTGAAATACTTCACTGTTTTTTTTTAATATCCCATCTAGCAGGGAAGCAGTGTTTCATTTACTTACATATTCTGATGATTCTTTGATGTCTAAATAGGATGATACTGTGCAACACAGGTAAATATTACTATCAATCATTTTATACTAAAATAAACATTTTAAAATGACCAAGAATAGGTGTAGGTGCATGAATGAATTTGTGGGTCATCATTTGACCTTAATTATGTAACATTAAAGAGATTAACACATGTACTAAAAGCCCTTCACTGAACAGCTAGGTAATATCTCTATTATTTATACATTACATGTGAGCTGTTATGAGATAACAGAAACAAATGCTGACCTTACTAGCAATGATCATATTCTATGAATGAATAAGTAAAATTAAGATTTTGCATTTTGCCCTTACAAATAATTTGCCAATTACTGATAATCCCTACCAGGTGGGTGAATATCTTATAGTTATGGTGCCCAATTGGAAACTGTATTTCAAAATGGTCTTTCGATAAATCAATTGAAAGTAGGATATTTACCACTAAAAAATTAACATTTCTTATAAGTGTAAAATTATACCATGTTTTAATTTCATCTATGCTATGCTTTCAACAGGAAGCTGAGATTGAAAATGATATAGAATATAAACAATGTTGTACTTTGGCACCATTTTTTTACTTGAATGTGGTTTCCATTGGGAATGCAATATCTGTGGCTATGACTGTTAGATTTCCTCAGGTGTTCTCCCATTTCACTACTATAGTTTTTGTAGAGAACTGGCAGAAACATGAATAGAATCGAATTGAATAGAATAGAATAGCCTTTATTGTCATGGACACTGAAATGAGTGCAGTGAAAGGTTTGTAACGTCACCGCTTTGGTGCCATGTTGAGTACAAGGTACCTAGATGTAGAATTCTTAAGTGTTTGTTACAAACTTGTCCAGAGATCATAAATAAAATGTGATTACATCAACATGAACTGATAGAACTTAATGTTCTGTTTAAGTGCTGTATATTCTATGTTGAACTTGGATAAAGTCATTTTTCTGAAAAAGCACAGAAAAATATAATATTGCTGAACTATAGAATACTTATGAATACATTTTTCACAGTCTTTCCTTCGGCAATCAATTATATAGTATAGATTCCGTGGTATGTCAATTTATATGAAACCTCAAAATAAAAGTAGCGACAATGACAATTTCTTGAAGGACACTGATCATCTGTTATCATTTTCATGGAAAGATAACAAAGAATACAGAAGTTTTATTTTTTAAAATCTCTCAATTTTTAGTCTATACACCAAGTCTTTGGGACTCATCTGGACCTGCCGCCCCATGCTGGCCTGGCCTAGCCTGGGACTCACCCCAAGAATTGCCAGGACTCTCCATTCCCAAACCAGCCTGGCCTGGGACACACCTCCAGTACTTGCCTGACACTCCACTCACACAAGGCCTGGCCTGTGACTAGCCAGGACTCTCCACTCACACATAGGCCTGGCCTGGGACTCACCTCCAAGGACTTGCCTGGATACTCCACTCCCACAAGGCCTGGGCTGGGAATCAACCCCAAAACATGCCTGGGCTGGCAGCCTCCACAGACTCCCCTCTGGGCCTTGACTGGGCTTGTCGCCATCTCTGGGACTTGTCACAACCTCCGGTCTCCTCCATTCATCTTCAGTAAGTTGAAGCTAGAAATTTGAAAGAAAAGAAAAAGAATGGATGGAGCAGAGGAGCTCCAACTGAAGCATCTTACTCTGCTGCCATCTTGCCATCGAGAGATTTACACATTTACACATACAGATGTGTAAATGTCACTTTGCAGAAGTAACCATTGCTGATTAAGAGTTTACTGATAATACCTCCTTGAAAAGTTTCCATAAATAATTGAAAACATGTATGCACAAATTAAAATTCAATTGTTGAAGTTCTTATTTCCATAACACAGCCTCTGTAAATCAATTGACATCCCAACAGCTACGCCAACTTACTGATTTAAAGTATAAACCATTCACAGAATGGGACAACAGGTGTGATATTCTTGAAAAGTTCCAAATAACATTCTCAGCAATGCAGTTATTTAACTGACAAAAATGTCTTTGTTCTATATAAATGCAATTTGTTCAAAACACAATTTTTTAAGATGTACTTTCGTACAACTTGACATCACGATTATAAAGACAATAACAAAGGCACACACCTAGAACTTTCCAGAATAACTGTTCTCTGCTTAAAACTTCTAATCATGTTAAATTTACTGATATACAACACAATTCCTGCCACACAGTCCTTAAAGGTTTGATGTTTCTTTTGTATTTTACAAACCTTTTATCTTTAAGTGAAGCTTAGTGGAAGGAAAGGCAAAAGGCACTGTGTTATTATCACCATCAAACCATCTTTTGTAAATAATTCAAATGTAGCATTAGTATAATTACAACACAGTTCTGACACAGTAAAATTATAACACATTTCATTCCATAAATTATTAACTCATGTAACTGAAGAATGAGTCAGATAATACAGTAAGGACTGATTAGCATCTGAAAAGACCATTTATTTTAAACCATGAAACAATCATTGTCACCTCTATGTAATGAATTGTGATGTGGTTTTCTATGGTAGAGGGGTAGCTCTTCCAGATAATTGTAGGGCTTGTATGCATTTTCAAAAAGGAACAATAATACAATTATAATGTAAGATGAATTCATTTTTCCCTCTTTACTAAAAAAGACCTTCTTCAGATGATGCTTTGAATTCTGATAAAGAATTCATCTTCAAATTTGACTTGAAAATCTAAACAAAATCAACAAATGACTAGATGGATTTAAAATAAATGAATTCTAATTAAAAGGCTATTGAGTAATGCATCATTCTATATTTTTATTGTTATTATAGGAATCCTTTGCATCGGAATTACAAAAAAATTCTGAATAATAGGGCTAACTTTTGAGTATTGGTCATTTTTACAGCTTACTACCATCCTAAATGGAAAGCGAGAATTATAGACTGCATGCCAGTGTTGTGACACCAATGGCAAACTTTTTCAAGTGAATTGAACCTAGTGCTGCAGTTTGTGTCATAAATTACAATTGGGGTAGAGTTTGATATAAGAATCGTTTCTTTTGTGTAGTAAACAGAAGTCTCTGACAGCCTTTCTGGTAAAAGTGCCATGGGACCTTTTATCACATGAAGAGAATTATGATCACCACAGTCCAATGCCTTCATCTGCAGCAACTCCAGCAGAGACCATGGGTGCTTGAGACACAACCTCCAATGCTTAACATAGTTGAACACTAAGTGCAAACTATTGAGATAGGAGCGTGCCAAAGAAAGAAAAGGAATATTCAAATTAAAAATGCTGTTGCTATCATCCACAGATTACTGATGGATGACAATGTACCTTTGGGTTATATGAATCATTTGAGAAAAGTTACACAATTGTATTACCATACTATTGTTTAATCAAACTTTCAGTATTCTTAGCATTTGTATCTGTTTGTGGAAAATTCAAAATTCTATACAGCACAATGAAAGATAATAAGTTTTTCAATTCCCATCTTGTACTTCTTTCTAATCATATGACATAAAATACTTTATATTATGGACAAATTGAAAACATTGTATTTATTCGTTCAAACATATATTGTGCAAATATTGACAACATGATTTGCAGTAACATTGCTGTTGATGCTTGCAAATTATTTGTGAGAGATAACATCTAATCTATCACTATTTATCTGTTATTTTCACTGAATAGAAAATTGAGCATTTATGAAAGTAAGTTGGCGACAGGTTTCAGTCAGTCTGCCGTAATCCTGGCAGCACTAAGCCTGCAAGTATGCTTCAATGGATTTGCATTTGGGTTAACCACACCCAGTACTTTAGTGGCTTCTTGGCTGTCCTAGCTAACAGGCACAAAGATCTTCACTCGTTTGCTGACCCCCTTGACCTACCACAACCCCCACCTCATCCCAACCGCCATGAATATTCCTGCATTCCATGGTATTTACCCAATATGTCTACTAAATTGTTTGAGCACAGGGCTTTGTGCAGCTATGACAGCCTTGACTTAAAATAGGCTGAATCCAGTTTCTATGTATGTACAGATGATTTTAATATCCATGTGGTTGTGAGATAATGCAGTAGTGGGATAAAGCCCTTACTTGCCAAGTTAAAGGCTTCAATTGCCCTAAAAGCAGGAAAGTTAACTTTGATTTACTGCCTGCCACATGTCATTGGAGGGGGCATCAGGAAGGTGTCAGGCTGTCCACTCTGCACCTTGCTACCCTATTAAGTGGTCTCCCTGTCTGCACCCATGGGGCTATTACATTCCACCACTTAAACTAGCAAAATGTGGACATTTAATGTGGACTTTAAAGCAACCACATGAACATTAGTGAGACATGTGGCCATTGTAGCTGATCTTGCTGATGGTCCAGGATCTATGGTGTTTTTGTTCAGTACAGTGTGGTGTTTCACTTGGAGCTGGTGTGCTTGGTCACTGCCTTTGTCCCTTCCAACATAGCGTGCTTGACCAGCTCCCCAGACAGCAGCAAGAGTACAATGGTCTGGATCTCCCCGGAGCTGATGGTGCCACTTTGGTTGTGATGTACCAGGCAGGAAGTCTCCCCTGCAACATGTCAGAAAATATCATTGCCAAGCAAGTTCATGATGCTGATTGCCTGGGGGTGTCGGGGGGGGTGGGGGGGGCGGGGGTGGAGTGGGGAGATGCCAGTGTCTGGGTGAATCCGTTTCATCCCTTTGTGGTGTACCTTTCAGTCCCAGACTTTTTCTATTTCTTACTGCTCTTCGTGGGAGTCTTCTTGATGATTTTCTTTGTGTCCTTCACAGAGGTTTCCTTCTCATCCGCTGTAATGGCAATCAGTTTCAGACACAGAACTGTCCTGTGCTCCACAGCAGACAAACATTAATTCAATTATTTGCCAAAGGGGCAGCACAGTTACACAGCAGTTGACACTGCTGCCTCACAGCCAGGGACCCAGGTTCAATTCCAGCCTTGGGAGACTGTCTGTGTGGAGTTTACACATCCTTCCCCTAACTGCATGGGTTTCTGCCGTATGCTCCAGTTTCCTCCCAAAAATGTGTCATTTAGGTGGATTAGCTCTGGTTAATGCGGGGTTATGTGGATAAGGTGGGGGGTGGACCTGGGTGAGATGCTGTTTGGAGAGTCAGTGCAAACTTGAATGGCCTCTGTCTGCACAGCATGGATTCTATGATTTAAAGTGTGCTTATAAAAGTTTAAAGGTGTGAAGTGAATGTCTTCAGTGGAGAAATTTGTAATGTCTGCTGCAAGACCTGAAGAGAACAGTTCACACACAAAAAAAACATACCACAAGGGTCTCATCATTCTCCTGATGTGGTTTCACCTGGTGGTGGCTTTCCTGCAAAACAATCAGGGATATCAATCTGTATTCATTATAAGTCACCTTCCTTCATTTGTTATTTGCTGCCAAAGGCTGGTGTCAAATTTTGATGTTGATGCTACTGAAGGAGAAGAAGAAGAAATGGAAATATTCAAGGGGCCTAACACGCATTTTAGGTGACCACTGGAGATACTTGGAAAATGGCCTCAGCTAAATTCTGCTTACATGTTTATCTGACATTATTCAGGTGAATGATCGCTAATTGCTACTTTTGTTCTTTAATGGAACAAGAATATTACTGGCATACCTGCATTTATTGCACATCTTTGATTACCATTGAAAAGCTGGTGGTAAGCCACCTTCTGGAATCACTGCAGACCATGTGGTGCAGGAGTTTCATGATTTTGAATTAGAGCCAGGGAAGTGTTTGTCTCAAACACAGGATGGTGACCACCTCCAAAATCAACCTGCTAACCTTGTAGGGGTTACAACTTTGAAAGCTTTTGTCAAAGAAGCCTTGGTGGATTGCTGCAGAAAATCTTGCAGATAATACAATGTTCTGCTCATATGGCATGAATGTCTCAGTATTGGGTGGATGATGATCAAATGGGTTGCTTATCCTGGCTGGTATTGAATTTCTCAAGTGTTTTTGGAGTAGCCCCTGACAAGTCAGGAGTATTGTATCATGCTCTTGAATTGTGCCTTCTGATGGTGAAGAATGATTTGTGAAGTCAGCAAGCAAGTCATTAACTCTCTTCGTGATTAATTTCTCATCTGCTTTGTGGTGCTACAGTTATAATGCAGTACTGAAAGCAAGTTTCTGATTAAAGGTCCCCGAGTATAAGAAAACTAGAATACTGCAGATGATGGAAATCTGAAACAAACACAGAGAATGTTGGAGAAACTCAGCAAGTCTGGCAGCATTTGTGCAGAGAAAAACAGAGTTAGCATTTCAAGTTTGGTATGGCTCTTCATCAGAACCATTCCCAACGATGTTGATAGTGGAGGATTTTAATGATGACAGTGCCATTACATCTAAACAGCTGAAAAGTTGATTCTCCAGTGTTGAAGGTGGTCAATAACTTGCAGGTGTGTCAGATATAAATCTTATTTGCCATTATTAATTGAAGCCTGTGTCTTTCTGTATATGGAATGGGCCAGTTTGTCATCTGAGGAGTCATGAGTGTAACAACGAGTGCACTCATCAATGAGCACACCTATTTCTGACCTTATGTGGAAGAGCCGATCATATAAACAAATAAACTAATCAGGAGAGGGAGGGGGTCATTTGACTCTTTGAGCCTGCTGTACCATTCAATACGATTGCAGCTGATTAGATTATTTCACATTTTTATCTCTCACCAATAACCTTTCACCCTAGTGCATATTAAGACTAAATCTATCTCTACCTTAACAGATTCAAAGACTCGGCAGCCACAGCCTTTTCAGGAAGAGGGTTTCAAAGACATGCTATCCTCTGTGAAAAGCAAAACGCTCCCTCTCCTTATATGGCAACTCCTTATTTTCAATAAATAACTCATAATTTTGGACTCTGTAGAAGAAACAACCCATTCTCAGGCTAATATCTTTCAGGATTTTATATGTTTCAAGTCATTTCTTACTCTTCCAGACTGTGATGGATACAACTCAAGCCAGTCTAACATTTTGTCATAAGACATCCTGCCAGTTTCACACATTCATCCAGTGAACTTTCTGTTACATGTGTTCCCAACATATTTACATCCCTCCATAAATTAGGAAACCAATACCATACACAACACTCCAGATGCAGTCTCACCAATGCCCTGTATAACTGGAGCATAACGTTCCAACTTATGTATTCAATTCTCCTCACAATAAACAATAACATTCTATTGGCTTTCCGAATCACGTGCCGTACTGTGTGCTAACTTTCATGCACAAAGACACACAGGTTACTCTGCAATCACTTATCATTTAGATAATAGTTGAAAAATGTAGTGCTGGAAAAACACTGCAGGCCAGACAGCATCTGAGGAGCAGGAGAATCGATGTTTTGGGCATAAGCCCTTCTTCAGGAATAATTTCTGAAGAAGGACTTATGCCTGAAATGGTCAATTCTCCTGCTCCTCGGATGCTACCTGGCCTGCTGTGTTTTTCCAGCACTACATTTTTCAACTCTGGTCTCCAGCATCTGCAGTCCTCACTTTCTCCTCATTTAGATAATATACTTTTTTCTTTATTCTTCCCATCAGAATTGACAATTTCACATTTTCATACATTTTAGGGGCGGCACGGTGGCACAGTGGTTAGCACTGCTGCCTCACAGCAACAGAGACCTGGGTTCAATTCCCGACTCAGGCGACTGACTGTGTGGAGTTTGCACATTCTCCCCGTGTCTGTGTGGGTTTCCTCCGGGTGCTCCGGTTTCCTCCTACGCTCCAAAGATGTGCGGGTCAGGTGAATTGGCCATGCTAAATTGCCCGTAGTGTTAGGTAAGGGGTAAATGTTGGGGTATGGGTGGGTTGCGCTTCGGCAGGTCGGTGTGGACTTGTTGGGCCGAGGGGCCTGTTTCCACACTGTAAGTAATCTAATCTTTACTGTACTCTTGTCAGCTCTTTGCCCACTCACTTCAGTTATCTGTATCACTTTGGAGCATCCTGAAGTCCTCTTCACAACTTACTTTCCTAGCTATTGAAGTGGCTGAAGGTGATTGGGCTTAGATCAGTTGTCTAAGCAACTGTTACAGCAATGTCTTAGTACTGAGAAAATTGGCTTTTGACAATCATAACTATCTTCCTTTGATCTCACTGTGACTCCAACCAGTAAAGACTACCCACTTCTGAAATATTTCCAAAGGAATCATTTCTGATTTATCTTTTATCCTTCATTGGCATACACATAAAAACAAAGTACCTTACACTAATGCCAACAAATGTTTCCACTGCCTTATTTAAGTGAGCAATTTCGGTAAGTTTTCACAAATGATTACTGGTGAAAACATTTGATTACCAAAGAATAAACTATAATGATAGAAAAATTAGCATTACTTTTTTTTTAAAATCAGGGTCAAAAGTATATGATCAGAAGCCATCCGGGAGTAATGCTCATCATGCAATCCTGCAGGAATTCAGGACAAACTTTGTTACTCAAAGACTGGTAATACTTTGATACTTTATATCAGAGGGATTACCACTATGGTCGATGAGAATAAAATCAAGGGATTTAAGGAGAAGTTGGACAAGCATTTGAGAGTGAAGAGAATGGATGGTTCTGATGATAGTTTTAGGTGAGAGATGTACGGATAGTATGTTGTTGCTCAACAACACTGCAAAATGAACTGTGGCTCAGTTGGTAATACACTTGGTTCAGAATTACGACTGATATTCTGGTGCAGTAATGAGGCAGCATTGTAGGTGAGGTGGTGCTTTCTTTCACATGAGACTCATGCCTGTCTGCCTGCTTGGGTGGATGTATAAGATTCCACTGCGCTATATTAAAGAAGAACAGTAGGGCAATTACCCCCTTTTACTTGGTCAATACCTACTGTCGAATAAACAGCACAAAAAAGAACAGATTATCACATTGCTGTTAGTGGGACATTACTGAGAGCAAACTAGCTGACATTTTTCTTGCACGATGACAGGGATTGTACCTCAAATATACTTATATGTTTATAAATAAAATGAAGAATTCTGAATGCAGGAAATCTGAAATAAAGTCAGGTACGCTGGAGAAATTTAGCAGGTCTGGCATCATCTGTGGAGATGTGTTGCTGGTCAAAGCACAGCAGGCCAGGCAGCATCTCTGTGCTTTGACCAGCAACACATTTGCAGCTGTGATCTCCAGCATCTGCAGACCTCATTTTTTACTCATCTGTGGAGAGAAAGCATAGTTAACATTTGGAATCCAGTGACCCCTTTTCAAAAGGTCCTTAATTGGGTGGAATGTACCTTGAAATATCTGGTGCTCATGAGAGAGAGAAAGAGTATTGACTAGAGAAATCAGAGTGAGAGGCAGACAGAGAGAGACACCAGACACCTGATAAAACAACACGGGAGAGAGACGGAGAGATAGCAGTTACCACTTAAAGCAATGCAAGGACACAGAGAGAGAGAAAGTAACCAAATTCCAGACAGAACAGCACAGGGCAGAGAGTGCAAACACCAGACAGCAGCACAAGGAGAGACAGAGAGAGAGAGAGAGACAGCAGTAGACACAAAATTAAAAAAGCATGCATATGAGAGAGTGTGGACAGCAGATAAACAGCACATGAAACAGATAGAATATCAAATGAAACTTGTTTCTGTGTGTGTGTGTGTGCGGGTGAGTGAGAGAGAGAGAGAGAGAAAGTAAGCAAATTCCAGACAGAACAGTGCAGGGCAGAGAGTGCAAACACCAGGCACCAGCACAAGGAGAGACAGAGAGAGACAGAGAGAGAGAGAGAGACAGCAACAGACACAATATAAAAGAGCATGCATATGAGAGAGTGTGGACAGCAGATTAAAAAGCACACGAAACAGATATAATATCAAATGAATCGTGTGCGTGTGTGAGAGTGAGAGAGGACACCAGGTAAAACAGTATATGAAAGAGAGGATGTCAAATATAACAACATGACTAAGTGAACAAGTGAGTGAGTGAGTGGCAGAGAGAAAGAGAGAGAGAGAGGACATCAGAAAGAACTGCATGAGTGAGTGAGGAAGTAACACCAAGGTGCACAAAATGCTGGGAGGGACAGGTATGACCAAAATAGGGAATAGTATGGAAATAGGATCAGAGCAAGGGAGAATATAATTAAATCCAAGTCAGGGTTACACCGCATGGCTATGAAAACATGGAGAAAGTGAGGACTGCAGATGCTGGACATCAAAGTTTCCAAATCTCCCTTCTCCCGCCCCCATCCCCAATCCAACTCTCCAACTCGTCATGACTCTTAAACTGTCTAATCTGTCCATCTTCCTTTGCACCCATCCACTTCACCCTCCCATCCACTTCACCCTCCCCACCGACTTATCACCATCACCCCCCATCTGAATCCACCTAACTTCCCAGCTAACTTCCCCTGAGCCCCACCCTCACCCTCTTAGTTACCTCTCAGCCCCCTTCCCAACCCACCTGCCCCCCAACATTCCTGATGAAGGGCTTATGCCCAAAATGTCAACTCTCCTGCTCCTTGGATGCCCCTGACCTGCTGTGCTTTTCTAGTGCCACACTTTTTGACAATGAATACTTTGAGAATCATAGACAAGGTTGTTGAGTTACAGGCACAGATTTTCACATCATGTTGTGATAATGGAGATCTGACTCAAGTAGGGCTAGTCTGTGTGATAAATATTCCCAATTACAATGTGTTTAGAAAAGATAAAGAAAAAATAAAGGCGAAGAGGTTCAATTAAGGAGAAAATTTCAGTACTAGAGAAAAAAGTTAATCAGAGAGTTTAGAAACAATTGGCTAGAGCTAAGAAATAAGAAAAATGAAATTGCAGTGCATGATGTAATCTATAGACAACCAACTAGTAAGAAGGATTATGAAGAATCAAATCTGCAAGGAAATTGGAGAGTAATTACAATGAGGAACTTTAATACCAAGTGTAGACTGGGTTAGTGGTAGTGTTAGGGGCAGAAAGGGTAAGCATTCCTACTTTGTGTTCAGGAAAATTTCCTGCAGTAGTATGTGTCTGGTCCACTAAGTACGGAGGCACATCTGCACGTGGTTTTTGAGAATAAAGTGGGACAAATAAGTCAAGTAATAGTGGAGAAAAATGTATGAAGACCAATGCAACGTAACGATTAGATTGGCAGAGGAAAATGGCATTGTTCTGAGTAGGATTGTTCAACAGGCAGAGAGCCAACTTCAATGAGGCAGGAAAAGAGCTGGTCCAGACAAACTGGAACCAAAGATTGATGGAATAAAGAGCAGCTGCATGATGCTACCTTCAAAGAGGAGATGTTATGGCACAATCGAGATATATCCTCTCAAATGGAAAAGTAGGAGAAAAAATTTCCGAGCTTGATGGATGACAAAGAAGATAGAAATTAAGTTAAACAGACAGGTGGCAGGTCGGAAATGCAAATGAGAAACAAACATAATGCAGAGGGTTGAGAAGAGAGATACAAAATATAAATACATGAAACAAAGAAGGATAAAAAAAGGCAGCTAACATGAAGGAAATCCCAAAAATCTTCTATAAGCACATCAATAGTAAAAGGAACAGAACTGATAAGAAACCAAAATGGAGATCCATACTTAGATGCAAGAAGCATGACTGAGGTGTAAAATAAATACGTGGCATCTATCTTTACCTATGGAGACAGATGTTGCCTAGGTCATGGTGGCAGAAGAGGAAACTCAGGAGCTTTATTGGTCAGCGCAATGAGTATGGGAGCTAGGAAATCATGTTGCAACTGTACAGGACATTGGTTCGACCACTTTTAGAATATTATATTCAATTGTGGTTTCCCTGTGTAGGAAGGATCTTGTGAAACCTTTGACAGGCTTCTGAAAAGATTTACAAGGATGTTGCCGGGGTTGGAGGGTTTGAGCGAAAGGATAAATAGGCTGGGGCTATCTTCCCTGAAGGATCAGAGGCTAAGGGGTGACTTCTATAAAATCATGATGGGTACGGATAGGGTGAATAGTCAAGGTCACTTCCACAAGGTAGGTGAGTGCAGAACTAGAAGGCAGAGGTTTAACATGTGAGGGGAAAGATTTAAAAGGGATCTAAGGGACAACATTTTCATGCAGAGGGTGGTGCATGTATGTAATGAGCTGCCGGAGGAAGTGGTGGAGGCTGGTATAATTACAACATTAAAAGGCATCTGGATAGGTATATGAGTAGGAAGAGTTTAGAGGGATATGGGATTAATGCTGGTAAATGGGACCAGAATTAATTTAGGATATCTGATCATCATGGATGAGTTGGACCAAAAGGTCTGTTTCCATGCTGTACATCTCAATGATTCTATAACTGGAAGGACTTAAAATTTATAAACAGGAAATATTGGATAAGGTAGTTGAATTTGATATGGCATCGGGACCAAATGAGATGCATTCAAAGATATTGAGGGAAGGGGGATGGAAATTGCAGAGATACTGGCAAAGACTCGTCAATCTTCCCTGGATTAAGGGACGGTGTCAGAGGACCGGGAAATGTCAACATGACAAGCTTTTCCAAAGAAGGAAAAGATACCCCCAGCAATGTCAGTTTAAGTTTGATGGTAGAAAACTTTAGAAACAATTATTCAAAATGGAATTATAGCAAACTTTTTTTTTAATCAGCACCCTATCAACAGCTTTCCTGATGAAATGGCAAAAATTATCTGCTTCAAATATCATGATCTACAGCAATGTCTGAATATTTATACTATAAATAAAGTATAGCAGTGATGTGTAGCCTGGTATTACCTTTCTATTACTTAGTGTGTGTTTTTGCATTGATGTTAGGATGTGTGTTGATATATTTACATAGATTTTTTGAGGGATGCTGATGTCTAGCTTGGTCAAGATTTAGTTCTTGATTATCTTGAATATTTGATCATCTGGCACACTCCTGACCCCATGAGTATCAGTTAATAAAAAGTTTGCTCTAATAGTCACATGGAAAAACATGTGTTGATTCAGAAGACTCAGTATGAATGTGTCGAGGGAAAATTCAACCCAACTAACTTGCTAGAGTTTTCTCAAAAGGTAACTGGAAGGATTGATGAGGGCGAGGCTGTTAATGTGAACATGACATTCCAAAGACATTCAATACGGAGCCACAAAACTGACTTGTGAGGACATTTACCTGTCATGGAATAAAAGGGACAGTAGCAATATGAGTACAAATTTGGCTAAGGCATAGAAAACAGAGAGGAATGGTTAATGGGCATTTTGCACTCAGGAAGAAAGTTTATTGTGGATTTTCCCATGAGTTGGCATTGGGACCATGGTTTTAGCAATTATTAGGGCTGCCCATGCCACCCCAGTTCTGTTGTATATAAATGATCCGGATACAAGTGTTCTGCGGGCAATTTCAAAGTTTGCAGATGATCTAAAGCTTGGAAGAATTGAGAACTGTGAGGAAAACAATGTAGAACTTCTCAACAACATTGACCCATTGGTGGAGTAGGCTGCTACAGAACAGGTTAATTTCAATGCATAGAAGTGTGAGGCAATTCACTTTAGCACCAAGAACATGGACAGAAAATAGAAAATAAAGGGTGTTCAGTACAGTGAGACCTAAATAAATATGTATATAAGTTATTGAGGGTGGCAGGGCAAATTGAGAGAGTTGTTAATAAAGACCACAATATTCTTAATTTCACTAATAGGGACATAGAATGCAAGAGCAGGGGAGTAATTATGAACTTAGAATGGACACTAGTTAGATCTCAGCTAGAGTATTGTGTACGTTCTGGGCACCAGACAATAGAAAGAATTGTATGCTTTGGAGATAGTGAAGAAGCAGTTTACAGGAATGGTTCCAGGGATGAGAAACTTCAGTTATGAGGAAAGATGAGAAAGTTTGGGATTGATTCCTTGAAGAGAAGAAGTCAAGAGGTGATTTGATGGGGAGAAACTGTTCCTGTTCACGAAAGGATTGAGAACCAGTGAGCATAGTTTAAAGTATTTTGCAACAAAATCAAATAAGAGGTAAGAAGAAGCTTTTTCCACACAATGAGCACTTTGGGCATAGCGTGCACTACCTAGAAATGTCGTGAGGCTAGCACAGCTGAGCCACTCAAGAAGACACACTGGATGATTATTTAAATGGAAGCAATGTGCAGGGCTATAAGAAAAAGATAGGAGATGGACATTAAGTTAAAATTCTCAGACTACCAGTATAGAAGGGACAGGCCGAAAGGCTTCCTTCTGCGTATAACAATTCTATGATTCTGTGATGTGAATGTAAGTCCTTTGAAAATTTTAAATTTTAATTTTCAAAACTCCCAATGCTGAACTGGCAAGTTGCTTAATCCTATTATATGACTGAAATAATTCAAGGAAATTTGTTTGAGGAGTTAGCATGACTTTTCACATAATTAAAAACAGTGTTCAATAGCATTTAAGATGCAAGAAACTGGGGGAAAAAAACTGCTTATATCAGTGCCTATTTAATTTTCTTAAGTTAGTTTCTGAGAGAGCTTTGGGTCAATTTGAAAGCGTTGGCTTGAGTTTTACTTATGGAATTATACTTGCAAAACTTAGTTAAGCTTGTTTTCTCCTGCTTCCATCCAGTAGTTACACAATCCTGTTCATCCTAGGATCACCCATTGGTTCTGTATCCTATTTCCAAAATTTTGAAATACCCTTGAACTTTTTTGCCCTTTGAATTTTGCCTCCTCTAAGTTTGAAACATCCACACAAATATTACCACTTAGTTTGTCCCACCAGGGTTTGCACATCACAAAGAAGAAATACCAACAAACAGTAATCTCCCAACAGTTTCCCAGGAACCAAACTACACTTTTAATGGACGGTCAAAGTCAGAAGTAGCACAACACCAAGTTATAGTCCAACAGATTTATTTGGAATCACTAGCTTACAGAGCACTGCTCCTTCATCAGGTGAAGTGCGACAGAAGCACATAGACATGGAATTTATAGGCAGAGAGATCAAGGGCAGAGAGATCAAAAGATCAAACAAATAGACTGAGTAGAATGTTGAATCATAAGCTTCTGCAGATGATGAAAAATGTTCGACTGTGTGAGTGAGGTGCCAACAGCTGACAGCAAAATTAAAAATAAAAGGGTGCTGGAGACAAACCAAGTGGCTGGAATAACATGATAGGAATAAGAGTTGCATGCTGAGGGTCTAACCAAAGTAATAAGTAATCCAGAATTGTCCAAACTAATTAAGATTGTGGAGGTGCTGTTGTTGGACGGGTGGACAAAGTTAAAAGTCACAAGGCACCAGTCTATAGACCAATAGGTTTATTTACAAAAGTACAATCTTCCAGAGCGCTGCTCATTACCTGATGAAGGAGCAGTGCTCTGAAAGCTTGTAATTCCAAATAAACTTGTTGGACTATAACCTGGTGTCTTGTGATTTCAAACTAATTAAAGTAGAGAGATCATAGCAATTTATCAAGGTAATGGTGTCAAAACAGGAGAGTAAGGAAGATTTTACAGATACAGAAGCGTAGTGGGATCATGTGTAGCATGACACAAACCCAAAGTCACAATTGAGGCTGTCTTCAAGACCCCAATCACACTGTCCTGTATTTGTAAAATCTTCCTTACTGGCCTGTTTTGACATCATTATCTTAATAAATTATTATGAACTCTCTACCTTGGATTACTTATTACTTTGGTTAGACCCTTGGCATGCAACTCCTGTACCGATCATGTTATCCCAGCCATTTGTGTTTGGCTTCAGCACCACCTTATTTTTAACTTTTTTGTAATTATCTCTCTGCCCCATTTATTTGAATTGCAGGCCATCTCCTTTTGCTTGTTATTCAGCAGTTGGCATTTTACTCACACCATCTAACATTTTTGATCATCTGCAGAGACTTATGTATCAACATTCAGACTATTTGTTTGATCTTTTGATCTCATTGTCCTTGATCTCTCTGCCTATAAATTCTGTGCCTGTTTGCTTCTCTCTCACTTCATCTGACTAAGGTGCTGTGCTCCTAAAGCTTGTGATTTCAAATAAACCCATTGGATTGTAACCTGGTATCATGTGACTTCTGACTTTGTCCACTCCAGTCCAACACCAGCATCTCCACCTAACGGATGTTGCCAGGGTACAACATTGTTCTACTCCATTCTTCATGATGATTTTCACATCTGAGTTGTTATGCCCCTCTTAGGTTGAAAGCCCCCTCTCCCATCTCTAATGTCAAACAGCATGCCTCCTCCCACTCATTTGAGATATGAATCCACATCACTCAACCAAATATGACAGCAACACCTTTCTGGCTGCCCCTCTTCACCATTATATTTTGACAAATTTTTCCTTGTATGTCCTAAACCTTGCAATTAAATATATTGGTTGGGAGGTTGCATCTTTGGGGAGGGGACAACCAAATAGGCCTAGGATTAGTTATTGAAGGAACCCCATGCCCACCATCAGTCCATACAAGGAAACTTGTCAGCCTGGTTCCACGACATTTCTACTCCCGGTCCCCCACTTTTACTTCAATTCTGACTGCGAAACTTGGATTTATGAGACTTTCTGTAGTCCCAGCAAAGCCAGCATCTAGGAGTACAGAGCTTGGAGATGGGCTGGCAGTTTTCTGAGATGGAACTTTCTCTCCAGAGTGGGAGACTGAAGTCTTCCCTTCAGCCAATGATGGTGTCTCAGGTGTTCATTAGTTAGTGGAGTGGGGAACACTGCCAATAGTCACCTTCTGCCTGTTGATATTGAAACAAACAGAAAATGTCAAAGGTGAAACAGGTACCACAACAGAAAGTTAATGTCAATATAAGAGCTATACTATAGAAACAGTTATAAGGGAGATATATTGTCTTTATTGTGAGCAGGAAATGAATTATCTTGTAATCTTTGTCTCATGGCAAGATGTTGGAATCATTATGATACCATTTCCTCCACCTCACCAAAAGCAATACAAAGAAAAGTCTGAAACAAAAACAGAAATTGCTGCAGACGCACAGCAGGTCAGTAAGCACCACTGGAAAGAAAACAGGGTTAACATTTCAAGTCCAGTGGCCCTTCTTCAGAACAAACAAAAGTCAGCTCTCTATACTCTAACTTTATTTAGCATTAGAAATTTAGTTTGTCTTTTGTAACCAAAGTGGAAATAAATGAAAGCACCATGACATGATTACCGTACGCAAGAGTTTCATTCGGTGAAGACAATGGCTTTGGAGACAGGCATGTGGCAATTTCACACTATCAGCAGTTATGGCCATCTGTCAGCATGTTTCTGTTTTTCGCCTATTTTCATTGGGGCTGCTTCTTTGGGATGATGGATGCCCAGCGTACGTAGCTGTTTGCTGTTAAGGCCAATTAAAATTTATGATTTGGAGATGCCGGTGTTGGATTGGGTGTACAAAGTTAAAAATCACACAACACTAGGTTATTGTCCAACAGGTTTAATTAGAAGCACTAGCTTTTGGAGCACCGCTTCTTCATCAGGTGGTTGTGAAGGATACAATTGTAAGACACAGAATTTACAGCAAACATTTAGCGTGATGTAACTGAAATTATACATTGAAAAATACCTTGATTGTTTGTTGAGGCTTTCATCTGTTGGAATACCATGATAGTTTCGCTTCTTTAGTGTGTAAATCACAAAACTTTTTTTTAAAGTTGCATTCTTCGATTAACTGTAACAATTGGTGTTAGATAGACAACAAGTTGAAGGTGTTAGCCCCCTGTGTACTCTGTCTTTGCCATAATATTTAGACTGATTGTAAACTAAAAAGTGAGATGACAGAGTTTTACATGAAACCATGCAGTTTTTGAGCAAAGTACAATGTAACTCTGCAAGTCCAATTTCACCCCACAAATGTGTATATATATATATATATGTGTATGTAGAATCATAGAGTCATAGAGATGTACAGCGTGGAAATAGACCCTTCAGTCCAACCTGTCCAGGCCGACCAGATATCCCAACCCAATCTAGTCTCACCTGCCAGCACCCAGCCCATATCCCTCCAAACCCTTCCTATTCATATACCCATCCAAATGCCTCTTAAATGTTGCAATTGTACCAGTCTCCACCACATCCTCTGGCAGCTCATTCCATACACGTACCACGCTCTGTGTGAAAAAGTTGCCCCTTAGGTCTCTTTTATATCTTTCCCCTCTCACCCTAAACCTATGCCCTCTAGTTCTGGACTCCCCGAACCCAGGGAAGAGACTGTCTATTTATCCTATCCATGCCCCTCATAATTTTGTAAACCTCTAGAAGGTCACCCCTCAGCCTCTGACGCTCCAGGGAAAACAGCCCCAGCCTGTTCAGCCTCTCCCGATACCTCAAATCCTCCAATCATGGCAACATCCTTTTCTGAACCCTTTCAAGTTTTACAACATCTTTCCCATAGGAAGTAGTCCAGAATTGTATGCAATATTCCAGCAGTGGCCTAACCAATGTCCTGTACAGCCACAACATGACCTTCCAACTCCTGTACTCAATACTCTGACCAATAAAGGGAAGCATACCAAACGCCTTCTTCACTATCCTATCTACCTGCGACTCCACTTTCAAGGAGCTAAGAACCTGCACTCCAAGGTCTCTTTGTTCAGCAACATTCCCTCAGACCTTATCATTAAGTGCATAAGTCCTGCTAATATTTGCTTTCCTAAAATGCAGCACCTCGTATTTATCTGAATAGAACTCCATCTGCCACTTCTCAGCCTATTGGCCCATCTGGTGCAGATCCTGTTGTAATCTGAGGTAACTCTCTTCGCTGTCCACTATACCTCCAATTTTGGTGTCATCTGCAAACTTACTAACTGTACCTCTTATGCTCACATCCAAATCATTTGTGTAAATGACAAAAAATAGGGGACCCAGTACCGATCCTTGTGGCACTCCACTGATCACAGGCCTCCAGACTGAAAAACAACCCTCCACCACCACCCTCTGTTTTCTACCTTTGAACCAGTATCCAAATGGCTAGTTCGCCCTGTATTCTGTGAGATCTAACCTTGCTAATATGTGTGCATGTGGGTCTGTGTGTGTGTGTGTGTGTGTGTGTGTGTGTGTGTGTGTGTGTGTGTGTGTGTGTGTGTGTGTGTATCTGTCTCTCTGTATGTTGGAGGGTTGTGAGTGAGAGAGAGAGTGTATATGCATGTGTATGTGAGTGTAGAGTGTCTTAGGTCTGTGAGGGGTGCATGTGTGAGTGTGGAAGTGTGTGTCTGCAGGAGTGTGTGTGTCTGGGGTGGGAGGTTGAGAGTGTCTGTGAGAGAGTGTATATGTGTGTCCGTGAGTATAGAGTGTTCTAAGTCTCTGAGAGGATGCATGTGTGAGTGTGGGAGTGTGTGTATCTGTAAGGGCGTGTGCGAGTATCTGCGTGCGTGTCTGTGTACATGTGTGGCCGTGTGTGTGTGTGTGTACATAGGTGTATAGGAGCGCCTGTGTGTATATAGTGCAATGGTGTTCACCTGTAGTGTGACATGAACCCAAGGTCCCGGCTGAGGCCCTCCCTATGGGTACGGAATTTAGCTATCAGCCTCTGCTCAGCCACTTTTAGCTGGTGCATGTCCCGAAGTCTGCCTTGGAGGATGGTCACCCGAAGGTTCGAGGTTGAATGTCCTGGTCCGCTGAAGTGTTCCCCAATTGGGAGGGAACATTCCTGTCTGTTGATTGTTGTGTGGTGCACATTCATCCGTTGCCATAGCCTTTGCTCGGTTTCCCCAATGTACCATGCCTCAGGGCATCCTTGCCTGCAACGTATAAGATAGACAACGTTGGCTGAGTCACATGAGTAAAAAGTGAGGTCTGCAGATGCTGGAGATCAGAGCTGAAAATGTGTTGCTGGTTAAAGCACAGCAGGTCAGGCAGCATCCAAGGAACAGGAAATTCGACGTTTCGGGCCAGAGCCCTTCATCAGGAATGAGAAGAGTGTGCCAGGCAGGCTAAGATAAAGGGTAGGAAGGAGGGACTTGGGGGAGGGGCGATGGAGATGTGATAGGTGGAAGGAGGTCAAGGTGAGGGTGATAGGCCGGAGTGGGGTGGGGGCGGAGAGGTCAGGAAGAAGATTGCAGGTTAGGAGGGCGGTGCTGAGTTTGAGGGAACCGACTGAGACAAGGTGGGGGGAGGGGAAATGAGGAAACTGGAGAAATCTGTGTTCATCCCTTGTGGTTGGAGGGTTCCCAGGCGGAAGAAGAGGCGCTCTTCCTCCAACTGTCGTGTTGTTATGTTCTGCCGATGGAGAGTCCTCGGTGGAGTGGGAGGGAGAGTTAAAGTGTTGAGCCACGGGGTGGTTGGATTGGTTGGTCCGGGCGTCCCAGAGGTGTTCCCTGAAGCGTTCCGCAAGTAGGCGGCCCGTCTCCCCAATATAGAGGAGGCCACATCGGGTGCAGCGGATGCAATAGATGATGTGTGTGGAGGTGCAGGTGAATTTGTGGCGGATATGGAAGGATCTCTTGGGGCCTTAGAGAGAAGTAAGGGAGGAGGTGTGGGCGCAAGTTTTACATTTCCTGCAGTTACAGGGGAAGGTGCCGGGAGTGGAGGTTGGGTTGATGGGGGGTGTGGACCTGACGAGGGAGTCACGAAGGGAGTGGTCTTTGCAGAACGCTGATAGGGGAGGGAAGGGAAATATATCCCTGGTGGTGGGGTCCGTTTGGAGATGGCGGAAATGACGGCAGATGATACGCTGTATACGGAGGTTGGTGGGGTGGTAGGTGAGAATCAGTGGCGTTCTGTCTTGGTGGTGGTTGGAGGGGCGGGGCTCAGGGGCGGAGGAGCTGGAAGTGGAGGAGATGTGGTGGAGGGCATCGTCGATCACGTCTGGGGGGAGTCTGCGGTCCTTGAAGAAGGAGGCCATCTGAGCTGTACGGTATTGGAACTGGTCCTCCTGGGAGCAGATGCAGCGGAGACGAAGGAATTGGGAATATGGGATGGCGTTTTTACATGGGGCAGGGTGGGAGGAGGTGTAGTCCAGAGGATGGCCTGCTCCGCAGCATCTGCTCCCAGGAGGACCAGTTCCAATACCGTACAACCCAGATGGCCTCCTTCTTCAAGGACCGCAGATTCCCCCCAGACGTGATCGACGATGCCCTCCACCACATCTCCTCCACTTCCCGCTCCTCTGCCCTTGAGCCCCGCCCCTCCAACCGCCACCAAGACAGAACCCCACTGATTCTCACCTACCACCCCACCAACCTCCGTATACAGCGTATCATCCGCCGTCATTTCCGCCACCTCCAAACGGACCCCACCACCAGGGATATATTTCCCTCCCATCCCCTATCAGCGTTCCGCAAAGACCACTCCCTTCGTGACTCCCTCGTCAGGTCCACACCCCCCATCAACCCAACCTCCACTCCTGGCACCTTCCCCTGCAAGTGCAGGAAATGTAAAACTTGCGCCCACACCTCCTCCCTTACTTCTCTCTAAGGCCCCAAGAGATCCTTCCATATCCGCCACAAATTCACCTGCACCTCCACACACATCATCTATTGCATCCGCTGCACCCGATGTGGCCTCCTCTATATTGGGGAGACGGGCCGCCTACTTGCGGAACGCTTCAGGGAACACCTCTGGGACGCCCGGACCAACCAACCCAACCACCCCGTGGCTCAACACTTTAACTCTCCCTCCCACTCCACCGAGGACATGCAGGTCCTTGGACTCCTCCATCGGCAGAATATTACAACACGACGGTTGGAGGAAGAGCACCTCATCTTCCGCCTGGGAACCCTCCAACCACAAGGGATGAACTCAGATTTCTCCAGTTTCCTCATTTCCCCTCCCCCCACCTTGTCTCAGTCGGTTCCCTCAAACTCAGCACCGTCCTCCTAACCTGCAATCTTCTTCCTGACCTCTCTGCCCCCATCCCACTCCGACCTATCACCCTCACCTTGACCTCCTTCCACCTATCACATCTCCATCGCCCCTCCCCCAAGTCCCTCCTTCCTACCCTTTATCTTAGCCTGCCTGGCACACTTTCCTCATTCCTGATGAAGGGCTCTGGCTCGAAACGTCGAATTTCCTGTTTCTTGGATGCTGCCTGACCTGCTGTGCTTTAACCAGCAACACATTTTCAGCTCTGAGTCACATGAGTACCTGCCACGTACATGGTGGGAGGTGTCCCCACACGTAATGGCGGTATCCATGTCCACACTCTGACACGTCTTGCAGTGCCTACCATGACAAGGTTGTATGGAATTAAAATTTATATTGAGCATTCTCATCACACATATACCAGCTGGAATTTTTCAATGACTGATGTCCACCATCGTGGAGACTGAAGTCCAGCAGAGAGATCGAAGCCTTCTCCTGGTAGAGGGACTTAGGATGCTAGGGAATGCCTCTTTCAATCTCTTCCCTCATCCGTCACTCAGTTTTGTTGGTGCTGGAGAGTCATATGTGTGGCCAGAGCTCATCCTGTAAGAGGAGCTCACACTTCACAATTTCAGCCTGTCATTGCTATTCCAAACTTTTGAAAGTCTTCATTGGGTGCCTACGGTCAGAGTAATTCTTTTCTTCCTCCACATACATTGATACATTCATGTTTCTCAGTGGTGCTGGCAGTTATACCTTGAACCACAGACACTCTGCCTGGGTCTCCTTTAAGTTGATAGGCATCCCAGAGGCCACACCTTGAGAATTGTTTCCAGTTGTCCTGATCTACATTTCAGCCCAACGATGCAATCAGATTCCATGAACTATAACCTGCAAATTTATCTGTCATTGCAAATGATACTGTAAAATGCAACATGGACTAAATGATCATCAACATCACAGTATCTTAGACTCAATGTTCATTTTTGACAGCTATACCTAATGAACAATTGGAATTAATAGAGTGGCACTATAATCAATGTAGGAATGAAGAAGAGTAATTTCCCAGAAGGATAAGCCTTTAAAAAGTGCCTGTCGTACATGTAAGTGAATGTAGACATCATATTGGCACTGGCACTTTATTTTTAAGTATACAAGAAGTATACAAGAAGTTCCCGACTCAGGCGACTGACTGTGTGGAGTTTGCACATTCTCCCCATGTCTGTGTGGGTTTCCTCCGGGTGCTCCAGTTTCCTCCCACAGTCCAAAGATGTGCAGGTTAGGTGAATTGCCCGTAGTGTTAGGTGAAGGGGTAAAGATAGGGGTATGGGTGGGTTGCGCTTCGGCGAGTCGGTGTGGTCTTGTTGGGCCGAAGGGCCTGTTTCCACACTATAAGTAATCTAATCTAAAAAAGAGTTGCTATCTTCTTCCTTTAGGGATAGTGATTACATCTAATAAAATAAGTGTTTAGCTTGTATTGCAAAAATAGATTTGGTCATTTTGAACACAAGACAGCACAGGAATGGGCCCTTCAGCCCACCAAGCCTGCGCCAAATCTCATTCCTTATATTGACCCACTACTCATTAAAGAGCTCACCCATTTCCTCTGGCTCCACACATAACCTCCCTCCTTTATCCATGAGTGGGCCTACTCTTTCCTGAGTGACCTTCTTGCTCCTAACATGTGTATAAGATGCCTTGGGATTCTTCTTAACCTTACTGGCCAAGGACATTTCATAGTCCCATTAGTTCTCCCAACTCCCTGTTTGAGCTTCTTCCTGCTTTCTCTATATTCTTCAAGGACTTTGTCTGTTTTCAGTTGCTCAGACCTTAGGCGTGCTTCCTTTGTTTTAACTAATCTGATAATTTCCATTGTCATCCAGAGTTCCTGAATCCTGCCATTCCTGTCCTTCATTTTCACTGAAATGTACCTGTCCTGCACACTAATTAACTGGTCCTTAAAAGACTCCTACATGTCAGAAGTGTATTTACCCTCAAACAGCCACTTCAAATCCACATCCTCCAATTCTTGCCTATTTTGGTTACAGATGTCCTTCTCCCAGTTTAACACCTTCATTGAGGTCCACTCTTGTCCTTATCCATAGGTATCTAAAAATGTATGGAATTATAGTCACTATTCTCAAAATTCCCAAAATCCACTGAAGCTATGATCACCTGGCTGGCTCATTTCCCAATACCAGGTCCAGTGTGGCGTCCTCCTCTGTTCGACTATCCACATACTGCTTCAAAAAACCCTCTTGGACACACCTAACAAATTGCTTACTGTCCAAAACACAGGCACTAATGGAGTCCCAGTCAATATGGGGGATGTTAAAATCATCCACCACAACAACTCTGTTATTTTCACATCTTTCCAGAATCTGATAACATATCTCTTCTACTATCTCCCACTGGCAGCTGAGAGATCTGTAGTACAATCCCAGCATTGTGAATCTCACCCTTCCTATTCTTCAGTTCCACCCATAATGCTTTGATGCAAGATTCTTCCAGCATGTCCTCCCTCAACATAGCTGTGATATGCTCTCTAACCAAAAATGCAACCCACTATCTTTTTTCTTTCTTCCTCTGTCGCATTTAAAACATTGCTATCCCATAACATTAAGCTGGCAATCCTATCCCTCTTTCAAATGTGTCTCTGTGATAACAACAACATCATAAATGTGTGCACTAATCCAGGCTCTAAGTTTGTCGTACCTATTATGCTTTGTGCTTTGAAGCAAATCCAGTCCTAGCCTCCAGTTTTAAAAGGAGGTCCTCGAAAGTAGTAATATCTGGATTACTCACAGTGCCACGAGCTAGTGAGGGCAGGAAGAGGAGGACAGAGCAGATGAATGGATGGCTGACGAGATGGCGTATGCAAGAAGGATTCACATTTTTGGATCATTGGAATCTGTTTTGGGGTAGAAGTGACCCATACAAGAAGAACGGGTTGCACCTAAACTAGAAAGGGACTAATAGACTGGCAGGGAAATTTGCTAGAGCTGCTCGGGAGGACTTAAACTACTAAGGTTGTGGGAGGGATCCCTAGGGGGGTAGTGAAGAAAGATTTCAATCTGAGACTAGTACAGTTGAGAACAAAGGCGAGTCAAACAGTCAGGGCAGGCAGGGACAACGCAGAGAACAAGGTAGGACTGATAAATTAAACTGCATTTATTTCAATGCAAGAGGCCTAACAGGGAAGGCAGATGAACTCAGCGCATGGTTAGGAACATGGCACTGGGATACAGTAGCAACTACAAAAATGTGGCTCAGGGATGGGCAGAACTGGCAGCTTAATGTTCCAAGAGACAAATGCTACAGGAAGGAGAGAAAGGGAGGCAAGAGAGGAGGGTGAGTGGCGTTTTGGATAAGGGATAGCATTACAGCTGTACTGAGGAAGGATATTTCTGGAAATATATCCAGGGAAGTTATTTGGGTGGAACTGAGAAATAAGAAAGGGACAATCATCTTATTGGGATTGTATTATAGATCCCCTAATAGTCAGAAGGAAATTGAGACACAAATTTGTAAGGAGATCTCAGCTATCTGTAAGAAAAATAGGGTGGTTATGGTAGGGGATTTTAACTTGCCAAACATAGACATATTGTTAAGGGTTTAGATGGAGTGGAATTTGTTAAATGTGTACAAGAAAATTTTCCGATTCAGTACATGGAAGTACCTACTAGAGAAGGTGCAAAACTTGGCCTAATCTTGGGAAATAAGGCAGGGCAGGTGACTGAGGTGTCAGTGGGGGAGCACTTTTGGGGCCAGCGACTATAATTCTATTAGTTTTAAAATAGTGACGGAAAAGGATAGACCAGATCTAAAAAGTTGAAGTTCTAAAGTGGAGAAAGGCCAATTTTGACAGTATTAGGCAAGAACTTTCAAAAGCTGATTGGGCGCAGATGTTCACAGGTAAAGAGACGGCTGAGAAATGGGAAGCCTTCAGAAATGAGATAACGAGAGTCTAGAGAAAGTATATTCCAGTTAGGGTGAAAGGGAAGGCTGATAGGAATAGGGAATGCTGGATGATTAAAGAAATTGAGGGTTTGGTTAAGAAAAAGAAAGAAGCATATGTCAGGTATAGACAGGATAGATCGAGTGACTCCTTAGAAGAGTATAAAGGCAGTAGGAGTATACTTAAGAGAGAGATCAGGAGGACAAAAAGGGGACACGACATTACTCTGGCAAATAGAGTTAAGGAGAATCCAAAGGAATTTTACAAATACATTAAGGACAAAAGGGTAACCAGGGAGAGAATCGGCCCCATTCAAGGTCAGCAAGGTGGCCTTTTTGTGGAGCCGCAGGAGATGGGGGAGATTCTAAATGAGTATTTTGCATCAGTATTTACTGTGGAAAGGACGTGGAAGATATAGAATGTAGGGAACTAGATGGCGACATCTTGACGAATGTCCATATTACAGAGGAGGAAAGTGCTGGATGTCTTGAAACTCATAAAAGTGGATAAATCCCCAGGACTTGATGAGGTGCACCCTAGAACTCTGTGGGAAGCTCGGGAAATCTTTGCTGAGCCTCTTACTGAGATATTCATATCATCGATAGTCACAGGTGAGGTGCCGGAAGGCTGGCTAATGTGGTGCCACTGTTTAAGAAAGGTGATAAGAACAAGCCAGGGAACTATAGACCAGTGAGCCTGATGTCTGTGGTGGGCAAGTTGTTCAAGGGAATCCTGAGGGTCAGGATGTACATTTATTTGAAAAGGTAAGCATTGATTAGGAATAGTCAACTTGGCTTTATGCATGGGAAATCATGTCTCACAAACTTGATTGAGTTTTTTGAAGAAGTAACAAAGAGGATTGATGAGGGCAGAGCAGTAGATGTGATCTATATGGAGTTCAGTAAGGCATTCAACAAGTTTCCCCATGGGAAACTGGTGAGCAAGGTTAGATCTCATGGAATACAAGGAGAACTCACCATTTGGATACAGAACTGGCTCAAAGGTAGAAGACAGAGAGTGGTGGAGGGTTGTTTTTCAAACTGGAGGCCTTTTACCAGTGGAGTGCCACAAGGATCTGTGCTGGGTCTTCTACTTTTTGTCATTTATATAAATGATTTGGATGTGAGCATAAGAGATAAAGTTAGTAAGTTTGCTGCTGACACCAAAATTGGAGGTGTAGTGGATAGCGAAGAAGGTTACCTCAGATTACAATGGGATCTTGATCAGATGAGCCAATGGGCTGAGAAGTGGCAGATGGAGTTTAATTTAGATAAATGTGAATGCTGCGTTTAGGGAAAGCAAATCTTAGCAGGCCTTATACACTTAATGGCAAGGTCCCAGGGAGTGTTGCTGAACAAAGAGACCTTGGAGTGCAGGTTCATAGCTCCTTGAAAGTGGAGTTGCAGGTAGGTAGGATAGTGAAAAAGGTATTTGGTATGCTTTCCTTTATTGGTCAGAGTATTGAGTACAGGAGTTGGGAGGTCATGTTGGCAACTGTCCAGGACATTGTTTAGGCCACTGTAGAAATATTGCAATTCTGGTCTCCTTCTTATCAGAAAGATGTTGTGAAACTTCAAAGAGTTCAGAAAAGATTTATAAGGATGTTGCCAGGGTTGGAGGATTTGAGCTATAGGGAGAGATTGAATAGGCTAGGGCTGTTTTTCCTGGAGCGTCAGAGGCTGAGGGGTGACCTTATAGAGGTTTATAAAATCATGAGGGGCATGGATATGATAAATAGACAAAGTCTTTTCCCTAGGGTGGGGAGTCCAGAACTAGAGGGTATAGGTTTAAGGTGAGAGGGGAAAGATATAAAAGAGACTTAAGGTGCAACTTTTTCACACAGAGGGTGGTACGTGTATGGAATGAGTTGCCAGAGGAAGTGGTGGAGGCTAGTACGATTACAACATTTAAAAGGCATCTGAATGGGTATGTGAATAAGAAGGGTGTGGAGGGCCAGGTACTGGCAGGTGGGACTAGATTGGGTTGGGATATCTGGTCAGCATGGACAGGTTGACCGAAGGGTCTATTTCCATACTGTACATCTCTATGACTCCATGACCCTTGCTGACTGCTCTTCCTCTCAGCAATATCTGCATTCATTTCAAGCTCTTCTCCAGTCTCTATACTTCCTGACCTGCTGCTCTAGTTCCCATCTGGTTCCTGTCACATTGATTTAAACCCTCCCAAGTAGCACTATCAAACCTCCCTAACAGGATATTAGTACCCTCCAGTTTATGTACAGCCAGTTCTTGTACAGATCGCACCTTCCCTCCATTATCTCTTCCTTTTATATTTCCCTTTCTGTTTGAAGTTTCTCTGACACTCTACAAATGCCACATTCCTCACAGGGCTTTATCAAACAATAACTGAATTTATATCTATAGTCACTCTTAAGCTTGTATCAATCTCTTTTATAAAAACACATTTGCATTTCAAAGTTGACAATTATTCTTGGACTTGTTATACAGTGCTGTGATGTAATGTACTGTATGTCAGGCATATAATAGAACCTTTCTCAACATCAAAGGCTGGGCAGGTACCCACTATATCAGTGTGGTCACCTCCCTGGATACGCCCATCTCCCACTCGTGTTTATTCCTTGATCATTTCTAAACTTGCATAGCTAAATCAGTGTTGAAGATACCAAATGATTCCCTGAGATAAGTTTAGGAATATAGTGATCTTGCTACTGGGAGTGCAATCTTTTTAACCTTTATCTCTACCCTGTCTTTGTCCTTGCCGTTGAGAGAGAGGAAAGTAATACTGTTTCAGCTATTTTCATAATTTCTATGCTATGGAAAAAATAATACCAGTTTTTAAGGTGTTTAATTTTTAAGAAAAAGAATAAAAAGGATAAGTAAGATACATTTTTAATGTTAGTATGTCAATGGGCTACAAGAAGATACAATCTCAAGATAATCTTAAAAACAAAGGAACAGATTAGAAGGAATATTTTCAAAGACAGAGTTGTTGGAATGTGAAAGCTTTGCCATGAATGATAATTGATGATGAGGAAATCAACTATGCTCAATTGTTTAGAAATCATGAAGATACTGAATTATTGCTTTAAAAAATAACATTGACAATGGGGAAATTATTATAAAAAATGAAACTATTGACTTGGGAAGGGCTCTTAAACGAGTGAAAAACAAGTTCAAGATATCATTGCATATATTCATGGCGCTTTCTTCAGAAATAATTGATTGCATTCACTCAGAGTAAAATACATAAACCTTCACCCTTACATGCTGTGTTTTCTGTTACTGTCACCTGACAGAATGGATGAAGGTTAGAAATCTCCAATTAAAAACTTGTACAGTGATACGGGCATCATTCTGGCAAATGAAATGACCTCCAAAAAAGTATTTAAATTTGCAAAAAAAATGATTTCAATACATACAAAATGTTCAGCACAACTAACCCAAATGATAATGATGGACCTATGCAATCAGAGTTGCTTCTATAGCAAAAAAGAAGCATTTTATCCTCCCATTTATAAGAATATTTAGCATGCAAATTAATTTCTACATTGACAAATGTCCGAGGTAAAAAGTCTTAAACCTATTCAAACAACCTTGCAATAAATGATAAGGCAGGGTATTAAAAAGCAGTGTAGAAAATTAGCTGGACTTACAATAGCTGTCAGATAAACTGTTTTATTTTGCCTGAAGGAATTTTGTTACAGATGAACTAAATTAACACCCTGTCTATTAAATCTTCTGTCAGACAGAATGTCTTTTTCCGCAAATGCCAGATCAACTCTCACTGATCTCATTTTATGTTTGATTACATTTTTAATGACAGTTGTGCATTTCCAGTCTAATTTCATTTCTTCTTCAATGGCAAATTAACATATTTGATAAATTGTTAAGACCTAGAAAAGTACATTACCAGTAAGCATGCAAATTACTTCAATTTTCCAAGGAAGAAATAATGTGAACATTTCTCACTTGACTCCATTCAGATACCTGATAAGAACAACATTTTGTCAAGAAAAAATAATTTCTATAAAAAATGGGCCCATCAGCTTATTACTATACTCTATATTGTCATTAGTATCATAAAAGAAGCAATCTGTGATTACTTTTTAGAAACAGTGATTGGGCAAAGTAGAATGAAAAAAATATATGCACCACGCTGTTAAATAATTCTTCCTTATTCAAACCCAAAAGAGAATGACAGACTAAACTGTTGATATCTCATCCACATTCAAACAAAAGCTAGCTTTACAAAATGTATTATCATTGTACAATAGGCAGCATCATTTACATTAACAGTTTTATATTGTCACTCAACATTCAAGATGACTTTTGATAACATACTGAATCTGGCAATCAATATTGCAAAAATCTAAAACTTGTGTAACATTATTCTTCATTCAGAATGTTGAGCAAAAACTTTATATTGTGTTTTTCAGCCATTTTAATCTGTGCTAAATGTAGTTATTCCCAGGAATGTCGAGAGGCTGGCATTCCCCTCTTGCTTTTACAAAAATGGTGAGGGACCTTCTTCTTGGACTATTGCAATTCTTATAGCATTTTTTGTAGTAGTTTGGCATAATGGACTGGTTTACTAGGCCAGCACGAGTAAGGACAGTAGACTTCCCTTCTCAGAAGGAACCAATTGTATTTCTGTGATAATTAGACCCCTCTGGAATTACTTTTACTGATTTCATCATTTTTAGCTCACAAACTGAATTCAGACTCTCAAACTGCCATGCTAGGATTTCAAAGTCACAATCTCTTTATCACTAGCCCAAACATCTGGCTTGCCAATCCTGCAACATAATCATTATTATTACTGCAGCTATGGCCCATGCTTTGTATCCAAGAGTAACATTAATATTTGCAATTCTGAATAAAGAGAGTATCCTCAGGCACAAATTAAGCTAACAGTCTTGGGAGGAGTTGCATATAAAATGTATATATCCCAACTAGTGCTGTATAGAGATAAATAAAAAAAAACAGGTCTCCTAACAGGCTAAATTGTACACAGAAGCAATATTTAATTCTGAGAATAATTAACTTCTCATCATTAAGGAAGTCATCTAGTGCCATAGGGAGAACCTTCAGGACTGCAGTATTTATCAAATTCTAAATGTTGGTCAAAGGATTTTAATTGTTGAATAGGGTCTGAAAAATGTTGGGTGCAAATAATAAAGCTGAGATAATAGCATATGGAGCTCTAATTAAACATTAAATTTGATTGTGAACAGTTTCACACTGAATAGTTTATCTGTTGTTGAAGTCCACCTAGCCCACTGGAATCTAGAAATCTCAGCTGCAGAACCAACCTTTTTTTAAAGAAAATAGTAAGCTTTCAATATTTTGTTGTTCCTTGCCACTTGTCCTGCATTTTGTCCCACTTATTAGTTGGTTTTGTGAGATAATAATCCAATTTTGCACTTATTCCTACAATGGATTTACAAAGGTGAAGATGGTCATTTCTTAGGGGATCTCAAACACACTCAATGATAGAGATAAGAAGATAAATACTTGGACAGCCAATAAATGAAAGCATAATACACTGCATTGAAAATACCAAATACTGGAGATCACAATGGGTCAGTCCACATCCATGGAGAAAGAGCAAGCTAATATTTTGAGTCTAGATGACTCTTCAGGTGATCACACATGGGATGTGTTTTTTTTTAAATCAGCTAGCCATTCCAAGAAAATGGTGTTGATCTTTTACCTCCAACCAACTGTGTTCTTATTATGTTATCAAGTTCCAGCATTCCAGATTTTTAATACAGCATCAATGAAAGAGTAGCAATGGTTTCCCAAGTCAGCTATTTTTACTCTAGAATACACTTTTCTGATTCCACATTTCAAGTAGTTGCCAAAGGGGAAGTTCACACAGTTTCTTTTCATAAAGCCAGACTTTTCTATGTCCTCAGTGCAGGCACTTCCCTCGCTGATGCACACCTGGCATTTTTACAACATTTTAAACAGCAGTCTGTTGAATGCTTTCAGCTTCAATATTAAGCCATTTGGAAAAACAGAACATAATACTCTGTTGGCAGAGTTCTATCAAAATGGATCTCTTTCCAATTAAATATGTTCAAATTGAACATAATTGAAATGTGCACAATTGAAATGTGGAGCTTATTCAAGGAACAGCTACTGCGGGTCCTTGATAAGTATGTACCTGTCAGACAGGGAGTAAGTGGTCGAGCGAGGGAACTGTGATTTACTAAGGAATTGAATCTCTTGTCAGGAGGCAAAAGAAGGCTTATGTTAGAATGAGATGTGAAGGCTCAGTCAGGGCACTCGAGAGTCACAAGTTCGCCAGAAAAGACCTAAAAAAAGAATTAAGAAGAGCCAGGAGGGGACATGAGAAGTCATTAGTGGCTAGGATCAAGGAAACTTCTAAGGCATTCTATATCAAGAATAAAAGAATGACTAGAGTAAGATTAGGGCCAATCCAGAATTGTAGTGGAAAGTTGTGTATGGAGTCAGAGAAGATAGGGGAAGCAGTAAATGAATATTTTTCATCAGTATTCACACTGGAAAAAGACAATGTTGTCAAGGAGAATATTTAGATACAGGCCATTAGATTACATGGGATTAAAGTTCACAAGGAGGAGGTGTTAGCAATTCTGGAAAACGTAAGAATAGGTATGTCCCCTGGGCAGGATGGGATTTATCCTAAGATTTTCTGGGAAGCCAGGTAGGAGATTGTAGAGCTTTTGACTTTGAACTTTATGTCCTCATTGTCTGCAGGAATAGTGCCAGAAGACTGGAGGATAGCAAATGTTGTCCCCTTGTTCAAGAAGGGGAGTAGAGACAACCCTGGAAATTTTAGATCAGTGAGCCTTTACTTCGGTTGGAGGTAAAGTGTTAGAAAAGGTTATAACAGAAAGAATTTATAATCATCTAGAGAGAAATAAGCTGATCAGGGATAATCAACATGGTTTTGTGAAGGGTAGGCTGTGCCTCACCAAACTTTTTGTGTTCTTTGAGAAGGTGACCAATCAAGGGTAAAGCGGTTGGTGTGGTGTATAAGGATTTCAGTAAGGCATTTGATAAGGTTCCTCATGGTAGACTATTGCACAAAATACAGAGGCATAGGATTGAGGATGATTTGGTAGTTTAGATCAGAAATTGGCCAGCTGAAAGAAGACAGAGGGTTATGTTTGATGGGAAATGTTCATCCTGGAGTTCAGTTACTAGTGGTGTATTGCAAGGATCTGTTTTGGATGCTGCAGCTGTACAAAACTCTGGTACGGCCTCATTTGGAGTATTGTATACAGTTCTGGTCACCACATGATAGAAAGATGTGGAAGCTTTGGAAAGGGTTCAGAGGAGATTTACGAGAATGTGGCCTGGTAAGGAGGGAAGGTCTTATGAAGAAAGGCTGAGGGACTTGAGGCTGTTTTCATTGGAAAGAAGAAGATTGAAACTTGACTTAATTGAGACGTATAAGATAATCAGAGGGTTAAATAGGGTGGACAGTGAAAGCCTTTTTCCTCCGATGGAACAAAGCTTTAAATTGAAGGGTGATAAATATAGGACAGATGTCAGAGGTAGTTTCTTTACTCAGAGAGCAGTAGGAGCATGTAACACACTGTCTACAACAGTAATAGGCTCGCCAACTTTAAGGGCATTTAAATGGTCATTGTATAGACATATCA
The DNA here is from genome assembly GCF_020745735.1 of Hemiscyllium ocellatum. Lineage (NCBI taxonomy): Eukaryota > Metazoa > Chordata > Chondrichthyes > Orectolobiformes > Hemiscylliidae > Hemiscyllium > Hemiscyllium ocellatum. Next base: position 24,522,951 of record NC_083417.1, on the reverse strand, counting down.
ACAAAAATGGAATAGTGTAGGTTAGATTGGCTTCAGATTGGTTTCACATGTTCACAGGGTCTGTACTGTGCTGTGCTGTAATGTTCAATGTTCTATGTTCTATGATGTAGGTGAATGGTTAAAATTCATATGACCACATAACCTAGCAGTGACATACAGCAGTGTGAAGATTTGAACTACAATTGAAACATTTGTTATTTACACTATTCAAAATTAGTAAAAGTTATTAACTATTTCTAGTAAATGGTTTTTATGTCTGCATCTTCTCTATTATCTAACTAAATAATTTTGATGGCCTTACTCAATCCCTAGTCAACAATTGCAGTTTAATTTTCATGAGTACACAATATCATGCAAATTGCCACTTCCGACAAAGTCTCTGTTTTCTACAAAGGAAGGGAGTTGGCTTCATGTCTCCTGAATGAATACAGAATTGATGAGTAAATTGATTTAGATTTGGTGCTTAAATTTAGTCAATTATCAACTTCACCTCAATGAACTAATTTCTGATAAAGGGTACAAAGAGGTAATGTTAAACAGAATAATCTCCATGGATTGAATCACTTAAAAATAAATGTAATTATAGTGTGATATAGTCAGGAGAGAATTTGCAAGAATCAAAAGCGAGACAACATGACCGGCCATTACAGACTCATAACTGGGTCAATTTCACATGGTCTTTGCTATCGACACAATCTTATTGGGCAAGAGTGTGAGCCAGGAATAGTTGTTTATCATGAAAGCTCTGATTCTCTAATCTTTGCTCACACTTAGGAAGGTGTGTAGCTGCCGTGCAGCTTTTTAAGATTAATCTTTTAGTTTTAGAACAAGAATATATCACATTAAATGAGAGCTAAAGTATATTGTTTTACCTCATTATATTGCTAATATAATTGATATGTCACTAGAAGTGGGTAATTGCAAATGTTATCTTAAAACTTATATAATAATGAAGGTAAAATATTTTGAGTTAGCACTCTGGGACTGAACATCAACTGACAGAAGTATCTAATTGTAATTTGAGAATGCAGGTCAGTTTGCAGATCTGCACCAGGGACATAAGTTTAAATCATTTGTAGAAAAGTAAGTGGGTACATATGACAAAGCCAGCTTTAAAATAATGGGCTTTGCACTTAAGCAAAATTCCAGACCAGCATGTTGTAATTATGTTGAAAGCCAAGTCTAATGGAGCTTTAGACTGATTCAATCAACCAAAGTTTAGTCGTTTGGAGCAGTTGAGACCTGAACCCAGATCTCCTGACATGGAGGTAGGGAACACCATAAGAGCCCATCAACTAGTGAGTTTTAGTTTTTTATAACAAAACCCATCATCAAATCCCCCAGTTAATATATTGGGATATTCAACACTCTACAAATACTGTCACTGAGACAGTGCAACAATCACAACAATTAAGGAAGGGTAAGATGAGGGGCTGAGGACTAAGTTAAAATGGAGTCAAAATGAGAGATAATGCACTCCAGCCCCAGTGGTGCCCACTTCTCTCTAAAGGACTCTAAAGGGTATTGGTGGAAACCACATGTCCCTTCTTTAATGACACTTGGGTATGGTGTTGTTGTGAAAAAGAGGCAGACAGGCAGTCAGAATGTATGGCCTCCTCCACAGCCTGATGCCCAGAAGCAGGTCTACATTGCTTCTGACTGCACCCACACATGTCCCCACATCACCACAGTAGGTGTCCAAATTCTAAGACCATGGCATTGAAGTGCACTAAAACCATCACAGGACTTTTTAAAAATAATTAAAACTGGAGTGCAATCTATCACATACAGTATGGACATGGCCCACAGACACCACAGCATCACAAAATAAACAGTTACACTAGAAGCCCATGAACTAGCATAACCACAGGACTGTTGTATGTAATATCCTCCATCCAGGGTCCCCGATGGAAAGAGAGAGAACTCACATGTAGAGAGCCTCACCATCAGGTGATAAATGGAACACGGAGGCCTGATGGGTCACAGATAAAGGAGTAATAGTGATTGAAGGATGGCAGCAGCCCATGCAGGAAACCTCTCATGCCACCCGGAAGCGCATGGAGGCCATTTCCATGAGGTAGCTCAGGTTGTAAGGCTAGGTTCTGGGAGGGAGGTTCAAGGAGTCAATGTGAAATTCTTTTTCAGCAGGGGACATACGCAGATGGGAGACCACTACACACCTGAATATCCTCCACAACATTGTGTCCGAGCAACGCTGTTTTCAAGCAACAGATGACATTGGCCACCAGATGACTGTCCACCACCACTTCACCCACTGCTGCGCTAACACTGGACCAGAATATCTCTGCCACCCAAGACATCTGTGATCCTGGCCTTGGTTCTACCTTACATCAACTACTTGAAACCACGATGGTGGAAGTGCAGATTCTATCTACCACTTATCCCTCTATGTTAGCACCTCCAACATTCCTGTCCAGAACTCTAGGTGAGTGGTGATTATGACCCTCAGCTCCTGCTAAGGATTTCTCAGCCAGGCTAATAAAGGTGCTGACAAACCAGAAGTCAACATACATGAGGGAGCAGAGGATGTACTCAGCACCACCTTCCTAACCTACAATCTTCTTCCTGGCCTCTCCGCCCCCACCCCCACTCCAGCCTATCACTCTCACCTTAACCTCTTTCCATCTATCGCATTTCCAATGCCCCTCCCCCAAGTCCCTCCTCCCTACCTTTTATCTTAGCCTGTTGGCACACTTTCCTCATTCCTGAAGAAGGGCTCATGCCCGAACCGTCGATTTTCCTGCTCCTCGGATGCTGCCTGACCTGCTGCGCTTTTCCAGCAACACATTTTTAGCTCTGATCTCCAGCATCTGCATCCTCACTTTCTCCTCCTGATTCAGAGGTCAAGACACTACCTCTACATCACTCAAGCCATATAGCTAATGGAGTTTTATGATCAGGCAAATTTCAATAGTCTGCTGAGTTCTTGGTGTGATGTTGTTTACTACATAGTGGAGAGAAGTTGGGGCTGAGGAGCTTATGTGATGCTGTAGGATTTAAAGTTTTGCAGAGAGGAGAGAACTCCACAATGATAGTATTTTAGTGATAGACTTAGCATTTTTATTCCTAAAGATTGTTTCTGAGAGATGTGAAGTCTGCAGGTAGCCCTAACTCATGAATGAGCCACTGTTTGGATCAGTTTGATCCTCTTCATCACCCCCAGGGAGAAGAGCAGCAAAACACCAGTGATCTGAGGAACACTAGGCAGCAGTGCTAACCCCTTGTGATGGAAATTCAGGCAGGAAATGCATTAATGACATAAACAGGGTGGGCAATTATTAAACACATCAATCATAATTCCTGAGACTGAACGTCTAAGACCTCCCCTCACACATGTATTAAGCTGTTTGACTAGTTTAGCATCAATCCCAAGAGAGTGCCAGGGACAACACTCATCTTTCAATGACAGTGTACTTGATGCATCTTTCTTTATTATTACTTCTAATAAAATATTTCAATAAGCCCTTTTTTAACCCTAATTATGCCCTTCAAACACACCCATCTTCCGCACTTAACTATCCTTCAATTATGAGCTATATGCAGACTCCTACAGCATGGTGAATTTTAATGCTTTCTCCTATATTGTATGACAATTAGTGTTAAGGTTTGGTTTAGGATTAGAGTTAGGGTCAGCGTTACATTTAGAGTTAGGATTAGGGTTAATCCTATAAGCAGAGATCAGTGAGAATCCTGTGGTTTCCAATGTGATTTACACATTGGGGTCTTCCCACTCCCACAAACAATTAATGCCCATTTAAGGGCCCTAACCAACCATCACCAGAAGCAGTATGTGGCGGGGAAGTGGGAGGGCTCCTCTATGGTGTACACGACAACCAAAGCACAGTATATATCCTTCTTAGCTGCCAAGAGGCTGCCATGGGGGTGGTTACCTCTTTCAAAGTCATGCAGATCCTGGTTGAGAGATGCTTCGTTGCAAAACTGGGAACTTCTGAGAGGCGCCCTCTGCCTTTGCTGTCAATTTCTTCCCACCTTCCACCCTGTAACCCCACTCCTGCCATCACACCCCTGTGGGCTAGGATCAAAGGATAATCTTCGGCTTCAGGTGGATGTCATATTTGCAGCAACCATCACTCCCGGGTGGCGCCACTGTGCAACTGAGTTATCAGCCTCTAACTGGTTGGAAGGTCTCAGCGGAGTACCAGAGGGGTGGGGTGGTCGCTGGGGGTTGAGGGGGGGAAGCATGATTCCGACTCCTGGAATCCCTAATCCCGAGAAAATCTGCCACTGTCCAGACAAGCATCTCGAGTTAACAGAAAGTAACAATCCATGACTCAAACTATTTCTTAAGGAGAGGATAATGTCTCAGAGCTGGGAGAACTTGATATATCAGCGAAAGAATTGAAGAACACTCACTCCAATCATGAGGAAGGGACATTACAAATCCTGTGGATAGTGTGCTTAGAAGCTCTTCCTTTCAACAGAAATGGACAACACAGGTACCAGCTTCGTGACACTACTACCTCATTCTACTCTACACTTCATTACCCACTAACACAGGATGAGATTGGAACAAAGTGAAAGGAAAATTCTGTGTCAGTCCAACTTCTCCTGCAGTGGGTTAGTGTGAGGTTCCCAAAGATATCCAGGACAGCTTCATATCACCTATGTGCTGAGAGGAGGCAGCTGATTTGGAACAGGATCTCATACCTATTCCAGTGCGAAATATGAAAGCTGTCAGCAGAATCAAAATGCTTTTCTGTTGGTTATAGGTAAAATTTGTGCAAAATATAATCTGTGCTTTGTGAGGGAGGCAACATTAGGTGAATATATGATGAGAATAAGGAGAGATGATACAGTGACCTCTGCTGGAAGTGAACATATGTGATGAGAATCAGGGATGGCTGCATCCTGTGGACAGGCATTTTTGCCAACATGCATTATATAGCCTCATATATTAAAAGAAATTGTCAATGTTCAACAGGAATCAGTTAATGCCTTCAGGAGAAAAGCAGAGAAATAAAGAGAGAAAGAAACATTAAAAGGCAAATGAAATACGCTTTCATCGTGTTGCAATTAACATTGATTTGACAAATACTAATTCACGACGTTTGATGTGCTAAGAGTTACATTTTATACGATGATCAAAGTCAAGACTTTTGGCATGGCCAGAGATCCTTGTCACCTAGGGACAACCAATAGAAGGTGACATTTAACTGATCAACTGCCTCCACTCAAATCAAATTTTGGATTCCCTAACATCTGGAACGCAGACAGAAGTGATTAGGCTAGGTAAGATCAGGTCTGTCCTTGGTATATTTATTTTGGATAGCCAGGATTCTCCTTTGGAGACATGAGGTATCCCAATAGATATGGTCTAAGGATACCTTGAGATCAGGGGTCATGGATCCTTTGGGGGGATCAAGTATTCTTTGGGTGGTGACAGGCCTGGGCGCTACTCTGAGGATCTCCTGCAGAGATATCCTGGAGGTGAGATGACTGACCTCCAACAACCACAGCCATCTTCCTGTGTGTCAGGTATAACTCCAACCACTGGAGAATTTGCCCTCTGAGACCTGTTGATTTCCAGTTTGCTAGAGCTCGTTGATGCCACACTCGATCAAAGGTGGCCTTGATGATAAGGGCTGTCATTCTTATCTCACCTTTGGAATTCAGCTCTTTTGTCCATGTTTGAACAAAGGTTGTAATGAAGTCAGGAGCTGAGTAGCCTTGGCGGAACCCAAAGTGGGCATCACTGAACCGGTTTTTGCTGAGTGGTACTATTTATTCGGACTATTGATGACACCTTCCATCACTTTACTGACGATGGGGAGTAGACTGATGGGATGATAAATGGCTGGGTTGGATTTGTCCTGTTTTTTATATAAAGGACATACCTGGGCAATTTTCCACATTGACAGGTTGATGCCAGTGTTGTAATTGTCCTGGAACAGCTTGGGAGCTGCAAGTTCGGGAACTGGAGTCTTCAGTATTGTTATCAGAATTTTGTCAGGACCCAAAGCCTTTGCAGTATTCAGTGTCTTCAATCATTTCTTGATATCATATGATATCATATCATATCACCCTTCTCTCTGACCTATCACCTCCACCCCCACCTCCATTCACCAATTGTACTCTATGCTATTTTCTCCCCACCCCCACCCCCTCTCATTTATCTTTCCACACTGCCTCTATTCCTGATGAAGGGTTTTTGCCCAAAACGTTGATTTTCCTGCTCCTTGGATGCTGCTTGAACTGCTGTGCTTTTCTATCACCACTCTAATCCAGAATCTGATTTCCAGCATCTGCAGTCATCCATTGGTTGTGGGATGGCTTATCTTTGTCTACTGCTTGCTGCTTGTGCTGTCTGACATGCAGGTAGGACTGTTTCACAGCTGCACCAGGTTGACAAGAAGGATAGGAGCCAAATGCTAGAAAATGGGACGAGGTTAATTTAGGATATCCTGTCAGCATGGATGAGTTGGACCAAAAAGTCTGTTTCTGTGCTATATATAACTCCACAACATCTCATTTTTAAGTGAACCAGGGTTGACCCTCTGACTTGTTGGCGATGGTTGAATGGGTATATGCTGGGCCATGAAGTTGCAGATTGTGCTGGAGTACAATTCTGCTGCTGTTGATGGCCCACAGTGCATCATGGATGCCCAGACTTGAGTTGTTAGATCTGTTTGAAGTCTGTCCCATTTAGCACGGTAAGTATAAATCTTTCAGCACTTACAGTTCTGAATCCTGGGATTGCTGGGTTATTCTTTCCGAAAAAAAGATTGAGAAGGTTGTGCCTATACTCGGAGGAGTTTAGCAGAATGAGAGTTGATCTTCTTGTACGATTCTGAGGGGAGCTTCACAGGGTAGGTGCTGACAGGATGTTTGTACATGTGAGAGAATCTAGAACTAGAGGGAACAGTTTCTTTAGAAAAGATTTAAGAAGGAGATGAGGAGAAATTTCACAAAGGTTCATCTGTCTTTGAATTCTCTTCCAAAGAAATTTGAGGTGGCTGGGTCATGGCACATGTTGAAGAATGTGTTAGAATTTTGATAGATTAACAGTCAAGCATTATGCAGGGCATGTGAGAAAATGGAGTTAGGCCAGGATCAGATTAGCTATTACTTTACTGGATAGCTGACCTACTGTTCAGGTCTATTCCTATTTCATGTTGTATCTATAACGTGTCTCAAAGCACAATCTCATTTCATGGAAGAAAATTATCTTTTGAAACACCGTCTTGCAACTTTTGGTCAGGCTTGCAGAAAGTCAGTTGAAACCCACGAGGGAACAGTTTCACCATGTGATATATCTTGATTCCTATCACTGGATGGTGCTATAGTGACCTTCCATGTTGAAGAGTGCTGTACCGAGACTAGCAACTGGGTGGCACTATCAAGAAGCAGAACTACACAAATAACATGGCCTTTCTGTAGTCTGACCAACTGGATGTAATCGAACACAAAGTATAATACATTGCAGTGTCGATGCTTACTGCAGTACTCCCAGCAGCAATAATCAAACAATGTACTGCACAGACATAATGAAATTTACTACCCTTCTGGGCTTTCTTGGACATTTCTTTTTGCAGGTACAAACATTAAATGAGATTAATGAAAGAAAGAATTGTAGTTTAAAAAGAAAACAAATGCAATCAATAAGAAAAGTGAGATAGAAAAGATATTATTCAACATGAAAGAACAATTTCAAAAGACAAACAATTGTGACCACATTTAATTCATGTTAAGTTTGGAAAATATACCAGCTGAATTTCTTCAAAGGTTAAGTCCTGCAGTACAGGAAAGATATGTTTCTGTCAGTCACATCTACTATCCTCAAGAGCCTGAAAACAAACTTTTGTAGCTAACATGTGGACGTTCACTCAGACAGATTCATCTGCAACACCTCACAATCATAACAAGGTTAAACGATTGCAGTATTTTTCATTCTCTCTGAAAGCTCTTTCCTTGAATATGAGGTCAAATGTCTCTTTGTTCTCTCATAAGAGGAATGCAAACAGTTGGATATGTGTTTTTTTTGTGATTAATTGAACAACAGAAACAGAAAGACAAAATAAATAAATCTTCTGGTTGAAACATGTCATCACTGTTTAGTTCTTGTACGGGGTACGTGGTTGTCAGAGATGATAGAAAATGATCTGGAATACTATAAGTAGCTCCAGGTGGCTGATATTGCTGGAGTGTTCCTAAATTGCTGAGCAGCTTCCTTTGTTGTTCCTCACAGAAGAATTCCCATCAGTTCACAATACAGAAAAAAAGATTTGGGTATGGCAAAAAGACTGCACTTGCTAAAGAAAAAAGTTTAAACCTTATGACATAGATCATATTGGCAACATTTAACAGGAGGCATGTCATTTATTAAAAGTCATGCAAATCTTGGATGGATGATATTTTTATCTGTTACCGTTAACTCTTGGTTAAAATCATCTTATCTGGTAATACTGCTGTTAGTAAGGTGAAACCAGCACAAACGTCAAGAGTTCCAAGATGACAAGATGGCAAATATACATGAAATCATAAAATTAGTGGAATGGTAAAAGGGACAAAACTATTGTTTAAATTCTGACATTAACTGTTAAACACTTTTCTGTTTTTGCTTATAATCTATGTTTAGTTTATGAAAATAAAATGTGGGATCCACAGAAGCAAAATGGAGATGGTGATGTACTTATCATATCATTGAACTTGGAATGCAGAATCACAGACTAATATTCTGGGTACAGAGCATCAGATCTTAACATTGAGCTGGAATTTAAATTCAATTAATAAGTCTGCAACTAAAAGCTCATTTCCCTGGTACTGACCATGAATCTATCATCAATTTTGTAAAAGAAATTGATTCACTAATATCTCATAGAAAGGAAATTTGTTATCATTACCTGGCCCAGCCTGCAAGCAACTCCAGATACACAGTAATGGGTTTGACTCTTATTTGACATTCAGCTAAAAGGTAATTAAGGATGGGCAACAAATGTTAGCCTTCCCGGCAATGTCTACATCCCAGAAAAGAATAAGAAAACAAAACTGAAGATCGCTGTACAATATAGATACCAAAGGTATTTGCTACCAATTAACCACAACTAAGCAGTGACTTGCTAAACCTTTAGTTGCAATATCCTGTCCAAAGCTTTGGACAGTCATTACATTATTGAGGTGCATTTTGGTTTTGTGGAGGAACATTTTAAGACTATTAATATTGTTTTAGCCTCAATAATGACACTAATTTAGATTATTTATGTATTAAATATTCAGATCAATTGTGGACTTTTGCCTTCTGCCCAGTAAATTCTACATTTAGTAGAAATGCTCAAACTATACTCCAGTTATAAGTAACAAATTGCATGTAAATATGTTGTAATGAAAGAAAAGATGTTATAGCATCAACAGAAATAGCTTAGTTACTTCAGCACAACCAATAACGGTAGGGGAAAATACATCAACTTCCCTTCCTGGGAGAGAGGGGCCTAAATGAATGATTTGAGCAAAGACTCTGAATTTGTGAGGCCATAAGTAGAGAAAAATCCTCCTTGTATCTGGCAGACAAGGTAATTTGTGTTTCAGGTTCCCAGGAAGTTAGCAGTAGGTGTCCCTCTGACTATCAACTTGTCTCCCAGGGTTAAGCAATACAACAATAACTAGAGAGATATGCAATATTGGGTGAATGTTCATTACAAATAGTTAATTCCACAAGGATAATGTTTCTCCATTAATGTTTCTCAAGATTCATTGTTAGTAAAATAAAGAATCAGTCTTTTATAATCTTTGTGCAGTATATATATTTGAATCACCTGGTATACAAAGAAACAGCACTCTCTCAGCATTTCTTCAATGCTGTTCCATTTGTTCCTCTGCACAACCAGCCTTTGCCCGCCTTATTGTAGAGTTCAATGGAAGGCAGGTCAATGTAATCTACTGACTTTGAAACAATACCCTTCAGGTCGCAGTCCATTAAGAATTTGTCACTCCTTGTGAATTTGGCCTGTAATTTCAAGACTTGAATTCAAGGAAGAGTTGAAGTTTTCAACCCAGTATCAAGATAGTACTTCAGAATATAGCCCAGGCAATTGCCCTTGTTAGTATAGCTAATAGTATGTGCTGGGAATATCGATTTTTCTGTAAAAGGTGTACATTAAATAAAACCATATTACCCAATTAATGTTTACCACCGAATCCTTTAGAATAAGTCCTTAGGCTTGTCTCAGATTCCAGACTCAACTCTTGTTTCACATGTACACAATGACTTACTACTATTCTTGTATACAGATAATTTTCATAATAGCAGCAAAATATCTATACTGCTTATGGCACAAAAACTTGCAGCAAAATATATAACTGTTAAGGTAAAGTAATTTCTGCATCATTGAAGTGTATTGATCTTACATGGTTCATCCAAAGGCTCTCCAGATTTCGCAAATCTAAAAGGATAAATGGTTTAGTAAATATCCACAGGAATTATGGAAATGCTTACATTTTTCCATGCATATTCCCATATTCCTTATATCAGTATTCGAATGGTCAGGCAAGCATTCAGGCTATAGAACACTGAAATGGGCAAAGAGTACACAACACAAAGTTTTCCCTGTTATTGTTTTTGGTGGTCAGAAAATATTAAGCATTTAAACGTTGGATTCCAGTTTATCAGTAAAAGGAAGCATGTTGTCGCATGTGAGAAGATCCAAAGTGAAGAATTTACAGAGTTAGTTAACCAGACAGAGGTAATTATGTAGCTTTAATTGGCTTTTTTTTTCAAACTGATCTCCAAGAGTATTTTGAAACATTTAAATTTAAGCATTAGTTTTTAAATTGGTGGTTATATGAAAGTATTAAGACACAATGGTAAATAAGAACAATTGAAAAACACGGGAAGATTTTGGAGCATGCAAGGCAGATTGAGATAGCATTTTTATTAATTTGTGGGATTTAAGTGTGAATGAACAAGCATTATGAATGTAATAACAACAAATTGCATTTAAATATCATCTTTAACATAATAAAGCATTCCTTGGTGCTTCACAGGAGCATTACAAAACAAAATTTGAAAGGAGGAACTCCCAAGTGACAGGTAAACTGAAATAAATTGTCATTTCATTAAAAACATGTTACCTTTGAATGAAAACTGTATTCATACTGTATTCATCTGTTTAACATTCAAGTCTTAAGCCACCCAAGATATACAAATCACTTGGCAGCAAAGCAATGAACAGATTGTTCCTGGTCTCTACAGAAATGCTGGGCAGCGCCTGAACTGTGTCATTCTATTAATTAGCCTGTCAGCCAATTAAAGTGGTTGTACATCTTGTTTAACACAGTATGGGGGCAATTAATATTGATGTCTGTATTTGTTATCTTGTTAAATAGACCACAGAAATTAACTTTATCATGCACTCTGGCTATCATGTTGATTGTCACAGCTAGTGTTGTGCCATAGCAACTCAAAAATTTGAGATTATGGTTCTCTGTTGATTACCAGCTAGGTGCCCGTTTTGCAAGTTTTTTGCTATCCTCTTGTAGATCTTTGCAGTCTTCCTCATTATTCACAAAACAGCCCATCCCATTTGCCACTTTGGTGTTGACTACAAATTGTGAAATTGGACTTCTGAGTTCTGAGTCAAAATCATTAATGTAAATGGTGAACAACAGTGGTCCCAGCACTTGGCACTCTGCAACACCACATTCAATCTTTTGCCTGAGTAACTTTAGATAATCAATTTTGTATCCTGGTAGTTTTATAGATTTGCACAAGATCAAATTAATCATGTATCATATAATAAAGTATTTTAGAGTCTAGCTCTGGGACTTTACTTATTTCAATCCCGAAGTGTCATTCCCCAATCATAGTTGAGTCACAGAGTCATGGAAATGTATAGCATAGAAGGAGATCCTTCTGTCTATATTGTAGCACTGTGGCTCAGTGGTTAGCACTGCTGCCTTACAGTGCCAGGGCTCCAGTTGTGATTCCAGCCTCAAACTGTGTGGGGTTTGCACATTCTCCTTGGGTCTGCATGGATTTCCTTCAGGTGCTCCTGTTTCTTCCCACAGTCCAAAGGTGTGCAGGTTAGGTGATTTGGCCAGGCTAAATTGCCCATAGTATTTAGGAATGTGGAAGTTAGGTGCATTTGTCAGGAGTAAATATAAAGTATTAGGATAGGGGAATGGGTCTGGAAGGATTACTCTTCAGAGGGTTGGTGTGGACTTTTTGGATCAAACAGTTTCCACACTGTAAGGATTATATGATGAAAATCTATCGTCCATGCTACTCAGACATCTTAAATCTATCTAGTCCTATTAGCCAACATTTAGCCCATATCCCTCTAGACCCTTTCTATGCATATACCTATCCAAATGCCTGTTGTGATTGTACCTGCATCCACATTTCTTCAGGCAGCTAATTCCGTACATGCACCACCCTCTATGTGAAAAATTTGCCCCTTAGGTTCATTTTATATCTTTCCCCTCTCTCATTAAACCTATGCCCTCTAGTTTTGGACTCCCCTACCCTGGAAGAAAAACCTTGACTTTTCACCCTATCCAAGCCCCTCATGATTTTAAAACAATTCTATAAAGTCACTCCTCAACCTCCAACACTCCAGGGAAAATAGCCTCAGCCTATTCAACCTCTCCCTATAGCTCAAACCCTCCAACCTAGACAACATCCTTCTAAATCTTATCTGAACCCTTTCAAGTTTAACAACATCCTTCCTGGAAGACCAACATTGAATGCAGTATTCTAAAAGTGGCCTAACCAATATCCTGTACAGCCACAATATGACATCCCATACTCGATGCACTAACCAATTAAGGTTAGTGTACCAAATATCTTCTTCATTACCCATCTACCTATGACTCCATTTCCAAGGAACGATGAACCTGCACCCCAAAGTCTCTTTGTTCAGCAGCACTCTCTGGGAACCTACCATTAACTGTATATGTCCTGCCCTGATTTGCCTTTCCAAAATTCAGTACCTCCCATTTATCGAAATTAAACTCCACCTGCCAATCTTTAGCTCATTGGCCCATCTGATCAATGTCATATTATACTCTGAGATCCTTCTTCACTGTCCACTACATCTCCAATTTTGGCGTCATCTACAAACTTACTAACCATTCCTCGTGTACCCACATCCAAATCATTTATAAAGACTACCCAGATTCAACATAACGAAGTGAAATGCCCAGTACCAGAATGTCCAATTTTGAACTTCAAACTAAATTTTCTATTTTAAGTAATGCAGAAAGGCTGGAACACTTGACCACCTTAAGGTCTCATGAACTCAATTGTGGATTAGAACCACTCCCCAATCTCAAGAAGGAACAAAAGAACATTCCAGACTGATGTGAATCAATATGAAACTAATTAGAAGGGTATATCAGATTGAGGTGACACTTAAAGGCAAAGACACTGAATGTGTAAAACCCACAACATAGGATGGGTAAGCAATTTGTTCACCACACCTTACTGGATAAAGGTCTCAAAGTTGTGAAAAGACGGATACTGAGACAGCCATGTTCCTTTGTCTGCTTTTAAAAACCAACTAAATAGCTGTTTGTAGCAATTCCAGCAGAAGCCACCTAGCAATCAGCTCAACCAGTCTGTAACATTGATTTATAAATATTGTGGGACATCAGTTCCAGTTAAGGTTCAGCTGAGAAAAATCCTCTGGGAAATTCAACTCCAAGAAGCTTTGCAGCTCTGATAAGTAAGTTACTTGAGAAGGTTAAATAAGAGATAAGATATATATGTATTTGGAAAGACAGGGTTTGATTAGGAATAGTCAATATGGCGTTGTGTATGGGAGGTCATGCCTCACAAATTTGTTAGATTTCCCTGATGCAGTGACCAGGAAGGTTGATGAAGGCAGGGCCGTAGACATAGTTTATCTGGATTTCAGTAAAGCCTTTGATACATTTCCACATGGTAGGCTGCTCTGGAAGGTTAGTTTACATGGAATCTGGAGGAGCTGGCAAACTGGATACACATTTGGCTTGGTGGTAGGAAACAGAGGATAACAGTGGAAGGATGCTTGTTGGACTGGAAACTTGTGACTAGTGGAGTGCATCAGGGGTTGGTGCTGGACTCATTGCTGTTTACCAATGATTTGGATGAGAATGTACAAGACATGATTAGTAAGTTTGCAGACAACACTAAAATAGGCGATATCATGGACAGCGAGGAAGGTTATCAGAAATTGCAGCAGGACCATGATTAGCTGGGGAAGTCGGCCGAGAAATGGCAAATGGAGTTTAGTATAGGTAAGTGAGAGGTCTTGCATTTTAGAAAGTCAAATCCAGATAGGAGTTTCATTGTGAATGGTAAGGCATTAAGGAGTGTAGTGGAACAGAGGGACCTTGGAATTCAGGTGCAGAGTTCTCCGAAAGTGGATTCACAGGTAGACAGGGCAGTGAAGAAGGCTTTTGCACACAGGCGTTCATCAGTCAGGGCACTGAGCATAGAAGTTGGGAAGTTATGTTACAGTTTGCCAGGATATTGGTGAGGCCGCTCTTGGAGTAATGCATTCAGTTTTGGTCACCTTGCTATACAAATAATGTTAATAAACTGGAAACAGTGCAGAAGAAATTTACAAGGGCCTGTCTCTGTGCAGTAAGACTCTATGACACAGCCTGCTAAGAGTCCTCAACTATAAAGATCCTTACTTCAACTTTAAAGTGTCAAAGCCAGCCAATGAACTACATGCCTACCACATCAGAAACAGGAGGTTGTAAATGAGATTATTATAGATATCTGCACATCACCCTGTTCAGAGATGCTATTCCACATCTCTGGAATAGTTGGGAATCAAATACAGGCTCAGAGGTAGGAGCACTACTGGTTTGCCACAGGAGCAGCACTGATGCTCTCTCGAAAAGTTATAGAAAACAAACACTTTCATACAAAATATATTGGCCTCTTATCCATGGCTTTTTCACATAGGGCTGAATATTATATGCCCTCACTGGGTGTATTGTCAGGGACCATGTAAAATCATCTATGGGGTTTAACTCACCATCTTCCTACCCTCCCCCTGAGCTCACACACATAATACAGGAACAGACTAAAATCTGCATTCATCAGATGCAGATTTTAAAGAAAAAGTGTCCGACCAATTTGTTAAAAGCTCAATTGACTCCAATATTACATTGTCCATGTCATAATATGATTGGAGGGGCAATTTGTTATTTAGAAAAAGCTTTAAAAATTGCAGATAGGAAGGGATCTTTGGAACTTGCCCTTTGCCCATCAGGGTATTCCCTGGAAGATAGTATTCCACTTGTTTTCTAACCACTCTGCAGCCTAGCATCTTTCACTAGATGCCCCTTTTGAAGATTCCAGCCGATGCAAATTTACAAACTCATTAACACCAGGGAAGAGAGTTCGACAGAGAAAAAGATTGAGTGAGGACAGCTGACACAAAACTCCAAAAAAAGGGAAAGAAAGAGCTAAAAATAGCAAGCTACCCAGAAATGGTCTAAACTTTTCTGGAGATATATTCCACGCTTTTGACAAGTTTTCTGTCTTGGTACTGGATTTGGGTATAAACATACCCACTGACCCGAAACTACATCACCTACCTTTCTGTATCCTAGTGATAATGCAGTGACTATGAGCTTTGGAGAGACACTGTTCCAACACAGCCCACAAATCACTAGAAAGACTAACTTGGTCAGGAAGTGATCAAGTTTAGATGTTACTGAGTTCTGCCTGATATCATTATCTATTATATCCCAGGTGCCCTTGAAACATGGGATCAGTAGATTCCAAAAGTATTAGGTGTAATTTTATTTGCAGTACCTTAAAGTATCAATCATGCAAAGCTCCAATAATGAGTTCATCACAGTTCTGAAACAACTAAGGAGTCATTTGACTTCTATAAAGAAGGGCTTTTGCCTGAAACATCAATTTTGCTGCACTTTGGATGCTGCCTGAACTGCTGTGCTCTTCCAGCACCACTAATCCAGAATCTGGTTTCCAGCATCTGCAGTCATTGTTTTTACCTCATACTATGTAAAAGTCATACCTTAAATATACAATTCTGCATAAAAGGGAGACTAAATAATACAACAAGCCTCAACAACAAGGAGCAGTGTCTTCTGTTTGGTACTATGAGGAATAAACTGGGAGACGGGAGGGAGTTTGCAAGTAAAGCCAGCAACCGATAGAAACAGGAGATGGTTTAATGTCATTTAGAGATATGGTGAGGTAGAATTGTTGCTTTGGACACAACCAAAGAATTGAACCCAAAATATCTAGGTTAGGTTACAGTTCAGGCTTTCATGAAAAATAGTTTGAATATCATTGAAAAAGTGGCATGTTGATGAAACTTTTCACCGTGTAGGAAGAAGGTCTTCAGCAATATGTCTCGCATTTCACCAATATTCAAGGTCTGAACTAGAAAGAGATTGTTTCTAAATCTAAAATAACTTACAAATCATAACCATAAAACTTTCCATGAACCAATGCAGTCAGGCTGTGTAATAATTTGTAGTTTTTTTCTATTAAAATCTATTACTTGATGTATTTGGAACTGGTAACCCAGTGCAATTCCATTGAAAGAGTTGAAATTGAGTGTATCATTAAAAATCTGAAGTTTAATAAGGTTTTGGTCTTTTACATGTGAATCATCTAATTTAAAATCACTGAGAAAGGACTTCGAAAATATACTAAAACAACTACTATTTTCATTTATGCACATTCGATGTTTAATGCATTAACTATTTCTTGAAAAAAAAAGAAAAGCATGTCTGTCCACTAAATAAAATCAGTATAATTTGAAGATTCTTCCCCAACTAATGTAATTACAGGAATTAATTAGAATTAATGAGGGGGAGCCAGAAAATGTTGTTCATTTGCACATTCAGAAGGATTTTGGTATGTTCCACAGAAGAGATTAGCATGTAAAATTAAAGCAAGTAGGATTGGGGGTCATGTACTGGCTTGGATAGAAGATAGTTGGCAGGCAGAAAGTAAAGAGATGGAATAAACAGTTATTTCCCACAAGGCAGGCAATGACAACTGGAGTATCACAAGAATCATTACTTGGGCCTAGCTATTTAAAATATATATTAAAGTTTTAGATGAGGAAACTCAATGTAAGAACTCCAAGTTTACTGATGGCACAAAGTTGGGTTGATGGGTGAACTGTGAGGAGAATCCAGGGGTGTTCCAGTTGAGTGGTCAAATGCATGGCAAATAAAGTATAATGTAGATAAATGTAAAATTATCCACTTTGGTAGCAGAAATAGGAGGGCAGATTATTTTCTGAATGTGATAGCTTGGGAGGGGGATTGTGCAATGAGACTTGGATGACATTGCCTGTAGGCAGGTGCAGCAGAGTAGTGAAGAAGGGAAATGGTCTGTTGGTCTTCAATGCGAGGGGATTCAATTACTGGAGCAAGGATGTCTTGCTGCAATTGATCAGGGCCTTGGTGAGACCACCTCTGAAGTATTGAGCAAAGTTTTGACCTCCTCAGTCAAGGATGAATGTTCTCTCTATGGAAGGACTGCAACAAAGGTTTATCAGACTGATTCCTGGGATGGCAGGACTGAAAAATGAAGATAGGTTGTTTCAGTTAGGATTATATTCACTGGTGTTTAGAAAAATAAGGGGGATAAATCTATACAATTGAAACTAGACAAGGCAAAGACAGAAAGGATGTTCTCAATGTCTGCAGAGTCCAGAACCAGTGGTGACAATCTTAGGATATGAGGTAAGTCATTTAGGAATTAGATGAAGAGAAATTTCTCCCCCAGAGAGTGGCAAGCCTGAGGAATTGTCTACCACAGAAAGTGCTTGAGGTGAAACCATTGCACATTTTCAGAAAGGAATTATATATATATTTCTTAGAGCTAAAGGTAAGAAAGGACATGGGGAGAAAGTAGGAACACAATATTGGATAATCCACCGTGATTATATTGAATATAATTTGAGCAGAAAAGGCTTGAGGGGTAGAATGACCCATTCCCATTCCAAAATTCCATGTTTCTGTGTTTCAATGTTAAAGGAAGAATTATTTTAGTACCTGTTAACCCCCAAAAAATTAATAAAGATGTGAGGTCAAGCAAGTGGCTTTTCTGCAACCACATTTGCTCTCAAACACACACAGGTACAAAGTTAAAAGGGAACATGGTCCAGTAAAACAAAACATAAATAAAATACAGTTTAGACTTTTTTTGGGTGCCCTTGGGGCATCTGATTTTAATCTGAGACTATGGTCAAATAGGACCATCAACAGTGACAAATATTGCAGTTATTGTTTAATTTCTCAGTTTTCTGAAATTTCTTTCCAATCAGTAATGTAACCACACACATTTCTTATTTGGAAATAGAGTCTTCTCCATCTGTGTTCAATTCTTCGATTTTTAATTCATGTCCTCTAATCTGCCAAGGAAAGGGTTCCCTGAAACAGTAGATGAATTGTACATTCGCTGCCTGCTGAGTCTATGCTTTTCAAACTTAGCAATTATTTGCTTTGTTTCATCTCCAATATGTGACAGCTCTCATAATGGTGTAAATCGCTAAGACATTAGGACTCTTGCAGTTTGGTCAATTGCATTAATTACTTTTGTGGAAAATGTTAATTTCATCTCAGGCTATGTTTTTGTTTTAATCTGCAGCATTTTTTATTAAATCTGGCTGTACAGTATGGGTCAGATGATTCTGTTCACAAACTTTGTTGAATCACCTGTAGAGTTTATTACAATCACTATGTGTAGGAGCAAAATCCCTGACTGAGGACAAAGAGTTAGGAGCAGGTAGAATTCAGGCATGTGACAGTCTTTATTCTTAATCAAGCAATCACCAGATCATGCAAGGATCCTCCCGAATCTGGTCTCAACATGAGAACTCAGTTGTCCCCTTCATCTTTAGCTCAGGTTAGAATAGAGATAAATGATGCTCTGGTGTTTATAGTCCAATACAATATTGTTATACATTTTGTGTTACAATAAGCGGTCATTGTGCACATCCCTTATTCTATATATCCAATCCTGTGAAATGCCTAATCAATGATGGAGACTCCTGCGGAGAACCCTAGTTTCCCATGATCTCATGATGTTTTATAGACATTGTAATCTCCAGGCCTTGGGATCTTGCTATGCATCCTATTAATTCACATTCCAAGGTTACTGGCTGTACTCCTTCTGTCAAATCCCAGTCTTGGTTATCTCTCAGGACTGCTTGAATCATGTTGTTCATTGGATTTCATTTGATATCTCTATTAAATTCTGTTCCTCCTCTTTTATTTTCCCACTGTTCTAATATATATATTATATGATAGTTGGTTCTAGCTAACTGCTATTAGATTCATAATGTTAATTTCTATTATAAAGTTAATTGTATGTAAAGAGTTCTATTACTTCTACTGTTAACACTCTTTAGCTAGTGAGTTGCAAGCAATTGTATCATACAGGATATGCCAGGTGAGACTAACTAAGTTTCATACCTATGTTTGAAACTTTTCCCCAGTGCTTTTAAGTTAACAATGGTTGTTGTATACTTGTATCTATAAATATATTGCCATGCATCTCTGTAATTATCGAAAGAATGTTTAACTAGAACCAATTTCTTAATATTGCGAATAATATATAAAAAAGCTAATTACCGCAAAATAACCTTAGCTGCTGTTTTCACAGCTGCATGATGAGTTAGGCTGACTGCCTTCTGGACTGAGATTTATTGTCCTTATTCTGAGTGATTCTTTTCATCGAATTGGATAACATCCTTTCATTAATGAGGCTGGAATCGATCATATGTCATAGTTGAATGAACTTGTTTGATCCGTCAGATTTTTACGAGCTATAACCCCACTCGTTCATCTGTGTTTGTTCTGGTAGAAGTTTACCTCCCTCTTCACTGTTTGTTACAAATCTTCAGACTGTCTATCCCTGGACATTTCTTATAAAAACTATCTACCAACATGCCTTGCAGCTGTTATTCATGCAATGCGCCCTTTTGCCTCTGAATAACCCCTTCTCAAAGGTATCGTTGTTTCACATAAATGCTGGACCAAGCTGTTAATTTTGTTTTAGTTACTTTGTCTATCTCAAATATGGGCTGCTCCAAAACTATGCCTTATTCATCACAAACTATTTTTGCTGTTACAGTAAGATTACTTACTAACTGAAATTGAATTATTGTTACATTGACAAAATGCCAAGATTTTATTAAGTATTAACTTTCCGTTGACAACCTCATTCAATATTGTTTTCTAACCAGGAACATTTATTATATTCAACTTGTTAAGACAATGACACAAAACATGCACATCAGGCCTTTGGAAAGAGAGGCATAAGGATTGTCAGCAGAGGACAACAAATCAAAATACAATTGTAATTATGCGGCTGCACATGATAGAGTCATAAAGTCAGACAGCATTGAAACAGACCCTTCGCTCCAACTAATCTACGTCAACCATTTTCCAAACTAAACTAGTTCCACTTGCCTGTATTTTCTCATATCGTTCCAAATGTTTTCTGTTCTTGTACTTATTCAAATATATTTTAAATGTTGTAACTGTACCTGCACCCACCAATTCCCCTGGTAGTTAATTCCACACATGAACCACTCTCTGTAAAAAAAAGTTGCCCCTCTTATCCGTCTTAAAGCTTTCTCCTCTCATCTTAAAAATGTGCCCCTTAATTTTGTCTCCTCCACCTTAGGGAAAAGACCGTTGCTTTTTGCCTTATCTCGGCCCCTCATGATTTTATAAAGCTCTATAAGGTCACCCCTCAATCTCCTATGCTCCAGTGAAAAAAGCTTCAACCTCGCCAGCTTATTTTTACAACTGAAACCCTCCATTCCCAACAACATCCTGTTAATTTTATTTTCTGAACCCTCTCCAATTTAACAATATACTTCCAATAGCATGGCAAACAGACTATACACAGTACAGCAGAAGAGGACTCACCATTTTGTACAATCTCAACATGACATCCCAACTTTGAGACTCAAAGGTCTGAGCAATGAAGGCAAGCATGTCAAACACCTTCTTAGCCACCCAGTCTATCTGTGATGCAAATTGCAAAGAATCATGTACCTGAACCCCAAGGTCTCTCTGTTCTACGACACCACCCGGGGCCCGATTATTAATTGAATAAGTCCTGTCCTTGTTTGTTTTATCAAAATGCAATACTACACATTTATCAAAATTAAACTCCTCAGTCCATTGACCCAATTATTCAGGACACCTTTGTAAACTTAGATAACCTTTTTTGCATTCCACTATACTACCAATTTTGGTGTCATCTGCAAACTTACCAACAATGTCTCCTGTATTATCATCCAATACATTTACACAAATAAGTGTTGAAGGTTTGCTCCATCATAGAGAGAGGAACTTTAGCTTATACATTCTACTCAGTATTTAAATTGTGTTTAAAGTTTATTTTTGTGAAAGATTTGTAAACAGTTCTTTTTCACCTTTATTGGGAATGTTATTTTTTTCCCCACAGCACCAAGAATATGCTTATCTTTGCCTGTAAGGGTCTTAGGATGAAATTCTAGGTGGGAAGTCAAAATTCAACACATCCACATTGGTCTCTGTAGGTATACATTCTGCTCATCAAAACTTAGATTAAATAATTCCGGATCTTGGTTGAGGACAGCTCACACTACCATCTGATCTTGCCAATAAAATATTTTCAAACCAGTAATGTCAGTAACATGTCAGAGACATGTTATATAAGGCTATATTGGAAGAAACAAATGTAATGCTTTTCATAGAGGTGTGTCATTGAATTCCAGTTTCTGGGTTTCTAAATTAAGCCTTGGAGATGTAATCCACCCAATGTGGAGTTCTATGCAATCAATTAAACAAAACCATGATGATATCCAATTGTAGGTTCTCCAGCTGAGGTTCTGTTCTTTCCATTGCGAAATTGCACAATGGATAATTAATATCTAAATTAAGTTTTAAAAATAAACAAATAAATTAGCTTTAAAGAATTTGTTTCTCTACCAGCTGATTGATTTGGAATCCTTTACTCATCCTGACTTGTATCGGTTAGGGTTCTGTAATTCAACTTAAGTCTGCTTTCGAAAAGATGCTGTGTCTCTACAATCCAAACTGTTTTATAACCTTTAAATCAAATAGAATTAATCACTTTCACTTCTGCAGCAATTATTCACTATGGTAAAACTCATCTGTTGATGATTATACTCAGCAACAGCTGTCACTCAAATACCAGAGCACAGTTGGCTAACACATTTCAGCAATTATTCAAGCTGTTTATAAATGTGTCTGCAAGAACAAATGCCCTCTGGGAATATTGCACTATTCCTCCTCCATTTCCATATATATTTGTAGTTCTTAAGTTATGATAATTTAACAATCTACAATATATTTTCAATTGTTTTATCATTGTTTGGTCACTAATTTTTATATCCTTTACCATTCTATAATGCTGTCATTTTGCACCACCTGACATCAGTTTCCCATTGCATCCATCTCCTTTTGAGTTCAGAAAGCAATCACTCTTCACTGCCTCATCACCTATATGGTTCATGCAACTAGATGCAAAACCAGATGTCTTTTTCAAAGTCAAGGAGCAAAACGAATTGGGGTCTCAATCATCTCAGATTTCTCCAGCGTGTGTAGGTCAAATCTGAAATATGTGCATGCTTGTTGGCTCGAGCCCATCTCAGAGTTGAAAGCATTTCCAAAACTTTGTTACTTTATATAATTACAAGCCCATGACCAATATTTTTCAATAAATGTCATTTCAAAAATGGCCCCTTCACAGTTTGTCATATTGTTGACATTAGAAGTCAAATTGTAAGCCTTTTTGCATTTAAAATTCACTATTCTACCAAGGACAAAACTTCATATGACACAGCTGTTGAACATTCATGGTTTTCCATTGTTTTTTTACCCCCATTGAAATTTGTTACACTTCTGGAATATATTTCAAAATACAAAACCTCTTCAGCATCTGTGCATTTCACAATTACCTCCTGCACAGTGAGTCACTGTTCAACATGACCACACGGGAGGGAGTTCTAATTGTGCAATTCCAAACTGTGTGTTCTGCCAAGCTACAGAGATCCAGCTTTAACAAAACCACCCTCAACAAAAAAAAAGGTGATAATAACTGGAACACTTCAGCAAATATGAAGAAAGGTTTTCATTTGAACACTCAACATTGTAGTCACCTGCCTATAATTAGTTTGGTACATCTCTGGAGACTACAAACCCTGTAGCTACGTTATTAAAACATTATTTTTCTGTGACATATTATTTTCCAAAAAACAAACTAGCACTTACTTCACTGTGTGGATTTAATTTTCGCCATCTGTTGTTTCATGCTGGTATTCTTTTTTACTGTAGAACATCTTCAAAATTTCAGTAACTTCTTTAAAACACAGTCATGACTGCTGTTTACAATGGATAGAATCCATGTTTACTTTGCATTTCCAGCCTAAAATAGGCTGACTTGAAATTACCTACAGCTGTATACTTTTGTACTGCTTTCATTGGCAAAAAACTTCAAAACTTACTTCAAAACTTAAATTATGGAAAGGTACTGATGAAATACAAAGTTAGAATGTTATTCAAAATAACAAAGTCACAGTAATAATGATATTCTAGATTTATTTTAAATAACATTTATGATTATCTTGGCATTCATCAAATACAAAAATGGCTTCCATATTTTGAGAAGGGTGAAGTAACAATTGAACAACACGAAAGTAATTCCTTCCTCACTTGGAACAAATGATTGACTTTTCGAATATGTCCTAAAATGTTCAAAACTCATCTACTCTCTCTGCATTTATTTTTTTTCTCTCTGCTTTAGAAGAACTGAAATGCTGAAATTTTAACTTTATTTCTTTTATTTTTCTAATTTATGCTAAGCACCTTTGTACCTAAGATGGCAACTTTGTACACTTTTCATTGTATTCATACATCCTTGTACTTGAATACATATGACAATAAAACCCTAGTTCTACTTCTAATTCTAATTCTAAACTGCAGCAAGCATCAATGGGACATCAAATGGTATATTTTGGAACAATCCCTGATCACATATGTTGAAGCAGTCAAGCCTGTTACATTTATAAATGTTGTCATATGCTCATCAAGTACAGTTTCCCACATATTATGATACAGACAAAAAAAAAAGCTTACTTCATGGCTTCCTAGCTTCCTTCACCCTTCTACTTCAACTGGCATAAAAATCTCTGGTACCTCTTGTCAGCTCTGCCATGTTGACTCCAATGCCCTCTCCTTCTGGGACCCTTGTACCCACACTGCTAGGGTGACCCTGTACCCACTGTGCTAAGATAACCAACTCTCTGAAATTAAAAGGACACATTGCCGGAGGAGCAGGGGTTGGGGGGAATGGGGTAATAAACAAACAGCCAGTAATGTAACTGCTGCAACTTTAAAGAAACAAAAATGCAGTGGATTTAAATTTAAATGTACAGAATGAAGAAATGAAGACTAGCAACACACTGACTGCTCAAGGTTCCTTCAACGTCACCTTCCAAACCTGTGTCCTCTACTGCCTAGAAGGACAGAGGAAGTAGATGCATGGAAACACCATCAACTGCACATTCCCTTAAAGATTGCACACCATCCTGATGTGTAAGTGCATCGCTGTTCTGTCACTGGGTCAAAAACCTGGAAGTCCCTTCCTAACAGCCCCCATCTCCTTTCATGGTGTTCTCCAGTACCTGACAACTGAAATGCAGGAGTTGAGGAAACAATGAGACTCAGGATGACAAAGAAGACCCACATCCATGCTACCAGCCACCTGCAGCTCACCATTTGCAACTAAACAGAACTCACCAGATGGTAAACAGGAATCACCATTGTCCAAAATGTGGTGCAGCCCAACATCCAGGCTGTGCTTCCGCCCAGGAAAACCTGCCACCAAAACGGGCAAAATGAAAGAAAAGTAAAAATGTGTTGTAAATAAAAGATGTTTAAAGTAAAACTCTCACCCAATGCAAGCCTCAGAACCACAATCTCATGGTTTAACAAACCTTACAATTCTCCAGCAAACCTCTCTCTTGCCACGAGTCAATGATAATGTTAGAAATGCCCAGTAAGGCAGCATCAGAGTTAATTAAGAATAGGTATAGCGCATTAGAGTTTACAAACCGTCAAAGTTTTCAGACAGCGGTGGGGACCATGGGGTTGGAGAGCATTTTTATTTAGGTCCCTCCCCTTTTGCCTATTCTCCCGTATATTTGTTGTTGCACCACTCCTAATAGGTCATGCTTGTTAATTGTAATTTAATTTGCAACACTGGTGATTTGGCTATAGTGACACACACACACATACACACTAACACACACATGCGCGCATGGTAGAGTGCATTATTTCCCTCTCGAACTCCATTTTAATTTAACCCTCCCTCTTCCTGCCCTTCCCTCTTTCTATTGCTATTGCATTACCCTACTGGACAGTCCTTCTAAATGCTTAATTTATCTAAAAGCACAAGCAGATATATGAATCCGCAGGGAATAGAGGGATATGGACTTTGTAAAGGTGAAAGCCTTTAGTTGAGAAAAGTATTATGTGTCAGCACAATCTTGGTGGGCCAAAGAGCCTGTTTCTGTGCTGTAATGTTCATTGTTATAGTGGGTTGGTGTTGGTTTTATAACAAGAAAGAACCTCTGGATTCCTCATCATTTTTAGAGAGAGATGGATGCCACGGGAGCTGGAGTACATTATCTCCCCCTCCAGCAAAATTTCAGTTTCTTGTTTCCCCTATTTATTGCTTTTTGTTATTGTCATACTAATATATTGTCATACAAAACCTCAACCTGAGCTACAAATCTTCTCAAAACTCATTATTGCCATACTGCCTACTCAAGTAGCATCTGATCAGAAGGCAGTTCAGAAAAGGTGGGCTTCACCTCAGCAGAAATGGAACTTAACTTCTGGAAGAGAGAGTAGATAGGGTAGTGGGGTGGATGTAAATTCACCAAATAGGTGGACCTGTTGACTAATGGGCCTAGATTTGGAAATACTAGCAAGGGCAAAAGCAAAAAAATGGAGAGTAGGGAAAAGGAAATGAGAGAAAACTTGAGTGTTGACAGTGAGCAAAGAAATGGTTGCCTTTGAAAGGGCAACAAAGAGTTAAGGGCAGGGTTAAATTTTATGTTAGTAAATGCATAGAGTATTGTAAACTAAATGGAGAATTGGAAGCAGAAATTGCCCTTGGGGATATGACATAGTAACATTGACAGAAGCATCGCTGAAGTCAGAACAGGTCTGGATACTTAATATCCCAGGACTTACGGTTTTCAGTAGAAACAGGATGAGTAAAAAGGTCGAGATGTTCTAGCCTTGGCAAAAGATAGAATTGTTACACAGAAACAAGATGCAGTTCTTGAATTAGCATCTATACAAGTGAGAAACAGGGAAGGATCTTGCTAGGTATTTATTGTAGACCACTAAATATTGGGAAGGAAGTAAAAGAAAGCAGTTGTTAGTGGATTATGGAAATCTGCAGGACAGGTAGGGTTATGATAGTGATTTCAATCACTGCAAGATAGCCTGAGAAAAAATGTAGAGTCTGGGGCAGGGAAGGGGAGAATTTCCTCCAATGTGTGCAGGAACACTTTCATATTGAATGGTGGTGCAGGCTCGAAGGGCAAAATGGCCTACTCCTGCACCTATTGTCTATTGGAACAGTTCATTTCTAGTCCTACCAAGGAAGGAGCTCTGCTTATTCCAATCCTAGAAAATGAGGCAGGCCAAATGGAGAACATCAGAATGGGGGAGTATTTAGAAAATAGCAATCATAATATCATAATTTTCAGCAGCAAGTGGAAAAAAATAAAAATCAGTTAAGGATTAAGACTGCAGACTACAGAAGGGCAGATTTTAGGACTCTAAAAGTTGAACTGGAGCAGGTTAATTGAAGATGCATTTAGCATCCAGTTATAAGAAGGATAACATCAAGGTAGAGAGGGTTCAGAAGAGATTTATCAAGGTGGAAGGGATGAGTTATAAAGAAAGGATGGAAAGGCTGGACTTTTTTCATTAGAGCATAGAAGGCTGAGAGGTGATCTAATAGAATTTTATAAAATAATGAGAGGTACAGGTAGAGTTAATAGTAGCTGTCTTTTCCCTATGATGGAGAATTGCAAGACTAGGGGGCACATTTTTCAGGTGAGAAGAGAGAGATTTTTAAAATGACATAAGAAGAAAATTGTTTACACAGAGGTTGGTTCACGTGTGGAATGAACTTCCTGAGAAAGTGATGGATGCGGGTGAAACTACAACATTTAAAAGATATTTGGATATTACATGAACAGAAAAGATTTGGAGGGATGTGGGTTAGGAGCAGCAGGTGGGACTAGTTCAGCTTGGGATTATGTTCGGCATGGATGGTTTGGACCGAGGGGTCTGTTTCTGTGCTGTATGACTCTATAGTGGATAAAACAAAGGATGAGAAATGGGACACTCTCAAAAGACAAATGATTAGGGTTTAAGCTAGATACATACCGACAAGAAATATATACAGGGTATTCAAAACCAGAATACTCTGGGTGACTAAAATTATTGGTGAGAAAATAAGGAAGGAAAAAGGAGGCACATGATGCATAGCAAAATAATAATAGCAGTAGAAACATCAGGAAGAGTATCTCAAATGCAGAAGAGAGACTAAGGCTGGAATAAGGAAGGCTAAGAGGAAGCATGAGGAAAGGATGGCAGGCTGCACTAAAACAAATAGTAAAATATTCTTCAAACATATTAATAGTAAAAGACTTGTAAAAGATAGAGTGAGGCCCAAAATGAACTAACAGGATAAGCTACTTACTGAAGCATAGGATATGCCAGAGTACTAAACGAATACTTTGCTTCTGTCTTTACCAAATTAGAAAATAATGAAAATGGCCCAGTTGAAAATGCGGATGTTCATCAAGTGAGCAGTAGAGTGATAGATAAAGAGGAGGTGCTAAAACAGTTGACAGTATTCCAGGTAGAGACATCACCAGGCCCAGATGGGATGCATCCTAGATTGCTAAGTAAGGTAGGGAGCAAAGTGAGGAGCCAATTTCCAAACCTTTCTGAATACATGGAAACTGAAAGATTGCAAATGTGACAAGAGGCAAAGAATAACCCGGTAAACCCCAGATCTCAATTGATGAAGACTATAGTATGGGATAAGATAAATAATACTAGAGAGTCATTGTATTATGGCTTTGTCAAGGCAGTTCACATCTGACAAATTTAACTGATGAGAAGACACGGGCAGTGGATGAGGGTAATGCTGTGGCTGTTGTATATTTGGAATTTCAAAAGTATTTTGTATGGTGCCACATGGCAGATTAGTTTGCAAATTAGAAATGTTTAGGTTGATGTGTCCTTGGCAGCAAGGATTAGAAATTGGCTAAAAGATAGGGAATAGTGCATTGGCATAAATGGACATTTTACAGACTGAAGACAAGTTGAAAATGGTGTTCCCCATGAATCGATGTTGGGACCCTTGCTTTTTCTGATTTATATAAAACATTTGGAGATGGGTTTTGAGAGAAAAGTAGGGAGGATAATTAATTGAGAGAATGACGCTGAGCAACTTCAGAGAGACATTGACAAGTTGGTCTAATAGGCAGACACCTGGTAGATAAATTTCAATGCAGAGAATTATGAGTTAATGCACTTGGATGAAGAAACACAGAGAGACAATACAAGCTCAATGGTATAACTTCAAGGGGAGTACATGAGCAGAGGGATCTCAGGGTTCAAGAGCATAATTCTCTGAAGGTGGCCAGACAAGTTGAAACAGTTGTTAAGAAAGCTTGTAGGATGGTTGGTTTTATAAATATTAGCATAGAAGTCATGCTACATCTCTACAAATCATTGTTCTGACCACATGTGAAGTATTGTGCTCAGTTCTAGGCACCTTATTTAAGGAGGGATATTGAAGCTTCAGAGAGAGCACAAAGAAGATTTATCAGAATTATATCAGGAATGAGCGATTTTAGATTCAAGGAAAGATTCAAGAAATGGGGCTTATTCTCCATGAAGCAGGAAGATTAAGAGTTGACTTTACTGAGGAGTTCAAAATTATGAATGATTTAGACAGACTAAAGATGGATACTCTGTTTCTACTAGCTGGTATGTCAGTAATTACAGGTCATAATTTCAAGATTGTCAGCAAGACAGCCATCAGTGAGATTAAGAAAATCTTCATTCAGGGAGTTGTTGGTATTTGGAATGCACTTTCCGGGTGAGTGGTGGAGGCAGGTTCATAGGAGGTGTTAAAAGAGAGCTGGATATATATTAGGAATTGATGTATTTAGAGGCGATAGTATTGGAGAATGGGACTAGCTAGGCAGCTCTTTTGGGAACCACTGTAGGATGGGTCAAATGGCTCCATCTGTCCTCTAAAATTCTACGGTCCTACAATACGATGATTCATTTTTCCACATCCTTAACATCCAGCTCCAACTCATGATGGCCCTAGCTTCCCTTCTAACAGTGATACTCCTCTCTTCATCTCAGTTTGCTCCCTCCATGTCCCAGTGCTGGGCTATTTAAGTTAAGATCTCTTCCTGTCCTTTGCTGTCATTCTATATTTGTGTCATTCTTTTCTGTTATTTTCCCTTTTACATTGCACCTCCATTTAATTTATTGCTACTTTTAAACTGATTGCCCTTTTGAGTGCAGGTACACTTGCTTGGGTGGTTTGTTTGAGTGAACTGGTGTGGTTATCTTGTTTAGACAAGCTAGTGGGACTGGTGAGTCTTCACCTCTGACACGATAATCTGTTAAATTGTGGAAACCTGAGCTCCTCTGATTGTAAGATTTGATGAGCTGCTCAACATGGTGAGCCTTCACTCAAGACTCAAAATGTTTAAGCAAAATAATCCTCTTGTTTCTGAAGAAATCATGTATTATATTCACATGAGTTTGAAGGAAGCAATTTATTCTGCCACACATTAAGAGATAATCTAAATACTATTATTGACATTCAATAACATTATAGAGTCATAGAGATGTACAACATGGAAACAGACCGTTCAGTCCAACCTGTCAATGCCGACCAGATATCCAAACCCAATCTAGTCTCACCTGCCAGCACCCAGCCCATATCCCACCAAACCTTCCTATCCAGATGCCTTTTAAATGTTGCAATTGTATTAGCCTCCACCACTTCCTCTGGCAGCTCATTCCATACACGTACCACCCTCTGTGTGAAAAGTTGCTTCTTAGGTCTCTCTTATGTCTTTCCCCTATCACTCTAAACCTATGCCCTTTAGTTCTGTACCCACCCACCCCAGGGAAAAGACTTTGTCCATTTATAGTATCCATGCCCCTCGTGATTTTATAAACCTTTATAAGGACACCCCTCAGCCTCTGACGCTCCAGGGAAAACTTAGTCTATTCAACCTCTCCCTATAGCTCAAATCCTCCAACCCTGGCAACATCCTTGCAAATCTTTTCTAAACTATTTCAAGTTTCACAATATCTTTCTGATAAGAAGGAGACCAAAATTGCATGCAATATTCCAACAGTGGCCTAACCAATGTCCTGTACATCAGCAACATGACCTCCCAACTTCTGTACTCAATACTCTGACCAATAAAGGAAAGCATACCAAATGCCTTCTTCACTATCCTATTTACCTGTGACTCTACTTTCAAGGAGCTATGAACCTGCACCCAAAGTCTTTTGTTCAGCAACATTCCCTAGGACCTTACCATTAAGTGTATAAGTCCTGCGAAGGTTTGCTTTCCCAAAATGCAGCACCTCGCATTTATCTAAATTAAACTCCATCTGTCACTTCTCAACCCATCTGATCAAGATCCTGTTGTAATCTGAGGTAACCTTCTTCACTTTCCATGACATTTCCAATTTTGGTGTCATCTGCAAACTTACCAAATATACCTCTTATGCTCACATCCAAATCATTTAAATAAATGATGAAAAGTAGTGGATTTTGCACCAATCCTTGTGGCACTCCACTGGTCACAGGCCTCCAGTCTGAAAAACAGCCCTCCACCACCACCCTCTGTTTTCTACCTTTGAGCCAGTTCTATATCCAAATGGCTAGATCTCCCTGTATTCCGTGAGATCTAACCTTGCTAATCAGTCTCCCATGGGGAACCTTGTCGAACACCTTACTGAAGTCCATATAGATCACATCTACTACTCTGCCCTCATCAATCCTCTTTGTTACTTCCTCAAAAAAATCAATCAAGTTTGTGAGACATGATTTCCCACACACAATGCCATGTTGACTATCTCTAATCAGTGCTGAAAATGTGTTGCTGGAAAAGCGCAGCAGGTCAGGCAGCATCCAAGGAACAGGAAATTCGACATTTCAGGCATAACCCCTTCATCAGGAATGAGGAAAGTGTGTCCAGCAGGCTAAGATTAAAAAGTAGGGAGGAGGGACTTGGGGGAGGGGTGATGGAGATGTGATCGATGGAAGGAGGTCAAGGTGAGGGTGATAGGCTGGAGTGGAGTGGGGTGGGGCGGAGAGGTCAGGAAGAAGATTGCAGGTTAGGAGGGTTGTGCTGAATTCGAGGGAATCGACTGAGACAAGGTGGGAGGAGGGGAAATTAGGAAACTGGAGATATCTGAGTTCATCCCTTGTGGTTGGAGGGTTCCCAGGCGGAAGATGAGGCGCTCTTCCTCCAACCGTCGTGTTGTTATGTTCTGGCGATGGAGGAATCCAAGCTTCAGAGAACACCTCTGGGACACCTGGAGCTTCAGAGAACACCTCTGGGACACCCGGACCAACCAACCTAACCACCCCGTGGCTCAACATTTTAACTCTCCCTCCCACTCCACTCCTCCATCACCAGAACATAACAACACGACGGTTGGAGCAAGAGCCGCCTCATCTTTCGCCTGGGAACCCTCCAACCACAAGGGATGAACTCAGATTTCTCCAGTTTCCTAATTTCCCCTCCCCCCCACCTTGTCTCAGTCGATTCCCTCGAACCCAGCACTGCCCTCCTAACCTGCAATCTTCTTCCTGACCTCTCCGCCCCACCCCACTCCGGCCTATCACCCTCACCTTGACCTCCTTCCACCTATCACATCTCCATCGCCCCTCCCCCAAGTCCCTCCTCCCTACCTTTTATTTTAGCCTGCTGGACACACTTTCCTCATTCCTGATGAAGGGCTTATGCCCGAAATGTCGAATTTCCTGTTCCTTGGATGCTGCCTGACCTGCTGCACTTTTCCAGCAACACATTTTCAGCTCTGATCTCCAGCATCTGCAGACCTCAATTTCTCCTATCTCTAATCAGTCCTTGCCTTTCCAAATACATGTACATCCTGTCCCTCAACATTCCCTCCAACAACTTGCCCACTACTGTGCCAGGCTCAATGGTCTATAGTTCCCTGGCTTGTCCTTACCACCTTACTTCAACAGTGGCAGCACATTAGCCAGCCTCCAGTCTTCTGGCACCTCACTTGTGACTATTGATGATACAAATATCTAAGTAAGAGGCCCAGCAATCACTTCCCTAGCTTTCTATAGAGTTCTAGGGTACACCTGATCAGGTCCTGGGGATTTATTCACTTTTATGCTTTTCAAGACATCCAGCATTCCTCCTCTGTAATATGGACATTTTTCAAGATATCACCATCTATTTCCCTATATTCTATATCTTCCATGTACTTTTTCACAGTAAATACTGATGCAAAATACTTATTTAATATCTCTCCCATCTCTTGCTGCTCCACACAAAGGCCACCATGCTGATCATTGAAGGGCCCTATTTTCTCACTAGTTACCCTTTTGTCCTTAATATATTTGTAAAAACTCTTTGGATTCTCCTTAACTGTATTTGCCAATGTGATCTCAAGTCCCCTTTTTGTCCTCCTGATTTCTCTCTTAAGTATACTACTGCCTTTATACTCTTCTAAGTATTCACTCGATCTATCCTGTCTATACCTTACATATGCTTCCTTCTTTTTCTTAACCAAACCCTCAATTTCTTTGGTCATCCAACATTCCCTATACCTACCAGCCTTTCCTTTCACCCTAACAGGAATATACTTTCTCTGGACTCTCGTTATCTCATTTCTGAAGGCTACCCATTTTCTAGCCGTCCCTTTACCTGCGAACATCTGCCCCCAATCAACTTTTGAAAATTCTTGCCTAATACCGTCAAAATTGGCCTTCCTCCAATTTAGAATTTCAACTTCTAGAACTGGTCTATCCTTTTCCATCACTATTTTAAATCTAGTAGAATTACTGTTGCTGGCCCCAAAGTGCTCCCCCACTGACACCTCAGTCACCTGCCCTGCCTTATTTCCCAAGAGTAGGTCAAGTTTGGCACCTTCTGTAATAGGTACATCCACATACTGAATCAGAAAGTTTTCTTGTACACACTTAACAAATTCCTCTCTATCTAAACCCTTAACACTATGGCAGTCCCAGTCTATGTTTGGAAAGTTAAAATCTCCTACTATAACCACCCTATTATTCTTACATGTAACTGAGATCTCCTTACAAATTTGTTTCTCAATTTCCCTCTGACTGTTAAGGGCCTATAATACAATCCCAATAAAGTGATCATCCCTTTCTTATTTCTCAGTTCCATCCAAATAACTTCCCTGGATGTATTTCCGAGAATATCCTCCCTCAGTACAGCTGTAATGCTATCCCTTATCAAAAGTGCCATTCCCCCTCCTCTCTTGCCTCCCTTTCTGTCCTTCCTGTAGCATCCTCCACTATCAACATCCTGGGGCTTAATATTGACCAGAAATTGTATGTACTAGCCATACAAATACAGTGGCTACAAGAGCAGGTCAGAGGTTTAAAGAAACTGCAGCAAGTAACTCACCTCCTGACTCTCTAAAGCCTGCCCATCATCTCCAAGACACAAATCAGCAGCATAATGGAATACTCCCAACTGCTCCAATACGCAAGCAGCTCGATACCATTCAGGATAAAGCAGACTGTTTGATTGGCACCATATCCACAAACATCTGCTCCCTTCGCCACCAATGCTCAGTAGCAGCAGTGTGTACCATCTACAAGAAACTTGGAGAAAGTGAGGACTGCAGATGCTGGAGGCCAGAGTCAAAACGTGTGGTGCTAGAAAAGCACAACAGGTCAGGCAGCATCCAAGGAACAAGAGACTTCAGCTGTGCTTTTCCAGCACCACACTCATGATAGAAACTCACCAAAGCTCCTTAGATAGCACCTTCATGAATTTAAAATTAATTAGAATTAGATTCTATAGTCACATGACCTCAAGTACAGAAGTACATGAATAAAGTGAAAAGTGTAAAATGTCACTATTCCCAATGCCATCTTAGGTAAAAGGTATGCAACCGTTTACATACAAATTGAAAAAAAAGAAACAAAATTAAAAGTTAAAAATTACAGTCCTTTTAACTATTAAGTAGAAAAATAAAGAAGTAAAGTTAAACGTTCAACATCTTTCTTCAAATGCCTAGCAATGCTGGGCTGGCAGTCCAACATAGGCTCAATCTCCTCCACTTTGGCCCACTTTCCCAGAGATCTCAGACTGCCTCGCTTACTTCTGCCACAGATGCCAAGGGACCTCCCTCATCACTGAGTTGGTCTTGCTGTTCCTGTATTGGGCTTGATCTCTGATCACCAAAATCCCACACCGGGCCCCCAGCCGCTGGCACGCTCCTGGCCTGATGAAGCCACTATACTGTCACTGTCGCTGCCTCTACAGATGAGCTCTCTCCAGAAGGCAAGTTAAAGAAAACTAAAATAAAAGAGAAGATAAGAAGAAAAAGGAGAAAAGAAAAAGAAAAGCAGATGGAATGGAAGAGCCTACTCTGTCACTACCATCTGGAGAGGTCACTACAATCTAGAAATACAAGGGCAGCAGATGCATGGGAAGACCACCAACTGCACAAACCCCTCCCAGTCCCTCATTCTCCTGACTTGGAAACATATCACCATTCCTTCCACTGTCACTGGACCAGAATCTTGTCATTGTGGGTCTACCTACAACATAAGTACTGCCATGGTTCAAGAAAACAGCTCATCACTACCATCTCAAGGGAATCTAGGGATGGGCAATAAGCATTTGCCCAGCTGGCAATACTCATATCTCCACATGTGAGTGTAAAAAAAGGTACACATCTAGTATATATAGTTTGGTTTGTGATCACACCTGTTTCCCATTTTCAGCTCACTGTGCCAATGAATGCAATTCCAGTAAATTTCTGTTTTGATGAGAATTCATGACATGCCCACGGATACTGAATAACTTAAGAACAAATATTTAACCCACCATCAGGAAAGTGACGTTTTACCTTCTGCTCAATTAAGTTCCCTGCCTGCCCTTCTAAAATGTACGGGCAGACCCAGAAAATTCTGTTCACTGTTTCTAATCTTGATCAGACAAGATAAAATGCACACTCACATTCTGATCAGTTCTGTTGTCAGACTTTTTGGACAGGAACATTTTGCTGTGAGCCACCTAAGAGACAAGTCCAGGAATGCTCACATTCGGTACCAGAGTGGGTTTGTGTGGAGGCCACACATGTCTATTACAGTAGCACGTGTACTGCACTCTGTAGTTTAAATGTCTGGCAGTCACTTTGTCAGTAACTGAGAAAAGATATGTGGTGGTACAGTGGGTGAGGAAGCTGGGTGTTATGGTGTGAGGTGAGATAGAGATGGGGTGTCAAGTTGGTTGGGGGTGTAGGGTGCCAGGTAATGAAGAGGGTTAGTTGCCAGGTGTGGTGCAGATAGTGCATCAGATTGGTGAGGACATAGTGTGGCAAGTGGTGTTGGAGAGGTGGTAGGATGACAGGTAAGTGGATGAGTGATTGGCATGGGCCTAGAGGTTGGATCAGGTGTGAGAATGTCAGATCTGAATACATTTTTTTTCAATTTATTCACAGGATGTGAGTATCACTGGCTAGGCCAGTATTCATTATCCATCTCTAGTTGGCCAGAGGGCAGTTGAAAGTTAACTGCATTTGTCACATGTGGCCAGACTGGGTAAAGATTACAGTTTCCTTGCCTAAAGGACAATGGTGAAGCAGATGGGCTTTTCTTGACAAGAGAAAACAGTCATTATTAGACTCTAAATTCCAGATTTTTATTGTATCCAATTTCCATCATCTGCCATGGTGGGATGCGAACCCAGATGCCCAGAATATTGCCTGGGATCTCCAGATTAATACCTTATTAATAATATCACGGAGCCATTGCCTCCCCAGAGGGTTCTAAAGATGTATCGGAGAAAGATGTGGACCTGTCAGTTCAGGGATAGGGGTGTCAAGTCTTGAGGAGGCAGCATAGGGTCAAGGAGTATCAAGTGTCGGAGTTGCTGTTGGAATGCCAATGATGATTGGGGGGATTCATTTGAATAATTATCCAGAAGATACAGTAAGGTTTTAATCCTTGGATATTCCCAAACTAAATATTAAACTTAGGTGTATGGGAATGCTCTGAAATCTCCACCTCCAACTCAGAGTTGGAGATCTCAACATAAGGTAATTGCCCCAAAGAAATCTGAAACTCCCAACCAATTCCCACGGAATCAGCTCATAGGGAAATGTTCGACCTACAACTTTAAAATGCCCTGCAGAAATTATTACATAACCATCGGAATGTGTCCACCCCCATCTTCCAAAGCTGAGGGGAAATTCTGGCATTGGAAATTCTGGCATTCATTCAAACTCTATGTACCCTTGCTTCAGGATAGGCGTATAATGGAAACACATCTCTGTACACAACCAATGGCAATGTACATAGCAACTGAACAGGTATATCATGAAATTACACTCTGGAGTTAGCCTTCTGAAATGTTCTTGCCTTTCAAAATATTCAGATCTTTGAAATCTACAGACATTATGTATAAACCCAAAGTGCAACATTGCCCTCAAGTTAACACATTTTTTGCTAACACTTGTTAATTCATTGCATTTGCAGAATGCTAAAACAAGAGAAAAACATACATATATGTCATAATGCCCCTCCCTTTCTTCAAATTAACTGAGAATGAAATAGGTTATGTGTAGCATCAAAAACTTATGAGAAACACAAACATTCTCCCAATAAACCAATCATTTTACTGTATAAGATGTTGATCTTAGATGCATGGAAATACTTTGAAGTAAACTTAATTTTTTACAGAACTTTTTAAGATGATTCTGAAATTAGTTGAAGGATAGAAATGGATGTTGTTTAGTTGTACAACACTTTTAGTTCCTTATTATATAAACTTACTTAAAAGGCCCTAAATACTAAAGAGAGAGGAAAGATTATTTAAAAAAGCAAAACAGATTTTAATATTAACAATCATTTTAGGTCAGAAAAAGAATTATGACCTTCATAACGCAAAAGATAATCTGCCAACCAAAATCTATTACTGAGTTGCAAATGACTGACTTTGTCTATTTTCCTCAGGATTAAAATACGAAATTAAAATTTCTCCGTTTCTTCACACATTTGTTTCTGTTTATAATATAGGTGCTTCTTTGAGTCGGCATCATTTAAAACATGCACATTTCGTGCCTCACTGCCATAAATTAAATCAGCATTTTAATTGTAGCCATGCTTGTGGTTGCTGGCAGTACAAAAAGATCTATGAATGCTTATACCCAAAAACCTACTGAGTGATTAATTACCAATCTGGAAGATATAAATATGCCTTTCACTGAAGATAGTATAAACCACTTGGAGCACAGTCTTTACATCACAGTGGGGTGCATTCATTTAGCATGCTCTAATTCAAACAAGACCGTAGTACAATAACTGGCAGTACAGTGCCATTCTATAGTCCATCTGCGCAAAAATCCAGCCAGAGATTGCTTTCTTTCAGATGAAAATGTTGACCTAATATAATTAGTATGCTAGACATTTCTCTACATAAAATGTTGGAAGCATTAATGTAAATTTATAATCTGTTGTTTGATTTACAATCTTCTCCACATGTGCTTTAATCTTCAGAGTACCCTACTTGTTTTCAACTTGCACCAAATAATGTTTTCAACTACATATTTACTTAAGTTATTGTACTTTGTAAGACTGTTACTTACATCAGCCAACCTAGACTGAAAGAACATAAAACTGAATACATTTCTTGAAAAGGAACTCATGGCTATCTATAGCCATTGATTAACTCATGCAAATGTATGTTGTGAAGCCACATTTATGCAGTTGACCCACATTTTCTGAGAATGAAATTAAAAGTGCACAAGGTATTTATCTTCGAACCATGAACAAGGAGCTAAAGCAAGTGACCTTTACTTTTGTTTAGGCTAAGGTTCACATAAAATCCCAGAGATCCAAGCAAGTAAGCAAGGATAACGTTATAAAATAGAAACCAGGACTGTGCAGGCTAAGTGGATTAACCATGGTAGGATGGGTGGATTTAGATTTGATGCTGTTCAAAGTATCAGTGCAGACTCAATGGGCTGAATGGCATCTTTCTGCACTGTAGGTATCCTATGATTCTATTATTATGTTCTACTGCTGTTGACCTTTAAAGAAATAGTCATCAATTTAGATTATATTATTTTGGGTGCTAAAAAATATCCATACACTCAGCTGCATGCTGGAGGCCTAATCCCTCTGTGCTGGACTTTTTATATACCAGATTTAGTACTATGTCAAGTGAAGCTAATTAAAGGAAATGATTACATTTCTCACCTAATGATGCTAGATTGCACGCAATACTTTTATATCATAATGGATTTTATTGTCCCTATAATATGAATGAACGGAAAACCCAACTGGAATAACTCCACATAAGCCGGTATCCTGACTCCATTTTCAAACATGCAGAGTCCTTGACACTAATCCAGCTCCCTCAGAACCAGCTCTCAGAATGAACAGGATGTCTGACACTTTTGTTTTTAGCTGTTAGCCAGGGCTCCCTGATTGGACCAGACTAATAGCCCCTATCAGGGAACTCATATTCTACAAGCTCCACCTGGCTTACCTCGTTACAATCACACACCAACAAGTAATTTTTAGCACAGGAAACACAATAGGCTGGAATTTACCAAAAGATCAGCTAAGTCTCAATTTCAACAACTTTCACAGAAGGTTTCTCTCTGTAAGCTCTAGCAAGTTATCACATGCAATTCTCAGCAGTTTATTTTATCATGCATGAACCATGCCTCAATAACACCAGTTTCATGTGTTCTTGAAATCAGCAGATGTTGAAAGGACTCACTGCTCCCAGAAGCTTCCACCAGTACAATATTTAAACCCCAGTTGTATACCAGCTGCAAGCCAGGAACTTCTGCCCAAGTTAATCTGTGGGAAGCATTTCCCCGGAAGAGGCAAGATGGTAGTCCAATATATTAACCAGAACTTGGAGGTCCTGGTGGAAAAAGTGGTGGAGAGGTGAGCTGTCTTCTTTTCTCAAAACTTCCAAACAAGACCTGCCAACCAAGTCTGAAGTTGCCACCTGGGTCAGTGTGTTTTTAATGGTCTGAAGGAATGCCTAGCGATGTAAGAAGAAGCTCTTTGAGGGTAAGAGTTACCTCCTTTTCTCCAATACCTCAATCTCACTCAATCTCTGCCACTGTGCCCCTTCCATTGAGTCTAATGGTCTATCACTCTCACAACTATAAGCAGTATCTTCTGTCACTCATTTGCTCCCACCCTATTCCTCACACCCCACATCCCTCTACACTGCCTACTCACTCACTTGAGATACTGACCACTACTTGTCACTACTTGCACTTGCAGTAAAGCCTGTCCCAGCCACTTTCATCACACTCAATCCTTCCCTTTGTCTCATTCCAGAAGATGGTTATGGAGTGCCCACCATTTCTCTCTGTCCCCTACAAAGAAAGAATCCTCACCTACAAGGAAGGTAATCCTGACCACTCATGTGGTGTTGATAAAAATTCCATGTCCTAGCCACCAATTTAAGTTAATTGTCAAACACCGCACTGCTCTCCCATTGCCAACACAGTGAATGTATCTTAACTTGCCCAAACTTCTACCTCAATTTCACAACTCAATCTCTCTCTGGCCTCCTGCAAACGCAAGCAACATTCGTATAATCTCTGCCTCCATGAGATATGCCCCCCACGGCAACATCTCCTCAGGGTACCATCTCTTCAGTACATCATCTCCTCAAGATAGTCTCTGAGGAAGAAGCCAAACTTTATTGAGAGGAAGCACCAACAAGCTACCATCCACCAACCCCAACCAGCTCAGATACTGACACTATGTTGGTTATATTAGCTAGATTAGTCAGAGACACATTCTGGTGAGTGTATCATTGCCATGTCCCTGCAGCTGACAGACAGAGAAATGCTGCAGCTTGCTGGCCTTCAGAGGTTCCCAATCCCTCCACCTCCACTGGCCTTGCAACTCGCAGCCCTGTGGAAGTTCAAGCTGAGTAGGCCGAGCCTGCATCTGGGCAAGATGCCCTCAGCATGTCTGGGTTCTCTAACCACAAAAGTTCCCCAGGTTGCATTGGAACCTCCAAAGCCAATGGGCTTCACTATAGGACCGGCTCCCCCCCTTTCATTTGTGGAACCTAGGACTGCATATGGTGTAGTGAGAGAGAAAAACAAAATCTTCTGCAAGGGTACATGGGTAACATAACTGAAACTTTATTGTAGGTACCTTATCACAATTGTTAATATATGTCCACATTACATCACCATGTTTGCATGGGGCTAATATTTAGCTGCAGCTAAAAGAATGAATGTAGGAAGAGTCACCATTGTTAGCACTGGACAATGTTCTCATCCTATCAATGATAGCCATCCTTTCCATAGTACCCACAACAGCTTGAAACTTTACCATGAATGAATGAGGGATCATCAGAAATTGTGAACACGCCATCCATTTGGCAGCTTAGCATATACTGAACAACAGGAAAAGCAATAATAAATCAAACAGACAAGCTACATTTGAAGTTGAGATTACACAGGAATGCTGGCCTCTACAGCACCACAACATTTACACTAACTGTGAGATATTTTCATGCAAATGGGGTGGGTGGCACACTGGCTCAGTGGTTAGCATTGCAGCCTCACAGCTCCAGGGACCCAGGTTCAATTCCAGCCTCAGGCGACTATCTGTGTGGAGTTTGCACATTCTCCTCGTGTCTTTGTGGGTTTCCTCCGGGTGCTCAGGTTTCCTCCCATAGTCCAAAAACGTGCACTTCAGGTGAATTGCCCATGCTAAATTGCCCATAGTGTTAGGTGCACTTGTCCAAGGGAAATGGGTCTGGGTGGGTTACTGTTCAGAGGGTAGGTGTGGACTTGTTGGGCCAAAGGGCCTGTTTCCACACTGTAGGGATTCTAATATAATCTAAGCTGTAGGGAATCTAATCTAGTCTAAAAAAGACTCTGTTCCAGTGAGGTTCATGAAGAGTCCTGCCTACATAGCTTTAGCCAACCCTGCTGCATACTACTGTGGCTTCTGGTCTTACTCTGAAAAGTACTAGGACACTCCCAGATCCTCATTCTCTATCACATAGCTTCAGATGGACATTCTTCAACTGCCTGTTGCAAAGAATCAAAAGATTACATGTAGTCCCTGCTTATAATGTACTGCAATGGACCCTCAGACTTTACCTGAATGGAAACCAAATATGAAAGAGAGATCATATTACTGAGGGGCTGCTTTGCTTCTGATATTGTCC
The DNA here is from genome assembly GCF_020745735.1 of Hemiscyllium ocellatum. Lineage (NCBI taxonomy): Eukaryota > Metazoa > Chordata > Chondrichthyes > Orectolobiformes > Hemiscylliidae > Hemiscyllium > Hemiscyllium ocellatum. Next base: position 24,481,408 of record NC_083417.1, on the reverse strand, counting down.
ACATCTGCCACATTCTTGCAGACTTGCTTAACTTGTCCAAACCCCTCTGAAGGCTGTTTTTCTTATCCTCACCACTTGCCTTTCTACCTATTTTTGTGCCATCCACAAACTTTCCCATTACACATTCACTTTCCCCATCCAAGTCATTAATACATACTATAAATATGGAAACATATAAATAGCAAGAAGAAACACAGATCAATATCTAGAATGATGATAACAGAAATTCTTAGACTGCAGCTGTTCCAATGTTTATTCTCTCATGGTTTAAACCAACATAAAGTATAAATATCAGAGGGTAAAATGGAACAATCTAGTTACAATCTATAACCATCACATAAAAATAATGCTGCCAGCATAAAATAATCTGATTTTAAAACAAATACATTGTTCTGTTATAAATGTGTTGACTAGCATAATGACCATATGAGGATGGGTGAATCAGCGATTCAGGTCTGTGATTCCATTTTAAAGGATTATCTCTTTACACTTCAGTTGTACATTTCTCCCTTAAATTTTGGACCCCGTACTTTGAGGTTTTGAAATTTCCTGCCTGAGACGGCACCCCCTAGAACATCAGCTCAGCAAAATAAGGTCTCCAAGGCAAATCAAATGCCGTGTGCCTCAGTCTTGACTCATATATTATACATATTATACAGGTCTAAGTCACCACTTTCCCCTCAGCAGAAGACACAAGAGACATTTGTGACTTTTACTAAATTAGGAAAGTGGATTAAATTGTGCTAACTTGCATTTCAATTATGTACAAGAAGACAGTTAAACAAGTCAATGAGTTTCTCACTACTAACAGGCGAGTATCCTGCTTTGTACCTTCTATTCGTTGACTTAATCACTGACTAGTTTCTTGCCACCAGGAGTCTGGTGTGCACCCTCTCATTCAATTCTCTCTGCAAGTCCATCATCCCAGCAAACTCCACAACTTTCTCCTCTTTGTCCTTAACCAAACAGAACCTACCTGAATGGACTTGAGTACAATGAATTTAAAGTGAGATATGTTGTGTTATGTCTCACAGCAGATGTGTGATATACCTTTAACAGACATGCTCAAAATATCATTGTATATCATGCATGGCATGTGACATAATGCTAGAAAGCTGTCAATCTCCATTGTAGTGAACTCGGTTCAGTTGCAGTATGACATGCTGAGAGAAGTGTGCTGTAGTACGTATGAATTGCTTGGTTTGAGTCCAGACATGCAAATGCTTGACACTGTAACATATGTATGCAAGTACCAGAAGCTGGAACAAAAGTTCATTGAATTCTTCAGCTTTACATGACCCATGTTGCACATTTATGTTACAGAGCTAAAATAGGTATCATAGTGGAACAGTTGCGGATCAGCAGCTATCATGCCTTGCATTCATGTCAAGGTGAATTGAAAATTAATATCTTATTGCATGCATCCCACATAATGTACAATTTGTTACCTGTCGAAATGGCCTGCCATCTGCATCCACAAACACAAATTGAAACACAAATAGGAGGGTATTCCTTTAAGGAAACTGACACGAAGCCATATCGCTGCAATTTCAATATTCAAGCACATACTGAGTTTGCATGCATTCAATTTCCAACATAATAAACTTTGTTTGTTCTCAAATGTGTTCAGGACCTTGTGCATTTCTTGTAGAGGTGGCATTCAAGAAATTATGTTGTTTTGGTAATTCCTTTGATGATGCATGTGTAAATGACCTGGAGGAGAATTTTGAGGTTTATGGTCTTCTTAACATCTGTGCAATGACCTGAATTAGACTTTGAGAAACAGCAGATTAAAATTTTCCATTCAGAACTTCTGTCTAAAATTGCTTGTAACCTCTTCTGCAATGCTTGTTGCATTATATTTTGGTCTTATCATGATTAAAGATAAGGATATTGATGAAGCACCAATTCAGATGGTAGTCTTGTTCTCTACTGTCATGTTGGTATGATGCATTATGTTCATAGAGTCTTAGAGTCGTACAGCACAGAAGAGAACCCTTCAGCCCATTGAGTCTGCCTTGACTTCACTATACTAGAACTTTGCTCAAACCCATTCAATTTTATTCCAAAATAATAATTCAGATCATCACTCAAGAATTTCTCAGAGTCATACAGTTACAACAATGCAATCATGAATAATTTGCAACACTTGCATTAGATTTCTAACTCGCTCAATACCCAAATGTCTAAAGAGACTAAATAGTCGAAATGTCTAACTCTCTGCAGAAGCTGTCTAATCTATTAAATGGTTTTAGTGTTTCTTGCTTAAATTGTTTTCTTTTTAAATTCTTAGTAACTTATTTCAAAACTGAAGAAAGTTTCTAAAAAAAACTGTTTCAATAATTGAGTTAACTTATTAGAATCTGGCATACGGACAAAAAACAATTAGTGATTTTGTAAAGATTCATTTTAAATGGTGCATTTTCACTTCAGAAGGAATCCCGCTTGGGGATCGTAAATGCTACTGATATAAAAGGTAATGTAAATTGCAATATTTTAAAGTAAATATATTATATGGTGCATACCAACAGCAGGGTTCTGGAATATATCATGAAAAACAATTGTGAGAGTTTAATTCATGGAACAATTACACTAAAAATATGCAGGATGGATTTTTTAAAATACTTCAATGCTTGAAAAAGTTTAATGATGTAATTGTGCTTTTGAAAAAACAAACCAGGACAAAAGTGTCACAATGTTGACATTTCTTTTTCCACGAGTTGACAGTGCTGCTTGTACTTTGTCTCCAGTGGATTTATAATTGCTTTTGTTTAGCATCAGATTACCCCTGAAGGGGACTGGAAATATAACAATTTAAGCAGTATTTAACATTCCATGTTGCACAGACTGTTGAAGTCAAAATTGCTAATGTACATTAATTTCATCAGAATATGGAAGGTAAAATATTACTTTTCATAATATTTACATATTTCATTGCATTCTAATGCTAAATATAATCTCAAAGACAATAGCGTGAAATTTGCAGTTGATATGGTAACATAACTGTCAGCACTTGCCATCATTGCTTTGTAAAACTGAGAGCAAATTCTAGTGTCTGCACATGTGCAGTTAAACCTGAGAATCAGATGTTGTGATCAGTGATAACTTGCTCCTCTACAGTCTGCATTGTTGCTATCTCCATTGATACAATCAGCACAGTGTTACAACTGAGGCTGAATGAGCACATTATCTTCCTCTAGTCCCAGTACTCCACCGTTGTTTTAAACTACTCTATCCAGTTTTCAGTAAAGCCAATCATGTTGTTTTCTGTATTAGATTTAGATTAAGTAAATCAATCAGAGCTCTTAACTGAACACAATAATATTAATTTATTATAAAACAAAATATTTTTCACAAAAATGCAGAATTGATTATTGTCCACAGTTTGTGCTATGACAATGTAAATGTTTACCTAAGTAACACAAAACAAACACATGCACACATCAGGCAAAGGAAGTCAAAATTTATTTCTCGCTGAAGAAATGCACTTTAAAACAAAAATTCTAGCTAATAAGTAATAGTACTTGAAGTCAAAATGGATAAGGTTTCAGATAGCTGTGAGTCTGACATTCTGGCACCCAAGTCGTATGTTGCTGAACACAAGTCTGCAGGCCCAGACTTTCAGGAAACACCAATTAACTCTTTCAGGGGTTTCTTATGCATGTGCAGCTGGACCAAGGCTCCTGATACCTCACTGGACCTATATGTAGGCCCAGAAACTGGTGAACTGACCTATGAAGCTCTTTCCCTTCAGAAGGCTGGTTGCCATTTATTCCTAATAATATCCAAACAGACACTACAACCTGACAGTCCAAAATCCCATTGTAAAAGCAGTCAGTTTTTTTTCTGAAGTGATTTAAAATAAAATAAAATCAGAAATTTTCTAGAACCATGTCACCTCCAAGAAATGCCTGATAAGCAAAAGTTACAATCTGTCCTTTCATTTAGCTTTGAAAAAATCCAGGTAACTCCACAATCATTCAAACTGCAGACCAGAAACATATTAAATATGAAGACCTCATGACAAGATTTCACATGAGATTCAGTACTTTTTCCACTCAATTCTCACTATAAAAGTCATTAAAATGTTAAGTTCTGTTAAATGAGGTGTATTTTTTTTTAAACATGAAAGTATATCATAATTACTTAGGAGAAAGTGAGGACCGCAGACGCTGGAGATCAGAGTCGAAAAGTGCGGCGCTAAAGGTCAGGCAGCATCTGAGGAACAGACAGTCGATATTTCGGGTGTAAGCCCTTCATCAGGAATGTGAGGAGGGATTCCAAGGGGGCTGAGAGATAAATGGGAGGGGATAGAGCTGGGGGGAAGGTAGGAAGGCAATAGGTAGATGAAGGTGGGGAGTGATGGTGAGAGGTTGTAGGGGAGAGTGGACCGGATGGGTGGAAGGAAGATGGACATGTACGACAGGTCCAGAGGGCGGTGCCGAGTTGGAGGGTTTGATCTGGGATAAGGTAGGTGGAGGGGTGATGAGGAAACTGGTGAAATCCACATTGATTCCGTGTGGTTGGAGAGTCCCAAGGTGGAAGATGAGGTTTTGGGTTGGGTTCACGTTATTGAATTTCTCGAGAATAGGCTTCTGGCAGCATGTAACATGTCTATTTGATCCCACTGTCTTCACAAAGTTTGGCTGCAGGGCCTGTTAGTCTTTTGTGAATACATGACATCTCTCTTCCTCACTACATCCTGTATCTCCAGTGCAGTTCTGAAATGCTCTCTCATTCTTGTACCTTTCCCATGCCAAAATCGCTGTTAGAATCAATCCTAACACCAGCTCCAGCAAGCTGTATGTTATGCTCAAATGTAAAAGCATAGAATATAGGCCATTTGCCCATTCTACCATTCAATATGATCAAGGCTGATCATCCAGCTCAGTACCTTGTTCCTGCTTTTGTTCTCCTTAGTCCTACGAACTATATCTACATCTCTCTTGAAAGTCTTCAATGTTTTGACCTCATCAGTTTCCTGTGGCAGTGATTTCCACAGGCTCATTATTCTCTGGATGAAAAACTTTCTCCTCATCCCTGTCCAAAAGACCTACCCTTTATCTTTAGACTGGGACCCCTAGTTCTTGCCTCCTCAATCATAAAAGAACATCTTCTCTGCATCTACCCTGTCGATTCCTGTAGAACCGTGTCTGGCTTTCCTGAGTTCAGGCTGTCTTTAAATCATGGTAGTTTCTCATGATTTGTGGCCTTGCTTCGGAAGCTGGGTTAAATTAGTTGGCAGGAAGATGTTTGTGTGCTCTCTACTTTGGAAGCAATGGGTAAGGTTCAATCACGAATTCTGATTTTCATGCTCCTCTCAGTGGTTAACCAATTCTGCATTCAATGCACAAAAGATTTTTATAGAACACTTTTCACATCATTATGATGTCCAAAACCATTTTTACTTCAGTGAAGCATTTTGTCCACAAATAGCAATGAGATAACAATCCAACAGAACAGCATCTCCTCAGTATTTCAGTTCCGGTTGGACCACACTCTCATGATGAACAAGCAAGAATGCTACCATTTTATGTAAAAGTAGCAACATGGTCGAAGAAAAGTATAATGTAAAAAGCCAAACTTCAAATAAGAAAGCAACAAACAACAGGAGTGTCTTTTCTGGAGTATTTTTAAACATACTTTACATTATCAACACAGCCCACAACAAACCCAGTGCTTGTTTTACATGGAAGAGTGCCAGATTTGGGACATTTCCATGTTAATTGATTGAAACTTGCATGGCATCCAAATAATTTAAACAAAACTGAAATGGCTGGAAAAACTCAGCAGGAATGGCAACATCTGTGGGAAGAAAGCAAAGTTAATGTTTCAAGTTCAACTTTATCAGAACTGCTGTTCAACTGATGGAACCATTTTCAAAGGCTGCACAATAATCTTTTTGCCAGTATTGTCATTATATCCCAGAAATTTGCTTCAGGGTTGTAAGAGCTTCTTTAAAAGCAAAATTCATAAACTGAAACTACAGAGTAACTTCCATTCAAATATTCTTGGCGGGGAATTTATGCCCTAGCTTACAGTTTTACCCATAGCCCTTCTCTGTGTATGTGAGATGAAGATCCATTGAAATGAGCACTGTGGGATTTGCATCAATTTAGGTAAACCAAAAGAAAAGGAAATAGATTAAAACTGCATTACCCTTTTTCAGTTCTCTATATGGGATGAATTTTAAATTGACCTAAACAAGATTTACACAGCTGCTTCATATATTCCAGGCTTCATGCTCTGAAGTTGTAAGAAATTTATTTTTAATATAACCATTCACATTCCTTAGATTTAAAAAAAATCCATTTCTAATATTATTGTCACAGGTCATCAAAGTATAGGTACTTCAACATGCTTGTAATGACATGACAAGCAACATATGAAGCACAGCAAAAATGAATGCAGCATTTCAAAGTGGAAACTGGTCACATTTCATTTTGTATAGTTCATCACATAATTATAAAAAGTCAATGAAAGTGAAACCTGCAGTTTCTTCACATCAGTGTTTTTAATGAAATTCTCACGCATCTGAATTCCCTCTAACTATATTAATACAATGCAGAAACCGTATTTTTCTCAGTCTAATTTAAGGGTTTTTGAACGTGTAAACGGCAATTCAGGTGATGGATGATACAAACATTAAAAAAAGTTCAATTTTGTATGTTAGTTTATTTCTAACACTGAAGTTTAACAGAATTAGAATAAAAATCTGCATAAGACACAACAGATCTCTGGTGATCCATTCCATCATCCTGCTATTTTGTAATTCCATTCATTGTACACTTTCCTAAAATGAATCATCACATTTTTAATCACTGATAAATTAACAGCAATGCAGTATTGTGTTTTTTTTCCGGATTATTAATTGAGAGGCTTGGACTCATGATCTGGAGACATGATTTCAAATCCCATAATGTTAATTGTGGAAAATAAATTCAGTTGATTCGATAAATTTGAAATTTTTTTTAAAATTACCATTAAAGACAACCATGAAATGACTGAATTGCTGTAAAGTCCATCTGACTCATCAATGTCCTTTAAGGAAGAAAATCTTCAGTCCTTAGCCAATGTGACCAATGTATCACTCCAGACCCACAACACTTTGCTTGGATCTCAATTCTGAAATGGTCCAGTAATATGAAAAGGTTGCATCAGCAAAAGATCAGATCAACCATGGTTAGCATTTAATTTTGAACTTTGCAAATACAATACCAGTACACTCTGAAAGATCCCTCTCATCTGGAGACATGTGCTAAAATTGGGACAGTTGCCAATTATCATCAAGTGGCAATCTTTCAATGCCATACACATTGGGTAGAATCATAAATGGGCTGCATGTACAGGATCACTACGACTCGTTGTCTTAATCTTCAGCTTCCTGTCTTACCAAACATTCCAACTAAGCTGGACTTGGAGAATTCTTGGTACGGATGTCAGAGCAGGTACCTAGTGATGTCAGCTCGCCCGCTGGCTGAGAGGAGCCTCCATGCTGCTCAGCACAGACACCACCTCATGGTATGATCTCTGGGCACCAGCCACACATACCCAATAGAAACCTGCATCTGGCATTTGCCAATCCCTCACGACCATTATGGCACTTCCCCAATCTGCTTGCAGGTTGCTTAGGCAGCACAGACTTGCATTGCAGAACCCACTGGCCTTGAAAGGCTTATCGCACTCCTAGAGCAGGCTACACCTTACATCTGCTTGTATACTCTCTTAGTTCATACTCACTTAGTGCCTACCTGCATGCTCACTGCATCCATGCCATGCTGTGCCATGCTGGGCAACACATTGGTACTTCAGCCAGAGCCTATTAGTTGTATTGCTGTGTTGATGTTCTCTTTGTTACAGACACATAGAAAGACTGTTTATCAGTGGGCATCTGTCAGGGAGAAGATATCTTGCTGTTTAGCACCCAAAGATGTCAACCTAGCACATAAACCATGTGCCAGTTGCCTGTGAAGCAAACATACTGCACTGAGTGGGTGTTGGTCCTCCATCCAGTCAAAGGATGGCCACTGTCAGTCAGTGATACCAGTCTCATCAGTCACAGGTACGGTCCACATTCAGTCTGGTGGCTTGACCATGGTCATTTATCTGCTTGGACTGCTCATGGTGAGGTGATATGTACGCATGCAGTTCAGGGAGTGGGCAAAGGTTAATCCTGCAGTGCTGGCAGCAGCCAGTGGATCTGTATCATCAGTTAGGGAGTGACAAAGTCAGTAGTCAGAGGCCTGGTCAGTCAACTCTACCAGTTTGATGACGTCAAACTCAGTCATCAAAATCAGTCAGAGATCTGAGATAAAGGGGAGCCTGTAGACTCTGCAGGGTGATGAGTGTGGGTGTGTAGTTAGGGAAACACTGCCAACAGGATGAGGAAGTCAAGGTTTGGGGGTAAAAAGTGGAAGTTTGCAGTGGTAGTGATGGTAAGGGGAAACTCCAAGGTGTACAGAAAGTATGCAGAAGAGTATCAGAATCATGTAAGGCTGAAGGGTGTGGGGTGAGGGTTTTTTGGCAGGTACTACTTCTCTGACCTCCACAAGGGGAGATTAGAGGACCGGGGTGGGCATCATTACAGGAATAATGTTGAGGCTCAAAAGGCAGGGAGGAGAGTTTGAGTCAAAGTTCAATATGGTGGGTCTCCACATGAGGTGGTGTTGGATGGAAATGGCCTCGTCAAGGTATTATGAGGTTAAATGGGTCATGGAGAACTTGGAGCAACCTGGTGACAGGTAAAGCTGTACTGATGGTGAACTGTATTCCCTACCACCATTTGCTGTTCTCTAGATGCAAAATGCATATAGAAATTGACCAGGACAAACTGAGTGATGGACAAAATCAGTATCAGTTTGATGGAAGAACGTGCGGGATCCACAAGAGGACACTGTAGTGTCAAATACATGAAGCAGAGATTTGAAAACCTCAGCTACATTTAATTTGCAATCATTTTGTTTCTCATTTGCAATGCGTGCAAAGTGAAGGTGGTGAGAGATCGGATGATGGTCCAAGGTGGTTTGCACCTTTCCATTGGTGCTTGAAAATTAAACATGGGCATCTTAATGACAGTAAAGATAGCAGCAATGATATAAGAATAGGCCAAAAGCAAACCAATAATATGTAACTTTCAAGGGTGCAGTAAGAGGATGAGGAAAAGGGTATTGGGTAGAGGAAGTTCTCATTGTGCATGACCAAGCTTAGCTGCTTCAGGAACTACAAGGTATACAGCATCTAATTGCCATATAGCGATATAGTTATCCATTCTATCTATCTTTCTGATATTTATTGAAATCCTCTTGTCTTCATTTGTTAAACCCCTACCTTTTGGTCATCAGCAAATCAATGGCCTCTCATTCCCAGGTTCAAATCCTCCTTCCAGACAAAACAGAAGTGAATCAAGCACTGGCCCAAAAATACACAATTCGTATCATATCTTGAGACCAAGCAACATACATTTATTCAAAATCAGGTTGTTATTTACTTGTTAACTCAACTTCTCATCCTTACGATTACAATTCCTTTGACACACTGAAGCAGACATGATTGGTGGCACGATGGCTCAGTGGTTAGCACTGCTGCCTCACAACACCAGGGATCCAGGATGCAATTCCAACCTTGGGTGACTGTATGTTTGGAGCTTGCACATTCTCCCCGTGTCTGCATGGATTTCCTCCGGGTACTCTGATTTCCTCCCACAGTCAAAAGATGTGCAGGTAGGTGAATTGGCCATGCTAAATTGTCTATAGTGTTCAGGGATGTGTAGGTTAGGTGCATTAGTCGGGGAAATGTAGAGTGCTGGTGGGGGGAATGGAGCTGGTGGGGGGAATGGAGCTTGTTGGGATATTCTTCAGAGGATGGATGTGGGCTTGTTGGGCCAGAATGGCCTGTTTCCACACTGTAGGGATTCTATGATTTCAACATAATAAGCAGAATTTGAGAATGTTTGTTAGATCCCATATGATTTTATTCTCCATCCAGGACAAGAAAGAGAAAGTCAAGCAGGCTATAAAACAGATTCTAGCCCTCAACCGATTTTGTTTCATGTGGGTTACATTCAAGAAGTGAACTCTTAAGTCTAAGCCTTTTGAAAAGCATTTGAGATGCTGCTATGTGCCATTCGAAAATCCTGACTCACAAACCCCTCAGTATTTCTTGAATTATCTCTTCAATTTGCCAAATGTGACTTGTCTTTAAGAAGTTTGTAATGATCATCCCTTGGTTAGTCTACCCATGTCCAAGGCTCATTTAATTTTACCTCAAATCATAACTTTTTCCAGTAACTCAAACTAGGTGACCAGCTCTGCAGCTTCCCAGTATAACCTCTTTCCAGTCCTATGGCACGTTTTGGGAAAACCAAACTAACGGTCCCTAGTTCTTTTCACAGCCATTCATTTCAACATCCCGGGATGCATGTCACCAGGGTACAAAAAAAGCATACATTTTCATGAGAATAATTTCCTTTCTGTGGTTAATTTGATCAACTTGGATGAGCACTTTCTGTTCACACACAGATTCAAGTAGTTATCTTGCATATGTTGATGTTGTATTTTGTTTGATAATGCATTTGTGAAGTATTTTGAGACTCCAGTAAAGGTCATAGAATCCCAATAGTGTGGAAGCAGGCCATTTGGTCCATTAAGTCCACACCAACCCTCCGAAGAACACTACACCCAAACCCACCCACCCACCCTACCCCTGTAACCTTGCATTCCTATGGCTAATCCACCTAGCTTACACATCTCTGGACAGTATTGGCAATTTAGCCTAGCCAATCCAACTAATTGAACATCTTTGGACTGTGGGGGGAAACCGGGGCACCTAGATGAAACCCACACTGACACAGGAAGAACGCGCAAACTCCACACAGTCACCTATGGCTGGATTCAAACCTGGGTCCCTGGTGCTGTAAGGATGCAGTGCTAGCCATTGATTCATCATGTAAGTATTTATATAAATGTTTATTGTTAAGTATAGGTGGCATAGTACCACCACAGTAACATGATTGTTACATCTGCACTCCTGCAATTATCTCCAGCTCGACAATTACAATATCTAGGTCACAACTGTAAACCATTTAATCAAACATGCATGCTTTGTTTGTCAGAAGTCTTGCCATTTTAAATATTAAAATACCAGTTGCTTCAAATATCTGCAGCACAGATATGGATTAAATTCAATATATTGTACATATCAACTTTGCTTTTATGTACTGTTTATGTGTCTCATCCCTAAAAGGATTCTTTTCCTTGAGAAGGAGACCATTTTTCCATTAAACGCCATTGATACTTAATACTCAACGTCAAGACACTAAGGCGGTATTAGAGCAGATGACATAAAACTTGGTCAAAAGGTAGATTTTGAGAAGATGAAAAGCAATGTCAAAAGGCAATATTTCTGGGAAGAAGTCCCAGAATTAAAGGTATCATTGCCAATAGAGATTACTATAAGGCCAAGTCCAAGTATCTCAGGGTTGAAAGAGATTACATAGCCAGGAAAGACCAAACCCAAGGAAGGATTTGAAAAATCTTCCACAACATTTTAAAACATTCGAGCAATTGTAAAACACAATCATGTCATTGTCCAAATATGAATTCAAGGTGCATGCCATCCTGAGAGCATAAAAGAATCTAGCTAATAGTAGTAAGGCAGAAATATGCTAGGAAATGCAAATTGACCCAAATGACTGAACACTTTGCATTCAAACAGTAACCAGATCTCACCAAAAGAATTCAAGAATTTGTTGGATTGGTAACTGTAACATGCACACAGAAAGTTAGAGCAGGGAGTTCATGATATACAAGTCCATGAGACTCCTGTAGTGCCACTCAACATTACCAGTTCAGAAAATGAATATATGAAACAATGGAGGCTGACTCAGGCCAACTGTCACTTGGTCCTAGCAATTTTGAAATCATATGTTTCCTTTCTCTCAATCCAATCCTTCTTTCCATCTCTTTTACTTTCCTTTTTGTACCCCGTTTAATTCAAATTCCTTCTCCATCATTTGCCATTATTTTCACCATCCTTTCATTTTATTTGCAATAGATAGGGGTCAATGCTCCATTTACTTCATTGTGCAGTGATCAAGACGGAATTTGCAGAGCAAAATTAATCAGAGTTGAAGGGGCGAGGAAAAGATCCAATATACACGACTCTATGACACAGTTAATGCAAAATGCTGCATTCCAGCTAATTCTAGGCCATTATCAAGGTGTGTATCCATGTGAATGGTGTATTACGAGAAAAGCAGCCAAAGGATAACAAAAATTACTGATGATTTATGATCACTATCAAATGCAGTTCAGGCAAGAAAGGATATTAAAGTAATACACAATATCAACTTGTATAAACACACAGTATAAACTGCAATAAATCTACATTATTTTCAAATGTTCACTTCTCTGAAAAATCCCATCAGGAGACTAAATTTTTTTTCAGTACTTCAGTAATGGAGCTAGATTATTACCAGCACATAGAAGTAAAAACTCTCATCTGCATTAACTTTCCTAATTTAATTTCAATGGATGTAATTTAGAGAATTCTGTTATTTATTAGCAAGTATCTACAACATCCTCGAATGGTAATGATATTTGTGGATGCCAAGATGAAGAGGAAGGACAAAGGGGAAATTACTCATTCAACAAGCATTATCCATCAAATGAATAATTTTCTTCTACTATCTTGGGAAAATTTTATATTGAAGCAGGTTTAAATGCAGGGTCTCAAGCTATGTTGTTTTTCATTTCTCTTGCCCCTGAAGAATCTGAAATTTTACACATTCTTAAGGGACTTTGCCTTAACAGGACTCATAAAATTTGTTTATATTTTACAAAGGTTCCTCCAAACACCTCCTTTAATTAGTTTTGCATGGAATGGTGGGGGAAGAGACAATAGGGATTTGGATCAAATCAAGTAACTTAAAGAAATTACTTTATTGCATTCAGTGGAATACAATCTTCATAATTGAATGCTAACCGAAAAAAAAGTCAGAAAAAAATTTGCTTTAGTTGTTCCTGAGTTTCAAATGGAATCTTCCCAAAATATCTGACATATATTATTATAAAGTGATGCTGCAGTTTAATTTCCTGCAACTCTTTTTCTTGCCACCGCTCAAAACATAAAGTAATTCAGATTAGTTCCTGTTTGTCAATATCTGTGTTCATTTCAGTGAACCCGCGTTCATTTCTGTAAATTACTCTGCCTGTGCAACTGTTGCAGACTGCAATTCTGCGCCAAAAGGTTTGAAGTCCAATTTCAGTCAGAGCAATTAGTTCACTGTGTTGGAGTTGGTGAAGTGCATTATGTAACTGTCTCTTTTGACAATCTCAGCATGGCAATGAATGGAGAAAAGGAAATCACCTCATACACTTTGAAGATTTGGCATTATTGACTGTACTATAGAGTATTTTGGACATTTAAAATTAACAAGCCTGTTAAATTTGACTTCTGTGTCAAAAAGAGAAGAACCATAGATATTAAAGCGCAGTCTGAAGCCATTATGTTTACACTGGCTGCTTGCTGGAGCAATCCAAAATTCATCTTACTGTCCTGATCTCTCCCCACAGTACAGTATTTTTCAAAATGTTTCCCTTAACACAAATTGTTATTTTTCCCTCAATCATTTTCTGTGGCAAAACATCCCAAAGCTCCAATATCTCTATGTAGAGAAATTTCTCCTAATCACTATTCTCATTCCCGATGAGAAATTTAAATTGATAATTCTTCAGAAATGGTCTCCCCAGCCAAAGCAAGCAGTGTTCCGTGTCAAAACGCTGTATGTAACCAAGGGATTTGATGATGAATCCACTTTTAAATCTGTTTATTCTTTCAGAAATAATGGTTTTTCACTAACAATTCCTTTCCTGGCATGCCTCATATTCTCACTTCACCCATCAGTTAGTTATTGGCCATACAAATTCTAAACCTACTCTATCGAGACTGCAGTGCAGGAATATGAAGTAATAGAGCTCTCACAAACACTGTCTTCTTAGGACTCCCAGAAAGCTCTTAATAAAGTGCCTCACAGAGGCTTTCTCTTTACAGAATTGGAACCTCATGTCTGAGTGGTGGGGGAAAATGGAGTTGAGGTTGACGAGTTGAGGTCATGATCTCAATGAATGGAGGAGCAATCTCAATGAGCTAAAAGGCCTATTTCTACTTCTTTGTTGTGTGGTCTTATTGTGACAATTGCACTGGATTGAAATCCAGCTCAAAGGACAGTAACTGAGGGAGATAGATGTAGGTCTGCTTGGTGGTCCAGAGCCTTAAGAGTTAGGACCTCACGATTTATTATTTTTACTCATGATCATGATATCAGTGTTGGAGGAATCATCCATAAATTTGTAGCTGATAGAAAATGTGTGTGAAACTCAGGACTATATAATTTTTTTAAAAATTAATTTGTGGGATCTCTGACTCGGCCAGCACTTATTGCCCATCCAGCTGTTAAGAGTAAACTATGTTGCTGTAAGTCTGGAGTGACAATCGGCCAGACCAAGTAAGGTTGGCAGTTTCCTTCCCTGAGGCACATTAGTGAACCAGATGGGTTTTCCTGACAATTAACAATGGATTCATGGACATCATTGACCCTTAATTCCAGATCTTTATTAAATTCAATCCACCCTGGTGAGATTCTAACCTGGGTGCCCAGAAAATTACCTCGGTCCCTGGCTTAACAATCCAGTGATAATACCATGAGGTCATCATCTCCCCTTTGCTAATCTGTAACATACTCACCTAAATAAGATGCAAGATTAGATTTATGACTGGAAAGTAATGTGTTACCAAGAGAGTTATTGTGCAAGGTTAGATGAATATTTAAGACATGTACACACTTCAGCAAAAGATTTTTAAAAAGCCAGCAGAGTAATGGTTCTCTCTCTACCGGGAGGTTACATGGATTTTTGATGAGCTGGTAAATAGGACCACTGTTGTGTTGGAGAAGCAGATGCAGCCAGCACTGGGAGCAAATGATCTGACCAGAAATTTATCAAGCACAGACATCACCACATTTGCCCATCAACTTTAAACAACACCACAACACTTCTGCAAACTACATAAAAGCTAAATACTGTTGATTGCAATTCTGAAACAAGTGCAGACAATACTGGAGAGACTCAGTAAGTATGGCAGCAGCAAGTGAACAGAGAAACAGAGTTAATGTTTTGGGACTGGGACGAGTCTGCTTTAGAAAACTCTGAAACTACAACTTCTACAAACTAAGCCCGGCCCAGTAGAAACAATCAGCAATTAATCAGAAGGGAGCTAATAGTGCTTCTAGCATTTGCAAAGCAGAGGGAGAGGATTGAGTAAGGGATTTGAACTTCTCAAATATTAATTTGGATAGACAAAGTGTGAAAGGTTTAGCGGGTGTGGAACTCTGAAAATGTGTCCAGGACAGCCTTTTAAGCCAGTGTGTAAAAAGGCAATGAACAGACAGGGCAATGCTGGACCTTAATTAGATCATGGCTGATCTGATCATTTTCAACTCCAGTATCCTGTCCTTTCCACATAACCCTTAACTTTCTCACTGATTAAAAATATGTCAGTCCCAGCCTTGAACATACTTAATGTCCCAACCTTAAAAAAAAGGACCAGAAATAAATGTTCTGAATTGGGAGAAGGCTGATTTCAATATGACGGGGCAGGGTCTAGCCAAAATGGACTAGGAGCAGCTATGTCGGAACAATGATAGTCTTTCAAAAAGGAAATAGTGAATGTGCAGGTCTAACCTGTCACTGCGAAGGTGAAGTTGTAGATTTAAAGTTCCAGAGAGCGTTCGGTATTGAAGAATGTAGAGGATTGGCTATGGAACAAAAGGATAATTTATGATAGACATTGAGGGCTCAGAACACCAGGAGCCCTAAAGGCATATGGAAAGTGCAGAGGCTTAATTAAAAAAATAAATTAGGAAAGTTAAAAGGGGGCATGAAAAATCCCTCGTGGGAAAATAAAGGAAAATCCATAGATATAACTATATCAGGGCAAAAGGATAATCAGGAAAAGAGTGAGACCTAAGTGGCAAACTGCATGCGGAGCCAGAACATATTTTTAAACAAGAACTTTACATCTATATTCATGACAGAGAAGAACAGTGTCTGGGTAAAAATCAGGGAAGTTGACTGTGATGCTTCTGAACAAATTACAGTTGAGATGAAGAAGATAGTAACAGTTTTAGCCGGCTTAACATTGGATAAGTCACAAGGCTTTCACAAGGGAGGCAAGGGAAGAGATTGCAAGGGCTCTGATATTCATTTTCAAATCCTCTCTGGACACAGAGAGGTGCCAGTGGACTGCGGCACAGCTAATGTGGTACCAGTATTAAAGGAGAGGAATAGGAATAAACCAAGGGCCAATAGGTCAGTGAGTAGGGAACTGAATAGAAAACTGAGTAAAGGACAGTATTAATCTCCATTTGGCAAGAAAAGAGTTAATTTTCCTGTCTGTCCATCTTCCTTCCCACCTATCCACTCCACCCTCCGCTCCAACCTATCATCAATACCCTCTCACCTTCATCTATCTATCACCTTCCAAGCTACCTTCCCCCAGCCCCACCCCCTTCCCATTTATCTCTCAGCCCCCTTGTGCCCCCTCCTCACACTTGCCTGATGAAGGGATTAAGCCTGAAATGTTGACTCTCCAGCTCCTCAATGCCACCTGACCTGTTGTGCTTTTCCAGCACCACTCTTTTTGACTCTTACTCAAGGATAGTCAGCATGGCTTTGTCAGGAAGAGAACATATATCACAGGTTTGACAAACTTTATTTCATGTGTAGAGAAGCAGGTCCCGGGCTGACTCTCAGGCTAGACCAAGGCTCCAGGTCCATTGCTAGGCCTGAATGTCTGAAGGAAGAGAAAAGTAGTCTTGTCCTGGTGTGGCGCTCTCGTTCCAGCTGTTCCTTCAGGGTATTCCATCATTTCTTAATCTGCTTTCCCCAAACCCAGGAGCTGTCGGCTGAACTATGAAGAACTTTGTTTTAACTTTACTTTTCTTTATTATTATGCAGACTTCTGTCATTGAAGTAAGTGCTGTGGTTGGAGAGTTATGAAACTTTTCATTTTTAATGTAAAAGTACATGTGGCAATACATTTCCTGTTCTCTGATCTCCAACACTGTTACCCCAACTACCTCCCAAAAGCTCAACAACCCACCTGACCCTCCAATGCCCTTCCAATGACCCCAGACCCCTCTATCCTTCACTGAATTTCCCCAGAACCCACCTGAACTAATCCGGCCTGACCTCACTACCTGGCCTTCCAACACCACACACATCTCACCACCTAACCTACCTGCCACCCTATCCTCTTGCCCACTTAACCCACCCTACTCTTTTTTTTAATGCACTTACGCCTCCCATCCTACTCACATACGTACTCATACACCGACAGACACACACACACATACACACGCTGAAAAGCTGAGAAATTCTCCAATATTTAAACTTGATTCACCAAAATAAAGCAGCCAATGCAATAATAAAAAGGCACAGCTTCTGCACAGATTCACAATCAGACACATGTTGAATGAAACACACAATTCGGTTTTCAAACTTGCAGCTGAGAAATTAATACCAAAGTCTAGATTAGAGTGGTGCTGGAAAAGCTCAACATGTCAGGCAGCATCTGAGAGCAGGAAAATTGATGTTTCGGGTAAAAGCCCTTCATTTTTGAAACGTTGATTTTCCTGTTCTTTGGATGCTGCTTGACCTGCTGTGCTTTTCCAGTGCCATTCTAATCTAGACTCTGATTTCCAGCATCTGCTGTCCTCACTTTTGCCAAATTAATATCAAATCCTCATCAATCCAACCATGTGCCTACTCATCAGATTAGCTCCTGTTATGTATCAAAATCAAGTTTAAGAGCAAATCAATGCAAAGGCTGGAATCTATACTGAAAACAATAAATGCTATTGATCACAGCGGGTCAGGCAGCATCCATGGAGAGAGAGCACGCTAATGTTTTGAGTCTAGATGACTCTTCATCAGAGCCGAAGCTCTAACGGAGAGTCACCAAGACTCAAAACACCTCTTCAAATTCCCTCCTAATATTTTGCGAATGCCCCATCACTTTGAATGTCGAGCAGTCAATCCTGCCCCAACTCTCAGTCAGGGTTCAGCTGCAATATCAGTGCATTCTGTACGTCAGTGAGGATACTCTAATCCAATTGCTACCGCTTGCAGTTAATTGGATAAAGGAAGAAAGCTGCTGCAGTTCCCTCAATCCAGCTGAATTAAAAAATAACAAGGAGCAAAGAACAACACAGCACAGGAACAGGCCCTTGGGCCCTCCAAACCTGTGCTGACACACTTTGTCCTTCCATATAAAAATGATGTTTATTTACTGGACCCATATCCTTCTAGTCCCTTCCTAGTCATGTATTAAAATTTGTGGAATTCGAATGAACATCTGCGTAACAAATCTGTAAAACTATATATGGCTGTCTGACCCTATGTACCTGATCTGTATATACTGTCTCCAAAACATAATAAATGTCTAAGCTAGTTTATGTTGTGAAACTGTAGTAATTTCCAGAAGTTTTTCCATTAGATCTTACTTGGTAAATGTACAGCAGCTTTCTTCTTGATCTTTGCTCTTTGTGTGCCTTTGTGTATAAATTATCTTTAAACTCAGAATTGTGAAGCTCGCTGATTTTTTTACTGTTTTGTGAACAAATGCTTCCAAGTGCTGATGTTGTGTGGCTTAGAGGAGAACTTGTCAGGTGCTGGTGTTCACCTTTATGTGTTGTCCTTTACCTTCTCGTCTGTAGAAGTTGAAGGTTTGGAAGGTGCTTTTAGCTGAACCTTGGAAACTTGCCACAGTGCATCTTGTAAATATTGCACAATGTGCATCTTCAGTGGAGGGAATAAGTGTTTAAAGTGGTATTAGTCAAGCAGAACACCAGCTATGGGACTTCATTATATTCTGTCTGGCAAATTTGGTAAAATAATTAAATAGTGAACACAGTGAACACATTTCTATATGATGTGATAGCTCATGATCTGCAACTGTCACACTATGATATTTGGATTAGTCCCAATAATATAAATATGAGATATAGGTAACTTAGTGCTGAAAAGTTCAATGAACTTTGACGACAGCTCCTTGTATTTGAATGTGTGCACCATAATCATAGGCACTTGAATGTCTGGGCTGAAGCAAAGTAATTCTGATGCATTACAGCATGCTTCATTCAGCATGTAATGCTGCAAGAGGACAGAGGTCAGTAAGATGGAGATCGGGAGCTTTATACCATTAAGTCAAAAGTCATAGAACAGTGACGACATCATGGGCGTGTCCTTAAAGTTGGATCTCAAAACTGCTGTGTGCCATTACACAACAGTAAAAAGATCCTCCACCTCTTAAAAATATTAAGGGTGACTAGAAAATAATCGAGTTTGGTTTTGCATGCTCTGGAGAAATCAGGTTTTATAAACGATTGAAGGACATCAAACCACCTAAGAACTGCTTTCAGCATCAAAGTCAGTTTTCTATAGCAAGATCACTCTTGATGGGTTCTTCCAAGAGAACAGCTCATTTCTACACACCTGACCAGACTTTATCCCCATCCTTATTTCCAAATGTTGGGCCATGGACTTACAATGAACTGGTCCATGCTTATGGGTGAAATACTGCCGATTTGGCCTTCTAAAGGTTCAGTACAATTTCGGTGAGGTCTCAGTCTGTGCAAGGAGGCTGTTTCTCACAGCAGCCAAACCAAAATTGATCAGTAAGAAGAGAATTTGACAGCTGGGCATCAGGCAGTGAGTACATTTGTGGGACAAGCAAAAGCATTCCTGCTGAAAGATGATTCAAACCATTTTCTGCATTAGCCTCTGGCAGCGCCTTCAAGAGAACATTCCAGCTATTTTTCTGCAGTAGTACCTGGCGTATTTCAGGTGGCCAATGTGTGTGCTTATTGTAGATTCGCAAGGAAGCCTTAGGTGCTACATTCCTGCTGCTGTCCCACTGCCAGCCAATTATTATCCACAATGGAAAAGGCTGATCTGCATCTGAAAAGCATCTTCAACGCCTCCCATAATGAAGTATCAGGCCCCTGTGCTGTTGATTCACTAGGCTGTACTTCTGTAAGATAAAATCAGCCATAAATGCACTGGGTGGATTTTATGAATACTAAACAAATAAGCTGTGTAGACAACACAAAGGTTTCTTTTTTAACCTTCAACATTTATGTTTTCTCATTCATTAACAGAACAGAATGTCTCAGAAGTGATTTTGCATTGAACTGTGTCTCAGAAGAATTGCACAATAGAAACCATGGTGAAATACTGTAAATATAAACTGCGTTTGCTAATCTTATTGCCAGGTCTGAGGTTTGTTCATTCTATATTAGGAAATTGTTCAAACTAACTTTTTCAGCAGTTTAAAATGATACGCCACCTTTCTAACAAAAGTCAAGTAGGCTACGTGAAGGTCTATCACATATTCATTAAGATATAACATTTTAGTTATCAAATGATCTATTGTTTTACATACAGAAAGTTGTACAAACAATGTTATCAATAATGGTAACTATCACAAACATTTCCCTAATGTCCCCAGGAACACTAAATAAATTTAGAGCATACTATCAGGATATCATTTGAAAATATAAACATTTTGTTCTACAGATTTTGATAATTAACCAAGTCAGTTTGACAAACAAAATCCTACTCTAAAATTACAATGTTTAAAGACAGCGGTCATACTCAACTGAAGCTACTAAATTCAAACTTCTTAACTATTTACTTAAAGCTGACAAATAAACTGAATTACACCCAATAAAATTAAAACAGATACAATAGTGTAAATAAAACAAAGAAATGCGGAGGGTGGAGATCTGAAACAAAAACAGAAATGTATCTGATTCAATCCTCTCCCTCTCAAACTATAGAGTGAATTCTATCACATTGTGGTCATTGGTCCCTTGGGGTTCCTTCACCTTCAGCACCCTCATCATGTCTGCCTCATTACACATTACTAAATCCAGAATTACTGTTCCCTATTGTGGTCTATCACAAGCTGCTCAAAAATCCATCTCATAGATAGTTCATGAATTCCTTTCCTTGAGATCTGCTGCAAACCTGATTTTTCCCAGTTCGCCGGCATATTAAAGATGTTGTGATTATAATATTGGTGCCTTTCTTGCATGGTTTTTCTACCTCCTGTTTATTTTCTTCCCCACATGCTGACTACTGTTAGAAGAATGTGCACAATTCCCAGCGTGGCCTTTTCTCCTTTTAGCATGAACATTTTGCGTCCGGTTCTGATGAACTGTCACTGGACTTGAAACATTAATCTGCTTCCTTCTCATAGATGCTGCCAGACCTGCTGAGTGTCGTCAGCAGTTTATGTTTTTGTTTCATAATTGCTTAAATCCAGACACTTTGGCACCTTTAAGACCATTTAAACCAGTAAGACGGGTTACTTGTAAGCAGCTGGCCTATTAACCAACTTACTAGCAGAAATGCAAATTCTTTGAAAACGTCGCAAAGACAGAATCCTAAACTGTTAATTCAAATGCCCAAATTAATAGTGTTAAAATTTTACATTAGAGAGTGTTCGTTGGTTTCACATTTGTACTGGGAGGTGGGGGGGAAGAGTTACAAGATCAAAGACTGGAAAAGGAGAAGGATGTCTTTATGAATCCATACATATTTACTGTGCAGGGACCATGCATTTGAATTTTACAACATAGTCATAGAGACCCTTCAGTCCACTGCGCCCATGCCAACCATGAGCAATTCAGTCAAGAACTTGAAGTGCCTTGACATCCACGCTGACAGAAATTAAATTCTGTTTTCCATATTGCGATACTGATCATGATAGGTCTGAGCAGTCTGCTGAAGAGGAATAGAATATGTTAAACAATAAATATTAGAACAGTGAAACATGAAAATAAATAAAGGGTGCTTTTCCTGCACATCAATAGCACTTGAACAAGTTATTCATTTAGACCTTCCATGAGGGGCCAAACAGCCTGTTCCTGTTCCCTTTTTTAGGATTTTATTAGTTAACAAGTGAGAGCTGCTCAGTGGTACAAAAGGATTGCCAATAAGATGTGCCACACATCTTCAGCACTCCTGCTTCCAAACATATGATCAATGTTTGTACTGCACACTTTGGAAAGCTGAGAATCAGAGACTTGTTTGGAAGCCAAGTGCTGGCATTAGCCTCTGGCGATCAGACGCAGTTCTTGTATCTGTCACCAGAGGGCAGCGCTGAATGCTCCACGCAGCCTATGCCCCGCAGCGGCGTGCCCCGCAGCGTGCCGCGGGCTTACGTTTCCGGGCTCCCAGCCGTCCCGTCAGACGACAACCTCCGGGCAGTTCCCAACACCCCGCACCAAAGGTTCCGGCCGGCGGCGACATGGCGTTGACAGAGTCGGGGGCGAATGCGCTGCAAAACGCCATGAAGTTGGCGAGAGCCGCGATCCAGTTGGACACGGAGAGCAGGCAGAAGGTAAGAGGGTGGGGGTGGAAGTCAGGTGGAGGCGGTGTCCGGGGCTGGGGGAGGCGAGGCCTAGACAGAGCGGCAGCCGGAGTGAATCCCCGGGCTCGAGTTGATGTGAGGGCCGGGGGTGGGCTCGGCAGCTGCAGCATCGTCCCCAGCCCCGTCCCCGGGAAGAAGGTCAAAGGTTTAATGTCTCTCCATCCTTTTAATCTTTAATATTAGAAATTGAATTTTTAAATTGACATGTTTAAATTGTCAGCCCTAACTGCACCAAAGTTGACATATTTCTATAATTTTATGGGGAGATGACCAGTGTTCAGCTTATTTTATTTTATATAAACGCTATGGATTAATGTTGGTCATGTTGGCCTTACTCCCTGTGACAGGTCTCCCCCCACCCAGGGGAATGTGGATGTTCAATGGAAGACAAACCCAGGGAAGTCTGTTGGCTGAAGTTCAGTTCATCTTGTCCAGGTGACAGGCTGCACAGCTTTAGGATCTCAGCTCGAATCATCAGGTGGTGCAGAAGGAGGCCATTCGGCCCATTGTGCCTGCACTGGCTCCACGAGATCTTGTGCCAACCTCCTGTCTTTTCCACATCTCCCTGCATGCTGTTGTTATCCAAAAGAAAATCCAATAACCCCCTTAAATGCATCAATCAAACTGGTGTCCATACATTTCCATACCCTCAGAACTTGCTGCGTGGGAACGTTCTCTCTCACATTACTCTCACTTTGTTTGCACGTCACTTGACTGGTAGATCTTGAGCAATGACTGTTTTGACTATTTAATCTCAGCCTACGTAGGTTTTCACAGATGCTCCTTCTTGAAGCTACAATAACCCTGTAAACTCTCCAGAATTGGGTGGCATGGTGGTTAGCACTGCTGCCTCACAGCGCCAGAGACCCGGGTTCAATCCCTACCTCAGGCAACTGACTGTGTGGAGTTTGCACGTTCTCCCCATGTCTTCCGGGTGCTCTGGTTTCCTCCCACAGTCCAAAGATGTGCGGGTCAGGTGACTTGGCCATGCTAGTGTTAGGTAAGGGGCAAATGTAAGGGTAGGGGTATGGGTGGGTTTCGCTTCGGCGGGTCGGTGTGGACTTGTTGGGCCGAAGGGCCTGTTTCCACACTGTAAGTAATCTAATCTGATATATACTGATTTATGCATTTTGGAACCTACTAATTGATTAGGGTAGAATTCTGCAGCTCGAGAATGTGAATCTGAAAACAGTGTAGATATAAACATTTACCTGACACACTGCACTTTGATAAAACATATAGTAGTTTAAAAAAGTTCAAAATATTGTAATTTATATCTTCAAGATAATTTACTAAAATAATGCCAGGAGTTGCTAGGATCTGCTGAAACAAATTCTGGACAAGTGAATTTTCTGATCAGTATATTTCCAGAATGGAGAGGTTACATCTGCAGTATTTTTCTTTTATCATCTTTAGTTGTAGAATGAGACACCATGGGTAACTGGACTGAAATATGAAATGTACTTAAGATCCAGTGGTACACTTTTAGTGCTCTTACTTTTATATTTCCTTTATAGTTTCCTGTGTCCTTACTTAAAACGGAAATTGCCTATGTCAACTTATCACTCTGTAAAGAACAAAAAAATTCTTGAAATGTTCAATAACTTCGCTGCCCATTCCATGAACATTAATGTGAACATTACTAAAGTAAACGTTTCCAAATCTCTGTTCCTGAAAGATTAAATACCTGTTCTCTCCACAGAAACTCTGTCTTGTGATCTAGAAATTTTAGGTTTTTCTTTCAGATTTGCACCATGTGAGGTCTAATATCTTCTGTTCTATGAGACATTAAACCTTTCCCTCATTGGTGGTAGGCACACTTCTACTGAGGGAGATTGTGTGTAGCGGTCTTTGGGGTGGAAGTCCAGTTATATTTGCAGTTTGACAAGCTAACATGGCTGCTTTCATTGCAAGTATGGGCCACATGTTTTTAAATGCCAAAATACAAAGGTTTTGCGTTTTGCCAAAATTGAAAAGCAATAATTGACTTTTTTTTGAAAAAAGTACAATAATCTGAGTTAGTCCATAGTCAAATAATGCAGAAAACGTGAGGTAAAAGAACTAATTTCACAGCAGGAGGTCATTTGAAGCAGATTTAGAATCTTTTGACACCATTGGTCAGAAATAGAGAAATTCTCCTTTAGCATTCCAGATGTTACAGAGCTCACTTGCAGCTGTCTCCAGGAATGCATACAGCATTGTGAAAATTTTAGAAAACTTTGAACTTTAACTTTCAGCTAAAAGTAAACCAAATGTTTAAGTGGGAAGATAAAAGAATTGAAGTAGAATATCTGTTTGTACACAGAACAGAAGGTTACTGATCATATTCATTACACTTATTATTCAGAATAGGTTCAGAGTGAGATCAGGAAGGAGAGATCCCAGCTCAAGTGAGAAGGTAGTTCGGTGAATTCAGTGGTAATGCAGGAACTCGGTGCGGAGGTGCTGTTTGGTTGCTTTTTTTGGTTCATAGATTGTAAGGTTTTTTAACAGATAAGTTGAATACCAGGGTCTAGGGCCCAGCGCAGAAGAATGGCATCACAGGTAAACCATAATTTCATTGTTTGGTAATAGATATCAACCTAACTATCAGAATAAAAATAAATTGGAGAAATATTTACAGACCATTAGGAAATTTTCAAAAATCATTAAAATAGATGATTTGATTTATTGTACTTAGGTTCACCTAAGTACAGTGAAAACTTTTGTTTTGCAAGCAGTACAGGCAAACAAGGACATGTGGATCATAGGCTGACTGAGGCATCTAAGGTTACAACTGCACAAAGCAAGGTCAATCTCATTTAAAGTTAGAGAGGTCCATTCAGCAGTCTGATAACAGCAGGGAAGAAGCTGTTCTTGAAAGTGTTGATGTGTGTTAAAGCTTCTGTATCTTCTGCTTGACAGAAGAAATTGAAAGAGAGCATGATCGGGTTGAGAGGAGTCTTTGATGACGTTGGCAGTCTTTCTGCAGCCAACAGAAATAGAGCCCGTGGATGGGAGGTTCACTTCTGTGTTAGTCTGTGCTGTGCAGACAACTTTCTGCAGTTTGTTATGGTCCTGGGCAGAGCAGTTGCCATACCAAGCTGTTGCATGTATAAAAGTTGGTGAGGATCCTTATGGAGATGCTGAATTTCCTAAGCCGCCTGAGGAAGAAGAGGAATTGTTGAGTGGCCCTGATTGTTGCATCCCTGTGAGCGGTCCAAGACAGATTGTTGGTTATTCTCACTCCTAGGAACTTGATGCTCTCGACCCTCTCCACCTCAGCTCTGTTCATGTAGATAGGGGCATGTGGAGGTGTTGAGCCAAATAATCTGTTGTACCTGCATGATGTGGGAGTTGGGGGCCCCTATTATGGTTCATAGTGATCACATCTGTAGTATTGATTGCTTGTGAAGGATTGTTTTTCAGACTGGAGGCCTGTGACCAGTGGAGTGCCACAAGGATCGGTGCTGGGTCCTCTACTTTTTGTCATTCATATAAATGATTTGGATGCGGGCATTAGAGGTATAGTTAATAAGTTTGCAGATGACACCAAAATTGGAGGTGTAGTCGACATCGAAGAGGTTTACCTCAGATTACAACAGGATCTTAACCAGATGGGTCAATGAGACGTGGCAGATGAAGTTGGATTCAGATAAATGTGAGGTGCTGCATTTTGGGAAAGCAAATCTTAGTAGGATGTATATACTTAATGGTAAGGTCCTAGGGAGTGTGGTCAAACAAAGAGACCTTGGAGTACAGGTTTATAGCTCCTTGAAAGTGGAGTCACAGGTAGATAGGATAGTGAAGAAGGTGTTTGGTATGCTTTTCTTTATTGGTCAGAGTATTGAGTACAGGAGTTGGGAGGTCATGTTGCGGCTGTACTGGACATTGGTTGGGCCACTGTTGGAATATTGCGTTCAATTCTGGTCTCCTTCTTATCAGAAAGATGTTGTGAAACTTGAAAGGGTTCAGAAAAGATTTACAAGGATGTTACCAGGGTTGGAGGATTTAAGCTATAGGGAGAGGCTGAACATGGGGCTGTTTTCCCTGGAGTGTCGGAGACTGAGGGGTTTAAAAAATTGAGGGTCATGGATGGGGTAAATAGGCAAAGTCTTTTCCCTAGGGTCGGGGGGGTCCAGAACTAGAGGACATATGTTTATGGTGAGAGGGGAAACATATAAAAGAGTCCTACGAGGCAACTTTTTCATGCAGAGGGTGGTACGTGTATGAAATGAGCTGCCAGAGGAAGTGGTGGAGGCTGGTACAATTGCAATATTTAAGAGGCATTTGAATGGGTATATGAACAGGAAGGGTTTGGAGGGATAAGGGCCGGGTGCTGGCTGGTCGGACTAGATTGGGTTGGGATATCTGGTCAGCATGGACGGGTTGGACCGAAGGGCCTGTTTCCATGCTGTACACCTCTATGACTCTATGATGACTGGTATCTGGGCTTTGATGCCTGTGGCACATCAGGGAGGGGGACAGTTACTTGGATGCTTAGTGAAAAGAGGCAGTCGCACTCCTTAGATTAATGAGCTCGAATTCAACCAGTGGTCAGGGACAGGAGGATGTGACCACAAGCAAAGCAGATGGAGGATCTGGGAGGTAGTGCTGAAGGAGCTTCAGCCCTTGCGTATGTCTAACAGATTTGAGATTCTTGCACCCTGTGTGGATGAGAGTGAGGGCTGTAGGGAGGATCAACAAAATGACCATAGCACTATGTTACAAGGAGCCATTTAAGAGGAGGGAGAAAAGAGAAAAGTGGTTGTAATCAGGGATAGTATAATCAGGGGAATAGACAATTCTCTGTGGCTAGGATTGAGAATCCCGTGGGCTGTGTTATCTGCTTGATGCCTGACTTCAGGATATCTCATCTGAGATGCAGAGGAACTTGGAGTGGGAGGGGAAAGATCCAGTTGTTGTAGTCCACGTAGATACCAATGATACGGGTAGAAAGAGGAAAGAGATCCTGCTGAGGGATTATGAGCAATTAGAGGCTAAAGTAAAAACACAGAACCCAAAAGGTAATCATCTCTGGATTACTACCTGAGCCACAAGAAAACTGGAACAAAATTAATAGATTAAAGATTCATGTGGGTGAAACAGATATGAATTCATGGGAATTGGCATCAATACTGGGGAAGGAGGGAGTTGTTCCAATGAGGCAGGCTCCACCTGAATCACGCTAGGACCAGAGTCCTGACGAATTGCATAACTTGGGCTTTGGATAAGGCTTTAAAGTAAATAATGAGGGGGTGGGTTTAGTTGTGTGTAAAATTATGGAAAAGGGTAAAGGGGAGGGAGGGCTCAGTAGCAGTTGAACTTTCCAGAATAAGTGATAGGACAGAATGTATGGAAAGGTCAAGAACCACAAGATGAGAGAATTCACCCTGCAGTTGGAGAGGGAAAAGCTGGAATCAGATGTAATGGTATTACCATTGAGTAAGAGTAACTAAGAAGACAGGAGGGAAGAGCTGGCCAGAATTGATTGGAAGGGGAACCTAGCAGAGGAGACAGTGGAGCAGTAATGACAGGAGTGTTTGGGGGTAATTCAGGAGACACAGCAGAAATTCCTCTCAGGGAAGAAAAAACATGCTAAGGGTCAAAAGAGGCAACCATGGCTGACAAAGGAAGTCAGCGACAGCATAAACATGAAAGATCAGACGTACAATGTAGTGAAAGTTAGAGGGAAGCCTGAGAAGACTTTAAATACCAGCAGAGGCCAACTAAAAAAGCAGTAAGCGAGGAAAAGATGAAATATGAGAGTAAGTTTGCAGATAATACAAAAGACAATTGCAAAAAAAAACTTTGATATCTGAAAAGTAAGAGTGAGGCAAGGGTGGATATTGCATTGCTGGAAAATGAAGTTGAAGAAGCAGTAACCATAGAATCCCTAAAGTGCACATAGAGACCATTGGTCCATCGCATCTGCACCGACTCTTCAAAGAGCAACCCCCACCCTATCGCTGTAATCCCACGTTATCATGGCTAATCCACCTCGCCTGTACGGGTTAGGGCTATGTCATAAAGGGCTTGTCATTCTGAGGGGTGGTTGAGAACTCGGGGTCAGTACTCGATGGAATTTAGAAGGATGAGGGGCCTAAAGAAAATGGACATGGAGAAAATGTTTCCACTAACCAGAGATAGTTGGACCCAAGTGCATAACCTCAGAGTGAAGGGACGACCCTTTAGAACTTAGATGTGGAGGGATTTCCTCAGCCAGGTGGTGGTGAATCTGTGGAACTCATTACCACAAAAGGCTGTGGAGGCCGAGTCAAATTGTGTATTAGAGACAGAGATAGATAGTTTCTTGATTGGTAAGGGGATCAAGGGTGACAGGAGAAGGCAGGAGCATGGGATTGACAAATATATCAGTCATAATCAAACATTGGAGAAGACTTGGTGGGTTGAATGGCTTAGATCTATTATTTTTTATGGTTATACACATCAAAATAAATTATCATTTTGAACTAATGTATCTGAGAATCTGCTAAATTATTCTACACTCAACCATGGTCTTAGTGGTCTATTGAGTTTGTGAGTTTCGGTTAGATCCTGCTGATTTGCCTCATGTAAATTAACATTGCAAGTTAATTTGGAAAAGCTTCTCTTTCAGTGCCTTCACCAGCTATGTTAACTGCATTGAAGCAAAATTATATTCTAAAATCAGTATGCCATGGTTCATTTTCTTTTGTTGTTAACAGGAAGCTTATTGCGAATACCTGAAGAGCATAAACTTTATTTCACAAGCGTTATTAGAAGATGCCCAATCAAAAGGTAACGGTGCTTGTCAGATTTGCAAATTGCACATTTTCTTTATGATTTTCTTTGAAAGATATACCTTCCAGTTAATGGCTACATCAGTATTGTTCTTTGTGAATACAAAACACACAAATAAAGCTGCTGAGGTATTTAAAATTAATCATTTGTTGCAGATGAGATGGAGCTGGTAACACCTGAAGTGCAAAAGATGCTGAAATTGGCTGATCAGTGCTTGGAAAGAATTAAGACCACTGCTGCTAAACTCGGTGTGTATTATATTTTACACTTCATGCATATTTCTCTTAAAGGAACGAAACAACTTCATTGCCACAATGTCATAAAACAGCAAATTGAATCAACATAGTGACGTTAACATCAAAAAAATCCCAAAGTTCTTCTGAGGCACTAAAAACATAAATGGCAAGAAAAAGATCAGGAGGTGATCAAATGCATGCTGGAACAGGGGAGTTCAAGGAGGATCTTACTGGAGTTTGGAGCACAAAAGTGAGTTATATTTTCAGGAAGGACTTGCAGGATGTGGGAACCTAAGTGCCAGTCACTGATGGTAGCCAATGGTAGAGTGAAAAGGAAACCACAAATGAAACCGAGAGTTTGTAGGAAAGGTTTGTAAGGAAGGAGCAAGTCATGGAGATGACCTGTGGTTGGTTGGACCATTAAAGCTGGAAGAAAATTTAAAATTTGGAGTAATTGAGGACAAGGAGTCAGTATTAATCAGTGACAGTACAGGTGAGTGGGTCTTACTGTGGGATGAAATAATGTGGCAGTTGATTGATCAGTTTGGAAGGTGTATGGGAACATTGGAATTCTTGAGTCTGGAAGTGACAAAGGCACGGGTGAGAGTCTCAGTGTCAGGGATTAGTGTTGTTATAGTGAGGGAAGTACGTCATCCTTGTGACTAAGCAGCATTAAAGAAGTCCCCTTCCTTTAATGTTGCTAATTTAATGTAGAATTGTGCAAGTTACAAAAAAGTTATTGTGCCAAGAAACAAACTTTGCATTGAATTCTGTTAATCCTGTTTACTAGGATTACTAAAAAGACAATAGGCACTAATCTGCATTTGAGGTAAAAACAATGACTGCAGATGCTGGAAACCAGAATCTGGATTAGTGGTGCTGGAAGAGCACAGCAGTTCAGGCAGCATCTGAGGACCAGTATAATCGACGCTTCGGGCAAAAGCCCTTCATCAGGAATAAAGGAAGGGCTTTTGCCCGAAACGTCGATTTCTCTGCACTTTGGTTGCTGCCTGAACTGCTGTGCTCTTCCAGCACTAATCCAGAAACTAATCTGCGTTTCCTTCACTTACAAGCCTTTCAGAAACTAAGCCACCATTAAAAATTGCAAATATTTACTTAATAGTGTTTTTAAAAAAGTGTTCAGTTTTAAAAATCAAACAATAAAGCACTGTTTTTAAGACTGTGTTCCAAAATCTTTTTAAACATTTATTTCAATAAAGAATGAGGTAATGTTACAGTTTGAGTGTAGAGGAAAAGTTTGAAAAGGAAGATATTTAAAAGGCATTTGGACAGGTGCATGGATAGGAAAGGTTTAGAGGGATGGGGCCAAATGCAGACAAATGAGACTAATTCAGTTTAGGAAACTTGGTTGGTGTGGACAAGTTGAGCTGAATGGTCTGTTTCCATGCTTATGACTATGATTTTCTGGGCATTTCTCCTCATACTTTCAAGTCATGTTCACAGCAAAAGATTCCATTAGCAGAGCAAGTTTTTCCAGCACCACACCTTCTGACTCTGATCTCCACCATCTGCAATCCTTACTTTCTCCTTTGTTTTAAATACAACAAACAACCAGAGAGTAAAATAATAGATATGTACACTTTATACATTATTTTACAACAAAGATGATGCTGGAAACCTGAAAAAAAACAGAAGAGTTTGCAGACAGAGAAACAAATCTAACATTTCTAATCGTCACTGGGTTTGAAATGTTAACTCTATTTTTCAGTCTTGCAGATGCTGCCAGATCTGCTGAGTTTCTGTTTTTGTTTCAAATATTTTCTGATGTTTCTGTGATAAAATCTCTGAGCGATGTTATGTCAATAATAATTCCATGTACAGCTCTTAGTGTCCTCATGTGCTGCAGGCCATTCACAGCAGTCAGCTGAATAACATGGAATGTAGTTTGCTTCGTGTAAAGGCATAATCCATCTGTCATGCAGTCAAAGCAAATCAGGTTCAATGCTCGTGCATTTCAATGTTTTTAAACTATGTGGAATCTGAGTTTCTCTTGGAAGAAAATTCTCCGAATAATTCAATTATTTAGGATATGAAGAAAGCTGCAGTTATAAAGTATTTTTCACAACCAGAAATTTCAAAGCACTTTAAGGTCAAAAAGGTGTTTTTAAAGTGTAGTCACTCGCACGAAACATGGCAGTCACTTTGCAAACAGCAAGCTCCCACAAGTGGCAATGTGATCATGACTATATAAGTATTTGACAGGTAAGTTGGTCAAGATGCCAGAAAACTTCTCCCGTCACACATCTGCATAGTGCCCTGGGATATTTTATATCCATCTGAGAGGGTAGTTGAGGACTCCGTTTAAGATCTCATCTCCAACAATACTGCATTTCTTCAATAATGCACTGGAGTATCATACTTGATTTTTGTGCTCAAGTCCTGAACTTTGTCATTCATTTATCTGCAAGTTTCCATACCCGGCAGCAATTAAATCTTTGAGTCCAATTGAGGTGAACTGCAGTTGGCATGCAAAATACCTATTATTCAAAATTAAAAATCACACAACACCAGGTTATAGTCCAACAGATTTAATTGGAAGCACTAACTTTCAGAGCACCGCTCCTTCATCAGGTGGCTGTGGAGTACACAATTGTAAGGCACAGAATTTATAGCAAAAGTTTACAGTGTGATGTAACTGAAATTATACATTGAAAATACCTTGTTTGTTGAGTCTTTCATCTGTTCGAATACCATGATAGTTTAACTTCTTTCATGGTGTAAATCACAAAACTTTTAAAGTTGCATTCTCAGGTTAACTGTAACAATTGGTGTTAGCTAGACAATATGTTGAAGGTGTTGGCCCCTTGTGTTCTCTGTCTGTGCCTTGATGTTTGGACTGATTCTAATCTAAAAAGTGAGTTACCAGAGTCTTACATGAATTCATGCAGTTTTTTTAGCAAAGTACAATGTGACTCTGCAAGTACAAATTCACCCGAAAAATGTATATGTATATGTGTGCATGTGGGTCTGTGTGTGTGTCTATCTGTCTGTTTGGGTTTGGGGGGTTGTGAGTGTGAGAGAGAGTGTATATGTGTGTTTATGTGAGTGTAGAGTGTCTTAAGTCTGTGAGGGGGTGCATGTGGGAGTGTACGTGCCTGTAAGGGTGTGTGAGAGTGTCTGTGTGCAGGTCTGTGTATACATGTGTCCATGTGTATATGTGTGTATAGGAGTGCCTGTGTGTGTCTGTCTGTCTGGGTTGAGGAGTTGTGAGTGTGAGAGAGAGTGTATATGTATGTGTATGTGAGTGTAGAGTGTCTTAAGTCTGTGAGGGTGTGTATGTGTGTCTAGGGTGAGGGGTTGAGAGTGTAGAGTGGTCAAAGTCCTCGAGAGGGTGTGTGTGTGTGTGTGTGTGTAATGGTGGTCACCTGTAGTGTGACATGAACCCAAGGTCCCGGTTCCGGACCTTGGGTTCATGTCACACTACAGGTGACCACTATTGCACTATATACACACAGGCACTCGTATACACACACACAGACACTCTCACACACCCTTACAGACACGCACTCTCCCACACTCAAACATGCATCCTCTCACAGACTTAGACGACTGTACACTCACGCACACACATCTCCACTCTCTCTCACAGACACTCACAACCCCCCACCCCAGACACACACGCACACTCACACATGCACCCCCTCACAGACTTAAGACACTCTACACTCACATAAACACACATATACACTCTCTCACACTCACAACCCCCCAACCCAGACACACACACACACACACACACACACAGACCCACTTGCACGCATATACATTTTTCGGATGAATTTGTACTTGCAGAGTTACATTGTACTTTGCTAAAAAAATTGCATGAATTCAAGCAAGACTCTGTTAACTCGCTTCTTAGATTAGAATCACTCTAAACATTATGACACAGACAGAGAACACGGGGGCTAACACCTTCAACATATTGTCTAGCTAACACCAATTGTTACAGTTAACCTGAGAATGCAACTTTTTTTGTGATTCACACATGAAAGAAGTGAAACGATCATGGTATTTATTTGAACAGATGAAAGACTGAACAAATAATCAAGGTATTTTTCAATGTATAATTTCAGTAACCTCACACTGTAAACTTTTGCTATAAGTTCTTACAATTGTGCCCTCCACAACCACCTGATGAAGGAGCAGCGCTCCGAAAGCTAGTGCTTCCAATTAAACCTATTGGACTATAACCTGGTGTTGTGTGATTTTTAACTTTGTACACCCCAGTCCGGCTGAGGATCCTGGGATTGTATTCATTGGAGTTTAGAAGATTAAGGGGAGATCTAATAGAAGCTTACAAGATAATACATGCCTTGGAAAGGGTGGACACTAGGAAATTGTTTCCATTAGGCGAGGAGACTAGGACCCGTGGACACAGCCTTAGAATTAGAGGGGGTAAATTCAGAACAGAAATACGGAAACATTTCTTCAGCCAGAGAGTGGTGGGCCTGTGAATTCATTGCCGCAGAGTGCAGTGGAGGCTGGGACGCTAAATGTCTTCAAGGCAGAGATTGATAAATTCTTGCTGTGAGAAGGAATTAAGGACTATGGGGAGAACGCTGGTAAGTGGAGTTGAAATGCCCATCAGCCATAATTGAATGGCGGAGGGACTCAATGGGCCGAATGGCCTTACTTCCACTCCTACGTCTTATGGTCTTATAGTCCAACACTGGCATCTCCAAATCATATCATTTAAAGGACCAAAAGTTTGTTTAGCAGCAAAAGCAAAGTTTGTTTTTCATCCAGGCTCACCTTATAGCTGAAAAAAGCACACGTGTGTTCTGTGCGATTGATGAATGGTTGAATTTTTAGGTTGAATGTTATAGATTTCAGTTGTTTCAAAGTTGTATAGAAAAAAATAAAAACTTCTTATTGCTCAAGGCAGCATCAAAATTCTGCCTCCAATTTAAATGCCAAAATATGATTTGTCATTTTTCGATTTTAGCACGTCGACAAAATGAAACCTTTCCTCTGGTCATGCAGTACATACATTGTCAGTTATGTTGACACTTCAAAAGCTTTTGATTTTGCGTTTTTACATGATTTTTGTCTGTGATAGAATGTAAATTTATACCATGCATAAAATAATTTTATGCATTCTTATTAGCAGTAAGTAGCAATTTTGTTAAAAGTTTTTATTTAATTTAATATACAGAGAAAGATGTACCCTGCAGTGAATTGTTGAAATTCCTCATTGCCATTTGCTATGTCTCGTAGGTAAAATGGAAAATAAGCCTGCAGCAAGCCAAGACATCAAACCTTCATACGTGCCAAGTCATCGTAGAGTTGCCTCTGATGGAGGAGGAAATAGTGCATCACTTTTACCTCCTGAAAGCTTAAAAAAAATGCAGACTGCAGAAATGCTGATAACCAAAAGGTTAGAGTGAGTAAGTAGAGATCCCACATTCTTAACAGGGTTTCCACACCCAGACGGAAGTAGTTCAGAGCCTGAGTCTGAGGGATGTTTATGGGAGATGACTCCGTGGACTGTTCTTAAGTACCCAACACTCTAGAGTCTGCAGCTTAAATGCCTGCTGAGTATGATTCCTGCTGTCATGTTACTCCATGGCTAATATTCATATTTTGATTGAAAGTGTAGGATATTATTTGAACACAAGTTAATAGTGCTTTAAAATCACCCTTGCGCATTTTATCATAAAATCAAATGCTTCACCTAATGAATGGCAGTGAACTAGCCCTTCATCTTATGATTCAGGAAGGGAATTATTGGTGACTTGTTTTCTTCAAGTCTTCGTGGCAAGAAAATGTGAGACTATCTGAATGTAAATCATACTACAGTCGTCGGGGGTCTGTCCACTATAATTCAACCCAGCTCACAGCTGAATGTTTCATTTGTGTTGCCAAGCTAAGCTCAAATTAATATCAGCTGCAAATGTGTTGCTGGTCAAAGCACAGCAGGTTAGGCAGCATCTCAGGAATAGAGAATTCGACGTTTCGAGCATAAGCCCTTCATCAGGAATAAGAGAGAGAGAGCCAAGCCGGCTGAGATAAAAGGTAGGGAGGAGGGACTAGGGGGAGGGGCGATGGAGGTGGGATAGGTGGAAGGAGGTCAAGGTGAGGGTGATAGGCCGGAGTGGGGTGGGGGCGGAGAGGTCAGGAAGAGGATTGCAAGTTAGGAGGGCGGTGCTGAGTTGAGGGAACCGACTGAGACAAGGTGGGGGGAGGGGAAATGAGGAAGCTGGAGAAATCTGAATTCATACCTTGTGGTTGGAGGGTTCCCAGGCGGAAGATGAGGCGCTCCTCCTCCAGCCGTCGTGTAGTTGTGTTCTGCCGGTGGAGGAGTCCAAGGACCTGCATGTCCTCGGTGGAGTGGGAGGGGGAGTTAAAGTGTTGAGCCACGGGGTGATTGGGTTGGTTGGTTCGGGCGGCCCAGAGGTGTTCTCTGAAGCGTTCCGCAAGTAAGCGGCCTGTCTCACCAATATAGAGGAGGCCACATCGGGTGCAGCGGATGCAATAGATAAATTAATATCACCCAACTACAAAGATCAAGTTACTGTTTGAAACAGGAATCCAGTCTTTGGATTTGTTACAAGAATCCTCAGTCCACTCAACTTATTGCTTAATAAAAGAAAGAACTCGGATGCTGGTGATCTGAAACAAACAAAATCAGAAATTGCTGGTGAAACACAACAAGTCTGGCAGCATTTCTGGAGAGAAAATAAGGTTGACATTTTGGGTCCAGTGATGAGTGTGGTGCTGGAAAAGCACAGCAGTTCAGGCAGCATCCGAGGAGCAGGAGAATCAATATTTCGGGCATAAGCCCTTCATCAGGAAGGCGCTTATGCCCGAAATGTCGATTCTCCTGCTCTCAGATGCTGCCTGAACTGCTGTGCTTTTCCAGCACCACACACTCGACTCTGATCTCCAGCATCTGCAATCCGCACTCTCTCCATTTTGAATCCAGTGACCCTTGTTCAGAATTAGAAGCAACTAGGAAATGATGTTATCTATGCCAGTAACGGGTTGGGGTTTGAGGAAAAGGAGTAAACGGATGAGTGGAGAGAGATCCCAGAGAGAAAGAGAGAGAAAAAGAAATGGTAGTCAAACAAAGAGATCATTGATAATAAGCCAGGGAAGAAGATAAGCAAGCTGGAGGAACAATACCTCAGCTTCCACTTTAGAACCATACAGCTTTAAGGACTCAACATTTGTTTAACAGAGCACATACTTGCGTGTCCATTATTGACCTCCACACCCCAGCTCTTGTCATGACATAGATTGCTCTTAACACAGCCAAACCATTTTCAACTACACATAGCCCCCTTCATTACTAATCTAACTACTTCACTGCCTACTCTCAACAATACCTTTATCTGCCTATCTTTTTTCCTGCCTTTCCCTGGGCTCCATCTCCAGCTATCCAAGCTCTCCTTCACCCATCCCCACCCTACCAGAAACGACAATTTCTGTTTGTTTGTTTGTTTTGAGACCATTGTTCGCTAGCTTCAAGTATGAATACTTAAATGGTTAAAGATATAAGTTTATTGGGTCTGGCAAAGCTGTGAGATAGTTAAAGAAATAGTCTGAATTTCTGGCTACTTTTCAATTTCCTACAAATTTCCTAGAGTTTGATTTTTTTTCAGAGAACATGTTGAGAATTCCCTCCTGTTTATAATTATATGATGACAATATATGGGAGATGGTGACATAGGTGGTTAAATAATTTTTTTAAAAACTGGTGTGAAAGTGATTGCTGTGAAAGTCGACCCATGATCTTTTTTTGTTTGGGAAAAAAAGCTTTTTTAAACATATCCCTGAAAAATTGACCATACATTTTTCAGCAATTAACTTCAGAACCAAAGTACAAACTCCACAATCACTTCAAAAACCTTAGTCCATTTTTTAGTTAAATGTGACATTTACCATATTTCCTCCAGTTCCTACTTGTCAGCAAAGTCAGGAAGATGTAAATCGATTTGATTTTTGGCTGGAGGGGCAAATTACAGAATAGTGACAAACAGCTCATGTGAAACAGGATGCAGGGCCTATCAGACCAAACTTAATCAAGACCTGAGTCTTGTGTCCTTGACTGTCGCTTCCAGTCTTTGTGGGGAGGGGCAACTCAGCCCTTGCCAAGTGGGATTCAGTAAAATATCCACAGATCAAATATTAGGTCAAGGTCTGGGAACCTGTACTGTGACATCCTCCAGTTGTGCAGCCAGTTCCTTCTGTTCTGGCTCCTGAGCAGCATTGAAATTGCTGACCAAGCTGATGTTATGTCTTCGTCTTCTGGGGTCTGGGGAGGCACTTTAATAAAACAGACAGACAATAAGCAGTTGGTGTTGTGCGTTGCTTCCTCAATTGTCTGTGGGTTCCTTTGAGAACCATGTGGGTAAGTCAGATGGATGTGTTTTGGTTGAAAGTAAGCCCTGAAGAAATTGCTTCAATAAAAACTGACCTTTGCCTGAATATAAAGAGTAAAACTTGGAAAAATTGCAGTTTTAAACAAATCAGGTTAATGTTTGTGACCGAGTATTCAATGAAGATGCTTTAAAGATTTGTCAAAGGCGCATCTGGTATAGATACGGTGGCAGATTCTGAAACGATTACAAGTGGCTGATAGATGTTGATATAGTTCTAAGCAGTTGAAAAGTTGTCCACATATGAAGCTCAATTGTTTAAAGAATCCCGTCCTGACCAAACATAGCACATATTTTCAATTTAATTGTGTCCACCTTGGTTTAATCAGGTTTTATTAATTTAAGTAAAGTAGAATAAGAATTTTATTTAAAAATCATATATTAAATTGCTACCTTGTGTGGTTAGTTGCATTGAATTACTAGCTTTGTTTTCAATTGCTAGAAAATGTCTGGTTTTTGAATGAAAACAGGAGGTTTGCAAAGTATTCTTGTCTTCTCCTGCTAAGAATTGAAAGGCTGCTTCACTGTTTTACTTATTTGTAACATTTTAGAGAACTTACTCCATTGGAAGAAGCATCGCGACAGAACCAGAAATTAAAGGCTGCTTATGAGGCACGGATGGCACGGCTGCATCCTAAGCAGGGCATGCAGAAAACTTCACTGGTGAGTGGAATTATACAAAAGATTCAAAAAGTATAAAAAGATTCACATTCCTACAATGTGTTTTGGTTGAAATGGATTTCTAGGAATTGCTATTTTCAGAAACTTTTGAATATTTGAATTTTGTGGTCTTTTCTGCGTCATTTTTCATTATCTATTCATTGATGTAGTCTCAATAAATCTTGTCTTAGAAAAATCTTAAACAGGGTAAACCAATAAATGAAGCCACTTGTCTAAGTAAAATCAAATGTTTTGATTTAATTGCAGTTTTCCCCACTAGCACACTGGTATCAAAATATTAACTGAATTGCATGGTCCAGCAGGTTGAAAAATATTGTAGTTTAAAAGGTGGATAACAGACAAACTTGGATGAGTTTCAAACATTTCTGTAAATAACATGCAGTCTTAGACGTACCTGCAGTCTGTTATTATTTCTCCCAAATTTGACTGTTTGTGTCAGGAGGAATTGAGTAGAACCATAAGTCATTCTAATAGTTGTACACTTGTGATTTGAGCTTAATATTTAACCCTGTATGTAGATTTGCTTCATGTCAATTGTGCTGGAGGACAGTCCGTCACTAACTTCTAATTTTTTATAAATTATAAACAATATACAAATTATTGTTCATGATGTAACTGTGAAACCGTAGAAATAAAAAATATGAGGAACCTGCTCAGTCCATTGTGATTATGCCAGATCTTGTCTTCAGCAGTTCAAGACTAACCACTATCTATCTTTGCTTCAATCATTCCATACACAGATTCATGTGCTCTGGAGGTCCACAACCCCCACTTCATGTAATTCAATGGCACTGATCTTTTTGAAATATCTATTTCCATTCAAAGTCAATAATTCAGGTTCACTCATTTGACTCTCACAAATTTATTCTACTTCTAAATGCCATCTTAATTATAGTGCTTATAAGATCTAGTCTTAAATTAAGAGACCAGAATTTAAACTATACTTTTGGTATTGTATTGAAAATTGTTACTTAGATTTATTTGCTATATTGAAGTTCAAAAATATGGTGAACGTAGTAATTCTTAAGAAGTCTGATTTGAAGCATGCACTTCCATCTGTTTCTCATGTGAAGTGTCGGTATACAATCTGAAAGGCAACAGGGTAACTAATTATTTGCAATAAGAAAAGTTAAAAATAATTTCAGAACTTTTAAAACATCATGGCTTGGATATATTTTAGTGTGTTTGCAGTTTTTTTCAAACTGTTATTTTCAAAATATAACATTTCACTTATTTTGTATATTATATTATTCAAATGTTTGGCTATTGAATTAACTTACTAATGTTTTAGTTGATGATGTCATTATTTGATGCAAAACTGTCAGATTATTAAGAACTTTTCAATAACCGTTAAGCATCTAATTAGATCAAGGTATTGACATAATTTACTCTCAACCAGTTAAAACAGTGTAAGAGTATTTTTTTTAGAGGGATTAGAGAACAGCACTCTGCTAGCTGTTTACTGAGTAGGATCTTGTTACAATGCTATAACTCCAGTCAGCTTTAGTATCCTCAAGCTTGCTCCAACCCGACAGACCTTTTATTTCACTTGGTTTATTTTATTGTGTGTTAAATGGGTTTTTTATTTGTTACCTTTTCTCCATTTTGTGATCACTCGAAGAGGTTAAAAGCAGGTAAAGTTAGATCGGCATTGCATAGATGATTTTAAGTCAACCTTCTTGCTAACTATCAATAATTGAAACTGCCTTTTTTCAACTTGCATTATGCTAATTTGTATCACTTAACATTTTGATGTACTTTTTGCCAATTGTAGTCTTACCTCAATATGCAAACAATACTTCTTACAGTGGTGTTGGTTACAAATTAATTTTGTACCTTTTGGTCATGAACAATTGGAGCTAATTGAATGGAAAATTGAAAGTTAAGTCATTTAGCATTTGAAAGCCTTCTAGTGATCAGTTTAAAATCAGCAATGAGACAGTTATGAAGATTTTGGATATTTTCTCAGTGAAGGGAGGATAGGGAGGAGAAAGGAAAAGCTGAGAAAACAATTTAATGACTAATGAGATTGAAATTTTACGATGGTGTTCTTGTACGTCACATTTTTCTTTAAGTTTTATATATGGTTAGCATTCTCTATATCTCACAAACTAACTACTAGCTACCACTAAAGAAACGTTTCCTGTTAGGGCTCCTTGCTGTTGATTTTTTGACCCTTCCATTCTTCAGCATAGGGAGAATGTCTGCCTGTGTAGTGGCAAGTTCGTTCCCACTTTCTACAAGTATTTAATTGCAAGCAATCATTTCTGCAGGACACTGAAAAATCTGGAGGTTTTTAAATTGATTCACAGAATATGGGCTTAAATGCTCGGTCAACAGTTATTGCCCGTCTCTGTTTGTCCTTGAGAAGCACAAAAGCCTTTATAAAAAAAGATACTCATAGAGTGCTGTTGGATGGGGAGTTAGAACAGTCATTACATTTTTTTATTAGCTGTGATATGCTCAAGGATGTCCTTGGGTTTTGAAAGGTGTAGTGTAACTGAAGTTTCTTAATTTCTGTACATCTTTTGACTTTGTTACAATGCATGATCCCATGTTTCAAAAGCTTTTCTGCATTGTTAGCCAGAAAAATCTTTATTGTAAACCCATAGAGGGTAACTCTCAATATGGAAAATTTTATTTTTTGCGTTTTGTCCAGTTTCCGTTTCTTCAGTTGAATTGTCTGTGAATATAAGCGATTTCTTTACCCCATATCTTTTCAAAAACTAACTTGACATTTTAAGTTTATTTTCATTTGATGGATAAGGATTTTCAAAACTAGTATTGGGAGGTGAGAGTTAAAAGTAATGAATGACCTTTCCAAAATCCAATGAATTTGGACTGGATTCATTTTCATCTTTCAAAATGTTTGCATTTATTTTGGAGTTGGATTTGCATAACTTTGAACCTCAAAGCTAACATTCAATAAGGAATATAAAAATAAATGATGATACTTTTTTTGTGAACTGAGATGTTAATTTGCAGGACTGGAAAAAAGATTTGCTTCCTGTAACTGATTTTTAGGTGAATCATGAAAACAAACTGCCGAATAACTAAACACAGTGAGCCAAGTCAGATAAAAGTGAAGCTATCACCCTCACAGATGGAATTATGTTTCACTTGTGACTTTTGTTAAAATATCTATTTCCTAAGCATGAGCATTTTGACATTGAATTTTCTTGTCAAAACATGTTTTCATTTTCAGAGATTGTCTCTTCAGCGACAGATGATGGAGAACTTGATCATTGCACAGGCAAGGCAGGCGGCTGTATCCTTTTACTATAGTGACATACTTCAGTGGAAATAACTACTGGAGAAATTTAGGATTGGTCAGGTTTCATTTTGAGCTTTAGCAAAGTATTTATAATGATAGCTGTGCATCAGTGGTATATGTTTTAGAATTTCCTGTTTAATAAGTGTAATAAGTGGGTGGCACAGTGGGCGGCACGGTGGCACAGTGGTTAGCATTGTTGCCTCACAGCGCCAGAGACCTGGGTTCAATTCCCACCTCAGGCGACTGACTGCGTGGAGTTTGCACATTCACCCCGTGTCTGCGTGGGTTTCCTCCAGGTGCTCCGGTTTCCTCCCACAATCCAAAAATGTGTAGGTTAGATGAATTGGCCATGTTAAATTGCCCGTAGCCTTAAGCAAATGGGTAAATGTAGGGGAATTGGTCTGGGTGGGTTGTGCTTCAGTGGGTCGGTGTGGACTTGTTGGGCCGAAGGGCCTGTTTCCACACTGTAAGTAATCTAATCTAATCATACAGTACCACTTGCATTCCCATGAGTGGGTCACTTCACATTTTTATCCAAAATTCAATTAATTTGAATAAATAAAACAAATAGACGCCTGAATTTGAATTACAAAGAATGCAAAATACACGATTTTGTACACTGCAATGTACATGACTTTGAAGTAATTACCCTTGGCAAGCATTGCTGAGATGCCAGCAGTTGTACATTAAGAAATTGGTGGAATTCAGAAGTCGCTTTTTCCAATAAAATGTTATCATCACTTTGCTTTGTGCGCTTATTCATTGTCCATCTGTGGAGGATGATCCTTTCTTGTTTTAATACTTGCCTACCTAATACCAACTCTAGTAATGGTTTTTGATTCCACCCTGCATCTTTATCTCTGAAATCTCCCAAGGATTATCCTTGACTTCCTGCTATTTCTGCTATCTACGTGCTGTTTGCAGCACTATTCAAAGATATGGTGACATGTTCCTCATGAATACAATGTTACACAGCCTGTATCATTCCAACAAAGCACTCACCCCTTCATATGACAAACTGTGTTTGTTAACATGACAAACTGTGCCAGCTGATCCAAAACTCCTTCCCGTTAAATATTGGAAAGGACAAAGCCATTGTCTAACCTTTGCCACATTCTGCATACCTTCCTTTTATGCAATTGTGGGCATTGTCATTAGTTGATTTTAAGTGTTGACAACTTCAGTGTTCTGTTTGATCCTAAACTGAACTTCTGGCACTATTTCCTCCATCTTACAAATATTTCATACTCTTCTGAAGAAGAATCATACTAAACTCACAATATTAACTGTTTACCTATCCATAGATGGTGCCAGACTTGCTGAGTTTCTACAGCATTCTCTGTGTTTGTTACCTACTTTCATCCCTGTAACATCAGTCAACCAGACACCATTTTGTCTGGTGCATTTACCACAACGAACACTCCTAGCTGACCTCTTACTCTCACCATTGATACACTTCCGCCTACCTAAAACTCTGCCTGTATCCAAAGACACACCAAGTGTTTCTCATGGCTTTACATTTGGTCTG
This sequence comes from Hemiscyllium ocellatum, assembly GCF_020745735.1. Lineage (NCBI taxonomy): Eukaryota > Metazoa > Chordata > Chondrichthyes > Orectolobiformes > Hemiscylliidae > Hemiscyllium > Hemiscyllium ocellatum. The sequence continues at coordinate 24,438,031 of NC_083417.1, read as the reverse complement.
GTATTCAAAATTCTCATATTCAACCTATTTCATTTTTTTTCCCATCGCTGTCTCTGCAACCTCCTTCCAGCCTCAGTAATTACATCGTGAGTAAGGTTATTCATTTTGAGTTTTTTTTAAAAAAGTAATTGTCTCACATAACACTTCTAGTGCTTTGTAACAAATCCCTTTATTGAATGCAGCAATGTGTAAACATTAGCCTTGTTTCCATTTAAAGAGGTTGACCCTGCTTTGGAAAGGGTCAACAATTGATTTAGAGCCTATGATAAGAAACCTGACTAGATGCGTAAACTCTTCCACACCTTTTTCAACAGTCCTACCTTTCAAAAAATGCATAGTAATGTTTACCATCTTGAATAGTTAACTTCTGGGAGTTTAAGGTTTATTTGTTTTTCATTAAAGAAAAGAGCTAATCGTGCATTTTTAAAGTGGTATTTATTCCTTTACGTTCTGCGTAACTTTAAATATTCAGGGAACCATGTTGCTTTAAAGTCATACCAGTTGAGCAAATATCCATAACAGTGTACTGTACAGCTGCAAAGAAAGATGGAAGAACGGAGAGTGAGACTTCAAGAAGAAGCCAACAGGTGATAAAGTCTTAAAGTTGCAACATCAGTGATTTTCCAGCACAGCATTTAATTGGTCATCTACTACCCACAAGTAAAGCTTTTTTGACACAACGGTTAATGCCCTGCTTCTAAACCAAAAGCTTAGGATTCAAGTCCTATTCCAACTCTTGATGGCCATGGGAGATGCATCCATAACCTGGTCACCAGGTTGTTTATCAAACTGAGAATCCTGGCCAGAGCATGACAACTCATGGTGAGTCATGCTTGGAACGGAGTGGTGCCCATTAGGCTATATACTCTGGCAACTGTCGACCATCCTGTGTCAGGAAACTTCGCAAAAAAAGGCATCAACCCATATTTTGTCTGCCTCATGTTGCTGGGCATGGGACGGGGACAAAAGAAGAAGAATTGATAACTACATTCCTTTTGTGTATTTTAAGAAACTTGTCTAGAAAATATTAAATAGTAGCAAAACTCTACTGGCAAGAGAACATGAATGGAGACTAGATCAACAGATCTTAACTCTTGTTAACTCAATGAGAATCTCTGTTTGCGGTTCAGATTTGTTACTTTTGAGCTGCATTTGAATGATGTTTGTCAGGAAATCAGCCCCTGACCGAGTTTGGTGAATGAACAATACAGGGTTGATGCCCTGCCTCCTGGGACTAAGTTTGACAGCAGCAATCTAATCTGTGGACATTGAGGACCTTGCAGCTGAGGAAAGGGTTGGCGATCCTAAGTAAGCAGAACCTAGGCTTTCCTTGTGGGGCCCTTGCTCTCCCGTGTCTCACAAGATAACTTTTCTCTTAACTTTCCTTAGAGGTTTAAAGATTTAGCTGAGAGTGTGGCTGTAATAAATACCCACAATGGATTAAAGTTCCATTAAAATCCTACATACATTGTTTGTTGGACACAAGGAGCTTTTGGAGATTACTGAAAAGTGCTAAGGTTTAAGGTAAACTTTCAGTGCATTACTGATAGTGATGGCTGCTGTTTTCTGTGCAGCTTTGTTCTCCCACTCCCAAAACCCATTTCCCAATGTTACCCTTCCTCATCAACCCAAGTCTCCTTGTGCTCTTAGTTCTGCAAAGAATCCTCTACATTTTGTCATCTTCTCCATTTCGATCAGCATGTTGCCTGCAATCACTCCTTTAGCACTGTCTGGTCATTGACTTGTTTTGAGCGAGGCCTGAAATTGCTCCAGTTGGTGACAGAATCGTACTATCACCATCTCACCAGAAGTTGTTTAAAACAAAAAAATGACCATAGGTTGCATGGGAGCATATATTTTGTTCAATCCTATGTATTCCTATTCTTCCATTCTTTCAATCTGTTAAGTTGATGATTTCTACCTAAAGAGTACATCTTGGGTTTTGTTCATATACATGTGACTCGTAAGTCCATTTTAGTTTGCTTATTGAGCCAGAATTTGGCTTAGAAATAATGCAAGTTACAATATCAACAAAAAGTTCTATTTACACTGCACCTTTAACAAAAGAAATCACCTCAGGAACATTATCAAGCAAAATCTGATATTGAAACAGATAAAGAAATATTAGCATAGATGGCAAAAGTTTGGTAAAAGAGACATTTTTAAGAAGCATCTTAAAGATGAATAGAGACATATTGGCAGTTAAAGAGATTTTAGGAAGCAAATTCGAAATTCAAGACCTAGGTAGCTAAAGATATTGCCATAAATGAGGCGCTTGTGCAAGAGGCCAGAATTGGAACAGTGCAGAGATCTCGAAGGGTGTAAGACTAGAGGGAGCTACAAAATTGGAAGAGGCATGCCATGGAATGCTTAGAAAACAAAAGTAAAAATTTTACAATTAAGGTGCTATCAGTCCAACATTATCATATAAATCAACTAGGCGTTAGAGCTTGTGCGAAGTGCTGGCAAATGAATGAGATTAGGTTGGGATAGTGGTCGGCATGGACGCGTTGGACTTGAAAGGTCTGTTTCCGTGCTGTACATCTCTATGACTCTATAACAGAGTATTGGACTGACTTAAATTTAAGAAAGCAAACAGCTTTCACCGATAAATCAAAAAGCAGCTTCCCACAACGACACATATGCAGTTATTAGTGAAAATCCTGAAGCTGCTGACTTGCCCTACTTTTTCACAAGCTTCACCATAGTTATACCTTGCAGAGAGACTTCGTGTTGAAAATGTGAAATGCAAAACATTGTTTTGCTTTGATGATTGATACATGTTAAACTTGTGAAATAAAGTTTGAGCTTGTTAATTCCGGTGTGATTGATGCAATACTCTTACTCTTTGCCACTTGACTTGTTTGGCATTGAACATGTTCTTTTATAAATGTGGAAATAATTATCAAATCTTTAATTTTCACAAATTTATAGAGTTGTAAAATAGATCTTTATTTTTTGTTTCTAATCCAGTATTTTCACTTTTTGTATTTGGATTCTATACATGATTTGGTATTGTATTCACTATTCTAACTGCCACTTTCTCATTCTGACCTGACACTGCTTATTAGTGATTCTTCAATTTGATTGCTTAAGGAGATAGACAGTTCTATGCCTTGTTCACATAGGTCCCAGCTTCTCTGTAGAGGTTGCTGTACTGAATGATAACTCTAATTGTAGTAAGTTCCTGCTCAAAATTCCATAGAAAATAGTTAAAAATCGCACAACACTAGGTTATACTCCAACAAGTTTATTTGGAAGGTTTCGGAGCGCCACTCCTTCATCACGTGTTTGAAGCTTCGAAAGCTAGTAATTCCAAATACACGTGTTGGACTATAACTAGGTGTTGTATGATTTTTAACTTTGTCCACCCCAGTCCAACACCAGCACCTCCAAGCCCATAGGAAATATGTAGAAAAATACAAGTATTTTGGCACACTACTTTGGGAGCTTTGTAGCTTTTTAGCGAATGTTGCAAAGAATTAAAAATGTTAGTTTGCAGATGTTGTAAGTGTTTCAGAAGTTTGCTTTTTTTGGATTTCTTCCACATCTTACATATCAGTTTGGTGGTGATGACACAAATTTTTTGAAGACTTTGCGTAGCAATTATTAACTATAATGTCATAATCAGAAGGTATTGCATCTGATGCATTTGATTCCTTGTTAAGGAGATTTTCAAGCAGTGCCACACTGACCCCTGAAGAAGAGGAACAGAGAAATATATACACCAGCATTTTAGAGTTTGAGCAAGACCATGTAAGTACCAGCAGAAAAACATGCCATTCTGTTCAAATATACTGAAACACAATAAGAGTTGAACGTTTCCAATATACTGTAGAGCAAATTAATTTAAAAAACTTACTTTCAAAGGTTTAGTATAATCTTGACTATTTAGTAACTACTCAATTCTTCCGTACACTAGTCCCTTATGTTATATTTTTAATATTTTCTAAACAATTCAGTGACATTCTGACACACCCGAAGCAGGTGGCACTTGAACCTGACTTTCTGGCTCAGAAATAGGGACAATATCACTGTGCCACAGAGCCCCTTTATGTTCTATCTTTATATTTATTCAATCAATTCACCCCAATAACCCATTAAACTACGTCTTATGGTAAGACTGAATGCAAGTTTATGCATTTTACAACTGCAAAATTTGTTGTAAAAGCATTGAAATAAAATATGCCGTTTGTGTCTAGACTCAATTTTTCTACATTAATTTTATTCAGTTGTTAATTTTAAAATAATAGACATTATTCTATACAAGATGTGCATACACAATAGACTTTTAAATGAAACAAGTTTAGTATTTAGCTTTTATTCATGGATTGTATAGTCTAACAGACAAAAGTGTATGATTATAGTTGTAGTAAAAATTCTTTTGACCTCAATTGAATGCCAACAGCAATTGAAAAGCTTTTCAAAATGAATGATAATTATACTTTAAATCTTTTTCTGTAGGAATGGCCCAAACAATGGAAAATGAAGTTAAGGTCACAACCTAATGACCATGTTCTGGTAGCTGGCCTTTTATCCCAAATACTGAGGTAAAGATTTTATTTAGAAGTGGGTGAGTTGATAGAATTCCAGTGAAGATGTTGCAACTGTGGCAGTTCTTTTAACTACTCAATTTTTCTCAAATTGACTGTAGAAGATTAAGGAAAGTTATAATTTTTTTATTATAACTAGCCTATAACTGCAAGATTACTCCAATGATGGTGCTGAGGTGGAGATAGTTGAGACCGTCAAGTTCCTGGGAATGACAACCACCCATGTTGACACTACAGTGTCTACTTTCTCAGGAGGCTAAGGAAATTCAGTGTGTCCATAAAGACTCATGAAAACTTTTACAGATGCACCAATGAAAGCACCCTATCTGGAAGCATCACAGCTTGGTGTGGCAACTGCTCTTCCCAAGACGTTATAGAAGCTACAGAAAGTTGTGAACACAGCCCACTTCAACACACAAACCAGCCTCCCATTCATTGACTTCATCTGTACTTCCCACTGTATCGGGAAAGCAACCAACACAATCAAAAAAGACCCTCCCTCTCCCCCCCCCCCCCCCCCCCCCCCCCCCCCCCCACAATGCCAGTTATACTCTCTTCCACCCTGTTCGTCAGGCAGAAGATATAAAAGTTTGTATACACGTGTGAACAGATTTAAGAACAGCTTCTTCCCCCGCTGTGATCAGACTTTTGAATAGACCTCTGTAGTGTTAATGTTGATCTCTCTCTGCACTTTCTTGGCAGCTGTAACATTGTTTTCTGCACTCTGTACTGTCCCCCTGATGCACTTTCATGGTACGATCTGCCTGGAAAGCATATAAAAGAACACTTTTAACTGTATCTCACTGCATGTGACAGTAATAAATCAAATCAAAGAGTAGATTATTTGAAACACTCTGTAATCCATTAACAGCCCCCCCCCCCCCCCCCCCCCCCCCCGCCATCACCACTACCACCATTTTTCAGCTTCATTCTTCGTGCTTGATCCTGTCTCGTGCAGCCTTCCAAGCCTCAAATATGAGTTCACACCTTCAGTCACTCAGTTGTGATCTATAGCAAGACAGTGTGAACCTCCCTGCAAGCCAGTTCATTTTGAATTTTGTTTTTGCATTGGTCTGTTCTCAGGCAAACCACTAGATGGAGTACCACAAGAGCTCAGTATTGTCCTGCAAATGGCCATGAACATTTACTAATTTATTATTATTGAGATTTATTTTGTTGCATGATGGATTTATAACAAAGCTTTTTTCTAACTGATTTTCGTGACTTGTTACAACCAACAAAGTTTAAGCCAAAATGCTGCAGAAATCTTGTTATCTATCAGCTGTATTTAAAAGGTTTGCATTTCTTTTTCTTTTTATTTCCAGGCATCTTTCTTTGCCTTCTCTTCCTTGCCATCCAAATAAACATAGGAGTACTTCAGATTAGAGTAGCAACAGGGCACTACATAAATGAAGAACAACTTAGTATATAAAAAATCTTATAGGAATAAAAACAAAGTGCTGGAGAAAATCAGCAAGTCAGGCAGCACCCATGGCAAGGGAAACAGAGTTAATGTTTCCAGTTCAGCCGAAGTGTCATTGAACTTGAAACGTTAACTCTGTTTCTCTCTCTGCAGATGTTCCCAGCTCATGCTGAACTCCTCTCTATCATGAACTGTTTTTATTTCATATTTTCACCATCTGCATTTTTTTTTACATTAGTTTTACATCCTTTCTTGTTGAGTTGGTAAAACTGGACCCCAGAATGAACTGATACATTAAGAAAGGAGGGAGAAACTTAAACATATGGCAGTATCTGAAAAATATTGTCACATTTGTACCATGATGTTTTTCAAATTATATTTCTTCTGAGTGGTCACAAACAAGAGCAAACCTTTGAGGGCCTTGTGCTCTAATTTCTGAAATATGACATCCTCTGTCAAAGAAGGAAATGTATTTTTTTAATTGGCAAGAAAATAAAGTGCCAGTGAGTCACCCAGTGTAGAAGATCTCTGAAATCTGATTAGTTCAGAATTGTGTGATCCTCTGTGACTCTCCTTTTTAAAAGTACAAAAGTAATATTGTCATATACCACAAGGCACTTCTCTGGGAGTCAATTGGTGATGGTTTAACCTGAGGGTCACCACACCTCTGGCAAAGGGCAGGGTTGGGAAGACTCGTCTTTTATGGTCTCCTCAGCCGGTGCAGGAATTGAACTCAAACTGTTGGAAACATTCTACATCACAAACCAGTGATCCAACCAACTGAGCTACCCTTTAAAGTATGTAGGCAACAAGTTAAAATGCTTTGGAGATTTTGGTGTTGGACCGGGGTGTACAAAGTTAAAAATCACACAACACCAGGTTATAGTCAAACAGGTTTAGTGGGCGGCACGGTGGCACAGCGGTTAGCACCATTGCCTCACAGTGCTAGAGACCCGGGTTCAATTCCCACCTCAGGCGACTGATTGTGTGGAGTTTGCACATTCTTCCCATGTCTGCGTGGGTTTCCTCCACGTGCTCCAGTTTCCTCCCACAGTCCAAAAATGTGCAGGTTAGGTGAATTGGCCATGTAGTGTTAGGTGAAGGGGTAAAATGTAGGGGAATGGGTCTGGGTGGGTTGCGCTTTGGCAGGTTGGTGTGGACTTGTTGGGCTAATGGGCCTGTTTCCACACTGTAACCAAGTAAGGTTTAATTAGAAGCACTAGCTTTCGGAGCACTGCTACTGGACACAACCACCTGATGAAGGCGCTATGCTCCGAAAGCTAGTGCTTCCAGTTAAACCTGTTGGACTATAACCTGGTGTTGTGTGATTTTTAACTTTGTACACCCCAGTTAATTGCCATTAAAAGTGTTTGGGTGTAGAAAGAGGGCAATAAGTCAATTGTGTGTACGCTCCCCTTCAAATAAGCAGCATGACTCGGTGCCAGTGCCTCTTCTAAATCTACCTTGTCAAGTGAAATTAATAATGATTCTACAATATTTTAGACATCTCAGGATGTGCATAATTTAAAACTCGTGCTCCAGTCCAAAATGTATATTTTTCAAATCTTTTCCATCTTGCCTTTGGCTGTTACTGGAATTCTGACGGTCTCTGGTATCTCACCTTAACAGCAAACTGTTCAATAATAACAGACCATTAGTGGCAAGCCCACCTTTATCTTTAACTCCTACAAATATATGCATGTCTACTAGTAAAGTTCACCCAGTACTGATCAGAAACAAAGATCCCAAATGAAATTTTTCCTTTGAATGTAGCAGCCTTGCAAACAATTTGCGTGTTAATTCATTTAATAAGAATTGGATTTTAATGCACAAGTATATCTGAAACCACTCTAGGCATCAGTCGTGATCAAATAAAATTAACAGCTTTTCAGGTGTATGCAAACAGTACTCCAAAAATGAATTACTTAATTTGTGGTACTTGCTGAACAAAAGTGCTAAATATTTTGCTAAACAATAATAGATGGACGGATTTGTTGCTTTAGTCTACAAGCTGTGTTATGGTTTCCATAAATATTTGCATAGTGTTGTCATTGTGGCCTACGGTGCTGTGATCTTGCATAATTGATCTCTGCTTTGCAAATGCTAGTTATCCATTTTGTAATTGTACTGAGGATTGCTAAGAACTAGCTTTAAAGTTTTATTTTGCTAACACTGCTTGGTGTTATCCACATCCAAGTTTGAGTAAAACTGTCCTTGCTGCAAGAATGTTTATGTAATTCTGCTCAGCATGGAAGTCAGTTGTTTGAAACTGCATGACTCATATTATTTGTAGGTATATTGTCATATGTTGACCCTGATTTATTTTAAGGTTAAAGATGAGCCACTTTTGTCCATCTGTGTACCCGTGACTTTATGAAAATATTCAATGATTCAGATTTGTTCTCACACATTCACCTTTGTATAGAAAATGAAATATCACAATAATAATAATACCACAGAATTCACTACTTTGGACACTGTTGCATTACTACAAAAAACATATCTCTGAGAAATCTAAACAAATTTAAAATATATTGATACGTAATACACCCACTCCACAAATTATATTGCAGTGTTTTTAAACTTTATCATTAATAATTATTGAAGGAGCAAATAGATTTTGAAAGTTATGTAGATGGGTGACAAAAAATCAATTTCTATTTCCATTCATGTAATCCATACCAAGTCCAATGTGATTTAATTCAAAGTTTTAATATTTGTTTTTCATCTAAATTTAATGTTTGAATAATCACTAGGGTTCAGGATTTTGCAACATGGGATTTAGGCAGTGACTGAATTTAAGTCAGGTGTATATTTTCCCTTGTGCTCATCAGTTGTGAATTAATTTTGTTTTTGGTTAATCTGTTTCATTCCCTAGTTGCTCAGAATATCCAGTCTCCCAACTCCTGAAGAAACTGCAGTGCAAGATCTACAGCAAGCTTTATCCGATTGTGAATAAACATTTTTTAGACCTGGCTAGCGTCAATGAGCTTGATGCAGGCACCGGATTGTATTCATCCCTTTCACAGTATTCTCTGAATACAGACGTGACACCTTCACTCAACAGAGGAAGCAGGTTAAAGTCTTCCAAAAGTGCATGCTGCTTGCAATCTGTTCAAGATCACAATAAAATAAATAATAGTGGATTAAGACACAGTTCTTCTGTTAGCTCATTTGCATTTGCTGAACATCAAAATGCAAATTCAGATATTAGAGATCAGAGTGGACTGGCTCAAAATATTACAGGTCACCAAATCAGTTCAACTACAAATGTTACGCCAAATTTGATGGCTGATAAGGATAGCCCTTTTGAAGATTTGGAACATTATGTGATGAAGTTTGAGCAACAACCAGGAAGCATTACAGATAGTCTGATGCAGATGACAAACACTGATCATCTTCATCAAATGGAAGATATTTCATTGCAAAACCTTCTGAAGAATATTGTAACAGATGTACATAATTCAATAGGTAATGTACTCATTCCCTTCACAACTTTGATTAAATGTAATTATTCTGTAATACCAGTAAATGCTGCGTGGAGAAGACATTTGCTGGCCAAAATGGGGAAAATTGCTGTGAATTCTTGCTCAAGGTAATACTAGCATAGATATTTGAATTGTTATTGGTGCAATGTGTAAGAATTATATCATTTTCATAATCTACAATTGAAGTGGAGCATTGTGCATTAAGCCAAAATGGGTCACATTTAAAATTAGACTGCCCATTTATTCCTAATTTTGCTGCCGTTCTGCCATGTCCTGATTTATACTAGTCAATTCCTCTCCACCTCATTGTGCTCAAAGCCTTCTACCTTATGCCCAAAGTCTTACTCACCTGTACCCTCACCCGCTACTCCACCATTTATTGTCAAGGCTCACTTTCACAATTTCAAGGTTCACTTGAGAGCTAGCAGCACATTATCTGATGTTAGAGATGCTACCTTTATAATAGATCAGAAAACCGATTGTCCATTTTCCCTGTCAGGCAAACATAGAAGATCAGCTAAAAATGTGTTGCTGGTTAAAGCACAGCAGGTTAGGTAGCATCCAAGGAACAGGAAATTCGACGTTTCGGGCATAAACCCTTCATCAGGAATGAGGAGAGTGTGCCAAGCAGGCTAAGATAAAAGGTTATGTTCTGCCGGTGGAGGAGTCAACAACACGACGGCTGGAGGAGGAGCGCCTCATCTTCCGCCTGGGAACCCTCCAACCACAAGGAATGAACTCAGATTTCTCCAATTTCCTCATTTCCCCTCCCCCCACCTTGTCTCAGTCGGTTCCCTCAACTCAGCACTGCCCTCCTAACCTGCAATCTTCTTCCTGACCTCTCCGCCCCCACCCCACTCCGGCCTATCACCCTCACCTTGACCTCCTTCCACCTATCACATCTCTATCACCCCTCCCCCAAGTCCCTCCTCCCTACCTTTTATCTTAGCCTGCTTGGCACACTCTCCTCATTCCTGATGAAGGATTTATGCCCGAAATGTCGAATTTCCTGTTCCTTGGATGCTGCCTAACCTGCTGTGCTTTAACCAGCAACACATTTTTAGCTGTGATCTCCAGCATCTGCAGACCTCATTTTTTACCCTAAACATAGAAGATCCCAAAGCATGATTCAGAGGACTTCTATTATCCATCAACTAACAGAAACATGAACTGATTATTTTTTCTCATTTCCAGGTTTGAGACCCTGCTGTGTAAATTTACCTGCTGAGCTTATTTATAGCAGCTTCAATTAAAATGTGCCTTTTTGACTCAGGCACTTTATGCTGTCCTGAAATTGTGAAAGTTGCATAATTGAATATAATGTAGTTACTTTGCATCCTTATTCATTCTCTCCTTTTCTCTTTGTTCTTATTTTTCTTCATTAATTCCTCCTTTCCACTTTCCTATGTGTTATTGAATTTTCTGGACACCCCTACATCAGGTGTAATTGTCACCTTGTTAAGCTTTTAACCTTCATTAACTGAATTAGTCAGAAATCACCTGCACGCTTCCATTTTACAATTAAGGTAGGTAACAATTCAAATACAATTTCATGCATTTTTCTAGGGATATGAGAAATTCATGTCTTACTGATGTATCGTACTAAAGGTATGAGATACATTTCTTGTCATTAGATGAACGTAAGTTTGTTTTGAATTATGCGAGGGAGGTAAGATTTTCAAGTTAGAGTCATATTTTTCTAGCATTATGGGGACATACTTGGATCGTTGGCACCAATTAGGAAATGTGACAATAAGAGAATATAACATATGTTGGATAAACTCAATAGAAATGTAGTCCAATCTTTGACTTGACACTGAAAACTCAAAAATCGTATGTGACATTAAAATTAATTAGAACACAGCTGTATTTTCTTACAAGTAACTTTTATTTAAATCAGAAGAGTTAGGGTTCAAAAACTTTTCTTTCAATGTGGAAGTATTAATAAAAGCTCGGTTTTTAGGTGATATTTCAGTCAGATACAAATTGAATGAATGTTCTGAGGAAATACAATGTTATAAATGAAATGAGAAACAAAAGTAACCACTAGATGTCAGTATGCTTTAACGATCAGGATTTAAATTAAATTATAAATCTGGTCTGAATTGTCTATTGGGAGGCAGTCACTGTTGATTGTGGCTCCATTCCTACATTTTTGCGCAGTGACCATGATCTCTAGTTCTGATTGGGATTTCTGATGATGGCATCTTCAGAAATTCAGAACACAGTTTAAATCCGAGTCCTTCACAGTCATAAATCATCTGGGGAAACCAAGCTGTGTCTGCCTTTTATGGCACTAGCTACTGTCTTCTGCTAAGAATACATTCACTAACACATTAAAAAACTTTGAGATATTTAAACATCTTTTCAGTGAGTGACTGAATGAGTGTGGATGAGGTTAATGGGCTTGAATAACAGCTGAGTAGGGAGGCAGACATGTCGTTGAGTCAGTTTCAGAGGTGTTCTCAGATCTGGAATAGTAAATTCATGTTGGGGGGGGTGGATGAGTTGGATGGTTGGGTCACGGGAATCAGATGGTGAGGACAAGTTCGGTTGGACAAAAATTGGGGGGTGGGGGGAGATAAGAGCAATTCAGGGGTCAGCTATTTAGGTACCTGCGAACTAGACATGTTTTAACCTATTCAGTATTCCTGGGAAAACAATCCAAGTCAGTCATTCAATCAGAACTGTTCAACTGTAGTTTAGGTTTTGGCTGTCAAATTCACACTTTTCAGGTAGATCCTACAGAATTGGTGCATATCGTCTTCTGAGGGGGTCATGATGTTTATTCTCTGGTTATGAGTCTAGTCTCAGACTGTCCAAAGACCCGAACGTTTGGACGTATATTTTACAAAACAAACCTGAAAGAAGGGCATTCAGACCCCTGCACCATATTCATTCAGTAAGATTTTCCGGATATTCCTCTTCCCCCTCCTTCATTCAGTTGTTTCTCAAATAATTCCAAAAAGTCTGCTCTTGCAATAGAATAACCAGTGCAATCAAATTGATCACACTTCTGTATGAAGAATTCCCTAATATGAGTCTAAAATTTACCATTCATTTGATTGAACCTGCTTTTATTCACTATTGGTAAGTTTAAAGTAACTATCGAGATGTTTCTGTACTGTTCTCTGTCTTAATACCACCTTAAGATCACCTTCTTCCTCACCTGTAAAATCTAATGTTCTGAATCTTTTTTCATTGCTTGGCCTTCAAGATTTGAGGGATCAGCCTCATGAGTTTCTCTGAATTATTAAGGGATTGGACCAGTATTGGACATGGTCAGCAGGGTCAGCCTGCTATTTTGGTTATACAGTGCATTTTTTTTCTGCTTAATCTTTGCACGTGTTTTTATACTGAATCTTTTAGAAACTAATTTTCTTTTAGCCAAATTCTTAAATACATTGACAACATTTAATATTTATGCTGCCGGTTTGAGTCTTCCTATTCCTCATGGTAGACTGATGAAGAAAGTGAAGTTGCATGGGGTCCAGGGCGTACTAGCTGGATGGATAGAGAACTGGCTGGGCAGCAGGAGACAGAATAGTAATGAAAGGCAGTATCTCAAACTGAAGAACTGTGACCAGTGGTGTTCCGTAGGGATCCGTGTTGGCACCACTGTTGCTTGTAATATACTTAAATGATCTGGAGGAAGGTACAGGTGGTCTGATTAGCAAGTTTGCACTAAGATTGGTGGAGTAGCAGAGAGTGAAGGGGACTGTCAGAGAATGCAGCAGAATATAGACAGATTGGAGAGTTGGGTGGAGAAATGACAGTTGAAGTTCAATCAGGGCAAATGCGTGGTGATGCATTTTGGAAAATCCAATTCAAGCGTGAACTATATGGTAAATGGAAAAGCCCTGGGGAGAATTGATGTCCAGAGAGATCTGGAAGTTAAGGTCCGTTGTACCCTGAAGGTGGCAACACAGCTCAATAGAGTGGTCAAGAAGGCATACGGCATGCTTTCCCTCATTGTACAAAAGTTGGCATGTCATGTTACAGTTGTATAGGACTTTGGTTTGGCCACATTTGGAATATTGTGTACAGTTCTGGTAGCCACATTACCTAAAGGATTTAGATGCTTTGGAGAGGGTGCAGAGGAGGTTCACTAAGATGTTGCCTAGAATGAAGGGCTCTAGCTATGAAGAAAGTTTGAATAGATTAGGATTATTTTCATTAGAAAATTGGAGATTGAGGGGGGAACCTGATTGAGGTAACAAAATTATGAGAGGTATAGACAGGGTGGATAGCAGGAAGCTTTTTCCCAGAGTGGGGGACTCGATTACTAGGGTTTACGGGTTCAAGGTGAGAAGGCAAAAGTTTAGGGAGATATGCGTGGAAAGTTCTTTATGCAAATGGTGGTGGGGGCCTAGAATGTCTTGCCAGCGGAGGTGGTAATGGTGGGCATGTTAGCATCATTTAAGATGTATCTAGACAGATGCATGAATGGACAGGGAGCAGAGGGATCTAGATCTTTAGAAAATAGGTGACAGGTTTAGTTGGTGGATCTGGATCAGCGCAGGCTTGGAGGGCTGAAAGGCCTGATACTGTGCTGTAATTTTCTTTATTCTTTGTATTACACTGCACTGATCTATGTTAATTTACATATTTAATAATGCATGATTTACATTATAGGTTTCTGTACACAAGTTGCTTGTGTAAAGGAGGAAAATAGAACAACTTCTGCAGTCTTAGAATAATGTAAAGCTTTTCTAATACCCAATTTATGAACAGTGTGCCACAAAGGTTTGGGAGACAAATGACCAGTCTATCTTAGTGATGCTGATGAAGGATAAATATTCTATATACATATTATTTCCCTGATTTTCTTCAAATAATGTTGTGAAACCACATACAGCCATCTGAAATTACAGGTGGGGCTTTAGTTTAATGCCTCATTAATGACAGGTTTTCATGGTACTTCAGTACTGATTGGAGTGCCTCGATTACGTATTTCAATCTCTGCATTTAATCCACAACACTAATATTATTGAGTTAAGATATCAAATAGTGCAGTGTTATCATGATGTCACTACAGCCCTCTCGCTATCATACATGTTTTATCCACTGCCATGCTTTGAGCTTGACTAATAGCCATTTCCCCTGAAATCTATGAAGATATTTTTTAATTGAAGCACCCAGTAGTCCTCATGTCATGGGAAAAATTTCTATATTAAAAGCACAGTGCAAATATAACACCTTTGCGGAGACAGTGACATTGTGGTAATGTGCTGGACTACTGGTATTTCTAGTTTAGCAACCTCAAAGTTCAGACTAACGCTTTGCGGACACCGATTCAGATCCCAACCTGGCAATGGGTGGAATTTGCTTTCGGGTACTATATCTTGAATATGAAGCTAGTCTATACAAGGCATTGGTGAGAGTAATATGCACCGTTTTGGTCCTCTTATTTGAGGTAAGACGTAGTGGCAGAGGAGGTTCACTAGAATGATCCCAGAGATGAGGGGTTTGTCGTATGAAGTGAGATTGAATAGATTAGGCCCATACTCTTAGGAGTTTAGAAGAATGAGGGGAGATCAAATTGAGATATTCAGGATTATAAAAGGTACAGATGAAATAGACGTGGAGCAGATGCTTCCTCTTAGGTGGCATTCTAAGACAGGAGGTCAGAGTCGTAGGATAAGGGGTAGCAAATGTGCAACAGGGTTGAGGAGAAACTACTTCTCCCAAAGGGTTGTGAATCTGTGGAATTTGTTACCCCAAAATGCGGTGGATACTGGGACAGTGAGTAAATTTAAGGAGGAATTGCAGATTTTTAATTGGTAATGGGTTGAAGGGTCAAGGGAATGAATGCAGGAAAATGGAGATGAAGAGCATATCAACCATGATCAAATGGCGTAGCAATCTCAATGGGCCGAATGGCCTAATTCTGCTCCTATATCTAATGACCTTATGAACATAAGTCTATTGCAGAAAAGAAAACCAAACCAAAAAGGACAAGTTAGTAAGGGCAAAACTTGAACAACAAAAAAAGAAAGATTCACTCCTTTCTCCCAGCAATATCCTTCATCGACACTCAACCCCAGTGTAGTATCACTCCTGTCTTAATTCAATTTTTCTGAACCAACCAGGTTATCAGCATTTGCTTTTGGAATTTCTGCACATTCACTAGACAAGATTCTCTTAATTACTGTCTCTTCCTCAGGTGTACAAACATTGACTATTTCACTGACTCTCCAAATTGAAGATTAGAAAAAAGCTCGCTGTCTACTTAAATTCCAAAAGCAATTTAAGACTTCTTTCCTGCTTTGATAGCCTTAGAGACTTCCACGCAAGCAAACATCCTTTTACTGGCATGAATCATCATCTTAGCTGAAACTTGATTGTAGATTCTTTATGTTAAAAAAATTCAATTTTGCATGCTGTTCATTTAATTCCTCATGTTGCTCATCATTTCGCTTATGCCATATGCTTTCTTGAATAGGCTGCCTTTGAACTCCATGTTTAAAAAAAAATCACTTTCTTACCTTTTCTTTAAGTAATCCTTTTCGCAGACTTAAAACCGAAAACACATTTACCTCTACTTTAGAATCTGAATTCCCAAACAATGAAAAACTACAAACCAACATCACAACTACAATTGAATTTTATGAAAACCTATCTAGTTCATCTCAGTAATATTCTTTAATGAACAAAATCTGCTGATTTTTGTATAGTCTGGCTTACATGTGACTCTAGACCCACAGCTATGTGGTTAACTCTTAATTGCCCTCTGGGATAGCCTAACAAGCTATTCCGTTCATGAGCAGTTGGACATGGGTCACACATACTCGCTTTAGCCAGCAACACCTATATCCCATCAAAGAAAATGAAAATGTACAGTAATGTCATTGCAGAACAAAATTTATAGAAATGAATATTGTTCTAATAAGTGTCATATTTATTATCAGTTATTTATACCTTGATTAGAATCATAGGTGTCATAGATCTATTTACCATTAGATGCTGATGGTGTGATGGCCTTTGATCTGCAAACAGTATTGTAAGGAAAAGTTATAATTTCTTAAAATGATCTGTGGACATTATTTATAAGAACGTTTGGAAAGGACTTTTATGTGTTTCCATTCATTGAATCGTAAATGCTGATCTATGCAACTTGGTTACACTTGACCTGGATGCACCTCTATCAAGAAAGAAATTAAGAATGAATCTGTGTCGCAGACAGGCACAAAGAGAATCTGCAATCACAAAGGAGCTTGAGGGTATTGACAATCAGCCTATTAATACATAGACCAAAAGAAAGCAGTCACAGACAAAAAGAGGAAAGCAGAAACCATGTAAGGAGAAGAAAAAGCAACTCTTTCAGAAAGAGACCAGTTTTTCAGTTTTGCAGAAAAGGTAACAGGAGCTCCCTAAAAACTGGATGCACCAGCTGAAAAGGTATTTTACTGGACACGTCCAAACCATAATCCGAGTGTTATTAGTTGGCTATTTATGGATTCTAGAAACCTACACCATCCAAACTATCATAATTGAAGAGTGTGGATTGACAGGTGTATGTGTCGTACTGATGACAATCATAACTGTGAAACTCTGACGAAAGCTGTTGTCGAACCTGACTCTTACCCACCCCGTGTGAGTAAAGAAATGTGAATCGTGTAGCTGCATAGTGCTACATGTCAGTAGGGAGTAATGACGATATTTTTGTTGTGTCAGATATACCTTTGTTGCATTGACTATTGCCTGTTCATTTATATTTAATTTGTGTTATTTCTAATTCATGTTAAAATAAGTGCTGCAAAAACTGAAAGCATGTTGCTTTTTATCATTTGGGAGTCAATTAATTGTTGATTCTTGTTTATGGATTCCACCATGTGGATTGTAAGAATAGCATGAATAAGCAAATTAGAATGTTTGGAATTGCACATAAATCAGATATTGTAACTCTTATAACATTTAAGCAGCAGTTAGATATTCATTTATATGGCTATAAGCAGGAAAGTAATTAGATGAGTGTAATTGGACCTTTGGTGACTAGTAAGACATGATGGACCGAATGGCCCCCTGTGTTGTCAACGTCTGTCCTTTCAGATTGTCTTGAAGTATTTTCACATTTTTAATTAACATTCTTGTCTCTGTTTTATTTATTATAGATAGGCTGCTGTCCTTATGTGTTCTTGCCTTTGAACCTCTCAACACTGCGACTGGAAAAGATCAATGCTTGGCCAGCATTGAGGAAGCTTTGTTCCGGCCTATCTGGGTGTTCCTTTTGACGCTGTTTAGGTAATGTATTATATGTAAATTTTACAAGAAATGGAAATCTGAGTTTTTAATTGGGAGAAAAAAATTGCGTTTGTAGTAAACAGCATTTTTTTTAAGTTTGAAAGTAGTGTTGAAAAATTACCAAAATTGATTCCCTGTTAAAATACTATGTACAAATGCTTGCTGTGGAAGTTGAAGATGTGATTATTTTTCAACGAATCAAAGTAACATGTACACTGAATGCGTGATCAAAGCAGCTGCACTTGGAAAGAGGAGGTACCAATGAGAACCAAGTACCTGCCCTCCTCCTGAACTCCCGATCTTGCCTCGCCTTAACCCATACGGCCCTCAACCTGTCCTCGCTTATCTGTGGCCTGGATCCCTCGATAATACTGGGCCACTGAGTGGATGCTTTATCAGCTGTGACCGTCACCTGCAAAAATGGGGACGGGCCTCTGATTAGTTGGCACCTTTTGTCATCCTACTTATGAAGTTTCCATGCTTGCTGTTGGCAAAGCTGCATTTCAGGCTGTAGAGAGTACACATCGGAACGACATTGTGCCGATTGTTCAATCCACTCTAGTTGATTTATTGTTATGTCAAGTGTCTAGTGGACTAAACTCTCCTTTGAATTCCAAATGGAGTTTTTCATGAATCTCAAATTCTATGTGTGCTATATATATTTTTCTTACTCAAATGGCACTGGCTGTCATTGTGATCTGCTTACTTCGAGATGTTTCGAAAATATCAAAAAATAAGCATGGGGAGAATTTTAACTTATGTTCAATGTCTGATATTGAAATTTTCAAAGTATCAGACTTGACTGCAACCTGAATTTAACAAAAGTTGGACAAGGAAGCAGATTAGCAGTTTAAATATTTGACTTAAATAACTTTGCAGGTCTAATGGAGGACACCCAGAATTTTGGAAGTCAGGAAATTTAAGGGATGAATAGAAGCATAGGTTTGAGTTGAAGTTGGGTGCATCCACATCATTGTACTCCACTGCCAGCTAACCTGACCCCAGCCTCCAAGTTATAGAGAGGACCTTCTTGTTCCTGTGACACACTCTGTATTCCTCCCTGCCTGCAGAGAAGCCTAGTCAGTCAATCAGACGGATTGCCATGCAGGCACCCTACTAAGCAAAAGGTGTTGCATGCTTTGAAGTTAAAATTGCACTGCATGCAAGAAGTTCTGGATTTCCCATTAATATCCAGGTCATGGTGTAAGAATCAGACAAAGCTCGAAATACATTGGCTTCCTTCCTAGAATAGTGTGAGAAACAAAGGAGGTTCAGCATTCAGTTGATAAATAATGTATAATATTCATTGTTTTCTTTCAGAAAAGTGAATGTACAGAGGGAACTAGCTCTTGAAAAGAGCATGAAATTGTACAAGAATGTTGTCCCAGCAGATATTGGTGTTGCAGCTAAGCTTTTCCCCAAGGAATCTGCTGCTTCAAATGATTCCTATCCTTATGAAGTGGCAGTGCAGGAGTTAAGGTTAATAACCAAAGAATACTGTCCACAAAAGAAGCTTGAATGTATTGGTAAGCATATTTACTAAAATTCATGGAATTTAATTCTCTTACTTAATAGCTCTCCTTGAAGTAGTTAGATTAGATTGATCTTGCCATTATCTGTGTTCTGTATTCACTAAAGTTTTCACTTTGGTCCTTTGAAAATGCAAATTAGCTGTTTATAAAACATTCAGCTGTTACAACACTGGTAACCAGTTAACAAGATGTTTTATGGATTCGGTAGACAGGAGGAGAAAAGCTAAAAACTAGAAGATCTTCCAGATCAATCGGACAAAACAACAAGGAGTGAGGAAAAGACATGAACACATGGGGAAAGGAATAGAATAATTGTGTTTAAAGAAAAGCAGGAGTTAGTTAAACAAGTGTGGTAAGAGAAATTGGAGAAATAAACGATGTTTATAGAAAATTATGTGCAAGTCAGTAATGGGATGAGAGGTAATCATGTATAAGGGAAACATGAGGGACAAATTTTAATGGCCTGCTTTTAATTGTTTATCAATTTGCTGTTTAGTTCAAGTAGTGGTCATTATTTAGAGAATTCAATTGCAGGAATAGCTAAGAGCGGATTGAAACTGTGTTTTTGGGTTCAAGATATATAGTGTGTAAATAAAAGCTTGCACGTACTGTGTGTAAAACTTGACTCCAGTTCTATCTTTCAATAAGTGGCCGTAAGAAAAATAAGCTTATAATTCACTTATTGTTTCAAAAACACTGGGTACCAGCAAAGAGATTTTTCAAAATTTCCACAGCTCATGACATTGATTTTCAAATTTGAACTTGTTTGTGTTTCTCGTGAAGGATAACTTAAAAGCATATGTGGTAGCATATTTTTCTTTGTTTGAGTCAATGACTCTGACAGAGGTAAACTATCCCTCATTCTTCTCAATCTGTCGACAGTCTTTAATGTTGTTGACCAACCGTTTTCTTCCAACATGTCTGCACTGTTATCCAACTAAATGGAACTGCTTTCATCTGTTTCCATTCATTTCTATGCAATTGAAATCAAATCAAGACTCACCTGCACCGATAACTTGGATGCATTCCCTCCCCACCTCCATTGGAGTCCAATCACTTCTTGTCCAAATGCAGCCCTTGGCATCCTGAGCCAAAAACACAGCATCAGTTTCCACTTGCCGGCTGACAACAGCCTGCTTCTCTTTCACCACCTTCCTTCTCAACAATTATCTTCCTACAATTTGTTATAGACTCTTTATCCAGCATCCAGTACTCAATGAGCAAACTCTTTATTGGGAAGACCAAAGTCATTGGACTGAATTTTACCACAGGCTTTTGCCATGCCCTCACACGAGAAAGCAGATCCAGAGTGCACACACGTTGGCAGTGAGACCAGCTGGGGGAGATCTACTATGTTCAGCCTCCTCATTGGCTGCCTATGGTTTACCATTCAGAGAGCTGGCAGCTCTGAAGCCTTAGTAGTCCTACTGGGGGACTTGAGTGCAGTTAAGATGTGTCCTTTGACAACTCAAAAAAAAAAATTTAGGCAGATGAGCTCAGTGAACCTTGCAGGGTTAGTGGAGAACCTCTGGAGGTGAGGATTGGGGCTGTAAGGTTGCTTTTAATGTCTCCTTTTCCACCACTCTGCTTTCACAAAGCCGGCAATCTTCCACATGGCAGGAGGTTCCTCCGCTGTCAGCAAATTGCTATGCATTTGTCAGCTGGTGGGACGGAAATTGGCCCAGTCCTAGGAAATTTCCCCAGAATACGACAGCATTCTGAAGTTGCTTTCCACTCTGTAACAGTGCCTGACTGTGCCCTGCTTCACCTAATCTGCTGCTGAAACCTTCATTCATACATCAATTACATGCAGATGATTGCAATGGACTCCTTCATGCTATGCCATATTTTACCTTCTGTATATTTGACGTCATTAAGAACTCTGATGTCATAACTTGCACATTAAGCAATATCTCAGTTTTAAAATCCTTATCGTTTTTGCACATCTCCTCTTGGTCGCTCCCTATTTCTGTATTTTCTTCGAAACTCGAAACCCTCAATTCCTGTTCTCAACTCTGGCTTCTTGTAAACCTCCAATCTACTGTTGTTATTGGGAGCAGTGCCTTCAACTACCAAAGCCCTTGAATTGCCACCCAACGTCCCTTCCTTTACTACTTCAAAGTGTTCTCCAAAACTTGCCTGCAATCTTCTATTTATCTACCCTAATGTTTGCTTGCATGGTTCAGTGTCAAATTTTGCTTAAAACTCCTGCAAAGCATTTTGGGACATTTTGCAATATCAGTAATGCTAGATAAATTCAAGCTGCTGTATCTCCCATCTAATACAAAGTTTGTGAATGGTTTAAATGTAACTTATAATACTATTGTATCATATTGCTACAGTACGAACACTACGTCTTATCTGCGAATGTGCTGAACATTACTGCAATTCTAAGGAAGCTGGTACCCTGCATGTTGCTTCTGCAATGTAAGTACCGTGTTTGCAGTTAAGTAGACTTTACTAAGCAGCCCATTCCCAAGAAATGAATTGATATTTAACAATCTTCCAAAAATAATTCTCGTTCTAGTTACCTCACAGCTTCCTAGTGATTAATTTGAATGTTACAGGGTTTATTTTGTCAAAGCTTCCTCAGCCATCTCTAGTTTTGATCCTACTTCATTTTTGTGCCTTTGTTTAGCCAATTCACAAATCTATAAAGTTCCCAAGAATACCTGTACAGTGCTTAATGCATTTGTCTTCATCTCTTTTCTCAATATTCCAATGGTTGTAACTAGCCTAATAAGGCTGATCAAACCTTGTTCACTACTGCCAAGTTCTCTGGAAACTTCTAAATTTCCTTCATAAAACTTTAGACATTCCCTACCTTGCTTACCACTCCAGCCTGCCTCCCTGCCCTCACACCCTACCTTGCTCTCTTCAACTGTTACCAAGAGCTTCATGTCTCTGTTGAAAGCACCTAAGGAACTGAAGCCTTTATATATAGCACTACAAATACAAAAAAATTACATGATTTACTCACCGCATTCAATAGTTTTTATTATTTTCAGAAGAACTTTCAACAATTGTTTTATATGCTGTACCATAACCTGTATTTCAAACTTGTGACATGTATTTGTCACCTTTTTCCATTACAAGTGTGAACATTGGAACTTATAATGATCGTATCAAAACTAATGACAGAATGTATGATTTGAAATTTCCAATTATCATTAACTCTTACTTGTCTGAGGTCACTCTTTTGTTCTCCCATGGGGAGATCAGAAATAAAAATATTAAACAATGTTCTATAAAACTTGCCTCCAAAATCTATGTATCTGCCCTAATATTTGCTTCCATGGTTCAGTGTCAAATTTTTGGTCACCTTTCAGGTAAAAATGCTCCTGTCTATTTTAAAATGAATTATAACATGACAAGCGTGCACTGATAAAAATGCTTCTGTCCATTTTTATCAGTGTAAGCTTATCATGTTATAATTACATCCCCTGACCAGTGTGGGTGCTCCAGTGAAATAAAGTATGCTGTTCAGTTGCTGAAAATGGTAACTTACTTCTGCCATTCGTTTAACTGGCAAGATAAACAAAGGAATAATCTCAAATTGAGAATTGTACTCAGCAATTTTATATGGAGCAAGGTTTTGGACATTTTTTGTTACAAGTCATTCATATTGATTTTGCTAGAAACTCCACCTTGTTGAGGTTGCATGTTAAAGTTTGCAGCACTCAAACAAATCATTCTGCTCAACAGGTTGTGCCAATGTTTATTTTATATAAGCCTTCTCCTACTTTAGTTTATTGTACCCTATCAACATTGTTTTCTATTCTTGACTTCCTTTATGCGAAAAGTGCAGTTTTAATTATCCCTTTCAGATCTAATAATTGTTTTAATTTCAACTCGTAAAGTATAAGTGGACATGCTGTCAAAATCTATTAGCAAATCCGTAACCACCCATTGAATTAATAGTCTTGCTTTTGTTGTCTGAACTTGTTCCTTTTTTTCTTTAGAGACATGTACAAAATAGCAGAATTAATGAAGGCATAATTTCAAATTGAGAATTGTGCTCAATAATTTGACATAGCGGGAGCTTTTGTGTTATTTTTCATGATACTTTATTCATATTGATGTTGCTACAAATCCTTCCATATCGATGTTATTATGTAAAATTTTAGAGCACTAAAATAAATCATTTTCATCAGGTCTGTATTCATGCACCGCACAAACATTGTGAATTAGGCTTGTGTAAGAGCTACATTGTAATCTGTCAGTTAAGCACAAAATGATTTTATGGTGATATAGACATGAGGATAGAGTAGCCAAATATAGAGTTGTGACCAGTTGCAGAGTAGCTAAAACATCTCTCTCCAATAACGGGGCCCAATAAACCTAGTAAGTTTTAAAAGTAAAGTTCAGGATTAGTGTTGCAATTGTATTTGAATTTGAGTTCTTTTGGCTGAGCTTTCATTATTCTTCCATTTTGAAGGCATTTGTTTATTGTTGCAGTACAGTTCCACAGCTGCTAGCCATCCTCCTGTGTGTTGCCATGTTTAAGCTATGCTGAAGACTGTCGACAGGTCTTTGGACTGTAAGACATATCCCTGGCTGTTATCAGTGTATTGGCTGTTATCGGTACATAGCCTATTTCCAACAAGTTAAAGGGTAGCAATCAGCAAGCTTGAGTTTTTTGTTTAAGTTCATGTTCAGCAGAAACATTGAGGCCAGAGGTACTAACCCTGGCGTTCATTAAACTGTTAGTAAGGTGGTTTAAGGTGAAGGAAATGAATGGAGAAACATCAAAAACATCTATAATACTAGCAGAAGTAGGCCTTTCAACCCTTCAAGTCTGCTTCAACCTTCCTTATAAATGGCTGATTAAGTACCCAGGTGTCAAATTCTGATGAGTCCGTTGAGACTTTAAAATTAAACCAGCATATCTGATGCTCAGTCATTTCTACTGCATAGATAGGAGCTATGCACCGCAACTAATCTGAATCCATGTCTTCACAAGAATTGTTCGTGAAGTTGATACTTATAGTCAATTCCCCTGCACACTGAGCACTACAAAAGTATCAGTTTAATGTTCTGCTGCCCAAGAAATGTCTTCACTGTGATTGCCACTCCTTGGATGATGCAGTCCTCATCTGTTTTAACTTTTTGGTTGGAGATCTTTGCAATCCAAAATGTTAATGTGTCTCTTTGGTCAAACTGAATTTCGCACACTTTTGATTTTCAATTTTAGTTTTGACCATGTTGCACATTTCAATTAATACTACTCACCTTTTCCTTCTTACACACTTCTATTCGTAATATTCCATTCTCCAACCAGTGAGCTGTCAGTTGTCACCATCCACTACCATCAAACCCCCAAACCCTCTGCATTCACAATTTTTTACATGCCTGGATGTGCTTTTTCTGTGTGAGGTAAGGATGTGTTTTTATGTAACTCTGTCATATAAATTAACCTCTCCATATTGCTTTATGTCAGAAAACGTTTCACAGAAAAGAAAAACTTTTTAAAGAATTGAAATGATTAATTTGGCTGCATTTCTAAAATTAGTTGTCAGTCAGAGGTAAATTTTAGTTGCGGTTACCAGCTCCACACAGATTGTCTATTAGAATAAGCAGCTGAGCCACACCCGGCTATCTCCCTCATTCAGTACATCGTTGTTGTATGCATTCTATCAGCAGTGGTTACCTCTTAATGTTAGAGCAATTGACAGTATCCATTTTTCAACACCATTGATGTCATGAAGTGTTTAAGAGAGCCAATAAATTCACTTAGCTCTTTTCCAAGTCTGGCTGTGCACCACAGTGGAATTATTGTCAACCTCTGGTGAAACACAAGGAGCATGAGACTGACCTTCTGGACAGTTCTTGTATAAATTAACTTTAATGCACTTCTGCACCCTAAATTGCACAACAGCTTTTGTGAAGATCTCATCTCCTTGATACAGAAATCACAGTACAAAATACAACTTAATGTGAAGATTTTCAAAATTTCACAGCTGCAAATGTAATCTGTTGTTCCAGGAACTTGCACATTTATTGAGAGAGTCACACTTCATAAAGAAAATTTAGCCTCATTCATAATCTAGTCAGGGAATTGTCAGGGCTCATGACATTTTTTCTACTATATTGATTGGGTTGATGAAATATATCTTTTTTTATGCCTCCTATGATTCACCACTGAGAGGACACAAGTTACGTTTCAGCCCATCGAAGGAAGCTGCTTCAGCTAATAATGCATAGAAAAAGATGGGAGGGCTAATCTATCTTCAACATGTGGGGTCAGTGGGTAAAAGTAATGGGAAGAAACTGAAGATTTGGTGAGAACTTTTTAGTTCTCAGCATGGAATTCACAAAGACTTTCTACAACATTCATAGGGTTGACTTGATTTGATTCATTATTTTAGCTTAAAAATGTGTTGCTGGAAAAGCGCAGCAGGTCAGGCAGCGTCAAAGGAGCAGGAGAATCGATGTTTCGGGCATAAGGCCTTCCTCAGGAATCTATCGACATTTCGAGCATAAGCCCTTCTTCAGGGCTGCCTTGATGCTGCCTGACCAGCTGCGCTTTTCCAGCAACACATTTTTAAGCTCTGATCTCCAGCATCTGCAGTCCTCACTTTCTCCCAGTTTGATTCATTATTGTCATATGCACCTAAATACAGTGAAAAGTTTTGATTGTGTGCAGTACAGGCAGATCATATCATGTGGAGATAATAGGGTGCTGGAATTATAAAGAAGATTACATAAAAAGCAAGATCAATGTTCGATTTGAAATTTGAGAGGTCCATTCAGAAGTCGAATACCTGCCAGAAAGAAGCCGTTCTTGAACCTGTTGGTACGTTGTTTAAGCTTTTGTATCTTTTGCCTGATGGAAGAGGTTGGAAGAAATTATAACCAGGGAGCCTATTAGAGGCGAAAAGGCAACCTGTACATGAGGCCAGAGGCCATGTATTAATATTTCTTAACTGCACTCACAGAGGAGAAGAATGTTGTAGCTGGGGATTTCAGATGGATTGGTGAGGTTCTTGAGTGTTAAGATTAATTAGGAGGAGGTATTAGATCCTTATGTGGGTGTAAAGGTGCATATTTATCTTGGGCTGCTATGGGAGGCAATTGCTGGAGCCCTGGTGGAGGTATTTAATACTTCAGCCACAGGTGAATTACCAGATAAGTGGTTCTTTTGTTCAAGAAGAGCAGCAGGAATAGGCCACATAATTACAGGCCAGTTAGTCTGACATTACTGTAGGGAAAGTGTTTGAAAAATTCTGAGATTCAGGTTTAATCAACAATTGGAAAGGGAGGGATTGATCATGGATAGTCAACATAGAGTTTTTAGAGAACATCCTTTCTGACTAATTTAATTGAGCTTTTTTTGAAACATAACCAAATATTAGTGAGGGCAACACAGTTGAAGAGGTTTATCTTGACTTTAGTAAGGCCTTTGACAAGGTCTCGCGTGGAAGGCTGGTCCGAAAGATAGGAGCCCATGGAATCCAAGGCAAGTTGGCAAATTGGATCCAAATTAACTTGCACATAGATGACAAATTGTGATGGTAGACGGTTGCTTTTGTGATTGGAAACCTGTGACCAGCGGTGTACCACAGAATTGATCCTGGGACCCTTGTTGTTTGTCATGTATACTAACAATTTAGATGAGAATGTAGATGGTGTAATTAGTAAGTTTTCAGATGACACGAAATTTGTTGGTGCTTTTGGTAAGATAATGGTCTCAGGTTGCAATCTAATATCAACTGGTAAATTGAGCAGAGCTATAATAATCCTAATAAGTGTCAGGTGATGTATTTTGGGAGGTCTAAAATGGGAAACTGAAACACAGTGAATGGTAGAGCCCTGGGAGTATTGAAAAACAAAGAGACCTTTGTGTACAAGTCCATAGATCCCTGAAGGTGTCCGCACAGGCGGACAGGGCAGTGAAGAAGGCATACGGGATACATGACTCCATTACTTATCGTTTTCAGCAACTGGAAGAAAGTGAGGACTGCAGGTGTTAGACAGTTAGAGTCGGAAAGTGTGGCACTGCAAAAGCACAGCAGGTGAGGCAGCATTGGGAGAGCAGGAGAGTCGATGTTTTGGGTAAAGGGCTTTTGCCCGAAAAGTCAAGTCTGCTGCTCCTCGGCTGCAGCCTAACCTGTTGTACTTTTCCAGTGCCACACTTTTCAACTCCGTTAGTCATGATGTAAAATATAGGAGCAAGGAAATCTTGTTGCTACTTCATTAAACATTGGTGAGGTCACAGATGGAATATTGTGTGCATTTCTGGTTCTCACACTCTCGACAGGATGCGATTGTACTGAAAAGGGTGCAGAGGAGATTTACCAGGATGTTACTTGGGATGACAAAACTCAGTTATGAAGAGAGACTGGATAGGCTGGGTTTGTTTTTCTTGGAACAGAGGAGGCTGAGCAGTGATCTGCTTGAGGCATACAAAATTATGAGTGGCATAGACAGCGTAGATGTCAGAATCCTTTCACCATGGCAGGCATGGCTAAGACCAAAGGGCACAAATTTAAAGTGAGGAGTAGGTAGTTTAGAGGAGATCTGAGAAAAAAAAATTACCCAGAGGAGTGTAGAAATATGAGACATGGTGGAGGTAGGTACACTCACAACATTTTAGAATCATTTGGATGAGCATTTAAAATGCCAGGGCATAATAATAGGCTTTAAGCAAGTGCAGATAAATGGGATTAGTGTAGTTCAGCATAAACATGCTGTATGACTCTTGAGTCAGCATAAGTAAAAGGCTTGCTCTGCCTCTCCCTGTCCAACTCTTGTAGTTCTCTCTTACTGTGCCCATGCTCTCTGTTGCTACGGTGTGCTGTATTACAGCTTTTTTTTTGTATTTGGCTTTATTCCTCCTCATCTAACAGCAGGAAGCTGCTGATGATCTGAGCCAGAACCTTGTTTCTCAATGTCTTCAGAACATGCTCAGCCTTTTGTTAGCAGTTCTTGCTTCTTGAGTCTGGGTTCAGGATTCTGCACAGATTCATGGGCATGATTTTTTCTTTAAATCATTTGTAAAGAATTTTAGATGTAGTTTGTAAAAATACAACACTGCAGATTCTGGAAATTTCAAATAAAACAGAAAATGACAAGCGTTCCAGGTCTGGCAGAATATGTAGAGAGAAAGCAGTTTACGGATGATCTTTCATCAGATGAAAAGTTACAGATCTGACTGTTTGTCTCTCCATGGATGCTGCCAAGCCTGCTGAATATTTCCAGCATTTTCTGTTCTTATTTTAAATGCAGTATTTCAGTTGTATAAATAACTCTGACTTATTACAAAGTAAATAATCCTCTAATGAGGGTTATAAATCAACTGTGAATCTCATATGTATTGCTGTTTGAATAAAGCATCAAATTACGATTTGCACAACCAGCCTATTAATGGAGTTGTCCCTTGATTTATAAGATTTAGTGTTATCATGAATGGGATTAGCAAGTATGCCAGTGCTTACTCAGGCCAGATACATTTTGAGAAGCTGCTTTTTGTCTGAGATCTGCAGCAATTTCTTCTTCGTTTTTAAGAAATCTAAACGATATTATACTTTGTTATTCGTATATACCTTACACTGATTTTTCCAATTGGAAATTAGGCCTGCTTTGTTCTTTTCTCTAATCTTTTGAGGTGAAATGTCTTTTACTCTTATCTATTCAGTAAACTGTAGCTAGTTGAAATGGATGACTAAGAAGGTAGTAACTAAAAAACTAAGAAAGAAATTTGCATCCTTCTGATCTATTTAAATCCTACAAAAAGATTCTGAAAGTATTTCAATCAATCTAGGAGGTATTGTGTATGTGATAAGTGATGGATGGAATGTGTATATTCTCCAAAGATGTAACTGTCAACAAGTTAGTAACTTTGCATTCAATGAATATCTAGATTGAAGTAATTTTAATGTGTGGTTTAGGTTACAGCAGTCTCAATTAGGCAGCTGTCATTTCTTTCAACAGCCGATAATTTTCTTAAACTATTTTCATTATTTGAGCTGTGCGAAAAAACAAAAATTTTGCAGGAAAATCATGTTAGTGGTGAGTCAAGTAGCATCATGCTCCATTTTTGACATGTCATCTGTATATCAATGATTCTCACATCAGATATGGTACAAGTTGGAGCCACAGAGAAGGCATGCTCAGCCATTTCCATACCAGATATGTGAATTAATCTCAAACCTTGAGATTAATTAGTGGTACTAACCAGTTAGTACCACTAATGTTTCCCAGTGCTGGCAATGCTGAACTAATTACAGGTGTGAGAAGTTTAGTAGCCAGTTGCTGGCATCTCGAACACAATTTCAGGAAAGTTTCAGTTACAGATATTTGTGATCAATAATCAGGCAATTTAATAGTTTGTTCAAATATGCAGACCTACTTTTATTTACAGAATGATTTATACAAATCAAAATAAAATATATTTTTATAATGTGCAGCTCTCGACAAAACATCCCATCTACCAAGTCAATCCATTGTTGCAAATCATTGCTCTCATGATTTCAGAAACAAACTTCAATTCCATTCACTGGTGGTTCATTTTTAAAAGTCTTAAAATCTGTACCTATGGAGTCAATGAAGTCAAAATCAGCTAGACTGAATAAGGACATCAGAACATAGAACATAGAAAGATACAGCGCAGTACAGGCCCTTCGGCCCTCGATGTTGCACCGACCGAATCCTACCTAACCTACACTAGCCCAATAACTTCCAAATGCCTATCCAATGCCCGCTTAAATGACCATAAAGAAGGAGAGTTCACCACTGCTACTGGCAGGGCATTCCATGAACTCACAACCCGCTGTGTAAAGAATCTACCCCTAACATCTGTCCTGTACCTACCACCCCTTAATTTAAAGCTGTGTCCCCTAGTAACACCTGACTCCATTAGCGGTAAAAGGTTCTCAGTGTCGACCCTATCTAAACCCCTAATCATCTTATACACCTCTATCAAATCTCCCCTAAACCTTCTCTTCTCCAATGAGAACAGCCCCAAGTGCCTCAGCCTTTCCTCATAAGATTTTCCTACCATTCCAGGCAACATCCTGGTAAACCTCCTCTGCACTCGTTCCAATGCCTCCACATCCTTCCTATAGTATGGCGACCAAAACTGCACACAATACTCCAGATGAGGCCGCACCAGAGTCTTATACAGTTGCAACATGACCTCAGGACTCCGGAACTCAATTCCTCTACCAATAAAGCCCAGTACACCATATGCCTTCCTCACAGCACTATTTACCTGGGTGGCAACTTTCAGAGATCTGTGTACATGGACACCAAGATCCCTCTGCTCATCCACACTACCAAGTAGCCTACCATTAGCCCAGTAATCCATCTTCTTGTTACTCCTACCAAAGTGAATGACTTCACACTTAGCTACATTGAATTCCATTTGCCACATTTCTGCCCAGCTCTGCAACTTATCTATATCCCGCTGTAACCTACCACTTCCTTCCTCACTATCCACAACTCCACCGACTTTTGTGTCATCCGCAAACTTGCTTACCCAGCTTTCAAGCCCTTCCTCTAGATCATTTATAAAGATAACAAAAAGCAATGGTCCCAAAACGGATCCTTGTGGTACACCGCTAGTAACTGCACTCCAAGATGAACATAGTCCATCAACTACTACCCTCTGTCTCCTTCCAGCCAGCCAATTCCTAATCCAAACCTCTAATGTATCCTCAATGCCATACCTCCGTAGTTTTAGCATTAGCCTACCATGGGGAACCTTATCGAACGCCTTACTAAAATCCATATACACAACATCTACTGCTTTACCCTCGTCCACTTCCTTAGTCACCTTCTCAAAGAACTCAATAAGGTTTGTGAGGCACGACCTGCCCTTCACAAAACCATGCTGGCTATCCTTGATCACGTTATTCCTATCCAGATGTTCATAAATCTTATCCCTTACCATTCTCTCTAAGACTTTGCCCACCACTGAAGTCAGACTCACTGGCGTATAGTTACTAGGGCTATCCCTACTCCCTTTCTTGAACAAGGGGACCACATTCGCTATCATCCAGTCCTCTGGTACTATTCCCGTTGACAATGACGACATAAAAATCCAGGCCAATGGCTCTGCTATCTCCTCCCTAGCTTCCCATAGGATCCTAGGGTAAATGCCATCAGGCCCAGGAGACTTATCTATTTTCATCCTCTCCAATATTCCCAGAACCTCTTCCCTGCATATTTCCAGGCCATCCATTCTAATCATTTGTGACTCCATATTCACATCAGCAACAGTGTCCTGTTCCTGAGTGAATACTGATGAAAAGTATTGATTTAGTGTCTCTCCAATCTCCTCCGCCTCCACACACAACTTCCCACTACTATCCTTGACTGGACCGGTACCTACCCTAGTCATCCTTTTATTCCTGACATACCTATAGAAAGCCTTTGGGTTTTCCCTAATCCTACCAGCTAAAGACTTTTCATGTCCCCTTCTCGCTTCTCTTAGCTCTCTCTTTAGATCCTTCCTGGCTACCTTATAACTCTCTATCGCCCCAACTGAATCTTCACGCCTCATCTTTACATATGCCGCCTTCTTCCCTTTCACAAGGGATTCCAATTCCTTACTAAACCACGGCTGCCTCACAAGGCCCTTTACACCATGCCTGACTGGTACATACTTATCGAGGACACGCAGTAGCTGCTCCTTGAACAATCCCCACATCTCATTAGTGTTCTTCTCTTGAAGCCTGTTTTTCCAATCCACACATCCTAAGTCATGCCTCACTGCATCATAATTTCCCTGCCCCCAGCTATAACTCTTGCCCTGCGGCGCACACTTATCCCTCTCCATCACTAAAGTAAAAGTCACCGAGTTGTGGTCACTGTCCCCGAAGTGCTCACCTACCTCCAAGTCTAACACCTGGCCTGGTTCATTACCTAGAACCAAATCAGGTTTCTTTTTTCTGGGAAACAGTGAGTCCATTGGGTTTTTAGGAAAGCTCACTTACAGGTTAGTTTCCGCTGATAACAATTATCTGCATGAATTTTTTTAAAAATTCTAACTCAATGGCATTGTGGAATGTGGGCACTTTCTTTTGGCCATTAATCCAGCTCTCTAGATTACCACTTCAATAACATAATCATTGCACAATATAAGGATTTGGATTATTGTGGCTGTAATGATGGTGAAACTGCCAGTATTTGCACCGTACTCTGGAAACTGACAGCAGTCTCTGCTGCCTGCAAATGTGAAAGTTAAATATGGAAATCCAGAAGTTATTGCCAGTGATTCTATGATGTTGAAACCTCCAGAAATTATCACTGAGATCAGCCTAATGGCTGGCGCTCGTTGCCCAATTTTTAAGAATTGAAGTCACCAGAAAATTTTATGGCATTTCTGAAGAGACACAGGAGTTAGTTTAACATTTGTCAATATTTAATGGAAGTTGCATTCTACTGGCAAGAGATTTTTTTGTATGAAAGAAATTTAGACGAATTGACTTGGATATTCACATATCCTTTTTTTTACATTTATATGACTTCTAAACATTTTGTCATTTATTGGAATTTCTTGGAGAGAAAACCTGAGAGGGAGAACGATGCCTTGTCTACTCAGTCTCAATGTTCTAAGCTTTGTATGTAATGTGAGCCTGACGTGGAACAATAAGGGGGGGGGAATCCATGCCTGTGTGTTGACCTAAAGAAACTTTTATCCATCCCATTAAATTATCTTTTGCGATGATGTCCGAGGGGTTTTGTGTAGGAACAAAGAAAGAGTCAATCATCCAGAAACATAGTTAGAACAGAATTGCCATCTCATGCAAGTATCAAATACATTTTAGATCATAAGGTATCAAAAAGCATTATTTGAAAAAGAAACATAATAAATCATCTTCAGATCTTGCAGATTTTAAAGGAGGCTTTCATCCATGCTGTTATTCCAAAGTGCCATGTCTGTGGCCGTGCAGGTAACTACTACACTCATGATTTTGCGTGTCATTTGAGTCAAGTGTTGCACAGAGTACTGGAAAGGCTAGTATTTAATAAGCCGTAGATGTCATAATCCATCAGGCTTTGTATTAGTGTACTTTTGGCATGCTGCAGCAAAGCAAAGGAAGGGGTCACTCAGATTACATAGGATTTCTGGCTTCCTCAAAGTGCTTGAGCCGTGTGATGGAATCCAAAGCCCAATTGAAGGCACTGATTGGTTTACCTGTTAAATAAGTACGAAGGGATTGTATTCATTGTGATCTTTTGTTATACTCACATTGTGATCCTTTGTTTTTTCTCACCTGCAGATCTTGAATATCAGTGTAAGTACGTAAACCCAGAGCAGCTAATATCAAACTTACATTGCACCCTTAGTTGATTACATCAAAGATCTAGATGTACATTAAGCAGCAAGGTCTAGCTGCTGACGCCTGCTAATGGCACCCTACCACAAGACTAATATTGAAGCACAGATAATAGTGCACATACCAGTGCACATACAAATAGAAGATGTAGAAGTGCTGAAGTTATACTTGCCAGTGGCTGGACAAGTTTTAACAGCATTTACTTGTCAAATTGGTGAGGATTCTTGGAAACGGATAGCCCTCATTAAATTCCCAGATGATGTTCTGCCTGGTAAGACCCTCAAGTAATCAATTAGTAGGAACATATCAGCCATATCTCCTCAGGCCTTACTGTTCAAGCCTTGGGCAGGAGAGATGAAGAGGACAAACTCCATCATTTGTCTGTACTCCAGATCAGATGCATGCCTGTACCCTGCCCTTCTCCACTTCTTGATGTTCTTGTCATAATGATGCATAGCCCCCATCATATCTGGAAAGACCCCAGATTGCCTTCCTGGTGCCAGGGTTAAAGACATTACAGACAGAGTGCAGGAAATCCTCAAGGACGAAGGTGAAGAGCCAGAGGAGGTGGTACATGTCGACACAAATGATGTCGGGAAGAAGAGAAGGAACATACTACAGCGGGACTTCAGAGAACTAGGAAGAAGACTGAAAAGCAGGACATCCAGGCTGGTTATCTCCGGTTTGTTTCCAGTTCCTCGGGCTGGTGAGGCCAGAAACAGGGAGATAATGGACTTGAAGATGTGGCTGGGGAATTGGTGCAGGAAGCAAGGATTTAAATTCTTGAATCACTGGGGTATGTTTTGTGGTAAGCATAAATTATACAAGAGAGACGGTTTGCACCTTAATAGGTTAGGGACCAGCATTCTGGCAGGCAGGTTTGCTACTGCAACACAGCTACGTTTAAACTAAGTAGCGAGGGGAAGGGGACAAACTGATTGTTTAAGAAGGAAATTGAAGGGAAAGTTGGAACAAGGAAAGTCAAGAAAGACAACGGTATCAATGAAGCAGAAAACTCAAAAAGGGATCATGCTGTAAGGTTGAGTGAAATAGGAGTTGATGGAAATGGTGAGGGCAGTAACAAGTTAAAAATACTATATGTGAATGCACGAAAGCATTAGAAATATTATGGATGAGCTTGAGGCTCTTCTGGAAATCAGCAGAAACGATATTGTGGGGATAACTGAGACGTGGCTACAAGTGGACAGGGCGTGGGAAATGAATATTCAAGGCTACACATGCTATCATAAGGACAGACTGACAGGCAGAGGGGGTGGGGTGGCCATGTTGGTAAGTTCCTTGCACAGGGGGACCCAGAATCAGGAAATGTAGAGTCAGTATGAATAGAGCTGAGAAATTCTAAGGGTAAAAAGACCCTCTTGGGAGTTATCTACAGGCCCCCAAACAGTAGTATGGATGTTGGATGTAAGTTGAATCAGGAGTGAAATTGGCCTGTCGCAAAGATGTTACTACAGTTGTTATGGGGGATTTCAACATGCAGGTAGACTGGGAGAATCAGGATGGTATTGGACCTCGAGAAAGAGACTTTGTGGAGTGCCTCCAAGATGGATTCTTAGAACAGCTGGTGCTGGAGCCCACCAGGGAGAAGGCAATTCTGGATCTGGTATTGTGCAACGAACCAGAATTGATCAGGGACCACGAAGTGAAGGAGCCATTGGGAAGTAGTGACCATAATACAATAAGCTTCAATCTGCAATTTGAGAGGGAGAGGGTACAATCGGAAGTGACAATATTTCTGTTG
Source organism: Hemiscyllium ocellatum (assembly GCF_020745735.1). Lineage (NCBI taxonomy): Eukaryota > Metazoa > Chordata > Chondrichthyes > Orectolobiformes > Hemiscylliidae > Hemiscyllium > Hemiscyllium ocellatum. The sequence goes on along the minus strand of NC_083417.1, from coordinate 24,402,744 downwards.
AATAAAGGGAACTATGGAGCTATAAGGGAGGAACAGGCCAAAGTTCAATGGTGCAATACCTTAGCAAGGATGACAGTGGAGGAACAATGGCAGATATTTCTGTGTATAATGCAGAAGATGCAGGATCGGTTCATTCCAAAAAGGAAGAAAGATCCTATGAGGAGGCAGGATGGCATGGCTGACAAGGGAAGTTAAGAAACATATGAAGTTAAAAGAGAAAAAGTATAACATAGCAAAGATAAGTGGGAAAACGGAGGACTGGGAAGCTTTTAAAGAACAACAGAGGATTACTAAGAAGGAAATACGCAGAGAAAAAATGAGGTACGAAGGTAAACTGGCCAAAAATATAAAGGAGGATAGTAAAAGCTTTTTTAGGTATGTGAAAGGAAAAAAAATGGTTAAGACTAAAATTGGGCCCTTGAAGACAGAAACAGGGGAATATATTATGGGGAACAAAGAAATGGCAGAAGAATTGAATTGGTACTTCAGACCTGTGTTCACTGGGGAAGACACGAGCAATCTCCCTGAGGTAAAAGTGGCCTGAACTTAAGGGAATTTATATTTGCCAGGAATTGGTGTTGGAGAGACTGTTAGGTCTGAAGGTTGATAAGTCCCCGGAGCCTGATGGTCTACATCCCAGGATACTGAAGGAAGTGGCTCTAGAAATCGTGGATGCGTTGGTGATTATTTTCCAGAGTTCGATGGATTCGGGATCAGTTCCTGCAGATTGGAGGGTGGCTAATGTTGTACCACTTTTTGAGAAAGCAGGAAATTATAGACCAGTTAGTCTGACCTCAGCAGTGGGAAAGATGCTGGAGTCAATTATAAAGGATGAAATTACAACGCATCTGGATAGTAGTAACAGGATAGGTCAGAGTCAGCATGGATTTATGAAGAGGAAATCATGCTTGACTAATCTTCTGGAATTTTTTGAGGATGTAACTCTGAAGATGGACAACGGAGATCCAGTGGATGTAGTGTACCTGGACTTTCAGAAAGCTTTTGATAAAGTCCCACATAGGAGGTTAGTGAGCAAAATTAGGGCGCGTGGTATTGGGGGCAAAGTACTAACTTGGATTGAAAGCTGGTTGGCTGACAGGAAACAAAGTGTAGTGATAAACTGCTCTATTTCGGAATGGCAGGCAGTGACCAGTGGGGTACCGCAGGGATCAGCGCTGGGACCGCAGCTTTTTACAATATATATTAATAACATAGAAGATGGTATTAGTAATAACATTAGCTAATTTGCTGATGATACTAAACTGGGTGGCAGGGTGAAATGTGAGGAGGATGTTAGGAGATTACATGGTGGCCTGGACAAGTTAGGTGAGTGGTCAGATGCATGGCAGATGCAGCTTAATGTGGATAATTGTATGGTTATCCACTTTGGTGGCAAGAACAGGAAGGCAGATTACTACCTAAATGGAATCAATTTAGGTAAAGGGGCAGAAAAATTGATCTGGGTGTTCTTGTACACCAGTCAATGAAGGTAAGCATGCAGGTACAGCAGGTGGTGGAGAAGGCTAATAGCATGCTGGCCTTCATAACAAGAGGGATTGAGTATAGAAGCAAAGAGGTTCTTCTGCAGCTGTACAGGGCCCTGGTGAGACCACACCTGGAGTATTGTGTGCAGTTCTGGTCTCCAAATTTGAGGAAAAACATTCTGGCTATTGAGGGAGTGCAGTGTAGGTGCACGAGGTCAATTCCTGGAATGGCGGGACTACATTACCCTGAAAGACTGGAGCGACTGGGCTTGTATACCCTTGAGTTTAGAAGACTGAGAGGGGATCTGATTGAGACATATAAGATTATTAAAGGATTGGACACTCTGGAGGCAGGAAACATGTTTCTGCTGATGGGTGAGTGCCGAACCAGAGGACACAGCTTAAAATTACGGGGTAGACCATTTAGGACAGAGATGAGGAGAAACTTCTTCACCCAGAGGGTGGTGGCTGTGTGGAATGCTCTGCCCCAGCGGGCAATGGAGGCCCAATCTCTGGATACATTTAAGAAAGAGTTGGATAGAGCTCCCAAGGATAGTGGAATCAAGGGTTATGGAGATGAGGCAGGATCAGGATACTGATTAAGGATGATCAGCCATGATCATACTGAATGGTGTTGCAGGCTCGAAGGGCAGAATGGCCTACTCCTGCACCTATTGTCTATTTATTTTATGTTGTGGGCTCCAGCCCAGACTTGGGAACTGTTTATATTCCCAGCAGCGACCACCACTCCCGTGGTACCTCTGGGCCTACTGCATGATTTAATTGACTCTTTGTGAATTCACTCGTGGATTGTGGATGTTCAGACCAGGTAAGGATGGTAGGTTTCCTTCCATAAAGGGGAATGTGAACCAGATGGATTTTCACAACAGTTGACAATGGCCACATTTTAGTGAATTTAAATTTCACCATCTGCCATGGTGGAACTTAAAATCAAGTTCCCAGAACATTGGCCTGGGGTTTTGATTGCTACTCTAATGAAATTACCACTATGACATTGCCTCCCCTTACTGTCACCTTTCTGAGGCAGAACTTTGCCTACAGAGACGGGCGAAAGTCCTCCCAATTATGTTATGTTCAATTAGTGCAGGGCTGCCTTACTAGGGATTCATTCTTCACTGACCTTTCATGCAAGTTCGCCGTCCAAAAAAAAAGCAGAAAATGCTGGAGAAATTCTGAAGATCTGGTAGCATCGATGGAGCGTGAAACAGGGTTAAGATTTCAAGTATGATATGATTCTTCAGATACTGTTTTAAAGATGAGCAGTGGTCATGGTAGGCACATGGATTGTCTTTCCTCAATTATAAGACTTCTGCCAAATGCAAAAGTGCTGGCACTTTTATTTTGAGTAATCTGAATCTTGACTGGACTGTTGTGCCTATCATTTCTGGCAGGAGACATCCTGTAGTCTCTGAGCATGTATTTTTGCATTTTCTTTGAGTGTTGAAATCCATTTTGTTTGGAGAAAACTGCAGATATGTTTCTGTGAAGTGTGGCTAATATGAAATAATGTTAGGGTAAAAAATGAGGTCTGCAGATGCTGGAGATCACAGCTGAAAATGTGTTGCTGGTTAAAGCACAGCAGGTTAGGCAGCATCCAAGGAATAGGAAATTCGACGTTTCGGGCCCGAAACGTCGAATTTCCTATTCCTTGGATGCTGCCTAACCTGCTGTGCTTTAACCAGCAACACATTTTCAGATGAAATAATGTTAGCCAATTATAATGTTGATGAGTGGCCTTTTAATTAATATCTTGTTGGATTGCTAATTCTGTGGAAAATTATTCGTACTTTTCCTCAAACATAGAGCTTTACCAGGTTCACATGCATTTTTAGGTATACTTGGTGTTGCTCCTGGCTTGCCCTCTTACACTCTTCATTGAGCTGCACTGTACAGTAACGCCCCGAATCTCATAATATGTGTGCTGATTCTTTGTTAACAATCTAGATATTTGCATGGTTGCAGGAAAGAATCTGAACTTTGTGTATGAAGTACTGGATAAAGGTCAAGCAGATCTTTTGAATAGGTTTAAAGTCGCATTGTTAAGAGTTCCTTTCTCCTTTAATACAACATTCAGTGAAATTAAATTTTGAGAAGTGGCTGACACGTTGAGTTCAACTCCATAAAACCTTTTTACAAATCCAGTGTAGGCTGGTGAAGTCAAATGTAAACTTCAAATTAGCATGTTATGTTTTTGCCTCCATCCAGCATCGATTCATGCTGGAATGCAGCAACATAAGTACAAGTAATCTCTTGTTGCTTTTTATTGGCACTAGTTATTCATCATGCAACGAGATAGTCAGTGCCAGCAGACAATTTACTCATGCAAAGTGTCACAACACTGATCTTATCCTCACCCAACGTCTGTGCACATGTTTCAGTTGGATTACTGTTTAGTGATCATTAATAATAATAAATCAGATTTTTCTTCAATAGCTTTAAGAATGATTGTAGCATATTGTGATGTATGTTCTTTGCTTAGATATTTTCAGTAGTCTTTAAGTGAGATGTATAAATTGATTTATCATACTATAAGACTTGAAATGGTTTTGCTTCAGACCTCTGCTTGCATGATACAATGCAAATGGGTGTTTGCGTGAGTAACTAGTTAACCACAACTGAAAATAGAAACGTAAAACCTTCGCCCTCAGTCACGCATAGCTATTGTTGTCATTGTTTCTCAATATTTTCTTATCAAGCATCTAAGCCTAAGTACTTTGGCTGGTGCAATAATTATACTTTATTAGATTACTTGGCACAGTTCTCCTGCAACAAGGGAATCATATCTAACCTTAAACAGTCCATGAGCAAACTTCCACAAATTCTCAAGAAATCTGCATTAGTTTGGGCAAGTTAGATCTGGTTCATTAAACTGCAATCTTTTCCATCTTGCTACTATTTACTGTATATTGCAAAGGAAAGTGCCATTTTGAAAAAAAAAATCATGTTAACATCCACACCTTTCCTCCCTAAATTATATTTATTCATAAGATGTTGATGTTGCCAGTTCAGCCAGCCTTTAATGCCCATCTCCTAATTTCCTTTGAGAAGCAGATGGTTCTTGAGCCACTGAACAATCACAGTGCTGATGAAAGGGAGTTACAAGATTTTCACTTGCAAGACTGAAGGAATGCTGACATAGTTTCAAGTACCACAAAATTTGCAGATGGTACTGTTTCTTATGCACCTATCACTGTTACTATTTTAGGTGTTTGAGGTGACAGAAACTTATTGCTTTCTATCTTTTCTGGGGACCTTATTTATATAAGATTTTTCTCCATTCCCTCCATCTCAGAAAGTTTGACAATAGATTGAGATAAAGGAAATCTTATTGATTCTCATGGCCAATACTTGCTGATCCTCTTGCCATGTTTGATTGCCTGTCTCCGTTTGATTGTTCATCAAAGATAGCATTTATTTTATCTGAAGAACTGCCGAATTTAAGTTAAAAATTAAGTGTGAAATTGGCAGCTTGATTTTTAGAAGGGGTAGGGCATTAATTCAAGAATGTGTTCTGTCAGTGGTACATAGGTTTTTGGAAAGTACAAAATGTACATTCAGAAGTTTGAAAACATATGACCAAGTTTTAAATATGAGAAGAATATTGTGTAAAATAAAATAAATTTAGCCTTTTTATTGAGATACCATGTTAAATTGTCTAGCCTGTTAAAACTTGCATATAATCTTACTCAATCCAAATTTGACTTTCATCAGAGATCATTGTATTAACATTGGGGCTTTCTAAGTATCGTGGATTTTTAGACTATCTCTATTGTTAGCTCATAAGAAATGTCTGGAAAATTAGGTACTTCATTCATGCTTCATAGCAATTTTCAGTCTTGAATTATTTCCCCTCAAACGTTTGTACAGTACTCCTCTCTTCTTAACATCCTAATTGCTCTCTTCTAACATGCAATGTTAAATGAAAGAACATTAAGTGAATTAGATTTTCCAGTGTAAAAGCTGTAAAGTTCTGTAGATCCTTTCTAGTCGAAGGTTACCTTATATGCATTATGTATTGAAATACTGTACAAGCAAATGATTAAAATAAATTTTAAGGTATAAAAATCCAACTTATCAATCCTTCTGTGTACCAATCCCGCAAATGGGAAGATAGGGTATTAGGATGGGTGGTAAGTAGGAGAGTTGAAAATGAGAACAGGAGGTTTGAGGAGCATGATTGCTCGATCCATATAGACCCTGCCTCAATCAGATCATGTGACACCACATCAGCCTAGTGTAATGCAACATTAAAATGATATTCCCAAAGAAAAAGTGCCAATTATAATTGACTTTAAATTTAGATTATATTGTTACATGTACTGAAGTAGAGGTATAAGAGTACAGTGATAAGTCTACAATGTACACATGGTGCCATCTTAGGTACAAAGTTGCTAGGTACAAAATCTTAGTTACAGATATAGAAAAATAGACAAATAAGTTACAAAGTTTAGCACAACAGTCTTCTTCGTATAAAAGTAGAAACATTTAAAAAAAAACTATACATTACAGTCTTTTAATAAGTCATATGCCTGCAAATGCCCTAAGCTGGGCTTTCCCCTACAGGAATCGCTGGGCTAAGATCAGCCTAAGCTCGCCAGCAATATTCACAGCCAGCTGCCACTGCTGACCTCCGTCAGGTGTGCCAGGCCTCGCTACCACTTGCAAAGTGACACTGACACTGCTGCCATCCTTTGCGACTGATTGCCACTGGCACCATCTTGCACTGCTGCCTCATTGCTGACCACCACAACAGCCTTCCTTCACCACTGCCTCACTGCAGCCACCATCTGGGATCACGCTGGGCCCCAGCCACTGCCACCCTTCATTGCCCTATTAGCCGCCTTGCTGCAAAGTCCCGTTCTAGTACTGCTCCATGCACGATGAAGCCACGATGCTGCCGACTGCAACCAGCCGTTTCATGGCCGACTGCTTTGAATGGAATCAAGGCATTGAAGCATAGCAACATAAATGAGGCAACTGAAAATAGGGACTTACTTGATATATTGCTGCATTTTAGCCCATGATCCCATATGTGTTAAGTTTACAACATTGCAAAAATGATATTCCCATTCTTGTAGTAAATTCACTTTTTAATCAAATTCAGATTCAGAGCTTCAATTATTTTCTATATCAAGAAATAATATTCTAAATTTTATTCACCAACTGCTGTCTCTGAGGTTAAATACAGGTAATTTCAGCAAAATATTCCCAACAGTTGTTCTTTTGTTATGCTTCAAATAATTTATTTCTCCGTCTATCATTGTCAGATCACTGATCACTGATCAGGAATCAGAACCCACTTCATTTCAATTATATGTACTTTCAGTCAGTCTTTGACATGCCCCTTGTCAGTTTACAGAAGTAGATAAAATTAAATACATTGTTATTTTGACTGCTTTTCCACCCCTGAGTTTTGTAGATGTCATTATGCCACTTTCATCTCCATTTTGTGCATTGATAAATATCATTCAAAAGTAATGTATTTTGTTTTGATGAAATTACCTATGGTTAACATCCCAGACTGTTACCTTTGATGGTTCCCCATCAGTTTTCACATGTATGCTGACAATACCCAGCTCTGTCAACCCACCTTTCTTATTTTTTCTACTGTTTCAAACGGTCAGTCAAACCTCTTGTCCAACAATCAATAGTGGACATGTAGAAATTTCCTGCAGCTAGGTAGTGAGAAAAGAAAAGCCATGTCTTTGTTATTTATTTGATGATTTAAGTACACTCTAACTAACCTCCCTAGTTTTCTCGACCTCAAATTGAGAATGTCCAAAACTCTGCTGCCTGTATCCTAACCTGCACCAAGCTTTTTTTTCACAGTGCAATGAAGGTTTGTGGTATGTTTACCAAGAGGTTAGTGGCATTCCTATTTCTTTGCAGAATTTGCTTGCACTGGTGTCAGGGCCTATAATATATTTGAAATAGGGGAGTGTAACCAAATATTTGATTGTATAAATGCCAGAAGAAAAAAGCTTGAGAAAACTAGTCATCTAAAAGAGATTTTGAAGCAATGAGGTAAATTATAATTAGTATTCTTATTGCTTGTCCATGCTAAACTGCGTAATTTCAAATTCGATTGAGTGCCACATTTTTGGGGTCATATACCAATCATGTGGCCATATATTCAAAGAGGAGCTTTACTCTGTTGCATTCAGAGGCAATTTACATATGACTAAAAACAGTAAGTTAGCACAGCCATTTAAGATTAATCTATCATTATTTGAGGAGTAACTACAAATGGTTTAGCATCAATCAACCTTTTTGTTATGGTTGGATCAGTTGTTAGAAAGGCAGTAGCTTGATGGATACAGCCTGGAATTGAACTAGAGATCTTCCTAGTTTCTATTGCTCAGTTACTCTCTTAAAAAACTGATTTGGGAAGCCTGTGATTTTTTTTAAAGATCTCAAATATCAGCAAGGTGTGTTCTTTTCATAAGTAACGTACAACAAACTGTGACAACTTGTGAAAATAAATTGTCTAACCTATCTTACATTCTCAAATGTTCATGCTCCTGAATGTCTTCCTAGAACCAGGATATATTTGACACTTGAACAGCTGAGTATAGCTGCTCTAAGTAGGATCTCAACCATTTTCATACCTACTGAAGGTACTAACTTCTTTTTGCATCAAATAAAACTTTGTTGTAGGTGTAAACAGGAATGGAGGAGAACAGCTTTGACTACTGCTGGGCTCCTCATATTTAAGATTTTAAATATTGTGGGGAACAGCTCGTTTAAAGGACATCGAAGCGAAACCGTTCCAATCAATCAGGTTTAATATTTATGAAAATTCTTCTTATTGATCTGTTTTATGTCAGTAATGTATTTTGTCTGTCTTGTAATCTGTTATAGCGGTGCCGATGATCTATTACCTATTTTGTCTTATGTCGTACTGAAGAGCAACTTAACGCAACTCATATCGGAGTGTGCAGCTTTGGAAGAATTTATTCATGAAGGGTAAGACTCTAATGAAGCAACTGCACTCATGCTAAAAACCGTTGTTTTTTTTTTCTTAAATTAACGTGTTGTTTCAACTGTTCTAAAGTCTACAAATGGTGGAGGGTATTTTGCAATTTCTCCTAATTCAACAGCATCAGCGCTAATTGTAGCATCCCTTAATATTTTGCTCAGCTGACATCAGCCAAAATGCGAGTCTTTCAGGGGTCAAATCTTGAACTTCATTGATCTACTTGACATCACTATTTACCAATTTCAACCAGCTCAGTGAAGTTTAACTTAATGCCTTTGTAATGCTATATAAAAAGTAACACTACATGGAGCTTTAGCAATCTGGTTTAAGTTACTATGCTCCTGTCTTGTGCACATGCAGCAGATGCCAGAAGGTAGTGCTGTTGCTTTTTAAATATATTTTAATGTCCTAAAAATAGGACTTTACAATGAAGTTTTTCTTTGATGTGCTGTATATTTCTGATTTAAAAAGATGAAGTGTAAAGCAGCACATATTTTCAGCCTAATTTTAGGTGATGCTATGAACTTTTCAAAAATGTACGAGGCTGCCGAGTATTTTGAGTGCAACTTAGAAACCCAACAACGTTAGATAAATAGAAAGAGTAATATTAATGCTGAAAAGAAATTAGATGTTACACATCAGTTTGCTGTCCGATGTGTTTATTGCTGAAAGAGATGTTCTTAAAATAGGCATTTTTTAAAAAATATTTTCAGACCAAGTGAATGATGTTTCTCACAATAACTGTTAGTTGCATATTAATCGAGTGTTTAATTGTATTCTGGGCACTGACTCGGAATTCACTTGTATTTGGATTTTTAGGAGCGGACTAAACTTTTGGTTTTTGCATTTGAAAGTGGTCATGTTCTGCATACCTCTATAAATTAATGTTTGTATAGAGTGTCTCAAGATTAAGTTCCAGTTATATGTTTTACTACTTTTCCAGAATAGAATATCAATCTTTCTTACTGGTCCTGCTCTTGAATTTCTTCAGTACTTTAGTTTGATTATCTGAAATCAAATGACTTGAAACTGAACAAATGTGAGGTGATGAATTTTGGAAGATCTAATGCAGGGAGGAAGCATACAGTAAATAGCAGAACCCTTCGAAGCATTAACATACTGAAGATCTAGGCACATAGGTCCCTGATAATGGCAACACCAGTAGTTAAAGTGGTCAAGAAGGCATATGGCATGCTTGCATTCACTGGTCAGAGTACAGAGTATAAAAATTGGTAAGTTAAATTGCAGCTTTGTAGTACTTGAGTTAGGCTATATTTGGAATATTGCATTCAGTTCTGGTCTACCAGAAAGATATGGAGGCTTTGGAGAGAGTACAGAAGAGGTTTACCAGAATGCTGTCTGTTCTGGAGGGTATTATCTATAAGGAGAGATTGGACAAACTTGGTTTGGTTTCACTTGAACTTCAGAATTTGTGAGGCAATCTGATTGAATTATGACAGGCATGTATAGTCAGAGTCTTTCTCCCAGGGTAGAAATATCAATTAATAGGGGACATAATTTTACGGTAAAAGGGGAAAGTTTAAAGGAGATATGAGAGGAAAATGTTTTTACACAGAGAGTGATAAGTGCCTGGAATGCACTGCCAGAGGAGGTAGTAAAAGCACTTATAATAGCAATGTCTGACAGGCATCTTGACAGATACATGAATAGGCAGGGAGTAGAGGGATGTGAACTATCCAGAGACAAAAGACTTTTAATTTATAAAGGCATCATCTGTCAGTGCAGGATTGCTGGGCTGAAAGGCCTGTTCTTGTGTTGTATTGTTCTTTGTTCTTTATTTCTAAAACCATACCACTTGAAATAAAATACTTCTCTTTTTAGTTTGGGATTGTTCTGAAGGTCAGATGAACTACAATTATAATGTCAGATATTTGTTTTCATTTTTTAGGTCTCACAATTAGTGGTGAATTAGCCAGCTCCATAGAAAATAGCTTGGCAACTGAATTCAGACTCCAACAATAGTAGATCTGCCTGACCATGACTTCTGCTGTGTGCTCCAGTTACTGTCTTGTTTGATCTGTTGGAGGAGAGTACTTTCTTTTAAATATTAGAACTTCTATGGTCCTTTGACAAAATTATCCTTCTTAAGTTTGAAAAAGCAGACGAATTTCATTGTTCATAAATGTAAAATTTTATCTTAGAAAAGAAAATAATCTATAAACTTTGAAAGTGCACTATTTATGAGCTCAAATATGGTAATTTGTTTTGTTTAGTCAGACTTTGATACCAAACCCAGACTAGGCGTAGTGCTAAAATCAGAAAATCCAGGAAGTATTCAGTGTCTTGGAGAGAGGGACAGAGTTAATTTTTCAGGTTGATAACCTTTTGTCATTTACTGGAGGTGGAAACCCTCATCATATTTGATACGTAACTTGGGTATGCACTTCAAGTGTCGGAACCTCCCAGGCTGTAGACCCAGAGCTGAAAAATAGGATTAAGCTGGATTTCCTTTTTGGTTAGCACACAAATGGTGAGCCCAATTATTTCCAATTGTTCCGTAAATTACTATGATCGACATTTGTGAATTGAGTATGTAAAGGTTTGGCTTCTCAAAATGAACAGTACAGTGTTGCATGTTGAATTTCAGGATAGTGTGCTGATAGTTCAAAGTATTTCTGTCAATTTTTGTTTATAAACAAGCCTATGAACTTTGTCAGTTTATTTTGAAGCTTATGTTCACATTTAATGATGTAGTGATCTATGCATATTTTGTTTATTTTCCCATAATTATGATTTAACTTTTTCCTACAAGTCTTCGAACAATATTTGTAACTTACAACTTGACTGTATTTATGATTCAAAATCCAAAATGCATGACGACAGTTGTGGCAGGGATGCTGTTGTCTAGCCAAGTTGAGCTGTACTCAAGCCCAAATGTCAATTGTTCATCTCAGTGATGGATTTATGTGTTCGGGCACATAAAAATGTTAATTTAAGGGAAGAGAAGCACAACTATCAGTGAAACTTAAAATCAATCACTTTGGAGTCTGAGTTTGAAACTGGCAAAGATCAAAGGCAGCAAAATTCCATTAATGCCTGAAGGATGGCAGCTGAACCGAAACCAGCAGCAATCCATCAGATTTCTAGTGAATATAAACCCCAGTTCACCGTTGGCATTTGTGTTCCAACACATTCCAAATGGAGACTTGAAAGAATGGATATGCCATTCAGATGATGGATAACAAGTTCTTCCAGCATGTAATAGTCTAGCGTAATACAAAGGGTACAGTATTTATAATTCATGCTTGTATATTTGGAGTGTTTCTGCAGTGTTTGAGTTGTGCACTGTCATAGCTATCTTGAATCTGACCATGGGATATAAATTATTGAGCAGTGTGTGTTTTGAAGCAGAAGCCAGAAGTTTTCCACTGGTCCACTTTTTGCTGCAATTTTTCTTCACCATTTCTTTAACTTCCACTTACCCAGCTATACTTTTTGTACACCGCAGAATGTTTTGCTCTTTTAAATGAATCACAAGAATAACAATTTTGAGGGTAACAACAAATGTTTGGCAAAATCCAATTGTGAAAACCAGCCATGGTGAAGATGTTAGTTTTAGATTAGATTTGATTAGATTATTTACAGTGTGGAAACAGGCCCTTCGGCCCAACAAGTCCACACCAACGCCTCTGAAGAGTATCCCACCCAGACCCATTCTCCTACATTTACCACTTCACCTAACACAACAGGCAATTTAACCTGCACATTTTTTGGACTGTGGGAGGAAACTGGAAGAAACCCATGCAGACATGGGGAGAATGTGCAAACTCCGCGCAGACAGTCGCCTGAGGCAGGAATTGAACCCGGGTCTCCAGCGCTGTGAGGCAGCAGTGCTAACCACTGTGCCGCCCATAACCAACTTACTGGAGTTCCTTGAAGGGATAACATATGCTGGGATAAAAGGAAGCTTGTGGATGCACTATGCTTAGATTTCCAGATAATATTTGACAAGGTATCTCATAAAAGGTTACTGTATTAAATAGGAGTTCAGAGTTTAGAGGGTAACATACTAGCATGGATAGAAGACTGGCCGGCTAGCAGAAAACAGTATATGCAAATGAGTCATTTTCTGAGAGACAGAATGTGAACAAGTGGAGTCCCCAGCGGTCTGTGCTGGGCCTCAGTTTTTTACAACTTACATCAATGGCTTAGATCAGGGGAGTGAAGTCATGGTAATTTACTGATGGCAAAATTATAGGTAGAAAGGTAAATTATGAAGTGGATGCAAAGAAGTTGCAGATGGATATTGATAGATTGAGCTCCTAGGCAAAAATCTGGCAGACTGAGCTGAATGTTGGAAAATGTAAAGTTGTTTACTAATGTGAAGAAACCTAGTACTACTTAAAGGGAGAATGACTGCATGGGTAGTAGCTGGTAGCCAGTAGTAGTTTACATAAAGATTGCGACAACCACCTAACATTGCAACTGATACAATAATTAATTTTTATCACAAAAGAGCAGGGCTTTGGTCAATATAGAGCTATAGTGCCTCTTTCCTATCTCTTGTACGTTGTGAATAAAATTTTGTTGAATTCCAGTATTATCACTTATAGACTGATTAAATGGCTGCACCAAGAGGTTATTTTCAAAACAATTTTTTTTATTTGTTGAGGGTATAAGACTTGTGTCGTTTCTGGTTATGTCCTTATCAACAAAAGATTCTTTATAATTGTTCAACAGTCTTTATAATTTTGAACAGTTGGAGTAGTACTTTTCAGTAACATTTTTAGTATGATAATGCAAACCCAATGGCAGGTTTGGGCTCTTCTGTTTATAAGTTGATCTCTGAAAGGTAGTCAGAATGATTTGTACAGAGTGTGGTGCTGGAAAAGCACAGCAGGTCAGGCAGCAGCCCAGGAGCCCGAGAATCAATGCTTCAAGCAAAAGCTCTTCACCAGGTTGACTCTAATCGCCAGCATCTACAGTCCTCACTTGTGTCCAGAATGATTTGTAGTTCAGCTTTCAAGCAGGAGGTTGAAAGTTCTCAAGCAGCTAAAATCTCGCTAATACTTCAATTTACTTGCGACTCAATTTGTTCCATTTCTGTCCAATCCAGCTTTCATCTTGCACCTTGTACCTCCCGTCTTCCATAAACATGAGCTCATCCAAGCCTCTGCTGATTGTGTCCTAACTCGTACCAAGTACAGTTGGTCATCGCCACTGTGCTGGTTGACCTACATTGGCTCAGAGTACCTGAATGTTTCAATGTTTAAAAGAATTCTTACCATCATATTTCATTCTCTCCATGGCTTCACTCCTTCCTGTATCTGTAACCTCCTCTAGCCCGACAACCATCAAAGACCACTGTGTTTCTTCAATGCTACCATTGTGCTTGTGCCCAACTTCATTAACCACACCATTGTTCATTGTACCTTCATCCATCTAAAACCTAATCGAGCTGTTTTGGGAGGAATGTGTAATTCCTAATTCTTCCTCCAGGTGTGTTATTTTTCTGTTCCCTGTTCCTGGCTCAAGTTAAAAATCACACAACACCAGGTTATGGTCCAACAGGTTTATTTAGAGGCACTAGCTTTCAGAGTGCTGCTCCTTTATTACAACTACCTGATGAAGGAGCAGCGCTCCGAAAGCAAGTACTTCCAAATAAACCTGTTGGACCATAACCTGGTGTTGTGTGATTTTTAACTTTGTCCACCCCAGTCCAACACTGGCACCTCCACATCATGGCTCAAGTTAAGCATCTAATTTTATCCATATTTATATCAGACTCTCAAAATGTTGAAATTACTTCTCCCTCCGCCTTTAATCTCTGCTTCAAGAAAAGATAGTTTGCTTTGTATCACTTTCACTGTTACTTCTTTGTGCCAAGTTCCAAAAACATCATTAATCCTTACATTGAATTTCTACCCAAGAAAGAGAGCCTGAAACTGTAATCAGAGCACAACCTCAGACAAGTAGTATCCTTTAAAGTTCTGAACTGCATACTCATAGCTGTTGGCCTCACACTCTCAACCACAACTTATTCAGAGTTTGTTCAAGAAAATACTTGTTTCAGAGCAAGCAAAAATGCAGAGCAACGATTATAATATTTGTTCAATTAATACAGATACTCCATAATAATTCAAAATAATGAGCATCAATTAAAATGAGTCCAAGGCTAGATTTGTACTTAAATTCTAACCAATTGAATGCTCATGTCTTTTTAAACTCATTGTGTTCTAGTACAAAAGAGAGAGTCTAACCTAGCCCACCACTGTTGACTGTCAGTAATAGGAACTTCCCAACACAATTGGTGTGAGGTGTTTGTTAGTTATTGCTTACTTAACATTTACAATATTTGGGGAAATAGATTCAAAATCTCATTGGCAGTTGTCTGTTAAGCTGGCATATTTGTGCATTCCTGATGAAGAGGTAATGCTCGAAACGTCAACTCTCCTGCTCTCTGAATGCTGTGCTTTTCCAGCATGACATTTTTTGACCCTTGTATTTGTGCATTGTATTTATTTCTGAGGGTACGTAATATTATCCTTTTGGACAGCCTGAATTTCTCAAGCTTGATGGAATCATCGAACTTCTGTTATAAGTGAAGAGTTATAACATTGCTAATTAGAGAGAGTAAATACATATTTCTACTTTAGACTCTGATCCAACATTTCAGTTTTAAGATCAGTTAGTTCTTAAAAATATGCAATGAGCAGTGTTTGGCCTAGAAGCTTCTAACGTAAATATTTTGTGGAAGACAGCAAGTATTCATTAAACAGAGTTAATAAGAAATTGAATTCTGTCCAAAGAAATAAGCAAATTATCTGTGCACAGCTGTCATAAAAGATCTTGCTAACACTTTGTCTGGTAGAGTAGGCTAGCTTTTGCAGCTTTACAATTATTGATTTTTATCTCAAGTTATTGGGAACCAATATTTTATGTAGTAGTTGATCTCGTTTCAATTGAATTAAGGCTGCAATGCAGTGGAAATTTCCATCTGTACAACATAGTTTAGTGAAATTTAGAAACATCTGACTTATGAATGCTCATTACTTACAAATGCAACCTCTTATAGGGGTTTAATTTTAAATGGAAACATTTCTTACACTTACGAGTGACTTGTTTATATTGTCCTGCATTGTGTTTTGACTTGCAGAAAAACTGCAGAACAGAACCTATTCTCAACTCAGAGTGCCTATAACATTGTAACTTCATGACATAAGAAAATTGCATACCATGCTAGGAAGGGTGAGAATAAGTAAGATAAACAAACATTGGTCAAACAAGTGTATTTTGAGGGAATATTTACAAAGTAAAGATTGAAGTAGAAAGCTTCTGGGAAGAAATTCCACACAAACAGGAATGTTCAATGGACCTGGGTGGCGAAAGGTTGAGTCTATCATAGAGGATGAGGTACAAAAGGCCAAAATTGTATAAAGGGAACACTCAGGCAAGTGATAAAGGATGACAGATGATATAAAGGTACAATGTGGCAGGGCTGTGGAGGAATTTAGAGCTCAGGACAAAGATTTTAAATTGAGTTTGTTAGAAGATAGGGATTTAATGAGGACTGCAAAAATTAGAATGATCAGGGATTACTACAGTACATGATGGACTTTGAGATACTAGTGCAGTGCTGAGATGTTACCAGTGTAATGTAACTCCAAGAAATGGTCCACAAAATACCAAATAAAGTTATTTTTTCACTCTCGTCTTCCTTCTCCTCCACTTCTACTCTTTGTCCACATCTTCTACTCCTCCTCCTCCACCACACCCCACTCCCCCCCAACCACCACCACCATACCTATGCTGCATCTGGACAAGCATATTAATAACTATTCACCATTCTTATAACATTATGATAAAAAAAAGTCTTGTAATTTTCAATATTTAATTACTTTAATTTCTATTCTTCCCCCAACTGAATAGATTATAAATACTTGAACTATCATTAATATTGGCACACCGCTGCATAAATAAAATCAATTGTTTGGATTGCTCATCACTAAACCACATGATAGGTTTTCTCAATCGCCGTTTTCTCTCGTGGAGTTGTCTCCTTCCACGCCCTCTGAACCTGTGCATTTGCCAAAGAAATATGAAGTAAATGAGCAAAACAGAATTTCAATTTAAGAAACCAGACAATACTTGGCAGTAAAATATGCACTTGGATCTTGAACTAATTATTTCATAAGCTCACGCAATGTTAAAGTTTCCAGTGTTTCCAAGCCACAATTTGTCATGATATCGGTTAGAAGATCCTTAAATGACTACTCGCGTGTCTGTTGTTCATTCACTTATGAAACAGGAGAAACATTGATACTTCTGCTCACACCACTTATTCCAAGCTGGGCTTTTTATCCATTTGATTATGGTTGCCTTAGTGTGGATTTCATTTCTCTTTAAAGTTTTACTTCTTTTAAATTTCCCATTTTGTCCTCTATTTCCGAGTTAGTTGAATAAATATTTTGCATACAAATAAAGCTTAAAGGTGTTGGGCAATTAACACGAGAGACATTCATAATTTTCCCTTTCTCGTCAATTATCCCACACTAAATGCATGAATCACTTTTTTAACTTTTTGATGACAGTTGGCTGATTCCAATTTCTCGCACATTGTTTTATCTTTGGTGCCAGCCCACTGCTTAGTCAAGGTCTGAAGCAATTATGGGTTAGTAATAGATGTAGCAACTGTGCCTAGTAGCAACTGGGCTGATAAATCTTTAGCTGAGAATTTATTTGCAGCTGATTCAAAATCAATGTACACAGAAAATATGATGTAAGCAAGCAAAGAAGTTCAAAGACCATTGCTGGAGGTAATCCCTCAAATATAATTTGAGGTCAAGATAATATTTGCCTTGGAGGGGATTCTTTACAAGAGTGTAATTACCTTGTTCTTCTGCATAGTAGAAGTCACAGATTCAGGAAATGCTATTCAAGGACACTTGGCAAGTTGATGTACTCGGATCAAGGGTGGCAAGTGCCTTTTCACTCATGAATAGACATTCAAGAGTAAAATGTAGATTACTGTTCTCTCAGCAGACTCCAAAGGGATGGTAGTGGGTGGGGAATGAGGAAGATTATAGACACTAGCCCACAACAGGTGAACTGGATTGATATATCAATGAAAAGGAGGAATGTTATATTGAATAAAGTTAAGGGGTTTAAGGAGGTGCAGTAATAAGACATATTTCAAAAGTCCCCAACTTCATTCGTTCCCCATGCTGCAAACTGAAAATGTTAGTTTCATTGTTTCAGATGATCAACTTTGAGGAGTGTATAGATCAAGTTTGAGTATTTTTTTAATACAATGAATACGTTCTAACTTTCACACAGAAATGGTATCTTAGCTTTAGCTCAGAAGCCACATTACTGTTGTGTATTTCACGATATATGGACCAAAATAATGGTGCAGACTTGAACAGTGAAATCAATTTGAGCAAATGAATGGCTATCAAATAAATAATTATGTTTTACAAAATGTTTCTGTTAATAATCATAACTGTTTATGACTTTATTAAGCTTATTCTTGTAGAAGTATGCTTAGCATAGCAAAAGTGCTTCTAAAGTTATGAATTATCTAATCTGTGATTTTGATTATAATTAAATTGCAGAATTCCACTTCCTTATCTGCAAAAAGACATAATAAAGATAACAGATATTCTGCAGCATGATAGAAAAGTCAGTGCTGGCCTCATTAGCTGTCATTAACTGTTGTCAGAAAACAATCTTCAGTTAATTATTGGGTTGTGTCACCATCTAGAATTCATTCAGTGATATTTGTACGTCATAGGTTACTACTTTCTCATAAAGTTTGTCATACAATTCACTGCTACTTTCTAATGGAATGCTCCTGTGTTCATTTATAACTGGGTTATTCATAAAATTTAAGTCATCACATAGACTAGGGCACAGTTTGACCTGAGGAGCTGTCTGCCATATCCTATCTTCAGCAGGATGAAAAGTGATCTTATCCTAGCCTTCCCAGGTCCAACTATGTTATCGTCGTTAATTACAACTGAAGTAATACTTACCATGCTGTACCTTTCTCAAAACAAATAGAATGTTTAGTGCTTTTATTAACAAGGTTTCTTTGTCTTTGTAAATCATTTGCATGCACTATGGTTTCACATGGACTGTACACTATGTTTAAATCAATAAACCCACCAATTTGAATATATCTCAAGCAGCAATTATTAATAGAGTCTGGTTTTGATTTAGCATGTATTGAGATTTTTCAAAATAACTATGCTGATGAGCTTCAAGGCAGAATGTATTCAATAGAAGTGCATCCTGAACTTCATCACTTAAAATTGGAATTTCATATTCTGGGGACCTACAGATTAAGTATGGTCCCCAGGCATAGTTTGGACAGCAATAGGCCATTCATTTTTGCACCGTAGCATGTGAAAAGCATTTTTATTAGTTATTTTATCTCCATAGACGACAAAATAAATGAAATGTTCAGTAAATGTCCCTGAGGAGATACTGGTAAAAGGTACTTCATGGTCACAGACTCAAGTTTGTCTTTTATCTCATCCTGATGCATGAATGTTGCATGAAAACATGAAAGGATCTTGGTTTGAAGCAAATCTCACTGGGAAATGTTACTGTTTCATGTAGCTTTTAAATACATGGTCTTAAGAAATGCTAACTCCAACTTTTATTTCTTTAGATATTTAATTGGTGAAGAAGGCTACTGTCTGACATCTATGCAGAGCGCTCTCTCATATGTGGAATCTCTATCCAAAGGATGATACTACAGTTTACATCCATGTATTCACTATGGGGAATGTTCAAAAATTACTACTTGTTACACTTAGTAAATGTTTACTTTTGTATTAAATTCACTGGAGCCAAGGCACTGTTCTTCATGCTTGTGTAAAATAAATTGAAGCATTACAGTACTTAGGACAGTCATTCTGCTGTTGCACAAAATAACTCACTAAAAAATTAACCTCTGTGTATGAAATTGTTAGGCTAAAATATTGTGGTTGTTTGAGAGTAATGATCTAAGACTGCATTGAGGAAGCTAAAAGTTGATTTGGTTAACTAATACTAGAGAATGCTAGTACACACTGGGCATTGGAGCTAAACAAGTGCATACAGTGTAAATATTGCATTTTCTACCGAGTTTTGATCTAAGATTCTACCAATTTTTTAAGAGGTTATTTCATTTTATATTAAGTTCTAAGTTGATAGAATTGTTTATTTTTGATTTTGTCTTAGTTATTTAAAAGTGAAAGAACACTCTTAACTGAAACCTTATACCAGACTTATAGCATTCTACCTTTCAATGCTACTTTGTAGAATTTTGAATGCTGATCTGAGAAAGTGGAAGGGAGTTAGTAAGAACACAAAGATTTCTAATGTTCCTATGAATAATTCCTGCTTTGTTTCTGATAGTTTTAAAATAATTTTCATTTTTTTTAAGACCTTGTTTCATATATTATTAATGTATGTTATGTGCAAGCCTGAGTAGGTGTACATTAGTGCATGTAAGGTTGATGCCAATATAGAAATAAACTATTCAGTAACTTTAGAAATAAAAATTCAATGGAGAGTATGGGGGCAGGAAACAAATTTTCAATTAACATTCTGCTGCATGTGTCTGATGACATGTCCAAAATTAGACCAACTAGAAATTAAAGAGCTCCCACCTGGAACTCTGAATATGATGTTTCCACTGAAAGGAGGTGCACTTAGCTAACTCTCCCTGGAAAGCAAGATCACAGCTACAAAGTTACTCAGTAACTCATGTTGTAAATCACCTTCAAACCCAGCTGTCTCTTAGATTATCAATCATTCATAAGTGACATCTTGCTAACAGGAGTAGAGCGATTACATACAACAATACAGGAGCAAGTCATTAGACCTAGCTATTCTTTGTTGGTGTCTGTATTCTATTGCAGGAATCCTCTAATTCGTCTTTTCTCCAGAAAAAAAACACTATTTGTTCAGTCTTTCCTGGGAGCCATAATTATTCAGTTCTGGTACCTGTAAATATTTCCTGCACACTTTCCAGCCTGCTTTACATCTTTTTATAGTACATAGCTCAAACCAGTGTAGCCTGAACAAGACGCTCGACACTACAAGTTTAACATAACTTCAGTACCTCTTAAATGCTTAGAAATAAATCCCAATGCCTTTTCAGTGTTTATCATTGTTTTACCCAATAAACAGCAAAGTCTGCAAGCAAATTTAGGGTGTAGGTTTGCTCGATGAGCTGTAAGTTTGATATTCAGACGTTTCATTACTTGGCTAGGTAACATCATCAGTGGCGACCTCCAAGTGAAGCGAAGCTGTTGTCTCCTGCTTTCTATTTATATCTTTCTCCTGGATGGGGTTCCTGGGGTTTGTGGTGATGTCATTTCCTATTTGTTTTCTGAGGGGTTGATGAGCTACAAACCTTGCGATTCTGACATCTTCTTGTACTATATTGCATTCTCCCTCTTTGTTAGCCTTAGTTTGGAGTGGAAGACAACTGATGACTTCTTCAAACTTGAGTCACTTCATAAAAAATTATCTTTTACTACTGAAAGAAGCTTGTGCACTATTTAGTGGATACTGTGAAAGCATATTGAATAGGAAACTCTATCTTAATTTTAGTGAAAAATACATTTTAAGACTTCAGTGAAGGGATGCTTTATTTATTGTCATTTATGTGAATTTGAAACTTGTAATTCAAGTTTCGCAACTCCATAGAGGGATTAATAAAAAACTAATTTATGGTATGCTCTGATCTTCAGTCAATTGTGAACTAATTTATGAATATATCATGCACATTTCAAATATTATGAATGATATTTTAATTATTCACTATCAACATTACAAATAAACAAAAAATATATAGTATTTGAATGCAAAAGGAATTTACTGTGAAAAATTCCAGAAAATTTATGACCACTTTGAGGTATCTGTACATGGTATGGGAATAATTTGATAAATGACAACTTGTCCTGCTGTAGCCTGGAGAATGAATTTAAAAGAAATGTTTAAATGATGTCATCAGACATCAGAGACAAGGTAATTGAGGTAATTTGAAAAACATTAAAATCCACTGACATTTGGAACTGTGTTTTACTGTCTGTTTTCTGAATCCCACTAAATTGAATTATTGCTTTAAAAAGAATTAGTTGCATAATTTATTGATCAGTATAGCTAAGACCAGTCATTTATTATGCCCTGGTCAAGTGCTAATCCTAAATCAAGACTGGCACATAGGACTTTGGAGCCCTTTAGTCAGAGAGAGTTGTTCAGCAGATTTCCCACTGTCTTTCTCATTGTTTTTAATCTTCAAATTACTTTTCTTAAGGGGAATCACTATCATTACTAAAAGAATCCTACTTAACCTTTACGTTAGGCACCTTCACCGATTGGTCACAGGTATCCCTGCTGCACAACATCTAATATTTACAGCTAATGCTCCAGTCTTCACCTGAGCGGTCTGTGGGTCCTGAGCCCAACCCTTCAGACTGTACTGTGAGTACGACCACTGTTCTGGGATGCATGTGCCTTACTGGACATCAACCTGGGATTTTAAAACTATTTTTTGGTCTCCAATACAGCAGAACTGTCTAGTTACAGCCACAAAACTATTTGTCCTTTTCCTCAGAGGTAGAAATGGTGACACTGAATCAAAGAATCACTAAGGTATCTCTAAAGCTTAGAAATTAAACTGTTGAGCTTAGTTTCTTGAACAAGATATCAGGAAAATCTGTATTTAGCAGATGCCAAAGGTATTTCAGGTTTTTTTTAGGAAGCCTCTCAGAAGATCAGTCCTCCATTGTCACTTTAGTCCCACTTCAGAAAATGGTGAGCTCTGATTATGACTTTTGTATTCTGAAGTGTGCAAAAAGCTTTGTTTCATAGCCTATTTTCTTGTCTTGGTTATTTGTCTTGAATTATTTCATACTATTATTGACAGCATTTGTGTGTTATTTATGAATGTGCATTTTGAAATAGATATCCTTTGCAAATGCTAAGTAGTAGTGAATAGACAAAATGAAGTTGATATTTTTGAATGTATGAAACACTTTTTGTAATATGAAATGCAACATCTATAACAATAATCCTTGTGACCTAGGTTATCAAAATGGGTAGGTAGTGAGAAAAGACTGAAGTGCCTTGTGGAAATCTTTTTTAAAAATTGAGCTTAGTCCTAATGTAATTCATATAGGTGTTCGTTGCATCATGTCAATCATTCAAAGTAGTTATGGGTTTGCTGTATTAGACTTAAAATAAAACTTGAATTTTAGATCCTTGTGTAGTATTTATATTTGAAAGTTCAAAGGAATGCATATATAGATGATTAAATTACTGTCAATTTTGAAGTGCAAGTCTGATAAACTTTTGACCTACATCTGACTTAGCCACTAAAATAAAGCCAGAATAAATTCTAACTGTTACTTTCACAATTCCGCTTTTAAAACAGCTTAAGTTTCTGTGTCTTGCTAATAACATGGAATTTGCATAAAGGTCAGTTTTAAAGTTTCGAGTTCATAAAAGGGAAGGTTTTTTTGTATCCAATAAATACGAAGCTCTATTTTCAAATGAGTCTCTAACTAGACATGTTATTGTACAAATTTTGAGAAGGTCAAGTGGTAGGATTAGTGAAACTGCATATATTTGTACAGAGTTGAGTTTTTCTTTCTTTTTAGCCTGTGGTTGGGAAAAAGTTCTTTCATTTTACCCCTCTAGCCCATCGATCTTAGAGTGATGAAAAAATCTTGCATTTGTTCATAGTGGAGATGTACTATTTAAATTAATGGAGTTCTGTGGTAACTGTTCAATGATTTTAGTATCTTCAGAACTTAGGTTTAATTATTTTTCAATTGCGTACTTTAAGTTTATCTACTAAAATATGCGAAAGGACCAGAGAATTAAATTGTTGATTCTTCTGTAAAAATTCATTTTTTAAATAAAAAGAGAATGTTTTCCTTGATTTACATATTTATTCAATTGTTGAAGTGCAATCTTATGAATGTATACCTAGACATGATGAAAAGTAAAAATAAATGTACATGATGATAAGAAAATACTGGCTTTGAACTTTATTGAACACAACAAAGTCACTTTAAACCAGGTTTTAGGTTTTGTTCTGTAATGATACATTCGTAAGTCATGATGTTTCTGAGAAATAAAACTTAATTGGCCAATGATGGCACCTGTTATTTAGGCTAATTGAAGTATTTTGTCAAATTGGTACGTGTCAAATTAGTCAAATAGCGCAGCACTCCAGTATATCCTTGAACCACATGTTTTGTGAGATTCAATTGATATAGGGCACCTTGAGAAGAGAGGATGGTTTGGTGATGAGAGGTGGAGTTGCGGTCGAGGAGGTAGGAGGAGGTGTCAGTGAGTTAGCATCTGGCTTCGGTGAGAATGTTTCTGCGCATTTGTGTTTAACATTACCACTGGAAGCCTAAGTGACACTTGATCGGCTGAAAATGGTCTGGTTCAGGCTCCTGTCCATTCCTGTGTTTTAATGTGTAAGTGAATCATGTAAGTGAAACATATTAAGTCACATTGCAAAAACTAGTAGAAACCAGAAGGATACATCTGTTAGATAGGTTATGCAGACAAGAACTAAATATATCCAAATGGATTTCAGGGTAAGAACTTATGATGTCTAATTAATCCAGATGCCAGTTAAAAGTCGTGTATATATGAACAGATTATTTGTGTGAACAAAAAGAAATCTAGTGGAATGAAAGAATTACAGCTTACAAATTGCTGAACCTGTTTTTATTAACTAAGGCATAGAATACAAGAACAAGGAGATCTTGCTGGATCTGTTTGGGGAAAAAATATATTGGTCAGACCACCACCAGAATACTGCATGGAGTCTGCTGCCACACTATGGGAAGGATGTGATTGAACTAGAGAAGGTGCAGAGGATATTTATTAGGATGTTGCCTAGGCTGGAGGATTGGAGATGGCAGGAAAGGTTGGATAGATTGAGGTTATTTTCTTTGGAGCAGCAATGGTTTGTGGAGCGTGCAAAATAGAGATATAGAAGATTAGGAAGGGCATCGATGGGGTGGACACCAAAACACGTTCTTCCCCATTAGTAGAGGGGTCAATAACCAGGAGGCATAAATTTAAGATAAGAGATAGAAAGCTGAGAGGAGAGTTGAAGAAATGTTTCTTCTGAGGGCAGTGGGAGTCTGGAACTCACTGTCTGAAGTGATGGTTGTGTCAGAAACTCTTGTAACATGTAAACTGTATTTAGATAGCCCTGCATGCAATAGTAATGCAAGAGAATATCAGCCAGTATCTAGAAAATGGAATTCGTGTAGTCAGAATGTTTTTTACTTAGATGAACATAATGGGCTAAATGTTGTGCTGTAAACCTCTATGTATTACATAGAAAATATAAGCACAAGTAGGTCATGCAACCCTTGAAGCCTGCTTCATCATTCGCTGTCATCACAGCTGATCATCCAACCTTATTCCCACTTTCACTCCAAACCTTTTAAACCCTTTAGTCTGAAGAATTGTATCTACATCTTTCTTGAAAGTCTCAACGTTTTGCCCTTGACAGTTTCCTGGTGCAGAGAATTCTACAGGTTTACTACACTCAAGGTGAAGAAAGAAATTTCTCCTCATCTGTGTCCTACAAAGCCTGCCACTTATCCTTAGACTGTGACTCCCTGGTCATTGAGAACAGCCTTTCTGAATTCATCCTGCCTAATCCTGTTAGAATTTGTAGGTTTCTGTAAGATTCTACCACCATCCTCAAACATTGTTCTAGATGTTGTGATATAACCCTAACCAATACTGCCTCTCCGCATGCATTAATCCCAACATCCCAGGTACGCGAATTATGATTGTTTGAAAATAGTCAGCTTACTGCATGAATTTCTAAAATAGTAATGGAGCATTCAATAGCAGAGACTTGGTAACATGGCAGGTCTACTTACTGTTCGTCTACGGGAAGGTGAGGATTGCAGATGCTGGAGATCAGAGTGTGGCGCTGGAAAAGCACAGCTGGTCTGGCAGCATCCGAGAAGCAGGAGAATCGAAGTTCCAAACATAAGATGAGCTTATACTCAAAACATTGACTTTCCTGCTCCTCAGATGTTGCCTGCCTGGTTGTGCTCTTCCAGCACCACACTTCGACCCTGTTACTGTTCATGGAAAACTTGAGGTGGGGTGTGATATTCCTAAGTCAGTTAACACGGATGGATTAATTCCTTAGTTCAGACATTTATAAGGTAATTCTACAAGAGTATTAAGTATGCATACATCACCACTAAATTCTGGCTAAAATGGAAGAAAATACACCGTACAGACAATGTTGTCAAATGATGGGGCAGCCACGATTGTGCATCATTTAATAGCTGGGGCTTAGAAGGAAGATGGCCCAAGTTGACATTCCAAGGTGTCCTCAACATACCCCACATGTGTAGAAGGAGATGCACCTGGCTTTCTGCTGTTCAGAATCCAAAGCAAGTTCCCCGCATATTTAGTTACTCTAGTATTTTTAACGACCTATATTTTGCAAGTCTAACCGGGGAAAGAAGTCATCTTGTGCTGTCATATGGCAGCACTTAAGAATCCCAGAACACCAACAAACGAAATCACAAGTAGCAGTATTAAAAGTGTCTCAGTTATGCTTTAATTGATGGTAATTAATGAATAAAGTCTACATTTTAATTCATTTTTACTTTACATTTTAAATGGAGCTGCAGGAAATAAATAGGCTGTGAGAAGGGACAGACAAGATGTCTTCAATTTGTTATCTGCTAAAACTGACCTTGAGTCTTAAAATCACTGGCACACATATGGATAGAGCCTATGGTGGAGATTTTACAGCATGGAAAAAGGCCCTTCAGCCTGCATCAGTCATCAAGCAGCTTTCTACTCTGGTCCCATTTTCTAGCACTTGCTCTGTAGCTCCGTATGTTACGGCATTTCAAGTGCTCATCTAAGTACTACTTCAATATCTTGAATGATCCTGCCTCCACCACTCTTAGGTGCTTTTACAGGTATTCATTAGCATTGGTAATTTTTTGGATGTGTTGGCTGGAGGTTTGTCCACTTTTCTGATACCTCGATCTCAGAGTCCTGATCCTTCACAGTATGCATAATGTTTTCATTCTTGCATTATTAACCCTCTGTCTATTTCAACAGAGAGCTTCTGTTCTTGCCCAACCCACAGCTAGAGTAATACAATGCAAATGGGAAGAAATTTACAGCTGATCTGCATTTTTTTTTGTCTAACCAGTTGCCACATTGTTTTGGTCATATTATCATTTTATTTCAGTTATAGAAATATTTTAGGTTAGCCACTGGAACTTGCTTTGAGTGGAAGCAAAAGCAAGGTGATATTATAGTGCTAACTCTGCCTGGCTTTTCAGTTAAATGTTAGAGCCATTGATTCACTCTTATCCCCCTGCACCCCTGCCCAAGTTGAATTTCAACTCTATTGCTAATTATAGTTCAGTTTTAAAAAGGAATTTCTACTTTCAGGCAGGCAAAAGTGAGGACTGCAAGTGCTGGAAATCCGAGTCTAGATTAGAGTGGTGCTAGAAAAAGGGCTTTTGCCCAAAACGTCGATTTTACTGCTCCTCAGATGCTGCCTGACCAGCTGTGCTTTTCCAGCCTCTCGAATCTCGACTCCAATTTCTACTTTCAGTTTGGCCTTTAGTTAACAAATTGGAATCAATTTTGTTTTGCTTTGAACTTTTTCTGCATTTATTTTTCAGAAAATGCTGGTTAATTTATCATACAATTCAAAATGACATTTATAATAAAATGTTCTGATAATGTTGATAAATTGGGTTTTTAATTACCAGTGGTG
Source organism: Hemiscyllium ocellatum (assembly GCF_020745735.1). Lineage (NCBI taxonomy): Eukaryota > Metazoa > Chordata > Chondrichthyes > Orectolobiformes > Hemiscylliidae > Hemiscyllium > Hemiscyllium ocellatum. Next base: position 24,375,491 of record NC_083417.1, on the reverse strand, counting down.
ACTTCTGAACACAATGCTATTATAAAGTAACTCTAATACTTCTTGCCTCTAGGTTTTGGTGCTGCAATAAAGGCAAGCTCAGCAAAGTTATATTCTTGAGGTATGGCTTTGTTGCATAGGTGCATACAACTACGTTTATAATCTTTTCTCTGTGAATTATTATTTCTGCCACATCTTCCCTCCAAAACGATAGTCGTGCTGATTTGGCCATGTAACCCCCATTGGATACTCTGACCCAATTTAGCTTATTTTTAATGCCTATTTTTGGCCTCATCTTCATATGCTAGCCATCAATGGTTCTAAAACCATCACATTGCTGGTGTGTGCTGCAATCCCATCATCGTTTACTCTGAGAACATCACTATCTGGCCTAAAAGACGATATTGTTAATTCCTGTCTTAACTTGCATCTGGGCCTTATGTTTTTGAAATGTAGAATTTGATTGCTTTATTAGCTCAGCCTGTTTTGTTTACTTTCCAATGCACAAAGATATCAGACTGCAATATACATTCTAAAGAAAACACTGAAGTAAAAACGAATACAGTGGATGCTGAAAATCTAATATAAAATCAAGGTAGTGGAAATTAGTCGGCAGGTCTGACAGCATTTTTTTGATATTTCAGATTGAATATTTGATTTGACTTATTACTGTCATGTACAAAGGTACAGTGAAATGTGTTGTCTTACGTGCTTTACGGGCAGATCTTACTATAGAGGTGCATCAGGGTAACAGAACAGCATGCAGGATACAGTATTACTGCCGCCGAGAAGGTGTAGAAAGAGATCAACATTAACATTTGAGAGGTCCATTCAAAAGAAACTGTTTTTGAATCTGTTCCTATGTATATTCAAACTTTTTTATCTTCTGCCCAGTAGAAGATGGTGGAAGAGAGTATAATTGGGGTGGGAGGAGTCTTTGATCATGCTGGTTGTTTTCCTGATGCAGCAGGCCATATAGATGAGCTCAATAGATGAGAGGCTGTTTTGTGTGATAGACTGGGCTGTATTCATGACTTGAGTCTCTTGCAGCCTTGCAAAGAGTAGTTGCCATACCACACTGTGATGCATCCAGATAGGATGCTTTTTATGATGCATGTATAAAACATTTTAAGAGTTTTTATGGACATGCCAACTTTCTTTAGCCTCCTGAAGTGGTAGAGGTGTTGTTGTCCTTTCTTGACTGTTGTGTCAACGTGGGTAGACCAGGGCAGATTGTTGGTGATCATCACCCCCAGGAACTTGATGCTCTTGACTATCTCCTCTTCACCATTGATTCAGACAGGGTGTGTCCTCCTCTCCATCCCTGAAGTCAGTGATCAGCTCCTTCATTTTGTTGACGTTGATGAAGAGATAGTGCAAAGACAACAATGCTGCCAAGCACTCAATCTCTTTCCTGCACTCCATCTTATCATAGTTTGAGATCCAACCTATAACTGTGGTTAAATATGACTCATTTGTTCTTTTAAAATTGATGTGTTTATTTTTCTCTCCACAGATCTGATGAGTGTTTCCAGCACTTTGATTTTAGTTCTGGACTAAACAGCCCATTTTTTTCTTATACTATTCAAAACTATAATCAGAATGGCTAGAAGCTCCAAAAAAGGCATTAGATTATATGTTGCCTTGAGGGTTAGACATTGCTTTGTATGGTAAACGTTTAGTCTATGTGTCCATAAGCAGTTATTTCTTCCCTTCTCCCATGTGTGGTGAGCACTAGGATATACACCACACCTTTTGATATTTCACATGGCAGAATGTTTGAATCAAACATGTGGGAATGGATTCCAGCAATTTTGGTGTTTAGTTTGCTCACCATTCTGATGCTTGATTGTCTTACAAAGAATTTTCTTCTGAACTGAGCACATTGTCAAATGTTTGTTCTTGACCGAGTGGATAGCAATAGGCAGCCTTGGTAGGGCACTGGCTTCCAAATGTATTCACCATCAGCTGTTCCTCAATTCAAGGACATTTTCTTCTCACGGTTGCCACTTTCTGCCATGGGTCTTCATGTGACTGAATAGGCAGATCCTTGATCCAGAGATCTTTGGACACATGGACCCAGAAGTCCCTTGAGGTACTGGGATTTAGAGCACAGGATTTGCTTCCTTTTCTTTGTACTCCACCTCTTGAGTGTGCTTGGACTCTTAAAAATGATGCAGTTTGATGGGCAAGTTATCACCATTCTGAACAATTTATGGTTTGCACCTATCAGTTATTAATGTCAATGCTGTTAGGACAGTTGCAACGTATTGATTTTCTTTGGCATCTTATAGAATGCTTCTCAGTTGAGATTTGCGACAACACAACCTGGCGGTGAGATTATTTTTGACCATCCAGATAAGCGGTCACTCAAGCAATGTTGATTTTGCATGAATTTTGCTTTGAAGCTTATGACCCTAGCTTCAAGAAACAGTGGAAAGACAATGGTCTTCCATATAATCAGAGAGATGCAATGGAGGCATTGCTGATAGGACTTCTCTCTCACTCTTTATGTGGTGTTGATATCTAGTCCAGGTCTCACTGTTGTACAGAAGAATACTGATGCCAGCTGCTTTATACTATCAACTGTGTTTTGTAGAGATATTTGTTGTCAGACTTTCATGACTACAGTTTGTAAAAAGCTATACTAACAGTCTCTGGTGTTGGATCTTGGATGATTCCAGTGTTGCTGTCCTCTCAAAACCAAATTTTTAAACTGCTCTCACTTCTTTTAAAATACTGCATTCAAGAAATTAACGCTGTCCAGAAAATACCTGAACCTGAAATCCTGTTTATATTTTTATGTTTCATGTTTTAAAAGTCATTGTGCTGTACATTTCAACCAGAAATAAGTAGTTAGAGGGTTACAGGAAAGTACAATAAAGTTCAGGATATCCCCAGTTTGATTCACGTGACTGTCTTGGCCTAAATCCAGAAGAAAAGCACTTTATTAGCACAAGATGCTGACCAGATTTGATAGCTAATGTAAGCATGTAGTGCCCCTGATAATTGCAAACATGGCAGCCAGGCAGGACGTCCAGTCGGATTGTCAAAATCCCATCAACAATAGAGTAAATATGCCAAAAACTAAATAAACCACCTACGATATATGTTGAAGGAGAGGCTCTGGAAAATGAACACTGAGATACTTACACAGCAACTTCTCTTAAAAGGCTGCAAAGGTATTCAAGTGCAAACCTGTTACAAGAAGGGGACATTTCCACAAACTGACCCCCTGTAGAAATTCACACCTTTTTTGTCTGTAACATCTTTATATCAACCAAATAAAAGATTGCAAAATGGAATCCTGACACATTTGAATCAGCATATAAAATGTTTTATTGTAGTTATTTCAAGACTTTACTCAAAAGCATCAAACTTTTTACTGAGTTGATATTTGAATGTAGAATTAGATGGGAGAAAAAATGGTGCTGAACAAAAACTTCCACGTCTTTTGATGTGAAATCCTGTTAGCTCAATAAGGTTCTGTAGCAAGCTGTTTTCTGGTTAAACTTTATTTGAATGTGTTTTAGGCTTGAACCATGAATTTGAATGCTAATAATTATACCAGGACATTGACAAATCTTTTAGCACACATAATCTTGTGCAGCTTTAAACATTTATTTCTCTAGTGTCAAAACTAAACACATTTCAGAAATGGTTGGAAGCATTACAGTTGTCATGCTGTTTTGCTTAATCGTAAATACTGTCCATCTTGTAGCTAGTGATTACTCACAGTTAATTTACGCTCAAAAAACATTTCATTTCTCTGCTTTGGAACTGGAGTGCTTACATCTGTTTCAGTGAGATTTGCCTGAGCTGGGGATGACTTAATGTAGAGTAATTGTAGATAGTGTCTTTTGCAGACAAGAATCTGAAATCCTTAGTTCTGTTTGACTGTTTCATGTTTTAAAAATCCTTGTACTGTAAATTGCAACCAAAAGTAACAACTTAGAAGGTTACATGAAAGCACAATAAAGTTGAGAGTATCCTCAGTTTGATTCATATGAGAGTCTTGGCTTGAAGCCAAAAGAAAAGCACTTTATTAGCACAAGATGCTGACCAGATCTGATAGCTATGAAAGCATGTAGTGCCCCTGATAATTGCAAACATGTCAGCCAGACAGTGCGTCCAGCCAGATTGTCAAAATCCCATCAACATTGGAGTAAACATGCCAGGCTGCATCATGTACAGAAGACTGAGTAATCAAAAAACATTGAAATATGCATTTAGTGTCGACATTTCAATTGCTTATTTTCTATTTATGCCTAACTCTGAGACAGACTGATCTAGTTAGACTATTTGTGATTATTATTTAATGCAGATAACTTTGAACGCTAATATTCTTCAAAAGTTTAAAAAAATCTTTTGCCATTTGAAAATTGAAATTAAACTCAATTATTCTGACCATAGTCTAAAAGTGAAGATACGCCCAAATGTAGTTTCTTTTAATATAGCTTGTTAGTTCATCTATTCTGCAGGAACATGCCTATTAATATTTTTATATTGCTTGACTCAGAGTTGTTAGGATATCTTTTGCAATGCCATGGTTTAAATTTGGTGACATAAATTGTAATTTGAACAGTCCAGTTAAATAGCTTTAAGTATTGAATGTCTGTAACTGTACTTAAGGCTTGTTTTGGAACAAAATTTATCAAATCATTAATTCTAAGAAAGCAGCATCATTATTAATATTGTATGACCTATTTAGAATTAATCAGCAGCTAAAACTTGGTTTGTTTTATAAAGCAAAATTATCACCTGAATTCTTTTGTTCAATGGTATAGATATCCTTATTTAACATTTTACCCCAAAATGAGTCTTTGAAACCGCTTTATTTTTAACCATTTTGTGGTGGAAGTAGAAACTAATAGGATGCGTTGCCCAAGTCACAAAGCCATCTGATTCTGTTTGTAACACTTGTGATTTGTTAAATATTTCCCTTTTCAAGAATAAACCTCAGTAATATTATATGTCCTCAGTTGACAGTGACTGGGGTATGGCAATAAAGCTTTGCGTGAGATTATTACACACTTTTCTAATTTATTCCTGTTGCGCCTGTGTGCAAATAAAATCCTGGCTCCACCTGTCTTTCTTGGTTCTGTAACTTTTAAAATTTATGCTAAACAAAATATGTAATTTTCCATTTTGAAAATTTCAATTGTTGTCCAGTGTCAGTAGATTTTACAATTTTGTTTTAAAATTTTGGTCCCAGTGACAGTTTCACCCTACCAACCCTTTCAACACCTTTAATCATCTGAAAAACTTCTCTTACATGCCTTCCTAACTCCTATATTCTCAAACCTCATATAAGCCTACTTTATTAAATTGGTCTTCACCACTCACTGAACCTATTGTTGTCCTGTGTTATGATTGCTGTGAAAGTGGACAGTCAATAATCAACTTTCATCATTTGACTTCAGTACCTGAGATGTTTTGGACTGAAAAATGGTTTTTAAAAAGAGACAGCTGATCTAAAATTGTGCTGTGATCACCTGACACACTCAGGCATCTTATATTAAGATAAACAAAACCAACTGCATTGGAATTGCTATTTTAATTAAGAGGCAATAAAACTTAATGAGGCGTCATAAAAATTGCATCTCTTGGTTTACTGTATGAATCCAAGCTGAAATTAATCAACTGGGCTTGTATTTGCTGGAATTTAGAAGAATGACAAGGAATCTCATAGAAACATATCAAATCCTGATGTGACTGGACAGGCTTGATGTGTGAAGAATGTTCCCAATGTAAGGAATGTCCAGAACAAGGAGTCACAGTCGAAGAATAAGGTATAACCCATTCATGACTGAGATGATGAAGGACTTCTTCATTCAGAGAGTTGTGAATCCTCTACCACAGGAAGCAGTTGGGACCAGTTCATTCGATATATTCAAGAAGGAGCTGTGCGCGGCCCTTCTTGCTAAAAGGACCAAGGGGGTACCAGGAGAGGGTGGGAATGGGATACTGAGGTTGCATGATCAGCCATGGCCATATTGAATGGTAGTGCAGGCTCGAATGGCACTTGTTTTCTATGTTTCTATGAAATGGTACAATGGTACAAACGCTAAACACTACAAAGAAATGGCAGCCTTTGAACAAAAGAGAGCGAAATAAACATAATTTCATAGCAGCAAGGATAGAAGCTCTTTCCCCTCTCAAACTCGGTCTCAGTAGTAGAACCCAGTCCTGGTGAAATAACTTAGAAAAATCACTGTTCACTGAGAACTCAAAATCTGCAAACTTTAGCTGGGGTAAAGAAACAGGACAAGAGCTAAACACTGATACTCAGGACATTTCATTCTCATAACCCAAGTGACTCAAGATTTGTATCTGCATTTACTTTCATTTTCCTGTGAGTACATTAAGAGACCCCTCTCCACCACTTCATTGCAAGATGGTTACTTGTACTTGTGTGTGTTGTTTCTATTGGTTTTTTTTGAGAATAGCTCTCCTTCATTTTTGATTTGCTAACATAGTTTTGTTGAAATGTGATAGTAACATGCTAAAAGTAAAACATTTTTAAAAAATCATCTGGAGTGGCCAAGAGGGGTTTTAAAAACCCTCCTCATCTGGTCATCATAATTTTGGTGCTTGGTCAGTGACAAACTTCATGAAAATATTGGAAAGGGGGAATAAATTATTGCTTCAAAAGCTGCTTGGAAGAAAACTAAAAGATTTTCTTGAGTCTATTATTAAAAATTCTAAGATGTCTACGTTTGTAGCTAATGCTTTTACAAGGAGGTTAAAATAAGTTACAAAATAAAAGCGTTATCTTTGGAAGAATTAAAAGGGATAGTTAAATATGCAGTTCCACACAAAGCCAGGAAAACATAAATTTGAAAATGGGATGTAAAATGTGGACCTAGAAACTGAGGATAATAAGGCAGATAGATTGAATTCCAAAAGAGGAAAGAGAAATCTAAGTACTTAAGGAATAGAATTATAGAATCCCTATGGTGCAGAAAGAAGACATTTGATCACTAGGTCCATGCCAACCCACCAAAGAGTGTCCCATCCAGATCTAGACCCATAACCCTGCTTTTACCATGACTAACCCATGTAACTTGGACAGCCCTAGACACTACAGGACAATTTAGCATAACTAATTCACCTAACTGTGGCCCAAAATGGCAGAAATTCTGGCTGATGACTATGAATTAACGCTCAGATCCATAAACTTGGGAAAGATGAAGAGTAACATTTTTACACTGGGTGGTGTTTATACGGAAGTAGTTACCAAAGAAAGTGGTGGAGATGGATACAATTGCAACATTTAAAAGGCATTAGATGGACACGTAAATAGGAAGGGTTTAAAAGGATATGGGTCAAATTCTGGCAAATGGGACGAGGTCAGAATGGAATGTCTGGTCAGCATGGATGAGTTGAGCTAGAGAGCCTGTTTCCATTGCTGTATGATTCTATGACAAAGACTCTATGTGTCTTGAAGTTGTCACAGCTCAGAGATAGATGAGGGTGAAGTACCGCAGAGATGAGCTATAGAAATAAGGCCAGTCAGAGAATGCAGGATTGCCTCTGGGTGTTAAAAGAAGTTAGTCAGATGGAAGTCAAGCGAAAAACTGCCTCAAGTGCTTATGCTGCAAGAAACCAACAAATGTAAAGGAAAATTGATGAATTCAGCTTGCCCCAGAAATTAAACCTACAAATCCAATGTCTGTAATGTTTAGGGTAGTCAGCGCCTGTTCAGACATAACTGTGCACTAACATGGATCTCAGGAATTTATATCACAAGGAATGGTGATCATAGACTGCTTAAAGCATCCAGAAAGAAACCAGCATTCTCTAAGACTCTGGGTATTCACAGAACTTACAAGTGAAGAAAATACAATTTTCTATCTGGAAGCAAATTAAATTCCATGGTGCTGATAAAAGGGCTAATGGAAAGAGTATAAAGGAGCCACACATCAATATTTATTTAGAAAGTGAACTTGTTCTGAGTCTGGTATCGTCCAATGCCAGGGATAAATATGTTATTGTGGAATGACTTGGCCGTTTGAAAAACATATCTCTCAAACAGTAAAGGGACAACACAGAGAAGCTAGGAAGGCTGGAGGAATCTAGCAGCAAGTAGCAGCAAAGCAAGGAACTGAAATAGGTTCAGATGCCCTGCAAGGGCTACAGGGTTTGAAGCAGACTAGAAATGGTCACATGATTTAAACAGGGCTGAATTCAAGCAAGACATGCCTGTAACATCAGCACCCTGTTTAACTCCACCAACCTTCAGGGATGCCATTAAATTACTCTGAATCCCTAAAGATTGCACGTCCAAAGTTAAACTGTACAGTGTCTTCACAATTAGCCAAAAATATACTCTCTAACTGATATGGAGGTGCCAGAATTGAAATGGGTTAGGCAAGGTCAAAAATCACATGACACCGGGTTATAGGCCAACAGGTTTATTTGAAAATATAAGCTTTTGAATCCTCGATCCTTATTCAGGTGCTCGTGACAGAGGGAGCAGCTCTCCCTCACTAGCACCTGAAAAAGGAATCAGACTCCAAAAGCTTGTGTTTTCAAATAAACCTATTAGACTATAATCTGATGGTGTGTGATTTTTGACATTATAACTGAGTTATTCACACTAATATTTGCTTAAGTCTCTCACATGAGTTCAAATATCTTAATTCTCTATCACTTGGAAAACTTGTTTATTTCTTCTTCAAATCACAATGTGATTGTATTACATGATAAGCTTAAATGTGGAAAGTATTTTTCTCACACTCTCATTTAAGACATTTTTATTGTCTCATGCTATAGGAACGATATTATTAAATTGAAGAGGGTTCAGAAAAAATTGCCAGGAATGGAGGGTTTGAGTTTAAAAAAAAATAGGCTAGGATCTTTTTCACTAGAGTGTGGAGGTTGAGGGGTGACCTTATAAAGGTTTTTAAAATCTGGGGCCTAGATAAGATGAATAACAAGGGTCTTTTCCCTGGGACAGGACATCAAAAGTAGGGGGCATATTTTTTGAGATGAAAGGAGAAAGGCTTAAAAAGGACATGAGAAGCAACTTTTTTTTCCACAGGGAGTGGTTTGTGTGTGGAATGAACAGCCAGAGGAAGTGGTGGATGCAGGTACAGATACAATATTTAAAAGACATTTGGATAAGTTCATGAATGGGAAAGGTTTGGAGGGATATGGACTAAATGCAGGCAAGTGAGACAAGTTTAGTTTTGAAACATGATTGGCATAAATTAGTTGGACCGAAGGGTCTGTTTCCATGCTGTATGACGCTATAACTCTATGTGAGTAAAGGTGAAGTAAGATCTGAAAGGGGTTAAAACAGCCAAAGTTAGTTTCAAAAACAATAAGATAAGATCAGGAAAGGTGAGAAAGGATGTCAAAATGAAGCCCAACATCTGGTTAACAGATATCTGCATGGTAAAATTTCAAGAAGGCCAATAAAGATCTCAAACAGGCCAGGCAAACCTAAAAGTGAAGCCTCACTTAGTGGAAAAGCTTACAGGGGGCTTTGGCAGAGGTTGAAGATTCATCTGATGGAACATTCATTCTTCCCCACCAGGGAAGGTGGAATAAGTTAGGGGAAAATCCATTCACAAAATAAAAGTAAAGGGACCACATCCCAGCAGACCTCACTGTCAAAGAGTACCAGGATTTAAACACACAATTACTGAGTAGGGAAATCTAAGGAACAGAATGGAATCTCAGACCTCAACTTATCAGGTTGAGTAACTTAAAGAAGTGTAAGTGCATCCTCCAATTTTGGTAAAAAAAAACCAAAGCCCTGTACATGGAATGTAGAATTAGGCAGCAAAAGGTTAAAACTTTGGACTACAGGACAGTGAAGAAGTCTGACTGCTAACACCAAAGCAAGTGGTGAACCCAGGTTAAGACAACGAGAGTGAAAGCATGATGTCTGTGTTTTTTCCCCATGTTTTTATGTTGATATTTTTTATTTTGACCCTGTAATGGAATGCTAACCATAAACATAAAGGCAGAATATTGTTCACATCCTTACTTCTTGGTGGAGGGATTTACGACTATAGTGAAAATAGATTACTGTGACAATATAATGGCTTCAAGAGGTGTATTTTACCTGAGTTTATTTTTATGGAGAAAGTTTGAGATAGAGGTGAAGAGCAATCTGCTCCAAAGCCAGTAGAATAAATAGCTTGTGAGGCCTTGGTTTTTTTCTAAATTGGAACAGTAGAAGCAGCCTGAATGGGTGGGGTCAAGCTCCCACAGAATCAGGATTTTTACTTTCAGCAGTTGCTGGGGTCTTGAAGCTGAATATAAAGCTCTTGTTCCTCTCTCTGTTACAGCTAAAAGCTGGGGTTCTCATCCTGCTCCTAGAATTGCATATGAGACAATCTACTTTACTGAATGTGTCTTTGGCATGAGTATGTTTATGGGATGGTACTATGTTGGAAAAGTTATTTAGTAGCAGTTAATATACATTATTTTGTTAAGCATATCAATAGAGTAACAGTTCAGCCAATCCTTTTAATTGTAATGTATGAATAAAGTGTGTTTTTTTTAAGTCTGGTAGTTTGACCATTTGAATTGCATCTGGAACACGATGCCTTACACTTATCTTTAAAATAAGAAAAAGTTAGGATCTAGGCTATCTTCTTAATTTATTTCGAGGGGGGTTTGTGTGGGTCAATAACATTACCAATTTCATCAGTTGACCTTAATATCTGAGATATTTGTGAACTCAAAACGTTTTCTATAAAAGGGCAATGCTGTCCAAAAATGGCTGCTGTGATCACCTGACAGGACAAGCAACCCACATAGAATATATAAAACCAACAGCCTTGGAAGTATCATCTTAATTAAAAGGCATTGAAATTTGGTGAGGATGAATTTGCATATCTCGTTTTACTTACAATTGCATGATAAGTTCACATGATGAGAGATGAAAAGTTACCTACAATTGTCCAAATTTTGGCACAGATACTAGAAACTACAAAAGAACTGTATGTGAATCATTGAACAAAAAGAAAGGGAAAGCAACACGGACTGATACTGGAGACTCTTGTCTCTCTCACTCTCAGTTTCATTCCTAATCATAAAAACCAGCATCAATATCAAAACAACCTGGAAAAATCACTGTTCAATGAGAGCTCAAGATGTATAAACTTCACCACTGTTAAAGATACAGGACAGCAGCTAAACTCGGATCTTTGCATTCTCATAACCAAGTCAACCTTAATTCCTGTGACTGCATTTGCTTTTACTCTCCTTTTTGTATTGGGCCTTCCTCCACATTGCCTTTCTTTGTACCTCTACTTTTTTATGTCATAGAGTCAGAGATGTACAGCATGGAAACAGACCCTTCATTCCAACTGGTCCATACCAACCAGGTATCCTACTTAATCTAGTCCCATTTGCCAGCACTTGGCCCATATCCTTCTAAATCCTTCCTATTCATATATCCAACCAGATGCCTTTTAAATGTTGTAATTGTACCAGCCTCCACCATTTCTTCTGGCAGTTCATTCCATACACACACCACTCTCTGCACGAAAAGGTTGCCCCTTAGGTCCCTTTTAAATTTTTCCCCTCTCACTCTAAACTAATGCCGTCTAGTTCTGGACTCCCCCAACCCCGGGAAAAGACATTGTCTATTTATCCTATCCATGCCCCTCATGATTTTTTAAACCTCTATAAGGTCACCCCTCAGCCTTTGATGTTCCAGGGAAAACAGCTCCTACCAATTCAGCCTCTCCCTATAGCTCAAATCCTCCAATTCTGGCAACATTCTTGTAAATCTTTACTGAACCCTTTCTAGTTTCACAACATCCTTCCAATAGGAGGAAGACCAGAATTGCACACAATATTCCAAAAGTGTGTTTAGTGCAGCATTTTTTAGGATACTGGGTAACAAAACCCCACTTGCTTTCACTCAGGAAAATCTTTGGCATTGTTTCCTCATTTCTGATCTGGTTATTTGTATTTCGTTAATGTGTGATAGTTGTGCGTTTAAAAAATTTAAAAGTTGTGACAATCTGAGAGGGGGTTAAAAAGAAAGGAGCCACGCCACCCCCCCCCCCCCCGCCCCCCAGCCCCCACCCCAACCCCCAACTCCTCAGCTGATCCTAACATCCCTGTGAATTTCTGCCCTTTTTCATATCTGACCTAAATTGGATGTATGACTCCTGATTTCGCCACCTCAGCCCTTTAGGAATATGGTTAAAATATGGAGACCCACTTCATGGGGTACTAGTCACAACCCTCTAATTTGTTTCCATAGACATTATCATTACGTTCGGCCTCCCAACTCCAAAGAAACTCCTGACCCTTGAGGGAATCTGTGGAACCAAAACTGGTAGATTGCAGACCAGAAATGTGGGATTCCTTTGAACTGAAACATAAAATGATTTTAATAGAGACAGCCAATTTCAAGATATCTGATTAGAAAGTGTCAGGTTGTGTTCTGAAGCAGTACTTTGCGCATTCTGGGCAGTCATGTATGTTCCTGCCATTTATAAAAACAGCTCACAATAACCAATTAACTGTGTGTGTGCGCGCGCGGAAATATGGCTGAAAATAAAGAATCTGATAAAAAGGTTAACAAAGGCAATGTTTCATTTTTCGACCCAGTCATCAGTCCTTGAATGATCTAAGGGCCTGGCACCAGGTACTGTATATTTTTATCATTAACCATAATTTGCATATTTCTTCAAACCCGTCAAGGCAAATGTGCCTTTCTTGTGCAGACACCTGTTGTTGAATAAGGGTGGATCCTGCATGACTGACAAAGTATAAATACAACTCACTTTTATATCTTGTCTAATCCTCAGATATAGGTTTGTTATTGCATTGGATCACTAAGAATTATCATCTACAAAAACAAAAATCTTCAGGGTTTTTTTTTCATGCCTTCAGTACGAGTGTATCTACATTTTTGTTTCTGGGGAAACCAACATCTATCAAGGCCTACCCAAAAAAGTTTAATTGAGCTGACCCATAAAAATTCTTGCTGGACTTTTAACTCTCTTCGTCACATTAGTATTAGCTTATTTAACCAAAAGAAATTCTGACTCAACCACTGCTGGCTTAGCACAGCATCTGCTGCATAAACTCAAAAAACCCTGCCTTTGTTTTTTTTTCATATTAATCATGGGGTGTGGGCATTCTTAACTTGGCCAACATTCAGTGCCTCTCCCTAATGGTGGTTCCCATGTATCTGCTGTCCTTGTCCTTCTATCTGACTAAGGTCATGGGTTTAGAAAGTGTTGTCTGAGGGAGTCTGGGTGTGTTATTCCCGAGCATCTTGCAGCTGGTATATCTTGCTGTCAATGTCACTGTGCTTTAGTGGTGGAGGGAGTGAATATTGAAGGTGGCGGATTGGGTGCCAATCAAGTGGGCTTCTTCATCCCAAATAATGTCAAGCTTTTTGAGTGTAGTCCTGCAAAGGAGTGTAATCCAGGAAAGTGGAAGATATTCCATCACATTCCTGACTAGTGCCTTGTAGTTGGTGGACAGACTTTGTGGAGACAGGAATTGTGCTTCAGGATTTCCAGCTTCTGACCTATTCATCTCATCACATTAATTATAAAGCTGGTCCAGTTGTTTTTCTGGTCAGTGATAATCCCTGGGACATTGATAGTAGCGAAAGGTGTGTGGAGTGTAATAGTTTGCTGATTGACTATTGAATTAGGTTTGTTTGATGGGAAGGACAAGAAGGCATAAAGTTTCTGTTGGAGGAGTTAAACAGTAGTTTACACTTACCTTAGGTGCAGTGAGTTTTGATGACTCTGTGCTGGACCTCTCTAGCATCCAGGTATGTGGGTGGAGGACACATAAGCACATCTGGCTCCTGCTCCAACCTTCAAACACCCTCTCCTATAGCTGCCAATGTAGCAATGAAGGCTTCGAGCAAGTTGACATGCTCCAAGTCATGTGAAAGTAACTCCAAAATGTTGTACTTTTCATTCAAGATAGTGATTTCAAGATGACTGGAGTAACCACATAAACAAAATTCTTTCGATCGTGTCTAAAAAGCAAGCTAGCAGATTTCAGTGTTTGAAGATACGCCAACATATGAACTTCAATAACCAACCGGATTCAACCCGACCATCGACCAATCTGTCTCCACATATCCCTACCTCACCACCCTGCCCTGCCATCCCCTTTATCTGCAGCTCCTTTTACACTCAGCCCTAGTCCTGAAGAAGGGTTACACCCAAACCATTGACTCCTCCACCTCCCGATGCTGCCTTCTGCATGTCTACTTTGCACTCCAGCATCTGCAGTTTTTATGTCTCCCGCTAAAGCCAAATGGCAGATTTAGAAACAGGCTTATTTGGATCTTTCAATATACTAATTATATTCCTGACAGTTAAATCTCTCCTTGCTGCCAAATCTAGGCTATGGGGAAACACAGAAATGGGGAGGGCATAAAGTTTCCAACCAGATGTAGGTTACTGGGGATTTCACCCAATGCCGACAGCTGTGACAATTTTCTTTTCCCTGTTAGAATTTTTCCTTTGTTATTCAAGCATGTGAAACAATACAACTTTAATCAATGCAACTCTCACCTCAGGTAAATCTGTGGGGGTGAGGGTAGCTGAAAGCAGCCAGGTTTCCAGATTAGGGAACTATCTGTAAGTTCCCTTTAGAACCTTATCACTGTTCCTTCACTGTCACTGAGTCAAAATCCTGAAACTCTCATCCTAATAGCAATATGTGTGCCCCTATACCACATTGACTCAGCAGTTCAATAAGTCAACTCATCATCAGCTTCTCCAGGATAATTAGGTTTGGGCATTAAATGGACAATTATGCCAACAACCTGTGAATGAAAAGAAATCCAAGCCTGGTCAAAGCATTCACCATGAAATGACAGCTCCAAATGAATGCTAGATGTAATGAAGTCAGGGTTGTGAACATAAGGAGCTCAGGTAAGGTCACAATTCATTGGATGAAGGCCTTATGCCTGAAATGTCAACTCTCCTGTTCCTCAGATGCTACCTGACCTGCTGTGCTTTTCCATCATCATACTCTCAATTCTGATCTCCAGCATCTGCAGTCCTCACATTCTTCTAGTTGATTTTAACCTTACTGTGAAGCCTCTTCCAAGGCTGCCTACCTTGAAGAAGTTCTACTCCTTTCTCCACAAGGACCTCAGTGAGTCTCTCTTTCTCACTGCAACCCCCGGGTCATCTCCTCTGCCCTGAAGCTCTTCAGCCACGTCCTGATGCAGACTCACTACCACAGCCACATCTCTTTCCTCAGTGCTTTCCTATGGAACCAACTGATTCCACATGGACTTCAGGCTACATTCAGGCCATCACAATATGGACCTGAGCAGGACAACCAGTACCTACTACAAATCCAAAACCTCCAAAAATGGTTCTTCTTCTGGATCCTCCACTCCACACTTGCAGCCATGCGCCGCCACCTACTCTATCTACAGTCAGCCCTGTCCCAGCTCAGGTCTACATGCTCGTTCCTGATGAAGAGCTTATGCCTGAAACGTTGATTCTCCTACTCCTCGGATGCTGCCTGACCTGCTGTGCTTTTCCACACTCTCGACACCAACTTATTTGAATAAAGATCATTGTTTGTACAGTATTATTATGAGCACTAAGTAAACATCCTGTATAAGAAAGACAGAGAAGCTGCAGAAAGTAATAAACAAATTAAGTGAATGACCAATAAGATAGTAGTTTGAATATAGTATGGCAAAGTGTGAGTTTATTGGTTTGTCGGCAACCCCCTCAGGTGACAGTGATCACAGTGAGTCACAATAATTCTTTAAAACTCTGATTCCATCAAGACAGGTTTCAGTTCGCCTCTCCATCAAAACATTCCAACTTAGACTGCCCCGATGACTTCTCCCATTCCAGTACTCAGTTTCCCACTGGATTCACATGGCTGCTTAAAAGTTTCACTGTCCATTCCTGAGCAGACTACTTCCTTTCAGCCCCATGGAGGTGATAAGTGCCCCGGTCCTTCTGTGAGCCTCAGCTGCCCAACAGCATGAAGCCAGCACTGTCTACCACTGTTTTAGCTCTCAATGGGTTTCTCTGAGCCCCCTGCACATGGAGCTACCAAATGATCCCAGGATTGCACAGAGATTCCAGCCTCCTGGAGCTAAGAGCCTACGGAGCTAACACCTTCTCCTATGCTTGCTCTGATTAAACTGACTGACCACTGACCCTTGAATTGATCCGTGTGGCTTGTTAAACCCTTCAACAGGTTTCCCCCCACCCCCCCCCCCTCCCCTCTTGTTCCTAGGCAGGATCAAATACGTCAACATTCTGAATATTTTGGACTTGAAATTTTACTAGTTTCCAATAACTGTTACTTTCAACAGCTGCTGGTTTACTGCACACACAGTCTGCTATTTAAGGAATAATATATTTGTATTCAAGCTGATGTAGCAGAAGTTCATAAGCTTGATGACTATGATGGGAGAGTTGTCTTATGGTGAGAAGCAGAGTAAATTGAATCTATACTCTCAGGAGTTTAGAAAAATGGAAAGTAATTTCATTGCAATATATAAGATTCTGAAACAGTTTGATACGGTAGACACTGAGAGTGCTATGATCCCTGGGGAAGGGGTGGGGGAGAAATTTGGGTGAGTGTCAGAGAAACTTAGGGTTATAGATTAGAGCGGTGCTGGAAAAGCACAGCAGGTCAGGCAGCATCCGAGGAGCAGACACATCGACGTTTCTGGCAAAAGCCCTTCATCAGGAATGGAGGCAGGGAGTCTCCAGGGTGGAGAGTGGGGGTGGGGATGGAGATGATAGGTCAGAGAGGAGGGTGGGGGACGTAGAGTTATAGTCCAGCATCTAAGGAAGTGTGTGCTGGCGTTTTCAGAGGAGGTTTACAAGAATAATCTCAGGAATGAACAGCTTGTCTTATGAGGCGCAGTTAAAATCTCTGGGCCTATACTCAATGGAGTTTAGAAGGATGAGTGAGATCTTACTGATTGCAACATACAGAATACTGAGAGACCTGAATAGAGTGGAAGTGGAGCAGATGTTTCCATTAGTAGGAGAGACCAAGAGACAAGGCACAGCCGTAGAGTGAAGGAATAATCTTTTAGAACTGAAATGAGGAGGAATTTCTTCGGCTAGAGGATAGTGAATCTGTGGCATTCATTGCCAACAAGTGTCTTTAAAACAGAGATAGTTAGGTTCTTAATTAGTAAGGTGACCAAGGGTTACAGGGAGAAGCAAGAGAATGGGGTTGAGAAACATATCAGCCACGATCAGTGGGCCAAATGGCCTAATTCTCCTCCTGTATCTTATGATCTTAATCCTCCTCTCTACTTCCTACATTCTCTTCATATCCCTTTCTGGCTTTCCAAAAAGCCGTCAATCATTGCCTTAGCCATACTCAATGATTGAGCATCCACAGTTTACCAGGATACAGAATATCAAAGGTTCACAATCTGCTGACCAGCAAAGAAAGCCATGTCACTCAGACTCAACCAAGACAGTAGACCAGGTCAGAGCAGTTTTTCGGGTAAAATGCTACTTCACATTTACAGAGCCAGCTCTCACTCTAATTTTGGTCTAACTCCAGCTACTGGCCTCAAAATATGTTTTCTGCAGCTGCAATGATAATATGGCAATAGATAGCGCTGCCTAGAGCTACACTTGTTTTTATCTTCTATGAGAGTCCCTTTCACATGACTACTGAAGTCAGAATTCCATTCCAGCAAATCTCTGAGGCTAATCTGCATACATCTCTACATTATGAGTATCCAAAATCTCAAAGGCATGATATGTGAACCTACTCTCTGATTCAGATCAGTGCCATTGCAATCCTGTGGAAGGACCTGGAAAATACATCAGCATATATGCAGAAGGACAGTGCCAGGAATAGAAAGATGTTGATAGGAAGAAAGTCTGGAGAGATTGGGACTATTTCAATTGTAACCAAATTGCCTGACAAATGTGCAGCCACAGGGCGTCGGCGATAGAGGTGACTCATACTGACATGGCTGTTTCCAAATCTGTCAAATCCAGTAACAACAGCAAGAGTGCCTAATATTTTAACAGTAGACAAGCAGGAGGCTGGAAGAACTCAGCAAGCCAGGCAACTGTGTTGTTCCAGCGCTGCCTGGCTTGCTGTGATCTTCCAGCTTCCTGCTTGTCTATCTTGGATTCCAGCATCTGCAGTTCTTTTGTCTCTCACCAAATATTTTAACAATGCCAGTCACAGGATTGTGGAATATTCAATGTTAGGTCTTATGCTCAGTTCCTGTACTGCAAGGAAGTAATTCAAGTCATTTCCGTTGAATGAATAATGGTCATTGCAAACGAGGTAATTTATATGAGAAAAAAACACAATTTTACACCATTAGTGTCTTGCTGATCCAGACTTATTAAAGCTTGCACTGGGTAAAGGAAACTTCAGGTGTAATTGTTAGTACCCCTGAACAGTTTCTCTTCTTTACAAAAAAACATGTATCAGATTTATGTGATATCAGTCTTTATTATTGTCTTCAGCTGTGTTTGTTATGACTTTGAATGTATCAGTGAGAGAAAGGAATATTATGGTTGCATTATATTATTAACATAAATCTAATGATGATCTTTAACTATCTGTTTGCTCACTTAGATATTTGTACCAACTACATCTAAAGCGTGTAATGGGCCTGTTTCAGGCCTGCCAGTTTCCCAGTTTCCATACAATTTGACTCTTGTGCTTTACATTGTCAATTCTTGCATGAGCCAGACAAGAGCAGCCTTCTGTGACTAACTCTGAAATGTGTGTAAAACATAAAAAGGCACCACAGTCCTCATTCTTCTGGCATCAGCTCACAAGCTTGGCCAAGTTCAAATAGCAACCGACCCACCCTTCAGCAACATTTCTGAATCTCATCCAAAATGCTTTTCATTTTGTTTTTTCCTTCCTAGGTAACAACAATGCTCTGTTAATGCTGTCAAACAGGCATGGTTCAATCAGCGGAAAGTTCTAATGATTTATGATGTCCTATTCAAATCAACTATGAAGAAAAGAACTGATATGTTGATTTTTTTGGGGACATTTAGACATTTCCATTCAAAGGGCAGAATATATGATAAGGAGACTGGCTCGGGATTGTATGAATGAAAGAGAGGAACTTATTTGCCTTAAATTGCAATTTGTTTTTGTCATCATGGTTGATAATGAAATGGCAAATCAGTGCTGAAATGTGTTGTAAACTTTTGATGCATCAGATGTTTTACCTCCATTGATAATTTCTCTTTTTCTCACGCAATTTGCAACAATGTAAATGTGCATCCCATGATATAACTTCATACTAGTGGACATTTAGAAAAACATAAACAAAATAGGGAAACTGATATATATCTATAAAAGATTGATCAGACCAGACCAACAATTATGTTTTTTGAAGAAAGCACACAATGTGCACATAAACGGAATATCATGAATGTTGTCTAAGTGGAATTTGAAAAGCTTTTTAATAAGGTACCACACGATAGGCTTGTTGGAAAATTAAGACATATGTTTTAAAAATATCTTTTTATGGATATGGTACTGTAGGGAAGGCCATTTCCTTAACTTCTCTTGAATGGATCATTAGACCATTTCCAAGGACATATAAGAGTCAACCACATTAGTACCAGCAACATAGGTAGGAAGAGGGTTAATGTCACGAAGGCAGATTCCAGAGAGTTAGGACCTCGAGAGTTAAAAGCAGGACCTCAAGAGCCGTAATCTCAGAATTACTCCCAAAGGCACATGCTAGTGAGTATAAGACCAGGAGCTTGAGCAATGGAATATTCATCTGAAGAACATGAGCATGAGGGCAGGTGTCAGATTTCTGAGAGATTGGGACCAATTCTGAGAAGATGGGACCTGTTCAGATGGGCAGATTGCACCTTAACAGGACTGGGATGAATATCCTCTCAGGGACATTTGCTAATGCCATTATGGTGGCTTGTCAGAAGGATGGCAACATGAGGGGCTAGCCAAATTGAAAGGAAGTAAAGCTAGTAACAGGAAGTCAAAATGTTGCCAAGGAGACCATGTGATCAACACCAACCCTCTGAAGAGCATTCCACTCAGACCCGAGGGCATAAAGTCAATTCTAACCTGGGGCCACTGTCTGTGTTAGTTTGCAAATTCTCCCTTTGTCTAGGAATGTGCAGGCTAGGTGGATTAGCCATGGGAAATGTAGGGTTACAGGGGTAGGGTGGCGTCGGGTTATGCACTTTGGTAAGAAAGATAAAGGCATAAGCTATTATCTAAACTGGGAAAGGCTTTGGAAACCTAAAGCATAAAGGGATTTCAGCCAGAGGGTGGTGAACCTGTGGAACTTAGAGAAGCTAAATGATTTCTGCAGAGGGCTATAGAAGCTTATTCTTCGAGTATGCTTAAGCTAGTGATTGATGGATTTGTCAGTACTAGTGGCGTACAGGTGTACCGGGATGGGATGAGTAAAAGACATTGAAGTGTTCCATCAGCCATGATCATTTTAAATGGTGGGGGAGCCTTAATGGACTGAATGGCCTAAATCTATTCCAATGTTCAGAGTTTAAGTCATTTATATTTAGCATGTAGGCCAGGTAAAGATGGCAGATTTCCCTCCGTAAAGAATAGTAGTGAACCAGATGAAATTTTACAATAATCAATGACAATTACATGGTTACAATCTCTGAAACTAGTTTTGTATCCCATATTTATTACTAAATATCATTGTGGCTGCAGAGGTTGAGCATATGACTAAGGAATAGAAAGCAAAGTGTAGGGATATAAAAATATATTTTTTGAAATTGTAAGTAATGTGTCTCAGCAATATGTCCAGGGGTCCATTTCGTTTCTGAGAAATTATTCAAAAAATAGGCAAGCAATGTTTTGAGGAAATTGCAGGAAAAAGTAGACAGATTTGCAAAGTAGTCAGCTTAGCTGCAGATGAAGTTCAATGCAGAGAAATGTTAAATAGTCAATTTTGTAGAACGGGACAGAAATGTAGTTATCCTTTCATGAACATGATCAGATCCTTAATAGGGAAAAACAATATCAGCTTTTAAGGTTAAAATGTAGGTGTAAAAGTCAAAGGAAATAACCAAGAGAGAAGATTTCACATTTCAGGACTTTTACTCTAGCATGCAAATAATATCAACATCCAAGAAATGTTACTTAACAAGCAACCATGTTCACCAAACTAAAGAAAAGGTATTTTTCCATTACCTGATAAACGGTGTTGAAATATGCCATAGGTAACATATTTACTTGATACCACATTTGAGGTTTATGTGCAACAATGTCAGATGATATCCCAAATTAATCAAAGTTTTCAAACATTCTTACATTTCCTGCTGTACTAATGCAGCAAGGAATTAGGAGTAGTGTAGATAGGCATGACTGAAAATATAACGCCAGCATTGATGCGATGCAATGGAAAAACTTTCTAAGCTTTAATTTCTATGCTTCTGCGTATTGTAAATTCATTTGACAATAAGTTACTGAAACGACACTGTTTCTCCTTCCAATCCTGCAAGTTGCTTCAAATGTGCAGTTGCCTATATTGCAACTGCTCTTTGACAGTCACATTTACTATTGCTCAATTTATGTAGTAGTAGAATTTAATGTTATCTTTTGTCTACATTTTCTTCAACATAAATGAGATGGGACTATCAGTTCAAAGAGCAGAATGGCGAGAGAGTGATCCATCGTTACAGCATGAATGAAGAACAGCACAGGAATCCTCTCTCTATCTAGGTGTCACTTGAAGTGTGTTAGGATGGAATCAGTCAATTTCAGCTGCAGATAAATCTGTCTCAAATATTGGGCAAAGTTCTTTAAACAACAGAAATGACATCACTGTCTAGAGTTACACAAGGGCCCCTGCTGAGTAAGATAAGGTCCCATGGTGTTAGAAGCAAGGTACTGTCATGGATGGTTGTCTGGCAGAAAGCAGAGGGTGGGGATAAAAGTGTCCTATTCAGGATAGCAGCCAGTGACAAGTTGTGTTTCGCAAGCGTCAGTGTTGGGATCACAACTTTTCAACTTATACATTAATAATCTTAAGAAGGAACTGGGGGCATTCTGGCTAGTTTGCAGACAACACAAAGATGGGTAGAGAGAGAGACAGACAGATAATATTGAGGAGGTGAGAAGGCTACAGAAACATTTTGACAGGTTAGGAGAGTGGGCGAAGAAGTGGCAGATGGAGTACAACATGAGAAAGTGTGAAGTCATGCACTTTGGTCAAAGAATAGAGATGTGGACTATTTTCTAAATGGAGTGAAAATTCAGAAGTCTGGAGTGCAAAAAGACTTGGAGTTCTAGTCTAGGATTCTCTCAAGGTAAACTTGCAGGCTGCGTCAGTAGTTAGGAAGCAAATGCAATGTTGGCATTTATTTTGAGAGGACTTGAACATAAAAACAGGGATGTATTTCTGAGACTCTATAAGGCTCTGGTCAGACCACGTTTAGAGTATTGTGCGCAGTTTTGGGCCCCATATCTCTGGACAGATTTAGAGGAGATTCACAAGAAAGGTCACAGGAATGAAAAGCTTAATATATGAGGAAAGTTTGAGGATTCTGGGACTATACGTGATGGAGTTTAGAAAGATGAGGAGGTATCCAATTAAAACGTACAGAATACTGAATGGCCTGGACAGATTGGATGTTGGGAAGATGTTTCCATTGGTCAGGGAGACTAGGACCTGAGGGCATAGCCTTAGAATAAAGGGAATACCTTTTTTGAACCGAGTTAAGGAGAAACTTCTTCAACCAGAGAGTGTTGAATCTTTGGAATTCATTACCACATTGAGTATATTTAAGACTGAGATCAATAGGTTCTTGATTGTCAAAGGTATCAAGGGTTATGGAGAGAAAGTGAGAGAATGGGGTTGAGAAACTTATCAGCCACGATTGAAAGACAGAGCAGACTCAATGGGCTGAATGGCCTAATTTCTGCTTCTTGACTTATGGTCATAACATCATCTGTTCACACTAAAACCCCTGCCTCTCTGAGATGTGTTTGAATCAGACCAAAGGAAAATGTCTTTTTTCACCTAATTGATCCTGTAAGAACAGAAGGGGCACTGTGTACTAATTATCAGTCTAATGTCTTGTTGGTATTACAGAACTTGAACATTATTAAAAGGGGACACAAAGTTAAGATGTTGCCTTGCACTCATCAGGGCTGGGACTTGAAAAACCAATCTTAACAAGGTAACAACAACATATACAGGAGAACATCTACTACTACATAAATTGATGTTCCCTTTCTAAGTTTGCTTTATTGTGTCTCAGTCCTGATGTGCAAGGTCAACATTTTGACTCTGGTTGTTAAACTTTGGTAAAAAGAGACACAATCTCTCTTGGATCAATAACTAGAGTATCATGCATTTTTGCACTATTCATTTGGCCCAGAGCATACTTTGTTCTCAGTGGATGTAATATCTGCTGTCTATACCAGGATACCTTTAGCATAATTCTCAAGGATAGCTCATAAATGACCCTTGAAGCATCTTACAAAACTGCTGCCACACAATAAAGAGGTTGACTGATGGAAGTGTGTCCTCCAGTCCCTCTACTTCAAGATTGTGAAATGCTTAAGTGGAGAAACAAATCATATTGGTCCGGAGGTTCCACACTAAACTGCTCTAGCCTCTGCACCACATACATCCACCACCACTTTTCCACCCTCCCTGTTTCCCTGGTTAAAATCAATCAGAAGTCTATTCCACATAGTGCAATGAAAATCAGGCAGATTATATATCAGGCAAATCAGACAAATCATTCTGCTTGTTACTGCCCAGGCAATCAGATGGCTAAATTATTTAATATATCCTCCTTAGAGAAGAGAAGATTAGAAGTGTTAGGGATTGTGGTATTCAAATCATGAGAGAGCTTGACACAGTAAATAAGCAGAAACTGTTCCCAACGCTGGAAAAATCAAGAAGCAAAGGCCACCAATTTAAGATGATTGGCAGAAGAAGAAACAGTAATGAGGAAATAAACAATCATTTGCAGTGAATGGTTGAATTTGAAATGCACAACCTAAAAGTATGATGAAGGTAGATTTTCTCCCGGTGTTCAATAGATAATTGAATAATTATCTAACAGGAAAAGGCTTTCAAGGTTACAATGAAAAATGGGCGAATGGAACAAGATGAGTTGCTCTTGCAAAAAACCAGCATGGGCATGATGACCTGAATGGCCACTTCTGTGCTGTAGGTATTCATAATTCTTCATTTCTACGCTAGTTGTCACCAATCTCCAGATCTGATTCTATTTGACTAGACTGGCATAATCACTGTTTGTCTTCTCTTTAAGGAGTTAATTTATCTGAACTATCATCTTAAGGACATGAGTACTCAGCATGCACTTGGTTGTTAATGAGAGCAAGAAATGAGAAATGCAAGGTTTTTCTAACAGGCTATGTGAAAGAATGACTTATAACAACTCACGGACAAAGTTTCTGGTTTGCGATCAGTAATTTGCTGATTTTTAGGTGATTGAATCACCCCCGGATCCTTGGTTCTTAAACATGGTCTTATTTAGGGAACGTGAAATGAAGGAGGCAGTCGGCAGGTATTTCAGGGCGAAAGGATCACTGCATTTATTTAACGACAAAAAGGTGAGTATAATACAAGAAATAAAAAGGCAAAGGAGATAAAGCAATGAAATTGACACAATTACAAAGAGGACAGGTAATTATATACACTATCAAATTAAACAGAGGTTAAAACACTATTCGAAGCTAAGCAACAGTTTGAATCACAGACACTTTCTTCAGGGTACCTACCCTTACCGCCCCTATATTTTCACCGCCCACTTTTTCCTCTCTGCTAGTTAGGTTGAAAACTTTGGGGTCTCGCATGTTTCAGTTCACCACTGGGGAAAATGTAGTTTTCAAAGTGCGTCCAGTTGCTCAGATTCTTGCAGTCCGTTCTTTTGGCTCCACACAGGCTGGTGTCTGGAAGCTCTTGTTCAGATAGCACCTGGTTGGCTTCCTACCCTCTCGGATGTCCTTTGTTGCGATGATGCTCTTGGTTTGTCTTGCCGATTCAGCTTCTCGGTTTGGCCTCTGTGGTTCTTGGTTCCAAAGCTGCTTGTTGGGCCTACAGCCTGTGGGAAAACTGCTTCTGCAGGAGCTTGATGTTGGAAAAGGTGCTCTTTCTCTCTCGCGCTCCCTCATTCTCACTCCCTCCCTCACTCTCACTCCCTCCCTCCCTCCCGCAGATCATGGCTAGCAGTCACACAGGCCCTGTGCCCTGTTATCTCCACTCAAATCTATGTTGTCATTGTGTTTCTGGTATTCCCTTTGAGCTAAAAACGTGTTGCTGGAGAAGCGCAGCAGGTCAGGCAGCATCCAAGGAACAGGAAATTCGACGTTTCGGGCATAAGCCCTTCATCAGGAATGAGGAAAGTGTGTCCAGCAGGCTAAGATAAAAGGTATGGAGGAGGGACTTGGGGGAGGGGCGATGGAGATGTGATAGGTGGAAGGAGGTCAAGGTGAGGGTGATAGGCCAGAGTGGGGTGGAAGCGGAGAGGTCAGGAAGAAGATTGCAGGTTAGGAGAGCAGTGCTGAGTTCTAGGGAATCGACTGAGACAAGGTGGGGGAGGGGAAATGAGGAAACTGGAGAAATCTGAGTTCATCCCTTGTGGTTGGAGGGTTCCCAGGCGGAAGATGAGGCGCTCTTCCTCCAACCGTCGTGTTGTTATGTTCTGGCGATGGAGGAGTCCAAGGACCTGCATGTCCTTGGTAGAGTGGGAGGGGGAGTTAAAGTGTTGAGCCACGGGGTGGTTGGGTTGGTTGGTCCGGGCGTCCCAGAGGAGTTCCCTGAAGCGTTCCGCAAGTAGGCGGCCTGTCTCCCCAATATAGAGGAGGCCACATTGGGTGCAGCGGATGCAATAGATGATGTGTGTGGAGGTGCAGATGAATTTGTGGTGGATATGGAAGGATCCCTTGGGGCCTTGGAGAGAAGTAAGGGAGGAGGTGTGGGCGCAAGTTTTGCATTTCTTTGAGATCAATTGGCTTCATGATTGTTGAGGTGTGAATGTGATTAAGTGGAATGTTGGGTATCTCTGTGCATGAATTTTGATAGAAGTTTATCTGCCAAGGCCCCGTTCAGTCAGGGTTAGATGGGGTTTGGGTCTGGTTGATTGTTCTTTTAGAGAGACGTGTGAATTAGATTTTCACGTTACACAATGGTTCCAAGCAGCCATCTTTGTGTCTGTGTCATTTTCCCATGATATGGGAAATAATTTTTAGAAGTCATTAGAAAAGTCCTGGATTTTGGCCTAGTGTTTTAGATGATAGAGACTTTTGCTCAGTCCTACAGTTGTCAGTGGTTACATGTTTAAAAGCTAATTTTCCCATTGTTTTATTTAAAACAGGTTGTTAAATGGAGAGGAATTGGCACTTTCCAGTGTATTAAGTCTTTATTTCAGAATTTAGAGGTGACATAGCTGACACGGCTTGAAATCTGAAAGAATGTGTACATTGTGTCCAAGCAATCACTTAAGCCTCCTAATTATAATTGCACAGAAAATAACTTAGTTCATAAAATGTTGTAAGCAATTTTCTTTTATCTATGATTCATCCACGGAATTGCTATTAGGAGAAAGTAACATCAGTTGCAAAAAGACTAGTGCCACCAATAAATTCAGGAATTCCATATTCATCTTTGAACCTGACTGCAATGCTACTTTGATGTTTGAGCTTTAATCCAGTGAAGCTTCAAGCAAATACGCAAATAAAATTGTTTATCATTTAACTGAACTTCTGGATAATATGATAGTATTGAGTTTTTTTTTAGAACTGGGTTTGCAAGCTTATTTTTGTTTGGGAAATTTGAATTTTGTTAACACTCTGATTTGGTACATGTTACAATAATCCCTTCCTTCAAGTTGTTAAGAATGAAAGTGATGACTTTTTAGCAAAATTGCAGTTTCCCAAACTATCCAATTCCTCAAATGGCATTTGAAGGGTTCCAGCAGTGCTGATCATTTTAGGTCTGAATCAGGGTCATTTGATCAAAGTCATCTCACATGATGTTTCACATAGTCTCTTGGCTGGTATTCTTGAATGTCTGCCCATATAATGTGTCACATATGCCACCTTCTTCCCTGTCATCACTTACTAGTATCATTAATATTGTGTGTCACACAGTGTGTTCACAGTCACTGAGTAAAACTTTACAATGGATGTATCTGAAATTATGATTCAGAAAGACAGAGTAAGGGACAGTGTACACTGTGATGCAGTGGTATCCTTGAATGCAGTGAGACCTGATTTAGTTTTCTCTGCATAGCTCCAAGCGCTTTCTTATCCCACCATTTAGTCTAATCTTCTATCCCATGATTTTGTGGGGATTCTTCCTCTGGTAGCGTTAGAGGATGTATGGTTATGTTTCTTCTCCTGTTGTTATGGGCCATCATCTTCTGCAAAAGGAGCAGAAGTAGTAAAGTGATTCTATTAAGAATACATCCTGTGTCAGTACCTAACCATTGCCAGCTGTGATGAGACCTACATCCACATTTAACTGGATTAAATAATGACGGTCAATTGTATCCATGATGCGGAGGTGCCGATGTTGGACTGGGATGGACAAAATTAGAAGTAACATGACACCAGGTTATAGTCCAAAGGTCGATTTGAAATCACACGTTTTTGGGGGTCAATGATGTGGTAAGGATGTGAATAAACGTAAAGGGAGTATAATAAGCATTTATGCAAGGGCAAATTTTTTGAAGTCATTGCTTCACATTGTGGGTGGTGCATTTTAGTATCATATCTGACTTTGTGAGTTTATTTTACTTTTTCCAACTTTATTCCTCAATTGATGTGCTATATATTGGAAGTGCCATGCACTGCTTTATCCTCATGAACCTTTTCAAATCCTGAGCTGATCTGTACCCCATTTATTTAGTAGAATTTCTGAGGCTCACATCTGAGACACAAACTATTTACTGGCCTCAGTTACAGAACTTGATCTTAGGAAAGAAGCTTGATCATTTAAAAAGCTCCAAATCATGACCTTTGTTCCTACTGCTACACTTTCCACCAGTTGCAACCTTGTAACTGGTTTCAATGCCGTGTGCTGGGATGCAGCTCTTTTATTTTGGTCATGATGCTAATTTTGGAGATACATGTGGGATCAGCACATCATTTCTCCATTCCACTCAACTTCCCCTTGAGTCTTAGCAGAGACCACACAGTCCTGCTTCAAAAGGCAACTTGTTGCAATCTGCTAAACTTGTGATAAATGTCACAATTTTTACAAATAAAAAAGCACCTTCCCTGGGTGACTGGGGACATTTTAAAGACAAAGAAGCTGGATTTTTAAATTTTTACATGTTCAGTTTTTACCACATTGGTGTGAAATGTAACTATTTTGAATATTTGAATTTGCTAGTATTGTCTTATAATATTTTGATGGATCAATTACAGATATAACACCATACAATTTCCAAAATTAGTTCATGTAATTAATGGGACAGATTCTCCACTGGTCAGACAGTTATTATTTCAGTGTAGATTGAGGACCCTGCAGAATTCCCATTTTGACAAAATTGAATTTTCCCATGGATAATTCTCTGATGCTTGGAACCTTCTGAAAGTCTCCATCTCAATCAGAGACCTTGGATAATTCCAATCAAATTACGTAAAATACATTCTTAAAGAATGTTAGATTATTAAATACATAGTCTAATCCCTGAGTAACTATTAAATAGATCCCATACTTAGCTCACATGCTATAAACTACACCTCTTCCAGATCACTTCTGATATTGCCCAGAACCCAAACCCTCTCTTCCCTCCACACCAGACCCAACCCATCCCGATGCAGAATGGAAGTATAGTGCTGCATTTCTGAAGGAGGCCTGATCAGAGTTTCCTATCCGAAATAAAAAGACAGGGCTGGTTTAGCCACCTGCATGAGATTATCACTCCACAGATAAACCATTATTCAACAGAAAACAGCGCCAGTTTCACATGAAAAGTTATGGTAATTAATATAACATTGTGATTGTTGTGCCTTGGACCAAAAACAATTTAAACATCGATGCTACTTTAAAGCTGATGTTCATTATTCTGTTAAAATTGTGCAGACAGCAGTGGTTACTGAAGTTGTTGTAAAACTTCCTGTGCGTGTGTGGAATACATATGGAATATTTTCTGCAGCATTTTGAAATTCTTGGCTGTGCCACCTACATTGTTATTAATTTTTCCAGCATACACTGTAAACCAGGCACCACAGAACGTCATCCAATTTCTGACACATGCTTCAATATAATAAATTTATATCACGAAAGGAAATGTAATACCAATATAAGTAATGTCGCGTGCTTTGCTCGGAGTGCCACAAAAACATATCCATCTGCTCTGCAGAAGTTAAGACGATTGTAAAAATGCTAGTTCACTGCTTCAATTTTGTATTACAAAGTTATAATTTCCAGCCGCTCCAGTATAAAGCTAAGGGAAACAAATGTGTCAGTTTTGAGTCATAAGCGTACCTCTGAATTGTTTAATAGATCACTGGAAAATATTAAAATTATGCAAGCAATTGTGCAAACTAGAAATATTTTTACCTTGTACTTTTCCAACAAAAGGCAGAGGTAAAGCTCAATAGAGTTTTCACTCTACCTTCTGAGTACTGTCCATGTCAAGACTTGAGCTTTTTCTCTAAAACTGAGTTTCTTCCAGTAACTTTGATCATCTGGAGATCATTTGGATACAGCTGCAAATGTGTTGCTGGTCAAAGCACAGCAGGCCAGGCAGCATCTCAGGAATAGAGAATTCGACGTTTCGAGCATAAGCCCTTCGTCAGGGCTTATGCTCGAAACGTCGAATTCTCTATTCCTGAGATGCTGCCTGGCCTGCTGTGCTTTGACCAGCAACACATTTGCAGCTGTGATCTCCAGCATCTGCAGACCTCATTTTTTACTCGATCATTTGGATACAGAACTGTCTCAAAGGTAGAAGAGAGAGGGTGGTGATGGAGGATTGTTTTTCAGACTGGAGGCCTGTGACCGGTGGAGTGCCACAAGGATCGGTGCTGGGTCCTCTACTTTTTGTCATTTACATAAATGATTTGGATGCGAGCATAAGAGGTACAGTTAGTAAATTTGCAGATGACACCAAAATTGGAGGTGTAGTGGACAGCGAAGAGAGTTACCTCAGATTACAACAGGATCTGGACCAGATGGGCCAATCGGCTGAGAAGTGGCAGATGGAGTCTAATTTAGATAAATGCAAGGTGCTGCATTTTGGGAAAGCAAATCTTAGCAGGATTTATACACTTAATGGTAAGGTCCTAGAGAGTGTTGCTGAACAAAGAGACCTTGGAGTGCAGGTTCATAGCTCCTTGAAAGTGGAGTCGCAGGTAGATGGGATAGTGAAGAAGGCATTTGGTATGCTTTCCTTTATTGGTCAGAGTATTGAGTACAGGAGTTGGGAGGTCATGTTGCGGTAGTACAGGACATTGGTTAGGCCACTGTTGGAATATTGCGTGCAATTCTGGTCTCCTTCCTATCGGAAAGATGTTGTGAAACCTGAAAGGGTTCAGAAAAGGTTTACAAGGATGTTGCCAGGGTTGGAGGATCTGAGCTACAGGAAGAGGCTGAACAGGCTGAGGCTGTTTTCCCTGGAGCGTCAGAGGCTGAGGGGTGATCTTACAGAGATTTGCAAAATTATGAGGGGCATGGATAGGATAAATAGACAAAGTCTTTTCCCTGGGGTCGAGGAGTCCAGAACTAGAGGGCATAGGTTTAGAGTGAGAGGAGAAAGATATAAAAGAGACTTAAGGGGCAGTTTTCTCATGCAGAGGGTGGTACGTGTATGGAATGAGCTGCCAGAGGATGTGGTGGAGGATGGTACAATTGCAACATTTAAAAACCATTTGGATGGGTGTATGAATAGGAAGGGTTTGGAGGGATATGGGCCGGGCACTAGCAGGTGGGCCTAGATTGGGTTGGGATATCTGGTCAGCATGGACGAGTTGGACCGAAGGGTCCATGCTGTACATCTCTATGACTCTATAACTGCCAGAGCCAAATGATTACTACATAGTGTATTTCTAAACATTATCCAGGTCAGAAAATGTCAAAGAGGGTGAGAATGGCAAGAGATAAATGGGCAGCCCTTAAAGCAGTAACGTCCACACCACCCCCTCACCACTTCCCATCACCAATACCCCCTACCCCCTACAATGCTTCACATTACTCAATTCTGTTTTCTCTCATCTGCATTGTGTTGGAAAGAATTGGAGGTCCTCCAATTTATAGTGTGGTTATGCCTTTACTGACATGGCCTGAAGGATGTGCTAAGGGAACTGATAGTGAGGAGGTATCCTGTCCTCAGCAAACTGGGGTCACAAAAACTTGGGAAGAAGTGGCCATGAAGACCAATGCAATGGCTACAGGAAGGAAGTTGTGTTCCCAAATAAGTATGATGTTCTATAGCCTGACCAAGATCAATGAGTCCCACACACCAACCTACACCTTTGCAAATTCCATTACTTGTCATTCATAGGATGAAGACATTGCTGGCTAGACTAGCATTTATTGCCCTTCTCTACTTGCCCAGAGGGCAGTTAACCGTATTGCTGTGGGTCTGGAGTCACGTGTAGGCCAGACCAGATAAGGATGGCAACTTCCTTCCCTCTAAGACATCAGTAAACCTGATGGGTTTTCAGTGCTTTTTCTCTTTCTAATATAAACATGCAATAATCCATAACTATGCATGACACACATATTTTTACTTCTGGTGAGTAGGTCTATTAACATTTTCCTCACCGGCATTCTGCAAATACTTGTGTTAGAAAGTGCAGTGGTTAATTGCACAGTTTTTGCATCAGTATTTTTTTGAGTGCAAGCCAGGAAGAAGAACTGTCAGAGAAAATCTCAAACTATTGACATGCTTGGGGAGAACAGACCCTGTAAAAATATACCAACATGCCCTCTTTGGCAAAGTTATGCAGATGGAACCTTTACTGGATCTTCCCGGTGGCAAGAATAATTGGGGAAGGTAAAGCCATTTTTTGCATATGTGCTGTTACCTATTTTCGACAAGTTGTTTTCAACAGTAAAGGCTTGAAACTTCCAGAAGAAAGGAAGTAAGAAAAGTACATTCCAATCTTAGTAATCAATAAACAAACAGAAAACAATAGAAAAGAAAGCCAAAAATGAATTGACACAATTGCAACACAAAAGGAAATCTGGGATCTATACACTTGCAAGAATGTGCTTTGTCCCAGCTTTTAAATGCCTGGCCTCCTGCAGAATAGACAACACATTGGTAATGCTGGAGAAATATGAGTGTACATCCAATGGGACTATTGCATGATCTATGCCACAGAGGAACATAAGCCTCCTGTCCCTGCAACACAAGATAATTGGAAAGACTTTGTTTAATGGTCCATCCATGCCTAGTATAGACAGGCAGTGCCAAAGGTGAGAATGGAATTTCAATTCCTAACCTGCCAGTGGCTCAAGCTTCTTAAAGTTTACATAGCATCTTACATAATCTCAGGACATCACAGCATGTTTTGCAGCCAATTAATCACTTTTGAAGTGCAGTCTCTGTTTTAACATAAGAAAAAATGACATTGATTTTGCACACAGCAAGCTCCCTCAAGTAGCAATTAAGTAAATTATTTGTTAGATAATTTGTTTTCAATATTAGTCAAGAGATAAACATTAGGCAGTCCTCCAGCAGAGCAGGGTTTTTGTTTCTTAACTTGTCCCATTACCATTCCCTTTGGCTTTTTTGTTTAGTGAAACACTTTAATATTGATCTTTCAATTTGTTCTTCTTCCCATCTTCTCCCTTTTTCATTTGTTCAAAATCTATTGCATTTCTAACTTTACTCAGTTGTAATGAAAGCTCACAGACATGAAACTTTAACTCTGTTTCCGTCTAGAAAGCTGTTGCCAAAATTACCAAACGGTTCCAGCATTCTCTATTTTAATTTCCGATTTCCAGCAGCCACAGTATTTTGCTTCATTTTTTACAATAGGGCATCACCCTTGCACTTTTTCAATAATACAATGGGATTTTGTAATTCACCCAAGAGGCTTTGATTTTAACATTTCATCTGAAAGACTGAACACCACATGCACATCAAACTATAAATGCAACTTCTCTGCTCAGGGCTCTGGAATTTTACCAACAATGTTCTGGGTCAAAGGAAAGAATCCTATCCATTGGTCTATGCCTCAGTAATCACAACTATGTTATTTCTGACTGTAGCAAGGACTTTAAGACATATATGGAAGTATAAACATTCATGTCAAAATCATTCAATCAAATAAAATTGATTCCAGTCACATTTGCAAAATATAAAGGTTCGGGAGAATTTAATGTTGATGAGCAGCTGTGCAGAGACAAATGCATTGAAGCATGATGATCCATGGATATAATAATGGTCACAGCAACAGCGGTGTGCACAGCAGGAGATGAATAAAAGATCTGACTGGATTCATCTTAAGGTTTTTGTTTTCATGATTTGCAAAGTTTTATTTCTAAAATCAAAATATTTTAGATTGAGCAGCAAGTAGAGATAAAACTGTGAGGCATGAAGGTGAATGGAGATAATTTTATTCAGTTCTGTCAATGATTCTATGAAGAATGTAGCTGAGGTAGAAGAAAACACTTGCTTACATTTGAACGGATAGAACAGAGCCATCAGGTTGTCATTGACCTGGTTATTCAGGGATGCTTAAATAATCTGAGATTTATTCATCTATTTACTTACTAAGGGAGTGCAAGAAAGAGGCCCCAAATTATTTTATTGAAAAGCCATTGATTAAATCTTTTCACTTTCAGGATGACATAAACAGGAAGAAAACAGTATTCATAAGGCTGCATTTTACAAAGAAATAAATTGACCCAAGGTCATTGTGGTCAGGTTTTCAAATTCCAATAGCAGCAGCACCTGCTGAAGAATATGAGGAAATCTGATTCAAAGTTGGGAAATGTTCTATTGGCTCTGATATTGTAGCTGAATTTCTGTAATTTCACAAGCATGCTAAAAGGATTGAACAGGCACTGAGTTAAGCTTATTTAAGTATTATTGAGATACTGATTCAAATTACACATCTTGCACCCAAAAGGTAATAGTTGATTTGCTATTTTAAAAACAAATACAAATTTATATCTAGGTTGTGCAGACCTAGTCCAGAGACTTTTTTCAATTTTGGGGGCCCTGCCTCACAAAGGCTATATTAGCCTTTGAGGAGCCACAGTGGAGATGTGCTAGAATGGTAATGGGATTTGGAGGATTAAATTATTTTGGACATATTTAAAACATTAATGTTCAACATAGAAGATCGGTTGGTGATCTGATCTACGTTCAAAACTGAAAGAACTGCGGATGCTGTAAATCAGAAACAAAAGTAGAAATTTCTGGAAGAGCTCAGCAGGTCTGGCAGCATCTATGGAGAGAAAACAGAGTCAAGTTTTCTTCCTCTGAGGAAGGGTCACCCAACTCACAACATTAGCTCTGATTTCTCTCCATAGATGCTGCCAGACCTGCTGAGCTCTTCCAGCAATTTCTACTTTTGTATCTAATCTACATTGTTTAAGTTATTCGAAGTGCCATATATACTCAAGTAATAGTAAATCTCATGTAAAAGTCGACCACCTATTTTTCGCCAAATAACCTAAAATTTTCCATATATCTAGAGTAAATGTCACCCCTAGTTCTTTACAGATAACAGATCAACATTTAGGAGTTAGTGTGCTAGCCATCACATCCCTCTCCGACTTTCCAGTCTGCCGGTTGTTTGGTTCCACTCCTAGTCTTCCAATCTAATAGCTGTTATGTTCCAATCCAGGTTTTCCAAATTACTATAATTCATTTTTGTTTCTTTATTTACTTACGAATCAATTGAGCTTCTGCTAATGACACAGTATGAATTTTGACAGGCGTGAATTTCAGCCCGTCCATGTAATCGTCGACCCCCACAAATTTAACCTCAAAATGTAATCAAGAACATTTGACTATTGCTCAAGTATATATGGTCTTTGATAGGAATGTCAGAAATAAGTTGTTTCCTTTGGTGCAGAAACCCAGAGGACATAATCCGAGCATTAGAGCGGGTACATCCAGGGCCATAAACAGGAGACAATTTTCACAAAGAGTAGAAATATTTGGGGCATGGTGGCTCAATGGTTAGCACGGCTGCCTCACAGCTCCAGGTTCAGTTCCAGCCTTGGGTGATTGTCTGTGTGGAGTTTGCACATTCTCCCCGTGTCTGCGTGGGTTTCCTCGGGTGCTCCGGTTTCCTCCCACAGTCCAAAGATGTGCAGGTCAGGTGAATTGGCCATGCTAAATTGCCCATAGTGTTAAGTGCATTAATCAGAGGGAAATAGGTATGAGTGGGTTAGATTAGATTACTTACAGTGTGGAAACAGGCCCTTCGGCCCAACAAGTCCACACCGACCCGCTGAAACGCAACCCACCCGTACCCTTACATTTACCCCTTACCTAACACTACGGGCAATTTAGCATGGCCAATTCACCTGACCCACACATCTTTGGACTGTGGGAGGAAAGCGGAGCACCTGGAGGAAACCCACGTAGACACGGGGAGAACGTGCAAACTCCACACAGTCAGTCGCCTGAGTCGGGAATTGAACCCGGGTCTCAGGCGCTGTGAGGCAGCAGTGCTAACCACTGTGCCACCGTGCCGCCCACATTGATGCTCAACCAAGTGTTTATTTATCAGTCAAGGTACATTAAGTGTTGTTGAAGACTGAAAGGGTTATTACAGAAGCTTTCGAATAGCTCCCCCCATTGATGTTTTAAAGATTACCTTTGGGTGGGAGCTCATCCGTTTTACATCATTGATAGTTGTTAGAAAGTTCTACAGTCCACAATCATGCAGCATAGACCCAGTTATTATCTCTTAGGATATAACAATATTTCTTACTGAGTGCTAATGTACGTAAGGATACTAGCGAGAGTGGGCCATGTCTTGAGTGTATCAAAAAGACATGACCCACTCTCACTAGTATTCTTACATACAGATGAGGAAGGACACCACTTCGACTGGGACAACACATCCATCCTAGGACAAGCCAAACAGAGACATTTTCATCTGAAAATGAACCTTCCAGCTCAGTAAGTAAACCTACATTCAGAACATCAATCTGAGCTACAAACCTTCTCAAAACTTGCTAAATCAAGCATTATTCCTCTCAAGGCTTGAGAGGAATAATGCTTGGTGTTGCGCTGAGTAACTCAGACAGAAAGTAGTGAAGTTTGATGTCCAGTCTCAGTAGAGCTTTGTAGAACTTACAAAATTATTTTTTATTTGGTAAAGGATTTCAATAATAATTGAAAATCATGATAATCAAAAAGTCATCTTTTTTCCATTACTCACTCTCTTTCCTTCAGGTCTCAAATGCACCTCAGATTTTTGCCCAGAAAACTCTCAAAAAGAAACTAGCTATCCAGCTCAACTAAAAATTGAAGGCAAAATATAGCACGTCATGCATCTAGTAAGGCGCTCAGATTTCTTTTAAAGCTGATCATATGAAAATGAATGCAAGGTATAATTCTCCTGAAATGTCTGCAGGTATGCTTTATCTTGGACATTGTGGTGGGGCACAAATGGTATTCTGCTATCTTCTAGGACTTGTCTTAATGCCATAACCCAGGGATGAGGCTATTGTTATACATGAGTTGACCATGCAACCCATTTGGAGTTCCTTTGAGGCAATGTCCATCCCTAGTTGCCCTTGAGAAGGTGGTGATAAGCTGCCTTCTTGAATGGCTACATTCTACATGCTGTAGGTTGATCCACAATGCATTTAGGGAAGGAATACCAGGATTCTGACCCAAGAGCAATGGAGGAATGGTGATATATTGCCAAGTCAATGTGGTGAGTGACTTTGAGGGGAACTTGCAAATGGAGTGTTCCCATGGATGTGCTGCCCTTGCTCCTTGAGATGGAAGTGGTCATGGGTTTGGAAGGTGCTAATCTTGCAGGTTTCATGTGTTCACTACTGAAGTGAGAGTGAATAATGTCTACTAAATTTTAAATTTAAACTTCAAAATATAAAATAAAACTGCAACGGCTAATATATGATCAAGTGCTGTAAAGTTTGAAGCGACAAGCAACAGTAATGAAAAGAAAATGAAAAGAAAAGAATAAGATTTCAGGCATGCACAATTCTTCAAGTCTTGTCTATGAGAAAAGCATACATTGAAAGCAGAGCCTACTAAAACCAACATTGGCATTGTATACTTATTGACAAACTAAGCTATTTTCTAGCCTCTGCCTGGACAAAAGTGAAAATGTTTTAAAACCAACGAGTGATTTCTGAAATAGGTGTCCATG
The DNA here is from genome assembly GCF_020745735.1 of Hemiscyllium ocellatum. Classification (NCBI taxonomy): domain Eukaryota; kingdom Metazoa; phylum Chordata; class Chondrichthyes; order Orectolobiformes; family Hemiscylliidae; genus Hemiscyllium; species Hemiscyllium ocellatum. The sequence continues at coordinate 24,338,246 of NC_083417.1, read as the reverse complement.
AAGATTTAAGGCCGATTATCCGTTCATATGATTTTTATGTGATATCTATGCATCAGTAATTATCACTGCCTTCATTTTTAATGATCACTTTTAATATGCTCTGATTAACTATTTAATGGAATTAAACATCTTTGATCATTTCTGGATAAACCAGTACTGAGGATTTGTGGAACATTATTGAACTTGACAACGAGAAATCTAAAATCTAAAATCACCAGGTGAAGGTGAGTGAAGATACATTTTAGCTTTTCTGCTTGGATGCTTTCCTACTTCAGTCACATCTATTTACTTAAATTATTCAGTGATTTGATTATATGAGGATTTATGTGTTCAAATCTGTAGAGATCTGAAACCACCTATGATTTTTCTTCTATTACCCATACCAAGAATGCTACAGTTAAGTGCAGTCGCAATTCAGGATATTAGTTGCTCAGTTAAAAAAAAGTGAAGCTAGATGTTTAACAATTATCTTCTCAATACCCATCTCTGACAAGAGAGAATCTAACCACCTCTGCTTTACATTCTATGGTATTACCATCGAACATAGAACATTACAGCTCAGTACAGGTCCTTCGGCCTTCGATGTTGCGCCAACCTGTGGAATCAATCTGAAGCCCATCTAACCTACACAATTCCATTCTCATCCATATGTCTATCCAATGACAATTTAAATACCCTTAAAGATGGCGAGTCTACTACTGTGCTGAAAATGTATTGCTGGAAAAGCGCAGCAGGTCAGGCAGCATCCAAGGAACAGGAGATTCGACGTTTTGGGCATAAGCCCTTCTTCAGGAAACATTCTGAAGAAGGGCTTATGCCCGAAACGTCGAATCTCCTGTTCCTTGGATGCTGCCTGACCTGCTGCGCTTTTCCAGCAACACATTTTCAGCTCTGATCTCCAGCATCTGCAGACCTCACTTTCCCCTCGAGTCTACTACTGTTGCAGGCAATGCATTCCATGCCCCTACTAATCTCTGAGCATCATCAACTTAAATCTCCTGCTATCAACATCCTCTGGGTTACCATTGACCAGAAACTCTCACTAGGTCACAAACCTGGAACTCTGTTCTGAACAATCAAGAGGGCGTACCTCCTTTCAGAGCACTCAAGCAATTTAAAACAGCAGCTCATTATCACCTTCTCTTGAGCAATTAAAGGTGCACAATAAATGCTGAGCCAGACACCCATGTCCCAAGACCAAGTAAGAAAAGAAAAATGCAATATTGCATTTCTTGAATAACACAGTAATAGATTTCATTTGCTGATTATTTAAATCAATCATGTTTTCTTTTGACAACTGTTATGTATTGACATTCCTGTTAGGAGATGACAACTCCTTAATAACAACACAATGTAGAAAATAAGAAGTAATTTCTGAATGAACATAATATTAATTTAGATACCAAACAATTTGATCTGTTTTGCAGATGGGAAAAAATAATGTAAGAATGTTCATATTAAAGTTGTATTTATACATGTTATAAGATGAGTGGTTCTTCTTTTTCCATTGTAGGTAAATTACGACTACAATATAATGCATTGCAGATGTATAACATTTTTAATATTGTTAAACATCCCAAGGCGTTTCACAAAAATGACAAAAAATAATACTGAATGAAAGAATCAAATAATAGAATGGGTACAGATAACACTGGTCAAATGCTAAGTCTTAGAAGAAAAAGGCAGAGAGGTTAAAAGATTTATTTGAAGAATTTCAGAGTTTAGTATCTAAGGTACAGTTTAAGGATGACTCTCCATTTTTTAATGATGGGAGCAGGTGTGCATGAAACCTGAGTTCAGTAAACACAGGAGTCCTCAAGAAGTTGTAAAGATTGAAGTCTTTACAGAAACAAGATGGAGAAGGTTACAGATACACAATGAAAAGTTTCTTTTGCAATCACACAAAGCTGAAATATTAACTCAGATTTACTTACCACACATACTGGCAGACCTCTTTCCTAGTCTTCCACAGGATATTGGTGTCATTTGCTTGGCAACTATTTCCTATCCCGATATGCCCTTGAGAAGATGATGGTGAGCCACCCTCTAGGACTACTACAATCCATGTCGTAGGTGCACCTGCAATGAAGTTAGGGAGTTCCAGAATTTAGACTCAATTGACATACCGAATATCTTCGGCATTTTATGTTGTATTTAAGAGTTTCATAAATGTGGTAGTGGAAATGCAGGCAGTGTATTTCAATGAGCACAATGCGATGAGTAAACTGTAGGACTTAGACTACAATAGCAAAGATTTTGATCATCTCCTGTTTATAGAAGGTGGGAACTGGGCAAGTATTAGAATAGTTAAGTCTGAAGGTTGACAAAAAGACAGATTTACCTGCACCACAAGACTGCAGAGGCTCAAGAGGAGGCTTCCTCCCACATTCTCAAGGGCAATTAGAGATGGACAATAAATGCTGTCCCAGCAAGCAATGCCCACATTCCATGAATTAATATCAGAAAATGTGGATGGGCTGACATAGAGGCACCTCGAAAGTGGCTTTGGAGGTGACTTTGGAGATGAGATAAGGGAGCAGGATTAGAGAATAATGGTTCCACCTATTTCCTGATGTGATCCCAGATCCAATCATTTGTCAATGGGGAGGACTGAGTCTGCAGCAGTGATGGGATAACAGTTGAGGTGTCAATTAACTGCAATCTTCCACTGCTATTACGGTAAATCCAGTGTTGCATGGCCCCAAACACTTGTCAGCACATCAGCAGCTCAGAGAATATGGTACACAATAATTAGGTAAACTTGAGAGTTCAATGCTTTATGGACTTTAACAATAAACAATGCAATCCCAAGCGTGGATTGTATTCCACATAAATATATTTCATGCTACGCTGTTAGAATCATGTATTTTAAAATAGATTTATAGATATACCTTTGAAAACTGAGTAGGTTGCAGTTCCCTATACAGGAACTAATCAAACAGCATTATCTGGCACCAAATGGGAAGCAATGTACGTACCTTTCTCATCCCCATTACTGAATAACCAACGGCACTCTGGAGTAGTTTGGACCTGCCCAAAACAGATATCAAATTGCTAAGTCATCCTTATATTTCTATGTGACTATCCAGGCAGGAATATGAGGTACACCAGTAGCTTAATCCAAGTTCTCAGTAACAGCCCTGCACACATTGTAGCCTGTAAAAATGCTGTTCAATTGTATTAGGTATAAGATATAAAGGTTTCCCGTGCCCTTATGCAAAATCCAAGCTGTGAGCTTGGTAGCAGTGGAATTAGACTTGTCCCTTTGCCAAAATTCTTTATTTGGGAACCTAGATCAAGTAACTGATAAATAAATTGAGATAATCAACAGCAGTATGTGTCTTGAATTGCTGTCATCAAATTTTATGGACTTAAGTACTGACAGTGACATGAAGCAGAAATTATAATTGGACACACAAAATGGTGACAAAAACAGAAATTGCTGGAAAAGCTCAGCAAGTCTGGCAACATCTGTGAAGAGAAATCAGAGTTAACGTTTCAGGTCCAGTTTTGAGTCCATCCACATCAAATGGTGGATTAGCAAATCTAACAAAAATTCAGAAAGATTCCATTAAACTGGAGAATTATGTTGTTAAACTTGAGGAAGAAATTACTGTTTCAGAAAGTTTTGTCATATGATTTGATTACTCTCCAGCTCCTTGTGACTTTTATTCCTGAACTGAATGACAAACAATGGGGAGACATTATGGCCAGGTCTTAGATGTGGCTTTTGTGATGAGGTGGGGGAACAGCATTAGAGAATAACATGTCAGATGTTTGCTGATGTGGTCCCAGATCCAGCTATTTATCACAGGGGTTGATGGAGGAGCAGTCACTCGCATTGGATTGATCAAGCCTCCATTGTATCCCTGCCAGTAATGGTGCATTCCCCTTAGTAGCACTTTCACTGCAGACATAGGAATAACTGCTGGCTGTCATTACAATGCATTGCACTTTATCAATCTACTGCCTTCTTAGACTACCCATCAGTCCTGAAAGTGGACTCGAGTGGCTGAAAATGGGCTGAGTCTAAAAATTCTCTGCTAAGTTTATGATCAAAATCAATTCTGTTATTGTATTGGTGTCCATCCTGCAGTGATTTGCACAATGCAAAGTCATGAAATCATTTGAATCAAGAGCCCAACCCTATTTTGGCAAAATTACATGTTCAGGCTAAATTCATAAAACTATCCTAGTTTGCCATATCTGCATTTTTTTATGATGTCAATGTAGGCTTGTACTTTTGACCCTCACTTTTCAATAAAGGAAAACACAGGATAAAAACAAGCCATTTCACTCATCAAAGCCAATTGGTTGTTGCTTAAAGTACATATGAAATTGGAGAATTGTTCTTTAAAATACTTTCTTTGGAAATGAATATTTGTTACCTATTAGAGCACAGAACATAGAAAATTACAGGACAGTACAGACCCTTCGGCCCTCGATGTTGCGCTGACCTATGGAATCAATCTGAAGCCTATCTATCCTACACTATTCCATTTTCATCCATATGTTTATCCAATGACTACTACTGTTGCAGGCAGTGCGTTTCACGCCCCTACTACTCTGAGTAAAGAAACTACCTTTGACATTTGTCCTATATCTATCATCCCTCAATTTAAAGCTATGCCCCCTCAAAAGGATGGTAGAGAGCTATCTCCTTGAACCATTGCAACCTATCTAATATAAGTACTCTTGCAGTGCTATTAGGAAGAGAAATCCAAGATTTTAACCCAGTGACAGTGAAAGAATACAATATCGTCATAAGTCAAAATAGTTTGTGGTTTGCAAGGAACTTGTATTTGTTTGTTGAGTGCCTGTCATATTTCCTACATGCAAAGATGGAGAGAAGAGAAGATTATAGAGGTTTGGGTGATATTAATTATGTAAGGACTGCTTTCCAGTCTGTCCTTTCAGTTCGACAGCTTCACTAAACTGACTAACCTGGAGCTGACAATCTAATGGTGTTAAACAGCAGGGTATTTAAATGCTAAGCCAAGGGTGAAATGTCAATGGATTGAGTGCATACAGTCAGACAGTGTCTGAAATCAGGCTATAGCTCTGAGCATCATTGTAAGCCCCTTAAAGCTATTTCCAACTCAAATCACCAGACCAATTTAGAAGCTACAAAAATCAAAAATCATCACCCCCTGCTGTTGTTTTGTTGTGCTGTCTTAGGCTATTTTTCCTTCAAAATCAAGGCTTGCTTTCCATGTCCACTTGAGATTTACGCTTTGAATTAATCCTGATTGTAAGACTGACATTGATGAAAATTAAGCAACTGTTAGGCTATGCCATTATTACAATTTGCCAACAGAATGTCAGAACTCAGAATGTGAAAAATGATGGCAAAAGAAAAACATTTTGAGACAAATATGTCCTTACATACATAAACATTGTGTTTAGCTTTAAAATTTCACAGTCATTGTTGAAGCTAAAGTCTATAACTTAGTAATTATGTAAGGCACAGAAAGGCTGATAACTGCATTCTCTTTAAGTCATTTTCTTTATTATTTCAAGTAATTTAAAATTTCTTACGTGAAATGTATTCCATTGTCTTTGTTTGAGTGTCATTTCCTTAATTCATATGCAATTCTAATGTACCAACCTGTCTGTATTTGCATATTAGGAATAAAACAAAACATTGCTGCCTAAAGGACAAATCCCATCCAGATATTTTGCCTCAAGAAAGTGTGCTCACATTAGGTCTTCCATTGTAGGACTCAAAGGAAAAACTTTGAGTAACATATGGTCACAAATTTCCCGAAACTCTTAAACCACAAAAAGACTCTCACGGGTATACGATACATTGCCACAGTATGGGAGATTAAATGTGTCCAGATAACTCGAGTGTTTGAAGCATCAGCGAGCCATAAAAACGTTGCAGTTCAAGATGATTAGACACAAAAGGGAGACAATGGCCTAATGGTGCTTTGCTGGATTGTTAATTTGGAGATCCAGGTTCGACTCTTACCACAGCAGCTGGTGACAGGTGAATTCAATAAAAGTCTGGAAATAAAAAAGTCTAAAAATGACCATGAATCCATTGGGATAAAAATCCATCTGGTTCATTAACATTTGTTAGGGGAGGAAATTGCCATCCTTACCTGGTCTGAGCTACATGTGACTCCAGACCCATGTGACTCTTAACTGTCCTCTGGGATGGGCAATAAATGCTGAACCTAGCCAGCAATCCCATTAATTCAGTTTTTAAAAACATCTCAGTGTTCATGAATGACAATCTCCATTAGCAGAGCAAGTCCCCCAAACTTAAATCTATATCGTTTTGAAGTGTTGCAACAGTGTTGATGTTCTCTGTTGTTGAAAGAGGTATATTTTAGGCCATTGCTCACTAAGTGGTTGTTAATCTCATTTACCTGACTCTTTCAAATGCTGGAAAACAACATGCTAGGACAATCCTGTATACAAATTAAAACTGTTTGAACGTGCTTCTTTATAATTTAATTATTGTGAAGATTTGAGCTGTAAGGAGAGGCTGAATAGGCTGAGGCTATTTTCCCTGGAGCTTTGGAGGCTGAGGAGTGACCTTATAGAGGTTTATAAAATTATGAGGGGCATGGGTAGGATAAATAGACAAAGTCATTTACCTGGGGTGGGGGAGTCCAGAACTAGAGGGCATAGGTTCAGGGTGAGAGGGGAAAGATATAAAAGAGACCTAATGGGCAACATTTTCACATAGAGGGTGATGCATCTATGAAATGAGCTGCTAGAGGAAGTGATGTAGGCTGGTACGATTGCAGCATTAAAAAGGAATCTGGATAGGTATATGAATAGGAAGTGTTTAGAGGGATATGGGCCAAGTGCTGGCAAATGGGACTGGTTGGCATGTGAACGGAAGGTTTTGTTTCTATGCTGCACATCTCTATGACACTGACTTTAAGTCAGCTATTGCTGAAGAAAGGAGATATAATGCCAAAGCTTATCATTTTGTCCTTTTCAAAGCAAACATTTCAAATATTAAAAGGTACAAAATTTATGCTGAGAAAATGATAAGTGGAATCTGATTGGTGGAGGGGTAGCCATGGAGAATTCTCAATGAAATTATTGTCCCTCACACTTCTTTTGAATTCAACAAACAGACAATGCCTGGACACATTCCTTCTGTCTGCTGAGGATGTCCCAGGGCTGAACGTTATCAAAGTTTGACAAAATGTCATTACTGTCAAGTTTCATGGAGGATTTCTGTACAAGGGGTCTAGCAAATTTTCTCAGGCTTTTGACCCAACTTTGCCTCATTTACTAGATACCTTGTCCTTGTAGCACCCTAATGGTGCATCTCTCATCTGATGCTAATCTGAATCTCCCACTCTCTATAGCTGGAAAAACTTGCCACTGTAGGGATAACCCTGAATATTTGTCATCCCTGGCACTGGTACCCGACTTAACAGACCATTGCACACCCTGTCAATCCAAAGCTCCCTGCATGATAGATGATATTTGTCCTGGACATGGCGCGGAAGGGGAAATTGCCACCCCACTTTGCCAACAGGGACCTTGATGTCCTGGTGGATGGAGTGGAGCTGAGGCCTTGGGGCTGTCCACTGCCTTCAGGATCAATACGACAAGTCAAGACAGCAGAACTGGTATGAGTTTGACTGCCTGGTTAGTGCAGTCTCAGTCATCCAGTGGAACACTCAGCAGTATAGAAAGAAGGTCAATGGCCTTCACATTTCTGCTATTGTCATTGTCAATCTCCTGTCTGCATCCTCATACTCATTCTACCTCTGCAATCAAGACCAGTCTCTGCCAACCACTCTTATCACGGCCATTACATTGCAGCATTTTTTCTCTCACGCTCAGCCACTCAATTCCTCCATCTCCCTCATCCTGCATTCCTTCTGCACTGTCTGCACACTCACCTGGGGCACCTCATCACTTTCATGTTACACCTGCACCAGAACTAAGAGATCTTGCACACACTTTCATCTCACTCAATCCCTCGCTTTTTCACAGTTGATGAGAGAGTAGCCCATAATAAGGCAGGAAGAGCGAAGAGTGATGGTGGGCTGCCTGACATTCAGCTCTTCACTATGTAGGAGGAGAGAAGCCTGACCCCGACTGCCCAGAATGGTTGTGTGACCATGCCCAATCCCTTGGATTGATCTTGGAGGCTGCCATTGACTTGCAGTGCTGGGACCCCATGACTGAAAAGTGTCTCTCTTGCCATGACTGAGCACTATTTCCTTTAGAGTTTGAGACATGGTCATGCATTGTGTCTGCAGTACATGGTGCAGGTGTAACATGAAAACTTTTCCCAATTTCTTCCATCAATCTGTTCAAGATGGATTCCTCTCTCTCCCGATTAGATTTCTACCTTGTCAGATTTCACAGACAGAATCTGCATGGCAGCGTTTTGATTTTGTACTATACCTATAACAACTATGAACATTGTTATGACCCAAATGCAGCTTTCCTGGAAGTGGTCACACTGTCTTCTGACATAACAGTATTAGTCAAGCATGGTTCAGACTAAAATTGAATTACATGTACTCCAGAAACTGTTAGAACTACAAAGAAAAAGGACCACTGAAGTGTAATTCTTATGTGAAATAAGAGTGAATAACTGATGTGAGTGAAAATGAATAAAAGGTGGGAATGATTTCAAGTATGTTATTACTCTCGTTGGTTCCCTCACTATATGTTGCTGGTGCAGTCCAGCTTCTATGCTCTTTAATTGTCACTGGCTCAGTCAGTGATGGTACTATTAAGCCACTTTTGATGAAGGAAATTGCAGTCCTACACCTGGTATACATTTTGCACCCTTACCAAACTCAATGCTTCTTCTAATTGGTGTTCAGCACAGACGAAAACTGATGTATCAACTGAAGTAACATTCTGCTGGAGTTTTCCATGCTCATGTTTAACATGATAGAATGAGACTTTATGGGTTCCAGGTGAATGCTGAGGATCTTCAACACAATTCCTTTCTAAGTGTATTCCAGCTATCCACTGTATCTGGTATGTCTGTCCCATTAGTGAGAAAAGGTGTTTCCAGGGATGGTGATGATGGTGACTGAGACATTAGTCTGGAAGGTATGATTCTGCATCACTCATGCCCCTTAACTACTCTGTCAACAGCTCTCCCTGTTGTGGCATTAAGCCCCCAGATGTTAGTAAGGAGGAGTTTCTGGGTGACATATATATGCCATAATTTATTCAGGTGATATTGTTACCCAGTTGGTCCATTTTAATCCTTTTGTCAGATTTTGCAGCAGTTCAGTACAACTGAGTGGTTTAGTCGATTAGTTCGGAAAACAATTAAGAGTCAACCACATTGTGGTAGATTTGGGGTCACATGTAGGCCAGAACAGGGAGGATGTAGACTTTCTTTCCTTAAAAGACATTGAGAACCAGTAGAATTTCATGACAATCGATAATAGTTTCATGGTTGCCATTAGATTAGCATTCAATTCTACATTTATTGGTGGAATTCAAATTTCACCATCTGCTTTGATAGTTTCAAACCCATCTCCCCAGAGCATTAACCTTGATCTGTGCATTTTCTAGCCCCATGACAATCCCACTACACCAGCTCCTCCCCATTTATCTGAGCACTACCTGGCTGCCATGTTTATAAAGAAGTTATCAGGCTATTGCCCTCTTTCTGTGTGCCAGTGTAGCATGAGTGAAATGAAGAGCCAGGATCAACTTAACTTTGCTGACCTTTTCTTATTCTATTGTCTCTTGCCAGGCATCTTTAGCCTCATCAACTTCATGTTTATGCCAAATATTTGGGTCAAGTGAAGAATTTGGAAGAAACAAAACAACGTTGTTTTTCATAAATTTACTCCTATCTGCATCAATGCAAGTTTTTTAAAATAAGATTCTTTTAGAAGACAAAGAACCAAAACTAATTTATCTCTAGCGAAACTTTACTATAATTATTAAGAGAAAGCTTCAAGCATAAGAGTGTTCAAAGCTTTACAACATAAATAAGATTAGTAAATGAATATTTCTACTAAATAAGAATTGATAAACATATGATCATTCTTATTTAAGCACACAATAAGGGAAAAGAGAATCCAGTGCATTGTTAGGTTTACACCCAATTCTTTAAACCAAAACATATTTGTAAATCAAAGAAAATACAGAAATTGTTGCAAAAATGCTGTTATGCAAAAAACCACACTTTAGATGTGACCTGGCAGATTTTCTGAAGAAGTGATTAATACCCTGGCTTCTTAAAATATTTGGAATGCAGAGAATAGGTTCCATAACAACTCCCAACAAACAGAATTATATGAGGCACTAGAAAGTATTTGAATATTTTAATCTGCCCCCAGGTCCATGCACATATTTCTCAACTTCATGCACATCACTCTACAATTAAGTTTCTGCTCTTCCAAAGCAGTCAATATCAATGACTCAAATTCCGATAAATACCTGCACAGCCATCGACGCCCATGTCCTGTGAGAGAATAAACTGAATTACCATTGTGCCATTGCCTCCCATAAATGCAAAAACACTTAAAATATGGTGTTCAAAATCTTTCATTTTATTTCTTCCAGTTGTTGAAATATCTTTTTCTTCACTGGGCATTGCTTGCTGAGCTAGTATGTGTTGCATGTACCGAGTTGTCCATGAGAAGGAGGTGGAGCAGTCTGTGTCCTGTAGATAGACGCACAGTGCCATTTGGGAGTGAAAGCCAGGATTGTGATCCAGTGACAATAAATGAATGGCAATATATTTCCAAGTCAGAATGGTGACTAGCTTGGAGGAGAACCTGGAGATGGTAGTGTTCCCATGTATCTGCTGCCCTTGTCCTTCTAAATGAATGTTCGTGGGTTTGGAAGGTACTGCAGATCTTTGACAAATTTCTGCAGTGCATCTTGTAAATAGTAGAAAGGTAATGTCACGTTAACCGCAGAAAACTGTAGGGTTGCTCACTCAATAAAGAGGGACAACTGGTGGTGGTTTAACTAGAGGGTCAGCACATCTCAGGCAAAGGGTGATGTTGAGAAGGTGGGACTTCCATGTGACCTCAACTTGTACAAGATTTGAACCAATACTATTGGCATGCCTCTGCATCACAAACCAGCCAACCAACCAAACAACTGAGCTAGCTAACCCCCGCCATTCTTTTGGGAGAATGTTAATCATATTTATTTGCAATAAATTCATGGATTGAATTGTGTAGCTATCATTACACATAGAATATCAAAGCATCATCGCTAGTTTAGCAGTTATACCAATTTCATCTGTTTTTGTAGACAGAGTGTCATTAAATGGAAATTAATCGAAGCTTTCCAAACAATGTGAATTCTGATTTTTTTCAGTTAAATAAGTACCTTTGCAAATATATAATCTATTTGATTAAAGTTTATTCATATCAGCTGAGTAGTGGATGTTAATGTATTTGATTGAATTACAGTATGATACTAAAAAACTTAGAATGATTCAGAGAGGGAGGAATGCACTTGTAAAAGGTATGCAGTTTAAGTTTGATTAAGTGCGTTACTGTCTTTTATCCTGAAACTAGTCAATGTCTTTGTTTCCCAGAGGTACAGCAAAATTAAGGGAGTGATCACATAACAGAATTGTATCCAGAAGAATATATACGAGAGTTAATTTTGGATTTTTTTCAACATTCTTAAGGTCTGTTGGCTCAAAAGTTAAAATAATTGCATTTTTTGATATATCTTACTTCTGCTCTAATGTTCAAAACAAACAAATAACTCAAAAAGTATCCGGAAAAGCTAACTCTTGACAGGACTTTGAAATTACATTTCAAACTTTTCCCTCTGATTTAGGACTATCAGGCTGTTCAAAATGATGGATCTGCCTTTCCATATAAAAGCTGGGAGTGAATTCCCTTCTGGTGGCCAGGCTCAGCCCATAGCCATTTCCAGGTTGATTAGTTGTTAATTAGCTGGAAGCAGAACTTCCACCTCTCAGCAACAGCAAGTCCTACCTCAGAGGGCTGTCAACCAATAAGAGCACTGCTGGGAGAGTTGGTCACTATTTGTCATGTGATTTTATGCCACATAACAAGCTTGAATTCAAAACAGGTCTGTCAAGAAGAAGGCAAAGTCAAGACCATCTTCGAGTAAAACTTTCATACTTAACATGACTATACTATACTTGGTAATTACACATCTGTATGATGTGTATTGGTCATGATTAATCCATCTTCTTTGTGCACTCACAGGCTCTCTGTCTACCTTCTGGAAAGTCTCACTTTCTAATGTGTCTTGTAGTGTGCTTCTTCCGGTGTTCTAACTCCACCCACATTGTGGTATTTATACACAGTGATGTGCAACTCCATGACCCCATCACAGGTTTACTCCAGAATAGCCACTATTAGTACTGAAGTGAGACCAGCAGGAAAATGTGCTGCACTGGAGCCGGGAGTGGGCTGATAGGTTTAAGCTCCTACAAAGATGATTTATGAATGGTAAGGATCTGAATTAATGGGAGAGATGTTTGAAACCCGATATCCCAAAGATATTTGAAATCTGATCTAACAGAGATAGATATGAGATTGTCATTTTCAATCAAATGGTGATAGTAGCAGAAGGAAATACAGATTCAAAGAATAAAATCTATATATTTAAGACAAATATCAAGTTGTTCTTCTTTAGGAATTGAATGAATTTCAGTATAGTGCAATGGAGATGAAAGAAATAATAAGTTACTTCAATGTGAATGTGTGTAGAATCTTTTTTATATGAATGTTCATCATTCAAGTGGCCTCAGCCATCCATAGTTATCCTGCACCTGTGGTTTGTTAGTAAAAATGTCCTCTATTCTCATTAACTATTCAAAAGAGATTGTGTATTTTAATATAGTTTCCAAATGTTACTCATTGTAAATGGATTCCATGTTAGCTAATACAGTAAAGTTTTTATTAACCGGCACCTGTGGAATCAGATCTGTGCTGATTGCTCCAATGTTCTGGATGATTAAGAGGTATGTGTAATCCTGACCAAACAAAATTTTGAGACATCAACATCCCTCAAAAAAATCTATGTAATAACATCAATACGCCTGCTAAAATCCATGTAAAAACACGTAGTAAGTAATAGAAATGCAAGACGGGAGTTATACACATTATTGATATACTTTATATACAGCATACTCGGACACAGGATTTGAGTTACATAACTTGCCGCTTTATCAAGAGTGCTAGTTGATCAGACACTAATTAAAACAAAGTTTGCTGTACCCATTTCTTTCTGTTACACCACTATGTCAGTAATTTTAACACTGAATCAGTTTGTTGGAAGCAATTGTTCCAACAGTTTAATCATTTCTAAATTTTCTCATTATAATCATCAAAAGAATTAGAGTTATATAGCACCTTTTGCAATCTCAGGATTTTGCAAACAACCTTCCAGCTAATGGAATTTTTTTTAAATGTGGAAAAACTGCTGCAATATAGGAAATGCAGCAACCAAACTGCTTGCACAAAATCACAATGTGATAACTACCCAGATAATCTGTTTGATTATGGGCATGGTTGAGATTTGAAAAATTTCCTCTGCATGCCTTTCGAAAGTGTGATGCGATTATTTACACCCTCTCTCAGGATGCCAGCATTTGTGATCCTACTCCTGGCACTTGGACTGTGCCTTTACTGTCATTTGGCAGGCAGCCAGCTAAGCTGTGGTCTCCCTACTCAGGAGATGCAGTCTGAAACAAGATACTAGGTGCACAAGGTTACCCTTTCTGATGAAAGGCTTATGCACAGCACCAGGGTCCCAGGTTCGATTCTGGCCTCAGGCGACTGTTTGTGTGGAGTTTGCACATTCTCCCCATGTCTGCGTGGGTTTCCTCCGTGTACTCCAGTTTCCTCCCACAGTCCAAAGATGTGCAGATTAGGTGAATTGGCCATGCTAAATTGCCCATAGTGTTAGGTACATTAGTCAGAGGGAAATGGCACTGGATGGGTTACTCTTCGGAGGGTCGGTATGGACTTGTTGGGCTGAAGGGCCTGTTTCCACACTGTAGGTAATCTAATCTAAAAAAAAGCAGCGATTCTCCTGCTCTTCAGATGCTGCCTGACCTCTGTGCTTTTCCAGCACCACACTCTCGACTCTTACTTCCAGAATCTGCAGTCCCCACCTTCTCCTGTCCTTCAAGATTATCCTGCGGCCACTGAGCAGCAATTGTGGTAGCTCTGTAAAAGAGCACAAAGGGTGACAAGAGTTCATGAAAAATGTTGGAACATGCCAGTGAGATTAGTTGTCAATTGCATACAATATGGCGCAACTTTGTTTTCAAGTTTGGTTTGAAATGTTATTTTGTGGTGGTTTTTATGATTAATTCTGACTGATCAGATCCATGATAAATGGAAGGGAGGTTGTGAAACTGTTAGGAATTGGGGTTGTCATTATGGACACCACACTCAGATGCTTTCTTCACTGAGTGAAACAGTTCTCTGGATTACCTTCTCCATTCACTAACCTCTCCTTCCTTTTCCTCCTCCTCCTCTTCCATAGTCAATGGTACCATGGGAAAACCTGCAAATGTTGAACAGTCTCATATTCACTCCACCTGCCTTTCTATGAAAATAGGAAATTAAATGGAATTACTTTTCCTTGAAAAGACAGCCTAGGTGACCTCCCCTATGTAACAGTGGAATTTAAACTGCAAAACGCTGCAGATATCTCCAGCGCCATCTTGGAATGGCTAGATGCATTATCATAACTCCAATCACCATCACTGTCACTGACAATGTGGTCCTTGACTTGCTCTGAAGTTGTAAAAAATGAGGTCTGCAGATGCTGGAGATCACAGCTGCAAATGTGTTGCTGGTCAAAGCACAGCAGGTTAGGCAGCATCTCAGGAATAGAGAATTCGACGTTTCGAGCATAAGCCCTTCATCAGGAATCTGCTCTGAAGTTGCACTTACAGCTGCAGCATTTGACAGAGTCAGTGACAAACATCTTTTTGAAGCACCATATCTCAGATATCGTGAAGATTCAGATAGAAGAATTACTCCTGGAACACCTTGCGAGGACGTGATTTCCTGCAGAGAACTCTCCTCCCCCTCATCGTTGTTTCTCCTGCTATACGTGACCTTTACTTATTGGCTCAGTCATATATGATTCCAAGAGGAAGAACTGTTGATGCCTGTACATCTGTGAATAACTGCTTTTTACTGTAGCTTTGAAACCTAATTGGGGAATTCAGAACAAAGGATTGTGATCTTAGGGTATGTAGTAGCTCTATAACTTTGCACTGAGCTGAAGGGAATTTTCTTAATTCAGAGACTGGTGGACCTGTAGCTTTATCTACCACAGAAAGCAGTGAAGGCCAATTCACTTGATATCCTTAAGAAAAACAATGATTTCAAGAGGCTAAAGGTGCAATGGGTCATGGTGAGAGATCAGGAGAATTGCATTGAGATAGATGATCCAACATGGTCTTATTGAATGTGTTATGACACGGGATAAAACTCCCTACTAATTTAAACCAGCAACACAGAAAAGATTCACTCCAAGCTGTAATCTGTTAAAATTCAAGAGGCAAAGAAATATCCCAAAAGTCACTATTTAAAGTAAAAATTAACAACTTTTTAAAAAGTCTAACAGAGAATATTAACTAACAACTATTTACAACTTATTTTTCTTAAACCTATCTCTTACCTCCCCCTCTACAATAAAAAAAATCCTGATTATGATTTACGGAAAAATAATCATGTTTCAAAACAAGTCAGCTTTTCTGAGTTTCCTCTGTAGATTTTCTTCTGTAAATTCTCTCTCCAAGTCAGTTTCAATGTTTTTTTCTGTGCAAATTCCTTCTCCAATTAGGTACCTCTCAAAGAGGTCTGACTAGCAGCCAACATCTGTTGGTCTTCTGGCTGTTCTCTTTGCTGCTCTGGTTAACTGTTCAAAATGTCTGATATTAATATCCCCAAAGCTTCAGATTATTTCATTGGTTTTATTATTGTCAAAGTGCTAAATTCAAACTTGATTGGAATTTGGTATCTTGGGGCATAATTTAAACTGATTGGCCAAATTCAAATTTGTTTTTGTATCCTAGCAATACAGGTCTTAGCTGTTTCGACCAAATGTTACTTTGTTACATTGTTTTGGGCTCTCTGTGCTTCTCTAAGTCCTTGCCAGCTTTTAAAATTCTCTTAAAGGTGCAGTACACCTCTACACCTTCATAATAAATGATAGAGAGTGTTCAATGGGCAGAATGGCCTGCTCCTTGTCATATTTTCTAAGTTTTTTTTAATAAATGAACAGAGGTTAAGATTGAGGAGCACTAGCTTGCTTTCTGTTTGGTAGGGTCAAAAATTGTTTTTGTTTATTATGGGGAACATCCCATAAGCTTGGAAAGCTTTCGTTTTCCAACTTGCAAAAGTTGCAATTGAAACTCGGGCAAAGAAACAGTTTCTCACAGTCAAAGAAGTTCGCTTAGAAATGTTAGGAGCTAAATGATCTCAGTGTAAAGTTTTTAACTGAATGTTCCAGGCCAGATGTGTTTGGTTAGAATCCAAAAAAGGTTATTTGAAGCTGAAAAGTCTAAGCTCAGTTATGTGACTAATCAAGGAAAAGGCTATCAAGTTCTCATATCTAGGAATTGGAAGAAACAGCTTGGTTAAACCTATGGATCTGATAGGCAATCAATCTCTTTCTGTTGCTTGAAAACCATAAAGTGAAGGTATTGCGATAGTTGCGATTATGTTTTTACTGTGTTTCAAATCTTTCAAATTGTGTTTTAGGAAAATTGCTTGTTTTCTAATTTATCTTCTTCTTTCTCTTTTATTGTTAAAACCAAATTTACAGCGCTTTATGCTGTGTTTAAGTAAAAGGCCACCATGTTAAATATGAAAATAAACAAAATATGATCTTTCAGACAAATCATCAACTTGGAATCTGCCTTGTCCAGCAGAAACATCAGCTGAGATGATAATAATGTTTATTTAAGGAAATATATAAATACTTTGGAGACAGTTCAAAGAAGGTTGATTATAATAAGAGTTCAAATGAGCAGGTTGACTGATTGGGAAAGGGTGGAGAGGGTAGGCTTAGAAGAATAAGTGGGGACTTGATTGAAACATAAAGGATCTCGTAGGCTCAAGACAGGGAAGAAAGGATGTTTCCTCTTGTGAGAGAATCTAGAGGTCACCCTTTAAAAATAAGAGGTCACCCACTGACAACAGAGATGAAGAGAGTTTTTTTTCCTCACAGAGAGTCATGAGTCTTTGATACTCTCATCCTCAAAGGCAGTCAAAACAGACTGTTGGAATATTTTTCAGCAGAGCCAGATAGGTCCTTGATGAACAGAGGGCTGAAATAGGGAAGGCTGGAAAATATATGCTAATGTGGAGGAGAAGTTATGATCTAATTGAATGGCAGGACGGACTTATGGAGTCATAGAGATGTACAGTACAGAAACAGACCCTTCAGTCCAACTCATCCATGCCGATCAGATATTCTAACCTAACCATGTGCCATTCATCAGCAGTTGGCTCTAAACACTTACTATTCATTTACCCATCCAGATACCTTTTAAAGTGTAGCAGCCACCACCACTTCCTCTGGCAGCTCATTCCATACACTCACCACACTCGTGTGAAAAGGTTGTCCTTTCGTTCCCTTTCATATCTTTCCCCTCTCACCCTAAACCTATGCCCTCGAGTTCTGGACTCCGCCATCCCAGGGAAAAAACCTTGTCTATTTATCCTATCCATGCCCATCATGATTTTATAAACATCTATAAGGTCACCCCTCAGCCTCTGATACTTCAGGGAAAACAGTCCCAGCCTATTCAGTCTCTCCCTGTAGCTCAAATCCTTCAACCCTGGCAACATACTTGTAAATCTTTTCTGAACCCTTTCAAGTTTCACAACATCCTTCCTATAGGATTCCAAAAGTGGCCTAACCAATGACTGGCTGAGTGTCCTACCCCTCCTTCCAATTTATATATTGGTATGGTTTATCCAAATCGCACTAGTATGTGGTCCTTCTTGCTACTTCGTGCATGTTTAGCTGAATGAGATTAAGAGAGGCTGTTGACCGAGAAGTGTGGAGAGCTCCAGAATGGCAGCTCTCAATATGCAAGTTTCCTGTGAACATTAAGTGCATATCCATTCACCCTTTAACAAGATTGTGTCTGCTATGTGTCACTTTAACAGTGTGTGCATGTGTCACAGAAATTATTTTGGAACCCAAGGGGCATTGTTAACCCCCAAAACATGGTACAATTCCTCATCCACTGTGCTTTTATGTTAATTATGTCTGGGTTTGCCTTTTCCTCAAAAGACAAATATTCCCAGCCAAATTGTTATGTAATATTCCAATAGTTGGCAATAAAGAAAGTGGAATGTGTTTACTTTGAATCGAGTTAGATCTGTTTATAGTTCACACATCACTGTCTCAAAAATGAAAACAACATGTGGAACAGGCTGCAACACATTAGGCCAAATCAAATCATCATAAGCACATGTTAGTAGGTTCCTAACCAGTTACTGGGACATGAAACTGATCTGATGGTTCAGTTACCCAATGGAAAACTTATCCCGTTGTTATATTGGTTTTCTAATTGGATTTCAATTACATTGAAAGCAGATCAGAGAAGATAATCAGGTCAGATTTGAGAGGGTTGTCAGAGAATTGTTGAGTCAACGGAATTAGTCAGATTATGTTTGACAGACAAAATCAGAAACTGTTGGAAAAACTCAGCAGGTCAGGCAGAATCTGTGGAGAGAAAGCAGAGTTAATGTTTCAGATCCAGTGACCTTTGATTATAAAGCAATCCGTGTGACTGATCGTCATGTTATATGCACTATTGCTCATTATGGGATAGATTTGCTGCACTTTTTTTCAGGGTAGAGGCTCTTGTCTTAAATAAGACATTGTTTATTGCATGTTAGCAACGAAGAAGTGTTACACTCTGATAAATGTTGTTACAGAGTTTAGTTATTGTAACAAAGACGGCCAGGTGGACCTAATAGAAAATGAATTCCCCAACTGGGATGGTTAATATGGATAAGTCAGGGAGTCCTGGCTGACAGATATAAACATAAGTGTCAGAGGTTCTGTTCACTCTTAGAGCCGTCTCTGAGGAAGCTGGATCAGTGTTAAGGACTCTCCATGTATAAATAAAGGATGACTTGGTGACAGGATACCAGCCACTGTGGATTATTTCACAGTGAGGAAGACTGAAACATTTGGCTTTATTCCTTCAAAATCCTAAACTGTTCTGCCCACAAACTCATAGAACATCATTATAGTGGGTGGGACTAATGACACTTCAATATTAGCCATTTCAGATCTATGCAACTTCTCTCTCCAAACATTTTTCTTATTACTATTGTGCATTTTTTTTATATAATTACATTAATCACTAGCCATCTCCCCCAAGCCCAAGAGGCCTCTTGAAGCTCATTTGTTCAGTATGTTGAGAGATTGACAGATTTCTAATTACCAATGAAGTAAATGTATGTGGGGTAATGAGAACTTGTAAAGAAGGGTCACTGTTCCTGAAACATTCACTTTGATTTCTCTTCACAGATGCTGCCAGGCCTGCTGAGCTATTCACGCAACTTCTGTTTTTGTTTCTGATTTACAGCATCCGCAGTTCTTTTGGTTTTTACATGGTCTTTGTAACAGACTGCTGACTAAGATGTAATTTTGTTCTGAGATATTGGTTAAAGGTGTAACATTCAATAAAATAATTAACTTAATGGTAATGGGAAATTGGGTAATTAGAACATTAAATTTATCACATTTACTCTGAGGGAGGATTCAGTAATAATCCAATAATCATCAATCTAATTTTTTAAAACAAACACATTAAACTTTATAAATTATATTTATTAAAACATGCAACAAAATTAACAAATAGCAATTTACATCAACAATGGAGAGCATTAGCTACAGTTTGTAGAATAAATATTATTTTTTAAAGTGACCAAACAATAGTTAATTCATTCCTCATTTGTTGTGATGTTGGCTAAACACAGCTCATATTAAGAAAAGTAAATAGCCAAAGTCCAAAGGTTAACTGAAGTAGGGAACATCTTACTTTGATACTAAAACTACAAAATACTGAAAAGAATGATATGCCTTTCAAAAATTGAACCTTATTAAATTAAACCAAACTACATTTTTTGAACAATAAAAGCAAATGTGCCTTCCTGTTCAGAAGTGACTATTAACCTATTTGTTAACATGCATGCTCTTTATTGTATTTATATTTTGGATTATTCAAAGTGTGATTATATGTTCAGTTTGGGTGGCACAATGGCTCAGTGGTTAGTATTGCTACCTCACAGTGCTCGGGACCTTGGTTCAATTCCACCCTTGGGTGACTGTCTGTGTAGAGTTTGCACATTCTCCCTGTGTCTGTGTGGGTTTCCTCTGGGTGCTCCGGTTTCTTCCCACAGTCTAACAATGTGCAGGTTAAGTGGATTGGCCATGCTAAATTGCCCATAATCTCCAGGGGTATGTAGGCTAGGTGGGTTAGCCATGGGAAATGCAGGGATAGGGTCTGGGTAGCATACTCTGAGGGTCAGTGTGGACTCGATGGGCTGAATGGCCTGCTTCCACATTGTAGAGATTCTGTAATTCTAAATAATTGCTGATATAATATAGCTTTAGAAATGGCAGACATATACCAATTCTGGATTCCTTGATTTTACTCTTCCTTAGCTCTTTCAGGACCCAAGAAATACAAAATAATGCTAGCCATTGGATTGTCCAAAGAGATTATTAGTTTGTTGTAAACTTGCATTGTTTTAAGCTAATAGAAATTCTTCAAGCCATATTCTAAATTACATTTACGTAACAATAACACGATTAAGTAAGCTGGATGAAGTGATGTGCGGGACAGTTTTTTTGCCTACTCTCTGATATAAACTTGAAAAGACACAAATGGATCATTCAATTGTTCATAGTCAATTTCTTATTTTCCTGAAAACTGCGAAAAGGGCAATTAATTCAAAATCAGTTTAAGCATATTGGCCAGACTATTGATTTGCATTCAATAGTAATTAAGCTAGCTGTCCATAGATCTCTAACTTTTGGCAAAGTTTCCTGTTAAGTGCAACAGATATTTTATTACTGAAAACTCTTGAACAAAGCCCAATGTTAGTAATTAACAATGATTGTTTATTTATTAGACAACACTGATTTCCTCAAACCTCTCTGAGATTGGGATTTTAAAAACTGGAGGAATTAAACGTGATTTTACTGTACATTAGCTGTTCACATTCGACAGATGAATACAAATCAACAAGAGAAATCAACAACATCCTTGACACCCCAGTGAAAATTACTGTAATTAAATGAACTGCTGCTCACAACTATTCAAATCTGGACCATTTTGTTATGACTGGGTTTGAAACAGATCAAAATTGTGAATACTCCATCTGCTGCTTTAGAAGAGAAAAAGGAAATCTTCATAATTCTCTCCTTTAATTATAGATAATTTTTGCCAACAATATATGTCAATCTTCCACTACCTAATCACTGTAGAGCTCAGTTTCATCTTTATCTCCAGCAGTGAGTTATTTGATGTGTAAATAAAACTGATCTAACATTGGTAGGCATTGTTATTAATACTAACAGCAAAAGAATGAACTATTGAGTCATGCGGCAAGGAAACAGACCCTTTTGCCCAACTCATTCATGCCAACCAGATTTTCTAAATTGAACTTGCCCCATTTCTCTGCATTTGGCACATATCCCTCTCAACCCTTCCTAAGCATCTACCTGTCCAAATGCTTTTTAAATGTTGACATTCTACTTGCCTCTACTCATTGCTGTAATTGGGAAATGTGAATTTAGTCTTTTATCCTACTGCGACGATGCTGCTCCTTTAACAAGGTTATGTTGTCCTTGGTTTTTATTTCCAGAGAAGTTGTGAAAGACACAGACTCTGAACAGTCTAGGTTGCAGGGATTTTGATTATAGCTAACAGATGCTACCTCAGGCAAAAGGCCTTTAAGTTTAATAATAACACTTGTGCAATGAAATGGGAGCGGCCAGTTCTCCCGGATCAGCTTCTCTCTGGTTTAGTTTGTTTTTAGCACGATTGAATTGAGAAGCTGCTAAGCAAAGAAGCAGGTCCAGGCTTATCCTCCTCTCTCTCTCTGGCTTGTCTCCTGTAAGATCCTGATTTTACCTTTTGTGCCAAGGGATGTTTATGGAGATTACTGCAAGTATTGGGAGCAGAATCATTAAGTTAGGATAGTTTGTTGGGGTTTGGATAGGTTAAGTTATTCGGTATTCTGTTCCCTTTTGTTTACGTTTCATTTGGCAATCATGCAAATAAATTGTTTTGTTTAAAACGAAGTGGTTTGACCAGCTGCATTTCTCCTGGAATATCCACTGTACAACTGCTTAAAACAACTCGCAAAGGTAGGGTCTGGGCTACTTTCTTGAAATGTTTTGAGGAGCTTTGGCCTGGTCCATAACACTACATTAGTTTGGAACTTGAATACGCTGAGGATTCTTTGCTGAGGTGGTACAGCTTCTCAAGCTACGCACAACACAACATATGACTTTACTTCATTCTAATTTAAGTTTTCATAGGGGTTTCTAAATGTCATAATGACATAAAAAAAATCAAACTACCAAGATAAACACAATATTTAGCTTAATTTAGCTCACAGTGCTATGAACAGGCAGATACATTGATTGATATATCACTGGTTCTATTGTAAAAGTGCACACTACTGTAGTGTAATAGGGCTTCAAAATAAACTATACATGCAAAATGGAATGATGACTTGGCATGCCAACTTGTAATATCTTCACTTTCAGACTTTCCCTTCCACAATCAGGGTTTTGAGATCAGCTGGGGTATTTGCACAGAACACATGATGTGAAACAGAATTCTTTTCCAAAACAGTGGCTATTGCTTCCCCTACATCTAAGTGATTCACAAAGCCGGGTGCAATTCGGTCTGGGGTTGCAACACCCATGTTAAGTTTCACCTGTAAAGATCGAACAAGTAAAAAAACAAAGAGATTAATCCACCAAGATAACATATTACTGGAATTTCTATATTTAAAAGTGATAAACATTATAATTTTGTGATCAGCAGCAAAGAAAAGGTGCTTTATGGTGATCTAGCAATCTCTGAAGCATGGACATCCCATCCTTTACCTGACATCAGTTTGAATCTGCCGCCAAGTTAAAAGGACTGTCAAGCAACAGTGATATCATCAGAATAACCAAGCAATCACAATAAAACATTCTCACCACTAGTAAAACTGTAAGTAAAATGCACTAATTCTCAAAAATCGCTAGCACTAATTCTTTTCAGGTTCAATTACTTTTTTTTTCAGAAAGCAAATCAATGATTAGAACATATACATGGGATAACAGTAGAAGCTGAAATATCAAAACCTTTTAGAAAAATTAGAATTTTTTTTATCTTTTGAGGAAATTTGTCATTCTACAAAAATGGAACTGTTTTTCAGATGAAATGAGGTTCAGCAATAATTAAAAATCCAGTTACAGCTCACTCTACAAGATGTAATTTTTGAGGATTTTTAACAGTGAGATTTAGTTCACTGACTGTAGTTTGTGGAATTTGAACAGAGTACTCAATAGAGAACCATATAAACAGTGACAGCAATATTTGGGGTTGAATCCTGAGATGTTAAAGGTGCTGATGAAAGGCCCAGAATTTATCCTTTTTGAGAAGCCCCATCATATCTTATGACACTCAGATAGTGGTGGGCCTAATCTTAGGAAAAGAATTGCAGAGCAGAAGTCAAGCCCACCATTAGCTACAGACCAAAATGAGGCTAAAAGGTCTTTTGTACACAACAGTGCCACTGGGTTTGGTGACTGCTACCAACATTACATCTAACCAAGGCCACAGAATCATGAAGACACCCGAGCCAGAGGTGAGTGGTAGCAGTTGGGGATTGTAGGGAAGTTGGGAAAGTTAGATCAGCAGCAATGGGAAGTTGGGGTGGCCTTCAGCAATCTCTTTCCTTCCCAATGCCAAATCCTTTAATAATGCACTGGGTATCTTTGAAAAAGGGAATGCAACACCAGTCTATGAGCTGCAAGCAAGCACACCATAGAGAGGGCCAAGTTTCCACTTATAGATTTCTATGCATATGTATGGACTCAAGAAGTTCGTTATCATTACCAACTCAAATTCCAGACCAGAAAATGTATAGAATAAACTGATTTGTAAAGACTTTTAAAACATACTTCTTTTAAAGAAGATCTGGAATTTTGACATATTTAAACATTCGTTTGAAAGATGGGAGCAGTTTCTGCAGCTTTAATTCAATTACAGTCAGATAAACGTATTCCATGCAGACCCACTTTTAACATGATTTTCACTGAAAAACTTGTAATGAATCACAACTTCAGATGTAAGACTCTGCACATTCACAATAAAAAGCTGAGCTTCAAAATCAATCAGCAAAATCAATATAAAAAATAATTGAATAGTAAATTTAAAAATAATAGAAACTATTTTAACTTAGGTTTCATGACACAAAGGGAAAGACAAAGTTCATATTCAAAGTTACTAAATGAAAGAAACACAGATGTCTCTCTCATTCATTATCTAAGAAATTAACTAACTAGAAGAAAATCTAAAGGTACTCTGTCAAAATTCAGAACTTTACAAGTTTGTACAGAAAGCAGTTGCTATTCAATGTAGCTTTCACTATTACTTGTTGGAATATACCTCCTTCAATTCCCTCACTTGGTATATGGCATGTTCTTAAAGTTTTTACCTCATTCAGTTTACACGGAACATCAGGGTACTCCTCTCTGACCACCTGACAGAATGCCAAAGCTCCTGCAGCTCCCAGAGTCAAGAAACCAGTCCCAGGCATTAACAGACGCTCCCCTGCACCACCTACAAAAAAATACTAAATTTGTTATTTCATTTAAAACCAATGACATTTGCACTTGAGCTTTTCCTGCTGGTTTATTATGGCTTTTCATCTATAAAACTGGAACCTAGATGCATGTTGCCCAATAATCTAACTGTCAGATATGTGATTACATTCCACATATAGCACAACAGATTAAGTACCAGATAACATTTGAATCAAGACTTTATGACACCAAGATGTGATGGGTATTCTTTTATGTGCAACACTACAGCAGTTCCTCTGTTATCTGAGTGTAATCTGCTCTCAGTATGGATACATAGACACAGCCAGCAATGGGCAATGACTGAGATGGAACCTCAACTACGACAGAGTGCTCTGTTCTGTAGCCTAGTGGCAGAGGATGTAACCATCACACAACACACTTGATTTTGGAAAAGGATCAAACTTGGAGTCTTGTACACAATAGAATTCGGTTCTATAGTCCATTGATGCTTTTATTCTGAACAATCGAAATATTTGAAAATCTATCACTGTGGGTCATACTGCAATGTTGCAAAAAGCCTACAAAATTACAAAGAAATTCTGTTCCACCCTGTTAGGTTCAGATAACCCTTAAATATCTCAATAGTAGAATGGGGTAGAAAATAAACTGAGGCTCCTTTAAATACAGTGTACCTTTGAAAGCTCATGTTTCTCGTATGAAAATTTGCTGTCTCCACCAGCATTGCTGATGTTGAGTAGAAGAGTCAAAATCAAAGCATTCTATAAAACATCAGAAGCTGTAGGCTAAGATTATATCTTTGGAATAACATTGGCAAACCTGCCACATTCAGCCTCAAGCAACAGAACTTGAACAAACCACAAATTATACAAGACGTAGATTCCATTTGCAAATCTTGACAAAATCTCTTTCTGATGTTTATTCACGCCCTAAGCTTTGACTGACCTCTTTTTCTAATCATATTAATAAATATTTAAAATGTTATCTTAATTCTATAACTGGAGTGTAGATTTTGAAAAAGGGATACTTGAATTGTTGATATAAATGCCAGATCTTGGTCATTTGGGTCTGAATAATCTTTTCCCCTATCATAAATGTTTTAGATGATTTCCTGAGATATGCATGACAACCAATCAAAATTGCATCTATGGCTGCAATCCAAAAATATTAATGTCACGGACATCACGCAATGTCGGAAGAGCAAAAAAAGGCTGTACATTGCATGGACTGGAAACTGAAGAAAGAGTTGATAACACATAATTAAAAGGTCAATTACCAAAATAAAGAGAATTTAAAACGGCCCATGATGGACGTGTCTCAATAATCAAAAATATCAAAAAATGTCAGATCAAATATATATGCACACATACTTACAAAAGATTATAAATTGTAATTTTTTTAGAAGGCATGTCTAGTGGTCATGCATCTTTTAACTATGTCATATTCTCTTCTCTTCTAACTGGTACTGCAATTAACAAAGCTAACAAACACACTGGACTCCACAATGGCATGATGACTCATAGTTTCCTATCACCAATTGCTCCATTCCAGTCCTCATCTTTCCCTCCACCTCCGAAACATGTTCAATTTGCCCCTACTGACTGAAAACTGAAGTTGGCCCCTGCAGTAGACATACTCAAAAAAAGAGAATTTAGAGTCAGTGGTAAAATATAGGACTGGCATTGGAGAAGACAGGATGTGGTGAAAAGTTTTGCTTTTAAATATTATAGCACCAGGACAATAGGTCAGCAAATCAAAAGGAGTTAAATGAGGATGAGAAATGTGAAAGTATTGGTGTGGATAACCAACAGGAAGGTGAAGTCTTTGAATATTAGAAACTTAGTAATGTTCATGGATCTTTGGGGAAATTTCTTTTGAGTCAAATTTTTGATGGGTAGGCGTCATCTTATATGGTTTCTTTGTTAGGTATATACAGAAGCTGTCTTATATGCAAGCATATCTCAATGTAGACGACAGAAAGAAAACCGTTCAGAACAAAAGCTCCATTTAATTGTTTTAATTTTCTCTTCTCACCCTGTCCCTATATCCTATTATTCTCTTTCTAAATGTGTGCGCATTAGTCTTCCTCTTAACTACTTCAGTCTTATTTGCTTCAACCACTCCATGTGGCACTGAGTTCCACAATGTCATTTTCACCTCTGTTTGCGTGAAGCAATTTCTCCCAAATTCTCAACCTGATGTATTTGTCACCATCATACTTAAGCTCCTTTTCCTCGCAACTCAGTCACAGGTGCAAACAAGTGGAAGGAAGCAAACTGATTTCATTAATATTAATATTTTTATATAAATATAAAAGATTGAAGTCTTCATTGGGTCTTCTCTCATCCAGAATCCCTTGGGTTGACCATTCAGCTTCCATCCATTCTTGTTTGTGAGGAAATACTTCACTTCACTTCTAAATTGGATGGCTGTGGTCAGCATTACATCACCTCTTGGATTCCATATGGTTCTCATGACCCTTACCCTCTCGTGTTCATGGGGAATGGAGGGGGTGTTGCTCTGAGCTGGTGGAATCCTCAAGATCCTATGGCAAATTCATTAACATGATTTTTCTGGGAGTTCTGCCAGTCTCCCATCAGAGATTCATTGAAAGATCATGAGAATTTCTGTGAAAGTTCAAAAGCCACACTTGTGATTACAAACACAACATGGCCCATCACCATATGGAACATACAGTGTGCTGGAAATTCATTGTATTCTGCCTTTTCAACAGTCCTTTTGCATTCTTAAAAAATGTTGTGTGGTGTGATGAATAGTAATTAACTTTCTTATTCAAATAAAAACCAATAATTCCAGGGTAACTCTAATTAGGGCTGTTGGAACTGTGGTCGATATCTCCCTGAATAAAATGAGTAACCAAATGCAATGCCTTGTTGGTTATGACGCAGTACTGTTTTGATTTCAACAATGGTTATTTATACAAAGCAAATATTCAATTTCTTTTGTATCAAAACAGTATTCTTAAAGCTTAAAGGTAAAATGAATTCAGACTACACATGAGTCATTGTTTACTCTGATTGTCAACACATGTCTACAAAACTCAGTAATTAGCAAAATTACAAGAAACGAAAGCTTAGCTGATCAAGTGAATTATGTGACGCACCTGAAAAGTTGTCGACAATATGTTTTGCATGAACTATGAGAAATATCATCTTGGTTTCAGTAAACTGTTTAAATTGCTGAATTTTCTACAAATTTCTACAAACAATTTCTGTAAGCAGGGTATTGCAGTCACTCATATTGAATTAGACAATATAGTTCCATTTGAAGATCAGTGAATTCAGATCTTACTTCTTGAACAGCATATTCAGTGAAACAACAGGTCAGATTTTGGGCCCCAATATTGAGCCTATAGGATTAGCAGTGTACCCCGTGGCTCAACCAATAGGAGGAGTCTCTTAATTTCCCACCTCTGCGCTCACCTTCCATCTGATGCTGCAAGACCAATCAGAAGGCCTTCAACAATATCAGGCTGGAATCTGTCTGAAAAAGATGCGCATAGCCTTGGTAGCAGGCAAAGGCAAAGGCATTTTGATGCAGATGCCCTTGGTTGCTTGCATTAAAATTGATAAATTCAAAAGGCCCTATGTTGGTCGGGCAATCAGAGTTGAAGTGAAGCCATCCCATAGTCCAATTACAGGAAGGGTCTGTGGCCTTTTGTCTCAGGGGTTCCACCACTAAGCATGGAGCCCACTGGACTACCAGCTGAGGAAGCAAAAATAAATGAGCTGGTGGCCTCCACACATGGCCAGATCTGTTCTAACATTGGTAAAATTTAGCACTACTGCAAAATGGCCCTGAAGTGGTTTCTTTGTTAAGCTAACTGGTTGCCTGAGAATGTCTCCTGGCAGTTTGTCCTGGGAATGTCTCCCGGCAGCCGGAATGCTTCATCAATGTGACTCCTGCCTGGATCTAGCCAACTTCCATCTTGATCATTATCACAGGGCCAGAAAGGTTCAGTCCAACTAAACTGCTTTCTTACCATTTCCAATCCTTGCATGGTATGTGCTGTAATTAGCTTGAAAACAACTTTTTGGTGCAATATGTAATTTTCCCTATTCATTATTGTGCAAAATAAAATTAACGTGTTTTGCTTGTCACACTACAATGATACAGCATTTGTACTCAGTCTGCAAGAAACACATTTAGAAGCTTTTACAACAAAGGCAAAGTACAGTAGATGCTAGAATACTGGAAAAATGCTCAAACAGAATCTGGGGAGAAAGAAAGATTGAGACATTTGAAGCCTGTGTCTATTCTGAAGGAAGATCTTAGACAGGAAACATTAACTCTGTTTCTCTTTCATTAGCAGCTGGTAGACCTACTAAGTCATTCCAAAATGTTTTGCTTTTATTCTAGTTGCTGCTATTAAAGTAAATCATACTGGCATTTTAGTGACAATGAGGAAAGCATTCCTGTATAGCTGTCAGATGTTTAATGCATAATATTTATGAAATAAATTGATAGATTGAGATGCTTTTTAATTATTGGTTTTGATTGTCTATGCACCTGGAAAATTGGGAACTCTGCTGAAAGCTTCAAACTAACCACACTTGAATTGGTTTATACTCTTTCCTCAGGCATGCTCCTAATACCATCATTGACAGTGAATGAGATAGAAGAGAACGTGTAGGCACAAAGCCAGGTTTTGATTTTCATCCCTTTACAAAAACTTGCACATAGTAATGTTAAAAATCTAAATTTCTCCCAGAAACCCATGTATAAGGTCTGCTTTACTTGATCCTTTTAAATTATTACATAGAAATCAGTAAGGTAACTCAAAAGGATACAGGTAATCCCAAATTGATTTTTTTTTTAATTAGTTCTTCTGTGGAATGTGAATTTTGCTGCCAGTTTTATTGCCTAACCCTATTTGTCTTTGAATGTGAGTAGCTTGCTATGCCATTTCAGAGGGCAGTTAAAAGGCAACTATTGTATTGTGAATCTGGAGTCACACGTTGGCCAGACTGGTTGATATATTTCCTCAATGGACATTAGTTAACCAGATTGGCTTTTATCACAATTACTAATAATTATCATGGTCACTATTTCTGAGATTAGCTTTCAATTCCAGCATTTATTCACTGAATTTAAGTGCCACCAGCTGCTGTGATATTTGAGCCTATTTCCCTGCTATGTAGGCTTCTTGTTTATAGATCCAGTGGTATAATCATCATAACACCATCTTCCCTCAATCCACTGCATTATCATATTGTGGTGCACGATACTAATGTTAGGTGTCTAAATTGTGGAGTGTCCCTTCTATAGTTCATCTCCCGTTCACCTTGATGAGCACATATGCAGGATTTCTTTAAAAAAAACTATTCATGCAAACATATTCTAAAGTTCTTTGGAACAGTGGAACTGCAATCATGAGGAAATTATAGCAGACTCAATGGTTCTACCATTAAAAAAAACATTTTACTTTGTAACTGGGATATAAACTTGGAATTTCAGCATGAGGTGAATTCATAAGATGACAAAGTGGTAATTCCAAAAATTAAAAAAAAACTATATCTTTAAATGTTGCCAGTTCCTGGAGATAGGAGTAAATGTACTCACCAGTTATAAATGTGTATGATCCATTGTGGTCATCTTTAACCAAAGGAAAGAATGCCTTCCAAGATGTGAAAGTACTTATCAGCAGTGTGTTCAGAACCTGAAGTATAAAATATGTGCAAATTTAAGCCTGAGTTTATTGCACAGTGCAATTTTCCAATCATTTTCCATTATTATTCACAACATCCATTCCTTCCGATGGAGACTGTCATGAAATTTACATTGGAGGCAAGTGGACATTCCAATATTTGATTCCCTCACGCAAAACAAGGTAAGGCACTCAAATGAAAATCTATGAAGCAATGACTCTATTAGGATCCAATGACTGATCCTCTAGCTTTCTCATCCTAAGTGATTAGATTAGATTATTTACAGTATGGAAACAAGCCCTTTGGCCCAACAAGTCCACGCCGACCCTCCGAAGAGCAACCCATCCAGACCCATTCCCCTACATTTATCCCTTCACCTAACACTATGGGCAATTTAGCATAGCCAATTCACCTAACCTGCACATTTTTGGACTGTGGGAGGAAACCGGAGCACCCAGAGGAAACCCCGCAGACACAGGGAGAATGTGCAAATTCCACACAGACAGTTGCCTGAGGCGGGAATTGAACCCGGGTCTCTGACGCTGTGAGGTAGCAGTGCTAACCACTGTGCCACCGTGCCGTCCACAGCCTTTGGGAAACGTTTGCTCTTACACAAGTGCTAAAGGAAAAGAAGCTGCTTTGACTGTGTAGAAATTATGCATGATAAAAAAAAATCCATTATGATTGCAAATTATTAAAATGAATCAAAGGAATTTAACTTTCATGTCATGTGCAAACTGAACAAGAGGAGTGAAAATGGCTTCGGAGGTGCAATTTTAAATCACAAGGGGCAAATGAACACCTCTTCTAAATCATGAGAACGTGCATGTATACAAATCATACACTAATAATCTCAGCTAACTTGCTTTATTAGCCCAAAACTGAACCAATAAAATGTAATCTCCTAATTTAACACAACCTCTGAGTGGAGATGCAATGGTGGAATTCTCTCTAGACCAAGCGTGCAGGGAACAGGAGACAAGGAGACAAGGACACAAGGTGAAGGAAACACTGCAAGGTGAGTGTTTTCATCTTTTAAAATCATCTCATGGACCAAAAGGCGTGGGACTGCTGCACTTTTCTACATGACAATACCATGGCTCCCAGTTGCGCCAGGTTTTCTCCCTCCATCAGGATTCTATTCACAAAGCACTTAGCTTGCACTAGACACTGTGAGCTTGTGTTCCCAACTGTTGTGGTTTGACACTTGGTTTTAAAAGCTGTACAGTGCTTTCCACCAATAAGTTTGATCAGAATTCTTTCTTGCAGTTGTTAGGCAGTAACAAGGATATACAAGTTTTAAGTGTGAAAGATTTACAAGTGAAGGAATAAATTGTTCAACATTTAAAAATAGCACGTCCCAAATATTTTTTGTCAATCGTATAACATTTAGCTCAACTAAAAAAATCAGTTTGATACCATAACTGTTCAGAATTGTCAAATTTCAGCTTTGACGCTGCTGTTTTTTTGGAACATGGGATGATTGTGTTGCTGGCTAGGTCAGCCCCCATTTATTGCCCATCCCTAATAGCTAAGAGTCAACTACATTGCTCTGCATCTTGACTTACATGTAGGCCATACCAGGTGAGGAGCTGAAAATGTGTTGCTGGAAAAGTGCAGCAGATCAGGCAGCGTCCAAGGAACAGGAGAATTGGCGTTTCGGGCATAAGCCCTTCTTCAGGAATTCCTGAAGAAGGGCTTATACCCGAAACGTCGATTCTCCTGTTCCTTGGATGCTGCCTGGCCTGCTGCGCTTTTCCAGCAACACATTTTCAGCTCTGATCTCCAGCATCTGCAGTCCTCACTTTCTCCCAGACCAGGTGAGGACACCAGTTTCTTTCCCTAAAGGACATGAGTGAACCAGATGGATTTTTATGACAATCAACAATGGTTTCATTGTCATCATTTGACAATCGAATTCCAATCTTTTGTTGAAGTTGAACCCAGGTCCCCAGGATGTTACCTGGATGTCTGGATTAATAGTCCAGTAATAACTCTACTAAGCCATCACCTCCTCACTAGTATATTGGCAGCCATATGATCATATACTTACTCTCAGTATTTCATGTTACTTAAATTTTCATTGTGTATTTAGTTACAAAATGAAAAATGCTTTGTGGGTAATAAAAAGTTAATGAGAAACAAGGTTTCATGTAAACATTCTGACCAAAGTTAGATTTTTAAATGCAGCCCATAGCTGATTCACATGTTTCAGGAACAGCCACATAAACCATTTGCTAGTCATTGGTGAAAGTGGATGGTGAATTCACTTATCATTGACCTCAGTGAAAAGCTACCAAATACCTTGTGGGCTCAGCACATTGATTTTCTTTATTCTGATATAACCTTAAGTTTGCCACAATCTGTGACAAATTGCAGGCAGGGTAATCAGCCAGTCAGTATGAAGAATTCGCACAGATATTAAAGTAGGTAATCAATAATCTCCTTACTGGCATAAAATTCACAAAAGAGGAAGAAAGGAACAACAAACTACTATTCTTAGACGTCACAGTAAAGCAACAGTCAGTGGGGAACTTCAAACCAGCATCTACAGGAAAATAACACATATGGAACAAATACTCAACTACAGAAGTAATCATTCCAACACCCACAAATCAAGCTGATTAGGACATTGTTTCAATGATCCATCACACACAGCAGCACCGAGGAACTACGCAGAGCAGAGGAAAATTACCTATGCAGCATTTAAGAAGAACAGGTACCCAATAAACACAGTGCACCGATTTCTCAGCAACAAACCTAAACAAGCAGACCAAAATACATCCAGAATCCCTCACCAATCTCTTCCTACATCAAAGACATATCAGAAATGACTGCAAGACTACTCTAACCTTTTGGCATCATGGTAGTCCACAAACCCACGAACACACTTAAACAGCAGCTAATGAACTTAAAAGATCCTATACAGACAACAAGCAAAACAAACATCATTTACAAAATACCTTGCAAGTACTGTATCAAACACTATATTGGATAATCAGGCAGAAAACTAGCCACCAGGATACATGAACATCAACTAGCCACAAAAAGACATAACCCACTATCACTACTATTCTTGCATACAGATGAGGAAGGACACCACTTTGACTGGGAAAACACATCCATCCTGGGACAAGCCAAAGAGAGGCACACACAAGAATTCCTAGAAGCATGGCATTCCAATTGGAACTCTATCAACAAACACATGGATTTGGACACCATCTACCATCCTTTGAGAAAAAGAACTGAAAATGACATAATCAAACACCCAAAGGAACCTAAACACATAAATAGAAAGTGGGACATAACACCAGCGCTTCACCAGAGGCTCACTGATGATGTTACGCAGAATGGTAACGAAACGTCTGAAATTGAACCTTCCAGCTCATCAAGCAATCTCACATCTAGTACCTCAAACTGAGCTACAAAACCTTTCAAACATCACTCAGAAATGAAAGGCATAGATTTTTCTACATGTTTCAATCATCTTACAGGAAACAAAAGTAAAGATTGGGCCAGATTATTGCTTTAAAATGTGTAGCATTTGTCAAGTTTTCTTCTAAGGAAATGAGACTCCACTCTGACAAATGTTTTTCAGCACTGGAGAGACTGTTCACGATGAGTAATGTTTACTATGCTGTTAAACATTCAGTAAATCTCATTCAACAAGGTTTAACATTTTTGGTGGTTTTTACAGTGAAAGAGAGTGCGTAAAGCGTTGATGTTAACACAGATCCAGTGCTTTGATGTGGTATATATTTGTGAAGATTCTACACTATGGAGGAGCAGAAAATCACTGAGAGCAACTTCTCAATTTCCAACTATTACTAAACTTGTATAGCTATATGTCGTTCTCAATTTAATTCCACACTAACAACATGGTGGCACAGTGGTCAGCACTGCTGCCTCAAAGAGCCAGAGACCTCGGTTCGATTTCTGCCTCAGGCAATTGTCTGTGTGGAGTTTGCACATTCTCCCTTTGTCTGTGTGGGTTTGCCCTGGTTTCCTCCCACAGTCCAAAAATGTGCAGGTTAGGTGAATTGGCTGTGCTAAATTGTCTGTAGTGTTCGGTGAAGGGGTAAATGTAGGGTAATGGGTCTGGGTGGGTTGCTCATCAGAAGGTCGGTGTGGACTTGTTGGGCTAAAGGGCCTGTTTCCACACTGTAAGTAATCTAAAATAAACAGTTTTACCATCATACCAAGCACAAGGTTCAATAGAGAAAAGGAAAATAGAATATGTGGCATAATACAGTTACACCTTTCAAGAGTCCTAATTCAATTTGTACCTAATGCTCAGAATAATTAATATTCTAGTAACCAGAGGTCTGGCTTAACAACAAAACTAAGTGCAGTGAAGCAGCACTGCTGTCTTACATGTCAGAAGAATGCATATTTTGTAACTGGCTTCATTTCAGCGCATGATATCAAAAGTCTTATTAGCTGCTGGCTGCAAAATTCTACTTAAAGGTGGAAGGTAATATATTTTAATTGGTGTACACAATATTGTAATATCTTTCTCTCCAGGCTTATCATGATGCTGCTTGGACCTGTTACTGGACAGGTTTTCAAAGTTAATAAGTCATAGACACAATAAAAAAAAAGTTCATAATTGCCTGTTGCAATGCACTTCAAAAGCCTTAGGTTTGAGTTATAATTCTGACACTTACCCTATTCAGTTCCTCGACCGTTTGAGTGTGTGGAGGACCACCCTGCCACCAACTGAACCCCAGAGATGACACTATATCTGTCACTTTCCCAACAGCCTGCAGTACTGCGGTTTTAGCTGCTTCTGCACCCTCTTCAGAACCTGAAGTTGAGGCAGAGCAACAAGTGTTACAAATGCACAGGAAAGCATGCACAAAATTCCTCAACTTTCATTCTCAGCTGTAGACTTTACTGAAATATATAACGAGGATATTATGCCCATAGTCTCTTTACTCATGCTTCAATTGAAACCAAACATTTTTATTTATTAATACTAAAAATTCAAATTGATGAAAGGACAGTATGTGCAAATTTATATTGATAGTAATACTATGTAAAAATAATGGGTGGCAATTGAAATTAAATAACATTGCGTAGAATTTACAGCACAGCAACAGGCCACTTGACCCAGATGCCAGAGTTTATGCTCCACATGAGCCTCTTTCTGCTTGTATTTATCTAACTCCATCATCGCATCAAATGAGATTCAACTGCACCAAATTTTTTATTCAGACTGTATTGAATTATTTGACCTCTAATTTTAATGCTGATCTTTCTCTTTTATTCTTTCCTCATTAAAAGTAGAGTAAGAGTATATTTTATGTTCTTTTTTAGTTACTGTTCAAAAATGATACCATACCAACATCTCCAATCAACGTAAAAAGCCTAGATCGAGTAGCAGCTGGGACAAAGTGTTTCAGTTTTTCCAACCGGGCTGCATCTCTGGATATGACTACCACACGGAAGCCTAGGAGATCCAAAAAGAAAAGGACATTTAACAATAGCAACACAAAAGTAGCCCCTAGACACCAACACAAAAACTTCTCTTTCAGATGGGGGTAGGCAAATAAACATTCTTCCACCAACTTGAATGGAGAAGGAATTTTGGATGAATGATAGCAAGTTTTTTCCAGTCATTACTGTCAATTCTGCCATATTTCATGGAGAGCTTCAAAATGTCTTCACAGCATCTTTTTATCCTCCCCAGGAAGGTGGCTCTTTGAGAGTTAAGAAAACAGGTAATAACTAACTCAACAAAATACATTGTACTTGAAGTCCAAATGATTTAATGATGATTTGGTGCAGAGGCAGAGAAGGGCAGAAAAGGAAGCAAAGCTTGCAATCTGGATCAATTGGCATCATGGAAAGTCCTGCCTCTCCCTGCTATAGGTCCAAAGGTTGGCAGGTCGAGAATCAGCCTGTTCAGTCACATTAAGACCCACAGCAGAAACTAATGACCCAAAGCACTTTGGGATATGTTGAGAATGGTGAAAGATGTTGTGT
The DNA here is from genome assembly GCF_020745735.1 of Hemiscyllium ocellatum. NCBI lineage: Eukaryota > Metazoa > Chordata > Chondrichthyes > Orectolobiformes > Hemiscylliidae > Hemiscyllium > Hemiscyllium ocellatum. Next base: position 24,301,791 of record NC_083417.1, on the reverse strand, counting down.
AAATATCTTTCTTTATGGCACCAAGAGTCACTAAGTACACATTGCTAGTAAACATGTTAAACATCATCCTCAATCAACAGACAGCTTAGTTAGTTATTTATTTACATGTGTATTTTGTTACAACATACAGAGAAAAGTGTCACCACTCTAACACCATCTTAAAATGCAAATATAAACCAAAACATAGAACACAAAAGGCAGAATAAAGAAATTGTGTTCAATATTACAGTCCTTCTTGTTAAGTGCTTTGTCATGGGCCAGGGGCTGGGTCTCCAGCCACAAGTCACCTTCGCTGCATTGGTGCTGCTGGAATAAGTGTTGCCACTACTTGGTGCTATATCCTCTCCACCAGCACCCCGCCACTATAAGTAATCGTTGGATCTTGCCAATGCTTCAGGCCCACCTCACCGATACAGTCACTACTAATGCTGCCAGGTCTGGCAATGGACTCAAACTTGCCTCCATCGCTGCTGCCATGACTCTGCACTGGAACCTAAGCTCACCTCCGCCACAGCAAGGCTAGGACCATATTGTCGATGTAGAAGCGTTGGGCTCCCTCACCACCCCAAAGCCATTACCACAACCGAGTTCCTCAACAAGTAGTAAGTAAAAGAACAAAAAGAAAAGAAATGAAAAGAACAGTGGATAGAGCAAATGAGCTTCATGCTCAGCAGCCCTACTGACACCAGGAAAGAATCTTGCCCAAGCTGTATCATTGGAAGATGTTGTTAAATATGGAAGAGTTTGGTTCTTTCTCAAAATAAATTCCTAACAGATGCTATTTGGGTATCTGACACTACAATGGCAATCTTATTGAAATAGAGCACAGGGGGGACTTATTTGAAAAATGTAACTGAGAAACTTCAGCAGTTAACTGGAAATTTCAGCTAGAAGGTGTTCTACTTTTCAGCCTTTTAGAAACAGCATATCTGGTCTTAGGATGTTTACTCATGCAAAATATCCGTTTCTCCATGTTTGTGACTGTTTTACATTCAGAAGGATTGAAGCTCACATGAAAGAAATTAAAAAGGTAAAGTGTGATGAATTCACGTAATTAAGTTTTATAAACTATAGAAGTCTGATGGTTCTTGGACAATATGTATTCCAAAACCAATTAGCTGATCATTTGCATGTTTTTGGTATTTTGTGCTGGTCATGTATAAATTGGTTGCTGCATTACCTACTTCATCAAATGTAACAGTATTTTGAAAATATTTTGTATTAAGCACTTTGGGATATGTTGAGAATGGTGAAAGATGTTGTGTAAATATCTTTCTTTTTGGCACCAAGAGGCACTAAATACACATTGCTAGTAAACATGTTAAACTAATTAGGAAAATACTCTTGTGGTATAGTATAATTATAAATAAATATGTGAGCACTGCACATGAGCAGGCAAGTTCATCTGTGTCATGAGTAATAAATGAATTAATGTATTTGTATGAATTACTGTTTTAATAATTGCATTTCAGCCTTTTTTTAGCCGATAAACAAATTATATATGAACATACATAATTTATTATTGTCACAGAATATGGTTTGACTCCAATATACAACAAAACTACTGCTGAAAACCTATAACTGAATTTGATTGGACAAAGTGTGATCAGCTGGGCTGTCCTGTTACAAAGCCCCGTCAGTTACCTTTCCATTGATTATATGGATTCCACAAGGAATCAGTGATCTGCTATACAAGATTAAAGCCCATAAAGTGAGTGTGAATACTTAGTCATGATTATACATCCCATGAGTAAGTTTTTCTAAGCCTCTCAGGCAAAAGACTTTATTACGTCATGCATTTAGGCACAACATATTAAAAAAAATCCATTTTCAGGAGACATGAACATGCTTTCATACAGAACCTTATAAAATCAAAAAATCAGAAGATCTCTGAAGCAGCAAATGAGAATAGAAACTGATGAAGGGCTTTTTGCCCAAAATGTCGGATTTTCCTGCTCCTCGGATGCACAAAACACTACATAGGACAAACAGGAAGACAGCTAACGATCTGCATCCATGAACACCAACTAGCCATGAAACAACACGACCAGCTATCCTTAATAGCTACACACTCAGATGACAAGCAACATGAATTCGACTGGGCCAACACTACTATTATAGGACAAGCCAAATAGAGAACAGCCAGGGAATTCCTAGAAGCATGGCATTCATCCACAGATTCAATCAATAAGCACATCGACCTGGACCCAATATACCGGCCACTGCAGCGGACAGCTGGAGCTGACAACCAGAAGTGGCAGAGACAAACCACTATAAATGCCGGAGGAAACATCACAGAAGTGTTTCACAGGAGGCTCCCAAGCACTGAGGATGTCAGCTAGACAGGAGACGAAACGTCTGCAACACAAATTCCCAGCTCGGCGAACTGAACCACAACAATTAGCATGGATTTCAAAAGGGAAAATCTTGTCAACCAAATTTATTTAATTTTCTCAAAGAGGTAACAGCTAGATTACCTGATGGTTTTGCTGTAAATGTGGTTTACCTGGATTTGCAAAAGGCTTTTGGTAAGATTAGATTAGACTTACAGTGTGGAAACAGGCCCTTCGGCCCAACAAGTCCACACCGACTCGCCGAAGCGCAGTAAGGTGCCCTATAATGGTCTATTGAATGGGATTAGAGAATATGTAGGAGAAAGTGAGGTCTGCAGATGCTGGAGATGAGAGCTGAAAATGTGTTGCTGGAAAAGCGCAGCAGGTCAGGCAGCATCCAAGGAACAGGAGATTCAACGTTTCGGGCATAAGCCCTTCTTCAGGATTTATGTAGTCAACTGTTATGAAGATATGTTGACTAAACTATTTACAATTTATTATTTGTACTGGATATATCATGGAATTTTTAAAAAGTTTTTAGAACAAGAAACATTAAAATATTACATTTGTGAAGAATACAAATTGCTTTTCAGAAAATGCAGAGTCTGCAAAGCTTCAAGAGTTGTCATGTGACCCACATCACAGGAGGGTACTAGATTTTTCATTAACTATTAAAGAGAAGGACTGGCACAGGACAGAAGGAAGTCAGCTTTATTCTCTTCTTTTTTAGAAACTTCTCCCAAAGCTGAGCTTTTGATTTGAAGGCACTCACAATCTCCATTGTTGTAACCTGAGACTTCTTAAGGGACAATTCTGAATCAAATCTACTTTCACCAAGAGAATGAGAGAATTACCACAACGACAATTGCAGAATTACTACTCCAGTAACAAACTCTGGTACCATCAGCTACCATATGGAAAACATCTCTTCAGCCAAAAACAAACCTTTATACAAACCATGAATAATTCACTTTCTTGATTTTTCTTGGTACTTGGCAAAGTTTTAAGAACTAACACGCTGCAGAATTTTGTTTTTATTTGCTTGGGATCATTATGTGTTTTGTTTTTGCAATAATGGGTAGTTTGATATAACTATAGATTTTAAACATTGCGTCAATATTTTTTACATCTTGAATTAGTTTTGGAAATAAAACCTAACTCTTTACTAGTTAACCTAAGGAATTTGACTCGTTCAGTTAGCGTCATGCGGCATAGAAACAGACCCTTCAGTCCAACTCATCCTTACCATCCAGTACTGAACTAGTCCTATTTGCCTGTGTTTGGCTGATATCCCTCTAAATCTTTCCTATTCATGCACCAGTCTAAATGTCTTTCAAATGTTGTAATTGTACCAGTCTCCAGCACTTCCTCTGGCAACTCATTCCATACATGCACCACCCTATGAAAAGTTTTGATAGAGTGAAGACAGAAAGGATTTTCTTCTTGTGGAGAAGAACATAGAGGCTATCATTTGAATTCCCTGTTAGATTCTTTAGGAAACCTTTCTTCACAGACAGTGCTGGGCACTCAGTACCACAGGAACTGGTTGAAGTGAATATTATATGTGCATTTAGGGAGCCAGAAATGTAAAAGAAAGAGAAGGGAGTAGAGGTTTATGAAGATGGATATAGATGAAGATAGATGAGAAGAGACTCGAATATAGCACAAAAATCAGCCAAAAGGCTTGTTTCGGTGCCCTGTGCACATAAATAAGATCAATGACATGTTGATTGCCCTTTTATGGTCTTGGCTGAGGAAGGAATTTTGGCTTGGGGAACTCATTAACTTTCTTCAAATACTGCCTTAGGAACTCTTCTATCTGCCTAAAAGATCAGAAAAGGTCTTAGTTGAGCATTCGTGACAAAAGACTTTCCTTTTATAGTATTTGGACATAAATAATCACATGAGTCTGGTACACTGGCCTGAAATAATCCTATGTCAATAAACATGAATGATGAATATGTCTACCTTAATTTTTCTATTTACTTATTTAACAAAGGTGTGATCCAGCAATTTTCAATACATCAAAGCCTTTGCTAAATAATGGAGAGAATTTCAGACACACAAAATGAGTGTTCATACCTATTATGTCATAATCTCAGAAATTATGTAATGAATTTAACTTTGCCATTCTTTTTTGAAGCCTCTCATCAATCAATGTTGTTTGGAAGAATGGAAGTTCAAAACTTCACACAATGACCTGTAATCAAAGTCTCTTGAAAAACATTGCATTCCTTGATTGATCCTGTTGATAATAGATTTAGACTGACTGGATGTTTTCAGTGAAACGGTTGATAATTACAACCAAACATTAATCAACACCTGGCCTGGGAGTCTTCGGCTCAACTTCATACAGAAAGGTACCTTGAAAGCCAGAGTCTAAACAACTTTACCGACATGACTGATAATTATGCAACCTTTGTCTCAATGTGAAATAATTTTACATGATACTCTTGGGAAGGGGAGCCACTGAAAAGTACAAATACCTTGTCTTTAAGTCAGTGAAACACTCTGTAAACAGAATGCAGCTGCAAACACTTCTGTGCATTATAAAAAAAATTTCCAAATTGACAACCACTTTTCAAATAGAGCTGAAAATGTGTTGCTGGAAAAGCGCAGCAGGTCAGGCAGCATCCAAGGAGCAGGAGAATCGACGATTCGGGCATAAGGTCTTCTTCTTCAAACTTTTCAAATAGAGACATGAAAATTCTGCATCACGTATTTATGGCACAGGGTCCAATCAAAGTAACAGCTCAAATATTGTATCAATATTCTAATTATTCTTGTGCAATGGTAATGGATTTAAGTGAAATGTAATCTTATTAATTAAAGAGTGTTCTCAAGGTCTTACAACACCAGGTTATAGTCCAACAGATTTAATTGGAAGCACACTAGCTTTCGGAGCACCTCTCCTTCATCAGGTGGTTGGAGCAGTGCTCTGAAAGCTAGTGCTTCCAATTAAACCTGGTGTGTGATTTTTAACTTTGTACACCCCACTCCAACACCGACATCTCCAAATCTCAAGGTGTTGACGGGAATGACTTTCGTCACCCTTCCAACTTTGAAGGATGATGAATACAGAGCAAAGAAATCCATTTCAGATATGGGGTGTCTTCATATGAAATAACTTTACTGATGCCTGAAGACACTAATGCTTGTGTGCCACACATGAAGCTACCAAGTCTTGTGGTGGGTTGTCATCTTTATTTCTAATGCCAAGCCACTGGTGACAATGGTGATGCACTGCAGACAACAGAAGTCAACTAGTGATTCCCAGATACAATATTTGATGTTTCAGGCCTAGTTCTCACAGTTGTAAGACTCTATGAAGTGGAGCTTTCAGCATCTTAATAGCCATCTGACTCCAGATACCTCACCACTGAAAAACTCCTTGGATATGAAACCAAACAGGAAAGTGTCCAAGCCATTGAAATCATCTCTACTTGCTGAGTGCCATCAATATCGTTAGTTCTGCTTATGAACTTGGCTGCCATATTTGTGATTTTGCCATGCTAGAATATATATCCACAAAGCACTTTGGATAGCGAAGATCAAAAATTTTTAAGTCTTTTTTCTTGAAAGCTGTTAAGTTATCCCTGTTTTACAGCTGGACAGCAATATGCTGAGAACACAGACCTTAGATATCATCAGTTTGATCAGCTTGATGTTATCCCATGTGCAAATCCTGAGTTGATCTGCTTTCTTCATGTACATGCCAAATTCTGCATTAGGGCATGGATTGTCTGTCACTATGGACCCAAGGGGGATGCAAATCAGATTGAGTTCTGTTCATTGGCCCATTATTAATTATATAGCAAGTGATATTTAGAATGCTCACATCGCCCAATTTTCCATCTCATTAAAATGACAAGCAACTCTTCGGGGTTTAAGACGAACTATATTTAGATATTGAAAAGATCGACCTTTCTTTCATCAGAATAAACAATGGATTTTCATTATTTTTAAATTAACAACTAATTTATAACCGCCGAATCCTTTTGAATTCACCAGACATTTGACAATGTACCATTAATTACTAATGAGTTTTGAAGTGTCTGTGAACGATGTTCTAAGATTTTTGTATTTAAAAACTTAGAGTCCGAAATTGGATGATTCATTAACTCACCCAGACCCTTTCTAATGCAGATGATGTGAAGATGCCGGTGTTGGACTGAGGTGGACAAAGTCAACAATCACACAATACTGGGTAATAGCGCCACTCCGAATTTTTGCAGTTTCAAATAAACCTGTTGGACTATTACCTGCTGTGGTTTGATTTTTGACTTTTTCTAATACAGCCGTGAAATGATTGAAATTTGGCAAGTTCAGTGGAGTTATTTTTTCTCTCTATTCATGAATTGCCTTTCATGAACAGAGTACATTACACAAATAGTTATGTTCAGAAAATAAAATCATCGTAACGTATTGAACCATTGGAGGAAGGCGGCTCCCTTTCCTGATTCCATAACCTTAAAATTCATGGTATGTTGCAGCAGAGGTAGATGTGCAATTAGAGAGGTTTTATAACCACCAGGCTGACTTGACAGAGACCCTGTCCCAAATATTACAAAGATGCCAGTTCCACATCACTTACAGCACTTCCTAAATGTTGACCTCACTGAAGACAAGGAATTTCAGAACAGCTCCCTACACTAACAGTTGCAGATAAAGATCCTGATTTCATTCAAACTGTGAGAAATTTGGTATTTGCCACTTCCCTGTACAATACGTTGATCTGTTTTCATATGCTGTTCCAGAACTGTAGCTGCCAAAAGAAAAGGCAGGGATCCAGAAGAACCAGAACTGTATCGGTGCCATCACGTGCACCCACGAAGAGGTTGAACAGTTCATCAACTTCACTAGCACCTTCCAAGCTGACCTTAAGTTCACATGGACTATCTCTGACACCTTCATCCCCTTCCTGGACCTCTCCAGGGACCGACTCAACACAGATATCGATTTCAAAACCATCGACTCCCACAACTACCAGGACTGCACATCTTCATGTAAAAATGCAATCTCTTACTCCCAATTCCTCCACCTCTGCCGTATCTGATCCCAGGAGGAATAATTCCACTCCTGAACATCCCAGATCACCTCCTATTTCAAGGGCTGAAATTTCCCCTTCCACGTGATCAACAATGCTCTCCAGTGCATCTCCTCCAATTCCCGCACCTCTGCCCTTGAACCCCACCCCTCTAGCCGCAACAAGGATAGAACCTGCTCTGCTTTACGAGTGCCATGCTTTTCAACTCTATCGATAAAATGGCAACCATATATCAGCAGTTTCCAAGAACTTGTAGTAAATGTAAGGTGCAAATAAATTGCAGTCGTATATGAGAACACCAACCAATTTATTCTTTCCCACATCCAGAAATGCTCAGACTAATTGTAATCAATTAACTCAGGTTTGAGAAATGACTAGAGATATTGCTATTAAAATGACTCAGGATCACACCAATTATATCAGTTACTCACTGAAATATTGGGAACTCCCTTTATGTTAAACTTGCACAATATTGATATTTGGTATCCTCTGATATAGCTGGCACAAGTTTTAGTTTCAAATGGATAATTAACCTGCAAATCTTATCTGGATATATTTCAGCTTGTCTCAGTAAAATGTCTATTTCCTTGTAATCAGAAGACTTGTGTTTTAAGCTCCACCCCAAGACTTCTGCTAGTTATCACATGAGATACGTAACACTAATAAGAAGAGAATGTTACACAGTTGGAGATTCTGGCTTTTGGATCAAGTCTCTTTGTTTACTCAAATGGAAGTAGAAGATCCATTGCTATTACTTGTAAGTCACTGTTTCATCCTGGAAGGAAACAGTAAAAGGGCAGGATTTGTATCTCTTGCACGTGCATGGAAAGATGTGTAAAAGGACAGTGTTCTAGAGATGATTGATGAGCAGACATGTCTTTCATAGGAAATGGTCCTTTCAGAACGTGGGAAGCGGTTAGAAAAGTATGTCATGTGATGGCATCAATCTGGACTTGTCAGAAAATAATCCATTGATGTAAAAGATGGTGGACTAGAAGTTGAAGTCTATAGAAACCCAAGTATGATTCTGGGAAGAAGGGAAAAGACAGAGCAGAAGTCTGGAAAATTGGATAGATCTGTTCAAATACAATGTCAACCATAATAACAAGGAATCCTCAAATGAGGAAAAATGAAGCTACTTCAGAAATACTACAAGGAGGCATTGTCAGGACAGATGTGGTGGAAATGGAGAAACTGAGAAATTGAAATAACATCGTTACAGGAAACAGGATGGAAGGAAGAGTAGTCATGACAGCTGAGAAATTCAGTGACTTTATAAAAGACATTGGTCAGCAGTCTATCTCCAGAAATCAACATAAAAAAATTTGAGGAAGGGAAGGGATGAGTCAGAGATGGACCACACGAAAGTATGGCAAAATTGGAAGAAAAGTTGATGGTTTTTCCAGTTTAGTCACCACTATAATCTGTAATGTTCCAAAAAAGATAGTATTGGAGGGTCCCAGGTAAGTCTAGAAAAAAGAATGTTCCAAGTATGCCACACAAAGGCAGGGATAGCTGGAACCAATACAGGTTCCCCTAGCAACTGCATTTAGCTTGAGGAAGTGCAAGGTTATACTCAGTTTACTTAGTATTTAATTCCCTGAAAAGAATATTTAAATAAATTGATTTTGATTCAATGTGTTGTCAAGAAACATTGCATCTTTAATCCTCTGGCCAACAGCATACAAGGAGTTATCTATTGTGTCTCAATCTGAAAAAGTGCCTCTAAGGCTAATGTAAGTGATGTGGTTCTCAGGGGTTTTGTAAAGGGTAGCATTATGCTTAGGCCTGGAAGCTGATTGGGATGTGCTGGCAACATTGCAGAAAATTCTGGTTTGTATTAACTTTCAGAATTGACAATAGCTCTAAGGTCATATTCTCTAACTGAGAAGGATTTTAATCTACATTAATGTTAGAGGAGTCACTTCCTGACAGAACCACTGCTGATATTTTTTAAGTTTCTCTTTTCTAACATGGCAGCTATTTCTCACAGCTGATTATACCACTTAAGCTCTGTTTTAAATTATTTAAAGCGGATGATGACTGGGAAGGTTATTTGGATTGTAAATATTCATTTTTCCAAAATGGACCACAGTTAATCTACCTCATTTGTGACAGAAAGGTAACTGTCTAACTCTAGAGTGTCTATGTAGGTGAATTGTGTTAAGATATTCTGACAAAGAAACAGTAACTACTTGGATTAGATAACTCAAGACATACAGCTTTAGTCTAATTCATTCCTTAGATATTCATGTCACTAATAAGACTAGGCTTTATTGCCTAATCTTTTTTGCCCCTTAAAACAAGGTGGAGGTCCATAGAACATAGAACATAGAACATAGAAGGATACAGCGCAGTACAGGCCCTTCGGCCCTCGATGTTGCGCCGACCGAGTCCTACCTAACCTATACTAGCCCAATAACTTCCAAATGCCTATCCAATGCCTGCTTAAATGAACATAAAGGAGAGTTCACCACAGATACGGGCAGGGCATTCCATGAACTCACAACCCGCTGTGAGTTTTTTTTTTTGTCCATCTTTCAGAACTACTACAGTCTGTGTGATGAAGATATGTTCACAATTCTGATATTACTAAATTGTCTGCTTCACAGCACTCCTTCAAAGTTTAGCATTGTTGTAAACCCAGAGAGAAATTCTTTTGACAAAAAGTAATGTATTTAAGAAATAGGAGATCAGAACTCAAAATAGACAATCCTAAGGTTTGTGCGAAAGCCATCTGTAACTTTAGACTAAAAAAGTATCACTCACATTGAGTGGACCCCACAGAGTTCAATACAAAACAATTTATCAGTATAGCTGTAAGGCCAATGTAAAGACTAGTTTATCTACTTAACTACTAGTTGGGATCATTTCAATTTGACACAAATTGACAAACTTCAGTAGTTCAGAAATTTCAAATCAGAGAGGTCCAAAGTTTAACAATTTTGGAAACTGAAACCGACACCTTGTTATCATATTTGATCCCAAGATGATCTTCAAACCTCATGTTCACATTGTCATTAAGCCTGTCTTTTACAAGCCTGTCCCTGTCTCTGCATCAGAAATCCTTATCTGTGCCTTTCCAATACTAAATTCCTGGGGAAACAATGCAGTCCTGGCTGTACTCCCAGATTCTACTTTCAATAAATCAGATATCATTCAAACCACTGCTGCATGTATCTTAACTGACATCAAGTGCCATTTCCTGATCACCCTCTGCTCACTGACCTTTAGTCAAGTGATATCTCAATTTCAAAATTTGGACCCTTATTTTCAAATCACTTTGAGGCCTTACCTCTCCCTGTTTCTATGTCACATCCAAACCCATAACCTTCCAAGATATCTGCACTTCTCTCATTTTGGCATTTTGTGAATTCCCAGTCATAATTTCTCTACAACTGGCAGCAATGTTTTCAGTTGCTTAGATCCCAAGTTTTGGAATTCTATTTTCTTCCTTTAAGATACTGATTAAGTCAAGCTTTTCACTGCTGCTGGAACCCCAACAATTGACCCATAAGCTGGGGGATTCACTAACTCAGACATTTGCAGGATGCCCAGACATATCCTATAAGGCTCCAACAGTTTTTCACAGAAATTTATATTCTTTGAAAGAACATGTAATAACACTGCCCCCCACCCCCACCCCCAACAAAAAACTGCCGGAATCAGGAGAGTCAGCTGCTCAGCAATTTCAATAAAATTTCAGAAAATGACCAGTTTTTGAGTAGTGACACCAAGAGTGGCCACTGCTGGGACTGCACCAGGATCTAGAGCACACCATGGAAGTAAACCACATTTGCATACAGGTAAGTAAGCTTTGGGAGTGCTGGAGGCAGAGAGACAGGCTCTGGTGAAGTTTGGTGAGCCATTGCTGCTGGATTGGCCCTCCGTGTTCCAAAAAATTGCCCTAATAGAAGTACCACTTCACCACTGCCAGGGCTAAACCTGTCAGTCTTCATGTTCAGAGAATAACCTGTCACTGCAGGTAAAGAATCAGCAGTGATGGGAAGAGACCCTTAATTAGCTTTTGGATGACGAGGCTGTTCTGTACCTGCTTCACCGCTGGTGAAATGACATGATAATGAGAAAGTGACAGGCACTCCAAACCCTGTTATTCTATGGTTGATATCTACCCTGCTTTCCAACTCATCCTAAAACAGATTCTCAAAATGCAGCTTTGTGTCTGTGCAGCACAGGGTTTCCAAATTCCTGCCTTGTCTGAAAGTCTCCCAGAAATGGGGATTGACAGCTCAGTTGCTACTGCAAGTGACTTGGGAGACACATCTTTGCAATGTCAAGAGAACTCACCTGGCAATTACCACTGCTACACGTAGAACTTACACAGGTTAGATCATCAACAGTTTATTTACTCTGGTGCCTTGCTGTTCACAACTTCTACTGAGGGAGTCACTTTTATTTCAGTATATGGCAACTTTGTAAAAGTAGTGGCCTTTGTGGAATGGAGTTATTTTCCCAGCATCAATAGCAGCACAGATCCTGCGCCATTTCTGAACACATCTACAACATTTGATCTCAAGGATACAGCAGATTTTCTGTCACTACAACTGCTGGACAAAACATTGTCCATTCTACAACAGCTACTGCCACTTTCAGGCTTACCTTTGGGAGCTTTAACAAATCCCCCATTGCATTTCCCCTTTTATTTTCTCCTACTGCCCTATTGCTGGTATGTAGAAATCTAAGAAACACAGTTCTTTATGGATATTAACACTCAGCTGAAAGTGGGGGATATTTGAAATGAAATGAGTATTTAGTCTGCTTGTGAACAGAGCTGAAAACTAATGTGCACAAGGGAGTTTGCAAAATACAAACTGGCTTTCTCTATGAAGTTTGAGTATACTTGTGCAAATTAGGAACAATGCTTAACAAATCCAACAGCAGGAACAAATTTACAAAATAAATTCAATACATTCAGAGCATAGGATCGTCCGGCAATATCCAAACTGGAAGATGGAGCTACAATTCACCTTCAATTCTCAGACCTTCTTACCTCGTGACCTCTGGTGCAAAACCACAAGCAAAAGCCCTGAACAATTGAGGACCCAATTGTTAGAGAGGAAATGCAACATTTGCAATCTGAGGGCAAGTGTCAAATAATTGGATCGTTATGTCATTGACCCTCTAAGAATACATTTAATGAATGTTGTCAATCTTAACAGTGAGACATTGGAGTATTCCATTAATTAGAGATGATGGAATTATGGCCTTTTGCAGGACAGAACTGAATTTCAGATTTCTAGAATAGTTAAATATTATAAGGGAGGAGACATCATGAAATCAGTATGTGTATGTGAAAAATCAATTTATGGAGTGAAAGGATGGGGAACGTTGTCAATCTGGCAGGAGTGAAGACATATAATCAACTTTCCATTGGTAGAAGTGGCAAGTCTAATTGATGAAATGAATGGATTGTGATAAAAATTCCAGTTCAGGGTTGAACTAGTTACATCACTGAATTGAGTTCAATTGGGCAGCCAGAAAAGCTGATAAACATGTAAATAAGGATGAGCACTGACTGTGCAGTATGATTGCAATGTGCTAGTATCATGCTGGAGGAAATTGAATCTCAGTTAGTATTTGACATCAAGCTCAAAATTGTTCATACAGCAACAGATGTCAATGATAGTGGGTGAAGAATGAGAGCTGTGTGATAACAGTGGTTGTAAAGACAGTGGCAGGAACTGTGTTGTGTGTACAGACATTAACTTTGCTATTCCCAAAATGAAGCTGGTATAATGATCTCACTAGGAAATCCAGTTGGTTATGTAAATAATCTTGAAGGGGTGAAAGCTGACTGCATGCAGAACTGATTTTTAAAAAATAATTAATGTTAATTATTATAATCTCTCCCCATATTGTCAGGTTCGAGAACTGCCAATCAGTTTATACAACTATCTCATCAACAACTGATATAGATTAAATGGCTGATATAAGAACAACCAGGAAAATGTTAATGTAAACTGACTTTTAACCTTTTATTAAGAGGAAGCATTGGAAAGGCACTTGGCACACAATTTAGGGCAAACGTGAGGACTGCAGATGCTGGAAACCAGAGTTCAGATCAGAGCGGTGCTGGAAAAGCATAGCAGGTCAGGAATGATGAAGGGCTCCTGATGAAGGGATTTTGCCCAAAACGTCGATTTTCCTGCTCCTCGGATGCTGCCTGACTTGCTGTACTTTACAAGCACCACTCTGATCTGAACATAATGTAGGGAATTGAAATCAATCAGTCATCTTACTGTGGGCTGATTCCCAATGTAGAGTGGTCTATCTCATAGAATGCAAATTTCTGATTGGTCAGGTAAACCTCTTTTTCATCTCTTATGTTATATCAGACACTTCAGCTGGCATTAATGCCTCACTGCCTGAAGGTATTGCAGGCCTTACTATAGGCTAGATTTCAAAGTTGCCTGCAATGAATGGCTTCACCACATTCCCAGTGTGCTGCCCCTCAGCTCCAGTATTTTAGATTTTACATCAGTCTGGATTACTATTGGTTCATAAAGGAACAAATGGTTAAATTGTCATACCACTTTGAGTAACTAACAGACCAATGAAAGAATGTGGCACAGGCCCAAATAAATGAATCTGTATTTAAAAAAATAATGCACAGGAGTTTAATAAAGGAACAGTTATAATTTCTTAATGCCTTCATCCCTCTCAAAGACATTGCCTTTTGGAATTCACCTGTAATGAATATCAAGTTTTACACATCTAATTGACTGTGACCTGTTACTGATTTCCTTTAATTTGGTGCCTCTAATATTTTATTCAACATATAAAGGTAAAGCTGCCATAGTCCCCAAAGGCTGCTCTCTCAGGGACCAAATGGTGGTGCTTTAACCTAAGGACCATCACACCTGAAGTCATGAGAGAGGTTGAGAAGGAGAGTTCTTCCTCAGCTACTGCAGGATTTGAACCTATGCTGTTGGTTCTGCTCTGTACTCACAAACTAGCCAACTCACTCACCTCACACCAACCCACAAGTAATAAACTATAAAGAGCGAAAAGTCCAAAGGATGGATAAACCCAGCAAATCTGGCAGCATCAGTGGGGATGGAAACAGTTCAGTTTCGACCCTAGTATCCTCCTTCTTCGGAATCTCCGTTTCGGTTTCTGCTTTATAGGTTGAAAGAGTTTTTTGTGGAATGCCTGACAGTACAGGAATTGGGATTAGAGTGGTGCTGGAAAAGCACTGCAGGTCAGACGGCACCCGGGGAGCAGGAAAATCGACGTTTCGGCCAAAGCCCTTCATCCGGAAAGTACAGGAATTGGTCGTTCACGAAGGGACCAAAGGGGAATCCCTGCGTAACTGGTTTCTCAAACTGCCGCAGACTTGACTTTGTAACGACTGGAACTGAACTGAAGACTGTAACAAAATACCTTTCATCTATTAAACAATAATCATTGGTGAAAAGCTGCACAAAACAACGAAGGAGCGGAACTGGTCAAGTAACAGTAAGAGATATTTGAATGGCCCAATTAAATGAGGTTTCCCCGTTACTTTCTTCCACGTAAAGTTATTACTCTTACATTCCTCCAATTAGATGTGTTGATTTGCTCATCCCATTAAACTGAAAGTTCAGGTTAACACCTGAAAAGGAGATTATTAAACAAAGTGCTGGAACCACTGCCTCAGAGCGCTGTGTGCGGGGATTCGGGATCATAACAGGATTTAGCTGCACATTAAGAACAAAAATAAAAACGTTGGGAATTTGCCCTTTTTTAAAAAAAAGATCACTGTTACCAGGCAGCGATCGCTGTTTTCTTTGGTCCTCTTCGAGCACAGCTTGGCTTGTGCTAACTAAAATCCTGCCTCTCTCTTTCAGTGTTGAATTTAAATTGCTTTCGAGGTCAATAAAAACACTGAAACAATCTGAAGGGGCATTCCAACAACAGAGGGATATCAAAACCTTGTGGAAGAAATTTAATCCTGATACCAGGAGCGGAGGGACCGAACACACTGGCTTAGAAGAGGAAAGGTTAAGAGGTTTGATAATAAAGCGTTTGACATTAGGAAGGATCGATGAAATATTGGGATAAAAAGCAATCGACATTGACAGGAGACCCAGATGTAAGGCAATTGGAAAAGAACCTGGGGACATAGGGACAGAGAATGCTGGAGAGACTGAACAGATCTGGAAGTGTATATGGAGAGAGAAACAGAGATGTCGTTTCCAGTCCTTACTTCAGAACTGAAATGAACCTTGTTTTACTCGGAGGTTATCTGAATACACTTTCTGAGAGTGCTGGTGGAGTCAGACTCTTTGCGATGTGAGTTGGAAACCGACAGGGGGAAGAAAAAGTTGCAATCGTCACTTTTCGCTACCATTCCCTGGCAAACGGAAAGGTACAGCCAAACAAGGACTTGATGTTAGTCAATGTTGTAGCTAGTTACTGTTGTAGCTAGTCACTGTTAGTCACTGTTGTAATGTCGGAGTCGGGCAAACCAATGGGAACACAACAGCATCCTACAGTGATGTGGTCCCCTGTTTTGGTGATGCTGATTGAGGGGCCAGGATGCCAACAACTTCTCTTGCTCCTTAAAACCACCCGTAAGAAAGCCCCCCCCCCCCCCCGGTTTAACACGAACAGCTCTTTCAGAAAGCTGGCAACTTCGCAATGGGCCGAGTGGCTCCCTTCTCCGCTGCCCAGTTACGCGAGGGAGTGTCATTCTCACGTTGCACTGCTCTCGGGAAAAGTCAGCGGCAGTTCACCTTGATCCTGTCACTACAAGCAGCTCTGACTGAGGGGAGCGACAGTGTGCGAATGGAAAGCCGAGCAGACTGCAGATGGATGGCCGATGAGATACATGTCTTAATGCTGCTATGCCTCAGCACCCGGACATCTGGCACCTACCTCTCTCCAGCAAAACCTTCACCGTTCCCGAGCCCACTGTTCCGGCTCCCCCCAGCACAAGGACGGTGCGGTCTCCAGGAGGGCTCATTCTGGACAAAGCTGACAATGTTGGAAGTTTCTGGGAGTGAAATGAACACAGCCGCGAGTAAGGAGACGGTGTCTTTTCTTATAGGGGATTGGGAGGGGTGTGTTCCGCCCTCCCCCACATGGACACAACGCTCCTCCCTTCCATATCACAGCCAACATCTCAGAACACAAGTCAACGCCAGCACTACAGCGAGCCCTCAAACCCCTTCCCCTGATAGAGCCGGGTAGGGGTGAAACACACGCACCAGTAGTTTCTGAGTGTCCCTGAGAATGGATAGGGCCGTATAAATGTTGAACAGTGAGGTGCTGGAGAAGCACAGCAGGTATGAATGTTACATGGTCATATGTTGGAACGACTGCCAGTTTGGTGAAATGTCCCGATTCGAAACTGCTGACAGTGGGATTATCACATGGAGCGTTCCTGACTGTGACTGAGCCAGAATATCTGAGCAGTGGTGGCAGCGAGTCAGCACTCTCCTCCCGAACCTAGATTGCCAGATCAGACCTGAGTAAAAAGATTGTTAAAAAAAAACCGAAAAACAAAACCATGGGTTCTGTAAGTCAGAGTCAACGTTCGCCCGGACAGGGCGACTTCTTCAGACTGAGTTGGAAAAGGCGCTTTGAGAAATATACGTGCCACTCTGCAAACTGTGTTTGACTGGACTGGAGTAAAAACCTGACGAATTGGCTGCGCTCCGAAACTTGTTTCAGATAAACGTGTTGGACTTTCATCTGGTGGCGTGTGACTTCTGCCTCTTGAATCAACTGTAGTCCTCAAAGCTAAAGCCTTACCTCCTCACCGTGATTATCGATCTTCAATCCCACTGGCAGTAACCCAGGCGAGGTCTTGCACTGTAGAATGCAGTGTAAAATATTTAATCAAGTTCTGCTGAATTTTGCTGGGATGACAAAACTCTGTAGGAATACCCTGGGAGTGAAGTCTAGTAGCCCCCACAACAGGCAATGAGATGATGATGATGATAATGCATGTGTTGCTTCCAATACAAGCAGCCACAAACATTTGCATTGCCTGCAAATCACAGTGAAACCCAGCGTTCAAAGCACTGTTCAATGGCTACGTGCCCCATAAAGGTACACACTACACAAAGCTTTAAAGAGTCATATTGAAATCAAATCATTATTTCTGTTTGTCTCTTCAGAGATATTGCCAAACCTGCTGAGTTTCTCCAGCATTTTCTGTTTTTGTTTCAGTGCCCAGCATCTGCATAACTTTGCTTTCACAAAGCAAGTCTGCAGTACTTAAAGACATCCTGAACCACATAGGAAGGGTTCAATTCTGGGCTGGTGCAGGAGGTGAAAGTGATTGGGGAACAGTGGGTGCATGGAATGGGCTGGAGGAGAGAGGTCCTCAATCCACAGGGAGCTAGAGCCATTCCCCCCAGACTCCACCCTCATCCAAAGAACTGGATAAAATTTAGGAAGAAGAAATTAAATTTAGAGAATGGGCAGGGTTTATGAACGCATTTTCAAATGCCAGAAATGAACCACCAGCAATATTCATTGCTCAACTCACCACACTCCTTTCACTCACCTCCCAAAAGTCTCTTTAAACCACCACTCAAATCTGACATTCATAATTTCAGCTCGCAATCACACATTCAGAATGTATTGCAAGCCTCACGCCTACATCTCACAGGGTGCAAAGCATTGCAAGCCATTCAGCAATGGCTGAAGCATCATCTGAACAGATCACACCACAGTCACTGATAGACTTCCTTCACATCTGAAGGATTAGGTGGTGCACAACCCATTGGCAGCTGAAACTTTCTAACATAGGGTCAGTAGTATGTTCTCATCCTATTGGAGAAGATGAGCCTAACAGCTTTAGAGTGACCCATGAGGGAGGCTGAGGCTGAGGGCAGTTGCAGAGCTGATGGCATGATCACATCTGATCCTCCTTCTCACATCTCACTCCTCTTTCACTCCAAAATCTCTTCTGGTGTACAAGTTACTGACAGTTGAAAAATGAACCTCTTGCTATACCACAATCTCATCCTTGTGCTTTCCTCTTTTCCGATAGCCAAGACGACAACCTGACCAGTCCCTGGCTCAAGAGCAAGAGAAGTAGAGAGGAAAAACAGATCAGTGGCAAACAATTGATATCACTCACTCTGAATCTCCCAACCATCATCTCAGGCACTGACACTGCACATGTAATAGAGAATAGCTGAGAAGTGAGATCTCTGCTTGGTGGAATTCTGGATTTATGTGTCCACAGCCAGGGCAGAAGGAAAGCAGAGTGCAGATGTCAGTTTGCCAGAGACCAAGGTTCCACATGAGTTCTTATTGCACACAATGTGGATGAAGACTCAGAGTGGCATAGAGAAAATTGCTGATGGGTATGTACACAGAAATGTTTGATGGATTGACAGGCTTTCAAGAAAAGTCTGTGTTCAGTGTTCAGAAGCATGAAGGAGTCCAGCACTGTTGTGGAAGATATGATGTGGAGATGCCAGTGTTGGACTGGGCTGGACAAAGTTAAAAATCACACAACCCCAGGTTATAGTCCAAAATATTTAATTCGAAGTACTAGCTTTTGGACAGTGGTTCCTTCATCAGAAAGCTGTGTGACAGTGATTTTTGATGCTGTGTGATTTTTAAGTTTGTGGAAAATATGAGCATTTTCAAGTCTATGTGTTTCGAACATGCAAGCATTTTATCCCAGCATTTGCAAAGAAGAATCTCATCTTGGTTACCCAAAGAACTATTGAAAAATAAAGTGCCTTCAACACACATATATGTAATCCTCACCTTTAACAGGTTGGTCCTTTTTATCTTAACCTTTATCCTTAGGTCTGCTTATTTGCATGTTAATTCAACTGTCTAGATTCTTAGTTCCTCTTATCTCACAATATGTTTATACACAAGCTGTATTATACAACATGGAAGAATTTGAGTGTAACTACAATACTTACTTCAAGACAAATATTCAGTTTAATTGTAACCATCTTAACCCCTCTCCACTACTTTAGTCCCCAAACCTCTCGGCAGATGCAGTCTGACCCAAGTGGTGCATTCCTGAAAACCTCTATCACCAATGGCTTTGGGATCTTACCAGGGTTTCAAGACCTTCAGAATTTCTGACTTACAGTTCTCTTGTGGCTTTGCCAAAGTTCAGCTGGATCCAGAACCACCATCTCATTAGGTGACAAATTTTTCAGTGTGTTTCTGTTTTTCATGTTTCCTGGGAGGGTGGTTCGTGGAAACTGGGGAGCATCTTTATTAACCAACATTGCCATCTGCAATACCTGGGATACTATATGCTAGGTTTACCTGCACCATACTCCCCATGCTTGCTTGGCAGTTTTATTTGATGAATCACTTGGTGGTGGCTTGGCCTCTTTCTACTGCAACCTGAGCCATTCTGCCAGACACTGTCAATATTCAACAAACCATTTGACTATGGGATTAATATGTAACCCTATGATTAATATGTAGTCTGCAGGACTAAGTCACCCACACCCAGTGACCTTAAGCAAAAGGTGTGATATCATACACCAATCCTTCATAGATGACCTTGGTCCTATTCATCAACCAAAAGCAAAGTGCAAGGGAGGTTTGGACTGTTTTAAACACCTTGTAAACAGGCTCACAGATACCATTTATTAAAAATTAATTCATAGGTTGTGGGCTTCACTTGCTGGGCTAATATTTATTGCCTATTCCTAGTTACCAATGAGAAGGTTGTGGTGAGCTGCCACCTTGAACCACTGCAGTCTATTTTGGGTAGATAGACCCAGGATGCCATTATAGAGGTAAAGGATCTTAATCCAGCAAAACTGAAGAAATAGCAATATGTTCCCAAATCAAGATATTGAGATGGTAAGAATGTGAAGGTAATGATAATCCTGCTGCCCTTGTCTTTCTAGATGGGCATCAATTTGTACAGTGCTATCTCGGGAGACTTGATGTATTTATGCAGTGCATTTTGTAGACACTACACACTGTTGATACTGAGTGCCAATGATGGAGGGAATAAATGTTTGTGGATACAAGCACACTGGTTTGCCAGGATGGTGTCAAGCTCCTTGTGTGTCGCTGGAGTTATCCAAGCGAATAGACAGTATTCAATCATATTCCTGACTTGTGCTTCGCATATAGTGGACAACCTTTGAGAAGCCAGAGTTACTCTCTGCAGGATTCGTAGCCTCTAAGCTGCTCTTGCAACCACAGTATTTATGCTGCTAGTCCACTTCAGTTTGTGCTCAATGGTTAACCTCAGGATGGGATTGAGTGATGGAAATGTCACTGAATGTTAAGGCAGCTTGGAGGACAACAGCAACAGTGTTCTCTCTCCAATCAACCAGGGCAGCATGAGAGACACTCACCACACACATTGATATAAGCATCTACCTGCATCCCAGACAGTACATGTAATTATTGATTTGGAGATGCCGGTGTTGAACTGGGGTGTACCAAGTCAAAAATCACACAACATCAGGTTATAGTCCAACAGGTTGAATTGGAAGGACTAGCTTTTGGAGCACCGCTCCTTCATCACAACCACTGATGTTGTGTGATTCTTGACTTTGCAATTATTGAGAACAGGGCATAGAGAATGGATAAGGAATCAGAGCAGATGGATCACTGATAAAATTAGTTTATATAGGCATTATGTTATTCAAGTTATTATGTCAGAAAAGAACAGTGGAAACACTCATTGTTCTGGTACTGTGTCACATTCTGGTTACCCACAGATGTATCTGTTTGAACAATATCCTTCCAAAAGCACCATCGAATCAGATAGGGTGGCATTGATCTGTTGCGGGGTGGGTCATGTGTCAATCCTTTGGATTACAACAACACGTTGTACATATTAACACTGCCCCCTCACAACGCTCAGGACCCGAGTTTGATTCCAGTCTTGGGTAATTGTCTCTGTGGAGTTTACACATGTTCCCCATCTCTGTGTGGGTTTGTACCATGTGCTCTGGTTTCTTCCCATAGTCCAAAGATTTGCAGGTTTGATGGATTGATCATGCTAAATTGTCTGTCGTATCTATGGACAACTTATCTGTTGATGGAAACAGACTGTGCATTAAATGGTTTCCCTGTGACCAATGACTCCACCCTCCTTTCCTTCTATATCTAGATATGTTCTGGTGACACTTTGGGTCTGTCATGACTGGAATTTAGTTAAGTTTAGCATTTCTTTTTTACAGGAAATAGCTATCTCCTGTTTTACCTTGTGATTATTATTATTCCCTGTGGGAAGTGGATATTTCACATTTTACCCTACAGCTTTATATAATTTGCCTAGTTTACCCCCAAAACAATGTTGGTTCCTTGTTTTGGCAAGAAATCTTGAGCAGGGCAGTATGCCATCTTTAGGTCCTCCACCTGGAGATATGTTCTTTGGTTCTGATCATAAAATTGCCCCACCAATTCCTGATGACATATTTCTCTATCTAATGGATGATAAGTAAACATACTCTGACTGTCACCTTATTTAATGTTTGAACCATTAGCAGTGATTGAGATTCACTGGCCGTGCTGACTATGCCAATTATTGTGGTGAAAAATGACCACCATTCAAATGGTGATGCTACAAAAGACTGGCACAGAGTCTGTAGGATCAAAGGCATGGACCTGCATGGTTTAATGAGTGTAATGATGCATCACCTACACCCCATTACAGTGCAGTAAGAATGAAGTGCAGATCGAGTCTGCAATGACCTTCCAAACAGCATCCCACCAGAGAGTCTGAGAGGGTGTATGTGTGGGTTTGAGTATAGGTGTGTGTGTGTGAGCTTATGAGAGAGATCTTGTGTATGAGAGAGGGTCTGTAGGAGCGCATGTGTGTGTATGTGTGTGTGTGGGTGTATGTGTCTGTGTGTGTGTGACTATATCTGTGTCTGTCTGTGTGTGTGTAGTGCAGTGGGATCACCTGTAGTGTGATATGAACCCAAGGTCCTGGTTGAGGCCAACCCCATGGGTACTGAACTTGACCATCAGCCTCTGCTTGGCCACTTTGCGTTGTTGCCTGTCCCAAAGACCGCCTTGGAGAATGGTCACCAGGAGGTCCAAGGTTGAATGTCCCGGACCGCTGAAGTGTTCTCCCACTGGGAGAGAGCACTCCTGCTGGTTGATTGTTGAGCAGTGTCTGCTTGAGCAGAGGCTACAGCAATGGATGAATGGACACCGCACAACAATCAACCAACAGGAGTGTACCCTCCCAGTTGGAGAACACTTTTGCGGTCCAGGACATTTGACTTTGGATCTCCGTGTGACCATTCTCCAAGGCGGACTAGGGGACAGGCAACAACGCAAAGTGGCCAAGCAGAGGCTGATGGCCAAGTTCAGTATCCATGGGGATGGCCTCAACCGGGACCTTGGGTTCATGTCACTCCAGGTGACCCCACTGCTCTACGCACTCACACACACACACACACACGCACACACACACTATACTCACTCACTCCTGGAGACCCATACACTCATGCAGACCCTCTCTCATACACAAGCTCTCTCTTCTGTGGTCATACAAACACATCCACACTCACACCCACACACGCATCCTCTTACAGACTTATAGCACTTTACAATCACACTCACACACATATACATACACACACTCTCTCACATACACTCATACCCCCCCTTACACACATTCACCAACATGCACGCACACACATATAAGTTTATGGGGTGAACTTGTACTTGCAGAATTACATTTTATTTTGCTCAAAAACTGCATGAGTCCATGTAAGATTCTAAAAATCCCTTTTCTCAAAATAGAATCTGTCTGAAGCACAGACAGTCTCACACAGGGCATCTCACAATTTCAATGCATTATCTGAGCTGACATAACACCTATTGTTAAAGTTCACTTGGGAATCTAAATTCAATAAAAAGGTTCTAGGATTTACATATGAAAGAACTGAAACCGATATGGCCATTCTAAAAGATGGGGGAGTTAATAAACAATCCAGGTCCTTTTCAATATATAATTCCAGTTGTATCGCACTCTAAACTTTTGCTACAAATTCTGTGTCTTACTATGTTATAGTCCACAACCACCTGATGAACGAAAAGCACTCCAAAAGCTAGTGCTTCCAAATAAACCTAGTTAAAAATCACACAACACCAGGTTATAGTCCAACAGTTTAATTGGAAGCACTAGCTTTCGGAGCGACGCTCCTTCATCAGGTGGTTGTGGAGGACACAATTGTAAGACACAGAATTTATAGCAAAAGTTTACAGTGTGATGTAACTGAAATTATATATTGAAGAATACCTTTATTGTTTGTTGAGTCTTTTATCTGTTCAAATAGCATGATAGTTTCACTTCTTTCATGTGTAAATCACAAAACTTATTTTTAAAAGTTTCATTCTCAGGTTAACTGTAACAATTTTTAACTTTGTATACCCCAATCCAACACCGGTATCTCCAAATAAACCTGTTGGACTATAACCTGGTGTTATGTTATTTTTAACTTTGTGCACCCCAGTCCAACACCAGCACCTCTAAATCACAACTAATCAGAACATAGTTGAAGATTCTTTAAAATGGGAGCCTGTCACTGAATGCATGTTCAGTTGTGCTTGGTTAAGACAGCATGTTAGCTGAAATGGTGTGTGTGAAAGTGCCAGCACCCCAGACTAATGTCACAGTATGACTACTGCTCATAGGTTCTGCACACACATTGAGTATAGCATGACTGACCTTCCTAAAAATGGTATCCAGCACAGCCCACAGCAGAAGTAAGCTTGCACAAAGGAGACAACATTTTGGATATCATTTGAATGTTGTGGTTATGTTTTTTTAAAATTCTCTTTTAATTCATTTCCTGCTATTCTTAAATTTCCTCATTACTTTCTCACTGAAAACAAAGTATTGATATTTGTCTTACTCATCAATTTATAGGCCTCATTGTTACAATTATGTCCTTCCAATGCAAATCAAACAGAATGCTCCACATTTAGTACTTAACATTTTTTAAAAATCAGGATAACATTATTAGAGCAATCTTCCCATCCGGTTAGTGTAATTAAGCAGATAAAGGTGCCTTAAGAGCTTTCCCTGGCTTCAACGGATTGTTTAGTTTTCGTCATCAATGAGTCACATGACAACAGGTTTAGTTACTGTTGCAATTTCAGCATGTCAATACATCAATGCTAAATATAGCTTCTGCTGTAATGAGAGGTTGCCATGCTGTCAATTTAGGAGTGTTACATGCAATGGTTTGGTTGCGTGTCTTACTTAATGTTGCCATGTGAACCTGGCTCTGTGTCAACAGGGTAGCCTGTCAGAGGGCACTCTTGCAGCACGAACATTCCGTAGCATTAACATAGCCATGTACCAGCACATGCTAGTGTGAACTTGCCTTATCATCACATTGGTGTTTTAACGGCAACATTTGTAGCAGATTGATTCTGATTGCTGAGCCAGTCTGAAAGCATTTATCAGGTCTCAAACTCTCTCTTGAAGAATGAATACCTCTTTAACATATTTATTTTGGCGAACTGCCCCCTTCAGGAGATTGGAGGTGTTTTATAAGTTTTCATTTTTAAATTTGTAGGAAACAATATAACAGCCAACATTGTCCTTAATTTGATTTTAATATCTACATTTCCAATCCTGAAATCTTCCTTGACCTCTGCAGTACATAACAATCTAAAACAGCTCTTAAATAGCAGAGAAAAGAAAGTTTCAAGCAAAAGGATTGGTGAAAATAATGTTGCAAAAGAAAATAAAATGTATAAAGAGTGATCTCTCTTAAACTTCTAACTCCATGCCCCACAATTCTCTGGCCCTTCATATTGTAAAAATCAAAACTATTCTCAAATTTGGCTTAATATTCAACAATGTTGCAATACAAGGAAAAAAATGGAACCAGTTTTTAACATTGCCAAAGGTAACCTTTCATTCAGCAGGCACCAGGGGAATCCATGGAGATATACAATTGGGGATAATCATCACTTAAAAAAATCAAACAGGTCCTTTCCCTGAAGAGAAGTGGCAACACTAACCTGTACAGTCAACAGAAAAGTTTAATTAATTTCATTCAGCGAAGAAAATCAAACTTCAAGTTGAACCATTTTAGTGGTGGATAGCCTGCATATAATGTTTCATATGCTGCAAACTCAAACAAGAAAATTAAAGCCTGTGAATGAAAGCAAAATACTGCAGATGATGGAAGTCTGAAACAAATGCAGAGAATGCTGAAGAAACTCAACAGGTCAGGCAACATCTATGGAGAGAAAAAGAAAGTTCCTATTTCGAGTCTGATATGATTCTTTAGAGCTTAAAGAAGTAGGAAAATGGTTTTGTTCATACTTCTGACAGAGGTAGAGGAGGAGCAAGGGGGCAGATGGTGTGGAGTCAAGTGCAAAAGACAATGGCGTTGTTAACATTGGTGAAAGATAAAAAGAGAGTTATATTAAGGTGGAAGAGGGAGAGTTTCTGATCTTTCTACTTAGAGTTCTAGAGTGTGGCATCACAGCCGGTCAGGCATTATCCGAGGAGCAGGAGAATCAACATAAGCCCTTCATCAGGATTCCACGACTCTGATCTGCAGTCCTCATTTTTTCCCTCTGTACTCAGAGCAAAGTAAAGAAAATGCACACAAGAGCAGGTCCACATTCGATCTCACCAATGTAAAGGAGGTCAATTTGTAAGCAGTGGAGTAGATTGAAAGAACATGGAAACTACTGCTTCATCTAGAAAGTGTGTTTAGGATGATGAGGAAGAAGGAGGTGAATGGGCAAGTTTTGTATCTTCTCTGATTGCATGGGAAGGTGTCAAGGGGTGTAAAGAATTGTTAAAAGTAATGGAGGAGTGGTCCAGGATATTACAGAGGAAATTGTTCCTGTGAAATGATGACATTGAGGGGGAAGACGTGTTTTGTAGTGGCATCACACTGGAGGTGGCAGAAATGGTGAAGGATGATCCTTTGAGTGCAGAGACTCGTGGGTGGAAAATGTGGAGAAGGAGAACCCTGCTGTTGTTCTGGGAAGGAGACAAATTGGTGAGGGCAAAAGTGCCGAAGACAGGTTGGACACGATTGAAGACCCTATCAACCACAATGGGGAGCAATCTTCAATTGAGGAAAAAGGAGTCATTTTGGATGGAGTAAAGTGGAAAGTGACATCATGAGAACCGATCTAACAGAAATGGAAAAGCTAGAAGAATGGAATGGAATGCTTATGAGAAGCAGGATGTGAGAAGGTGTAGTCAAGCTAAACTGTGGGAGCCAGTGGGCTTGTAATGTACCTTGTGGACATATCCTCAGAAATGGAAACAGTAAGTCGAGGAAGGGAGCAGTCAGAGATGGACCAGGTGAAGGTGTGAGGATGATGGCAATTAGAAGCAAAATAGATTAATTTTTCCAATTCTGGATGAAAGTAGAAAGCAGCATCAAAGACATCATTGTTGCAGGGGAGAAAGAGCTATGGGTGAGGGCTTGAGTAGGATTGGAACTAGGATTGCTCCTCATACCTCCACCAAGAAACAGGCATAGCTAGGACCCATGTGAAAGCCATGGGCAGCCCTTTACCTTGGAAAAAGTTAAATGAGAAGTTGTTCAAAGTGAGAAGAAGCTTAGCCAAGCGAAGGAGGCTGATGGTGGATGAAGACAGTGTTGGCCTCTTTTCAAGAAGAAGTAGACAGCCTTGAAACGATCCTGATGGGGAATGGAGATATAGAGGGATTGCACGTGAATGGTGAAAAGGAGACGACGAGGACCAGAAAACTGAAAATAGTGGAAACTATGGAAAATGCCACAAGAATCACAAATGCAAGTGTGGAGTGACTGAACAAGGAGGGTAAAACAGAGTCAAGGTAGGAGAAAATGAGTTCAGTGGGCAGAAGCAGCCTGAAACTAGGTCATGTATGCTGGGGCTGTCCTATGTATGGATTTGGGATGGAGGTAGAAATGAGTGACAACAGCACCACGCTTATCACTGGGTTTGATGACAAGGTCAGACTTGAACCTGAGAGAATGGAGTGCAACAAGTGCAAAGGTTAGAGTGGCTGAGGGGTCAGAGAAATTAATGCAACTGATGTCATATCGGCATTCTTGATGAAGAGATCAAGTGCAGATAAAAGCTGGGGTTCACCTTGCATTGGTAGGACAATAACACTCTCAAAATTGGAATTTGTTGTTTTAACAGTCCCTTAACCTTGGCAACATCACCAATGACATTATAAGAGAGATTTACTGTTAGGCATGCAAAGTAGCTGACCGCTTTAGACAGTAAACCATTTATATCATGCAACATATCCAAAGATATTACTTAGCAATGATCTCTCACTAATGCTAGGTTTTGGATCTGTCAGGACCACTTATTTCCAGACCTTATTTCAACCTTGGTCCAAATGTGGACAAAAAAAAGCAATGTTTCACTGACAGTCACTATGCCTCCTATCAAAACAATAATTGCCATTTGGCATCAAGTAGTCCTAATAAAGGTGAAGCAAATGCAAATCACCAGCAAAATCTGCAATGGGTAGAATCATTCCATGCGCCAAGGACAATGGTTGTGGTTATTACAAGCTAATTATCTCAGCACCATGACATCTTTGGCAGAATTCCTCAAGGTAGTGTCTCAGGCCCAATTATTTTCAGTTGCTTCATCAACAACCTGTTCACCAGCATAACAACAGATATGGGGAATGTTGCTGATGATCACATACTGTTCAGCACCATTTATAACCCCTCAGATACTGAAGCAATCCATGCCTAAATGAAACAAGATAAGGATAGCATCCAGCTTGAACTGATTATTATGCAGTAACACATCCGTCTCACTTTCAGCAGATATTAAGCATCTCCAACAATACAGAATCTAACCAACTGCTCTTGACATTCAACAGTATTAACAACATAGAATTGCCCCATTATCGTCAGCATGAAGCTTAACATTGACGAGAGCATTACTGGACCAACCACTTGGATAGTGTGGACATAAACACAGGTCAGATGCTGGACATTCTGTGATGAGTCTCACACATCCTGACTCCCCGATGCCTCTTAATCTTCAGCTCTTCATAATCAATGAGGCACAAGTCAAGAGTGTGATAGAATATACTCTACACTTGATGGGATGAATGCAAGTCCCTAAAAACTCAAGAAGCTTCATTCCATTAAAGACAATGCAATCACTTGATTGGTACCTTGCCAACCACTTTAAACATTCACTGCCTCCACTCAGGCACACAGTGATAGCAGTGTCTACCATCTACAGGATTCACTGCAGCAACACATCAAGCTCCTTTCGAAAGTACCTTCCAAACCTATGACAAAGATGGACACAGACAAACCAGAAGGTTGGGAATAGAATATGTTGGCATAATAAAATAAAAATACTGCACTATGTAATCAATTTTGGAAAAGTAAAACTCCAAGACAAATACTTTGATCACACATGGAAGATACTCAGGCTGTGGGGTCATTTAACCCAGTGTACTTATTCATAGCTTGGTCAAAGGTAAGACTTGATGATCAAGTAAAATAAGCAGAAAACCATCGTGAGCCAATTAAATTAAATTCAAATTAAACCATTAAGTACTGTTACAGTTGATTCAAGCAATTCCACAGTTCAAATTTGTTAACCAGAAAATGAGGATTATACTGGGTTCACAAGGTAGCTCTAGCTCAACCCAGTCATGCATTCTTTCAGCGACAGAAAACTTCCAGGCTACCAACAAATTGGAAAGCTGTAGATAAAGATCTATTCAGAACATGAGAAATAGGCACGGGAGTAGGCCATGCAGTAGTTTCAGTTTACTCCACTTCTTACTAGGTTAAAAACTACTTGTCAGAGTGCAAGTTAGAGTCATAGCGTCAGAGAGTCAGAACAACACAGAAACAGATTCTTCAGTCCAACTCATCCATACCAACCAGGTTTCCTAAACTGAACTAGTCCCATTTGCATGTCTTTGGCCCTATTCCCTCTCAACCTTTCCTATTCATGTAACTGTCTTTGAAATGTTGTAATTGTAATCGCCTCTACCACAGGTCCCTTTTAAATCTTTTCCCTCTCACCTTAAACCTGCATCCTCTAGTTTTGGATTGCCCTACCCTAAGGAAACGATTTTATCTATTCACCTTATCTATGCCTCTCATGATTTTGTAAACCTCTATAAGATCCCCCCTCAGCCACCAGGGAAGAAAGTTCCAACCTATCAAGGCTTAAACCTTCCAGACTCAGTAAAATCTTTGTATATCTTTTTTGCAAGATTTCCAGTTCAGTAACATCCTTTCGATAGCAGGATGACCACAGTTGTATTTAGTTCTCTTGAAAGTGGCCTCACCATTGCCTTGTACTGCTGAAACATGGTGTCCCAATTCCTGTACTCAACACCCTGACCAACGAAGGCAATCTGTCTTGCCATACAGATTGCAATGTTTGTGATCTATATGCTGAACGCCTTCTTCACCTCCCTATCTACCTGTGACACAACTTTCAAGGAATTATGTACCCATTCTGCTGGGTCTTTCTGTTTGAAAACACATCCCAGAGCCCTACCTTTAACTGTCCTGCCTGATTTGCCTTCACAAAATGTAACACCTTCCCTTTATCTAAGTTAAACTCCATTTTCCACTTCCTCTATCCATTGGCTCAGCTGATCAAGATCTTGTTGTACTCTTAGATAACATTCTTCACTGTCCATAATACCACAAATTTTGTGTCATCTGCAAATTTACTAACTGTGATTCCTATATTCTCATCCAGATCATTTATGTTAATAAATGTTCCTTAAAAGTGGAGTCACAGGTAGACAAGATAGTGATGAAGGTGTTTGATATGCTCGCCTTCATTGGTCAGTGCATTGAGTATAGGAGTTAGAAGTTCATGTTGCAACTGTACAGGACATTGGTTAGGTTGCTTTTGCAAGATTGCACTCAATCCTGGTCTTCTTGCTATAGGAAAAATGTGAAACTTAAAAGGGTTCAGAAAAACTTTCAAGGATATTGCCAGTGTTGGAGGGTTTGAGTTATAGGGAGTGGCTGAGTAGGCTGGAGCAATTTTCTCTGGAGCATCAGAGGCTGAGAGGTGACCTTACAGAAGTTTATAAGATCATGAGAGGCATGGCTAGTGTGAGGGAGTCCGAAACTAAAGCCACTGGTTAAGGTGAGAGGGGAGAGATTTAAAAGGTACCTAAGAGCAGCCTTTTTATGCAGAGGGTAGTGCATGTATGAAGTGGTGAGTAGAGCCTGTTACAATTATAACATTTAAAAGGCATCTGGCTGGGTATATGAATAGGATTGGTTTAGACGGATATCGGCCAAGTGCTGGCAACTGCGACTAGATTAATTTAAAACATCTAGTCAGCATGGACAAGTTGGACCGAAGGATCCATTTCCGTGCTGTATATCTCTATGACTTTATGACTCTAATACAATGCTCTTTTTTATCATTGGAGATGTAGAGTAGTTGTCTTGCCATACAGATTGCAAATGCTGTGACCTTTATGAAATACACATTTCTTAAATATGTCACAGACTCTCTGTCTCAAGGGTTCTGCTGAGTGACATCAATCACCTGGTACTGCCATTTTATTGGGTAAAGGTTGTCAGCCATCTTGGATGACACAATAACTCAGTGGTTTGCTTAGCTTCCTCATAGTGTCAGGGACAGGTTCAATTCCACACGCGAGTAACTGTCTGTGTGGAGTTTGCATATGCTCCCTGTGTCTGTGTGGGGTTTCTTTGTGTGCTCCAGTTTCCTCCCACAGTCCAAAGACGTGCAGGTTAGGTGGATTGGCTATGCTGAATTGCCCATAGTGTCCAGGGATGAGCAGGCTAGGTGGATTGGCTATTGGAAAAGTAGGATTATAGGCATTGGGTAACAGGGTGGGTCTGGTGAGATGCACTCCAGAGGGTCAGTGTGGACTTGATGGGCTGAATGGCTTGTTTCCACAGTGTAGGGATTCTATGATTTTATGATCAGAATTGTACAATCATTGATTGTGCACTGACTACCTCACACTAAAAGATAATCCTGCCGGTCCTCCACCAGGGACAGCAAAAATCATTGTTGTGAAGGATGAGTAACATTGGAGACAGAATGTGTTGGATGTGGATGCCTGATAGTTGCTGACTTCTTCAATTTCGGACTGAAGTAGCTCGTCCCACTAAAAAGGTGACTGAAGCATAGGCTGTTCCAAACTATCTTCATATAAACACACACAAGCAAAAAATGCTATGAATGTTTGTGCCTGGAATATGCGTGTCCTTATGGACAAACAAAACAGTAAACAGTAAAAGAAGAACTGCCAGTGTTCGTCAGGAGCTTGCATGATATAACATCAATGTTGCTACTCCTAGTGAAACCTGATTTCCTGTAGAAGGCCACTTAGAAAGGAAGGAGGATAGTACACCATTTTTCTGGAAGGGAAAACTGAAGAAAGTAACCAGGGAGTTGAGTTTGGTTTTAAAATTAGAATCACAGATATGCTTACAGAACTTCCAATTAGCACTAAGTGACAACTCATGATGCTATTCCCAACTTAAGTGTCAACCAATAACCTACAATCACGAATGCTTATGCTCTGACATGCAATTAGGCCAATAAAACACAAGGGTTGTATTATTCAGATTTGGAGTCGGTACTAGCAGTTGCCCCAAAACAACATTGATTCTGCAGAGAATTTATGACACAAAGCTTAGATGCAACTATACTGTTTGGAAAGCCACCATCAGAAAAAAGAGTGGAGAAAATCAAAGATCAATAGTTTCCTTCTCCTCACCAAGTTACTGAACATGGGCTAACAATCACAAACACACTCTTTCATCAGAAAGATAAATACAAGGCAATGTGGCAACATTCCTGATCCAAGATAGGCTTCTCCTGGAGTATGTCATTGCCCATGCCGGGATTTGGAGGATATACACATCAGAGTCGAAGAGTGTAGTGCTGGAAGACCACAGTCAGATAGGCAGCATCCGAGGAGTAGGAGAATAGACGTTTCGAGCATAAGCTCTGCATCAGGAATGCTTTCTCTCCAGATATGCACATCACCTGAACCATGTTGTGCACAAGCAGCTGCTGGGCAAACCACATATGTGTGCAATTCCCACGAGCAGTTATGACTGGATAGCACAGGTTGGTTGAGTGGAATATGTGGTCTGTAATATATAGTAAGTCATAGTCGCTACCAGGGTCCTAGACAACCATGTGTTCAGTATGTCCTTTCAATCACAGAAACTTGGGCTCCAGATTTTGGAGTGTGAGTGGAGACTGGAGGCACTGTGACACGGTGAGGTTGCGAACATTTGGATAGTATGGTCAAGTACTGCAGGAATTCTTCAGGAACCCTGGTCATAAATCGGTTTTCCATTTTGGAAGCTGATGATGGCTGTGGTTCCTCAAGTCAGTGCAGTCAGATCCATATTTGTGGCATCATGACTGTAGAAGAGGGGAGGAAGTAGAAAGAAGGAGTGATAGGGATTTGTTTGTTAGGGAAACAGCCACATTTCCAGTGCTTCGCTGGTGACAGGGTCCAGGATACCAGACAGCAGCTGCAGGACATTTTTCCAGGGTAGGGAACAGCCAGAGGTCATGGTCCACATTGATGCCATGACTTAGGCAGGAAGGGCATCTGGCCCTGCAGTTGGAATTTCAGGAGCTATGTAGAAAATTAGCAAGCGGGACCTCAAATGTAGTAAAGTTCAGGTTACTTCTAGTGCCATGTGAAGTTAAATACACAAATAGGCGTACAGCTGGAGCAATAGCACAAGAGGAAAGGTTTTAGATTCCTAAGACACTGGGGTTGGCTTTGGGGAATTTAGCACTTATACAAGCTGGACAGATTACACTTGAACAGAACTAGAAGTAAATGTCTTGTGAGGTGTTGCATTTTGATGCATTTTGTAAGGTCAAATATAGGTGAAAATTATACACTGAATGGCAGAACCTAAGGAGTATTGCTATACAAAGGGATCTGGTTGTGCAGGTCCACAGGTCACTGAAGGTGGCAGCTCAGGTGGATGAGGAAGTAAAAATGGCCTATGGTGTGCTTGCCTTCATTGGATGGGGCAATGAGTATAAAGATAGACAACTTATGCTGCAGCTTTATAATACCATACTTGGAATATTGCATACAGTTCCAGTCACCACACTACCAGAAGGATGTGGATGCTTCGGAGAGCGTACAGAAAAGGTTTACCAAGATGTTGCCTGGTATGGGGGATTTTAGCTATGAAGAAATGTTGTATAGACTGGGTTTGCTTTCACTGGAATGCAGGAGGTTGAGAGAAGTTTATCAGATTGTAAATGGCATGGATAGAGTGGAAACTATAAGGCTTTTTCTCAGGGTGGAAGGCTCAATTGCTAAGGAATACAGGTTCAAGGTGCAGGGTGGAGGTGGGGAGATATTGGTTGGAGTTTAAAAGAGATGTGCGAAGCACATTTTTCACACAAAGGGTAGTAAGCGCCTGGAACACTCTGCCAGAGGAGGTGGTGGGAGCAAACACAATAGCAGCATTCAATACATGAATACTGGACAAATACATGAATAAGAATGGAATAGAGGGATACAGATCCTGTACGTGAAGAAGTTTTACTATTGAAGGGCAAAATGTGTCAGCACAAGCTTGGAGGGCGAAAGGGCCTATTTCTGAGGTGTACCATTCATTGTTCTCCGTTCTTTGTATTTTGCTCGTGTTGTTGGGAGGCCTTTAAGCCAACTTGGCAGGAGTGTGGGAATGAAGGGAAGATAGTAGAGAAGAATATCAGGGCTCATAAAATACTTGAAGGTACAGGTGGCACATGCAGGGAGAAGTGCAAGTTAAAAGGTGGAGTTGGATTAAGGAAGTCAGAAATGAAGTCCAAACCAGGGTTACCATGCACGCAGTCAATGCATGGAGTATAGTAAGTAGAACTGGGGAGTTATAGGCACAGATTACCACGTAGAAATATGGTAAAGGTAAATTGCCATCATCATACCAGATGATAGGGCTATTCTCTCATTAGAAATATAATATTGTGGAAATAACAGAGACATGGCTCAAGAAAGGAAAAGACTGGCCATTAAATATTACTGGGTTCAAAAAATATATAAAAGGAAGGAAGGAAGGAAAGAAGGAGAGGTGGCAGTTTTGCTTAAGGAGACTATAGTAGTGCTGGACAAAGTATGTCTCAGAAGCTTCAAGGACAAAATCAATTTGGCTAGAGTTATGGAATGAAAATGGTGCAACAACATTGTTAGGTGTAGTATATAGACCACCAGTTAGTGGAAAGGATGTAGAGAAATTAATCTGTGGGTAATTGTATTGAGTAGACAACATTATAAAACAGTTATAACAAAGAATTTAAATTATTCCAGTGTAAACTGGAATACAGGTAGCATAAGAGGTAGTGAAAGGGAAGTGTTCTTAGACTAAATTCAGACCACATACAGCAAAACTTATCTTCTCCAACAGAAGGGATGCATTGTTGAACCTGGTTCTCAGAAAAGAAGTGGGCCAAGTGGATCAAGTGTCAATGGGAGTACACCAAGGAGACACTGATCATTTTCTTATATGGTTTCAGATGATGGTGGAGGATGGGGGATAGATTGGAATTAGTCATAGGGTCATTGAGTCATAGAGATGTACAGCATGGAAACAGACCCTTCAGTCCAACCTCTCCAGGCCGACCAGATATCCCAACCCAATCTAGTCCCACCTCCCAGCATCCGGCCCATATCCTTGCCAAACCCTTCCTATTCATATAACCATTCAGGTGCCTTTAAAATGTTGCAATTTTACTAGCCTCCACCACTTCCTCTGGCAGCTCATTCCATACACGTACCACCGCATGAAAAAGTTGCTCCTTAGGCCTCTTTTATATTTTTCTCCTCTCACCTTAAACCTATGCTGTCTAGTTCTGGACTCCCCCACCAAGGGAAAAGACTTTTTCTATTTATCCTATCCATGTCCCTCATAATTTGTCAACCTCTATAAGGTCACCCCTCAGCCTCCGACGCTCCAGAGAAAACAGCCCCAGCCTGTTCAGCCTTTCCCTCCAGCTCAAATCCTCCAACCCTGGTAGTACCCTTGTAAATCTTCTCTGAACCCTTTCAAGATTCACAACATTTGCCCTTCGCATTTGCCTGAAACGTCGATTTCGCTGCTTCTTGGATGCTGCCTGAACTGCTGTGCTCTTCCAGCACCACTAATCCAGAATCCTGTACTCAATACTCTGACCAACAAAAGAAAGCATACCAAACGTCTTCTTCACTATCTAATCTACCTGTGACTTTACTTTCAAGGAGCTATGAACCTGCACTGCAAGGTCTCTTTGTTCAGCAACACTCCCTAAGACCTTACCAATAAGTGTATAAGCTGCTAAGATTTGTTTTCCCAAAATGCAGCACCTCACATTTGTCTAAATTAAACTCCATCTGCCACTTCTCAGCCCATTGGCCCATCTGATCACGATCCTCTGGTAATCTTAAGTAACCTTCTTCGTTGCCCACTACACCTCCAATTTTGATGTCGTCTGCAAACTTACTAACTATACCTCTTATACTCACATCCAAATCATTTATATAAATAATGAAAAGTAGTGGACCCAGCACCGATCCTTGTGGCACTCCACTGGTCACACGCCTCCAGTCTGAAAAACAACATCCACCACCATCACTCTCTGTCTTCTACCTTTGAGTCAGTTCTGTATCCAAATGGCTAGTTCTCCCTGTATTCCATGAGATCTAACCTTGCTAACCAGTCTCCCATGGGGAAACTTGCTGCATGCTTTACTGAAGTCCATATAGATCACATCTACCGCTCTGCCCTCATCAATCCTCTTTGTTACTTCTTCAAAAAACTCAATCAACTTTGTCAGACATGATCTCCCATGCAAAACTGAGGACTGCAGATGCTGGAAACCAGAGTTTAGATCAGAGTGGTGCTGGAAAAGCACAGCAGGTCAGTCAGCATCCAGGGAGCAGGAAAAGCCATGTTGACTGTCTCAAATCCGTCCTTGCCTTTCAAAATACATGTACATCCTGTCCCTCAGGATTCCCTCCAACAACTTGCCCACCATCAACATCAGGCTCACTGGTCTATAGTTCCCTGGCTTGTCCTTGTCACCTTTCTTAGTCACCTGCCCTGCCTTATTTCCCAAGAGTAGGTCAAGTTTTGCACCTTCTCTAGTTGGTACATCCACATACTGAATCAGAAAGTTTTCTAGTACACACTTAACAATTTCATCTCCATCTAAACACTTAAAACTATGGCAGTTCCAGTTTATGTTTGGAAAGTTAAAATCCCCTATCATAACCACCCTATTATTCTTACATGTAACTGAGATCTCCTGACAAATTTGTTTCTCAATTTCCCTCTGACTACTGGAGAGTCTATAATACAATCCCAATAAAATGCTAATCCCTTTTTAATTTCTCAATTCCACCCAAATAGCTTCCCTGGATGTATTTCCAGGAATATTCTTCCTCAATACAGCTGTAATGCTGTCCCTTATCAAAAACGCCACTCCCCCTCCTCTCTTTCCTCCCTTTCTGTCCTTCCTGGAGCATTTACATTCTGGCACATTAAGCTGCCAGTCCTGTCCATCCCTGAGCCACATGTCTGTAATTGATTTGATATCCCAGTTGAAAATGTGTTGCTGGAAAAGCACAGCAGGTCAGGCAGCATCCAAGGAGAAGGAGAATTGATGTTTCAGGCATGAGCCCTTCTTCAAGAATTCTGCATTCCTGAAGAAGGGCTCATGCCCGAAACGTCGATTCTCCTTCTCCTTGGAAGCTGCCTGACTTGCTGCGCTTTTCCAGCAACACATTTTCAGCTCTGATCTCCAGCATCTGCAGTCCTCACTTTCTCCTATGATATCCCAGTCCCATGTTCCTAACCATGCCCTGAGTTCATCTGCCTTCCCTGTTGGGCCTGTTGCATTGAAATAAATGCAGTTTTATTTATCAGACCTACCTTACTCTCTGCTTTATCCCTGCCTGCGCTTGTTCTCAACTGTACCAGTCTCAGATTGATTTCTTTCCTCACTATCTCCTTAGGTCCCATCCCCTAACCTTACTAATTTAAATCCTCCTGAGCATCTCTAGCAAATTTCCCTGCCAGTATATTAGTCCCCTTCCAATTTAGGTGCAATCTGTCCTTCTTGTACAGGTCACTTCTACCTCAAAAGAGATTCCAATGACCCAAAAATATGAGTCCCTCTTGCATAAACCAGCTCCTCAGCCATGCATTCATCTGCTCTATCCTCCTATACCTACCTTCACTAGCCCATAGCACCAGGTGTAATCCAAATATTACTATTCTTGAGGACCTCCTTTTTTAAATTCCTGCCTAACTCTCTGTAATCTCCCTTCAGAATCTCAACCTTTTCCCTTCCTATGTCATTGGTTCCAATGTATACAATGACCTCCTACTGGTCCCTCTCCCCCATGAGAACATTCTGCACCCTCTCTGAGACCTCCTTGATCCTGGCACCAGGGAAGCAACACACCATTCTGATTTTTCGCTGCTGGCCACAGAAACGTCTGTCTGTACTTTGCACCAGAGAGTCCTCTAATACAATCAATCTCTTGGAACCCGACATACCCCTCATTGCATTTGTGTAAGTCTCAACACCAGAAACTTGGAGTTCATGCTACATTCCCCTTAGTATCCATCGCCCACTACAGTTTCCAAAACTGCATACTTGTTTGAAATGGGGATAGCCACAGAATTCTCCTGCACTAACTGCCTACTTCTCTTACTTTTCCTGCAGTTAACCCATCTATGTGACCATATCTGTGACTTTACCCCCTTCCTATAACTGCCATCTGTCACATCCCCTTGGTCTTGTAAATTCCTCATTGCCTTTAACTATCTCTCCAACTGATCCATTCGATCTGATAGGATTCGCAACCAACAGCATTTATTGCAGATATAATCCTCAGCAACCCATAAACTCTCCCTAAACTCCCATATCCAACAAGAAGAGCATATCACTAAAGGCAATTTTTGCTTCCTTCAATCTACAGACCCAGAAAATAGTACTGTCTTATTCCTCTACAAAATACTGCACCAGGTTATATTAATACTTATGGCTTATATTAAGTTTAATCAAGAGACATAGCTCAATAAAACATATAATCAAGAAAGAATCCAGACTTACTTCAAGGCCATGCTTAAAATATCCAATGATCTGTTTCTGTGCTGTGACCTCTCCCAAACAGATTAGTCCAAGATTAGTTGTGAATTTCACTGTTTGTTAATTTTCCCAGACACACTCTGATGTCCAGAGGTACGTGAATTCAAACAGCAAAGGCAGTAACTGTGTAGGTTCATTGCTGTGTCAGTTAACAATGTGGGTTTCTTTCTTTCTCTCTCTCTCTCTCTCTCTCTCTTTCTCTCTCTCTCTCTCTCTCTCTCCTGCACTGACCTCACCGTGTGCTCCCTTTGTTCCTCTCCCTTTTTAAAAGTGTTGTTGTTTTGACTTTTTTTCTCTTTGAAGTTCCAAAACAATGCAACAGCATATAAAACAGTAATTGCTGCTCCTGGAATTCAAGGAAACCATCTCCAACACCTAAAATACCTCAAAAAAGGAGCAGCTGTTACAGCCAGAAATTTTTCCTGCTCTCCACCTTGGATTACCAATTGCAACTTTACAATTGGCTACCTTCAAAGTGAAGATGGTTTAGTTACAGTCATACTATATTTATTCAAATGGGAAACATAAGCCAAACAAATCCAAAGCTCCATGGATGGCAAAGGAGATAGAAATAAAGATAATGAAGAAAAAGTATGTTTATGACAGATGTCAGATTGAAAATACAATTGAGATCCAAGAGGAACACACAAGATTCAGTTCGATGGTGAAAAAGCAAGTAAGAGAAGCAAATAGAAATTATGAGAAAAGACTGTCAGCCAACAAGGTGGACCAAAGTCTTTTACCAGCATATATGTTGTAAAAGCATGATAGAAGGAAGAGGACAGTGATTAGATGTCACAAAGGGTATTTACACATAGAGGCACAGGAGTAAATTCTGTCACTACAAGCATTCGAAATTGATCAGGCTGAAGTATTCATTCGACTGTTGGTAGTTAAAGTTGACAAGTATCTCACCTAGATAAAATGCAGCCAAGGACATTGAATGAAGTGAGGGTGAAAATTGTAGGAGCACTAACCTAGAGTCTTCCTTAGACTCAGAAGTAGTGCTAGAAGATTGGAGAATTGCAAATTGCATCCTTGTTCAAGAAAGATTGTATGGATAAGTTCAACAATTACTGACCAGTCAGTTTAACTCCAGTGGTGGGAAAACTTCGAGAAACAGTTATTCAGGATAGAACTAGTAGTTACATGGAAAAGGACGGGTTGATTAGGAAAAGACAGTTGGATTTCTGAAGGAAAATCATGTTTATCTAACTTCCTGGAGCTCTTTTGAAGAAAGGCTGAATGAGGTAATACAGGGACTTCTAGAAGGTGTTTGATACAGACTTGTGAGGTAAGTTATAGGCCACAGAATAAAAGGGACAGTAGCAATGTGGATACAAAATCTATTGAGTAAAAGGAAATGGATGAATAATCCAACTGATGAGGAGCAACAAGTTGTGCAGGTCGAACAACATTTCAATAGAAGGCTACAATGCTGGTGGTCAGGAGCTATTGCTCAAACTCTAAAACCATTTTACAAAAAGGTTTCACTGTTCAAACAAGCGGATAAATCAATTTGTGAAAAATATAGAGGCAAACACCCTGCTCAGAAGGTAATAGGAAAAAATAAGTGAACTGTTGGCCTTTATTTCAAAAGGAATAGAATATTGAAATAGTGAGATCTGGTAAAGTATACAAGGCAACAGTCAGACAAGAGCGGAAATACTGTGAACAGTTCTGGTCCCCTTATCTAAGGAAAGATATACTGTTATTGTGGGCAGGCAAGAGAAGGACCGCTAAGTTGATCCCAAGTCTAGAGGAATTTTCTTATGAAAAGAGATTGAACAGGTTGGGCTTGTCCTGGTGGGAGTTTAGAAGAATGAGAGGAAACTGTATTGAAATATTTGGATTCTTAAGGGACTTGACAAGGTAGAGTTGGAAAAGGTGTTTCCCCCTGTTGGAGAATTCAGGACTAGAGGGCATAATCTTGAATAAGGGATCACCCATTTAAGACAGTGATAAGGGGGAATTTCTTCTACCAGAGGGTAGTCAATCTGTGGAAATTCTTATTACAGAGAGCTGTTCAGGCTGGGTTGAGTGTATTTGAGGTTCAGATGGATATATTTTTAATCAGGAAGGGAATCAAGGACTATGAGATAAAACAGGAGAATAAGCAAAACTAGGCTTAAGACAGCACTATCCCCCATCCCAATTCACCTCCACTAATTCCTCAGTGAAAATCTTGTTTTCTCTACCTAAAGACTTGTGTCCCTATGATAGCATACTGTGATGCCTGAGAACACATAAATCATGAAGCCTGGCAAACTTCTCCCTAGTTTTAACGTCAGTAATTACGTCTTCTAAAAAGAAAATTGTCATCTGAGTACCAACTGATGAAGGATACACTCTAAACAGAGAACAAAGAAAGGAAAATAAGCCATTTACACAGAAACTGGCTCACTGCCAATCTTTAATCGTGGAGTCTTTAACATGTAAAACAATTCAGTGTGGCTTGGGAATATTATATAACCAAATATCCTCAGCGCGACATTGGTTTAATTAATGTTATTTAATAGAGTGATTGCCGACTCAGTTTGATATAGCAGAGTTTAAATAGCATTGAATACTTCTGTTGTACCATGGTGTGCTATCCATTATAATTAGGTCAATGATGATCTTACTTACCTGTGGCAATACTAAGTGCAAATTTTAACTGGCTGATAAAAATGTAAGAAGTAACAGCATAGAGCTCAGAAACCTAGGGCTTACTATAGACATGTTAATATATAGAGATATTAATGAGCTTTTTCCTTTGTTCAATTATGTTCAGAATATTTTGAATTGTTTCATTTTTGAATGTAGAAAAGGTTTCTCTTCAAATTAACCTAAGGCACACATGTATATCAAGTTCAATTAGTATAATTGTTAAGGAATCATTTATAATGACATAACAATTATACTCTCCATGGTTCCAGAGACAGGACTTTCAAGACCTAGGGGAGCTCCAGTTTCTCACTGATTTGATTAACATAAATTAATTATCTATAATTAGCATAATTATAATATCCAGAGCAGTGCCAATTCACTCCTCTAATGGGCTGTGAACGGTTGCACAGGCAAAATAGAAACATGATATCATTATACCTTTTCTGTGCAGACACCATAATGTTATAATAACATTCTGAATGTTGAAAATGGAAGAATTGCTCTGGATTTTGCTTCATTTAAAAGTAAAGCTCCATGATATTGCACAGTTTTGTTTACCAAGCACTACGAATTCAAAGCTGTCTCTGGATTACAATGAATTTTGGTATAGTTCCAGATTGCTTGAGGAAAGAGTGAATAGTGTTGACAACTAAATCTTAAAGAGAGTCAGTTGTTTGACATTAATTACCGTGGTGATTTATGCTTACAATAATAATCAACATTCTTATTGATAGATCAGCAGTATTAAACACAGCAACTATCACGGAAATTTTCATGTAAAACAGATAGTAGTTGTCACTGTTCATCATGATGACCTATATGATAGACATATAAAAATGCTCACTTTTACATGCAAATTGAAAGCAGAATTTTATTACTTTGTGATAGTTATGAACAATATTAAAAATGATAATGCTCGTTAAAGGTGATCTTTAAGAAAAGAAAATCATAAAGCATAAAGTTGAGATGATAGTTCATCTTCTGTACACTTGTCAAAATGACAGAAATTATTTGACAAATTGTTGAGCACCTCAAGTATGCACTTTGACCAAACTTATCATTTGTCCTAATATTTCCTTACATTGCTCACCCTTTAATTTGTTTATTCATTCATCAGATTTGTTGAGAAATCCAATATTTATTGCCCATCCCTAATTGCCTTTAAGAAGGCAATGGCGAACTGCCACCTTGTGTCAAATAACCCATCCACTGAAAATATTCCTAGACTAATGCTTGGTTGAGTTTTTCATGATGTACAAGCATGAGCCAATATCTGCACTTGTGAAATTATAATGCAGAGAAATTCATTGATGAAGTGACTGAAGATGATTGAGGGGAATGATGTCCTGGTGCTGAGATGATTAGCTTCCAACAGCCACAATTTTTCTTTGTGTGAGCCATAACTCCAACCATTGCAAGTTTTCACCCTAATTCATATTGGCTTCACTTTGATTAGGGCTCCTTGATGTTATTCATGGTCAACTGCTGACTTGATGTCAAGGATATGACTTTCATCTCACTTCTGGAATTCATCTCTTTTGTATATTTTGAGATCAAGACTGTAATGAGATCAGGAGTTGACCAACCCAGGGGGGAGCCCAAACGAAGATTATGAGTGAATAAGTGCCACTTGATAGCACAGCTGACAACACTTTCCATTACTTTACTAGTTTAGACTAA
This sequence comes from Hemiscyllium ocellatum, assembly GCF_020745735.1. NCBI lineage: Eukaryota > Metazoa > Chordata > Chondrichthyes > Orectolobiformes > Hemiscylliidae > Hemiscyllium > Hemiscyllium ocellatum. The sequence continues at coordinate 24,258,996 of NC_083417.1, read as the reverse complement.
TTTATGGAAGGCACTTATTGGAAAGATTGGATTTGTCATAGATTTTTGTAAACAGAACAAACTTGAGCAATGTTTCACATTATTGAATAGACATCGGTACTGTACTGTACTGGAACAACTTGGATTGGAGCAAGGCTGATTTTGGAAAACAAATCTTTGACACTGTTGTTGAGATCCACAGCCTTTGCAGTTCCCAGTATAAGAAATCATCTCTTTTTATCGCATGGATTAAATCAACTTCTCTGAAGATTCGAATCTGTGATGCTGAGTATCTCAGGAGGAATCTGAGATGGTTTCTTCATCTAATATCTCTGGTTAAGTAATTGTAAACACTTCAGCCTTGCCTTTTCAACTCAAGTAAATTACTTTAGCTCCACTGAAGTTGGGGAAGATTATGAAGTGTCCTCCTCCCAGCCGCTGTTTCAGTGCTCATTATCATTCACGACTGGATGTGGCAGAACTCCAGAACCTGGAAATGATTCTTTTCCTATGGGATCACTTAACTCTTTCTATAACATGCTGTTTCTACTGTTTTGCCTTTAGGACAAATGAGGAAAGACAATATAAAATAAAGTTTGCTGTTCTAAAAGGGGTGTAAGAGCAGAGGAACCTGGGGCATATGTGGGCAAATCACTGAAGATGGCAGGGCAGATTGAGAAAGTGAAAAATACGTTTCTTCCCAAATGGAAAGGAGACAGATTTAATAGAGGAAGCAGATGAAACGTTTGCAGAACTAAATGGTGAATTATGTTTGTGAACTGATACAAACACTTCAATTAGTTCAGATGAATTTAATTACATAGCATAGTGGTTAAGGGACTGTAAATTACGAGACAATGAATATAATAATTGTTGTGGTCTGTTTTCTTTATTTATTTCTTTTGAGATTCTGTTGTGCAATTTGTTAATTTTAACTAGAGCGTCTATTTAGATAGTCTTACCCAATATGTGAAATGGGTAGATGAAAATGTTTCCCCTCAATCATTACCATACCATTACCACCAGTCCTTATGCCAGCAGCAACAAAATTAATAGTATTTTACTTCTGCATTAATTATGTTCCAGAATTTAACAGACAAGTTAAAATAAAAGGAGTAAACTTAAGACATATTTCTCTCATCCATGCATATTTAAAGCTGTGCAAAAAGATAACTCACATATTTGCCTGTACATGATGATGGTTTCTACTTTGTCATTTTTATTTTATTCTAAGAAGTCTGAAAACTGCCTAAAGGATCCATGTGAGGGTTCAGCAAGCAAATATGATAAGCTTCAATTTAATGTTTTTTAATAAATACTAATATGTTGTACTGATAGATTGGGAAAACAAATATATCAACTTCTGCAATCAAATGAAACCACCAACTAGTATATACTAAAAGTTTTGTGTTTTGCAAACACTTTCCTCAAAAGCCACACTTGCAGAGTACCACACTTGTTATGCCTTCTGATTCACTATCAGACAATGAATGAATAACAGGACCATCAACAACTATCATTGGTTGAAATGATGCGCTGGCACACTTACCAACATAATTTTCTAAGCTGTTCAATTTGGTGGCAAGTATTGTGCAAAATATAAAATTGCAATGCTCCATAAAAGTATTAACAAAACCATTTCAAGGGATGCAACAATATGTTAAAAGATGAACCCAGTGTGGGCCATTAATTTTACTTTCAAAATTCTTTTGGTGATTATAAATGCAACAGCTGACAGAGATAAAATGTACAGCAATTTTTGAAAGTCACACTGCTGTCTTTGAAATTGAAGTGAAATGATCTTTTAATTTTAAAATCCAAGTCACTTCAGAGTTGTTTCTTTGTTTATTGGAGATGGAACTCAAAAAGGTTCTAATTAGTTTATCTATGAAAGAAATATATTTCAAACATAATTAATTCTTAAACATTCCATTGTCTTAAACAAAAGATTTATATTACAAAACTAGAAAATAGACTCAAAGGAAGTTCATCAGTTGTTTCACACTTGCAAGACTCATTCTGATGTTTAAATTTTTAAAGAAAGTATCTTAAAATGGACTAAGAGGATAATTTATTGTTAATGTAGTCTTTAAGGATGCATTATTACCTTATCTTTCAAACAGTGTCTTCTCCTTTAACTTTCTTTTCCCTTTTGTTTGTTATGATTTGGGAGCCTAATATTTCTCTCTATTACACTTCTGCTGACATAAGTGAACAAACAATCAAGGTAGGGCAACATTTAGCCATGGTGTTAAATCTCAATAATTTCACCACAGTAACACCAACCAACAAACTGACCTAAAGACAATAATTCAGAGAGAATATTCTAAAAACACCCGTTAGGAATTGGGTTCCTATTAGGTCGCAACCAGAAGATCGTGAATCTCAGAAATCTCTTATTAAAGCATAGTTTTAAGTACATAGAAATTGACAGTGAAATTAAAGAAATGTTGACAATGTGAATCTTCTTTTCCTGTGCCAGCTATGTTTGCAAAATGATCAGTCAAATCATTATGAAGCAACTAACTTTGTCAATGTCCTTTTTTTCTTAAAGAAGAACATAAATTGATAATTCCTTGTCTTTTTCTCTGAAAGGAGAAAAAAGAGTAAGGGAGTATGGAAATATAGTTGTTAGCTTGAACTGAATGAAGAGAAATATTGAATTGATATTTCATTTATCTATTGTTATTAGCAAGGAAAGGTTTTAATTTTACAATTCTATGGTTGGAAACACTGAATGGCTGCATGGTCTTTTGATCATGTAATCCAGAATAATATATGCATCATCTCTCAGTGAATTGTGTTCTTGTTCGTAACTATTAATTCATTAAACTGTCTCAAAGCTGTATTTCAAAATAAGGGATCTGGTCAGATTGTAGCTTGAAATGGTTCCAGTTCTGAAGACCAAGAAATAAGAGAATGGCAGAAAGACTAAACACAAGACTGAATTATGAGGAAAAGCTGAAAGAATTTGCTCTTTTTCATTCTGAAAATGAATCTGAAGTGATGTGATGCAGATATCATTAATATTGATACAAAACATTAAGAATGTAGGAATGTTAATTCAGAATGTTACTTCAAATGAATTTGCGGGAGTAAAATTAGGAATCAAAACCTCAAATGAATACAGGATAATTTGAATATTAGTTTCAGAACAATGTTCTTCATGGAAAGACTAGTCAATATTTGGAATGAGCTTCTAGCTAAATAAATTGTAATAACAGGTGACCATCTACAAAAAGTATTGGAACAAAATAGGGTGGCATGGTGGCTCAGTGGTTAGCAATGTTGCCTCAGAGCATTAGAGACCCAGGTTCAAATACATCCTTAGGTGACTGCAATTTGCACATTTTCCCCGTGTCTGCGTGGGTTTCCTCTGGCTGCTGTGTTTTCCTTCCAGAATCCAAAGATGTTACAGATTAGGTGGGTTTGGCCGTGCTAAATTGCTAAAGTGTCCAGGATGTGTAGGTTAGGTGGATTCATAATGAAAAACAGAGGATTGGGGTGGGTTTAGGTGAGATGCTTTTCAGAAAATCAGTGTGGACCGCTTCTATGAAAATGTGACTATTATTTGCAGGTGATTTATATTGACTTTTTTTGTGAAGCTAGAGGGGAAGCAAACCTGCCTATTAGGAAAACTAACACAATCAGGTTCGCCTCCTTTTTCACAAATTGTCCATTTTTCCACTCCATTGAGGTGTGTGGTGAATATTGGTACTGTACACCACAGTGAGTAAAAAATGAGGTCTGCAGATGCTGGAGATCACAGCTGAAAATGTGTTGCTGGTTAAAGCACAGCAGGTTAGGCAGCATCTCAGGAATAGGGAATTCGACGTTTCGAGCATAAGCCCTGATGAAGGGCTTATGCTCAAAACGTCGAATTCCCTATTCCTGAGATGCTGCCTAACCTGCTGTGCTTTAACCAGCAACACATTTTCAACTGTATACCACAGCACTACCATCCTAAATATTTACTCTCTCCATCACTGGTACCACATGACATCAATGTGTGCAATTTCCAAGATGCATTCCAACAACCTATTCAGATTTCAATAGAATCCCTACAGAGGAAACCCATTCAGCCCAGTGAGTCCACGCTAAACCTCCAAAGAGCATCCCACCCTAGCTCTGTAACCCTGCATTTCCCATAGCTAACCCACTTAACCTGCACATCCCCTGACACTATGGGCAATTTAGCATGGCCAATCCACCTAACCTGCGCAATTTTCGTCTGTGGGAGGAAACCAGAGGAAACCCATGCAGACCCAGGGAGAGTGTGCAAACTCCACACAGTCACCCAAGACTGGAATCAAACCCGGGTCCCTGGCGCTGTGAGGCAGCAGTGCTAAACACTGAGCCACTGTTCTCCAACAATTCTCAAATTCTCAGTATTTATCATCAAGATGGACAAGGGCAGCAGACACTCTCCAAACTTTACATCATATGACTTGGGAATTAATCGCCATCTCTTCTTTGTCACTGAGTTAACTTCCTGCAATTCGCTTCCCAATGTCACAGTTTGTATCTATACCAGCTATACAGTGGCAGTTCCAGAAAGCAGCTCACCGTCACTTTCTCTCAGGAATTAGTGATTGGCAATAAATTCTGACCTTACCAGGAATGTCCACGTCTCTGCCTGAAAAATAATTTATTTCTAAATAAATTGGTCATTTCACACAAAACAAACAGTTGTAGTTTGGTTATGTTACATAATAACTTCACTCTTTTTGCCCTTCTGTTGAAATTTAATTAAACCATTGCATGACTATTGCATAACAAAATTGATGCAAATAGAATTGAAATGAGATCAGGGCTTTCTATTCCAAGAAGAATCGTCACATGTTTATGTAACATCATTCATTGATTATTATCAAAGTCAAATTCTAAAACTGGCTGTGAACTTTCTCATAAGGTCAGACTGCGTAGTATAGCTTTATATCTGTTGCACAAGACAGTTAACACATCAAAAAGCAAAAGATTTAGATGTTATTTGATTTATTTTCAAATTTAAATTTGAAGAAAAATGACTCCATTTAAAGGCTTGCAAATATTCAGCACACAGCTAAGAACAGCACTCAGTATTATGTTTGTGCTGCCTGATGGCTGATAAATGTTCAGAGAGTGCCATCTTCTGTATTTTATGTGAAGTGCTCTCAAAGATGAGTATAAACATTTTTACTGTGACCTGTAACATTAACAGACACTCAGACTCAACGAGGCATAGAGATGTATAGCACGGAAATGGATTCTTCGGTCCAACTCGTCCATGTTGACCAGATATCCCAACCTAATCTAATCCTATTGACCAGCACTTGGCCCATTTCCCTCTAAACCCTTCCTATTCATATATCTATCCAGATGCCTTTTATATGTTGTACTTGTACCAGCCTTCACCACTTCCTCTGGCAGCTCATTCCATACATGCACCATCCTCCATATGAAAAAGTTGCCCCTTAGGTCTCTTTTATATCTTTCCCCTCTCACCCTCAGTCTTTGCCCCCTAGTTCTGGACTCATCCCTTCCAGGGAAAATACCTTGTCTATTTGCTCTCTCCATGCCCCTCATGATTTTATAAATCTCTTTAAGGTCACCCCATAGCCTCCGACACTCCAGAGAAAAAAGCCCCCGCTTATTCGGCCCCTCCCTATAGCTCAAACTCTCTAACCATGGCAACATCTTTGTAAATCTTTTCTGAGCTCTGTCAAGTTTCCAATTGCTGTTTTAACCTTCTGATTTCTTTGAATCAAGTTCAATATTTTGAAAAGTAGACGCAAATGTGGCAAAACATTTCCAACATTGAATTTTACTTATCTATTTTAGAACATAGAATGTAGAAAAGTACAGCAAAGAGCAGGCCCTTTGGCCCATGATGTTGCGCCAAGGTTTAATCCTAGTGTAAAACATAGTTACTTAACCTACACACCCCTCAACTCACTGATATCCATGTGCATGCCCAGAAGTTGCTTAAATGTCCCCAAAGACTCTGCTTCCACCACCACAGCTGGCAATGCATTCCATGCATTCACAACTCTCTGCATAAAGAACCTACCTCTGATGTCTCCTTTATACCTTCCTCCTAATATCTTCAAGCTATGACTTCTCGTACCAGTCAATCCTGCCCTGGGGAAAAGTCTCTGGCTATTGACTCACTCTATTCCTCCCATTATTTTGTACACCTCGATCAGGTCACCTCTCTTCCTCCTTCTCTCCAGAGAGAAAAGTCCGAACTTATTCAACCTTTCTTCATAAGGCAAGCCCTCCAGTCCAGGCAGTATCCTGGTAAACCTTCTTTGCACCCGCTCCAAAACCTCTGTATATTTCCTATAGTAGGGTGACCAGAACTGGACACAATATTGCAAGTGTGGGCTCACCAAGGACTTGTAGAACTGTAGCAAAATCTCGCAGCTCTTAAACTCAATCCCCCTGTTAATGAAAGCCAAAACACCATATGCTTTCTTAATAGCCCTATCCACTTGGGTGGCAACTTTGAGGGATCTACGTACTTGCATACCCAGATCCCTCAGTTCCTCCACGTGGCAAAGAATCCTGTCTTTAATCCTATATTCAGAATTCCATTTCGACCTTCCAAAATGCATCACTTCACATTTATCCAGGTTGAACTCCACCTGCCATTTCTCAGCCCAGCTCTGCATCCAGTCTATGTCGCACTGCAGCCTGCTGTAGCCCTCTATACTATCGACGACACCTCCAACCTTTGTGTCATCTGTAAACTTATTAACCCACACTTCAACCTCCTCATCCAAGTCATTTTAACCAACCATGCCAAATCTGTTAAGATATTACACCAAATTAAGTTGCAGTGAACGAAACATTTTGTTATTCAGCTGTTGAGTAGGCAACTGAATAACCATTAACACAAGAATAAAAGTTCCATTTGGTATATCAGTGTATTTTTTATTCATTTGTAAGATGTGGGCATCGTTGGCTGGGTCAGCATTTATTGCCCATTCCTAATTGCTCTTGAGGAGGTGGTGGTGAGTTGCCTTCTTGAACTGCTGCAGTCCATGTGCTGTGGGTTGAACCACAATGCAGTTCGGGAGGGAATTCCAGGATCTTGACCAGTGACATTGAAGGAATGGTGACATATTTCCAAGTCATGATGGTGAGTGGCTTGGAAGGGCATTTGCAGTTAATAGTGTTCCCATATATTGACTGCTGTTGTCCAACTATATGGAAGTGGTTGTGGGTATGGAAAGTGCTGTCCAAGGATCTTGGGTGAATTTCTTCAATGTCTCTTGTAGATAGTACATATTGGTGCTACTGAGCGCTGGTGATAGAGGGAGTAGATGCTTGTGGAAATTATGTCAATCAAATGGACTGCTTTGTCCTGAATGGATTGCACTCATCCAGGGCAGTATTCCATCATACTCCTAACTATGCTTTACAGATGGTGGATAGGCTTTGGGAAATCAAGAGGTGAGTTAGTCGCTGCAGTTTTCCTGGACTTGAACCTGGTCTTGCAGTCACTGTGTTTCTATACCAGGCCCAGTTGAGTTTCTGGTCAATGTTAACCCCAGGGTCCAAGTGGGGGATTCAGTGATGGTAATGTCATTAAATGATAAGAGACTTCTTACTTGCTATTCTGTAAATATATTTTCTAAACCTTAGACTGATTATTTCTTGAAGCAATATCACTAAACCAGACACACATGCACACACATACTCAATCACTTTTCAGTCATTCATCCATCCAACAAAACCCTGTATAAACTGTGGCACCTGCTCACTGTAAAGTGAAAATATCAGTCACTGTTTTAGTAGAAACTATCGAGAAAGAAAGAAAGATATCATTCTACAGTACCTTTCACAATCTGAGGATGCCACAAAGTACATTGCCGTCAATGAAATTGATTACTTTTGAAATGCAATCGTTATTGTAATATAGAAAGAACAGTAGTCAATCAGTACTCAGCAGGTTCCCATAAACAGCAACATGATAACGGCTGATCAGTTTTTGTGAAGTTGACTAAGGGAAAAATATAGATCATGATACCAGGGATAACCCATCTCCATAGCAGTGAAGAGGAGGAGTTGATGTAAAATGAGAAAAAAATACAAACTATTTAATGTAAGTTTAGCTGTTATTACAGAGAATGTACATTTTAGATCAGGCCATTTGGTCCAAATGATTGATGTCCATGTTTATAGTTTACAAGTGGCTCCCTTCAGCCCCATTTCATCTAGCCCTATCAGATTTTTACTCCTGAGTTGTGTAGTGGAAGTTGTGAAATCGCCTCACTCACCAGATCTGCCTCAGAAGAAATTCATCCAAATAGTGGGATCTTCTTTTGGGGAGAAAGGTTGCAGGTGGCTCAGTGGTTGGCACTGCTGCCTCATAGGACCAGGGACCTGGGTTTGATTCCAGCCTTTGGTGGCTGTCTGAGGGAGTTTGCACATTCTTCCTGTGTCTACATGGGCTTCCTTCAGGTGCTCTGATTTCCTCCTACAGCCCAAAGATGTGCGGATTAGGTAGATTGCTATGCTAAATTACCATACTGTCCAGGGATGTGCATTAGCCAAGGGAAATGCAAGGTTTTTGGGATGGGATGGGGAGCTAGGTCTGGGTGGGATGCTTTTTTGAGAAGTTGGTGAAGAGTTGATGGGCCAAAAGGCCTCTTTTGGCACTATAGAGATTCTACGATTCCAGCATGGAGTCACCCTGGATGCAGATCAGTAATAATGAAATAAAGATCAATGTATCTATTACAGTGTTGACTATAGTACAAGGACATGCTCCAATTCCATAAAGGTGAAAGTGAGGACTACAGATGCTGGAGATCAGAGTTAAGATTAAAGTGATGCTGGAAAAACAGCAGGTCGGGCAGTATTCGAGGAGCAGAAAAATTGATGTTTCAGGCAAAAGCCCTTCATCAGGAATGAGGCAGGGAGCTTCCGGGGTGGAGAGATAAATGGGAGGGGGGTGGGGCTGGGGAGAAGGTAGCTAAGAGATCAATAGCTGGACAGAGGTGGGGATGAAGGACTTTTTCTTCCAGGCATTGAGTGGTGAGGGAGTGGTGGTGGAGGAGGCCCAGGACCTGCATATCCTCGCCAGAGTGAAATATTCGGCTACGGTGTGGTGGGGTGATTGGTGCGGGTGTCCCGGAGATGTTCCCCAAAGCATTCTGCGAGGAGGTGTTCAGTCTCCCCAGTGTAAAGGAGGCCGCATCGGGAGCAACGGATACAATAAATGACATTGGTGGATGTGCAGGTGAAACTTTGATGGATGTGGAAGGCTCCTTTGGGGCCTTGGATGTTGGTGAGAGGTGAGATGTAGCATAGGTTTTGTAATTCCTATGGTGGCAGGGGAACGTGCCAGGAGGGGAGGGGAGGATAGGGGTGGGGAGCGTGGATCTGACCAGGTTGTCACGGAGGGAACCGTCTTTGCAGAAAGTGGTTAGGGGTGGGGAGGGAAACATATTCCTGGGGTCGAGTCCGTTTGTAGATAGCGGATGATGTGATTTACGGAAGTTGGTGGGATGGAAGGTGAGGACCAGGGGTGTTCTGTCCTTGTTGCTGTTGGAGGGGTGAGGTTTGAGGGCAGAGGTGCAGGACATGGATGAGATATGTTGGAGGGTATCTTCAACCACGTGGGACGGGAAATTATGATCTTTAAAAAAGGAGGCCATCTGGTGTGTTCTGTGGTGGTCTTCCTGGGAGCAGATACGGCAGAGGCAGAGGAATTGGGAATACGGGATAGCACTTTTCAGGAGGTAGGGTGGGAAGAGATGTAATCCAGGTAGCTGTGGGAGTCGGTGGGTTTGTTAAAAATGTCAGTGTTAAGTCAGTTGTCATTGATGGAGATGGAGAGGTCCAGGAAGGGGAGGGAGGTGTCAGAGATGACCCAGGTGAATTTAAGGTCAGAGTGGAATGTGTTGGTGAAGTTGATGAACTGCTCAACCTCCTCGCGGGAGCACGAGGTGGCGCGGATGCAGTCATCAATGTAGCAGAAGAAGAGATGGGGAGTGGTGCCGGTGTAACTACGGAAGATAGACTATTCCATCCAGTCAACAAAGAAATAGGCATAGCTGGGGCTCATGTGGGTGCCCATGGCTACCCCTTTCGTCTGGAGGTAGTGGGAGGATTTGAAGAAGAAATTGTTACGGGTGAGGACCAGTTCAGCCAAACGAATGAGAGTGTCAGTGGAAGGGTACTGGTGGAGACATTGGGAGTGGAAGAAACGGAGGGTTTGGAGACCCTGGTCATGACGGATGTAGGTGTAGAGAGAATGGATGTCTATGGTGAAGATGACGCATTGGGGGTCAGGGAAACGGAAGTCTTGGAGGAGGTGGAGGGTGTGCGTGCTATCTCAAACATATGTGGGGAGTTCCTAGACTAGGGGGAATAGGACAGTATCGAGGTAGGTGTAGATGAGTTCGGTGGGGCAGGAGCAGGCTGACACAATGGGTTGGCCGGGGTAGTCAGGCATGTGGATCTTGGGAAGGAGGTAGAACCGGGCAGTGCGGGGTTCCCGAACTATGAGATTGGAAGCTGTGTGTGGGAGATCCCTTGAGGTGATGAGGTTATGTATGGTCTGGGAGATGATGGTTTGGTGATGGGGGGGGGGTCATGGTTGAGGGGCAGTAGGAGCTGGTGTCTTTGAGTTGGCACCTGATTTCAAGGGTGTAGAGATCACCACGCCAAGTACCACTGCAAACCCTATATCTGCTGGTTTGATGGCGAGGTTGGGATTGGAACAGAGGGAGTGGAGGGCTGCGCGTTGTGAGGGCGAGAGGTTGGAGTGGGGTAGACAGGTTGAGGCAGTTAATGTCTCGGTGGAAGTTGGAAATGAAAAGATCGAGGGTAGATAATATGCCAGCGGGTGGTGTCCAGGTGGATGGAGTGTGTTGGAGGCGGGTGAAGAGGTTCTCGGAAAGTGGGCGGGAGTCCTGATTGAAAAAGTTAGCTCGGAGGCAGAGGCAGCGAAAGAAGTGTTCAACGTCACGACACATATTGAATTCATTGATGCGTGGACAGAGGGGGATAAAGGTGAGTCCTTTGCTGAGGACTGATCATTCATCCTCAGTGAAGGAGAGGTCTGGGGGGATGGTGAAAACTCGGCAGGGCTGGGAGCTAGGACTTGGTATAGGTGTGGAGCTGGGAGTGGGGGCAGGGCCTGTAACTGGATTGGGAGTGGTGGTAGGGGGAATGGAGCTGGAGTCATTAGCAGAGGTGATATTCCCCTCAGGTGAGGGGGGGTGCGCAGGATGGTGACAGTGGGATCTGTGCAGGCGTGTTGGCAGTATGCAGGTGAGTGGCATTCGTGGGAGCGGAAGTGGTGGCGAACACAGCATGGGGGGGTGGAAGTCGGAAATGCGTGACATCAACGATGATGTGAGGGTGGAAGTGATGTCACGCGTGGTGCATGTGAAATCAAGAGGGGCGGAAGTTACATTATTGATCGCCGTGGGAATGGTGGCTGTATCAGCCTCATGGTTAATGGCGGTTGAGCTGTTCCGGAGGCGGGGAAGCTTCTGGAATGTTTGAACAGTGCTGGTTATGGAGGTGGGTATATAAAAGTTTGTTGTACTTAGAGTTTTTGATGATTGAGATGGTGTAGAAATACTGTTTGTTGAGAGTGTGAATTCTTCTTAGGAAAAAGTACAGAAGGGGTCCTTTGCAGTTCTGAGAGAGTGTGGCTCTCAGTTGAGGCATAGCTGACTGTGGAGTGGTTAGGTGGAGGCGCATGGCTGCGAGTGTGGAGCAGAGGATCCTGAAGGAGAACCATAGTTGGTGGTGTAGTCTGTACTGGTTGTCCTGTTCAGATCCAAACTGTGCTGGTTCAAATGTAGTCCGGAGTCCATGTGGGATCAGTTGATCGCGGAGGCAAGCACTGAGGAAATAGATGTGGCTGTGGTAGCAAGTCTGTTTTGAGACATGGTTGAAGAGCTTCAGGGCAGAGGAGATGACCTGGGGGTTGCAGTGAGATAGAGACTCACTGAGATTCTTATGGAGAGAGGAGAACTTCTTCAAGGTATCTAATCAAGCCATTCGAAACATCTATATACTCTCAAGTACTCAATTCCTTATAACAACCAACAAATTGGTATTCACAACACAATGGATTGAATTTTTACTCTAGAATGATAGATAGTCCCTGAATCCAGAGGCTTCCTGCCCATTTTCAAGCGATCCCTTTTTAATGGGTAGGTGAAAGAGAACGGTGCATGAATCACATAGGCAGGAAGCCCAAACTCAGTATCCTGCACCTACTGCCACAGTGCAGAAGCTCCACCATTTGTGTGAGTTTCTACCTAGATAGACAGCATGAACCAAAATATTTCTTCCGGTTATCTGCCACAGGAGTCAAAATTTGGCCCAGTTAATCCTTTAAGCTCTTTGAGCTGCCATCAAACTGTGATTTCATATGAAGGTAATCATCAGTTGTTTGAAGCCGCCAAACATTAAAAATGACATAAGGTAGTCTTTGGAATCATGTCAACAAATAACGATTGTAACTGTTAAGACAAATATTTTATCTTATCTCACTGATGCATGCAGGTCATTTTTCTTTTTTCTCTCTCTTTATCAGAAGTGCACTTGCACACAACTGAATTTTTTTTCATCATCAAATCACCCGTGTTATTTTTTTCCCCATTTATTAACCACCACCAGCAAATCAGCCACATTTTCCAAGTGAATAGTTATGTGTAAAGTCCATTCACAGTAAGGAAAATCATCAAAGGGTGAAGAAGAGGTAGGGAGAGAGGGGAGGGAGCAAAATCAAAGTGGAACTGGAAAGGCCAGGCTTTTTTTTTAAAGGAGTAGAAATAATTATAACCACGTAAGGATGAGATTTTAAACCCCTTTGGTTGGTCACAATATGGATTTTTAAGGCTTTTTAACAAGCAGCGAAATTACACGATAAACAACAATTAAAAGGTTAGGCCAAATTTTGAACTTTTTTGGCAAATTTGACTTGTGTTGAAGTTTTGGAGAGTTGTTTGTCATGAGGCCTAATGGGTTCTATATCTCGCCTCATTAATGATCTACCTTGCCTTTACGGCATCATTCACATCCTCCAATTTATGCCCTATCTCACTACGTGCTGTTCCCAGAACAACTCACCTCTCAGAAAACACCCCAGAATTCACCAGCTTCCTTTGCACCTGCACAATCTTTTAATGCCCATTGTGCAGTCAGACAAGTACTGCCAGTCTGTAATTGCCCTGCACAGTTCCTGACATTTGTCCTGGACGTGGCAGGCAGGGGGACATCAGAGCCCTGCTTTGTGGGCAGGGGCCTGGAATTCTGGTGGATGGGGTGACACAGAGGCAGGATGTCCCCCATGACTGGTTGGGGAGGCTGCGACCATCAGACAATCCATGGTTGCCACTCAGGTCAGTGCAGGCTCAGCTCCCTGGCAGAATACACAGCACTGGAGGAAGAAGATCAATATTCTTCTCCATTCTGCCAATATAAATATCACCATCTTTTCTCTGATGCCTCACACTTAAGCGAAGGCCGACTGGTATTATAGCTGGACTGTTAATCCAGAGATCAAGTTAATGTTCTGAGGTTTGAGGTAAAAATGCTGGGATGCAGAGGGAATCACAATGGTGAAGGAAGGAATGGCAGATGGTTTAATTGAATTCAACAAAAGAAATGGAATTAAGAGTCTAATTATTACCATGAATCCATTGTTGATTGTCAGAAAACCCAACCTAGTTCACTGGTGTATTTTTGGGAAGGAATCTGCTATTCCTAACGGGTCTGGCCCTCATGTGATTCCAGATCCACAGCAATGTGGGTTGATTCTAAAAGTGCCCTCTGGACAATTAGGGATGGGCAATAAATGTTGCCTAGCCAGTTATGCCCGCATCCCATGAATGAATAAAATTTTAAAAACTCTGCGCAAGTGTTTCTTAGCACACATCATCTCAAGCCTGGATGTTGTCAAAGTCATGATTAGATTAGATTAGATTACTTACAGTGTGGAAACAGGCCCTTCGGCCCAACAAGTCCACACTGACCCGCCGAAGCGCAACCCACCCATACCCCTACATATACCCCTTACCTAACACTACGGGCAATTTAGCATGGCCAATTCACCTGACCTGCACATCTTTGGACTGTGGAAGGAAACCGGAGCACCCGGAGGAAACCCACGCAGACACGGGGAGAACGTGCATGTTGCATGTGGGCATAGGCTGCTTCACTATCTGAGGAATTACAATTGGTACTGAACAGAACACAATCATCATCAACAGTCTCTCCTCTGATCATATGCTTGAGAATGATAATTGATAAAGTAGCTGAGGATAGGTGGGCCGAGGACCCTATCCACAGGAATGTATTCAGTTTTGTCACCAGGTTGAGAGGATTGACCTTTGTAAGAAACAATATCTTTATGATGTTTTGAATATACAGACTAAAAATGCAAAAACATGAATAACATATTTAAAAATTAGTTACAAGGATTTGTTTGCAACCAGTAAGGTAAATGTTAGCTCAGTTAGCTAGATGGCTGGTTTGCAATACAGAGTGATGCCAACAGTGCAGGTTCAATTTCCATATCTGTTGAAGGTGCTATGAAGATCCTGCCTTCTTAATCTCTCCACGTGTCTGAGGCACGGTGACCCTCAGGTTGAACTGAAATGATTCCACAGAGGCCGATATCCCATCACCAAGATGCCCTTTATTTATAGATGGAGAGTACTTGACACTGGCCCACCTTCCTCAGAACTAGCTCTCAGAATGAACAGAATCTCTGACACTCCTGTTCATATAGAGTCATAGTCATAGAGTCATAGAGATGTACAGCATGGAAACAGACCCTTCAGTCCATGCCGACCAGATATCCCAACTCAATCTAGTCCCACCTGCCAGCACCCGGCCCATATCCCTCCAAACCCTTCCTAATCATATACCCATCCAAATACCTCTTAAATGTTGCAATTGTACCAGCCTCCACCACACCCTCTGGCAGTTCATTCCATACGCATACCACCCTCTGCGTGAAAAGGTTGCCCCTTAGGTCTCTTTTCTATCTTTCCCCTCTCACCCTAAACCTATGCCCTCTGGTTCTGGACTCCCCCACCCCAGGGAAAAGACTTTGTCTATTTATCCAATCCATACCCCTCATAACTTTGTAAACCTCAGCCTCTGACGGTCCAGCGTGTTCAGCCTCTCCCTAGAGCTCAAATCCTCCAGCTCAAATCTTTCAACCCTGGCAACATCCTTGTAAACCTTTTCTGAACCCTTTCAAGTTTCACAACATCTTTCTGATAGGAAGGAGACCAGAATTGCCTGCAATATTCCAACAGTGGCCTAACCAATGTCCAGTACAGCCACAACATGACCTCCCAACTCCTGTACTCAATACTCTGATCAATAAAGGAAAGCATACCAAATGCCTTCTTCACTATCCTATCTACCTGCAACTCCACTTTCAAGAAGCTAGGAACCTGCACTCCAAGGTCTCTTTGTTCAGCAACATTCCCTAGGACCTTACCATTAAGTGTATAAGTCCGGCTAAGATTTGCTTTCCCAAAATGCAGCACATCGCATTTATTTGAATTGAACTCCATAAGCCACTTCTCAGCCCATTGGTTCATCTGATCAAAATCATGTTGTAATCTGAAGTAACCTTCTTCGCTGTTCACTACACATCCAATTTTTGTGTCATCTGCAAACTTATTAACTATACTTCTTAAGCTCACATCCAAATCATTTATATAAATGACGAAAAGTAGTGGACCTAGCACTGATCCTTGTGGCACTCCACTGGTCACAGGCCTCCAGTCTGGAAAACAATCTTCCATGACCACCCTCTGTCTTCTACCTTTGAGCCAGTTCTGTATCCAAATGGTGAGTTCTCCCTGTATTCAGTAAGATCTAACCTTCCCATGGGGAACCTTGTCGAATACCTCACTGAAGCCCATATAGATCACATCTACCCCTCTGCCTTCATCAGTCCTCTTTGTCACTTCTTCAACAAGTTCAATCAAGTTTGTGAGACATGATTTCCCATGCAGAAAGCCATGTTGACTATCCCTAATCAGTCCTTGCCTTTCCAAATACATGTACATCCTGTCCCTCAGGATTCCCTCCAACAACTTGCCCACCACTAAGGATCAGGTTCGCTGGTCTATAGTTCCCTGGTTTGTTCCTTTCTTGAACAATGGCACCACATTAGCCAACCTCCAGTCTTTCAGCAACTCACCTGTGACTATTGATAATACAAATATCTCAGCAAGAGGCCCAGCAATCATTTCTCTAACTTCCCAAAGAGTTCTAGTTTACACCTGATCAGGTCCAGGGGATTTATCCACATTTATGTGCTTCAAGACATCCAGCACTTCCACCTCTGTAATATAGACATTTTTCAAGATGTCACCATCTATTTCCCCACAGTCTATAGCTTCTATGTCCTTTTCAACAATAAATACTGATGCAAAATACTCGATTAGAATCTCCCCCATTTTCTGCGGCTTCACACAAAGGCCGCCTTGCTGATCTTTGAGGGGCCCTATTCTCTCCCTAGTTACCCTTTAGTTCCTAATGTATTTGTAAAAACCCTTTGGATTCTCCTTAATTCTATTTTCCAAAGCTATCTCATGTCCCCGTTTTGCCCTCCTGATTTCCCTCTTAATTATACTCCTACTGCCCTTATACTCTGGTAAGGATTCACTTGACATATGCTTCTTTCTTTTTCTTAACGAAACCCTCAATTTCTTTATTGAAAAATGTGTTGCTGGAAAAGCGCAGCAGGTCAGGCAGCATCCAAGGAGCAGGAGAATCGACATTTCGGGCATAAGCCCTTCTTCAGAAGAAGGGCTTATGTCCAAAACGTCGATTCTCCTGCTCCTTGGATGCTGCCTGACCTGCTGCGCTTTTCCAGCAACACATTTTTCAGCTCTGATCTCCAGCATCTGCAGTCCTCACTTTCTCCTCCTCAATTTCTTTAGTCATCCAGCCTTGCCCATACCTACCAGCCTTTCCTTTCACCCTAACAGGAATATACTTTCTCTGGACTCTCGTTATCTCATTCCTGAAGGCTTCCCATTTTCCTGCCATCCCTTTACCTGCAAGCATCTGTCCCCAATCAGCTTTTAAATGTTCTTGCCTAATACCATCAAATTTGGCCTTTCTCCAATTTAGAACTTCAACTTTTAAATCTGGTCTATCCTTTTCCATCACTATTTTAAATCTAATAGAATTATGGTCGCTGGCCCCAAGGTGCTCCCCCACTGACACCTCAGTCACTTGCCCTGCCTTATTTCCCAAGAGTAGGTGAAGTTTTGCACCTTATCTCGTAGGTACATCCAGATACTGAATCAGAAAGTTTTCTTGTGCACACTTAACAAATTCCTCTCCATCTATAACTTTAACACTATGGCAGTCCCAGTCTATGTTTGGAAAGTTAAAATCCCCTACCATAACCACCCAATCCATCAGCCATGGTTCCCTGATTGGACCAGATTAACAGCCCCAATCAGGGAACTCATATTCATTGAGGTCCATCTGGCTGACCTCATTACAATCATCACAAAACCATCTCTCAATTGAGAGCAGCTCTATGAGACTTTCCCTTTGCCTATATTCTTACGCTTCATATCATTCCTGCTGTTACACCCAATTGTGAGTTTTGAAACAAACCTCTCACACTATTCACACCACTAGTCTGTAAACAGATTGTGATTCTGTTGATCCCCCTCTTTTTAAATAGCGTGTGCATATTTCCCCCACAACAACACAGTAATAAAGTTAAACTAAAAGTCAAGTTTATTTCACACATTCTTATAGTCTAGTGAAAGTCTTGCAAAATAATGCATTTACAAACCTATGAGGAAATATTGGCTTTGATATCTGATGACTAGATAATCGTTGGAGAAGCCCACTGGTCCCAACAATCCCTCCAATTCACTGACCACAACGCACCCACCTCCCTGACCTACCTTAAGCAAAATTAAAAATCACACAACACCATGTTATGGTCCAACAGGTTTAATTGGAAGCACTAGCTTTCAAAGTGCTGCTCCTTCATCAGGTGGTTGTGGAGTATAAGATTGTAAGACACAGAATTTTTAGCAAGAGTTTATAGTGTGATGTAACTGAAATTATATATTGAAACAAAAGCTGAATTATCTTAAGTTTCACATCTGTTAGAATGATCATGTTGGTTTCAGTTCTTTCATATGTAAATCACAAAACTTTTTAAAAAGTTACATTCTCAAGTGAACTTTAACACTTGGTACACTCCAACCCAACACCAGCATCTCCAAATCATGACTACCCTCAACACTTCATCACTTTCATGGCATTCTACCCACCTGGTACTCTAACCCTTAACCAACAGCCACCCTACCCCCACATACAGCAGCTTTCAAAATGTCTGAAAGAAATGCAGAGAATGCTGGAGAAACTCAGCAGGTCTGGCAGCTTCTATGGAGAGAGTCTGGTATGACTCTTCTGTCAAAGTTTGGCATTTAACTCTCAGATCAGCACACTGCTGCAAAACAAAATCGGTATGAATTTCCCTAACTATCCCACAATAGAGGGAAATTGTGTTAATTCCAGCTACATTTCACATTTCTGAAGGAGTCAGGATCAGATTTCTGGACTAAAAATACATAGCTCTGTCCTGGGATTGTCCCTCCTCATAATAACCAGACAACAGAATTTAGATTGATAAAGGGATTATTCAATTTGTAATGACTTATATATTAAATGTCTGGGGGTTACCCATTTATCAATGTTCTAACTTTTTAAGATGACGCCCAAAAGTCCAAAGTTGGAGGTTACAGTGTGGTTATTCTTTGTTAGGATGGATTGGTTGGTTGGCCAGCAGTTGAGGAATTATAGGCAGTGTCTTCTATTCAAAAATCCTTTTAAAGTCTTCTGACGATGTTTTGCTGAAATGTGTCTTCTGCTTCACTGTTTTGATGAAAAAAGGCTTTTACCTTACAGAGTGGACAAGTATCAGCTGGTGGCTACATTTTACAAGTCAAACTTTTTTGTTTTTTAGCCCAGAGACAGGGGTGTTGATTTTGTCAGTAGGTGTGGTATGATGCAGCGCTGACCCCTGAACTATCTTTCAAAATTTTACAGTGAAGAAAGCAGCCCTGTTCAATATTGTGGGACTCATGTAATTATTCCCCCTTTCTGCATTGGATGTCAGCTTGGATATACCGGAGTCAAAGGCTTGCATTGCAGATATCCCATGGAATGGCCCATAGACAGTTGTTTAAATGGAAAGTCTTCAGAATACCTTCCTATAAGATAGTGTAACTCACAATTCTATTGAGTAGAAGGTTTTCCTGAAGCAATTATCTCTCTGTCAGCTTATAATGCATTAGAATAATATTGTAGCCTCATCAGGATCTACAACTGTCATTATCTGGCTGATGTTGACCTATGAGAAGCTTCCAGAAAAGCATTGCTGAGTTCAGTCATGTGATTATAATAGCCATTTTGTTGGGTTGTTTAATTGATTATTAAAACAATCATTAAGTATATACGCAGATAAGTAGTATCAGCTGTTTGTCTTCATTCAATTCATGACACTACTAACAAACTTCCAATAACATATTTAGATTAGATTAGATTACTTACAGAATACCTTCCTATAAGATAGTGTAACTCACAATTCTATTGAGTAGAAGGTTTTCCTGAAGCAATTATCTCTCTGTCAGCTTATAATGCATTAGAATAATATTGTAGCCTCATCAGGATCTACAACTGTCATTATCTGGCTGATGTTGACCTATGAGAAGCTTCCAGAAAAGCATTGCTGAGTTCAGTCATGTGATTATAATAGCCATTTTGTTGGGTTGTTTAATTGATTATTAAAACAGTCATTAAGTATATACGCAGATAAGTAGTATCAGCTGTTTGTCTTCATTCAATTCATGACACTACTAACAAACTTCCAATAACATATTTAGATTAGATTAGATTACTTACAGTGTGGAAACAGGCCCTTCGGCCCAACAAGTCCACACCGACCCGCTGAATCTCAACCCACCCATGCCTCTACATTTACCCCTTACCTCACACTACGGGCAATTTAGCATGACCAATTCACCTAACCCGCACATCTTTGGACTGTGGGAGGAAACCGGAGCACCCGGAGGAAACCCACGCAGACACAGGGAGGACGTGCAAAGTCCACACAGTCAGTCGCCTGAGGCGGGAATTGAACCCGGGTCTCTGGCACTGTGAGGCAGCAGTGCTAACCACTGTGCCACCGTGCCGCCCACGAAATATACCATATTTCTTTTTATTCTCCAAACCGCTCCTTTCTCTCCTTTGTTGAAGAACTTAACTTAAGTGACTCTCTGGAATGGAATTTTGTTTTGAAAATTGTTCCCAATTGGGAAAACGGGAACGTGTGTCACATTTCCCATGAGATTGAAATCGAAATTTAAAGTGTTTGATGATGTGCGTGGGAAACATGGCTGAGTGGACAGCAGGTCATGCTTCTCAGTAGTGAATGCTGGTGTCAAATGATACTGCAGCAGGTACAGGTAGACTATAAGAAAGACTTATATGCAAACAGGGAGGCTATGTATAATGGCCACAAAGTTTCTGTCCAATTCCATTGTAATTAGGGTAAGACTTCTTGTGAGCACAAAGGTCAAGCTGGTGCTTTTTTTCAATCTCAGATTTCATTGGTAAATAATTCACATTAGATTGGTTTCAATTTATTTTTGTGCACATCATGATTTGTTGAGCCTAACTTAAAGAGCTGACGACACAGGAATGCCCTTATGCTTGGCACGCATTGACGGCATGAAGTATTTCTTGTGAAAGGAAACAATGCTGTGTTTGTTCTGGGAGAAAGTGAGGACTGCAGATGCTGGTGATCAGAGTTGAAAGTGTAGTACTGGAAAACCCACTAGGTCAGGCAGCATCCAAGGAGCAGGAGAATTGACATTTCGGGCATAAGCCCTTCATCAGGAATCAGGAATGTTTGTTCTGGCCCTCTCTCCCAGTTTTATAAAGGACACTGTATGTGATAATTCTTAGCCACGATGATTGAGATGCTTTAGATGAATGAAAACCCTGTAAGGACTCTGTCAGTCAACACCATGTGATGGACCAACTTTTAGACAATATTGACACTGTACTTTAGGTTCTATATTTTCTTACCTTCCCTGAATTTTCCTAATACAGCCTAGACACCAGACCCTTCCCAATTCATTCCTCCAAGTCCTCCAACCTCACCCTCCATCCTCCCTTGGATCCCTGTATGATGCCTCATTGTCACTGATCTCACTTTATACTCTCCAACCATCCTTCACCATCTTCTTCCTGCAGATTTTCTCCATTTAAATAATATTCTGTTCTTTGTTCTCCCTTCCAAAATGAGCAACTTTACATTTTCCCACATTCTATACCATTTACCAACTTTTTGCCTATTTATATAACCCATCAATATTTCTCAATTTTCCTCCCATAGCTTGCCTTTCCACCTAAATTTTGTCTGTGTAATGATGGTAACGAGGTCAGCCTGCTGAACCTCATGAAATATGATTGGGACTGTTAATCTGGTCTAATCAGGGAGCCCTGGCTGACAGAAAAAAAGGGGAGTGTCAGTGATATTGGTATCCTGGAGCTGACTTGGAAGATATAATGTGAAAGTCTAGTGCTGCATGTGTAAATGTAGGGTGACATGGTGACAGGATACCGGCCTGTGTCGAGTTATTTCAGTGGCGATGAGAGTAAAGCACTATCCTGAAGAAACTCACTCACAATAGTTGTCTTTGAGTTGGAGCAAGCGTTTCTTACATCATGCCTTTGTTTGGGAAGCTTGACTCATTTGACCTTGTTGTCGAGGACTGGGCCCAGCATGTGGAAAGAATGCAATATTTTTTTTCTGTGCAAATAACATCATGGCAGATGAAAAACAATGATTAATTCTCCTGTCAGCCTGCAGAGCCATGGCTTTTTCTGTTTTTAGGAGCCTAACTTTCCCTGAGGCTTCAGATACTGAAACCTTACAAGAAGTGATGAACATAATTAAGGAATATTAAGACCTCAAGCCTCCTCTAATTCTGAGACACTGCCATTTTTACTGGACAATTCAAGAGCCATGGGAATCCATATTGGGATCTTTGTCGAGATTAAGATGACTGGTAGAAGCCTGTGACTTTGGTTTAACCTTAATTTGGCATGTGAGATTAATGATGTAACCATGCAAAAACACCAACTTGCTGAAGCTGAACTAGACTGCAAACATGTACAACAACTGGCTTTACTGGAAAATGAAGCACATGAAGCATATGGGTTGCTGGGTATTCCAGTAGAAGTGGACAACCTTGACAGGCTGATTGAGCTTGGGGAACACCACTTGAGTGTAAGCAATTGCATAGCCTCACTCAGGACATATCCTGATCTGAGTTACTCTAAGTCAGCCCACAGCAAAACCCTAAATCAAAGCCAAGCCTCAGCCAAATGGTTAAAATTTTCTTCAGGATTGTAATTGCTGCCTGTATTCAAACTTGACAACTAAAGAGTCCCACTAGACCTAAATTGAGTAAGATAGCTCATAGGCTGATATCCAGGAGAGTGCACACCCTTGAAAGTCCATCTTGTTTGGAACAGTTAAATTGGTTAGCAACATCAAAATCAGAACTAATCAAATTAAATGTCTGGTTAAACAGTCGTCTAGCTCTAATAGTGCACAATACTGGTGTGGCTATTTCAGTGATCACAGAACTGGTTGTTGACAAGATTCACACTGGACTCCAACTCTTAAGTATGCGCAAGACCTTGATTAGGCTGAGAACCTATACCAAGGTATATTTACAGATTAAGGGTACACATTCGGTTCTGGTCTCCTATGAAAAGCCACTGGTTTAGTTGCCATTGCTTGTAGGCTCATCGAGATTGCTTCAACATTTTCAATTATAAAATGGCTGCCTGAGTGATGTCCTAATTAAATACCCGAAAATCTTCTAGGAAGGTCTACGGACTATCAAAGAAGCCAAGGCCACCTTGGATGTTGCCCATAAAGCAATTCCATGATTCTGCACTGCCCACCCAGTGCTATTTGCCTTACAGATGGCTAGAAAGTGAAGGAATCATCAAACCAGTCCTGATTGAAGAATGAGCAGCACTGTTTGTACTGAGTTGGAAGCCCAATGTGTGGGTTCGCTTTTGTGGGGATTTTAAATAACTATTAAACTGTTTCTCACAGCTGGGTAAATACCCAATCCCTCACATAGATGATTTATATGCAAAGCTGGCAGGGGGTCAGTCTTTCACGAAACTGGACATGAGCCATGTGTATTTGTAATTCCATTTCAACAAGGATTTACCAGAAGTATGCTTCAATTAATACATATAAGAATTTGTACCACTATACAAAACTGCCATTTGGGATATCATCTGACTGTGCTATTTTTCAGTGGACGATGGAGAACATTTTACTAGGTTTATCTTAAGTCATCATTTACCTAGATGATGATCTAATAACTGGGAAAATTAATAATGAACACTTAGAGAATTTCAATATAGCTCTAAGGGGCTTTTTCAAGGTGAGCCTAAGAAGAGAAAAGTATGTGTTCCAGACCTGCAAGTGATCCATTTGGGTTACAGAGTTGACAAGGCCAGATTACACCCATTGGAAGATAAAGTGAGAGCAATCAAAGGTGTGTCAGCTTCTGTGTTTGTCCAGGAGCTTAGATCATCTCTTGGGCTGATAGATTATTATGGAAAATTCATATATAATCTGGCCTCCAAACTGGCACCTTTGCATCAATTCCTGAAAAAGGGCAAGCATTGGAAATGGTTGCATAAACAAGCCCTAGCCTTTAGTGAAGGAAAGAAACACTGTCATCTTCTAAGATATTGGCACACTATGATCCCAAGAAAGATCTGGTATTGACATACAATGCCTTCCTGTATAGCATCAGGGTAATATTAGCTCATAGTTGGCCCAATGGAAAGGAATGCCCAATAGCATATGAATCCAGGATTTTGGCTAATGCAGGATGTAAATGCACCCAGATAGAGAAAGAAGGATTGGCAATCATATTTGGAGACAGGAAGCTCCACCAACACGTTTATGGATGAAAGTGATAATAACAGACCACAAACCCTTACTTGGTCTGCTTAAGGAGGACAAGGTACTGCCACTCATAGCTTCAGGCTGCATTCAGCAGTAGGCTCTAATACAAAGCACTTATAATTACAAGTTAGAACACCACTCGGGAGACCATGTAGTGAATGTAGATGCATTGCGAGCTGCCTCCCATTAGCAGATATACCATAGATAGTACACCCAATAGAACAGTCCGTAAAGATTTTCTGGTCACACACCCAGTCACAGCTGACAATATCAAGACTTTGAAAGATCTAGTCCTTTCAAAACTGAAACAACTGATGATGGGGAAAACCAAAGGGCCATCACAATTAGAACTGAGATCTTTTTGGACCTGGAGATACCAGCACACAGTGGAAGATGGCATATTGTTATGGGGAGCAAGAATGATTGTCCTGAGCATAGGTTGCTGCCAGATTCTGACTGAACTCCACTAGGTTCATCCAGCGGTTTTCAAAATTAAAATGTTGGCAAGAAGGTTTAGGGAATGCTGGATGATGAAAGAAATTGAGGGTTTTGTTAAGAAAAATAAGGAAGCATATATCAGGTATAGACAGGATAGATCAAATTAATCCTTGGTAGAGTATAAAGGCAGAAGGAGTATAGTTGAGAAATTAGGAGGGCAAAAAGGGGACGTGAGATATCTTTGGCAAATGGAGTTAAAGAGAATCCAAAGGGTTTTTACAAATACATTAAAGACAAAAGGGTAACTAGGGAGAGAATAGGGGCCTGCAAGGATCAGCAAGCCTTTGTGTGGAGCCGCAGAAAATGGGGGAGATACTAAATGAGTATTTTGCATCAGTATTTACTTGGAAAAGGACATGAAAGATATGGAATGTAAGGAAATAGATGTTGACACCTTGCAAAATGTCCATATTACAGAGGAGGAAATGCTGGATGTCTTGAAATGGGTAAAGGCGGATAAATCCACAGGACCTGATCAGATATACCTAAGAACTCTGTGGGAAGCTAGAGAAGTGATTGTTGGGCCATCACTTGTATCATCGATGGTCACAGGTGAGGTGCTGGAAGACTGGAGGTTGGCTAACATAGTGCTACTGTTTAAGAAAGGTGGTAAGGACAAGCCAGTGAACCATAGACCAGTGAGCCTGATGTCAATGCTGGGCATGTTGTTGGAGGGAATCCTGAGGGACAGGACTCACATGTATTTGGAAAGGCAAGGACTGATTAGGGATAGTCAACATGGCTTTATGCATGGGAAATCACGTTTCACAAACTTAATTGAGTTTTTTGAAGAAGTAACAAAGAGAATTCATGAAGGCAGATCTATATGTACTTCTGTAAGGCATTCGACAAGGTTTCCCATGGAAGACTGGTGAGCAAAGTTAGATCTCATGGAATACAGGGAGAACTCACCATTTGGATACAGAACTGGCTCAAAGGTAAAAGACAGAGAGTGGTGGTGGGTTGTTTTTCAGACTGGAGGCCTGTGACCAGTGGAGTGCCACAAGGATCAGTGCTGGGGCCCACTACTTTTAATCGTTTATATAAATGATTTGGATGTGAGCTTAAGAGGTATAGTTAGTAAGTTTGCAGATGACACCAAAATTGGATGTGCAGTGGACAGCAAAGAAGGTTACCTCGGATTACGAGATCTTAATCAGATGGTCCAATGGGCTGAGAAGTGGCAGATGGAGTTTAATTTAGATAATGTGAAGTACTGCATTTTGGGAAAGCAAATCTTAGCAGGATTTATACACTTAATGATAAGGTGTTGGGGAGTGTTACTGAACAAAGAAACCTTGGAGTGCAGGTTCATAGCTCCTTGAAAGTGGAGTCGCAGGTAGATAGGATAGTGAAGAAGGTGTTTGGTATGCTTTCCTTTATTGGTCAGAGCATTGAGTACAGGAGTTGGGAGGTCATGATGCAGCTGTACAGGACTGTTGGAACACTGCATGAAATTCTGTCTGAAAGATGTTGTGAAACTTGAAAGGGTTCAGAAAAGATTTACAAGTATGTTGCAAGGATTGGAGGATTTGAGTTATAGGGAGTGGTTGAATAGACTAGGGCTGTTTTCCCTGGAGGCTGAGGGGTGATCTTATAGAGTTTTATAAAATGATGAAGGGCATGAATAGATAAATAGACAAAGTCTTTTCCCTTGAAGGGGGGTAGGGTCCAGAACTAGAGGGCATAGGTTTAGGGTGAGAGGGGAAAGATATAAAAGAGACCTAAGGGTAAACTTTTTCATGAAGAGGGTGGTAAGTGTATGGAATGAGCTGCCAGAAAAAGTGGTGGAGGCTAGTACAATTGCAACATTTAAAAGGCGTCTGGATGGGTATATGAATAGGAAGGGTTTGGAGGGATATGGGCCGGGTGCTGGCAGGTAGGACTAGATTGGGTTGGAATATCTGGTCGACATGGATGAGATGGACCGAAGGGTCTGTTTCCGTGCTGTACATCTCTGTGACTCTACAACTCTAACTTATGTCTGGTGAGCAGGACCAGATGCAGACATAGCCGCTTTGGTGAAGCGATGTCCAGAGTGCCAACAAGGACAAAGGTACCGCCAGGAACTCCCCCCATCCATTGGAATAGCTGGGTAAACCCTGGACTCAGTTACATGTCAACTGTACAGATCCTTCCATGGGGTAAATGTTCTTAGTCATTGTAGATGGAGGACGAGAGTGAAATTGTATGAAGGTGGTCCTGGTGCAAGAGGTGAACTCCCATCCATTACATGTTGCCCATATCAGACTCCAAGTCAGAGGAACCTGACCCGGCCCTAAAGTGCCCCAGGAGAGTCTCCAAGAAAAAGGAATGGCCAATGTTCTCAGAATCAGATGGGGAGAGATGTAGGTAAGTTATTCACAAAAAGCTCAGTTTTTAAATGACTGAGGTAAATGGGATCAGTATAGTTTGATGTTTGTTGGTCGGCATAGACATGATGGGTCAAAGGGCTTCTTTCTACACTGTACGTCTCTGGCACGCACCAAAAAATGTGATTATGTCAGGGATAAAGCATCCAGACAGCACTTAGCCCAACAGGACTGACCGCAACAACAACCTGTCAATCATTCGTTTCTGCCAATGAACATCTGGAGGTGGACTTATCTGTATCACATGAACGGGAAGTGATAATTTCAGCAGGATCTATTTTTGTGTTAAAGTTTACTGAGAGTTATTTTGTATTCCTCATCTGAAGCGCAGATATTTTGCAGGTGGAGTACAAGTGAGTTTAACGACAAGGTTTAAGAAATCCCGATCAATATCAAGCTCCCAAATATGTACTTACAGAAGACGTTTCATGTTTGAGTAAATTCTTGCGGGTTGTTTAAATCCGTAGAGCTACTGAAGAGTTTATTTTTTAAAAGAGGAAGCATTTTAGGCAGTTTTGTATCAGAACTGAGATCAGTTGTATTACCATGCCTTTCTCTTTCCTGTTTGTCTCGCGGTGTTTAACCAGTCTGGTAATGGTTTACATTGTAATCTGTGATGTGCTAGTGTAGCAGAATCGTGAGATTTCCCGCGGGTAATTGCAAAGTGAAATTGGAGTGAAAGGTTATTTAAACGCAATTTTGTTACCTCCGGTATGGGTTTGATCCTGTCGGGTTTGTGTTTGAGTGTTGGGATGCAAAGTGAAACTTAAACTAAATTTGTTTCCGTCTGCACAACTGCCCCCGCCTATCACATGTAGCTGCTCGTTAATCTTGAGTGTTATCGAGTTGGTCGATAATTGTTACGTTTTCACACAAATTACACCAAACAGTTGGTTAGCCAAACCTCAAATATTTCTGGTAACCACGGTTTCCAAGTTTTTAATCTGATTTTTTTTCTGATCAATCTGTTCAAAGTTTAATTCCACTGTAGTTTTTCAAATTGTTGTTGATGGACATAACTTTCTCAGGAACGTACATAAAAGGGGCGCGCTTCACATTTTAGGAGTCTAGACTTGCTCCTGGAAACTGCGTTTTTGAGTGCAAAAGTGTAATCGTATTATTAGATTATATCGGAATTTGAGTAGGCCGTTCACCCCCTGAATCATGTTCCACCGTTCAATTAGGTCATCTGTGGCCTAATTGCATATACCTGCCTTTAATACCTTTGTCTAACAAATAAAAAAACTATCTCACATTTAAAATTAATAACTCAACCAGCATCCGCTGCCATTTGTGGAAGAGCATTCCGAATATCTCCCAGCCTTTCGTGTAGAAGTGCATCCTAACATCTTGCCTGAACAGTCTGGCCCTGATTCACCGACGATGCCCCCTGTTCTAGAAACCTTAACCAGTGGAAATAGTCTATCTTTATCTACCCTGTCTTTTTCTGTTAATATCTTGAATACTTTGATCAGATCATCTCTTAACCTTCTAAATACTTGAAAGCAGGCCAACTTTACATAATCTGTCCTCATCATTTGAGGTCCAGATATCATTCTTGTACTTCCTTTTGACCAATGTAAAGTGTTGCCCAAATTTGCACTCTGTACTTCAAGTGACCCCAGAAGGTCAGGCAGCATCCAAGGAGAGAGAGCATGCTAACATTTTGAGCCTAGATGACTCTTCAGCCAAGATATGAAGAGTTGTCTTGACTTGAAATGCATGCTCTCTTTGATGGATGCTATCTGACCCGCAGTGATCTCCAGTCATTGTTGTTTTCAGGGACAAAGTATCTGCTGCAGTCTGCCTCTTCCCAGAGCATGCCCTGTCTTTCCATCAACACTGTCATCCATTGGCTGAACTTGTGAAGATGTTTTTGCTATACTCAGAATTTAAGATTGCCACAAGTATTTGTTGTCAAGATGAAGGACATCTATGATGGTTTGATTGGCCCATGGAGCTACTAATACTACCTTCTCTTTTGCTGGCAAATTTCTGGTCAGTCTCTGCCATTGAATTGCATAGTGTACTAAACTGCACTCTCTCCATCCATCTGTATATGAAACAGTATAGCTCCCTTTTCTAAGCATCAGCAATGATAGTGAGCAGCCCTGGCTTGCAATGTGCATAACAATGTGCTCAGATGATATGATTTATTATTGTTAAATGTTCCAAGATGCAGTGAAAAGTATTGTTTTGCATGCTAACCTGACAAATCATGCATTATGTAAGTACATCAGGGTAAAACAGAATGCTGAATACAGTGTTAAGGATACAAAGAAGGTGCCGAGAAGATCAGATATAATTCATAAGTCTGACAACAGCAGGGAAGAAGCTGTTCTTGAATCTGTTTGTATGTGTTTTCAGACTATGTATCTTATTTCCAACAGGAGAGAGTATAACCGGGGTGGGAGGGTTCCTTAATTATGTTGGCTGCCTTCCCAAGGCAGGAAGGGGAATGGAATGTTGTTCCTTATTTCAAGGGGTTTGCAGTGTGAGTTTGGTGTATATACCTTAAGGCAACTGTATATAAAAAAAAAAGTGGATGGCTCGGTGGCACAGTGGTTAACACTGCTGCCTCACAGCGCCAGAGACCTGGGTTCAATTCCTGCCTCAGGCGACTGACTGTGTGGAGTTTGCATGTTCTCCTGGTGTCTGCGTGGGTTTCTTCCGGGTGCATGGAGAAGGGATGATGTATGGGATCAAATTGCTGCAGTTGCTGGAATCTGTACTGAAAGCAACAAATGCTCAAGATCCCAGAGGGTCAGGCAGCATCCATGGAGAGAGAGCATGCTAACATTTTGAGCCTTGATGACTCTTCAGCCAAGATATGAAGAGTTGCCTTGACTTGAAATGCATGCTCTCTTTGGATGCTATCTCCCACAGTCCAAAAATATGTAGGTTAGGTGAATTGACCATAGTGTTAGGTGAAGGGATAAATGTAGGTGAATGGGTCTGGGTGGGTTGCGCTCCGGCAGGTTGGTGTGGACTTGTTGGGCTGAAGGGCCTGTTTCCAGACTGTAATTAATCTAATTAGGTATCACCAGATCTTTTGATTTTTTTTTTCTTAAACCACCTCTGTGTTCTGCTCCTGTGCAGTTTTTGTCGGAATAGTTAATGTAGTGGCTTGTTGACACAAATTTAGCCAACCAAGAGTAATGAGCTGTTCAATTCAAATGTTAAACATCTTCCCTAAGCGCACATTTGGGTTGGGCAAGAACATTCCAACTTAGTTAACATAAACATTACAGCACAGTACAGGCCCTCCGGCCCTCGATGTTGTGCTGTGCTGTGATGCCAATCTAAAGCCCATCTAACCCTACACAATTCCATTTTTAATCCATATAACGATCTAATGACCATTTAAATGCCCTTAAAGTTGGCGAGTCTAATATTGTTGCAGGCGGTGTGTTCCACACGGGGTAAAAACAATGACTGATGCTGGAAACAAGGTTCTGGATTAGAGTGGTGCAGGAAGAGCACAGCAGTTCAGGCAGCATCCAAGGAGCAGCAAAATCGACGTTTCGGGCAAAAACCCTTCATCAGGAATAACTCTACTGCGAATCCTCTTGCAAGGATGCCTGCCTTGAAGAAGTTTTCCTCCTGTCTCTACAAGAATCTCAGGGAGTCTCTCTCCTACTGCAACTCCCATGTCATTTCCTCTGCCCTGAAGCTCTTCAACCATGTCGTGAACAGCACTGTCCCCATGACTTGTCCGGACTAGTCCTACCTGCCTATCTCCTTTTCCACCTATCCACTCCACCCTCTCCTCCCTGACCTATCACCTTCATCCCCTCCCATTGTACTCTATGCTACTTTCTCCCCACCCCCACCCTCCTCTAGCTTATCTCTCCACGCTTCAGGCTCACTGCCTTTATTCCTGATGAAGGGCTTTTGCCCGAAACATCGATTTCGCTGCTCCTTGGATGCTGCCTGAACTGCTGTGCTCTTCCAGCACCACTCTATTCCCGAATGAGCTCCACACTCCTACTACTGAGTAAAGAAACTACCTCTGACATCAGTCCTATATCTATCACTCCTCAATTTTAAGCTACGTTGTACTAGCCATCGCCATCCCTACCTATCCATACCATACTATACCTATGAGTCTCTGGAGCTCAGCCACATGGAGGAACTGGAAATGTATGTATTATTCTTTCTTGTCTGGATTAACTCTGACACTGGATTCATCCACAATATGCAGAAGGATCTTGACAGTTAAGTTGCAAAAATTTACACTTGCATTTAGTCTTGCTTCTCTATGCTAGGATGTCTGCACTCAAGAAGCTTCTACTTGGTTCACTATAATTGATATCTTCTATCTCTTGGATCTTGCCATCTTTTGAGACTTTTCTTTCAGCTTAATCTGTAAAGTTTTTGCTGTCTGTGCCAGTGCAAAAGTTAGTGGGACAGTTGATGCATGTTCTTCCTGCTTCTCCTATTTCTGAATGTCTATTTCTTTCCTTTTTTATTTAACATGTACTGGGAGCTGATTATGGTTGACTCTGTCACCCTGAATTGTCAATTTGATTTTTTTTTGGTTCCTCAACTCTCCTTGCCTACTCAGCTGATTTTGCCTTTGACAATGTTGAGTCAACCTTCATCCTCAAATTGTCAGATAATGCATCATCTAAGACTTTGACAACAATTCTATCCTGATTAGTACTCTTAAGGTGCCATACTCCATTCTCTGCATATCTATACAGACTACTGCTTATAAGTATTAGTTATTTTCGTTTGTCATTGCTGTATGTTTATTAAATTTAGCCTACTCTAATAGTGCTTTTTGTTTTTGCAGATTAAAGTAGGCATCAAGGGCTTTTATTACTTCGTTCAGTCTTGGATCGTTGCCTGATAAGGATATCTTCTGCTGACCACCCATTAAGTACAATATCATACTGACCTGCTCTGTACTTGGTTTTGAAGCAAGGCTAGATGCAATAATACCTTGAAAATCTTCAGTATCAATTCACCCCGTGCATCAGCTTGATTGACACTTGCAACCTGCTAAGGAGGGCTTTCTATATTCATTCATCTACTGTCACCATATAATAACCTTGGTCTTATTGTGCTACAAAAGAATATTTAGATTCTACTGAGGTAAGCAAAACATTCATTTTATTTTGGAAACAACTTAGTATAGCTTCATCTTTTGTTGAGGCTGCAATACAGACAAAGCATGTGAAATTACATCGCTCCCAAGATGGACACTACCTCTTTAGCATATCAGAGAGAGACTTAATCCTTTATATTACAGCAGGTTACACTTGAAGGTGTGGCAATTTTCTAATAGGAGCCACCAAGGCCAATCCTGTTTCACAAAGTGCACACTGGTGTCATGGTTAGAATATTCCATAGCGATGTTACTCAACCTATGATGTTACCTCTTAGTTGAAGGGAAGATAATAATTTTCACATCAAGCACAGCATGTCAACGTTCACTACATTGGACTGCCCTTGCAAAACCTCATCCCAAATGCTTCTTAAGGTCATATTATATGTTTAGACTTGAGTGTAAAATTTGTCAAGGAATTTACAACACAGCTAAAAATTGCTTGCGTGCTGGTATTAGGGTAGGACATTCATCATTCCTAATCCATTTGGAATTGGGTCCATTTAACCAGAGCCGTTGAAGAACCACAGTTCTGTAGGCCCACAGGACTTGATTTTTGTGATGCATCAGCAAAAAGTGACAAGTTACTTCAATTATAAGACCATTAGTCATAGGAGTGGAAGTAAGGCCATTCGGCCCATCGAGTCCACTCCGCCATTTAATCATGGCTGATGGGCATTTCAACTCCACTTACCCGCATTCTTCCCATAGCCCTTAATTCCTTGTGACATCAAGAATTTATCAATCTCTGCCTTGAAGATATTTAGCGTCCCGGCCTCCACTGCACTCCGCGGCAATGAATTCCACAGGCCCACCACTCTCTGGCTGAAGAGAGTGATATTGATATTAGAAAAAATTGATACAATTGAGCCCTTGTACTAAATGTTCTTGAGAAGCAGTATGATGAATTTCACCTCATTTAGTAGTCAGTATAGAGCATCAAAATTATGATTTTGTCAATAACAATTTGTGTGAAGTAGTTTTGGCAGTGTTCTATAAAAACTTATATAACATTAGTACCACTGCAATGCCTGAAATCAGCTAATTCCAATCAGGAATCAATCATTGCACTTATCTATCATAATGTCACTTTGTGATGACTGTGGCCGTGAACTTTAAATTGGATTATCCCCTGCAATGTTAAAGTAATTATTTAAAGTTTATGAAGTGAGTCAAAAGTGTTTCGGTATAGTTTTAGCAATATATTAGTGTGGGAGAAATAACTTACAATTCATTATAATTCTCATCGCTTCAAAGTGGTTTATTCATGTAATGGCGTAATGAAGTCTGTGAACTAGACTGAACCTATATAATAAAGTTTATATTTGATGAAATATAACTTTCATGTGCAACAGCTTTCAGAAATGTTAAGATATATATTTTAGTACAAAGCTCTTGTTAAGTTTTCCTGTCATTATAAAAGTATTGTTACTATTGAATTTTCAATCTTTTTTTAAAAGTTAATATTTTGGGAACTAGTGAAATATTTTTTGCAATTTCATAAGAAGATAAAGTTTCCTGTGAACTTTGCAAACCACAGCAAGACAGTAGTTTGGTTTAGAACATAGACCTGTACAGCACAGGAAGAGGCCCTTCATCCTGCCATATCTGTGCTGACCACAATGCCATTCTAAACTAATCCCACTTGGCTGCCCCTGGTCTGTATCCCTCTACTCTTTGCCTGTTCATGTGTCTGTCTAAGTGTCTCTTAAACATAGCTATCATCTCTGCTTCTGCCACCTCTCCTGGAAACATGTTCCAGGCGCTACAGCCCTCTTGATTAAAAACAAACTTTCCTTGCTCATTTCCTTTTAGACTTACCCCCCTCCCCCCCCCCCCCCCCCCCCCCCCCCCCCCCCCCCCACCTTTAAACCTATGCCCCCTTAGTATTTGACAATTCCATCTGTGAAACAGACTCTGACTATCCATTTTATCCATGCTGCTCATAATTTTATCAACTTCTATAGTACTGTCTCTGCGTCATGTTTGTTCCTGGTTGCTAGGAATTGTCATATCTTTGTAAGTAGGGTTGTGGGCTTCTGGGGTTTGTTAGTGATCTGTTTGGTCTTGTGGAGATTTCACTGCAGCATGACATTTTCAGGCCTCTGCATTCATGAAAGTAAAAGGCTGCCGTGCCAGCCAACAAACCGTGTTATCATGCTGACACTGCACCTTTTAAAAAATAATTGGTCACTCTGCATTGTCATTCCACCAAACTGCCCTTTCTTCTTTCAGGTACAGTATATATCTCTTGCGCTCTTTCTCTCTCTCGTGTGTGTCTGTGTGTGGCTGTGCATGTGTGTGGCATTTGCAGAGTTATCCCACAAATGCAGCAGCAGTCTTCCTGTTGGTGTCCAGTCCTGCAGCCCGGGGAGGGGAGAGGAGAGGAGAGGGGAGAGGTGGAGGGGGAGGGATGGTGGTGGGTGGTGGTGGTGGCGGGACTGCAGAGTGGGGTTAGAGAGTGAGTGTAGATGCGGGGGTGGGGGAGGGGCGGGTGCTGGGGCAGGATGAGGGTGGACGGGGTTAGGGGCGGGCTGAGGCGGGGGGGTTGGGCAGACTGGGGCTTGCGCGCAATGTGCTGCTGCCTGCCTAGTCTCCTGAGCGGGGAGCAGACTTCACAGAAAACTCTGAGCCCCAGAGGAATCAATTAACCAAATAATCAATTATCTGATTGAAATAGTGCCCGCCCATCTCATTCGGATAACCGAGGTTCCTCTGTATATCTGACGTGACACTTACTTTCCATATTCATCTCCAGCCAGTGTTTAGCAGAAGACTCATTTCAGTCTAGTATTGGTTTGAGACATTAGCAGGTTTTCAAGTTTCTCGACACCATTTATTCTTAATAAAATTATTCAACTTGGGACATTTAATACATAACCTTGAATTTGTCTGACTTTAAATCTGGCAGTCCAATATTAGATTAGATTACAGTGTGGAAACAGGCCCTTCGGCCCAACTAGTCCACACCAGCCCGCCGAAGCGTAACCCACCCATACCCCTACATTTACCCCTACATTTACCCCTTACCTACCCACAGCCCTAACCTAACACTATGGGCAATTTAGCATGGCCAATTCACCTGACCTGCACATCTTTGGACTGTGGGAGTAAACCGGAGCACCCGGAGGAAACCCACGCAGACACAGGGAGAACGTGCAAACTCCACACAGTCAGTCGCCTGAGGCGGGAATTGAACCTATTTCTGCTCTGCACACTCGTCTGTATGTGGGTAAGACCAGCACACTGGCTGTCATTGAACTCTCTGAAGCATATAACTGGTTATACCAACTTTGGAAAAAAACGTACAGGTAGACTGGCAGTGTACAGTTGAGAAGCTGTATAACTTAGCAAACTTGGACTGTTAGATGAGGTCAACCACAAATAATGCACTGATGAGAACAGTTATACCTCTTAAGTATTGGACTCTAATAGTTGTGCTTTCCATGATGGGTGAATGAAGTGTACTGTTGCTTCAGAACTGGTAAATGCCCATGACAGGAAGTTAATGTGTGAAAGCCATTAATCAGATGGAGCCAATGTTAAGAACCAAAGTTGACTCCTCAGTTCCTGGAATCTAAACACACTTTTGGACTACTGTATCCTACTGCACTTTTGCTGAGTTTCCTCCCCCTGTCCACCTCTTCCTCTGGCTTGGCCTGTTGATGTCTTGTCCTCTCATAAAGGTGGTACAATTTGTGAACAGTTTTTACAGGGTAAAGAAAGATGTCTTGTTTCCACTAGTTGGTTTGTCAGTGACGAGGGGAATAGAAAAATTCAAGAAAAATGCTGTATTTTAATCCTTTTGAAAAACAGCTGATCAAGTCTTTGGTTTGTACAGCACTGAAGCAAAACCCTTTGGCCCAACTTAGACCATTTGCGTGTGTTTGGCTCACATCTCTCTAAATCTTGCTTGTTCATGTAGCTGTCCAAATGTCTTTTAAATTTTTGTAACTGTACTTGCATCCACCACTTTCTCTGGCAGCTTGTTCTATACACACACCATCCTCTGTGTTAAAAAAAATAAAGTTGTCACTCGATCCCTTTTAAATCTTTCCCCTCTCAAATTAAACCTAAGCCCTCCAGTTTTGAACTGCCCTGTCCTGGGGAAAAGATCTTGTCTATTCATGTAATCTCATTCACCTCATGATCTTATGAACCTATTTAAGGTCACCCCTCAATGCTCCAGGGAGAAAAGGTCCCAACCTCTCCAGCCACCTTTTCCAGTCTAATAATTTCCTTCCTTTAGCCAGGAAACCAGAATTGTACACAGCACTGTAAATGTGGACTTAACAATGTCTTGTATTGCTGTAACACCACATCCCAACTCCTGTACTCTGTTCTGACCCATCAAGGCTTTTGTGCCAAACACCACCTTTGCCAGCCTGTTTATCTGTGGTGCCATTTTCGGAGAGCTGTGTACCTGCACCCCAAAGTCTCTCTTTTGTTTCAAACATGCTTGCACATTAAACTGACCAAAGTTGGACTTTTCATGTTCAAAAGTGGGTACTGCAGTTGACAAAGATTTTGGAAGTTCAGCTCGTCAGGCAGCATCTGTGGACAGAATAGTATTAAGGTTTTGAATTGATAAATTTCATTGCTGTGAAATATCTTTCCCTGTAAAAGCTTCCTGATCTCAGTTTTTCCAGATTTAATTTTCTTTCATTTCAGATTTCCATCATTCAGTTTTGCTTTTCTCTTTCAAAACTAGGAGGTCTTTCCAAAAGTGAAAGTAGCAAACAGCAAGATTGAGCTGCTAGATGTTAGCCTTCTCCTTATCAGAAATGCATCTGCTGGGGCTTTAAGCTCATTTTTGTTTTATATCCATTTGTTCAAAGCAGAATATGGGCCTTCGTTACTCTTTTTCATATCTTTATTTCTGCAGTCAACAAACTGTTATGTCCATGAAAATACGCAAAGAGAGAGTTCCTTATAATACCACATAAAACAAGCACTTTAAATTCCTTTTAAATTAATGGAGCATTGAATTGGTAATTCATGTCATGAACTTCAAAGATAATAATCCCTGATGACCTGAGTGTCACTCAGTTTTAAGATTTGAGTTTGATTCATTGTTGTCACGTTCTAGGATTCAGTGAAAAGTGTTGGTTTATGTGCTAACCAGACAAATCATGCATTATAAAGTGCAGAATACCGTATTACTGGTGCAGAGAGAGATCAGAATTAACATTTGAGAAGTCAATTCAAGAACAGCTTCTCCTCAACTGGTTATCAGACTTTTGTATTTTTGAGTATTTGTACATTCAAACTTCTTTATCTTCTGCCTGATGGAAGAGAGTATAAGTGGTGTGGGAGGGACCTTTGATTATGTTGGATGCTTTCCCAATGCAGCAGCAAGTATAGAAGAAGTCAATGAATGCAAAGTTCGTTTGCGTGATGGACTTGTCTGTGTTCATGACTCTCTATAGTTTCTTGTGCTTTTGGGAAGAGCAATTGTCATGCTATGCTATGGTGCATCCAGATAGGGTGCTTCCCATGCTGCATCTCTAAAAGTTGGTAAGAGTCTTTGTGAACATGCTGAATTTCCTTAGCCTCCCGAAGAAGTTGAGACGTTGTTGTGCTTTCTTAATATTTGCATCGACATGGGTGGACCAGCACAGATTATTGGTGATGATCATTTCCAAGAACTTGACACTCTCAACCATCTCCACCTCAGCACCATTGATGCTGGGGCATGCCCTCCACTCCACTTCCTGAAGTCAATGACCAGCTCCTTCATTTTGCTGACATTGATGGAGAGATTGTTGTCTTTACGCCAAGACACTAAGTACTCCAATCTTTTTCTTGGATTTGGTCTCGTCATTGTTTGAAATCTGGCCTGCAACGGTGGTGTTGTCAACAAACTTGTAAATGAGTTGGAGCAGCCTTTGGCCACACAGTTGAGTTTATAAGGAATATAGAAGGAGGCTGAGTACCCAGCCTTGTGGGGCAACAGTGTTGAGGATTATGATAGAGAAGATGTTGTTGCCTATTTCTACTGATTTTGGTCTACGGATCAGAAAGTCAAGGATCTAACTTCACAGAGGGGGAGGTGGGTAGTGGAGATGAGACCTAGGTCTCGGAGTTTAGAAATGAGTTTGTTTGGAATTGTGGTAGTGAAGGTGGAGCTGATGGACCAAACAGCCCACAGTTGAACACGTAGTTCTGTGAGACGTGGGAGATTTTGATTCATTGAGCCCTTGCATCTGTACTCTGGAAGGAGGGTACTGGTTCTTTGAGTCCAGCTCCACTTATACCAGGCTGGGAACATTTGTCATGTTAAACCTAATAACTGGTGTTTTAAATTAATATAGATCAAGTGTGGTCAGAATTTACAAGTCAACAAGTTTGAAGTATATGGAGAACCTGGCAACTTGGACAAAGAAAGCTTAAGTCTATCGAGAAAGGACAGGGTACGTTACAAAGTCCAGTAGTGAATAAGGACACACGGGGAAAATGAAAAATCAAGGGTGCTGGAATCAGAATGCGCAAAGTATTTAAAATAATAGGAAAACCAGTGGCACAAATAAAGGTAAATTGACTTGATTGAGTGGCCATGGTTGCATGGCAGACAAAGTTGGAGAAAAAATATTGTGGTGTAGTTGACTTTTCAACCTGATGGATGCAATGGAAAAAATGTTGGGAGAAACCTTGAAGGGATGTAGAAGGAGTGTCGTGAGGAAGGATCTAAAAGAGAAGAGAATCAGTATTGAGGAGATGAGAAAGAAGAGGAAGAGGAAAACATAGGAGGAAGTGGAAGGCCTCCCTGCAGCAACATTCCTGTTGGACAGGGCATTAATCAAGAATCTCTGAAATAGGGAAGGAACTAGAAAGTAGAAGTAATTTTGCAACCACAAGCAACTTTGTCGAATTAAATAGATAAGTCTTTTGGAGGATACATTCATGGTATAGATTTGAGATGATTTCCCAGAATAATACGTCCAGGAACACAGGAGGTTCTTTTAATGTGGGACAATATGGTTATTTGTTTTGTTCAAAAACTAATAACTCAAAGTGAGAAGAGTTTAGAGGAGTTTAGAATACTTTGAGTATGCTTGGAGGTGCAGCATAAAGTTAAAATGCAGATATTACAAATGATTCTGAAAATAAGTTCTTTATTGCCAAGAAATTGGAATATGGAAAGAAGAATGTCTTACCGCAGTTGTAAAGTCACTGCAGTCACACCTGAAATATCCAATAAAATTTTGATCCTGTATCTAAGATACACTTGCACTAGGAACGAATGTTTCATTAACTTGATAACTAGAATATGTTGTAATTGATGTTTTTAAATTATGGGATTGTGGTTTTAAATGTCAGATAATGAAACAAGTCACCTGATCTCTGACCTTTTTCGCTTAGACCATTTATTAATCCTATTTCATTGCACAGTATCCGATCTAGTGAAGTATACACTTTACTTGACTCTCGAGCATGCTATTCTCAGAAACCATTCTCAAAGCACAAGATTCCTCAGTTATGCTATAATTTGCCGATCCAATCTTTTCCAAGTCTGTGTTAGATTAAAAAATACCCCATCCGACAAGCTTCCATTATTTCTTTCGTTTATGCTCTATCCTCCTGTGTGATCACTGTTAGTGGCCATAACCATCCTCCCAAAAGTTACTACTTGTCTACATTGTTTCTCACCACCACTCGAACTGTTTTTGCAGTCCTGAACTTTAATCATCCTTCTCTTTTTTTATGCTATTAAAAAAAATGCTATAATTTGGAGAGAAAGCTACCTTTCCACTTTTTCTAGTATCCTACCGATCTATCCTTCCTAACGTCTTGGAAAAGTGAAGAAACTATACTTTCATTTAGCATAAAAATATGAAAAACAAAAGTGGTGTGATGAGATCACATTCCAAAACTATACTGACCACATTTGCTGTTAAGTAATCTGACATTGTGTTTGTTTATTACACCTCCCTGTGAAATACAGGGCATGGGTGCGCAAGTGCTAAATACTGGGGCCTATGCCTTTTGTTGGTGGGAGCACTGTGATGAAGCTGGGCCAGGAGTGGCCAGTTGCATTGAGAGGTGATTCCAAGCAGCATGTGCAACAGGCAGTGTGTCTTGCCCCTGGCCCCTGATCTGGACAAGGGAACAGAACCAGGAGGGATGTGCACTGATCTGCATCTGGGCTGCAAGTTTGGATAGTGGGGGCTGTTTTGTGGATTTGTATCTAAAGCTTACTACCACCTTCTCCCATTGGTGAAGAGAATATGGTCATAGGAGGAAACAGATCAGAGAAAAAGGTGGTTGAAAGAGTGGGTGCAGTAGGAAAGGAAGGCATTACAGTGTAGGGGGTTGTTCATTCAACCCCCTTTTCAATAAAAGGGGAGAATTATG
The DNA here is from genome assembly GCF_020745735.1 of Hemiscyllium ocellatum. Classification (NCBI taxonomy): domain Eukaryota; kingdom Metazoa; phylum Chordata; class Chondrichthyes; order Orectolobiformes; family Hemiscylliidae; genus Hemiscyllium; species Hemiscyllium ocellatum. The sequence continues at coordinate 24,218,642 of NC_083417.1, read as the reverse complement.
GTGGTAAATTACAAATGTAGTCTGAAAATTTTAATCAATGTTTTCTGTCTACCTCTTGGTAAATCTTCAGTGCTGTCAGTCTCAGGCATACTTTTATCTTTTCAGCACCATATTGAAGTAATGGAAACAAGTCTATTGATCTGAAATTTATCCTAATATATTGTGATATTGGATTGCTTTCTTTCAGAATGAGCACTGGATTTAGAATTATTTTTGATCAATATAAGAAGCTCTATGAAGATGGTCGTTCAGGGCAAAACACAACCTGCCAGGATGCAGAATTAAAAGGATTAGTCAAACAGAAGTTAATAGAAAGGGCTGCGGATTTACCCCTCTTCCTACAGGATGATATGGTTGAAATTATTTCCAAGTCTTTGCACAAGACAGTGAATTACACAAGTACATTAAAGTCGCTGATTAGGGCTTTTGAATTACTGGAGTTGGCTGCTGTCAACCTCTTCCTGTACCCATGGAGAAATGAGTTCAAAACAATTAAAGTAAGTTCCTTCCTGAATGTTCATACAGTTACTTGCTATTTACATTGTTCTCTTGCACAGTTTAGATTGATATTGAAATGTCAAATAAGTTGGAACATCAATTTTAAATCTCTTACTTTCATTATGTATTTTGAAAATGAAAGTGAACATATTCCTTTATCATATGTATGTCCAAAATTTGAGTACTCTTGATCATCCACCAATTTCCAACATATACTTTTATCCCTCACCCCAGTGTCTCATTTGGGATTCTATGCTAGACCCTACTGTTCAATAGTTTTCTATAAATAAATGTCTTAATCTTTTTCCCTTTTTAGATGTTTTCAGGAGCATATGTGCACTACCTAAAACCTGCAATATGTAATGAAGACCTTATAAGATTCTTTAAGAAAATGGGCTATACATTAAAGGATAACCTCCAACTAGAAATTAAAGACCTACCATATTCTTTGGAATTGATCAGGTTGGCCTTTGAATTCTTTGTTATGAGAATTGAATGTGAAATCTTGTTGGAGATAGTAATCAAGTTGGACCACTACCAAGTTTCAGTTGATGAATTGCTTCAAGAAAGGAAATTGATGGAAAACATTGATATTTGTGTGAGTAAACTGAAGCGCCTTCGTGTTACTGACAGAAACCTGAGAGAAAACCTACTCAAAAAGACACCCTTCGCTGAAGATAGTGTTGGCAAGGACTTGGGGATTTCTAGTATAAGAAATCAAGCTGGTTCTCATTCCCAGAGGGACTATGATGGAAATGCAATCCATTCACCAACATGGAAATCAGTGTGGCCTACTCCGGAATGCCAGTGCAAGGATGGTGATGGTGATTATAACAAACACTTTACTGGGATTCCTGATACAAATTGTGTTCCTTCAATGAACCAACACCAAGCAAAAGATGGATATGAGTTTAACTCCATTAGTAACTTGCAGACAGTTAGAGATAAAAAAATGGTATTGTTGGAAAACATTGATGCTAAAAACTATAAACAGCACTGCTGCCTTAGTAATGGTGAATCTGTTCACTTCTGTTGTACAACATGTCTTTCATTGCACACCATTATGTGTGAAGCTGTTAAAAAGTGTGCCAATCATGGTCATTCCGTGACATTTTTTGGTGCTCAGAGCTCAACATGTTTGCCAGAAGCGGAAGCTTCTAATAGTGATTTAAAACAGCTATCATGTGCAGACATAGCAAAATCAGACACAAACTGTGGTATTTGTAGTTGTGAATCTGTAAGGTTTCTTTATAAATGTGGTATGCGTGTGTGTTTTCACTGTGCTTACAAAAATATTTTGATCTGCGAGATCTGTGGCAGTAGCATTTCATAAGCTTGAATCCTACTTTTAAAAGCAATCGATTATAGCTTGATATTCAATAGCATAAATGAATCTTCATACAATTAAGTAATTATATGTGGTGGGTTGATAAAATTGTGATTTGCTTTGAAAAACCTATATTAAACACCATTTTCCTCAAAATATCAATTTTTGCTTTGGAAATATTGGGAAATAACCAAAGAATTATGCTGATTGTAAATTAAATGCTGTTCTAAGTATGCACAGTTATCATTTTATTGCAAGCCATTTTGCACAGTCATTTCGATGCAAGCTGAATTATTTTTGATCAGTGTTGGACGTGTTTCAATAATTAACTTTTTTTACATTTTTCAAATTGCAGACGAGAAAAAAAAATGTATTACTTGGAAAAATGTATACTGACTTACAGCTGATTTCTACTTTGAAATCCGAATTCTAAATATATGTACGAATAGTGTTTACTGGATGGAGTGCAACCTTTTGTTATTTCACATGAAAGAAAGCAAAATATAAGAACATGAAAAATTTTATTTTGTGACTAGTAAAAGTTTCTGACTTTGGAGTTGCAAGAATATCATTGCAGCCATTGGACAAAATCTTCAATTCTATCTGAAATGCTTTCCTGAAATTAAGGATAGAGTCCAGAATTTTTATAATGTAAGCAGTATTGTTTCTGGCAGTACTTTTGTAAATACATAAATGTCACGTGGAATCTAAATGAACAGTTCCACACCTCCCAATTCAACACTAATTAGTCTTCTCCTGATTTATCACAATTTTAAATTCCTTTAGTTTTTAATTGCTTCTCAACTGTGAGTTTCATATCGGGAATAGACATTTATCTTAAAGTAGGCTTCACTTAGATAGGAAATTGAGTGGGGGGGGGAGAGGTGGTGGTTTAAAAAGTCCCAGGACATTCTGCAGGTAAATCTCATCAGAGTCACAGTTAAGGAGAATTTTATTTTCAGACTCCTTTACAATTCTCCCTGTATCCATCACTCCTTTTTTTTAAGCTTTACAATCTTCCAAGAGCTCCCTGTTCTGTTTCTGGTTTTCTTGTGCAACCCAGATTTCCTTCATCTCGGCAATTACAGTCACGTTTTCAGCTGTCAAGGTCCGTTGAATCTAAGATCCTCTCCTTAAAGATCTTAGCACTCCTTTTTGAACACTTTTTTCTGGACAGTTATAGATCATGGTTGTCATAGCTCATGGTTTTGTCAAATTCTAGGCTAATCCTGCAGTTCTGTCTTCCGATGTACTTACAAAACATATTTTAATTTTTTCTTTAGGAAATAATTTGCTTTACTACATTGTCGCTGCTATTACACGTGGTCAGAGATTTTTAAATGACTAGCACATTACTACTGAGAAGGCTGCTTCCGTTCATTTGAGCACATAATAATACAACTTTTTAACATAGAGTAAATTAGTGTTAAACAACAACTAACTTTTCAATCAAATGTTACAATACTCAAATGAAAAACAAAAATGAGAATTTAATCCATTCAAGATTGTGGCTGTTTTGTATCATAATCTCCCTGCATTGGTCCAGGTTTTCATCCCTTTTTCTTGACAAATTTCCTATTGCATATTATTGAACTACACTCGTTACTCTTGGCTGTATGCTGTCGATGAAAGCAGTCACTGTTTTAAAAGAAAAATGTGAAGAAATATTTAACAATTACAATCACATTTTTTTGATGGCTGTACTCTGGGAACAGTTTATGATAGTTAACGTGGAAATGCTAGAGCAAGATTTTTTTTTTAGAAAGTTAACAATGCAATGGAACAGGACATGGCACAATTGTTAAAAGATAATGTTGCTTCTGAGAGTTGGCTTTTTTAAAGGAGTTCCAAAGACCACAAGTGAGATACCCCTACATCCTCATTCTGAGGTGCAAGACTGGTTGTTAGGAGTCCAATAACAAAGTTGACACTGTCCTGCAAGCATTCTTATTGACACTCCTGCAGTGGAAACAATCTTCCTTCAATTGTCTGTTAGAACAATCCCAATGTCCTGTGACAAGAGAGGTAGTTGTTGTCAAGATAAAAGGGAAGAAGAATGTGTGTGCGTGAACTGAGGTATCCTGACATTGAAAGGAAACTTTTTGTTCTTGTGCTGAGACCAGGTGGGCAAGCCCTAATGGACTGGAGTGGTTCACTCTCCAGTAACAATATCGGTGCTGTTGGGGGACATCACTTTTTTGAGCCTTCAATCACTCAAATGAACAATTGCATCAACATAACTGGTAATCTTCTCACATGATGGTAGTAGAGAAGTGAGAAAGAAGAGGGTTGTCATATGTAGCTCGTAGAATGCCTGTTGAATCTAATTGCTGGCCAGCCAGGAAATTCAGTAAAATGAATGAGACATACTGGTCTGACTTGTCTCATACTTCAAAATGGATCTCCAGATTGATCAGTACATTCACTTCCAAGTATTATCTCTTTTTGTAAAAACCCTTCAACATACCACTTGATAACCTTTTTAATTGACTAGCTATGCTTTTTGTTGTTCCAGTCTGATCCCAGGCTCTCCTGCCAGTGTTCAATCACCATTTTAACAGGCTATTTCCAGAGAGTAAATTCTTGATTTTTTTTGTACCTGTTAGCTAAGATCTCAGCATTTAACATAAAAGACAGCCTTTGCAACATGTTCTGCTCCTTTGTGCTGAATTAGTCGTTTTACACCGTTCAATAGACCTAATGTTTAAATGTTGTAAAATCACTTGTACATATGCATATCTGAAACAATGAGCAAAAATAATCCATGACCACATAAACAGGCAAAACAATGTAAACGTCCATGGAGGTACACTGCTGTAAATAAATAGACAATAGGTGCAGGAGCAGGCCATTCTGCCCTTCAAGCCAGCACCACCATTCATTATGGTCATGGCTGATCATCCTCAATCAGTATCCTGTTCCTGCCTTATCCCCATAACCCTTGATTCCACTATCCTTAAGAGCTCTATCCAACTCTTTTTTTTTTGAAAGTACCCAGAGACTTGGCCTCCACAGCCTTCTGGGGCAGAGCATCCCATACACCCACCACTCTCTGGGTGAAAAGATTTCTCTTCAACTCTTTTCTAAATGGCCTACCCCTTATTTTTGAACTGTGTTCTCAGGTTCGGGACTCACCCATCAGGGGAAACATGCTTCCTGCCTCCAGAGTGTCCAATCCTTTAATGCGTCTCAATCAGATCCCCTCTCAGTCTTCTAAACTCAAGGGTATACAAGCCCAAACAACGTAAGATAGTCCCGCCATTCCAGGAATTGACCTTGTGAATCTACGCTGCACTCTCTCAATAGCAAGAATGTCTTTCCTCAAATTTGGAGGCCAAAACTGCACACAATATTCCAGCTGCGGTCTCACCAGGGCCCTGTACAGCTGCAGAAGAACCTCTTTGCTTCTATAATCAATTCCTCTTGTTATGAAGGCCAGCATGCTATTAGCTTTCTTCACTGCCTACTGTACCTGCATGCTTGCTTTCATTGACTGATGTACAAGAACTTCTAGGAGAAAGTGAGGACTACAGATGCTGGAGATCAGAGCTAAAAATGTGTTGCTGGAAAAGCGCAGCAGGTCAGGCAGCATCCAAGGAGCAGGAGAATCGACGTTTCAGGCATGAGCCCTTCTTCAGAATTCCTAGATCTTCTTGTACTGCCCCTTTACCTAACTTGACTCCATTTAGGTAGTAATCTGCCTTCCTGTTCTTGCCATCAAAGTGGATAACCACATATTTATCCACATTAAACTGCATCTGTCCACTCACCCAGCCTGTCCAGGTCAGCCTGTATTCTCCTAACATCCTCACATATCATCCTGCCACCCAGCTTTATATCATCAGCAAATTTGCTAATATTACTTTTAATACCATCATCTATATCATTAACATATATTGTAAAAAGCTGCGGTCCCAGCACTGATCCCTGCAATACCCCACTGGTCACCGCCTGTCATTCCGAAAGGGAGCCGTTTATCACTACTCTTTGTTTCTTGTCAGCTAACCAATTTTCAATCCAAGTCAGTGTTTTGCCCCTAATATCATGCGCCCTAATTTTGCTCATTAACCTCCTATGTGGGACTTTATCAAAGGCTTTCTGAAAGTCCAGGTACACTACATCCACTGGATCTCCGTTATCCATCTTCAGAGTTACATCATCAAAAAATTCCAGAAGATTAGTCAAGCATAATTTCCCCTTCATAAATCCATGCTGACTCTGACCTATCCTGTTACTGCTATCCAGATGTGTCGTAATTTTATCCTTTATAATTGACTCCAGCATCTTTCCCACCACTGAGGTCAGACTAACTGGTCTATAATTCCCTGCTTTTTCTGTCCCTCCTTTCTTAAAAAGTGGGACAACATTGGCCACCCTCCAATCCGAAGGAACTGATCCTGAATCTATAGAACATTGGAAAATGATCACCAATGCATCCACGATTTCTAGAGTCACCTCCTTCAGTACCCTGGGATGTAGACTATCAGGTCCCAGGGACTTATCAGCCTTCAGACCTAACAGTCTCTCCAACACCAATTCCTGGCAAATATAAATTCCCGTCAGTTCAGGTCCTTCAGCCACTATTATCTCTGGGAAATTGCTTGTGTCTTCCCCAGTCAACACAGATCTGAAGTACCAATTCAACTCTTCTGCCATTTCCTTGTTCCCCGTAATATATTCCCCTGTTTCTGTCTTCAAGGGCCCAATTTTAGTCTTAGCCATTTTTTTTTTCCTTTTGCGCACCTAAAAAAGCTTTTACTGTCCTCCTTTATATTTTTGGCCAGTTTACCTTCGTACCTCATTTTTTCTCTGCGTATTTCCTTCTTCGTTATCATCTGTTGTTCTTTGAAAGCTTCCCAGTCCTCTGTTTTCCTACTCATCTTTGCTATGTTATACTTTTTCTCTTTTGACTTTATATGTTTCTTAACTTCCCTCGTCAGCCATGGCCACCCTTGCCTCCTCTTAGGATTTTTCTTCCTCTTTGGAATGAACTGATCCTGCATCTTCTGCATTATACCCAGAAATATCTGCCATTGTTCCTCCACTGTCATCCTTGCTAAGGTATTGCACCATTGAACTTTGGCCAGCTCCTCCCTCATAGCTCCATAGTTCCCTTTATTCAACTGAAATATTGTCATTTCCGATTGTACCCTCTCCCTTTCAAATTGCAGATTAAATCTTATTGTATTATGGTCACTACCTCCTAATGGCTCCTTTACTTCGAGGTCCCTGATCAAATCTGGATCGTTGCACAACACCAGATCCAGAATTGCTTTCTCCCTGGTAGGCTCCAGCACCAGCTGTTGTAAGAATCTATCTCGGAGGCACTCCACAAACTCCCTTTCTTGGGATCCAGTACCATCCTGATCCTCCCAGTTTACCTGCATGTTGAAATCCCCCATAACAACTGTAATACTATCTTTGCCACAGACCAATTTCAGCTCTTTATTCAACTTACACAGTACATCCAGGCTACTGTTTGGGGGCCTGTAGATAACTCCCAAGAGGGTCTTTCTACCCTTAGAATTTCTCAGCTCTATGCATACTAACTCTACATCCCCCGATTCTAGGTCCCCCTGCGCAAGGGACTGAATATCATTCCTTACCAACAGGGCCACCCCACCCCCTCTGCCTGTCAGTCTGTCCTTACGATAGCACGTATAGCCTTGAATATTCATTTCCCACGCTCTGTCCACTTGAAGCCACGTCTCTGTTTTCCCCACAACATCATAACTGCCAATTTCCAAATGAGCCTCAAGCTCATCCACCTTATTTCTAATGCTTCGTGCATTCATATATAATATTTTTAATTTGTTACTGCCTTCACCCTTCCCATCAAACCCTATTTCACTCAACCTTACACATGATTCCTTTTTGAGTTTTCTGCTCCATTGATACTGTTGTCTTTCTTGACTTCTCTTGTTCTAACTTTCCCTTCAATTTCCTTCTTAAACTCCTAGTTTGTCCCCCCCCCGCTATTTAGTTTAAACGTAGCTGTGTTGCAGTGGCAAACCTGCCTGCCAGAATGCTGGTCCCCCGCCTATTAAGGTGCATCCCGTCCCTCTTGTATAATTTATCTTTACTGCAAAACATACCCCAGTGATTCAAGAATTTAAATTCTTGCTTCCTGCACCTGTTCCCCAGCCACACATTCAAGTCCATTATCTCCCTGTTTCTGGCCTCACCAGCCCAAGGAACTGGAAGCAAACTGGAGATAACCACCCTGGACGTCCTGCTTTTCAGCTTTCTCCTGAGTTCTCCAAAGTCCCATTGTAGAATGTCCCTCCTCTTCTTCCCGACATCATTTGTGCCAATTTGCATCACCACCTCTGGCTCTTCACCTTTGCCCTTGAGGATTTCCTGCACTCTGTCTGCGATGTCCTTAATCCTAGTACCAGGAAGGTAACACACCATTCTCAAATCCCACCTGTTGCCACAGAAACCCCGTTCAGTCCCTTTCACTATGGAGTTCCCTATTACCACGGCTCTATGTGATGTCTTGACTCCTTGGTTCTGCCTCCACGCCAACTTTTGATTGGCAGACCTGACCGCCTCTCAGACTGGCAGTGTCATCTGTCTCTATGGTTTCCAAAAGATTCAACCTGTTCCTGACAGGTACTTCCCCTGGGGTCTCTTGCACTTGTCTCCTCTCTGCCTTCCTCATAATCTTCTCCCTTCTACTCTCTTCTGGTATGGTCAATGAATAATCTCACTGAAGGTCGTGTCCAGAAAGATTTCATTCCCTCAGATGAGCCAGAGATAATTGAGTTCTTTCATCAGTGCTGCAATATGCTGTCAGAAGCTGAACTTGTACACACTTTCCACAGGTATATGAGCCAGCTACACCAGAGTCCTTGATCTCCCACACTGAATCAGCTTGGCAGTCATGTCTTCACCGTCTCCAACTGTGGCGTAATTACTTCACTCAACCTCCTTGTCAAAGACTCCTGAGCCAAAGACTCGCTCTTTTCTCAACAGAAACTTCCCTGGACCCCTTTTTTTTTGGTCAAGTCTGCAGACTTTTAATTTAGGTTTGAGGAGGAGGGTGGGAGGGAGGCCGTACCGTGTAGGACTTGGGGTTTAGAACACACCTACTTAAATAACAGTCACTCACCTTCCCAACTGCCTCTGTGCTCCGACTTCACTTTCGCACAGCTCCCGCCGTTCTCTGCTGCAAAAAGCAGAGCTCCAGGAATATCCACTTCAGTGCTTTTTTCGAGAATATCCCCATATTTCTTGATGTTGTTAGTAACTAAGAATGTACAAGTCTCTTCACCCTCATGTCAATATGCTTTCCCACCATGTTTTGTATCATCTAGAAACTTGGAAATATATTGCAATTAGCTCCCAATTCATACTATTGGTACAGATTTTGAAAAGTTAGGGACCATAGAGTCATAGAGCATGGAAACAGACTCTTCGGTCCAAACCGTCTATGCCGACCAGATATCCCAACCCAATTTAGTCCCACCTACCAGCACCCGGCCCATATCGCTCCAAACCCTTCCTATTCACATACCCATCCAAATGCCTCTTAAATGTTGCAATTGTACCAGCCTCTACCACACCCTCTAGCAGCTCATTCCATACACGTACCACTCTCTACATTAAAAAGTTGCCCCTCAGGTCTCTTTTACATCTTTCCCCTCTCACCCTAAACCTATGCCCTCTAGTTCTGAATTCCCCAATCCCAGGGAAAAGACTTTGCCTATTTATCCAATCCATGCCCCTCATAATTTTGTAAACCTCCATAAGGTCACCCCTCAGCCTCTGACACTCCAGGCAAAACAGCCCCAGCCTGTTCAACCTCTCCCTGTAGCTCAGATCCTCCAACCTGGCAACATCCTTGTAAATCTTTTCTGAACCCTTTCAAGTTTCATGTCTTTCCGATCGGAAGACCAGAATTGCACGCAATATTCCAACAGTGGCCTAACCAATGTCATGTACAGCCACAACACTGACCCTTGTGGCACTCCACTGGTCACAGGCCTCCAATCTGAACAGGTACTGATCCTTGCAACATTCCACTGGTCAGAGCCTGCCAACCTGAATGACCCATTTATTCCTACTTTCTCTCCTTTCCACCTATTAAGCAATCCTTAAACTGTGCTAATATGTTACTTGAATCTCACACACTTTAATTTCGCTTACTAACCTCTGGTGTGTAGATGGGTACATTAGGATTTTCAAAATTTTTGGTAATGTTTTCAAATAAATCCGACACGATCGTCCCCAAATTAATGTCTGCTATTACCAGTCAATTTTAAAAGCAGAAACATTATTAGGACTGTTCTTTTCAGTCACTTCTGCTTTTTGGCTCAAGACTGAATCAAGGTTATCATATTCTGTTGATCCCAGTTAAATAAGTAATAGATTCCAGCAACTTTTATAGTGTTGTCCTCAAATATGATGCTGAATATTCCTCAAGTCTTACTGCACAAAGTATAGAAATGAATGCCACAACATGTAGAAAAATAACAAACAAAACACATTTTTAAGCATATAGCAGATTTATTAAGTTCTGATCAAAACATTCTGTAACATTACATATACAAAAATATCCTAAAATAACTTTTCAAAAATGTTACATCCAGACACAGCATAGTTTTCAAAGTAATCATCTCATGACAATGTAGTAAAACAAAACGTTGGCAAATTGTTCAGTTTATGGACTTTTCAGGCAACAGAATAGCAAAGTTTAAAAGATTGTTGATTAATTTTATACAACAATGAAGTATTTTAAAGTCTTTTATTTATTCTGTATAAATGTTTCTTTTTCTTCCCCCCAACCATGTTTTGGATACAGTCACATCCTTGATTAATTTTTTCTCCATTAGATCACGTTCAATCCTGAGCACTGATTTTCACTAGAGCATTGCCTTAGGTTGCTCATAGCAAGAGCCACTTCAACCCATTTACCATGGAATAGAGCACATTCTTCCTTCTCCCTTGATTAGTAATCTGGATGAAAGAATAAATAATATATAGAATTTAAAAATTACAATATTTTGATAATTTACATCAGATCGATAATTATAGGCACTAAGTTATTGCTGTAGTAAGCTTTTAGTCAAATGTTATAATGCTCCAATATCTTCACATAATGCATCAAAACATTATTTTCTATTTAGATATGAAATCTATAATAGTATGTGAAAGATTTGCACAGAAATTGACACAAAATTTGAAAAGTAGAAGAACAGTAAAACTACTGCAAGCAAAAACCAGCCATCAGACTTTTCTTGATTATAAATAAACTTGCATTTAATTACTATCTAAAATCAAATGATTTAAAAAAAAAACAACTCAAACTACTGGAAAATATGCACATTATCAAAGAAAGGTTAATTCTTAATAGTGCAATCAATCATTTTATTTGAATGCTTTTTAAAAATGAGATACCGATTGATAAATACAATTCAGTTAGAGGGGAAAAGTAAGGAATGGGATTTTTGAAATTTGAAACCAAATAATGAGAGAGACATCCAATTCAGAGAACGTTTTTTTTAAGAAAACGAATGTTCAGAAAGGGACTACAGCAACAGATACCATATTACTTGCATTCAAAATACTGCAACGCAGATAGAATACAATAGACCCAACAAAAGACAAAGCTACTGCATGTGAATGCAAAAGTCAGCCCCGTACCTGCGACTGTTTCAGCAGGTTCCTTACATTACACTTTCACACGTTTTTGTTGATTGTCCATGCTAGAAGCTGCCCGCTTGTTACGATGATGAGGGAAGGTAGGCATCAGCTCTGGTTCACATGCTTAACAGAAATAGTTTTGGTTTAGTTTATAATAATTCAAATTGCACCTCACTGAATTTCAATCTTTTTCCCTCTTTTTTTCCATTCTGTCCTGAACAATAGTGAATTTGGCAATTCAAGCCTGACACTTACCACACAATGTTGAAAATGCATTTCAAGATGTTGAACTCATTTTGCAATGGTCCCTACTTGTAATGACAAGAATATCAGGAAGCTGCAGTCTAAGTTACTCTTTCTCCAAAATCTTTCCTATACCTGACTGTCCTTCAAAGATTCTCTATTGAAATAGATGGGAAGGCATGAAGTTGCTATAAAAAAATTAAATAATTGTGTCGCCAGCTAAGAAAACACTTCCTACCAATCCCTAATTGCCCTCGTCAAGGTCCTGTTCAACCTACTCCCAGAACTCAAAAGCGTTGCATTGAAATGTCAATGATGGTGTTTCTGCAGCTGTGTACTTTTAAATCTGGCATTTTTGTTTGAACACCAAGGGCTAAATATGTAGGATTTTCTGCTGGTCAGTGACAGTTACTCCCATTCATTTTCAGATGTGGTTGCACCTTTCAGAAACTAATTTTTCTAATGTGAGATTGAGATTCAAGTAGAATTATGGAACTATCCCTTCAATCAACCGTCCAGTTATAATAGTGAAACTGGTTATTTAGCTTACTAAGAAACTGTGATTAGCATTAGCTATGTTTCCATATCCAGCTATCCAATATTAACTTAAATATTAACATAAGTTTCTGCTTCAATTCTGAAAGTGTTACCACAGCTTCACCACTCACCAAACTCTGTTCTTTATCTCTTGCATTTCAGCTCACACCTATGGTTGCTCTCTCTAGATCCTATAACAATGAAATACAGACCTACTTGTGTCTACCCTGCCCCATCCTTGCATTATTTTAAAGCATGTCTATATTATACTGAACTAAATTTTCATTCAGGGTCAAGAACATGACACGTGTTACAGATATGCCCACTACTACTTTGAAAAGGGGAGCCAATTAAAGAACATAGTGTCCTCACCATCCGATTAAGGAGAGTGTGGGGGGGCTCATGATGGTAGAGGGCTTATCGTTTGGATTAGCAGCCCCTTGGATAGGATGTAGCCTGCCAGCTATGGAACACAAGAGGGGAAGTTAACTTCTTGTTTTTTTTAAAAGAAGGCTACAGCTGCCCTGCCTGATCCTGGAGAGGAAGCCCCTCCAGGGAGGGCTTGCAGTCATGATCCAGTGGTCCTTACATACGCAGTGGTGAGATAGGACCTTGCACAAAGAATCAGAGCTACCATGTCCCCCATTCTAAACAAATGATTGGATTTTTCTTTTACTCTAAGTTCCCTACAGTGTAGAAACAGGCCCTTCAGCCTGACAAGTCCACAGTGACCCTCCGAACAGTAACCCACCCAGACCCATTTCCCTCTAACTAATGCACCTAACACTGTGGGCAATTTAGCATGGCTGATTCACCTAATCTGCACATCTTTGGACATGGAAGGAAACCAGAGTACCCAGAGGAAATGCACGCAGACACGAGGAGAATGTGCAAACTCCACATAGGCAATCGAACCTGGGTCCCTGACACTGAGGCAGCAGTGCCAACCACTGAGCCACTCGCAAGGTTATTGTGCCCATATTACTGACTGGAAATCCCAGTTAGTATGGAAATGAGATTATGATAAGCTGTTTAAGTAAATTAATTTGCTGATTTAAAAAAAAGTTGCCTGCCGCTTGTTAACAGTGTTGCTGCTCCAACACTGAGCCATTCTCTTTAAAACTGTTTTGAGATTGTGGTGGGGAATCAATACAATAGCTGACAGTATCCACCTTACATAAGAACCCCAAATCTAGTTGGTAAATTAGGCCTGAGCAGTCATGACAGTCTTTATTAAATTTTTGAACAAGTTGATTAAAAGAACTATAACCTAGCTCTAATAGCATATATAAAGAAACAGGCCTTAAGGAACCAAATATTCACATGTATACACTCTGATTCTACCCGCTAATGACCTGATGCAGTATTAGATTAGAGTGGTGCTGACAAAGCACAGCAGGTCAGGCGGCATCCGAGGAGCAGGAAAATCGATTTTCGGGCAAAAGCACTTCATCAGGAATGAAGGATGCAATATTAATCAATCTGGAACAGTAATTTTGCATTTAATATTTCAATTCCCTCACTGCTAAATATTGCTGTTTTTCATCAAGGAAGCTGGGTTTGAAACTTTGAAAATCTGGACAGGAGAAGGAGAGATCTAGACAGTCAACAAAAGCAACGACTTGTTGCAACAATACTTACCTCACAACTCAAAAGGAACAGTGGCTCAGTGGTTAGCACTGCTGCCTCACAGCACCAGGGCCACAGGTTAGATTCCAGCCTCGGGTGATTGTCTGTGTGGAGTTTGCACATTCTCCCCATGTCTGCGTGGGTTTCCTCCGGGTGCTCCGGTTTCCTCCCACAGTCCAAAGATGTGCTGGTCAGGTGAATTGGCCATGCTAAATTGCCCATAGTGTTAGGTGCACTGGTCAGAGGGAAATGAGTCTGGGTGGGTTACTCTTCAGAGGGTCGGTGTGGACTGATTGGGCCGAAGGGCCTGTTTCCACACTGTAGGGAATCTAATCAAGCCTATACAAGATCCACTGAGATACCTCTAATTTCTGCAAAAGGAATGAGCATATTCAGAATCAAGTCTGGAGTGTTTTTATATGATAAAATGATTTGAAATTACTTACGTAATGGCTTTTCTTTAAAATAGGAACTCTCCAGACTGTCCTCTGCTGTTGCCCTAAACATAGAATAGTATCCGTCATCTTGTATCACATGCTAAACACACAAGCACAGTGCTATAAAATACACATGCACAATCCTGCAGATCTGCACAATACTTTGTAAAATTCTATCTTCATTTCACAATTACTTATTCAAGTTGCTGAATAATCAACAACCCAGCAAACCAAAATGCATGCTTAGGGTAACTTTGCAGCAGTTTGACCAGTGAAAGAACATTGGGAAAAATATTAAAAAACAATGTATGAGATGCAATGATCTTCATCAACAAACTCAACCCAGGCTAAAAGCCCAAACCAAAAAACAAACATCCTCAGATACAGAGATGGTGGATATCCAAGATAAAATTCACATGGTTATATTCAGGACCAAGTGGGCGTTATGGGACAAGATGAATCACATTGAATTTTCTGTTACAATGAAACAACGATCCCAACCTTCACATTTATAGCAGCAGACTAAAAGTTTATTTTTGTTTGTAGTGGTTTTAATACTACAATAATGCTAAAAGGTCAAAAGTAATATTATTTAAAATTCATCAAATACCATAAATGCTATATTAAAGTATTTATTACAACATTTATGTTGGTTTATTACTGTGACAAAAATATTTATTTCAACATCATATCAGTTGAAAATTTAAAAAGGACAGGTGTTGCAACTGGAAGTTTCGTAGTAACTTCCGTCGTAAAGAGTAAAATACTTTTAGACCAGGACATGAAATCCAATATCAATCAATATTCCGACCTGACCCTATGCTGAATTATATAGTCTAATCTTCTTTTGCTGTGCTAGCTCAACAAAAATAGTGATATAATACATGGAAGCACTAACTTCCCCAAATACCCTATTTCCATCAGGACACAAAAAAGAAATCCATCACCATATATAAAAGAGATGTTGGAATACCTCTTTTTTGGATCATACATGAAGAGGAAGTTGAGAAGTCGGAGACCGGCTTCCGACAACCATGGAAATTTGTGCTTCAGGTTATTGTAAGGCTGTTTTCGCAGAGTGTACTGACCCACTAACGGCAAGTTGGAGAAACCCTAGAGCACATCATAAATACAGACAAATAGCAATTCAACAAAATGGGAGGAGTATCAAAAGCAGTGTGTTAACATCTACATGACCACTTAATCGGGGAAATACTCCCAAAACTGGACAAAAAGGAAATCTTAGAGCAGAAGCACATCAATGAAAGGTTGAACAGACTTCAATATGTGGAAAAGTAACTTTTATTTTTTTTATAAAACTAGTAGCTACATTCAAACCTACTTTAAGTGATAATGTAGAAAAATAGTGCAGTTGCTGAAAATCTTGAAATAATGGCACAAATTCTTGCAATTAAGTCAGCAGATGTAGGATCATCTGAGAGAGAAACAGAGTTAAAGGGCCAAAGATTTTACTGATCATGGAAGTGGATAGCCTGCAATTTCCCACCATCAGCAGATAATATAGAATGTTCCCACCTTAAGGAAACTTCTAGAAACATGTCAATTTGGCAGGCAATGGCTACTTGCACACATTGGTGGAAAGCCAATTATACCCCTTAATGTGCCATTAAGATTACAGCACAGATGCTGACCTGAATCTTTCATTTGGCAGTAAGGCACCACATGATGACTGAATCTTGGATGAGCTGGATACCAGCAAAATTCCAAAAAGGGCCACCATTCTTGCTATAATTTTCACTCCACCTCCTGTGTGTGTGTATCTCTCCCTCTCTCTGTGGACACAACTGCAAGATAGTGATAGCTGCAGCCACAAGTCGTCCATTACAGGGGCACACCTTCAACAATGCTGGCCTGGAAGCTGCAGCTTCATTTCATTTTAAGTCTTTAATAATTCTTCATAGGGTGGGCCTAAGGTGGATGTGAAAAGGATTTCTTTTGGTGAGTCCAGAACTAGAGGCACTGTGCTAAAATTAAGAGTCACTTTTATAAGACTCAGACGTGAATACTTTTCTCTCAGAGGGTTGTACCACATTAGGAACTCTGCCTCAGAAAGCAGTGAAGGTAGAATCATTAATTTTTTTTTAAAAGCAGAGGTAGATAGATTCTTGTTAGGCAAGGGAATCAAAAGGTTATCAGGCAAAGATAGAAATGTGGCATGCGGAACACAAACAGATCGACCCTGACTTTATTGAAAGTCAGAGCTGGCTCAAGGGGCTGAATGGCCTACTCCTGCTTCATACCTTGACGCATTCTTCCTCCCCCAGCCCCATCTTCCCTCAGCTTAAAACTGTTGCCTTTCCAATTTTAGTTCTGATGAAAGGTCATAAACCTGAAACATTCACTCTGTTTCAGTCCACAGATGCTGCCTCACGTGTTGAGTTATTTTTGCTTTTATACTTTGTTTTTATGTCATCTATGATACAGTGACAAGACCTTTAAACCTCCATATCCCTATTGCATGTAATTAGTCAGAATGATCACTAGTACAAGAGATGCTTGTATCTGAATTTTCTAACAAAGCCTTGACTTTATACAAGGGAAGAATGACTTAAAAGCTAACAAGTTGAAATTACACTTTCAAGGTGTAACTTACCACACTTAGAGAGTTATGCTCTACAGTATTCACTGTATCTTAATAAATGTTATTAAAACATTTTTACAGTGAGGTGGCAAATCTCTGATTAGTTCACACCAAGACTTACTGGCCATATATTCTCATTCGGAGTCCCTAATAACTGAACAATCAGATCAATCTGATGGATCTCAGAGCTTCCAGGAAGCAAAGGTTTGTGAGCCAGCAGTTCTGCAAGAATACAACCCACTGCCCTACAAACAACAAAAAAAAACAAATTATGAGAAAATCTGCAACAAGGTTTGCAATAAACAAAAGTCTGAGTAAGGCCCAGTAAAAGAATACCTTGTTTGCCACAGATGCTGCTCATTTACTGATAATTTCCATGGTAGTATATTGTTTATCTTACACTAAATAAGATACCTACCACATATCAATAGCTGTAGTCTGAGTCTTTGTTCCTAATAGTAATTCTGGAGCTCTGTACCTAAGAACAAAGCATGCAATATTCAATCAGAATTTCAGAGCTCCCAAATATTCACAAGCATCTTCTATTTTTAAACACTTCACAAGTCAAAATAGGCAAAAGTAGTCATGGGGTCTTTGGTTTGGTAAAATAATTGCAACTGGAACATGGCAGAAGTTGCAAACATGGAAATGTAATATTTCTACAAGTCTGTGGATTCTGATTGACAAATTGCCCATTTAGTTTCTTTGACTAATTACTGATAATGTTCATCTTCACAGCAACACTCAAACCATAACACTTGCAACAACAATAGGCCAAGAAAACCTCTCAGAGATCTTTCATGCTGATGGCAGGATCATGCTGCTTGAAGTGTTGAAGTATCCAAGTTGCGTGCCACCTTAGCATCAAATATCATAATCATCAGGAAACAGCTTAGTTTGTGTCAGCCAACCTACCATAATGTTACCACCTTTGGAGTCATAGGCTTCAGAGGCACTCCATATGCACGCGCCAACCCAAAATCAGCTGGAAAAAATAATACTTAAAACAGTTAGAAGAGGAAAGCAATGTAGTGTCTAATCAGTACAAGGTGGCAAAAGAAGAATGTGTATTTATATTGCATTTTCATAAACTTCAAAGCATCCCAATAGTTTCAAAGCCAAATAGTTACTA
The DNA here is from genome assembly GCF_020745735.1 of Hemiscyllium ocellatum. Taxonomy (NCBI): domain Eukaryota; kingdom Metazoa; phylum Chordata; class Chondrichthyes; order Orectolobiformes; family Hemiscylliidae; genus Hemiscyllium; species Hemiscyllium ocellatum. The sequence goes on along the minus strand of NC_083417.1, from coordinate 24,200,589 downwards.
TTGAAGGGCAGTCATTATTTTGGCAGTCAATAACTGTCCATAAATAGCCAAGAGATAAATGATCAGGTAATGTGTGGATGCCAAATCCCTAAACACAGACCAGAGAACCTGACATCAGTGGTGGGCAAGCTGTTGGAGGGAATCCCGAGGGACAGAAGGTATACGTATTTGGAAAGGCAAGGACTGATTAGACATAGTCAACATGGCTTTTTGCATGGGAAATCATGTCACACAAACTTGATTGAGTTTTTTGATGAACAAAGAGGATTGATGAGGGCAGAGCAGTGGACATGATCTGTGTGGACTTCTGTAAGACGTTCAACAAGGTTCCCCAAGGGAGGCTGGTTAGCAAGGGTAGATTTAAGGGCGGCACGGTGGCACAGTGGTTAGCACTGCTGCCTCACAGCGCCTGAAGACCCGGGTTCAATTCCCGACTCAGGCGACTGACTGTGTGGAGTTTGCACGTTCTCCCCGTGTCTGCGTGGATTTCCTCCGGGTGCTCCGGTTTCCTCCCACAGTCCAAAGATGTGCGGGTCAGGTGAATTGGCCATGCTAAATTGCCCGTAGTGTTAGGTAAGGGGTAATGTAGGGGTATGGGTGGGGTTTCGCTTCGGCGGGTCGGTGTGGACTTGTTGGGCCGAAGGGCCTGTTTCCACACTGTAAATCTAATCTAATCTCATGGAATACAGGGAGAACGAGCCATTTGGATACAGAACTGGCTCGAAGGTAGAAGACAGAGGGTGGTGGTGGAGGGTTGTTTTTCAGACTGGAGGCCTGTGACCAGTGGAGTGCCACAAGGATCGGTGCTGGGTCCACTACTTTTCATCATTAATACAAATGATTTGGATGTGAGCATAACAGGTAAAGTAAGCAAGTTTGCAGATGACACCAAAATTGGAGGTATAGTGGACAGCAAAGAAGATTACCTCAAGAGTACAGCAGGATCTTGATCAGATGGACAAATGCACTGAGGAGTGGCAAATGGAATTCAATTTAGATAAATGCGAGGTGCTGCACTTTGGAAAAGCAAATCTTAGCAGGATTGATACACTTAGTGGTAAGGTCCTAGGGAGTGTTGCTGAACAAAGATATCTTGAACTGCAGGTTCATAGTTCCTTGAAAGTAGAGTTGCAGGTAGATAGGATAGTGGAGAAGGTGTTTGGTATGCTTTCCTTGATTGGTCAGAGTATTGAGTATGGAGTTGGGAGGTCATGTTGCAGCTGTACAGGACATTGGTTAGGCCACTGTTGAAATATTATGTGTAATTCTGGTCTCCTTCCGATCAGAAAGATCTTGTAAAACTTAAAAGGGTTCAGAAAAGATCTACAAGGATGTTGCCGGAGTTGGAGTATATGAGCTATAGGGAGAGGCTGAACAGGCTAGGGCTGTTTTCCCTGGAGCGTTGGAGGCCGAGGGTGACCTTTTAGAGGTTTATAAAATCATGCGGGGCATGGATAGGATAAATAGACAAAGTATTTTCCCTGGAGTGGGGGAGTCCAGAACTAGAGACCATAGGTTTAAGTTGAGAGGTGAAAGATATAAAAGAGACCTGAGGGGCAACCATTTCACCCAGAGGGTGGTACGTGTATGGAATGGGCTGCCAGAGGAAGTGGTGGAGGCTGGTACAATTGCAACATTTAAAAGGTATCTGGATGGGTATATGAATAGAAAGGGTTTGGAGGGATATGGGTCAAGTGCTGGCAGGTGTGACTAGATTGGGTTGGGATATGTGGTCAGCATGGACAAGTTGGACCGAAGGGTCTGGTTCCATGCTGTACATCTCTATGACTCTATAATTCTACTGGGGTAAATAAAAGTTGACAAATGAAAAACTGCATTACTTTTCAAAAGCTTATTATAAAATGGTTCCACAAAGCAGTCTAAACCTGTCAGAAGAAATCCCATCTTAAATTTCTGAAACATTTGCATTTAATGAAATTTATCAGCAATTTAAACTGACCTAATTTTATAACACCAAAAGCTAATGAGAATATAACTAAAGTATTACACATCTTACCTATCTTAACACACCCTTTATCGGTCATTAACAAGTTAGACACCTTAAGGTCTCTATAAAAAATAAAGATGTTTGTTACCAACACGTCACATGTTTGAAAGCTCATCCAAAAGCTGTAGATGAGGTGCAAGTTGATCATGCAGCATTGAATCTGAGCAAACCAAACTGACTTCTGACCCAGTTCATCTCGAAGGCAGGGGCAACAGTATTAATCAACAATTAAAATTATTCATACAATAAGAGTTAGAATTATATTTTTGAAAAAAAAAGTCATCAACTGAAATAAGTATTTCCTTAAATAAATAAATAAAGCCTGGGGAATGCAGATGTTCCAGTTGTTCAATCAATTCAGGTTCTGCTATGTCAGCTATTTGTATAAATATAACCACAGATTAGTGGTATGAATTCAGGAAGCTTGTTGGTTACTTACATGGTGGAGCTGAGCAACAGAAATTACTGGCAGGAGGTTTGGCAGACATTTCTGAGGAACCGTGCAAATAATCAAGTAAACGTGCCCCTCAATAATTCATTTTAGAACTAGCACAAGTCTTTAATATTTGAATGGGGCAACATCACTACTGCGATGTGTAACACCGAAAAGTTTTCAAAAATTTTGTGCCAAAGAATCAATTCAAAATGGATAGAACAGAAAGGGGAAATCAAGAATTATTAGCCAGGAGGGGGCAGATGTCTTTATGTTTGACTTAAAAAATGGTGCCATGGATTCTTCTCCGTTCACCTGAAAATGCAGATTAGTCTCACTGAATGCCCTATCCAAACATCTGCACTCCAGTACTGCTCTGAAGTGTTAGCGTTAAATTTGAGCAATTCACTGAGTGGAACTTAATCCCACAACATTATGACACAGTTGTGCAACTAAGTCATGCTTGGCTTGGAAATGTGCTACACCGAGAACCATGTTGCCTGTAGGTGTAATCCTAACCCAACCCTATCGCTTTCTTAATCACTTGCTGAAGCTGCATACTAAATTTTGTGATTCTCATACTACAACATCAGTGCTCCCTCTAAGCTGCACAGCTGAAAAACCCTACACACACTTCTTCATCCTCCACTTCTGACAGCACTCTGGTTTTAAATATACATTACACAGAACTTAGGAGTTTATGTAGGAACAATCTGAACCACCAAGTTCTGCAAGTTCCCTCTATTTCAATTACTGCTTTTTTCTATTCTTCCTGCCAAAATGAACACATTCACATTTTCCTATAGTATATTCCATCTGCCAATTTACTTAATCTATCTTTATACTTTTTCAGACCGTCTATCTTCTCTTGGCAACTTACTCTCGTACTTTGGTGTCATCAACAAATTTAGACTCTGTACATTCAATCCCTTTGTCCAGGTCATTGTTACAGATTGCAAATGTTGAAAACTGAACACTGATCTCTGAGACACTCTACAAGTTACAGCTTGCCAATTCAAAAATGACACCGTTAACCCTGTTTCCTATTAGTTAACTAAGTATTTATTTACACTAATGTTATATGCTATAACACATGCTCCTACCTTACAGCCATGGAGTAATAGAGATGTACAGATGGAAACAGACCCTTTGATTCAACTCGTCCATGCCAAACAGATATCCTAAATTAATCTAGTCCCATTAGGCAGCTTGTGTAGGAACAAGATATTTTGGCTTCTTATCAAGCATATTTTCAAAATCCAAGTATACCATATCAACAAGTGCCCCTTTATCCCTCATATTTACTACTTGTTCAAAAAATTGATATTCCATAAAAATGATTTTTCTTTTACAAAATTATGTTGGCTTCACCTCATCACATAATTTTCCAATGATCCTGCTACAACTACCTTAATAATTGATTCTAGTGATTTTTCTAAGACAGATATTAGGCCAATTGGCCTAGCTTCCTGACGGAAAGCAGTTTTGAGGTATTTTCGAGTCAACCCATTTAAAAATGTTATTACACAGCTCTGGAGCACATGGGACACTAGATATTTTCTAACCAATCCATTTAGAGATATATTACACATCTCTGAAGTACATGGGACTTGAACCTGGGCCTGAGGATTGAGAAGTAGAGTCACCATTCAGCCGCCTGGTAATTAATCTACTAGTCAACAGAATTAAATGTCAGATTCTGTTTATAATCAGGATGCTGGTTTTTTTTTTAAGTGCATGTTACATCTGCCAGATGTTTTAGACTGGAAGCAGTAGTATATCTATGGCACTTAGTCTCTCAATTCTCTCACCTGTGAATAATGAAGTTTTCATGCAGATATCGCAACCCCTTCAATAATTGAAGAATTATACATTTTACCTGAAAAGGGAAGTAATCCAAGAGTTAATGTATTAAACATTTACAAAGACAAAAGTATAATTTTATATGGCATTTTTAGTCCCTACAATAGCATAAAAGAACCAAAAGTAAGAATGAAAAGTGATGCTTTTATTGAAAAGTTCTTACCTAGTTAGACTGTGAAGTTATTTGAATAAACAATTACTACAAGTATTCGAATATCTGAGACAGTTCTATACTTACCTGAGCCTCTGAAAATGGTGACTGCATATTTTCTAAAAGACTTGCAAGATCCTGTTCACAGTATCCCATTACCAGGAAAATACTGTAGAAATAAAAAGTGACCAAATTCATCATGCATTAATTAGCTTCACATATTACCTTAGTAGCACCATTAAATGATAGTCCAGGCCAACTGTATAAGAAGACACTTATATTCCTAACTGCATATAATATCCAGGTAAACAATGCATTACTTTGACACCAATCAAAGGATTACGCTTCTATAGTGACATATTCTCTTGGTACTACAGTGGATTAGCATCAGCACAAATCAGGAATGTTGTATTGATGCAATAGAAATATTCTAAGTTTTACTGTTTTATATATATATTTCCATCTTTAATCTGTCATTCTATTAGAACTGCCATTTTGTACATTTACTAGGTAGAGAAAATACAACCAAATGATCTTCCATTTTCCTCTTAATACAGAAGTAAACAGGAAATGTTTTGTCAATCTTATCATGAAACGCTAATGAAAGATAAAGATTTATTGCAGGAAAGCTGCGTACACATATATTATAAAATAAATTTTCTTTTAATTGTCATCTATCCCATCCATTGTGAGCTTGCCCTGAATAGAGCACCATTCCGCAGTTCTACTATCCCATTCTGATTATGTGTAAGGTCCCCTTGTCTCTTCTCTTAGGATTCTCAAAGACCCCACTAATCCAGTTATGTATTTGTTTCCAGGACTGCCTGAACCACATTTCCTTCATAGAGATAACTGTTTATTCCCTGGCTGTGCAAGTGCACCAAGCCTCTGGGCCTAACGCTGAACTCCTTCAGTGCATGTTCTCAGCTATGCTGTTCTATTTAAGTGGAAGGAAATCATCAACATAGGCTCAACTCAGAACATCTCAGGAACAAGTCCCATTCATGTTGTTATCTTACAGACTGCAAATTCATGACCAACTTGCAGGTTTGCATGGACCCCCAAATGAGAAATTTGGTGAGTCTTGTTTACATAAAAGGATAACATTTATAAAGAGAAACAAATTGAGAATTTGGATGAAAGTAAAAGTTACACATTTGATATGGCTCACAGAGTAATGGGGCTTGGTTAGCAGCTCACTCAAAGTCATACAACCTGGAAACAGATACTTTTGTTCAACTAGTCCACACCAACCATGTTCCCAAACTAAACTAGTCCCACTGCCCTGTATTTGGCCCATATCCCTCCGGACCTTTCTTCTTCCTGTACATACCCAAAAGCTCTTTAAACATTGTATCTGTACCTGCATCCACCACTTGATCTGGCAGTTCATTCCACATACTAACTACCCTCTGTGTAAAAATGTTGCCCTCATGTCCTTTATAAATCCTTCTCCTCTCACCTTAAAAATACGCCCCTTGTTTTGAACTCGCTCACCTTGGGGAAAAGACCTTGGCCATTCACCTCCTCTCTGACCCTCATGATTTTATAAATATCTACAAGGTCACCCCATAACCTCCTATGCTCTAGTGAAAAAAATCCCAGCCCATCCAACACTAACCTATCGAGGTGGTTTCCCACGACTACTTCTTTTAGCTCCACAATATTAGGGTGCCGCAGTTTAAGGAGCAGATTAATCTCTCTCAAGCTACTTATGGGGATTCCTGCAAATAAACAAAAGAAAGACAGAAGCTTATATATGCAGCTGATAGAATTGGGAGCAATAAAATCCTATTTGGTTATAGTTATGTCACATTATTAAACTAAAAGTAATTCCTCTTCAAAATCACTGAAAACAACACTGGAAAGGCATGAGGCCATAACAGCTGCAGTGGAAATGCATTTTTTTAAAAAATGATCATACCCAGCTGCATTTGGGCTTATGCTCACTTTCTCTTTTACAAATTAGTGGAATTAGAGGCTTGGAAAGAATTGATATGTTGCTGTAAATGTTATTGATGAATAAGTCCATAATTGGAAATCCAAGACCTATTAACATGAGCTTTGCTGCTGAAAACTGATTCAACTTTATGACCTCCAAGGTTTCATAGTGCATATTTTAGAGATCCACAAAAGAGCAAACTGATTTGCTTACTATTCTTTAATCCACATTAGCATTCCAGTTTACAATATGATGCAATACTGACCAATGGTGGTGAGCAAACACACATTACCAGTGAAAAAACTAATGCTTAATAGAATAATAAGTGGCAGACATTTTAGCTACAACTTCACATTTGAAGAGGATATTAACTTTAGAAACAACCCATTTGCTGCAACACGTATGAACCATTTCCATTAATATTGGATTAATTCTATAACCCATTGTGTTTGGCATTTGTGTCATAATAGAATGTAATCTCAGTTACAGTTTGGCATACACTCTAAGGGACATGACGAGACTCTAGTAGCAATTTTATTCAATGTTTTCACAACTTAAAAATGAAAGTTAATGCACAAGATGACATTGATTACACTTGCTCCCATTTTCTCCCCCCAACAATGAAAAGAACATGCTGTATGGGGTGCCATCAGCATGATTTAGTGGTCTAGAAGATTGTAGGTTCAAGGATCACTCCAGAAACTTGAGCACAAAAATGTAGTCTGACACCCTAGTACAGTACTGAAGGAGTGGAGTACTGTCAGAGGAACCATATTTCAGAAAGACATTAAATTAACTGCTCTGTTAGGTGGATACAAAAGAACCTATGAATAATATCAAGTGAAGCATGGACATTCTCTCTCGTGGCCTGACCAATATTAATCCTCAATCAACATCACAAAAATATATAATCTGGTTATCACACTGCTGTTTGTTAGAGATCCCTTTGTGCAAATTAGCTGATTTCCTTCAAGACAACAGTAACTATATATTGACACCCATGTGGTACCTGGCTGTAAAGTATATCAGAAAATCCTGGGTCTTAAAAGGTATTACAAATGGAAATCTCTCTTATTTTGGAAACAGCCTAACGAACTGGTAAATTGTGTATGCAAAATTAGACCAAAGTAATACTGGTTCAAAATATATACTTGGTGTGCAATGCGTTTTGGTATTATTTCTGAAACGTTTGGTAAGTTTCTAAAAAGAATGCACTTTCACAAACAGATTGAAAACGCCACCGATTTTGATATTTCTTACTTACCATCCCTCTCTTTATCCATTCGAACCTTCTTAAGGGCAACAATTTCATCACTTTTTGTATCATGAGCTCGGTCTAAAACATGAAAAATGTAAATACAGAAATTACAACCTTGTGGGATCAGTTAGCTCAGCTGGCTGGACATGTGTCCATTCAATTCCTGCACCAGGTGAGGTTATCATGAATATATTTATTAGTTCAGTCCTAAAAATGGGGACATCTTTCTGCTGTGTTGTGATGGAGAATGCCAAGTCTCCCTATATTTAATTAAGAAAGGTATATACTCATGGGATTCTGTAGGGTGCTTGGTCCAGTTGCATTCACATGACAATGGTAGTAGACATACCACCAGAATGTCAAAAGGAACATAAATATACCCTGAGAGAATAGCTACTATATGTAACAAAAGTAACAAAGTTCCAAGGTAACAGTATTATACTGATCTCGTTATCCTAATGGAAAATGAACTTGTTAGTAAACTTGTAATTTGTTTTTCCTCTTAATATAATCTTTATCACCGGTCAGTGAGAGCAATGTTTAAAAATTGACTATATCAATTTGTAACCGTTAAAATGGCCAAAACACTCGGCTCTGAACTAAATGGGTACATTCTTGCAAATCCAGTGATGTAAAAATGGGAGATTCAAAAAAGACTTTTTAGAACATGCCATCCATTTTTAAACAATCTTAGTCAATAAAAATGAACTCCCTTGGACAATTCAGCACCAGAGTTTTTGTCTACTTTGCTGCTTGCACACTGATCTGTTCTGGCGCCCCTAGCAACCTCTGGTCCCACCTGATCAGGGCTGATCCGAACAGCCCACTGCCCAAAGCACCCGACTTCAAATCCAAAATCAAAAATCCAGTGAGGCCTTGGTTGCGAAGCTGTCAGTTTTGAGAGTGTGTATCTTCAATGCTCTGAGTCCCCCAGCTGTCAAGTTTCATTGTAAAAGATAAAAACAAGGATGGCAAATGCTGGAAACCAGAGTCTAGATTAGAGTGATGCTGGAAAAGCACAGCAGTTCAGGCAACATCCGAGGAGCAGGAAAGTTGAAGTTTCAGGCAAAAGCCCTTCATCAGGATTATTCCTGATTAAGGGCTTTTGCCTGAAACGTTGATTTTCCTGCTCCTCGGATGCTGCCTGACCTGCTGTGCTTTTCCAGCACCACTCTATTCTAGACTCTGGATTCATTGTAAGCAATGTTCCCCAGACTGTGCAGCCATAATCCTAAAGGTCCTGCACACGCCATGAACAAGTTGGTCCCTTTAAGTGACCAAAACTATATGGCCATGCAAAACAAAAATTAGAAGGGGTGTGCCCTTAACCACACATGCCCTTAAAATTTAGACTATAAGATCTAGGAGCAGAGCTGGGCCATTTGGCCCATTGAGTCTGCTCCACCACTCGATCATGCCTGATATGTGTCTCAACACCACTCTCCTGCCTTCGCCCCGTAATCCTCAATCCCCAATCCGGACGCCTGTGACCAGTGGAGTGCCAGAAGGATCGGTGCTGGGTCCACTACTTTTTGTCATTTATATAAATGATCTGGATGTGAACATAGGAGGTATAGTTAGCAAGTTTTCAGATGACACCAAAATTGGAGGTGTAGTGGACAGCAAAGAAGGTTACCTCAAAGTACAATGGGATCTTGATCAGATGGGCCAATGGGCTGAGGACTGGCAGATGGAGTTTAATTCAGATAAATGCAAAGTGCTGCATTTTGGAAAAGCAAATCAGAGCAGAACTTATATACATAATGGTAAGGTTCTAGGGAGTGTTGCTGTACAAAGAGACTTTGGAGTGCAGGTTCATAGTTCCTTGAAAGTGGAGTCGCAGGTCGATAGGATAGTGAAGGCGGCATTTCGTATGCTTTCCCTTATTGGACAGAGAATTGAGTACAGGAGTTGGGAGGTCATGTTGCGGCTGTACAGGACATTGGTTATGCCACTGTTGGAATATTGCATGCAATTCTGGTCTCCTTCCTATCAGAAGGTTGTGAAACTTGAAAGGGTTCAGAAAAGATTTACAAGGATGTTGCCAGGAGTGGAGGATTTGAGCTATAGAGAGAGTTGAATAGGGTAGAGCTGTTTTCCCTGGAGGGTCGGAGGCTGAGGGGTGACCTTTTAGATGTTTATAAAATCATGAGGGGCATGGATAGGATAAACAGACAAGGTCTTTTCTCAGGGGTGAGGGAGTCCAGAACTAAGGGGGGTGGTGGGCATAGGTTTAAGGTGAGAGGGGAAAGATATAAAAGGGACCTAAGAGGCAACTTTTTCTCGCAGAGGATGGAATATGTATGGAATGAGCTGCCAGAGGAAGTGGTGGAGGCTGGTACAATTACAACATTTAAAAGCCATCTGGATGGGAGGGTTTAGAGGGATATGGGACAAGTGCTGGCAAATGGCACTAGATTAGGTCAGGATATCTGCTCGGTATGGACAAGTTGGACCGAAGGGTCTGTTTCTGTACTGTACATCTCTTTGACTCTAAGAACCTATCTTTCTTAAAACACTCATTGACTTGGTTTCCACAGCTTTCTGCGGTGATGATTTCCATAGATTCACCATTCTTCAGCTGAAGAAATTCTTCATCTCAGTTCTAAAGGGTCATTGTTGCACTCTGAGGCTGTGCCCTTACCTCCTAGCCTCCCCGACTGGAGGAAATATCTTCCCCATTTCCATTCTATTCAAGCCTCTCAGTATTCTGTAAGTTTTAATAAGATTCTCCTTCACACTCCATGAAGTAGACCCAGAGTCCTCAACTTCACCTCATGTGATAAGCCTTTCATCTCAGGAATCATTCTTGTAAACGTCCTCTAGTCCCTCCCCCCTACCCCCCCACCACCATCCCCCCCACCACCTCCCCGCCCCCCCCCCCCTCCTCCTGCCGTCCAATGCCAGTACAATCTTCCTTAGATACAGATGCCCAAACTATTCTCAATATTCCCAATGTGGGTCTGACCAAAGCCTTATACAACCTCAGTGGTATATCACTTGTATTCTAGCTCTCTTGAAATGAATGCTAACACTGCATTTACCTCCCTAACTGCCAACTGAATCGGCACATTAACCTTGAGAATCCTGAACTATGACTTCCAAGTCTCTTTGTGTTTCAGATTTCTTAAACCCTTCTCCATTTAGAAAATAGTCTACACCACTATTCTCCGTATGAATATGCATAACCTCAAACGTTCCGACATTGTATTCCATCTGCCATTTCTTTGACCACTCTCTGAGCCTGTCCAAGTCCATCTGAAGCCTCCTGCTTCTTCAACACTACCAGTTCATCCATCTAGCTTTGTATCAGCTTGGAGGGAAGGTTGGTTATAGTATCCTTCATGTGCATACTTCGATATGACTGTATCTATCCATCACAATAAATAACAGCCATTCAGCCCCTCAAGCGTGACTTGCCATTCAATGAGATTTGATTGTGGCTTTAATTTAATTTTGTAGCAAACAAATTACGAACCTGAACATTTCAAGAGCTTTATCAATTTTGAATAGATAAAACATTTAATGAGAAACAAAAATGATCTCCTGACACAAAAATAAAGAAAATTAAACTGGACTTACACACAATACCATAGGTTCCTTCACCAATGCGATTTAATTTTACAAATTCTTTCACACTTCTGCTTCTTCCCAGCTACAAATAAAAATATAAACAATTAATTTCACACAGACTTTCTGTCCAGTGTGTTTGTATAATGGTTGGAAGTACCTTTTTGTATCTTAAAAGATCTCTCCAGCATCGAACAGACAAACTCTACTACTTGAAACAAGACTTATTCAGATGAGTAATTTTCACTGCACGCTTAGCAAAACAAATAGCAAAGTTACGGTCTGGGCTGCCTGCTTAAGAATGTTTTGAGTGGTCTGGCCTTGTCCATAACAGATTGGGGGCTCTTTGCAGGATTTAAACAGCAAGTGGTAGGTGCTAGTGTCTTTATTTCGGGTGTTAGTTTGTGTGGGCAGACAAAGCTTGGAATAGCAATAGCTCTTTCAGCTGCCAAGACTTTTCTGGAAGTGGATGAGGTGACTTTGGAAGTTTTACAGGCGAATAAGACCAAGCTGCAGGAGTTAGTGGACAAGCTGGTGTTGAAACTACCTCCTACTGGGAGGAGAGACAAGATAGTTACAGCAGTAGCTCAGCATTTAAATTTGCTGGAGAAACCATCAGAATCTGTGGGGATGGCAAAAATTCAATTGCAACTGAAACAGCTTGAATTAGAGGTGAGAGATAAGGAAAGGGCAGCAGAAGTGAAACAGTTTGTGTTACAATTAAAACAAAAGAAAAAAAAACAAATGGGTTTAGCAGAAGAGAAAGAAAAAGAGAGAAAGTTTGAACTTCAAAAACTGACAGTTAAAAGGAAAGTCAGCTTAAAGGCTGGAGATAAAGGCTGAGGGTAGGGTTTAGTAAGGAAGAAAGTGAGTATGAGCATACTCGTGGGAGGTGAAAGCCTGATGAGAAACTGTTTTGAGTATGTTCAAGCATTGCCTAAATTTGGTGAGAAGGATGTGCAAGTCTTATTCATCTCATTGAAAAAGTGGCGAAACAGTGCAGTGGCCAGACCATGTACGTTTTGTTGATCCAAAAAAATTGTAGGTGGGGCTAGTGAGGTCTTTGCATCACTATAAGAGGAGGTATCTAGGGAGTATGAGGTGGTGAAAAAAGCCATCTTAAGTATATATGAGCTTGTACTAGAAGCCTATAGACAACATTTCAGGATTCTCAGGATGGACCCTGGTCAAACCTATATTGAGTTTGAAAGGATCAAACAAAGTAATTTCAATGGATGGATAACATCTTTACAAATAGAGCAAATCAATGATGCGCTTAGAGAGGTTGTTATTTTGGAAGAATTCAAAAATCCACTGCCTGAAGAAGCACAAACTCATGTGGAAGAACAGAGAGTTAAAACAGTAAGTTTAGCAGCTGAAGTGGCAGATGATTATGAGCTGGTTCTTAGAACTCGGTTTGGCTTCCAGAATCAATTTCAGTCCATGAGGGATAGAAACTGGGGCAAAGAGAAATTCTCACATGGAAAGGGAAAGGTAGATCTCAGGGAAGATCATAAGGATAACTCACCACAGGGTAAAAAGGAAACCCTTGAGGGGATGGACAAAGAAGTTAAAATGCTCTGGTGTTTTCATAGTAATAAAGTGGGCCACACATTTCACAGTGTTGGTGGGCTAGGAGAAAGCCAGATGTAGGAAAACCAGACAAGCCCAGGAGTTTTGTTGGACTGGTAACAAAAAGGACAGAGAAAGTTAGAAAACTGCATTAGAATGCACAAACTGATCAGAGGTTAAGCCAGATTTGCTTAAAAATATATATAAAGGGTAAAGTTTATTCACATAGGCCAGGAGTAAAGAGGTCATGATATTAAGGGACACAAGATCTGCTCAGTCTGTCATACTGAAGGACGTGGAGATGTGTACTTCTGAAAGACTATGGCGAGTAAAGGTACTGGTAACAGGAATTCATGGTGAGACAAAAAGCACTCAATTATGTAAAGTGAGGCAAGAGTCCAGAGAAGAGTGGAGAATTTGTGGACAAACCCGCAGCTCCAGGAATACAATTTGTCCTTGCAAATGATATTGCTGATTCACTGGTAGGCGTGCTGCCTACTCTAGTTGAAAGGCCAGCGGAGATGCAGGCAACTGAAACACTTCAGGATGTTTATCCAGGAATCTTTCCAGATTGTGTCTTAACGAGATCACAGAGTCATAAGCTGAAGCAGGAGAGATCAAAAGGTGCAGATAAGGAAGCTGAAGTAGCCTTATCAAAGACTTTTTTTGATCAGATAAGTGGGACAGAGCAGGAGTCAAATGTTAAAAATGTAACTATCACTAGCTCTGCTAAGCTTATTGAGTTATAGCAGAAAGATAAGAACTTAAAGCAGTTGTATCAAAATACATGTACATGGAAGGAGAGTGAATGCATTCCTGTGTGTTATTACTTAATAAATTATGTCTAAATGAGGAAATGGAGACCATCACACATTCAAGCAGATGAGAAATGGGCAGAGGTTCATCAGATTGTTTTGCCAGTAAGGTATAGAAAGGAGGTGCTGCAAGTGGCACATGAGCAATTTAGCATGGCCAATTCACCTAACCTGCACATTTTTGGACTGTGGAGAATGTGCAAACTCCACACAGTCAGTCGCCTGAGGCAGGAATTGAACCCGGGTCTCTGGCGCTGTGAGGCAGCAGTGCTAACCACTGTGCCACCGAGCCGTCCATACCTACGAACTTTTTCTGAAAATGCCTCAATGTTTTACAATGACAGAGCACTTTAGAGATTTTGGAACCAAGTGAAGTTTAGCAATGAACAGCAATCAAACAAAACAACATGAACAAGTGAATAGCTAAAAACAAGGAAGCCTATAGGAGAAAAAAATTAAAGTATCTACACATAAGCCAGGTTCCTGCATATACAGAGGAAACTTGATTATGCGGCATTCGATTATCCGAATTTTGGATTATCTGGACAAGATCGCAAGGTCCTGATGCTTGGCTAAACTGTGATATCCAGCATTCAATTATCCTAACATAATACTCCTCACCCGAGGCGTTTGGATATCGAGGTTCCTTTGTATTTTGTTCTTAGCAGAGCTTGAAACATTCTGAACAGAAATTGAGAATATGACAAGCTTCTGTACAATACATAGATGCCTGGAGGGGGGGAGGGGCAGTGTGCGGGATTGGTGTAGGTAGGGGACACAGTAGTAAGGATGGGGGAGGGAGGAGTGACGGTGAGAGAGAAGTAGGTGTGGGGATGAGGGCAATTGGGGAGGGAGCGTAGGAATGGGGGAGTAGAATGGGGGAGTAGGGACAGAGGTAGAGACAGTGAGAATGGGGGGGGGGGAGGTGGGAGGCAGGTAGAGGCAGTTGAGTGAATTGGGAAGGAGTTGCAGGACATGAGAGAAGGGGACATGGGTGAAGAGAGTGGGGAGATGGGGAGGGAGAGATTGGGGTAGTGGGGAGAAACGGAGGGGGAGTGGGGAAATGGGGCAGTGGGGAAATGGGCGAGGGCAAGGGCGAGGGCGAGGGCGAGGGATGGGGAGGGCGAGGGATGGGGAGGGCGAGGGATGGGGGAGGGCGAGGGATGGGGGAGGGCGAGGGATAGGGAGGGCGAGGGGGGGCGAGGGGTGGGGGGACGAAGGGTGGGGCAGATGCAAGGTGGGGGGGACGTGTGGTGTGGGTGATGGGGGGACGTGGGGTGCAGGTGATGGGGGGGACGTGGGTGATGGGAATGACGTGGGGTGTGGGTGATGGGGGGGACGTGGGGTGTGGGTGATGGGGGGGACGTGGGGTGTGGGCGATGTGGGGGGGACGTGGGGTGTGGACGATGTGGGGGGGACGTCGGGTGTGGGTGATGGGGGGGACGTCGGGTGTGGGTGATGGGGGGACGTGAGGTGTGGGTGATGGGGGGACGTGAGGTGTGGGTGATGGAGGGGGACGTGGGGTGTGGGTGATGGAGGGGAACGTGGGGTGTGGGTGATGGGGGGACGTGGGTGATGGGGGAGTCGTAGGGTGTGGGTGTTGGGGGGATGTGGGGTGTGGGTGATGGGGGGACGTGGGTTGAGGGTGATGGAGGGGGACGTGGGGTGTGGGTGATGGGGGGACGTGGGGTGTGGGTGATGGGGGGGACGTGGGGTGTGGGTGATGGGGGGGACGTGGGGTGTGGGTGATGGGGGGGACGTGGGGTGTGGGTGATGGGGGGGGACGTGGGGTGTGGGTGATGGGGGGAACGTGGGTGATGGGGGAGACGTGGGGTGTGGGTGATGGGGGGGACGTGGGGTGTGGGTGATGGAGGGGGACGTGGGGTGTGGGTGATTGGGGGGGAACGTGGGGTGTGGGTGATGGGGGGAACGTGGGTGATGGGGGTGACGTGGGGTGTGGGTGATGGGGGGGGGACGTGGGGTGTGGGTGATGGGGGGACGTGGGGTGTGGGTGATGGGGGGACGTGGGCGATGGGGGTGACGTGGAGTGTGGGTGATGGGGGGGACGTGGGGTGTGGGGGGGAACGTGGGGTGTGGGTGATGGGGGGAACGTGGGGTGTGGGTGATGGTGGGGACATGGGGTGTGGATGATGGGGGGGACGTGGGGTGTGGGTGATGGGGGGGGACGTGGGTGATGGGGGGGATGTGGGGTGTGGGTGATGGGGGGGACGTGGGGTGTGGGTGATGGGGGGGGACGTGGGTGATGGGGGTGACGTGGGCGATGGGGGTGACGTGGAGTGTGGGTGATGGGGGGTACGTGGGGTGTGGGTGATGGGGGGGGACGTGGGGTGTGGGTGATGGGGGGGACGTGGGGTGTGGGTGATGGGGGGGACGTGGTGTGTGGGTGATGGAGGGGAACGTGGGTGATGAGGGTGACATGGAGTGTGGGTGATGGGGGTGACATGGAGTGTGGGTGATGGGGGGACGTGGGGTGTGGGTGATCGGGGGGGACGTGGGCGATGGGGGGGATGTGGGTGTTGGGGGAGATGTGGGGTGTGGGTGATGGGGGGAGACGTGGGGTGTGGGTAATGGGGGGAGACGTGGGGTGTGGGTGATGGGGGGAGACGTGGGGTGTGGGTGATGGGGGGAGACGTGGGGTGTGGGTGATGGGGGGGACGTGGGGTGTGGGTGATGGGTGGGACGTGGGGTGTGGGTGATGGGGGGGACGTGGGGTGTGGGTGATGGGGGTGACGTGGGGTGTGGGTGATGGGGGGACGTGGGCGATGGGGGGGACGTGGGGTGTGGGTGATGGGGGGGACGTGGGGTGTGGGTGATGGGGGGGACGTGGGGTGTGGGTGATGGGGGGGACGTGGGGTGTGGCTGATGGGGGGACGTGGGTGATGGGGGGGACGTGGGGTGTGGGTGATGGGGGGACGTGGGTGATGGGGGGGCGTGGGGTGTGGGTGATGGGGGGGACGTGGGGTGTGGGTGATGGGGGGACGTGGGTGATGGGGGGGACGTGGGGTGTGGGTGATGGGGGTAAGTGGGGTGTGGGTGATGGGGGGACGTGGGTGATGGGGGGGACGTGGGGTGTGGGTGATGGGGGGGCGTGGGTGATGGGGGGGACGTGGGGTGTGGGTGATGGGGGGACGTGGGTGATGGGGGGGACGTGGGGTGTGGGTGATGGGGGGGACGTGGGGTGTGGGTGATGGGGGTGACATGGGGTGTGGGTGATGGGGGGACGTGGGTGATGGGGGGGACGTGGGGTGTGGGTGATGGGGGGGCGTGGGTGATGGGGGGGACGTGGGGTGTGGGTGATGGGGGGACGTGGGTGATGGTGGGGACGTGGGGTGTGGATGATGGGGGGGACGTGGGGTGTGGATGATGGGGGGGACGTGGGGTGTGGGTGATGGGGGGGGACGTGGGTGATGGGGGGGGATGTGGGGTGTGGGTGATGGGGGGACGTGGGGTGTGGGTGATGGGGGGGGACGTGGGCGATGGGGGTGACGTGGGCGATGGGGGTGACATGGAGTGTGGGTGATGGGGGGTACGTGGGGTGTGGGTGATGGGGGGGACGTGGGGTGTGGGTGATGGGGGGGAAGTGGGGTGTGGGTGATGGGGGAGAACGTGGGGTGTGGGTGATGGGGGGGAACGTGGGTGATGAGGGTGACATGGAGTGTGGGTGATGGGGGTGACGTGGGGTGTGGGTGATGGGGGGGACGTGGGGTGTGGGTGATGGGGGGGGACGTGGGGTGTGGGTGATGGGGGGGGACGTGGGGTGTGGGTGATGGGGGGGACATGGGGTGTGGGTGATGGGGGGACGTGGGTGATGGGGGGGACATGGGGTGTGGGTGATGGGGGGACGTGGGTGATGGGGGGGACGTGGGGTGTGGGTGATGGGGGGGACGTGGGGTGTGGGTGATGGGGGGGACGTGGGGTGTGGGTGATGGGGGTGACATGGGGTGTGGGTGATGGGGGGACGTGGGTGATGGGTGGGACGTGGGGTGTCGGTGATGGGGGGGACGTGGGGTGTGGGTGATGGGGGGGACGTGGGGTGTGGGTGATGGGGGGGACGTGGGGTGTGGGTGATGGGGGGGACGTGGGGTGTGGGTGATGGGGGGACGTGGGTGATGGGGGGGACGTGGGGTGTGGGTGATGGGGGGGCGTGGGTGATGGGGGGGACGTGGGGTGTGGGTGATGGGGGGGCGTGGGTGATGGGGGGGACGTGGGGTGTGGGTGATGGGGGGACGTGGGTGATGGGGGGGACGTGGGGTGTGGGTGATGGGGGGGCGTGGGTGATGGGGGGGACGTGGGGTGTGGATGATGGGGGGACGTGGGTGATAGGGGGGACGTGGGGTGTGGGTGATAGGGGGACGTGGGTGATGGGGGGGACGTGGGGTGTGGGTGATGGGGGGGACGTGGGTGATGGGGGGGACGTGGGGTGTGGGTGATGGGGGGGGACGTGGGGTGTGGGTGATGGGGGGGACGTGGGTGATGGGGGTGACGTGGGGTGTGGGTGATGGGGGTGACATGGGGTGTGGGTGATGGGGGTGACATGGGGTGTGGGTGATGGGGGGACGTGGGTGATGGGGGGGGACGTGGGGTGTGGGTGATGGGGGTGACATGGGGACGTGGGTGATGGGGGGGACGTGGGGTGTGGGTGATGGGGGGGGACATGGGGTGTGGGTGATGGGGGTGACATGGGGTGTGGGTGATGGGGGGACGTGGGTGATGGGGGGGACGTGGGGTGTGGGTGATGGGGGGGACGTGGCGTGTGGGTGATGGGGGGGACGTGGGGTGTGGGTGATGGGGGGGACGTGGGGTGTGGGTGATGGGGGGGACGTGGGGTGTCGGTGATGGGGGGGACGTGGGGTGTGGGTGATGGGGGGACGTGGGTGATGGGGGGGACGTGGGGTGTGGGTGATGGGGGGGACGTGGCGTGTGGGTGAGGGGGGGGGCGTGGGGTGTGGGTGATGGGGGGGACGTGGGGTGTGGGTGATGGGGGGGACGTGGGGTGTCGGTGATGGGGGGGACGTGGGGTGTCGGTGATGGGGGGGACGTGGGGTGTGGGTGATGGGGGGGACGTGGGGTGTGGGTGATGGGGGGGACGTGGGGTGTGGGTGATGGGGGGGACGTGGGGTGGGGGTGATGGGGGGACGTGGGGTGTGGGGGATGGGGGGGACGTGGGGTGTGGGTGATGGGGGTGACATGGGGTGTGGGTGATGGGGGTGACATGGGGTGTGGGTGATGGGGGGACGTGGGTGATGGGGGGGACGTGGGGTGTGGGTGATGGGGGTGACATGGGGACGTGGGTGATGGGGGGGACGTGGGGTGTGGGTGATGGGGGGGGACATGGGGTGTGGGTGATGGGGGTGACATGGGGTGTGGGTGATGGGGGGACGTGGGGGACGTGGGGTGTGGGTGATGGGGGGGACGTGGCGTGTGGGTGATGGGGGGGACGTGGGGTGTGGGTGATGGGGGGGACGTGGGGTGTCGGTGATGGGGGGGACGTGGGGTGTCGGTGATGGGGGGGACGTGGGGTGTCGGTGATGGGGGGGACGTGGGGTGTGGGTGATGGGGGGGACGTGGGGTGTGGGTGATGGGGGGGACGTGGGGTGTGGGTGATGGGGGGGACGTGGGGTGTGGGTGATGGGGGGGACGTGGGGTGTGGGTGATGGGGGGACGTGGGGTGGGGGTGATGGGGGGGACGTGGGGTGTGGGTGATGGGGGGGACGTGGGGTGTGGGTGATGGGGGGACGTGGGGTGGGGGGGGTGGGGGGGATGTGTGGGTGATGGGAGGATGTTGGGTGGGGGAAAGTGGGCTGTGGGGGATGGGGGTGATGGGGATGTGGTGTGTAGTGGGGGATGGGGTGATGGGGATGTGGTGTGTAGTGGGGGATGGGGTGATGGGGATGTGGTGTGTAGTGGGGGATGGGGTGATGGGGATGTGGTGTGTAGTGGGGGATGGGGAGATTGTGGAGGAGATGTGGGGGGAGGGTAAAGGGCGAGGCTGAGGGGGTAGTTGTGGGAGTGGGGCAGATGAAGAGGTGCGTGAGGGGGCGGGTGCGCTGCTCATTAACTGCCCAGCGGCGCTACCTTGTCCTCCGTCGGCACCGTGAAGCTCCCTTCATATTTCAGCGACTTCAAGCGGATTTGATCAGGTTCCTCACCGCCATCCGCCATAATCCACAGCAGCTTCTGTCCCGGAGAGCCGGTGGCCGACTATCCACTGTCTCGGTGTGAACCCGGGGGTTGATGGCCGACCATGACCCGCCCAGAGTGAGGGAAGCAGCAACTGCGCCCCCTCGAGATTATCCAGAGGGTGGCCAACACTCAACGCTGCAACTCAATGCTGAACATTGATGCTGCTTAGCATTCATTCTATATGGTGCTTCAGGGTTGTCAATATTAGAAATATATCACTTTCACTAAGCAATTTAGATTCTTTAATTTCCTTTTCTTGTCATTAACTGTGGAATTTAATTTTTTTTCCTCAACACAGAATGGGGAAACGTTTGCCTTGTGGATCCAACATTGCAGTCAAGGGTGTTTTAAACATGAAGCGTCCCTCCTGCTCCCACTCCTCACTTTCCATAATCCTTCAACGTCAAACTGTGGTCAAATTGAGATGAGGACAATTCTGTGTGCCTGCATCAAGCTGTACGGAGACTGGGTGGTCAGTGTGCAAGCACTTTATGTTAGCATGCACAGAGCTTCTACCTGCCCCCATTATATAAAAATTAGGTTTGCTTATGCTGCCATAGACCATTTCATTTAGTTCGACCATACCCTGTTATTGTGGTACAGTTTGAGTGCTATAATCATACTTAAGAGAAACGTCTAGAGTTTAAGATCTTTGTGTTTTTTTTTAAATTCAGTATGACTATGACTCTAGAATTATTTGAACCCTTGGACTTCACACCAGGGCCAACAACAGCATTGACCTTCAGTCCCCTTCCATCATGTGATCTTTTCCATAATTACTGGTGTAGCCTATTGTTTATTTAGTTGAGTTTAGTTTATACTTGGTACAGCACATGTCCCTCTTAGAAAGATTTGTGAAGAAAATGCAACCACAAGACAATCAGAAAAAAAACCTGCATGTAATGTCTTTGAGGCCCTACAGGAAAAGGAGGTGGTGGATCCCTTTACATGCTTCCCTGAGTGAGCTGTCAGTCATTAGCAGAATACCTCATCTATAGAACTTTCAAACAAGCATCAAGATATTGCTTACATGATGGCAGAAAGAGTTCTCCCAGTCAGATCCTTCATGCACACTAACTACAGCAAATGAGAGGAGCAGAGAAATTGAGCTTTATTATGTCACGTCTTAAATTTCTTAATTAAGATATCCCAGACCTCTAAGAAGTCTGAGCAAAGGGTCCAGATTGAGAGAGAAAACACTAGAAACTAGATAAAATGGTTTGCTGTGCAGAGGGAAGACTACTGGCCAAATCAGAAGACAAATTGGTGAAGGGGATATCGGAATATGTTAGAATTCTGGTGAGGGAGTAAAGGGATGAGACTTCTTCTAAGGACAAGTTGTTCAAGTCAGAGAGGGGAAGGTTGGAAGATAATTCACTCCAACCCATCTTACTTTGAATTTGTTTCATTCCCTTCTCTTAGGTCTGACCATAACATTGTCAATGAACCTGCTGCCAAAGGTTTATCTGGCAAATCAACCTCTAACCAACATGGCCAAAGGCCAACTCTCAGACACTTTACCCTACCTCGCTCTGGACTATGATTCCATTACCAAACCTCAACCCATTGTTTTCAGGATTGTCACTGGTCTCATCTCTGGAGATCTTGCCCCATGGTGTTGGAACTCATCATGTCCAAAGATTCAATAGCCTACTTCTCGCTGCTTACCAATTTTCACAAACATGACTGCTCCAATCGAGCTACTGTTTCAGCTTGTCCCTGCTCAGTGATTTCCATTAGTTTCCATTCAGTTTTTCCACCTATTGTCCTGTCTCTTCACATCTATATCTATGACTACCAACATCCTCTCTTTGTCTAATACTTTCCAATTTCCTGGCCACTTCACCACAGATGTTTAATTTCTGTACAAAGCCATCCCCTTAGGGATACTGAGAGCTCTCTATGTCTTTTCTGAATGAAGACTCAACCAGATCCATCACCACCACCCTCCTTTACCTGGCTAAACTTATTCTCACATTAAAAGACCTTTTAAATGCATTAATTTCCTTCAGATAAAAGATGACACAATGAGTACCTGGATAAGTCCTTCCTTTTTGTGAAACATGTGAAAAATGTCTAGTTCCAGTTCTACACTGGTTCCTTCCCTCACCTCTTTTTCCAGCACAAGTGGTTGGTGCTACTAATCAACTTTGCCCTAAACTGGAAAAGTTGATCAACTTTGCTTCCTATTTCCATTCCTCTCTCGTATTCATAAGCTCTACTCATGATTCTGGCTTCCTTTCCTGGACTTCTCTTCCATTGCTGGAGATTGGGTGTCATCAAACATTCACTATAATCCCACTGATTCCCACAGCTGCATTTCCTGATACCTGCTTCCAAGTTTCCATTCATTTCTCCAATTTCCCCACCTCAGCTGCACTTGTTCTGATTTTTCAAATTTTGATATCAGCATGTTGACAGGTCCTTCTGAAATATCAGTTGTTAATGTAACCTAGAATATTAAATGTAGTGAGGCAGAGTACCATAGAATGTATATGAAAACTTGAATTGTATTGCACTTTATGTATCAAATTAGAACTGTTTGTTACAGTAACAAAAATATTACACACAAAATTGTAAAACACAAGAATAGCCCCTTTGCCCATATCTGTGCTGACTGTAATGCTATTTTAAACTAATCACATCGGCCTGCATATGGTCCATATCCCTTGATTCCCTGACCGTTCATGTGTCTATCTAAACAACTTTTGTAACATACCTGCTTCTACCACCTCCTCAGTGTGTTCCAGGCATCTACTAACTTCTGTGTAAAAACTTGCCTTGCACGTCTCCTTTAAAACTTTCTCCCTCTCACCTTAAACCGATACCCCTTAGTATGTGACATCTCCACCCTGAGAAAGAAACTCTGACCATCCACTGCATCCATGCCTCTCATAAATTTTATCTACATCTATCATGTCGCCATTCAGCCTCCATCGTTCTAATGAAAAAAATACAAGTTTGTCCAACCTCTCCTTCTAGCTTATATACTCCAATCAAGCAACATCCTGGCAAACCTCCTTTACATCCTCTCCAAAGCCTTTGCATTTTTCTGAGAGTGCGGCAACCAGAACTGTGCACAGTACTTCAAATGTGGCCTAACATCCCATGCAGTTGAAACATGACTTGCCAATTTTTATACTCAATGCCCTGACTGATGAAGGTAAGCATGCCATATACCTTTTTTACTACCTTCTATGAAGAACTTTCTTTAAAACAAAAGAATTTAGGTGAGGTGATCCATTGCTTTGTGCAAAAGGAGAAGTTTTGAGAAACTTTATTTGAGAGAAAAACAATAATACTGGGACATATGCCAAAAATTATTTGTCAAAAATTGATAGTTAAACTAAATGAGGAGGATTCAAGAGATAGTGACCTGGCTTGTTAAATAACAGTTATTAGAACACAAACTGCTTTATTAATTATGGTCTTTAGACAATATAAAAGTTGAATTAAATAATATTTAGGAAATAAAGTGAGGTTTTGGGAAGACAATAAACAATTCTAGTTCAAGTACTGGCACCAATGCCTTTTATTATTTTAATATTTACATGAACAAAAATATTTTAAATACAAATAGTAAAAGATATTTAACAAATGTCATGTTTCATTCTGCATTCTGGAGACATTAAGAGCTTTGAAATGTATCTAAAATGCAAAAGTCACAGGCAGAAGTACTACAGCATGTTAAAAAAACTCTTGTAGTCAGGCAGCATCTATAAAGAAAATAAAATATTAATGTTTCATTTTCATTTGAGCTTGCAACCAAATAGTATAAGAAAGAAGTAAAGTGACCATAGTCTTTGCAGACCAAAGGATTACTCTCTCAATCGAGGGATTTGACTGGTGGTGGTTTAACCTGACGGGAGGTTGTGAAGGAGAATCCTTCACAGTAATCTCAGCCAGTGCAGCAATTGAACTGTTAGTGTGGTTCCAACCATCCAGCCAGAGTAAAAGACTTAGAAAAACTTCAGATCAGGAGCATTTATATTTGCATATTATGGTTTAAAGCCCTTGTAGCAGCCAAAATGGACTCTATGAACTCAGCTGAAAAATGTGTTGCTGGAAAAGCGCAGCAGGTCAGGCAGCATCCAAGGAGCAGGAGAATCGATGTTTCGGGTATAAGCCCTTCTTCAGGTTCCTGAAGAGCTTATGCCTGAAACGTCGATTCTCCTGCTCCTGGGATGCTGCCTGACCTGCTGTGCTTTTCCAGCAACAAATTTTTCAGCTCTGATCTCCAGCATTGGCAGTCCTCACTTTCCCTCTGTATGAACTCAGCACAATGTTCAAACAGCACTGCTGAATCACATTTCCCATATATGAATCTTGCCCTATCTCTTCTCTCCTGAAGAAAGTTAAGCAGTTCAAAATGGGGACAGGACTTTGCATTCATGTTCCCTTCTACCATTGTTAAGATTATTTATATCAAACTGTTCAGGTACACATCTTGGGCAGGTGGCTTTCTACCAGACACAGGGACACCACCACTGCACCACAAGAGCTCTTCCACCATTTTAAATTTTAAGAAATGTTTTCATCTATTTTTGGTCAACCTGTTCAGAAATGTTATTGCACATCTCTGGAAGAGGAGAGTCTTGAACCAGAGCCTCCTGGTTCAAAAGTACGGATACTACCACTGCACCATAAGAACCCCTCTTCCACCATTTTTAAAGGACATGCACAAAAATTCAGCACCTGCTTTTGTTTATATTTTTAGTGTCATTACAGTTTTTGTAATTGTATAGACTGGAATTACAATTGTATCAAGAGTAAATTGTGAGGTTAATCATAAAATTGAAATTGAATCAAGCGATTTCACTAAATATACAAAACAATTTAAGTCACGATCACATCATGCCCATTGAAATAATTGGGCAGTAGACTCTGTGTTCCTTTTGAAAGGAAGAAATATTTTCACTGTACCCTTTCAAAATGGTTTCCCAGATATCAGGTGGTGTTTGTTCTGTGGTTTATGGACAAGCAGAGACAAATGTCTGGGAAGTTACTTAAAAGTGTAAAAAACTTTCCAGATGCATATTGCCTGACCCTCACCATTTCAATGGAAGGGATTGAAAAGGCAATTGCTGCAAAGCTCATTGGTGCCAAGAAAAAAGGAATTTCAAATAATGGCTTTCAAAAGAGCTAATCATTATTGTATATAAATGGAATTTCAATTTCCATTACTCCCTTCCCATCCCTCATACACTGTACCGATCACCTCAGTCCCAACCCGTTACATAGACAGTTGGACATCACATGACCACATCCAGCTGAAGAGGTTGTTAACAACTGATTACACCATAAGGAAATACAGCAGAGTAGTCTAGGAGTATCAGCACTGAGGAATCACATCCAATCAGAAGAGAAAAAAAACCTTGCCTGAAATTAATAGCAACTCAGGTAGTTAAAAAAAAGGCATTAATTTGTTTCACGTGCATGATCATTTCTTTGTTACTGAAGCTTGGCCACAATGTCATCTAAAATAGGTAAAAAGTTTCCAACTTCCACTGTCTTCAAAAGAGCCAAGGGATTGAATATTTTAGACCTTTAATGTTTTTCATTCCAAAGGACTGGTTAAGAATACATGACTTGAGCATGTTACTATGCTAACAATCTAAGTGCATGCTTCATTTCTAAAACACATCTTTTCTTGTAAATGTGTCGATGTGCTTGAAGGTGTAGGTACTTCATGTTTTTGTTTATATTTTATGTGTAATGTAAATAAACAGTTAACCTTTCTTTTGACATAAACTTGCCAAACATATGTTTGTGTCTATTATTTAACAAAGAGGTTTAAAACCTCCTAAAATTACATTTCATCACAGTCAATTTAGAAGTGGTAAAGTTAGCCCACCACCTCTATCATCTGCAACAGTTGAAGACATGCCTAATCATGGGTCCTGGAAAATATATACTTCAGCTGGAAGTTTTGAAGCTGAGAATCATGGTGACATAAATATTCCACAAATTGTTAAATATGGAGAGTTTAGTGCAATCTGTATTGAAAAGGAGCACTTTAATAGAGGGCAAGTTAGAAAGAATAGCAAGCTTAAAGCTTCAACCAAAAAGAAAACAAAGAACTGCAGACATTGGAACTCAAACAAAAACAGAAATTGCTGGAAAAACTCAGAAGGTCTGGCAACATCTATGGAAAGAAAGCAGAGTTAACATTTTGTGTCCAGTGACCCTTCTTCAGAACTTCAGTTCATGGGCACATGGGCATAATCAACACATGAACATCGATAAATACACTAACTGACTTTTGTACATCTTTATAAAAAAAATTGCATTTCAAATTACTTAATTTCTTCCCTACAATGTGTAACTTCAAATTACTTTTTCCTCCAAATACTGGCAATAAAATGTTTTCTGACGGAATCTTCTCTCTTCTCTGTTTGATCGGATAAATCATTTCCCCAGTTAGATGTAGATGACGAAGGTGTAACTACAATTGTCGGATGAGGAAATATTTTGTCTATGTTGTCTTCCTTCTTTGACCGGAGGATCTTATCTAAAGAAATTATTTAAAAAACTAAATCAAAGCCCAAGCGCTATACAATAAGAGATTTAACAGAATTCCATAATAGATCAAAAGCGTGACCTCTGACTTTATACTTATTCTATGATTTGTACTTCTTTCCCATTTTGTTCAGCAAACCGCACCATAACCTGAAAACCAGGCAACACCGGAATGGCTAATTCCAATTTCAATATTAATATTAGCCTGAATCTTACTTTATTTAGCTAAGTCAGAGTTGTGTTAAGCTTTTATTTTGGTGGGGAGGGGTGGTTTCAGCTCGAGACCCAGCAGATTTTCTCATCTTACCAAACTGGCTGTGTCAACTACCTACTCAGCCTATGACACCTCTCATGTTCAATTTCATTTCCATGTCCCAATCCCTGGAAAATAATCAACAATCAATGAATATCCATCAGAACACTTTTTCTCTGTTACTTCACAATTACTCTGTCTCTGCGACTGCACCCACCTCCCAAGGATCATGCTCTAGCACTTTCAGGATTACATGCAATACCAATCTTCATTTGCTCTCCTCAATCTCCCACACCAGCAAGTCTACACACCACTTGCTCAGTACTTCAGTATACTTTACCAGCTCATCCCCACATGCACCTGCTACTCACTGTAATCTGTCCCATTTTGCTGAGAAGTCAGCCCATAACGGAACAAAGCCCAAATGGTGATGGGGTACATGAGATTGGTGTCCTCACTCCCTACCGGGGTGGGGGGGTGGTGGTGGTGGTGCAGATAGAGGCTGGGAACACTCCTGCAGGAGTGCAGACACATACATGTCTCACCAAACAACTAAGTACCATCCTTCATTCCACAGCAACTCTTTCATTAACGTTGCCAGTGGTCTCAACCTTTGCACAAAACTTCTAATCACAGGTCTTTTGTCTTGCAGGTTTCGCTAATCCCCACTCCACGACCTCTATGGAAAAGCAACAAGCTCCAGATGAAGCCCTAACCTCAACCTGATTTCAAAGAAAACATTGCCAAGGCTACCTCCTGCAACTCCAAACCAGTCCAGATAGTGATACCTCAGAGGGAACGATAGACCTAGAGACAGTCTAGTGAACACTTCACAGTGACAGGTCCAGATGAGGCCAAGAAATTAAAGACACGCACAACTGGCACTTGGAGGACAACCAGGGACAAAGCACCTGCTCACCGATTTTGGTAATCAGCACAGAGCAACAGCAGCATATGTGATGCAATGACCCACTTTGCCAGAGCAGCCAATCCTGCCATCACTTGTCCATAGACAAATTGGCACTGCCAAGAGAATCAAACCTGGCATTCTTAAGGCCTGCAGGAGAAGTGCACACACACTTACACTCTATCACCCTACCCATTGATCCTCAGGACCAAAGACATGTCAAAGAGGGGCAGGGAAGCTTAACACCAGTTCAGGTAGCCCATCCTCCTCAAAAGGAGACAGGATGACGCCAGGTGAAACCAATCCGGATATGGTTCCATACATATATACACCCACCCCCAACCCTATTCAGGAGATTGCAGAGGTGGCCAGGCTCTCCAACTCCCTCTGTGTCTTCCAAGTGTCAATTCACTGTGACATTTGGAAGTTCAAAGACAATAGGGTCAGCTTATCTGTGGCAAGAAAATATTTGACCCAACTGGCTAGTCCAAAGTCAGCACACCAGGAGACATTCTCCCCCAAAATCTCCAGGGTCAATGGGGTTCAACAACTCACCAGACTCCCTCAACCCCAGCTGCTGAACCAGTAAATACACTGAGACATAGTGAGAGTGAACAAAGAAAATCGATTGAGGCATAGATGAAAATGACTTGTACATGACTATTACTCTATGCATTAATGTTCCCCAACTTAACTGTTGGGTGTTTGAGAGGGTCTCTCTGTGAAAGCAATAAACGTGTGCTCGCACCTTCCATACCATTTCATGACCACAGACCAGGGTCCATCCACTGCTCATACGTAGTCTCCTCTACATTAGGAAAATGAAGCACAATCTGGGGACTTCTTCACAGAACACTGACATTCTACCCGCAAAAAAGACCTTGAGCTTCCAGTTACCTGCCACTTTAACACACCACCCTACTCCCTGGCCAACATCGCGATCTCAGGTTTGCTGCAGTGCTTCAGCAAAGCTCAGTGCAAGCTGAAAAAACAGCACCTCATTTCTGTGTGGGAACCTTACAGTCTTCTGGACTCAATGTCAAGTTCGCCAATTTTAGGGCTTGAGGCCCCTTCTCCCATGTCCTTACCCCAACCCCAAACACACTACTCATTGTTAGCCACTAATATTCCGCATTAGCAGCTATTCATTCTCCTAAGCTAACCATTATCCATTCCTTTATCTGTTCAACTGTTCTCTCTCTTTGGGCTGTACCTCCACCTATCATTTACTCCTTACCCCCTCCCTCACCCTATATTCTGCATAAAAGCCATCTTTTTTCCAAGATACCATTAGTTCTGAGGAATGTTCACTGAACCCGAAAATCAACTGATTCCTCTCCACTAGTGCTGCCAGACCTGCTGAGATTTTTCAGCAATTTCTGGTTTACGATGGAAGTCTGAGCAGGCAGTTAGTGAACCATCCTGGGAGAAAGGGGGAAATGAAGCAGAGACAAGACATTGAATCATAACGACACCTCCGTTCCTCCTCATTCAACATCCATATGTTTGGCTGTGTGTACGCAAAGGTGTAAACCTCAAATAATTGCTCACAAGTTGATGTGCCAGGGTGAGACAACATTTAAATGGCTTAAATGCTTTGTTATGGTCAGGGATTCAGCAGCCAGAGTGCACGTGAGCTGTTTACTTGCTTGGGTCTGTGAGCTATGTTCTTTCTTGTTAGAAGCCTTATGCTCAGTGTTTGTTGCAGCCCACTCCCCAATAGGTCAGGTCACTTGCCCAAACCCATTCAGTTTGGTCTCAGCCATTTCTTTCTCCAGTCTGCACTTTCAGATTCCACATGATGGAAAGTGAAACAGAGCACGACTCTGCCTGTTGCTTCCAGTCTCAGCCTAATGGGCTAGTGAGACCCAACACACCACATCTCCTTCCTAACAGCTCTTCCCATTGATCCTACAAGATTCACACTTCCTCGAGTCCCCACCCAAGCTGCCTACATGAGCCCATACCAACCAGGTACTCCACCCAGCCCTTGGCATATAGGTAACTATGCCAGGTGCAGTCATTCAGTAATACCCGCTCCCTACTTGAAGTCAGGGATTTAGACCCCTGGCTTGTACCTATACATGTCCCTCCCTGAATACTCTAGGACTCTCCTCCCCCTCCCGACTTGCTGTTACAGAACCAAAGAATTGACCCACATCCTGGACAGCAGAGGTACAGACCACCCAAACCATAGCCTATTCCCTGGATTTGTATGGAAGGATGTGCTCGATTTACTGTGCTGGGACCTCTGACTGACTTAATTGAAAACTACTCCCCCAGCAATGTCTGCTTGCTGCATTTTTTTCAATATAATCCCCACAGTTTGGAAAGAGGCCATCCAGCCCAACAAGTCCACACCAACCCTCTGAAGAGCAACTCTATCCCTGTAACCGTGCATTTCCCATGGCTAATGTACCGACCTACACATCCCTGAACATTATGGATAAATTAACATGACTAATCCACCTAACCTACACATCTTTCTACTGTGGGAGGAAACTGGAGCACCCAGAGGTTACCCAAGTAGACACTGGGAGAACATGCAAACTCCACACACAGTCATCCAAGGCAGTTTTTAGATTAGATTTAGATTACTTACAGTGTGGAAACAGGCCCTTCGACCCAACCAGTCCACACCGACCCTCAGAAGAGTAACCCACCTGGACCCACTCCCCTAACACTATGGGCAATTTAGCATGGCCAATTCACTTGACCTGCACATTTTGACCGTGGGAAGAAACCGGAGCACCCAGAGGAAACCCACGCAGAAACGGGGAAGAATGTGCAAACTCCACACAGACAATTGCCTGAGGCGGGAATTGAACCCAGGTTTCTGGCGCTGTGAGGCAGCAGTGCTAACCACTGAGTCACCGTGCCGCCTCACTTTTACAATACCCACACATGCATACACATACATGACAGCATACCCTTACTTTAAAATACACACTACACTAATACAATGTTTACAGTGTGGGATAAGTGATGCTTGGACGTATCTCTTATGGTCTTTACTTCCATTGCTGCAGGAATTAAACCTTTATTGTTGACATCACTCAATATCACAAATCAGCCACCCAGCCAACTGAACTATCCAGCCCCAACCACATATATTGTCTTTTCCATGCAAGGTGCTGGCACATGGTATATATCTGAGGTTGACATAACACAACACAGTCTAACGCAGGAAGTTGAAGGCTGACATTATAGAGGTTTTAAAATCATGAAGGGTGTAGGTTAGGTGAATGGCAGGAATATATTCCCTAACCTGGGAGATTTCTAAACTCGGTGGCAAATTTTTACAGTGAGGAGAAATATAAAAAAAAATGACGGGCAATATTTTAACAGAGTGTTTCGTGTGTGAAGTGAACTTGCAGAGGAAGTGGTGACATAACTAAAGTTACAAAGACAAATACATGAAGAAGAAATTGTTGGAGGGATATAAGACCATAAGATATTGGAGCAGATGGACCAAGGGCAGGCCGGTTTTGTTTAATTTGGGATTATGGTTGGCATGGATTGGTTGGTCTGAAGTGTCTGTTTCTGTGCAGTATGAGTCTATGTGGCAGCACGGTGGCACAGTGGTTAGCACTGCTGCCTCACAGCGCCAGAGACCCGGTTCAATTCCCGACTCAGGTGACTGACTGTGTGGAGTTTGCACGTTCTCCCCGTGTCTGCGTGGGTTTCCTCCGGGTGCTCCGGTTTCCTCCCACAGTCCAAAGATGTGCGGGTCAGGTGAATTGGCCATGCTAAATTGCCCGTAGTGTTAGGTAAGGGGTAATGTAGGGGTATGGGTGGGTTTCGCTTCGGCGGGTCGGTGTGGACTTGTTGGGCCAAAGGGCCTGTTTCCACACTGTAAGTCTAATCTAATCTAATTTGCACCCCCTTAGGTGAGGATTGCTTAACAATGAGGCGAGCTGCTTGTTGTTATGACTGCACCATTGGTATCACAAGACAAGGCAGGGATGCTATGAGTCTGCAGTTAGGTGCGACACAAATGAGCACAGTGAGCAAATTTCTTTTTTTAAATATAAAATTGTAGAATCCCTACAGTGTGGAAGCAGGCTATTCGGCCAGTGTCTACACTGACCCTCCAAAAGGTATCCTAACTTGACCCATCCCCTTACCCTATCTTTGTCACCCTGCATTTCCCATGACCAATCCATCTAAACTGCAAATCTTCTGACTGTGGGAGGAAACCTGAACACCCAGAGGAAACCCATGCAGACATGGGGAGAATGTGCAAACTCCACATAGTCATCCGAGGTGGTCTTGGGATGCAGACTGTGAGCTGGGTGCCTGTGTGCAAATTATCTCCATTGCAGCCTTTCAAAGCTGGATGTTGATGTGCACTGTGATTTCAGATTGAATGTCAGCCAGCAGTGGAAGAGGCAGGATGGTAATGATGGATTGATACATGTCAGATGAGAATGTCCAGGAATGAAGGTGTGTGCACCTAGTGCCTGTTCAGCGTGCTCCAAGATGTTGTTACCCAGTAACTAATGTGGAAGTCGATCAGAGCAAGTGGTGAATCCACTAGCTGCACAGTCTGGTTTCTTTGTTCCATTTTCTTGATGTCTAGCTTGTTTGGTGAGTTTCCTGCAGTAGAAGTTTGAATATTAATGACGTGAGTTGTGGTGTTAAAAAAGGCACTTAACAATCAATAACAAGTATCAACTAGCACCTCACTACTGCCGAGCAAGAATCTGGCCATTGCAGTCCATTTGGTTTCAGTATACCCACAATGCTGTCTGGAGGTTCCATGATTTTGGCCCAACAACACTGAAGTTGCAAATTACCAAATAATGATGGTAAATGGCCATTGGTGGGGTGAATGACCTACTCCTATGTTACTATGTTCCTAAAACTTTCACATCTTTGTATTCCAGCCCAGTTTGAATGAAGATTAATATTCCTTCTCTACAGTAGGACACCAAGTGTACACTTCAAAGAAATGACAGTGAGTGAGTTAAGAAATGACCATTAAAAGGAGAGAACAACAGTTCTGCTAATGAGATAAGATTCAGCTTCAGAGTCACAGTCCCTAGGATTTCAGCAGAAGGACGCTTGCTAGCCCACGCGTGAGACCGAAGTGGATACCACCCTCAGGATTTTATTATTGGATATTATTTTATTATGATACAATACACTCCACATGCTGATGTCGTAGGAAATGGAGACTATTCTATCACATTTCTGAACTGCATTTTGTGGATGATATAGAGTCAAGTGGTTATTTGTAATTGAATTTGTAACCATAACTTGTACTATTGACCAAGTTAAGTTTCTGGTCCATGGTAATTTCCCAGGATGTTGATGATGAGGGAATTCATTGATGGTAATACCTTCATTAATATTCAAGAGAAGATGATTCTGTCTTGTCAGGAGTGGTAATGGCCATTTGTGAGGTACAAATATTACTTGTTACTGTGCAGTCCAATCCTAAAGTGTTTTTCAGGTTGATCAATTGGACTAGTGCAATGATAGGGAATAGTTGGTATGGCAATTCAAGTTCATTTTAGTTTCAGTCCAGATAAAAGCTAATTGCCTTTATGGTTTGGTTGATTTTCACACTACAAACAACAGCAAAATTGCCAGGACTACATTCTGCTAAGGTGATGTACAACTTTTGGTTGTTAACGACAGCGTTGACCCTTAGCTGTTGGCTGGCTGTCCTAGATACTTTGGCTTATGACCCTCGAGGCTGAGGACTTGACTTCCTTGCTTGTACAATGTTTCCAGCAACACAACAGATGTAAACAGGCAACTTAAAAGAGGAAAGCAAAGATTTCCACCAGCTGCTTAAAAATCACACCAATGGTCAAAATTAAAAATTGTACATGAAACAGGATCACCAATAAAAGAATTTTAAAATAAACCACAGCTCAATCTTTTAAACAAAAACTTGGTGCCAACTGAGGACTAACTTTTATACTTTACCCTTCCAACGTTTCCTCTGGCTGCTTGAGATGCCCATGACGACCAGGGAGGGAAGGGAGAAGTCTTGTCAACCAAGAGAGTTGCCCTACCACCAACCCGCAGCACTGTCAGAGGAGCCTTTGTGACGCTGGGGCTGACGTCACCTGCGTGCCGTGTCACGTGAAATGTGGCGTGCGGGCGTGGCCCTGACGTCACGTGAGGAGAACCTCGCGAGAGTTGGGAGCGGAGGTCGGGGCCGATCCTGCAGGAAGAAGGAAGCAGCCGCTCAGGGACACCATGGATGGTAGGTCCGCTCAAACCTGACAGCTCCTGGGAAACGTGAGCATGGCGGCCGCGTCCATGTGTACCGTTCACTCGCTCTATCCAGGCCCCGGTGTTGTTTTAGCTGGAGTGGAAGGGGGTTGTCAGCCCTCAGTGTTAACCTGGAAGTAGGTCCAGCAGTGTGAGCCATGGAGTGAAGTAAATAATTGGGGAGGGGAGAACAAATAAGGTGGGAGTAAACGGGGAGGAAATGAATGAGCAGTGAAGGTGAGGAATGAGAGTGGGGGTGGGGTAAGTAAATGAGGGTAGTGAGAGGTGGGGTTAGTAAGTGAGAGTGGGTGTGGTAAGTACTGCAGGAGGCAAGTAAAAAATGGGGAGGTGGAGAGTAATGGCAGAGGGTGGAGGAGGGTGTTTGTGTGTTGTGGGGAGGGTGAATGAAGGGCGGGTGGTTAGCTGGAAGTGAGAAAGAATGGGGGACACTCATCTGTCCCTGTGCACTAGGTACTTGAAGTGAAGGGAGAGAGCAAAATGGAAATGTATGCAACATGCTTTCAGAGAGATTCAAGTGAAAAGAAAAAAAAACTCCCATTTGTAAAATGGCTCTTATTTCCTGCCTGCTTTGCAACTAATGAATTGCATCTGAAGTTTTTTGACAATGTCGTCCAGTTAACTTGCAAACAAGAAAGCATCATAAGCAGAAATAAATTGGGTGAACAGATTACCTTGTGTTTGATGTAATGATTGAGGGTTAAGTGTTAGACAGGACAGATCCTTTGTTTAATTGTTAAGGTTTTTGCAAGGTTTGTGAAGGTTTGTAGCTCAGGTTGAGGTTTAGAGTGTAGGTTTGCTCGCTGAGCTCTAGGTTTGCTATCAAGATGTTTCATTACCTGGCTAGGTAACATTAGTGGCAACCTCTGAGTGAAGTCCAAGTTGTTAAGGTTGCTGTGTCATCAGTATACGTTTTAAATATAATCATGAGGCGTCTGAACAGAGGGAGAAGCTGTTTCCATTGAGAAAGTTGAAAACTAGGTGTTTGCATAAGTAAAAGCTGTTTTATGCAATGAGTGATTAGGATATGGTTAGGCATGCACTGCCTGTGAAGGGTGGATGCATGTTCAATTGTGGCTTTCTGAAAAGAATTTAATAATCATCTTAAGATAAACTTAAAGGGCTATGGGAAAAAAACAGGGCAGTGGCATAAAGTGAACTTCTGCAGAGAGCCATCACAGACATAATGGGACAAGTGGCCTGTTTCTGTGCTGTTAACATTCAAGGATTTTGTAGGCACTCATATTAATGCCTCCTCTGAAAGACAACACTGTCAGTACTGCAATATCAGCTTTCATTAAATGCTTGTTTTTTTTGTGGGAGTAGCTAACCCACGCCTTTCTGATTGAGGACAGCATGCTCACCATTGAGCCATGGCGAACTGCAAAGAACAACTTA
The DNA here is from genome assembly GCF_020745735.1 of Hemiscyllium ocellatum. Taxonomy (NCBI): domain Eukaryota; kingdom Metazoa; phylum Chordata; class Chondrichthyes; order Orectolobiformes; family Hemiscylliidae; genus Hemiscyllium; species Hemiscyllium ocellatum. The sequence goes on along the minus strand of NC_083417.1, from coordinate 24,165,447 downwards.
CCTTCATGTAGTTCATTTGTCTAAGAGAATGCCAAAGTGCTACATAGGCATCAAGGTAAAAATGATCAATGAACCAAAGAGTATGATATTGTGAAAGGTGACCAAAAATTGTTTGAAGTTATTTTAAGAGGACTCGTAAAGCTGGAAAACAGGGATTTGGGAAGAGAATCCTAGAATGTGGCATTAAGGTGTAGCTATCTAAAATGGACATCCATAAGAGCCCAGAGTCCAAAGGAGCTGTTTCCAAGAAGGATTTTGTCAGAGAGAAAAATAATTGATAGGGAGGAGATGAGGAAATCTTTAAAAACAGGAATAAGAATATTAAACCTGAGCTGTTGGGAAACTGATGTAGGTTAGAGAGGATAAGGGTGATGCATCAGGTTCAGGATGGGATATAGACAGCAGAGCTTTAGAATGACTTATATTTATAGTGGGTGTCAAGGACAGATTTGGAATATGGAGTGTACAGGTGAAAAAGGTACCAGTGAGAATTTCAGTTCCAAATGGACCTAGGTATTGGAAAAATGGATGATCTAGGATTTGGGATGAATGATTTTTGTGATTTTAAAAACAAGAATGTGGGGTTGAACCTCTTTTGGGTTAAATGGAATACCATGTTGACTCCCTTTTTAGGTTGATGTAATTGGTCTGCTATGATTCACTACTATATATGCATATTTAATTCTTTAGTGAATCTCTTGACCAAATTATACTTGTAGCATTGTTTAACAGATTAAGTAGGTGTGATTCCTTCAGATAATAACCTAAGGATTGTGAAATTTTATTGTCCATAAGTGAACAATTCCAATTGGGGATTTAGTGAGCATTATCGTGAAAATCTGATTTTTTTTCAATTCATTCATGGAATGAGGGTGACCCTGTCAAGGCCAGAATTGGTTTATTGCCCATCACAGTGGGCAGTTAAGAATCAACCACATTGCAGTAAATCTGAATCATATGTAAGCTAGACCAGGTAAGGATGGCAGTTTCCCTCCCTAAAGAACATCAATGAACAGGTGGATTTTCTTTGACAGTCGACAAGTTTCTTGATTATCATTACACTCTTAATTCCAGATTTTTATTAAATTCAAATTCCATGATAGGATTTGAAACTGAGTCCCTACAACATTGCCTGGGTCTTTGGATTAACAGTCCAGCAGTAACACCATTAGGCCATTGCCTTCTCGCAAATAGTAAATCAATAGAGTGTAGTTGGATGTGAAAAGCTGAACTGCGTTCAGTTGAACAATATAATTTTAACATGTAATGTTTAGAGTGAGAGATCTTTCTCTGATGTTGAGGCAACTACTTCATTGTGCCCTTGTTGGGCTCTGTTCATCTAGCTTTGCCTGAAAACTAATTTAATTAATAGTTTCAGATTTCTGAATCTTTAACACATGGATTACAGCGGTACAAGGCAGCAACTCATGACCACTTTCTCACTGGTAGCTAGGAATAGACAAGAAACACTGGCTACAACAAAAAGTTTTTAAAATCATCAGTTCTAATTGAGTTGATGGGCCTGGAACCATAGAATGACTTAATTGAAGGTAACCTGGTCAACAAGAATAAATCTAGTATGTTGCAGTTTTTGACTTATACTGACTTCTCTTTGTTTAGATTTTCCACTTGACAAATTAGACACTTCCTGGTTTCTGTCTGAAGCCTCACCCTGTAGGATGAGGTGATCAACATATGACATCACCTCAGTTTGTAAGAATACATGGGAAGGTCAAGTGTAAAATGTGTTGTGTTACTTCAATAGTGCCTTTTTATGAACATTTATGCTGATTGCAAGAAAATTTACTACAATATCTACAAGACTGTATCCAAATTGAAGTTCTATTTATATCTAGTGTAAGTAGATTCAAAATACTTGTCTCCATTCAAGGTTTGTGCGAAGATTTGTAGCTCGGGTGCTCATTGTTGCGGTTCTGTTCACCGTGCTGGAAGTTTTTGTTGCAAACGTTTCGTCCCCTGGCTAGGAGACATCATCAGTGCTCTGGAGCCTCCTGCGAAGCGCTTCTTTGATGTTTCTTCCGGTATTTATAGTGGTCTGTCCTTGCCGCTTCCGGGTGTCAGTTTCAGCTGTCCGCTGTAGTGGTTGGTATATTGGGTCCAGGTCGATGTGTTTGTTGATGGAGTTTGTGGATGAATGCCATGCCTCTAGGACAACAACTTACTAGAACAAAGGAGCCGATAGTTGAAAATGTGTTGCTGGTTAAAGCACAGCAGGTTAGGCAGCATCCAAGGAATAGGAAATTCGACGTTTCGGGCATAAGCCCTTCATCAGGAATGAGGAGAGTGTGCCAAGCAGGCTAAGATAAAAGGTAGGAGGGACTTGGGGGAGGGACGATGGAGATGTGATAGGTGGAAGGAGGTCAAGGTGAGGGTGATAGGCCGGAGTGGGGTGGGGGCGGAAAGGTCAAAAAGAAGATTACAGGTTAGGAGGGCGGTGCTGAGTTGAGGGAACCTCTCCGCCCCCACCCCACTCTGGCCTATCACCCTCACCTTGACCTCCTTCCACCTATCACATCTCCATCGCCCCTCCCCCAAGTCCCTTAGCCTGCTTGGCACACTCTCCTCATTCCTGATGAAGGGCTTATGCCCGAAACGTCGAATTTCCTGTTCCTTGGATGCTGCCTAACCTGCTGTGCTTTAACCAGCAACACATTTTCAACTGTGATCTCCAGCATCTGCAGACCTCATTTTTTACCCAAAGGAGCCGATACCCAACATGAGCAAAACTAATATAGTTTACAAAATACCATGCAAGGACTGCACAAAACACTATATAGGACAAACAGGAAGACAGCTAACAATCCGCATACATGAACATCAACTAGCCACGAAACGACATGACCAGCTATCCCTAGTAGCCACACACTCAGACAACAAGCAACATGAATTTGACTGGGAAAACACTACTATCATAGGGCAAGCCAGACAGAGAACAGCCAGGGAATTCCTAGAGGCATGGCATTCATCCACAAACTCCATCAACAAACACATCGACCTGGACCCAATATACCAACCACTACAGCGGACAGCTGAAACTGACACCCGGAAGCGGCAAGGACAGACCACTATAAATACCGGAAGAAACATCAAAGAAGCGCTTCGCAGGAGGCTCCAGAGCACTGATGATGTCTCCTAGCCAGGGGATGAAACGTTTGCAACAAAAACTTCCAGCTCGGCGAACAGAACCACAACAACTTGTCTCCATTCTAAAATAAAAATCTGAGTTAAAGAAATGTATATCAAGATATAAAGGAGAGAAATGTCAGCACACTTGGCATTTTGAATTAATCAGCCAAAGTACTGAGGTGCAAAAAGCTGAGTTTGGGTATCTGATTTCTCATCTAGATAATGTGCTTAGCTTTGAAAATATAAGTTGTACTTGAATCTTTTTAAAAGCCAACCATGAAACTGTGTAGACAATGTGATTCTATTAGATTGAAGCTGGAAGTCCTATTTGTATTACATTATAGATAGTTAACGTACAGGGTCATGTTGATCTGCAGTGTGGTTGATAATCCAAAATGCATACGAGCATAGACCTTGAATAGGCCACTTGGACCTTCAACCTCCTGCTCTGCCATTCAATAAGGACGTGGCCAATCTGATTTTAACCTCCAACTGTTTCTGCATTTCCCAGATAATATTTCATTTACTTAGTAATCAAGAATCTACCTCTGTCATAAAAATATTTAAAGGTTTTGTATCTATTGCCTTTTGAGGAAGGGGATTCCAAAGACTGTCAACCCTCAGAAAAATTGTTTATTGATCTCCATTTTAAGTGGCTGCTCCCTTAATTTTAAACCATGACACTTGATTCTAGATTCTCTCACAAGAGGAAACATCATTTCAACATCTACTTGGTCATATCTCACTCAGGATTAGCAGAAAAATTTGCAAGTTTTTAACTATCTGTTCCAGTCATCAATATATCTATGTACTGAAGCTATGGAATTGGCCTTATTTATTTCTTCTGTTGCTTTCCTCATTCTCTTTCCACTTGACATGAGAAATTTGGCAACATTTGTGAGGCTGTACTTATAGCCAGTTCACAACTTCATGTTGTGGGATTTGAACACAGCTACAGTGTTGCTGATGCATTAATAATTATTAGTTTACAATAATGTCCTGAGGTTGGGAGAGGATGCTGTACTTGAAAACAGATGCCTTCTCCTTGACAAATCGACTGTTTTAAATGTGTGTTGCATGTGTTTGACGCTTGCAATAATAAATAAATGTCAGTGACGGTGATTGTCTGTTTTTGTTTGTTACAGATACTTTGTTTCAGTTACGGGTAAGGACCAAAATTTAATTTGCTTCTCCTGCTTTAAAAATTACTGTTAATTTACAAATTTCGCATTGCCTATGATGTGATTAGAGTACAGTAATGTGGTAGGTTTTCTCACTGTGTACATATCTAATGTGTGTATTGGCTTCAACCTATTTACAGCAACAGAATTGATTAATTCATCCTGCTTTGCCACCTCTCCTTTGGGGCCCACTACCTGTGAGGCTATGCCTGTCTTTTTTTCCCTCCAGGAGAAAAAATACTACATGCTGTCAGGCTTAGAAACTTGAAGAATCAATTCCTGGTCTTGCTGAGTTAGCTGATCTAAACCAGAAAAGCTCAGAGACGGCACCATGTGCCTACAATTGGAAAGCAAAGGGGCAGGCCTTCCACTCGAATTCATTATCCAGTAATTCTTCTCCTCAAATACAAAAAATGCTGGAGGAACTCTAGATCTGGTAGCATCTTTGGACACAGAAACAGTTAATGTTTTTGAGTCCATTTGACTTCTCTTCGGCGTTCTGAAGTGCATGTTACCAGGTTAACTGAGTTTCTCCATTTGTTTTTCCTTTATCTCCATCTGCAGTGCTTTGATTTGATTACCTTTTCTCTTTTAATTGCCACTAGAACAAGATTTGTATTTTTGAATTGCTCTGGCTCAGCTCTGATGCTATCTTACTGTTGCCACTCTGTTGTTCAGGGTCATATGTGGAAACTGACCTATTGAATAACTTAGTAAGGGGCCATGCCCAAAAAAAAAACGCAGGAGGGAAGACTGATCCCTGGAAGAGTTACTTTGCTTATATATTGCATTAAAGTATTTTATCATTCTTTTACAGTTTACATCAAAACAGCTGGAGAGATTGGCTAAGAAAGCAGAAAAGGATTCCAAAGCTGAGCAAGCTAAAGTGAAGAAGGTTAGTGCGTGCTTTGCATATTTTTAGTTTTCCTAAATGTAACTACCTTAATTATATTGTATATTCCTATAAATCTGATCTTGTACCCGAATGAGAGAGTTAGATAGGCTAGGTAGTATTTCGTTGGTTTCATTGCTTGGTGGTAGGTCCTACCTGTAACTGTTGGGAATAAAGTTGAACTGTCAAAAATACTGACTTTATATTTCACAACTGTGTAAATAATTCACTATTGAAATGTTACTGTCAAGTGTATGCTACTTAAGTGTCACAAGAAAGGAATATGAAAATTCATCCATTTTAACTCACCTAATTTATTTTTGCTCTTATTTATAACTGTTCAGTATTTTTCCTTATATGCTTCCAGTCTTAAGTGGCAAATTGAGAAGGAGGATTATAAGAATGGTAATCGCCTTCTTTCTTCTCCAAGGCTCTTCAACAAAAAAATATTGAAGGAGCAAAGATCTATGCAGAAAATGCAATCAGAAAGAAGAACGAAGGACTGAATTGGTTACGAACAGCTTCCCGGGTGGATGCTGTAGCATCGAAAGTGCAAACGGCAGTTACGATGAAAGGGGTATGAAATAACTGCTGGTTTTCTCATAGAACTTCATTACTGTACTCCATATACTGGATTTGATACCGTTAAGAATATGCTGCTGGGACTTGGCATGCATAGGGTAGTTGCCACGCTTTCTTGCCTCTTTGCCCCTCAATTACACAAATCTTCTATTCAAGGCAATTGTTCTTGAGTTGACTTCAAGATGAAATTGTCCTTTGTTTTACTAAACCTTATTTCACAATGCAAGGACTGCTAGGCTAGTAATCCTCATGTTTTGAGCAGCAGCAGTGCTATGATAATATGTCTTAGAAAGTTAGTGAAGTAAAAGGTCAAGAGGAAGCGCAAGATCCTTCAAGGTAGTTATTGAGGTGGAGATAAACTGTGTACAGTGGTATGCATTTATAAATTTGTTGAAGGTGCAGTAATGTTGCTGTGTTGTCTCCAGTATGTATCACAGATTCTAGATTCCTTGTGACATTGGGTATAGCGGGTGTATATTTAATTGTGGAAAAGTTAAAGCCAATGATGTGTGCACAAAGGCTAAGTAGATAAAATGGATCCTGGGATGTGTATGGTATGCTGAGGAATTAGTAATCAAGGCCAAGGTAACAATCTATATTTCATACGTGAGATGGATCAACCTTTTGACAGATTTAAGACTTATTTTCCACTTTCATCTCTAGGTTACGAAGAATATGGCACGCGTAACACAAGGATTGGATAAGGCACTGAAATCCATGGACTTGCAAAAAATTTCAGCTGTAATGGACAAATTTGAGCAGCAGGTTCAGAACCTTGATGTGCACACTTCAGTAAGTACTTTAGTGGATGACAAATCTGAAATTTGCATGCATCTTTTTGGATCTTCTACTATTATTTATTTTCTTCTATAAATGTTTTAGTTCATTGTAAATAGACAGTTGGAATGGTTCTTATTGTTTCCCTTGTGTTTTCTGCCTGTATTTTTAAGTACAAGTTGTTGTTTAATTTATTACTACCTGTTACTAACTGGGACATTTTGTACTTGCAGGTGATGGAGGACTCAATGAGTTCTGCAATGACATTGACCACTCCTCAAGAACAAGTGGATAGTCTCATAATGCAGATAGCAGAGGAGAATGGTCTTGAGGTCATGGACCAACTAAACCAACTTCCAGAAGGTGCATCATCCCTTGGTGAATCCTCTGTACGTGAACAGGATAAGGAAGACCAGCTTTCAAAAAGGTGGGAGATGTGTGACTCTTGCATTTTAAACAGTTTTAATATAACATTAAAACATATCATAGACTTTAAACCTTACTGGACATGAGAGAACTAATGGAAACATCTTATTTAAGTTAGCTTGAATAAGCTTGTCTCGCCATTTACAACAGCACTGTGAAGTGCATATTATAATCGAACTAACAACTTTGCTATTTCTTGCCACAGTCCATTGAGAAGTCTTAGCTGTAGTTGGAATGTTTAATGGATTTGTCAATGAAATGTGTGTAATGATTTGAGAAGGCTCAAATTTCATCTTGTAGCTTTGCAATTTCTGGTTTATTAACTCTTCTGTTAATCATTTTGTTAAAAGTGAATTTTTAAAGTTTCCCCAAGTGCTTCCCATAAAATGATCAGACTCCACCTCCCATCCCTTTCAACCTCCATCATGGTTTCCTCTTCTATTTCCTGTCCACACCAATTTCCATTTATTCAAAGGCCTTTTGCCTTTTCTTATCTGCTGTCTTGTACCCACTGTCTGATATTAATACGACTGTCATAGTTTTAAAAAAAACGGTCCTGAAAACAATCAGTCCAAAATCTCCCCTGCTTCCACAGTCAAGTCTTAAGGACTGAAAATACAAGTCTGTTTTTAAAGCACAGTAAAATTCAAATTCTTCATTAATTTTGCTCTGTGTTTGGCTTCTTTTAAAAATTCATTAAAGTATAAATGGCTTCAGAGATTGGAATATGGGCTCTGGTAGATAAGTTGCCATGGCAGTTACCTACCAAACTTGTTTAAATTTAAACAATCATTTGGTTGGTCAAGGCACTGTCCTGAGTAGTAAACAAGACAATGGTTGCCACCTTTTGGTTAAGTTGAAAAGGGCACAATGCATTTATGTTACTTCTGTCTGCAAAATGAAGGGCCATATGTATTAGTGTATATAACTTTGTGTGTGCCAATGACAATCTTCACTTAGTATAACTTTGGAATGGATGTAGGTTTGCTCGATGAGCTGGAAGGTTACCAAGCAAAACTTTTGTTATTTACAAAATACAGTGCAAGGGCTGTAACAAACACTACATTAGATAAACAGGCAGAGAAGTAGCCAACAGGATACATGAACATCAACTAGCCACAAAATGACTTGGCCCTCTCTCACTAGTATCCTTACATACAGATAAGGAAGGACACCATTTCGACTGGGATAACACATCCACCGTAGGACAAGCCAAATAGACACATGCACGAGAATTCCTAGAAGCGTGGCATTCCAACCAGAACTCTATATCAACAAGCACACTGAGTTGGACCCCATCTACCACCACCTGAGAAAAAGAACAGGAAATGACATCACACAGGAAATGATAACACCAAGCCAAAGAAACCCAAACATATATGTAGAAAGCAGGAATTATCAACAGTGCTCCGCCCAGAGGCCCAGATGTTACATAGTAGGGTAATGAAACATCTGGAAATGAACCTTCCAGCTCAGTGAGCAAACCTACATCCAGAACCTCAAACTCACTAAATGCTCGGTAATATTTAGCAAAAACATCCAAATTTAGAAGCAAAAGTAAACCACTTAGCCATATAACAACATCTTTGCTAATCCGAGAACACTATCTTATCTTCTCTTCTAATTTAAATAACCATTCATTGCCTTGCCGCTCAAAGATCTGTATACCACTGCCTTAACATTATACATAGTCTCTGCTTCATCTGTTTGTAAACAGTCATTGCTAGTTCCAGATTCTCCCACAAGGGGGAATAGCCTTTTCAGATCCATCCTGTCAAGACCTCCCAGGATTTTGTATGTTTTCCATCATGATGCCATTTTCTTTTCTAAACTCAACCCTATCCTGTTCAATCTTTCCTCATAAGACAGCCTATTCCAGGTATTAGTCTAATACATCTTCAATGAACTGCTTCCAACACATTTACATCCTTAAATAAGGAAATCCAAACTATACAGTACATGAGATGTGGTGTCACCAATATCTTGAATAACTGAAGCATAATCTGTCTGCACTCTATTCCATTCCTCTCTCAATAAATAATATTCTATTAGCTTTCCAAATCACTTGCTGTACCTGCATTCTAATATTTTATGATTCGTGTACCAGAATACAGAGAGCCTTCTACACCTCAAAGCACTGCAACTTCCTTACCATTTGGATAATATGCTTTTTGTTTTGCCAATATGTATAACTCATCTTCCCACAATATACTTCATTTGACTGAGCCTTTTCATTTGTGGAACTCTTCTAAATCCCTTTGTAGTGTCCATATGTTACCTTCTCTTCCGACCCATCTTTTGTCATCTATATATTTAACAACTGGACTTTGGTCTCTTTCAAGTCATTTACATTTTTGTGGCAATCATTTGTTATACCTTGCCAACCAGAATATCATGCACTTGTGCACACTTGCTGCTTCCTGTTAGTTATCAGATGTTCAATCCATGTCAATATACTACCACCTCATGTTTTTATTGTCCACAATGTCATTTGTGGTATCTTGAGTGTGGTCCAATTGTGCAATTGTATCTACTGTCAGATACTATATTCTGTACTTTATTTGCTTCACTAAAATGATTAACGACATAGTAATGTACCTTATCCTGTGGGGAAAAAAGAACAAATTTATTTATCGTAGCCTATAATTCAAACTTTGCAATTTTAAAATGTTTAAACAATGTGTATACATAATTTTGTTTTTCTGGTCCTCTTGTGACTTTTCAATGTTCTTTACCAGGTTGGCTGCTCTAAGGAATTGAAAGAGGAGTTGGCTTCTAATCCCAACTGATGGACTGTGTATGATCCTGCGTGACTTTTGTACAATATGTATAATGGCCAAAAACGTTTACTTTCATTATACATACATTAGAATGATTAGCTACTTTCACTTTTAAACTCTTATAAAAGCTAGTCTGAATTTTTAAAAAAAGTATATTAAAGGGTTAACTATCGATTCTCATAGTCATGACTGTTATCACTGAATGTAAAGTAAACCTTTTCTGACAGACAGCCCCTTTATCCTTTTACATTATTATGTATACACACAAACTGATTTTGTAAGCTTCAGAACCATACTGATAGACTGTGTATACTTGTCTTAATTCTGAGACCAACTTGGTTTGGCTGATGTTGGGGCAATGTGCAGGATCAGTGACCATCTGAAGTTTTATTGATTTTTTTTTGAGAATTGGGAAGGATTATGTTTATCAGAGTATTGATTTACAGAATTTGCATGTGTCTAGCTGGATGGGATGTAAAGAAAACATTTGCTATGTGAGGATGAAATATTCTTCTATGTGTACCTTTTTGAAGTGAACGCGACCTGCAAAGTTTGTAAACTTTTCCTGTAGGCTGCCATTTTCAGTAAATGCTGATTTTTGTGCAACAAGCAATTGGGTCAAAACAGGAGGAGACGAAATCTATTTTTCTTTTCTACAGTTGACAATAGAGTTGTGGCATACTTTAGCCATGCATGTTTTTGGTTTATATACACTTGGACAACCAATTTATTGTCTTCTGTGAGTGGACCTCACGCCTCTAATATTTATGAAATGGATTTATTTCCTTTGCTCTGCCAACCAAGCAAGGATAAAGTTAGAACTATATAGGCAGCTAAGAATTTGAAACAATCTGGCCTTATTTAAAAAGTGCCTCATGTGTGCCCTGTTTTTTCTTAAAATGATGTAATTATTACTTTGCAGAAATATTGGTTATGCGACTACTCTGAATTCAGTAAGCAGTCAATTGTAACCTCAAATAGTTGGTGCATCCTCACTGTGGAATACAAAACAATATGCAAAATTTATTTGTGTATACCTTTCAAATCTTACCTTGAACATATGCAGTTCAGACTTGGTAGAGTTAGATCATTGAGTGGGAGAAAGAAGAATAGGACATATAATCGTGAATTGTCAAAATGGTCATTCTGGATGTTCATGACAATAAGACCAGAATCACAAGTTTTGTAATAGTGTCTTTGGAGTTTGCCTACAGAAGTTAAACTTTCTGGAAATGTTTATTGTCCTGTGGAAGTTGCACATTATCTGGTTAAAATACTTCACTTTGACATGTAAAATCTTGTCATAAATGCTTAACAATTGTTTAATTTAAGGTGTAGCTTTGATTTTAAGCTATAGCCAATTTCAGCAGGTGGCCTAAATTCATCCAGTTGTGCTTTAACTATTTCAGCAACCTTTAGATTATAACATAATTAAATTGAAATGCATCCAAATCAATTTCAACACAATTTTTGTCTTATTATTGAAAATAGCAACATTGAGTATTAAAATTATCACTCTTTCTGGAATTCAGTGGTCTAACAAAATTTTAAGCAAGAACTCTATGCTAAGGAAGTGCACTCTGCATTCAGGTATGATTCCTTATCCAAAGCAGGATGCCGTTTTGAAAATTTTAAGTGGTTAAAACGATCAGGAAATTTGCTCTGCTTAATTACCAAACCCACTTAAAAACAGATTAATATTTCCAATAGTGACACTAAAGTTGCTGCTCAGGTGCTAAAACATTGCCCCATCACTTAATATATAATTAATGCCTTTAAATTATTTTCTTACAACCTTCTTGCAGTGGTGCCTGAATGCTAGCATAAACTAAAATATTCACAGACATTGAAGGTTAGAGCTGCATGCTGAAAAGCATTTTAAGCTAGAATACCTAACTCTAAAAATTGTTCTAAGAATACGGAAAAGCTGAAATCCATGAAATTTAAAAAAATACTGAAAATACTCAGTTCGGGTAGCATCAGTGGAGAATTAGAGCTGCCGAGAGGTCAGTGACCTAAAATATTGACACTTTTGCTTTACAGATGGCTAATTACTATCTAGCATTTTCTGTTTTTACTTCAGATTTTCAGGATCTTGCAATATTTTGTTTGTGTATGCTTTCATTCATTCATTGTATTTTAAATGTATAATGGTAATGACAGTAAGCTTGCTGCTTAGATTTTTCCGAACACTTGAGTAGGTGCCTGGTAATATTTTATATTCTTTTGAAATAAATATTTTCTGTTGCTATACTGTGTGATTGATTTTAATGTTTATTTTAGTTGGGCTGTGATTTTTGTTTGGTAATTTGATTATTTATATCCAGATTAATGTTGAAGTTATTTTCAGACATAGTTTTAATCTGTTCATATTTTGAAATAAAGAATTTTAAATTCTGAAATTTCCTGTTTTTATTAGAAGGAATGGAGATTGTGATGCAAAAAGAACACGTATTGTAAAAGGTAACAACATAATATCATGGACAGAGTATTGATTCTTAAACAAGGAACAGTGAAGATGGATGGATTATTTTTGGTGAGGCAAACTGTAATGGAGTGCCACAAGTTCAGTGTGGCATCAGCTGTTTACTATCTATATCAATCATTTGGATCAGAGTCCAACATGGTAACTTGAAACTAAGATGGGGAATTAAGTTGACTAGAGGTAAAGAGTTTACAAAAGGACAAAGACCAGTTCAGTGATTGGGCAAAAGATTGTCAGATGACAGTATTCTGCTGAAAAATGTGAATTTGTCTACTTTGGCAGAAAGAATAGTAAAATTACTTTTGAATAGGAGGAAATTACTCTACAAAGAGACAAGAGTCTCAAGAGATTAGTTTGTAAGTACATCAAGTATTTAGGAACACTGAGGTTTATTTCAAGGGCAATAGAATACAAAGGTTAGGGAATCTTTGCTATACAAAGCAGTGGTGAAGTCACATTTGGAGACTGCCAATAATTTTATCATTATTTGATAAAGGATATAAATATTTCAGATAGTTCATTGATCTTGTTCTATTAATCAAGGGCTTAGTTATGAAGAATTGAAAAGGTTTGATCCATCTAACTCTATTTCCCTCCGTTGCCATCATGTTATTTTGGTTTGCAGTGCTTTTTAATATCTCTCCACCTCTACCCTACATTCATTTAGAATTCTATGATTCAGGGAGGGTTATGGGACAAAAGACAGGCAAGTGGAGTTGAGATTACAGTATAATGAGATCTGTGCTATGATTTTATATCAAAGTGGTGCTGGAAAAGTACAGCAGGTCAGGCAGTATCCGAGGAGCAGGAAAATCAACGGTTCAGGCAAAAGCCCATCATCAGGAATAGAGGAATAGAGCTTTATTCCTGATGAAGGGCTTTTGCCTGAAATGTCACTCTTCCTGCTCCTCGGATGCTGCCTGACCTGCTTTGCTTTTCCAGCAACACTCTGATCTAAACTCTGGATTCCAGCATCTGCAGTCCTCACTTTAGCCCTCTGTGCTATAATTGAAGGTCCAAGTCCCAACTGTTTACTCCAGCTAATGTCAGCATCCTGCCACTAGGTGGTGCACATGTAGCATTCTTGGATAGCTTCAATTAATTTTGACCATGACGATCTAAGCATCATAAAAGATAATTGATTAAAAGAGCAATTTGCAGTACAGCCAGTGCATGTATTGCTGAATAAAAGCTTGAAATTTGGTTGAGTTATTTTGCCAAGTTTGTTTTTCCATGTCACTCATTCTGTTTCATAAGTCTACACTTCATGTAATTGTTTCTTATGATTCAAGATGGTGACTCAAATTTTTATTCTGTGCTTCAAGTATCTCTTGGATTGCATTGCGGGATGAGCATTCTTCATATCTGTTTTAACAGGCTATGTGGCTATGAGATGGGACATATCAAAGTGATCAAAGTTTACTAAAAAAAGTTACACGATATAAAATGGGAATGGGGTGTGTTAGATATTCACAGTGAAATACTAATTGCAGGAATTTCTTACATCCTACAAATCAAAATATAAAGAATTACACTTGGCACATTCAAGCAAAAGCGAAGTGTTATATTTTAATTTCTCATGTTACATTTAACATTAATGTTGTGTGATTTGGCTTGACTCCATTTGATCCCCCATTAATTGTCCTTGCAGATAATGGTGAGATGCTGCCTTGAACTTTAGTCCCTTTTTCGTAATTTTCTTGTTGGATGTCAATAGTGCCACCTTCCCAACATTTATTGCGTATTCCACCTTTCCCTTGAGAAGGTGGTAGTGAGCTCCCTTCTTGAACTGCTGCAGTCTATTTGCTGTAGATAGACCCACAATGGCCTTGGGGAGGGAATTCCATGATTTTAATCCGGTGAGTGGCTTGGATGGGAACTTGCAGGTGATGTGTTCCCATCCATCTGCTGGTCGTGAATTTGGAAGGTGCTGACTCAGGATCTTTGGTGAATTTCTGCAGTGTATCTTGTAGATAGTCGTATCAGCAGTGTGTATTGAGCGAATGTAGTGGATGGAGTGGATATTTGTAGATGTCTTGCGCATGTGGCTGCTTTGTCCTTGATGTCAGACTTCGAGTGTTCGAGTTGCACTCATTCAGGCAAGAGGGAATTATTCCATCACACTCCTGACTTGTACCTTGTAGATGGTGAACACGCTTTGGTGATTCAGGAAATGCGTTACTTGCCACAGTACCCCTAATCTCTTATAGTAGTTGTGATTAAGTGGCAAATCCAATTGAATTTCTGGTTAATGGTAAGTTTCCAGGATGTTAATACTGGGGGATTCAATGATGGTGGCACCAATGAATACCAAGGGGCAGTGGTTAGCTTATCTCTAATTGGAGTGGTCATTGGCTGGCATTTATGTAGCATGGATAATACTTGCCACTTGTCAGCCCAAGCCTGGATTTGACCATGCATAACTTCAGTTCTAAGGAGTTGTGCATGGTGATGAATATTCTGCAATATTCAGTGAACATTCCCACTTCTGACCTTATAATGGGGGAAGCTCATTGATGAAGTAGTTGAAGACTGGGCTGAGGTCACTCCCTTGAGGAACTCCTATGAAGATATCCCGTAACTAAGATAACTGACCAGCAACAATTATAGCTATTCTCCTATATGGCAGGAATGACTCTAATCAGTAGAGACTTTTCTCCTTATTCCCTTTGAATCTAGTTTTGCAAGGGGTCCTTGATGCCACGCTCACTCTACTGTGGGCTTGATATCAAAGGCTATCACACTCCCCTCCCCATGTTTGAACCAAGCCTGACCAATGAGGTCGAGCTATAAATGGCCTTTGCAGAACCGAAACAGGGTGAGCAGCGTGTTCCTAAACAAGTGCTGTTTGATAGCACTGGGGATGACATCATCCACCACTTTGCTGTTGATTGCGAGTAAACTGACGGGGTTCTAATTGGCTGAGTTGGATTTGTCCCGGGTTGTTGTTTTTTTGTGCACAGGACATAGATGGACAAGTTTACACATTGTTGGGTAAATGCCAGTGTTATAGTTGTATTGGAACAACTTGGTTTGGGGTGCAGCAAGTCTTGGAACACAAGTCTTCAGTACTACTGCCAGAATGTTGTTGGGACCATTAGCCTTTGCAGTATCCAGTGCCTGCTTTTCTTGGTAACGTGTGGAGTAAATCAAATTGGCTTGAAAATTGGAGGAGTCTGAGATGAATCATCCACATCCAGCATTTCTGGCTGAGGCTTGTTGCAAATGCTTCAGCCTTCTCTTTAGCACTGATGTGGATGCATAGAGAATGGGGATCTTTGTGGAGCTTCCTCCTCTAGTGAGTTATTTAATTGTCCTCCATCATTCATGGCTGAATGTTTCAGGTTTGTAGACCTTCGATCTCATCTGTTGGTTGTGGAATCCCTTGACTCTGCCTGATCGCTTGCTGCTGGTACTGTTTATCACGCAAAGAAGCTTGTTTGGTACCTTCACCAAGTGTGATTATAGACATACCCACAATGCTGTGAGGAAGGAGATTTTCAGGGTTTTGATCCAATGACAATGAATGAACAGTGATTATAGTTTCAGGTCAAGATGGCATGTAGATTGAAGGAAGCTTGCAGATGTTGGTGTTCTTGTGTACCTGCTACCCATGTCCTAGATATTGGAAGTAAAGAGTTTAGAAGGTGCTATCAATCTTGTGGGTAATATACAATGCTGCCAGTGTGCACTGTTAGTGAAGTGAATGTTTCAGAAAGTGATCTAGAGATGTTTAAATGGATTGCTTTGAGAAAGTCAAACTTCTTAAATGTTGTAACTATATTCACCAAGAGAGACGATTCAATCATACTCCCAACTTGTGCTTTGCAGGTAATGAACAGGTTTTGGGAACTAGGAGATGATTGGTTTGTCTCAGAATTGAAAATGTGTTGCTGAAAAAGCGCAGCAGGTCAGGCAGCATCCAGGGAACTGCGCATTTTCAGCTCTGATCTCCAGCATCTGCAGACCTCACTTTCTCCTTGTCTCAGAATTGCCAGCCTGTTGTTGCTATAGTATTTATATAGCTGATCCAGTCCAGTTTAGTCTTTTTCCAACTCTTTCACCTGACGAGCATTTGTTACCCATCCCTAGGTACCCTCGCAAAAGGTACTGCAGTAGTCTGGTGATAACCCCACATTGATAGTGGGGAATTCCGTAATGGTAATGCCTTTAAATGTGAAAGGGAGATGATCACTTTGGAATTTGTGTGACACAAGTTTTCTTGCCTGCTGTCAGATCAAGTCATAATGTTGTCTACTTTTGCTGCCTGTGGACAGTATCTGAAGGGTTATGAATGGTACTAAATATTATGCAATTATCATGAAAGTTATGATTTTCTCTCCAGAAAGTCAGAAATGAAGCAGTGACACTGTCCTGCGTTTTGTGGGTAGGACATGTTTGTTCAGTTTTTCCACATTGCTGAATAGATGCTGGTGTTGCTGTCCCAGACGGGGCTAATTTTGGAGCACAAGTCTTCAGTACTACAGGTTGGATGTCGTCAGGGCCTGTAGTCTTGAATTGAGACTGTATTTGTGATATTGGGAACCCCAGGAGGCAGCCAAGATGGGTCATATATTTGTTCCTTGCTGAAGATGGATGCAAATACTTCAGTTTTGTCTTTTTCACTGATGGACTGGGCTTACCCATCACTGAGGATGGGAATACTTGTAAAGCTGCCGCCTCCTGTAAATTGTTTAAATATCCTCCTCTATTCACAGTTGGACTATCGGATTTTGATCTGATCCATTAGTTGTGGGATCTCTTGGCTCTACCTAATGAATGCTGTTTCCACTATTTAGCACATAAGAAGTCCTATGTTGCAGCTTCACAAGATTGACAGATTATGTATGGCTGGTGCTGTTCTTGGCATACATTCCTGCACCCTTCATTGAACTAAGGTTCAGCCTTTGCATTGTTGGCAATGGTAGAGTGGGGACTATGCCAGGCCATGACAAACTCTAATTAAACCTAATTCTGCTGGTGCTGGTGGCCCACAGTAACTCGTGGATGCCTAGTTATGCGAAGTTAAATCTGTTGTAAATCTACCATTTAGCCCAGTGGTAATGCCACACAATATGGTGGAGCTTTCCTAAAAAGAGTCATAAAGGTGTACAGCAGGAAACAGACCCTTCGTTCCAACCCGTCATTGCCGACCAGATATCCCAACTCAATCTAGTCCCAATTGCCAGCACCCAGCCCATATCCCTCCAAACCCTTCCTATTCATATACCCACCCAAATGCCTCTTAAATGTTGCAATTGTACCAGCTCCACCACTTCCTCTGGCAGCTCATTCCATACAAGTACCACCATCTGCGTGAAAAAGTTGCCCCATAGGTCTCTTTTATTTAGGTTTACCTATGCCCTCTAGTTCTGGACTCCCCTCACACCAGAGCAAAGACTTTGTCTATTTACCCCATCCATGCTCCTCATAATTTTGTAAATCTCTATAAGGTCACCCCTCAGCCTCTGACGCTCCAGGGAAAACAGCCCCAGCCTGTTCAGCCTCTCCCTGTGGCTCAGATCCTCCAACCCTGACAACATCCTTGTAAATCTTTTCTGAACCCTTTCAAGTTTCACAACATCTTTCTGATAGGAAGGAGACCAGAATTGCATGCAATATTCCAACCGTGGCCTAACCAATGTCCTGTACAGCCGCAACATGACCTGCCAACTCCTGTACTCAATATTCTGACCAATAAAGGAAAGCATACCAAACGCCTCCTTCACTATCCTATCTACCTGCGACTCCACTTTCAAGGAGCTATGAACCTGCACTCCAAGGTCTCTTTGTTCAGCAACATCCCTCAGACCTTACCATTAAGTGTATAAGTCCTGCTAAGATTTTCGTTCCCAAAATGCAGACCCTTGCATTTATCTGAATTAAACTCCATCTGCCACTTCTCAGCCCATTGGCCCATCTGGTCAGGATCCTGTTGTAATGTGAGGTAACCTTCTTCACTGTCCACTCCACTCCCAGTTTTGGTGTCATCTTCAAACTTACTAACTGTGTACCTCTTATGTTCATATCCAAATCATTTATGTAAATGACAAAAAGTAGAGGACCAAGTACCGATCCTTGTGGCACTCCACTGGTCACAGGCCTCCAGTCTGAAAAACAACCCTTCACCACCTCCCTCTGTCTTCTATCTTTGAGCCAGTTCTGCATCCAAATGGCTAATTCCTCCCTGGAATCCGTGAGATCGAACCTTGCTCACCAGTTTCCCATGGGGAATCTTGTCGAACACCTTACTGAAGTCCATATGGATCACATCTATCACTCTGCCCTCATCAATCCTCTTCATTACTTGTTCAAAAAACTGAATCAAGTTTGTGAGACATGATTTCCCAAGCACAAAGCCATGTTGACTATCACTAATCAGTCTTCGCCTTTCCAAATACATGTACATTCTGTCCCTCAGGATTCCCACCAACAACTTGCCCACCACTGACATCAGGTTCACTGGTCTATAGTTCCCTGGCTTGCCCTTACCACTCTTCTTAAACAGTAGCACCACATTAGCCAACCTCTAATCTTCTGGCACCTCACCTGTGACTACTGATGATATAAATATCTCAGCAAGAGGCTCAGCAATCACTTCCCTAGCTTCTCACACACTGGCCATACCTATATATACTGTCATGAACAGATGTGTCTTCGACAAGTAAATTAGTGAGAATGAGGTCTCATAGATTTTGTCCGCTTGTTGATCCCTTACCACCTGCCATTTGAAAGTCTGGCAGATTTGTCCTTCAGTGTTCAGATAGTAGAAGTCTGCCCACACAGAGTGCATTCAGTGCCCTTGCCACATTCAGTGCTTGCTGCAAGCCATGTTCAATAGATAAGGTACTAATTCTTCAACTGTGGGTGGTATATGGTAAATAATAGGTAGAGGTTTCCCAGTCCATGTTTAAACTGATGTTTTGACATTTCATGGGGTATGGAGTTACTGTTGATGTCTACCAGGACAACTTATTCCTGAATCCATGCAACTGTAATTCTGAAAGTGGGGCACGACATGGCTGATTATAATTTCATGGAACCTTTGCCGAAACCAACTTTTAACTCTATCTAGACTTTAATTAGCTGATTTGAATTTAATTTCCACCAACTGCACAGGTTAACCTGTTACCTCAAGTTTTAGTCTGGGCCCAGTGATCACCAGACTAGTGACCTTACCACTAGACCATTACCTCAGAAAGGAATTATGTTTTCGCATTACAATTACATCATTACTGACCAAATGCACATAGTGCTGCAAAGTTTATCAAGTCCTCTATCAGTTTATTGTTAAAGAAAGCGTATTCTCTCTCTCTCAGAATTTAAACATTTTAAATCCCTCCACACTGACTCATTTCTTTTAGCTTTTTCATTTTATACTCTGTAACTGCAGTATGAGATGTAATTTATTGAAGATCAATTTTATAGATAGCTCAGTATTAAAATAATTTTAAAGCAACAATCGTCCTTTTTATTGTTTCAATAACTAGTGTGTTAACAGTCCAGTCTGAAATCTATGGCAATGAATCACTAATTATTGTCCCCTCTGACAATACTTTGTTAGGCCAACGAACAAAGTGATCTATACTCTGACACATTAGAAGTTGTAAAATATTGATGAGTTAGAATGCAGTGAATATTTCAATCAAGTTGATATTTGTTTCTAAATATTGCTTTTATTGAGTTTTGTGATTAATTTACGATATAAAGAATAGAAAATTATGTATGATTTATTTACAGGTAACATACACCCTCTCATATCTATAGTGTGATGTATGATCAATATGATACCAGTAATGTCACTGAAATAAACATGACAGTTTAAATAGAGTGAGAGTGTGAGAGTGCCCTCCTTACTTCTAATATTCAGATTCAAGCTTAGAAAATCCATGGGCCATCCAGTGAAAAACTAACTAATACTTTAATCCCATTTTGTAACAATCAACTCAAGTGTTTATTCACCTCTAACACAGTTGGAAGTCAGATGACCAATCTGGCTCAGTTAAAATTGTTTTTTTTCAGTCAAGTGCTTAATAGAGTGAGGAAAAATAAATTTGATGAGACAGCAATTTTGAGTTTTATTCTAATTCTTGTTTCACAGAAAGATCAGCATTTTGTTGATACAAGCTAAAAAGGGAGACAGTAAACTAATTATTCAGATTTTCAAAACATCAGTTTAGATGTGGGCTGGGAGACTGGTTTACTTCCAATCCCATATTATTAGTTAATACTGAGACTTCATAAAACTTTAGAGACTGAAATTTCAGATAAAATAAAGTAATACTTTGAAAATGTCCAAACTATCAATTTCCTTGAATCATACAATGTTCGGTTTACAGCACAGATAGAGTCATTCTACTTTTTCAAAATGGCCAGCAAGTTGCCATCCAGATTAATTTCACTTTTCAGCTTTTCATTTGTGGTTTTGAAGGTTCCAGTACTTCAAGTGTACAGCCAAATACGTTTTAAATCTGGTGAATGATTCTGCACTTAACATACTTTCAGGTAGTGAGTTCCAAATGCCCACCATCCTTTTGTAGAAAAGAATTTCTTATCAAATTTTTCTTCCCTTAATTTGTGTCCTTAGTTATGGACCCTGCTCCTTGAGGAATTTTGCCACCCCACTCCTCTCACACCCTCAATTTTATACACTCCAGTTAAGTCTCCCTCGGTCCAAACAAAACAATCCTGTACCTATCCAGTCTTTGCTCATAAATAGTATTCGCCAGTCCAGGCAGCATTCTCCTCTATCTCTTCTGCACACTTTCTGGTGCAATGATGTCATTCTTACACTACGGTGATCAAAATTTCAAACTGTGACCTAATTGGTATTGTGTGGTTCCAGATGAATCTCTTGGTTCTTATTTTCTGCCTCAGCTCTTCCAGCACCACTAATCCACTATCAACTTGGTGGCAACTTTCAGGGATCTGTATACATGGACTACAAGATCCCTCTGCACATCCACACTACCAAGAACCTTTCCAGTGACCCCGTATTCTGACTTCCCGTTATTCTTCCCAAAGTAAATCACCTCACATTTATCTGCATTGAACTCCATTTGCCACCTCTCCGTTCAATGTTGCAGTTTATCCAAGTCTTCCTGTAACATTCTTCCACACTGTCCACTACTCCATTGACTTTAGCTACATCTGCAAAATTACTAACCCATCCACCTATGCCTGCGTCTAAGTCATTTATAAAAATGACAAACAGCAGTGGTCCCAGAACAAATCCTTGTGCAACACCATTAGTAACCAGACTCCAGGCTGAGAGTAACAACTTCTTGTTATGTCCTCAAAGATTTCAACAGTGTTTGTCAAACATGATATTTGCATAACAAATGTGTGCTTACAAGTTTTGATTCATTTATATCATTCTAAATGAAGATATTTCCTGTCCCTCAGAATTTTTCCAGTTATTTTGCCATCATCAAAGTTATGACTGGGCTACTTGGCCTATCCTTTCCTGAACAAATGTACAAAACTAGCTGTTTACAAGTCCTCTGGCACCATATAACTCAGAGAGGATTGAAGGACCCTATTCCATTTTTTGCTCTTCTGTTGCATCTGTTCCAACAATACTTTCTTTCACAATAATTCTGACATGCCTTCCTTTATCCTTAAATTTCTGTCTGGGAAACAGGCCTTTTAGTTCAATCCATTCATTTTCCAAATATCTGCTCTCATCACTACTTCTCCCTCCCAGAACCATAATAGGAATCACCCTTCCTCTCCAAGCCATGGCACAAGCCTTGGAAAAACAAAGACTAGAGAAAAGAATCACTGGATTTTAACACGCCAGCAACTGGTATTTTCAGTTCTGTAATCCGAGTCACTGGTTAAGTCAACCAGTAACATCACAATAGTAATGTTGTTGTGGTGGACAGTTCAAAGTGCTATCCTTTGTAATACATAAAGCAAGGGTTTGACATGTATCAATCTTCATTGCTTTAGGTTTCAATTGGTGGACGGTTCTGATCAGTCACTGCTGAGGGTCATAAGCGCCAGTGCACCAGAGAAACTGGTGAGCTCTTCTGATTTTTTGCAATAAGCAATGGCACACCAACAATCAGAAACAGAATAATTCTATCTCTTTCAGTCACTGAGATAAGTTTAGGCAGCAATGTGCCCATCAGCAAGCGATTGCAACATATTTCCGTTAACATTTAGAGCCAGTTTTATACAAAAACACTGGGAGGGAAATTGAACATGTGACACTTTTGGTAATGTGGAGAAGACAGAAGGTCCCTGTAGTACCTCCACAAGGCCTTCTAACCCATAGAATCCCTACGATGAGGAAGAAGACCGTTCGGCCAAATAAATCCATACTGCGCCAATCCCTTAGAGCCAGCATTTCCCATGACCGATCCACCAATTCCCACATCTTTAGATTGTGGGAAGAAACTGGAGCACTCAAGAAGGGAACCCACTCAAACGCAGAGAGAATGTCCAAACTCCAGACGCACACACGCACCTCGCACTGTGAAGTAGCAGTGCTAGCCACCTACCCACCCCCTCCAGCCAATCATTCTGACGCACATTGCAAGATTGTTACAACCCCGGACAGTCACTTACAACAAATGCATGTACAGGATCACCTCTTCGAAATAAGGCTTAAACAAAAAATGTGGCAGAAAAAAAAGACCGATCCTACTTGAACAATAATCTGGGGGCAGAAAGCAACAACTTTCTGTGTTGTTGCAACACAGCAACACTGTGCAATGACGTATGTTTTGACTTTGACTTTTCCTTTAGATGAGGTCAGCAGGTCAGTGAGCGAAAGCGGAACCCTCTCCCGGTTTGGCCAGCTGTACAGAAAGGAACAGAGACAGGCGGAGAATAGATTAGTCAAGGGCAGGCGTTGGACGGGCATGGTTAGCTGCCTGTGCTGCTGTGACCATGCAATCACTGTTCAGAGGAAATAAAAGGGAATATCCAGAGCCAGTCAAAGCAGAAATTCAAGGTGAGAAAGTATAGTTTATTACTGTGTAACCGGTCTGCGACTCAGTTTAGTGTTAACTACGCCTACGTATCCAAAACCTCGGCGTCTTTAAGAAAACAACAAATCAGGCAGCGGCAATGATACCGTCTTCTCTATCAATTTGCCAGTCTGAGAAAGTGTTTGATCAGGTGGTGAAATATTTGTCCTAGTGTTCGCTTGTCGAAGCAGCGGAACCTGCAGCTTTCTGGAAAGTCATTTGCAAAACTGGGCAGTGGGAGCCGCCTCTCTGTGAACCTGCCGAGCTCCGGTAGTGCTGAGGGCTGCAAGCTGTACGGGCAGGATCCCGCACCAGGGGCCGACCGCAGCTAGAAGAGGGAATTGCGCTTTTCCTCACTTGGGTCTAATTCACCCAGCACAAACGGAAATTGCTGGGTGAAACTGCATGATTAACATGCACATTGAAGAAGTTGGTCTCAGTTCCCTGTCAATACGCATTTTTAAAAAAAAAATAAGCCTGTAGATTCATCCTGAAAACACAATTATTCGGGTACTGACGCAAAGATTCTGTGCAATCTTATTATGAAAATATGCACGAATTTTGTCCTTTTTGCCTTAGTGGCGACATAGTGGCTCAGTGGTTAGCATGGCGCCAGGGACCCAAGTTCGATTCCAGACTCGGGTGTGGAATTTGCACATTCTTCCTGTGTCTGTGTAGACTTTCCTCGATATGCTCCAGTTTCTTCCCATAGTCCAAAGATTTGCAGGTTAGGTGGATTAGCCGTGCTAAACTGCCCACAGTGCTCAGGGATGTGTAAGCGCGGTGGATTAGCAGGGTTACAGGGATATGGTTGGGAGGTGTTTTGGGTGGGATGCTTTCAGAGGGTCGATGTTCACATGAGGGGCTGAATGGCCTGTTTCCTCAGTGTGGGGCTTCTATGGTCGTATCTTGGACAAACAAACGAATGTGTGAGATTTAAAGTTCTTGGAACTTTGGAAAGAATTTTACTTCCACCGGTATCTTGCCACATTCAGATCCACTTGCTAAAGTGTTACAGATTCTGCAAGTCCTTTGCTGTTTCACGTGCGCATGGCATTGACGTTCACAGAATAAGGTGGATTTTAACTCAGGATTATTTTACATTTGAATAGGCCAAATTCCACAATGGCTGCAGGGGACACTCATTCGAAATGGACCAGGCATGCACAAAATTGGCGATACTGTCTATAATCATTGGTTTGATGGGTTGTCTTTGTTGCATAGTTTCACTTTTGAAAATGGTAAGTTACTGTAGAATGT
Organism: Hemiscyllium ocellatum; assembly: GCF_020745735.1. Classification (NCBI taxonomy): domain Eukaryota; kingdom Metazoa; phylum Chordata; class Chondrichthyes; order Orectolobiformes; family Hemiscylliidae; genus Hemiscyllium; species Hemiscyllium ocellatum. Next base: position 24,140,938 of record NC_083417.1, on the reverse strand, counting down.
TTTTCATCTTTTTCCAGATGTGGAAATAATACTTATCAAGACTGTCATTATGACATTCCCTTTGCCTTGACTTGATATACTGTGCATTTTCCATCAAGCATATAATCTGCATGTAAAACTGTTCCTACAGATTTTGCAACTGGGCTGTCAGACACAGTGAATAGAATAGAAATTTATTGTCACATGTACTTTTGAATGAAAAATAGAACAAAAAGTTTTATAAGTCACCCAGCACAACGCCTACATCAATGATAGAAGTCATACATAATAATGAAAAATCAGTAAAACTAAGACAAAGTTCATGGCAGTTCAATTAACAGCTTAATGTGAAGTTGTTTTGTCATAGAATACCACTCTATACATATTATACTCATTTAGTCATAGAGTCATAGAGATGTACAGCATGAAAACAGACCCTTTGGTCCAACCCGTCCATGTCGACCAGATATCCCAACCCAATCTAGTCCCACCTGCCAGCACCAGCACATATCCCTCCAAACCCTTCCTATTCATATACCCATCCAAGTGCCTTTTAAATGTTGCAATTGCACCAGCCTCCACCACATCCTCTGGTAGCTCATTCCATACACGTATCACCCTCTGCGTGAAAAAGTTGCCCCTTAGGTCTCTTTTATATCTTTCCCCTCTCACCCTAAACCTATGCCGTCTAGTTTTGGATGCCCCAAACCCAGGGAAAATACTCTGCTTATTTATCCTATCCATGCCCCTCATAATTTTGTAAATCTCTATAAGGTCACCCCTCAGCCTCCGACGCTCCAGGGAAAACAGCCTCAGCCTGTTCAGCCTCTCCCTGGCAACATCCTTGTAAATCTTTTCTGAGCCCTTTCAAGTTTCACAACATCTTTCCGATAGGAAGGAGACCAGAATTGCACGCAATATTCCAACAGTGGCCTAACCAATGTCCTGTACAGCCGCAACATGACATGCCAACTCCTGTACTCAATACTCTGACCAATAAAGGAAAGCATACCAAATGCCACCTTCACTATTCTATCTATCTGCGACTCCACTTTCAAGGAGCTATGAACCTGTTTTCCAAGGTCTCTTTGTTCAGCGACACTCTCTAGGACCTTGCCATTAAGTGTATAAGTCCTGCTAAGATTTGCTTTCCCAAAATGCAGCACCTCGCATTTATCTGAATTAATCTCCATCTGCCACTTCTCAGCCCATTGGCCCATCTGGTCAAGATCCTGTTGTAATCTGAGGTAACCCTCTTCACTGTCCACTACACCTCCAATTTTGGTGTCATCTGCAAAGTTACTAACTGTACCTCTTGTGCTCGCATCCAAATCATTTATGTAAATGACAAAAAGTAGAGGGCCCAGCACCGATCCTTGTGGCACTCCACTGGTCACAGGCCTCCAATCTGAAAAACAACCGTCCACCACCACCCTCTGTCTTCTACCTTTGATCCAGTTCTGCATCCAAATGGCTAGTTCTCCCTGTATTCCATGATCTAACCTTACTAATCAGTCTCCCGTGGGGAACCTTGTCGAGCCCCTTATTGAAGTCCATATAGATCACATCTACTGCTCTGCCCTCATCAATCTTCTTTGTTACTTCATCAGAAAACTGAATCAAGTTTGTGAGACATGATTTCCCATGCACAAAGCCATGTTGACTATCCCGAATCAGTCCTTGCCTTTCCAAATACATGTACATCCTGTCCCTCAGGATTCCCTCCAACAACTTGCCCACCACCAAGGTCAGGCTCACTGGTCTATAGTTCCCTGGCTAGTCCTTATCACCCTTCTTAAACAGTGGAACCACGTTTGCCAACCTCCAGTCTTCCGGCACCTCACCTGTGACTATCGATGATACAAATATCTCAGCAAGAGGCCCAGCAATCACTTCTCTAGCTTCCCACAGAGTCCTCGGATACTCCTGATCAGGTCCTGGGGATTTATCCACCTTTAACCATTTCAAGACATCCAGCAGTTCCTCCTCTGTAATCTGGGCATTTTGCAAGATGTCACCATCTATTTCCCTGCAGTCTATATCTTTCATATCCTTTTCCACAGTAAATACTGTTGCAAAATATTCATTTAGTATCTCCCCCATTTTCTCTGGCTCTACATAAAGGGCGCCTTGCTGATCTTTGAGGGGCCCTATTCTCTCCCTAGTTACCCTTTTGTCCTTAATATATTTGTAAAACCCCTTTGGATTCTCCTTAATTCTATTTGCTAAAGCTATCTCATGTCCCCATTTTGCCCTTCTGATTCCCCTCTTAAGTATACTCCTACTTTCTTTATATTCTTCTAAGGATTCACTCGATCTATCCTGTCTGTACCTGACATATGCTTTCTTCTTTTTCTGAACCAAACCCTCAATTTCTTTAGTCATCCAGCATTCCCTATAGTTACCAGCCTTCCCTTTCACCCTGACAGGAATATACTTTCTCTGGATTCTTGTTATCTCATTTCTGAAGGCTTCCCATTTTCCAGCCGTCCCTTTACCCGTGAACATCTGCCTCCAATCAGCTTTTGAAAGTTCTTGCCTAATACCATCAAAATTGGCCTTTCTCCAATTTAGAACTTCAACTTTTAGATGTGGTCTATCCTTTCCCATCACTATTTTAAAACTAATAGAATTATGGTCAGTGGCCCCAAAGTGCTCCCTCACTGACACCGCAGTCATCTGCCCTGCCTTATTTCCCAAGAGTAGGTCAAGTTTTGCACCTTCTCTAGGTACATTCACATACTGAATCAGAAAATTGTCTTGTACACACTTAAGAAATTCCTCTCCATCTAAACCTTTAACACTGTGGCAGTGCCAGTTTATGTTTGGAAAGTTAAAATCCCCTACCATAACCACCCTATTATTCTTACAGATAGCTGATATCTCCTTACAAGTTTGTTTCTCAATTTCCCTCTGGCTATTGGGGGGTCTATAATACAATCTCAATAAGGTGATCATCCCTTTCTTATTTCTCAGTTCCACCCATATAACCTCCCTGGTTGTATTTCCGGGAAAATCCTCCCTTAGCACAGCTGTAACGCTATCCCTTATCAAAAAAGGCACTCCCCCTCCTCTTTTGCCTCCCTTTCTATTCTTCCTGTAACATTTGTATCCTGAAACATTCAGCTGCCAGTCCTGCCCATCCCTGAGCCACGTTTCCGTAATTGCTATGATATCCCAGTCCCATGTTCCTAACCATGCCCTGAGCTCATCTGCCTTCCCTGTTAGGCCACTTGCATTGAAATAAATGCAGTTTAATTTATTAGTCCTACCTTCTCCCTGCTTGCCCTGACTGTTTGACTCACTTTTGTTCTCAGCTGTATCCGTCTTAGATCGATCTCTTTCTTCACTATCTCCCTGGGTTCCACGCCCCCCCCCCCCCCCCCACCTTACTAGTTTAAATCCTCCTAAGCAGTTCTAGCAAATTTCCCTGCCAGTATATTAGTCCCCTTCCAATTTAGGTGCAATCCGTCCTTCTTGTACAGGTCACTTCTACCCCAAAAGAGATTCTAATGATCCAAAAATGTGAATCCTTCTCTGTTAAACATCTGATCAAGCGAGTGCAGTTTCATAGAAATTAGTCCCTTTTCCTCGTATACCTCGTCATGAAACTTCTTTTCTCCTTTTAGTGTGTACAGTAACCTTGGAGGAAAGACAGCCTGGAGAGACATTCAGTACAGGTTTCATTTGGTGGTCCAGAGATATTTAAAGTGGGATTTTGCTCCTGTGTAGAATGTACTGTGGTTGTGAGATCATAGAATCTCCACAGTGCAGAAAGAAGTTATTTGGCCCATTGAGTCTGCACTGATCCTCTGAAGAGCATCCCACACCCCCATTAACCCAGGGTGCTGAGTAATTGCGGTCTTTCCCCTTCCACGTAGTTGAAGATGCCCTCCAGCGCTTCTCATCCACATCCTGTCCCTCCGCCCTCAAACCCCGTCCCTCCAACCGTAACAAGGATAGAACCCTCCCAGTCCTCACTTTCCACCTTACCAACCTTCGCATAAACCGCATCATCCGCCAACATTTCCGCCACCTTCAAACGGACCCCACCACCAGATATATATTTCCCTCCCTGTCCCTTTCCACTTTCCTCAAAGACTGTTCCCTCCGTGACTACCTGGTCAGGTCCACACCACCCAACAACCCACCCTCCCCTCCTGGCACCTTCCCCCGACACTGCAGAAATTGCAAAACCTGCGCCCACACCTCCTCCTTGACCTCCACCCAAGGCCCCAAAGGAGTCTTCCACATCCATCAGTTTTACCTGCACATCCACCAATATCATTTATTGTATCCGTTGCTTCCGATGCAGTCTCCTCTACATTGGGGAAACTGGACGCCTTCTCGCAAAATGCTTTAGGGAATATCTCTGGGGCATCCACACCAATCAACCCCACCGCCCCATGGCCCAAGATTTCAACTCCCCCTTCCAGTCTGCTGAGGACATGCAGGTCCTGGGCCTCCTCCACTGCCACTCCCTCACCACCCGCCGCCTGGAGGAAGAACGCCTCATCTTCCACCTCGGAACACTTCAACCCCAGGGCATCAACGTGTACTTCACCAGTTTCCTCATTTCCCCTCCCATCACCTTACCCCAGTTCCAACCTTCCACTCAGCACCATCCTCATGACCTGCCCTACTTGCCAATGTTCCTTCCCACCTATCCACTCCACCTTCCCCTCTGACCTATCACCTTCATCCCCAGCCTCACCCACCTGTTGTACTCTTTGGTACCTTCTCCCCAGCCCCACCCGCCTCACGTTTATCTCTCCATACTGAAGACTCCCTGCCTTCATTCCTGATGAAGGGTTTTTGCCCAAAACATCGATTCTCCTGCTCCTCGGATGCTGCCTGACCTGCTGTGCTTTTCCAGCACCACTCTAATCTAGACTCTGATTTCCGGCATCTGCAGTCCTCATGTTTGCCACAGTGAGAATGTGCAAATTCCACAGTCACCCAAGGCTAGGATTGAACCTGGGTCACTGGTACTGTGAGGCAGTAGAACTAACAGCTGTGCCACTATGAGAGCAGTGACTGTTTAATGTAACATTGCAAGAGCAGTTCTAGATGAAAAAGTGTGCTTCTTTAGATAGTCTGACAGTTTGTGTTTAGCTGCTGGCAGCAGATGGAAGAAAGGATTCTGCACTTTTAACTTACAGTTGAATTGAAAATACAGAATTGTTGTTCTTTATTGTGCTTTCTCCCCATAACCTTTGATCCCATTCACTCCGAGTGCTATATCTAGCCACCTCTTGAATACATTCAATGTTTTGGCATCAACTGCTTCCTGTGGTAATGAATTTCACAGGCCCACCACTCTTTGGATGAAGAAGTATCTCCTCATCTCCTTCTACATGATCTATCCTGAATCCTAGACTCCTGGTTCTGGACACACCCATCATTGGAAACATCCTCTCTGCATCTACACTCTAGTCCTGTTAGAGTTTTAAAGGTCTCTGAGATCCCTCCTCATTCGTGTGAACTCCAGCAAAACAGTTCTAACCTAGTCAATCTCTCCTCATAAGTCAGTCCCACCATCCCCCAAATCAGCCTGGTAAACCTTCACTGCACTTCCTCGAGAGCAAGAGTATCCTTCCTCAGAAAGGGAATAGATGCTTGGCATTAACTGGGCATTCACTTGAATCCATTCCAATTCCCCCAACCCCATAAATAAAGATAGGCCAGAACTGTCATGACATGTATCTAATCTGAAACCATATCTATAAGAATTGTAAACAAAGAGTGTTTGGCTTTACTGCGTTTGAGATGTCAAGGTAGCTCAGGTGTGTGGCATACTTCCTTCTCTGCTGACCTCCATTTGGATGGAATTTAACATCAATGACAGAGGCACCTCTCAGAAATTCCCTCCACAAAATTTGACATGCCATGAGAGGTTTCTTATATGAGCTGCTCTTGTTCAAATTCAATTTTCCAGGCCACATCAGCCATTTGATCTGCTAAGGCATTCCATTCTACCATCTGGATGAAGTGGGGGACCCTGGCGAGTAGCTGTCTATGTCAGAGTCATCTCTGTGCCCACCAGGGATTGGGAGCAAAGGATATTAACTCGGCATCCCGATGTAATATATGGTTAAGCCAGTTCACATTCTCCTGGACTGTAATATCTATAGCCTGGAAGAATCTGTGTTCCACACTTGCATGGCAAAAGTGATCATTGTCCCAGAGGACCATAAGGTTGGTCTCTTAATAGAGAGAGATACCCGGCAGTAGCTTAATCTAAGGATCATCATGCCACAGGCAGAGGGTTGGGGGGATGGGATCTTCATGGTGGCTGATCTTCATGATGCAGTTGGTTTGCAGTACAGAGTGATACCAATAGCGTACCAACTCAGTCACCATGAAGATCCCACCTTCCCAACCCTCTGTCCATCAAATTAAGCCAACTGACCCCTAATCAACCTACATAATATGTGTGAGGTTGCTGCCCCTCTACCACTAGCTAACGAGGCTACTCCTCAATTCTGGAGATACTTCAGTCCCTCTCCCATGAGCTTTGCCTCTTCACCCTCTTCACCATGCCCCCCCCCCCCCCCCCCCCCCCCCCCCACCCCCCCCACACCGCACAATTTGGATGGAATTGACAGTTTAGGAGATCTCCATGTGGGATTGTGACTGGGTATGGTCTAGATGCTCATCAACAACTCCAGGCAGTGGGTGGTTGAGAGATGATGTGACTGAACTAAGAATCTTTTAGGATAATATCTACGCCAGGTTGCCCTGGAGAGAAACTGAGAACGTGCCAGTATCCTACAGGCTTTCCATGATGAGTGAGCACCACGCAAACTGAACTGCATCATCAACCTGGAAATATTAATTAATCTGATTGACAAAATTTCCTGGAAGGTTACAGTTTTGTTGCAGTGTATCAGTGGTGCCTCTTTCAGAACCAACTATTATACATCTAACTTTTAGTTCGTAGCAATTCTCTAACTGGATCCAAAAAGGTATAAGTACACACAGACTAATCATACTTTTGTGTTAAAAGGTGAACGTTCAAAGTTTGGGAGAAGATTTGTAGCTCGGGTGCTCGTTGTTGTGGTTCTGTGTCCAATTTGTAACCACATAAATAAATATAACAGTGTACAGATTTAACCTTCACTAAATGACATTCTGGAATAGAGCATTTTTGTTTAGAGTCATAGAGATGTACACATGGAAATAGATCCTTTAGTCCAACTTGTGCATGCTGACCAGATCCTAAATTAATTGATTCTCATTTGCCAGCATTTGTTCCATATCCCTCTAAACCCATCCTGTTCACGTATATATCCAGATGCCTTTTAAATGTTGTTATTGTACCAGCCTCCGCCACTTCCTCTGGCAGTTCATTCCATATACGCACATACCTCTGTGTGAAAAAGGTTGCCCCTTAAGTCCCTTGGAAATCTTTCGCCTCTCACCTTAAACCTATACCCTCTGTTTTTGGACTCTGCTACCCTGGGGAAAAGACCTTGGCTATTCACTGTATTTGTGTCCCTCGTGATTTTATGAATTTCTACAAGGTCACCTTTCAGCCTCTAACCCTCTAGGGATAATAGCCCCAGTCTATTCAGCCTGTCTCTTTAGCTCAAACTCACCAACCCTGGCCAAATCCTTGTAAACCTTTTCTGAACCCTGTCAAGTTTCACAACATCCTTCCTATAGCAGGGAGACCAAAATTGAATGCATTATTCCTTTACACAATACACTGACCAATAAAGGAATGATTTGGACATACCAAAAGCCGCCTTCCCTATTCTATCAATCTGCGACTCCACTTTCAAGGAACTATGAACCTTCACTCGAAGGTCTCTTTGTTCAGCAACACACCCCCGTAACTTGCCATTAAGTGGATAAGTCCTGCCCTGACTTGCCTTTCCAAAATGCAGCATCTCACACTTATCGAAATTAAATTTAATCTGCTACTCCAGCCCATTGGCCCACCTGTTTAAGATCCCGCTGTACTCTGAGGTAACCTTTTTGCTGTTCACTACACCTCCAATTTTGGTGTTATCTTCAAACTGACTAACCATACCTCCTTTGTTCACATTCAAATCATTTGAACAAATGACAAAAAGCAGTGGACCCAGCACTGATTCTTGTAGCACATCGCTGGTTACACGTCTCCAGCCTGAAAAGAAACCCTCCACCACCACTCTGTGTCTCCTACCTTCGGGCCAATTAGATTAGACTAGATTCAATTCAATTCAATTCCCTACAGTATGGAAACAGGCCTCTCGGCCCAACAGGTCCACACCGCCCCTCCGAAGAGTAACCCACCCAGACACATTCCCCAACCCTATATTTACCCCTGACGAACGCACTCACACTATGGCCAATTTAGCATGGCCAGTTCACCTGACCTGCACATCTTTTGGAATGTGGGAGGAAATCAGAGCACCCGGAGGAAACCCACGCAGACACGGGGAGAATGTCCAAACTCCACACAGACAGTCACCCAAGGTGGGAATCAAACCCGGGTCCCTGGAGAAATTCTTATCCTACCTTTACAAACAAATGTAGTGGACTGTTTTCTGTTCTAGATCCCATGTACATAAGGGAAATTGTCCGTAAATATTCTGAGATGTGTAAAATCATTGTTTGACTGTTGTTCTACTTTAAAACTGGAATCAAAATAAAAATTCCACTGAAATGCTTGTCAAAAGATGACTCATAGAGATGTACAGCACAGAAACACCCTTCTGTTAAACTCATCCATGCCATCCAGATGTCCTAAATTAATCCAGTTCTATTTGCCAGTATTTGTCCCATATCCCTCTAAACCCTTCCTATTCATAAACCCATCCAGATGCCTTTAAAAATTTGTAATTGTACCAGCCTCCTCCACTTCTGCTGGCAGCTCATTCCATACACACACCCACCCATTGCTCAAAAAGGCAGACCCCTTTTAATTCCTTAGATCCCTTTTAAGACCTTCCCCTCTCACCTTAAACCTATACCTTCTAGTTTCGGACTCCCCTACTCTGGGGAAAAGCCCTTGGCTAATCATCCTATCCATGCCCGTCATGATTTTAATAAACCTCCAGGGAACATAGCCCCAGCTTATTCACCTCTCCCTACACTTTAAACCCTCCAACCCTATCAACATTCTTGTAAATCTTTTCTGCACCCTTCAAAGTTTCTCAACATCTTTCCTATAGCAGCAAGAACAGAATTGAATATAATATTCCAAATGGGACCTAACTAATCCTCATTGGAAAATGCTTCCTCAAAGTGAATCAGAGACTGAAACTATCTCCAGTTACCGATTTAAAAACACATTTTTTTAATGCAGTTAATGTTATTGTATTAATTAGAGACAATGATTTCCAAACCTGAATTGGGTGGACTTGCATTTGGAAGGAGGACCACTGGTGGCTATTGAAGGTAATGCAGCATGTTGCATAAAGCTGCAAGACACAATGTGAATATCAACACAAAGTTCAGATTCCAAGCTTCCTCGATTGGAATGGGTAATTGGAAATTGATTTCTACTAGCCACAATGTTTACTGGCATTTTCTGTATTCTTAAATCTAGGTGAGGTGTTCTACAGAAGTAAGTATCTTCGCAGTGACACTTACAAGTCTAACATAGAAGCTAATAGGATTGTGGTGTCAGAATTTGGCACAATGGCTTACCCAGATCCGTGCAAGAACATTTTTTCCAAGTAAGCATGAAGAAATCTACTGATTGTTCCTATTTATTTTGGTTAACAAATTGATCCTTGTCATGGAAGAGTTGAAATTTGCAGCACAAAAGATGGCAATCAGGCCAGTTATGCATTGCCAACCCTTTCCAAGAGCAACCCAAACGAATATTACTGTTCTGGCCTTCTCCCTTTTATCTGCTTCAAAATTAACTCTGTTCAACAAAAAGGAAGCATTAAGCTTCACCTCAGACAATCCAGTGGCAAACACTCCATTCTCAAATCAGACCTCAGGCACAGCTATTTCTTCCAGCTAAAACTGTTTCTCACTCCCTAAGTGATGATGTGAATGTAACACATTTTTTTATCATCAACTTTCCAAATAGAGAAGCTAGTCTGACCCTATTCACCCTATTCAATTTTTTTGTAATTTTAAAAGCTTGCATTGCATCTATGTTCCAGTGAAAATGGTAAAAGTTTCTCAAGTATCTTCTTAAACAGTAGTTTCCCAACATCTTGGCAGATTTGTGTCAAATACCTCAATAGCTTTAATGTCTTTAAAATGAAAAAGTGTCCACAACTGTACACAGTACACAAAAACTGTGATGTGACAACTTTGTTGTTTAAATTCATTATTATTTTATGACCGTTGCACTCCATGCTCCTATTTATTAAAAAAAACGTTTTGACTTATGACTTTACCTATCTCCACTGACATGTTTTTTTTAATTCATGGGAAGTGGGCATTGATGGCTGGGTCAGCATGTATTGCCCATCCCAGCTTCTGTTGAGAAGGTGATAGTGAGCTTCATTCTTGAACCACTGCAGTCCATTTTATGTAGATGGACCCAAAATGTTTTCACGAAGGGAGTTTGGATCTCTAGCTCTCTGCCCACTAAATCCCATCGCCTTGAGAGTCTTTGGACCAAATACAAATATCCATTCCTTGTTATTTTTCTTGCATATATATCATTCCACATCTCTGCACATAAAATTGCATCATTTATTCTCTTATCTTGTCCATTCCTTCCTTAATTATTTTATAATCCTTCATATTGTCTTATTAGCAAATTTGCAGCCACAATTATGTGTTCATATCAAGGACAAATCTTAACCTTTTATTGAAGAAATACTACTACCTGTGGTCATAGCAAAACTCAATGATCCTAACTTTTTTTTCTTGGCTGCCTTCATCTTGTCCTTACATTTCTTCATGTTCCATACACCTGAATTATTCTCATGGAATGTATTATTAAAAATCTTATGATAATTTATATTTAACACCTCTGCTGAGCACCTTTTATCTCTCCAGTATGCAATTTCTGCAAATAAAATGGTAAATTCATCAGGGTTTGCCTACAATTTGATTAGAATTTTTGCCAGTCTTTGAATTTTTCCTTCTCCTCTTGACCAATTGCCAATTAATGTCTTGTTCAGTAACAAAATTTGCAATGTTTAAGGTGGATTTTAAAACAAGAATCAAGAACATAAACAATAGGATCAGGAGTAGGCCATCTGGCCCATCGAGCTAGTGCACCATTCAATAAGATCATGGCTGACATTGTTGAGAACTCAGCTCCATTTACCTTTCCTCTCACCGTAACCCTTGATTCCTTTACTGTTCAAAAATCTATCCTTTGCCTTAAAGACTTTGAATGAGGTAACCTAAACTGCTTCACTGGGCAGGTAATTCCACAGATTCACAACCTTTGGGAGAAAACGTTCCACCTCAATTCAGTCCTTAATCTGCTGGCATGTATTCTGAGGCTATGCCCTCTTGTTCTCGTTTCAGCGGTCAGTGGAAACAACCTCTCTACTTCTATCTCATCTACTACTTTCATAATTTTATTTGTATCTGTATGATTTACCACCCCCCCCCTCCATTTTTCTATGGCCTCAAAGCTTTTATTGTCTCTTCTCTGCCTTCTTTCAACAATCTTAGTGCATATCATATATCTTTAGGGTCCAATAACATATGCAACTTGAGTTTCACCAATACTGCAGAAACAATTGATTTTATACATTCAGTTCCATAAATTGTTCCATCGCACCTTGTCTCAAAATGGGAAACAAACATAAGCATGCAACATGCCTTTGTTTTTATTTTACAGAGCAGTTTCCTATCTCTCACACGCTATTCCTGATTTCACTGATAACTGTTTGATCAATATAATTAAATATGGTGAGGATTTCTTTGCTTCATCAGAGGTCAACTACATCAGAAGGATAGATCCTAGAACTCTTGAAACATTGGAGAAGGTGAGATTTATTAAAATAAAGCTCTATTGGAGGAATTATATTTGACAACTCGATGAACTGTTGTGTTTACATGGGAATGGTCGCCAATGTTTAATTAACACACTGTCAACAGTCAAATACTTTAGATGTCTTTAGGTTGCACCAGTTAATCAGGAATGCTTCTGTTTTAACCTTCCTCCTGAATTAAAGTTATCACTCCAATGGCTTTAAACCCCATGTTTTGGATGGAATGATGATATCCCTGCTATTCACTTCTAAACCTCTGCGATATCATTTGAGTGAGCGAGTAGGCAAAAGATTACTCTATTCTGCTTGAGCTGATTAATCCCTGTGAGTATCTCTGAACACTTCATCCTTCTTCTGAGGATTGTCTAGGTTTCACTTGATAGCTTTTACTTTATCATGGAACAAACATATTAGAGCCTTGAAATGCAATATGCATGTGTTACAGTGCAGAAGGAGGCCATTTGACTGATTGATTGACTCTGCACCAACTCTTCAAGTGAGCATCTTACCTAGCGGGGAAGACATTGGAAGCCTTCTGAATGACCATTTGTGTCACGCAGTATACTGCATTTCATGATAGAATACCTCGGGATCCAGTGTGTCACCTGTTTTATGGGTGGAAGCGTAATAAACAGCTTTAATTTTTAATTTCTCCTGATGTTCTAATTCTCTGCAATTGAACTTCTGCTATAACATTTTAATATGTCATTAAAACAGTAAATGGTAGTGTATGTTAAAGATGAAAAGATGCATCGATTATCTTTGGTATATTTATATAGGTTGACTATACAAAATACGTTTCTCTGAACTTGGCAACATCGCATCCACATTATGATGGAGAAGGAAACACTTACAATATGGGCACCTCCATCGCTGAGAAGGGCAAAACAAAATACCTGTTTGTGAAGATACCAAATACAAAGCCAGGTACCTTGATGGAGATTTATAATGTTGGAAAGTTTGAAGGCTGGTTTTGATTTTAGTTTACATGTATGATTCAGTGTGATTTGGTAATTCCTTTCACCAAAGTGTTCTGTCCTTATTTGTATTTCAATAAATTATTCCTTAGAGTAGTTGCATCTAGTAGTAATCTGTTGATTTATCCCTAATGTCCTTCCTACCTTCCACTCATTACAAGTCAGACTTGGACACCAGTGTTCTCACTGTGTTATTGTAGTAGAAGTAAGAGTCCAGATGAGTCTATTTTATAATTCAGTACAGCACCATATGGTTCATTTGTTGACTAAACTATTTTTAATGTCTTTGTGTTGTCCAATATTCTGAAGGATGTAAAGTACTCAGATTCTCTGTATTTGAGATCCTTATTAACTTTTTACATCAGGGTGTGAAATTACTTTGGCCAAAGAAATCATCTGGAAGTAGAAGAAAAGAAAGAAATTCCTTCCATGTCACACATTATAATGAGCCTAGGCAGTCCCAGGGATCATATTTGCAGTCCAGTTACTGTTCTGCAGGCTCACCACCACCACCTAGAGGGCAATGACCATGTCCCATGCATGAATGACGATAGTTGAAAGAGGATAATTGAGCAGCAAGTCCTCTGCACTTCTTCAACTAGCTATGTGAAGGCTTAGAAAGTGAAGTGCTCTTGAACTGGAGTGTGACCCTGGTGTGTAGACACCTAATAAGGCTGTCAACAATACCAGGGAACATTGGTTTGCCTGCCTGATCAAGATTGTTATTGCTAGTGAGCTTCGGCTGTCAGTTACAAGTCTAGATGAAGGGCTCATGCCCCAAACATCAACTCTCCTGCTTCACGGATACTGCCAGAACTGCTGTGCTTTTCCAGTGCCACACTTTTTGACTACAATCCTAGACACAGCTCAGTGGTTATAGTGTTGTTATTGTGGGGGGATGGAGGAGTTTTGTGGAGAGAACAGCGATGGGAAATGACAAGATTGGTCAGCTCATAACCTAGATTTTCTGGAAAGGCAGGAGACAATTGGGAGGGGTGGGATGGTGGCTGATAATAGGCCTTAGATTTAATAAGGAGGTGTGATCGGCACATAATCCCACAGCTACCTAGATTACACCTCCTCCCACCCTGCCCCTGTAAAAATGCCATCCCATATTCCCAATTCCTCCGCCTCCACCGCATCTGATCCCAGGAGGACCAATTCCACTACCGAACAACTTGAATGGCCTCCTTCAAAGACCGCAATTTCCCCTCCAACGTTGTCAACAACGCTCTCCACTGCATCTCCTCCATTTCCTGCACCTCCGCCCTTGAAACCCACCCCTCCAATTGCCACCAGGAAAAAACACCATTGGTCCTCACCTTCCACCCCACCAACCTCCAGATACATCGTATCATCCTCCGTCATTTCCGCCACCTCCAGACAGAACCCACCACCAGGGATATATTTCCTTCTCCACCCCTATCAGCATTCAGGAGAGACCACTCCCTCCACAACTCCCTCGTCAGGTCCACACCTCCCACCAAAGCAACCTCCACTCTTGGAACCTTCCCCTGCAACTGCAAGAAGTAAAAAACTTGCGCCCTCACCTCCCTCCAAGGTCCCAGTGGATCCTTCTATGTCCGTCGCAGATTCACCTGCACCTCCACACACATCATTTATTGTAGTCCCCTGCACCCGATGTGGTCTCCACTACATTGGGGAGACAGGCCGCCTACTTGCGGAACGTTTCAGGGAACACCTCTGGGACACCCGCACCAACCATCCCACCGCCCCGTGGCTGAACACTTTAGCTCCCCCTCCCACCCCGCCAATGACATGCAGGTCCTTGGCCTCCTCCATCAACAGACCCTGGCCACACGACGCCTGGAGGAAGAGCGCCTCATCTTCTGCCTAGGAACCCTCCAACCACATGGGATGAATGTAGATCTCTCCAGCTTCCTCATTTCCCCTCCCCCACCCTTATCTCAGTCCCAACTCTCGGATTCAGCACCGCCCTCTTGACGTGCAATCTTCTTCCCACCCTCTCCACCCCCACCCCCTCTCCGGCCTATCACCCTCACCCTCACCTCCTTCCACCTATCGTATTCCCAGCGCCCCTCCCCCCCTACCTTTTGTCTCAGCCCGCTTGGCACACCAGCCTCATTCCTGAAGAAGGGCTTATGCCTGAAACTTTGATTCTCCTGCTCCTCGGATGCTGCCTGGCCTGCTGTGTTTTTCCAGCACCACAGTTTTCAACAGAGGAACTGTTGGAGGCTGGTACAATTACAACACTTAAAAGGCATCTAGATGGGTACATGAATGAGATGGATTGGAGAGGTATAGGCCAAACGCTGGCAAATAAGACTAGATTAATTTAGATATCCGGTCAACATGAATGAGTTGGACCGAAGTGTCCATTTCCATGTTGGCCAATTCTCACTCTATAACTCTATGGTAATGAGTTTGAGATACCTGCACATGAACCATTGCTGGTATTTCTGAATCTCGTATGCCTCTGTTTCTGACGTCAGTTACTTTATTTTGTTCATTTATTTTGAAACAAACAGATGAGAAGAAGAAGAATACGTGCTTTAAAAATTGTGAAGTATTGTGTTCCATTCCTTGTCGCTCGCTGTTAAGTCCAAGTTACTACCACAGTTTTGGTATGACGCCAAACTACGTTGTCTTCATTGAACAGCCATTTAAACTGGATATTCTTAAAATGGCGACAGCCTACTTCAGAGGAGTGAACTGGGCCAGCTGTCTGGGCTGGTTCCCAGATGATAAGGTACTCTTACATTTAACCAAGCTTCGACTTCAAATGACATGTTTGGATGGTGTATCACTCTTGATAAACACGAAAATGCAGTAACTTATTTTGTCTTTGGGCCAGCAGATTTTAAGTAGACTTGTGGGTTATTAGCCATTCAGTTTTTCATTTTGAATATGGGATAATGTTGCTCAAATAATCTTGGATGTTAGGATTATGTGGAGGTCCCAATTCCATTGATGTCCCAAGTCCTGTCCTCTACAGAATGCATTCATCTTGACCAGAACAATCTTATCTTTGAAGGAATCGCATTGGTCACTCATAGCTTTCCCTGTCAATCTGTGATTCCACCTCAGGCAGGTCACCTTTCCAATTCACTGAAACTAGCCTTCCTCTAACAAAGCATTTTTATATTTGATTTTGCCTTGTACCTTTCTATAACTGCTGATTTGAGCTAGAGGGAAAGGTTGAGTAAGCTGGGGCTGTGTTCCCTGGAGCGTCAGAGGCTGAGGGGTGACCTTATAGAGATGTATAAAATCATGAGGGACATGGATAGGATAAATAGTCAGATCTTTTCCCTGGGGTGGGGGAGTCCAGAACTAGAGACCATAGGTTTAGGGTAAGAGGGAAAAGATATAAAAGAGACCTAAGGGGCAATTTTTCCACACACAGGATGGTACGTGTATGGAATGAGCTGCCAGACGAAGTGGTGGAGGCTAGTACAATTGCAAAATTTAAAAGACATCTGAATGGGTACATGAATAAGAAGGGTTTGTTGCGATATGGGCCGGGTGCTGGCAAGTGGGACTAGATAGGGTTGGGCATGGTCGGCATGGACAGGTTGGACCGAAGGGTCTGTTTCCGTGCTGTACATGTCTGTAAATCTATGACTCTATGATTCTATGACTCTATGACTCCTTTCCCCTTGGCTTGAAACAAACTGATCAGAAATTCCTCCCCCTCTTTCCCTGTCTTTTTAGCATAATTCAAATTCTCCCATTATCACTGTTTTAAAGTCTGCAAGCT
Source organism: Hemiscyllium ocellatum (assembly GCF_020745735.1). Lineage (NCBI taxonomy): Eukaryota > Metazoa > Chordata > Chondrichthyes > Orectolobiformes > Hemiscylliidae > Hemiscyllium > Hemiscyllium ocellatum. The sequence continues at coordinate 24,124,328 of NC_083417.1, read as the reverse complement.
TGTTCCTATATTTTCTTTGAGGAGAAAGTGAGGTCTGCAGATGCTGGAGATCAGAGCTGAAAATGTGTTGCTGGAAAAGCACAGCAGGTCAGGCAGCATCTAAGGAACAGGAAATTCAACGTTTCGGGCATAAGCCCTTCATCAGGAATGAGGAAAGTGTGTCCAGCAGGCTAAGATAAAAGGTAGGGAGGAGGGACTTGGGAGAGGGGCGATGGAGGTGTGATAGATGGAAGGAGGTCAAGGTGAGGGTGATAGGCCGGAGTGGGGCCCACCAAACTCATCTCTGCATACCTCAACACGGTCCTGTCCCCCTTAGTCCAAGAACTCCCCATCTACGTTCGGGACACCACCCACGCCCTCCACCTCCTCCCTGATTTTCGCTTCCCCGGTCCCCAACGCCTTATTTTCACCATGGACATCCAGTCCCTGTACACCTCAATCCCCCATCATGAAAGACTCAAAGCCCTCCGCTTCTTCCTTCCCCGCCATACCAACCAGTACCCTTCCACTGACACCCTCCTTCGACTGACTGAACTGGTCCTCACCCTGAACAACTTCTCTTTCCAATCCTCCCACTTCCTCCAAACCAAAGGAGTTGCCATGGACATCCGCATGGGCCCCAGCTATACCTGTCTCTTTGTAGGATATGTGGAACAGTCCATCTTCCGCAACTACACTGGCACCACCCCCCTTCTTTTCCTCCGCTACATCGATGACTGTATCGGCGCTGCCTCGTGCTCCCACGAGGAGGTTGAACAGTTCATCCACTTTACCAACACCTTCCACCCCGACCTCAAATTCACCTGGACCGTCTCAGACACCTCCCTCCCTTTTCCATTTCTATCTCGGGCGACCGAATCAACACGGACATCTACTATAAACCGACTGACTCCCACAGCTACCTGGACTACACCTCCTCCCACCCTGCCCCCTGTGAAAACGCCATCCCATATTCCCAATTCCTTCGTCTCCGCCGCATCTGCTCCCAGGAGGACCAGTTCCAATACTGTACAGCCCAGATGGCCTCCTTCTTCAAGGACCGCAGATTCCCCCCAGACATGATCAACGATGCCCTCCACCGCATCTTCTCCACTTCCCGCTCCTCCGCCCTTGAGCCCCGCCACTCCAACCGCCACCAGGACAGAACCCCACTGGTTCTCACCTACCACCCCACCAACCTCCATATACAGCGTATCATCCGCGTCATTTCCGCCACCTCCAAACGGGACCCCACCACCAGGGATATATTTCCCTCCCCTCCCCTATCAGCGTTCTGAAAAGACCACTCCCTCCATGACTCCCTCGTCAGGTCCACACCCCCCGTTAATCCAACCTCCACTCCCGGCATCTTCCCCTGCAACCGCAAGAAATGCAAAACTTGCGTCCACACCTCCTCCCTTACTTCTCTCCAAGGCCCCAAGGGATCCTTCCATATCCGCCACAAATTCACCTGCACCTCCACACATATCATCTATTGCATTCGCTGCACCCGATGTGGCCTCCTCTATATTGGGGAGACAGGCTGCCTAATTGCGGAACGTTTCAGAGAACACTTCTGGGACACCTGGACCAACCAACCCAACCACCCCGTGGCTCAACACTTTAACTCCCCTTCCCACTCCACCAAGGACATGCAGGTCCTTGGACTCCTCCATCGCCAAACCATAACAACACGACGGTTGGAGGAAGAGCGCCTCATCTTCCGCCTAGGAACCCTCCATCCACAAGGGATGAACTCAGATTTCTCCAGTTTCCTCATTTCCCCTTCCCCCACATCACCCCAGTTCCAAACTTCCAGCTCAGCACTGTCCCCATGACTTGTCCTACCTGCCTATCTTCTTTTCTACCTATCCATTCCACCCTCCTCCCTGACCTATCACCTTCATTCCCTCCCCCACTCACCTATTGTACTCGATGCTACTTTCTCCCCACCCCCACCTTCCTCTCATTTATCTCTCCACCCTTCAGGCACTCTGCCTTTATTCCTGATGAAGGGCTTTTGCCCAAAACGTCGATTTCGCTGCTCCTCGGATGCTGCCTGAACTGCTGTGCTCTTCCCGCACCACTAATCCAGTATATGGCACACAGGAAACATGAGGAAAAAAGGAAATATTGTTCATAAAAGACAGCACTCAAAAACAATGATGTATGTAGGCTTCAAAATCAGAATATGTTTGATTAAAGAACAATAGGTGATGATTATGATATTGGACATATAGCACTGGACTTCAAATATTGGAAAGAAAATATAGGGCTGAAAATGTGTTGCTGGAAAAGCACAGCAGGTCATGCAGCATTCAAGGAACAGGAAATTTGATGTTTCGGGCATAAGCCCTTCATCAGGAATGAGGAAAGCGTGTCCAGCAGGCTAAGAAGTACACATTGATGCCCTGGGGTTGAAGTGTTCCGTGGCGGAAAATGAGGCGTTCTTCCTCCAGGTGTCGGGTGGTGAGGGAGCGGCAGTGAAGGAGGCCCAGGACCTCCATGTCCTCGGCAGAGTGGGTGGGGGAGTTGAAATGTTGGGCCACAAGGCAGTGTAGTTGATTGGTGCAGGTGTCCCAGAGATGTGCCGTATAGCCAGGAATCTTAAGTGCCTTTGTTTGAAGCTAGGTTCTCATTATTTTCTGTTATTTGGAAGTCTAAATCATGAAGTAGCATGTGAGAACATTAAATAAAATAATTTGCATTTATACAATACCTTTAAGATTTCCCACATAAATATCTTAATTAATTTATGTACATAAATATTTACTCCTTCAAGTGTGGTGATTTGAAGGTTTTTCTATTCCCAATTGTTTTGAAAATTTGCTTGTCTGAAATAATGACCTCATCCTTCATATTGTCCCTTTAAAATATAGATACATTTGGCTGCCATTTTGCAATTATGCTAGGGCCTTGTCATAGAGTCCTACAGTATGGAGTCAGGTCTTTTGGCTTGTAGCTTGTTAATCTCAATTTCCTATCATAGACCGCAGTGAGTTTTCACTTCCATTCATATCTTTATCATTGTATGTTGATTTGGATGTATCACCTGACCCTTGGATTAAATTCCAAGCCACGGTCTCTTATATAATGGCTCATTACTGCCTGCATAAAGTCTCTGGAGTGCATCACAAGACTGAAAATCAGTGACGGTTGCATCTCAATATATGAGCTAGACTGGACCCATCATGAATATTTGTTGTTGACCTCAGATGGCAATCCATGGCCAGGTCGACTCCCTTCGTTGCACAAAGGTAATAGGAACACTGTGCATTTGGGGATGCTTAGAATTAGTTGCATGCTCCTTTGGGTGTTTATAAACTGTAAGATTGCATTGGGTCTCCCCGAGATAGCAGCCACAGAACACTTTGTAAGGTGGAAAGATGTTGACTGAGGGAGCAGGGAGGATGGCTGTGGCTGTGGCTAAAGAAAAGTAAATATCAGTTCTGGAAATCCAGATCTGAAGCCTTATGTGGACCATACATCTATCCAGGTAGACATGGCCTCAATTTAATGCAATATTCATCCTTCTGACAATCTAACAGCCATGTGATATTACATTGGTTTGGACTATTAGCTCAAGTGCCAAAGTGAGGATTGTATTCAAAAACTTGTAATTCAGAGACGTAAGTGCTTCCATCGGAGGAACAGCAGAATTTCAATTTATACTTATTGAATTCATTATAATATGAATTTTGTGTTTTTCAGACTTACATTCATATCATAGACAGAAAAACAAAGAAGCCTTTACCAGTAAAGTTCTACACAGATGCACTCGTTGTTTACCATCATGTCAATGCTTATGAGGAAGACAATCATGTGGTCTTTGATATTATTGCATATGATGACAATAGTTTGTACGAAATGTTTTATTTAAAAAACATGACTTTGCCAAATCATGAATTCGAAATGAAAGGCAAAACCTTCAGTCAACCATCTTGCAGAAGGTTTATAATTCCTGTGGATCATGACAAGGTAAACGTTTTGTCATTTTTCTGCAACAAATTAAGGTTGTGCAGTGAGTAGTGGTGCAGTCAAACAGTTCTCAAAGATGATGAGTCTGTTGTTTTTAGTAACCACTGAGGCATTGCTGGGGTTGCCTTTAACCCAGAGTGAGAATTAGGGTTGTAGAGGGCATGAGTGCAATCCATGACCCTTGTTTTCACTTTACTTTGACTAACACGTTTGCTACCCAATTGTATTGAGAACAAGCAGCCTGCTTATTTTCTGGACATCTTCTCCACAAGCCAACAAAGTCTTCCAGTGGTTATAAAGTGCGTTTGTGATCAGTTTGTATTTCTCTACTGGTTAGTCCATTGTGTGATATCTGAAGGATAAAATTGCACCTGACCTTGTTCTCATTCTGGCCCCAAAACGATCTCAGTGAATCAACAAAAGATGGTCCTCAGATCTCATCAGAGCAAGTGTGCAGACATTCTCCCTGAAATGAGATGTCAGTTTTGGCTTCCAGTTTTGCCAGCAGCAACCTTCAGGTAAGTTGTACGAAATGAGAGATTGGAGAAGATGAACACTTGTTCTCCTTCTGACTTCTCAGATAAATTTTACCTTTAAAACAAACTCATAAAAATTAACTTATGGGTTATGGTGATTGTGAAAGAAACCTGAATAAGAAATTCCCAAATGCATGTATTGAGTATCAGTGCTAAATGTAAAATAAAAGCTTATACATAAGCTCAGTTCCAAATTTACAAACTTAAGGCATTTTAATATCTGTTTAAGACATCTGCATGGGATGTCTAAGAAAGGATCCCATGAATTTTACCACGGCATCAATGCCTGTGCAGCTTGGGTACAGAGCCTGCACTGTGAAACTAACATTGGACAGGAGTATAAGTGCATCGAGCATAAATAATAAATGGTAATATTTGATAAATTTTCAATCACTTGTCTGATTTGAGCAGATGTAAAGATAAGGTTTGATATGGGAAATGGACTACAGCAATATGAGACAGATGGAAAATATGGGATGGTGTGGCGTGACAAGGTTGGTGTGCATGAATGGCATGAGATGGGGATTTAAATAAATACCACTTCAACAAAGATGCCCATTTACTGCAAGATTCAGCAGATCTTAACTGGTAGATTTTTAATTTCTTTTGTCCATTAAATTTATTGAAAAGGAAATTGAGGAGAGCATGTGCCCAACTTCCCAATTTGCACAGCCGAATGATGAAGCTTCATGCTGGCAGTACACGCACATCAAGTTACCCAAATGTTCCAAATGCTTAAAGGATTTTGTTGGTGAGAAAACTCGAAATACTGGAAATGTAAAATAAAAGCAGAAAGTGCTGGAGAAACTCAGCGGGTCTAGCAGCACCTGTGGGGAAAGAAACGAGGTTAATGTTTCGTATTGGCCTGACTGCTTCAGAACCCTAAATCTAACACTCATACCGTTTTAGTAGAGAAAGTAAATGCACTGATTGATATAATAAAGAAGGTATGTTTGACTCCTGATGTATGTGGGATGAATCACTCTCAGCAGGTGTAATAGTAGGTTGGTGCAACAGGCCATAGTAATACTGCTGTAGTAATGGAAAAGCGTGTTATTGCCGATCTGTGACCCACAACTGGAAATTGTATTGTGTAGACTTAAGGTGATCACACTTTTCTAGCGTATTGATGTTAATGATTCTGCCCATTCTGTGGTATATTAATCTGGAACAATTAATGTATATTTAAAATTGGGCCTTTGAGGAGAAAGTGGGAAGAAAAGTCTTTTTAAATGCTTTCTTTACCTTTAACAGACGACAGAGTTGAGCAGAAATATGTGCACACTTGGGAACACAACAGCATGTGCACTGAAGGAAAAAGATGGATCCGTTTACTGCAAGCCTGAAGTATTATTTGAGGGTAACATCAATAATTTACAATTACATGGTGCCTGCAGTGAGCTCTTGTGTTGCAGTAATAGTGTCCCTATTTCTGAGCTAGAAGACCTGGGTTCAAGTCCTTCATGCTTCAGAGATGTGTCAACACAACTGAGCGGGTTGAATAGAAAATATCTGTTACTTTCTGTATTGTCAAGGCAAGTCATCAGTCTTAGCAGACCGTAGGGCTGCTCTCTCATTACAGAGAGATGACTGGTGGTCGTTTAATGCGAGGGCTGCCACACATCAGGTGAGGGGAGAGGTTGAGAAGGAGAGTCCTTCATGATAACCTCAGCTGGTGCAGGAATTGAACCCATGCTGTCAGCATCAAACTGCTTTACAAACCAACCGTCCAGCTAATGCAAAAACTGAGGGCTGCAGATGCTAGAGATTAGAGTCAAGAGTGTGGTGCTGGAAAAGCACAGCAGGTCAGGCAGCATCCGAGGAGCATGAGAGTTGATGTTTCGGGCAAAGGCCCTTCTAGATGAAGAGCTTTTGCCCGAAATGTCGATTCTCCTGTTCTTCGGATGCTGCCTGACCTGTATGCTTTTCCCGCACCAAACTCTCAACTGTCCAGCTAAACCAACCCTCCTCTGTATAGTACAGTATTCTAAAGCACTTCACACCACTATAAATAGGGCGGATATCAATAACTTGCTGACAGAGATATGGAGTATGTTAAAAGTAGAAAGTGAGGTAGAGAAATGGAGAGTGGTAGCAAGACGATTCCAGAGTTTAGAACCTTGCCAGTAAAAAGCTGCCATTCAGTAATGGAATGGTTAAATTGGGATTCACCAGAAGCCAGAACTGGAGAATTGTGAGGATTTTAAAGGGCTGACAAAGACGACAGACATCGGGAAGGGCAAGCCATGGAAAGATTTGTAATTAAAGATGAGAATTTTTAAAATAGAAGCCTTACTTAAGTGGGCTGGGCCATTGACACGAGGGTGATGAGTCATTGGGACTTGTTGTGAACTAAAATATGGACAGTAGTAGTTTTGAAAGGTAGGAGTCTGCCCAGAAATACTTTTGTATAGTGAAATTAATATCAAGCAAAGGCATTGAGGAGACTTTCAGCAGCAGTTGAGTTAGAGGTAGTGACAAAGTCAGGTGAAGTTATCAATGTGAAAATAAGCAATCTTCATGACAGTGCAGATATGTGCTCAGAAACTCACCTTGGGGGGGGGGGGGCGAACACTTCGTTAGATTTACTAGCTGTCTGGTTTAATGTCAGACAATTGCCAGGGAGAAGGATGACTGAGGAATGACGTTTCTCCCGAGATCCAGAAACAATGGCTTCAGTCATTTCAATATTTAAGGGGAGGAAGTTTCTGTTTATTCAGTACTTGTTGTGGTATCCGCAGTCTGACAATTTAGCAACAGTAGAGGGGTCAAAGACAAAGTAAAAAGACAAGAATATCTAGAGACCCAATCGGTCTTATTCCTGATGAAGGGCTTTTACCCGAAATGCCAATTTTCCTGCTCCTCGGATGCTGCCTGACCTGCTGTGCTTTTCCAGCACCACTCTAATCTCGATACTAATCTCCCGTATCTGCAGTACCGACTTTCGCCCAATTGCTGTTCTGCCAACTCAAATGCACAATTATGAGCTGGCAGTTAATAAGGAGCATTGTACTAGTTGCATAGTTCCACCCTCAGCATAAGTGGCAGATGCAGCAACTATTGATATCATCAAGATAACCCAAATGAGAATGTTTCAATCTGTAGGTCTTTTCAAGACTTCAGCACAAAATCCAGACTGACTCTTTTACGACTGTTCGTCATAACTGCTGATCTTTGTTTGCTGATTAGGTGACCTTATGCAATGACGTATAAAGGGATCATTCCAATGTCTCAACGTTGTCCTAATCAGCACCACCAAAAATGGATTAACAAGTGCAGAAAATGGGTGACAAACAGTGACCGATACTTCGAGTTATCTGTTGCCTTTCTTTGTAGAAGTGATAATACATTGCATAAATGCACATTCTTCTCTCTGCAGTCTGAGCGTGCTGTATGTTATGGAAGAGAGATAGAACCTTGAAGGCACATGGGAAGGAGAGAATAACCATTATTAATGGCCCGGATTTTTGTGGAGTCATAAAGAGTACCTGAACTTCCTAAAATGGCAGGCAGGAGCCGAATACACAGTCCAACGTATTAAGAACAGATCTTGTTTTCTCCTGTATGGCTGATGCAACAGGCTGGTTTGTAGTCAGTGCTGAGTTCAAACAAACCCCATTTACAATGACCTCAATCTGCAGTTTGGGAGATATAAATTTTAGTGTAATCATAAATGCTCTTGAAGAATGGAAAAATGTGCCAAATTTTGAAATTATTTAAACACCAGGAACCTTTAACTTTTAAAAGAACAACTTGACTGTGTCAATGAAGCATCAAAAGATCTGTTTTCGTACCTTCCAGGCCTGCTTTTCTCAACCTATAGTTATCTCAGCAGGGTTCTCTTAATTCACAGTTTGACTGACAGCCCAAAGAAGTAATTAAGTTGTTATCTATCTTTGGTGTGCGGTTGTTAAGTGGAATTTGTTTGTTTTTATAAAGAGATTAAGCACATAAAGAGACGTAAAAGAGTTTAAATGAGTTTTCATGAATGGAAAGTGTTTTAAATCATAGCGATGGTTGTAATTGGTATTTACATATTTCTGCTATTTCATCCTAATTTGGCTCCTGAGGTCTGCCCAGATTATTTGGGTGAATTAGCACTGTGAATGTACAAGTTAATGGTAGTGGGTGGACTGACATAAGTTGGCACTAACAACCTGAGTTGGTGTGGAGGATAAGAAGACCACAATGGCAGGTGAGTCATGGGTTGGCATAAAGAGTTTGAGGATCCATTAAGGATGGGCAGGGGAAATGAATTGTGATGGGATGGGCAGTTGGTGGGGCAGGGAAGAATGGGGTTGAGATGGAGATAAGTGTTGGAGGCACTAAAATAAACTTAACACTTAACTCAGGTGAGTCTTGTAAATACGTCATCTCAGAATTCCTCCCTGTGACTACTTTTGATCTATGTCCATTCTGTACCTAACACCCTCCATGATCCCCTCCCTTCCCTCTTGAACAAGGATCCTTCCAATCAGGAAGTTTCTCCTGATGTGGATACAGCAACTCTGGAAACCACCTCAGGAGTAAAAACCTGGGGTGACATATTTACAAACAGGCAATTATGGAGTACATAATTAACCATTATGAGCTCCACCCTCTTCCTTAAGCACAACAATTTCTAAGTAACATTACAAATTATATCTGTTTAAAGATTTATAAATACTATTAAAGATATATATTTGAAAAACTCAACTATTAAAATTAAAATTAAAGTATAGGTGTTCCCCCCTGTATCTGTGGGTGATACGTTCTAACACCTACCATGGATGCCCAAATCCGCAGCTAGCAGGGAACCCTATCATTTAAATGGGAAATTTACTAACCCGGCAGCCCCTTGGAGTTATTTCTGGAATGTTCCATGTAATATTTTCGGCTGCAGTAGATTGTGGATAACTGAAACTGCGGAAACCGAATCCGTAGAAATGGGGTTTCTACTGTAAATTAATTTGATTTCTTTCTTGTTCCCCAAGGAATAGAACTACCTCGAATAAATTATGATTACAATGGCAGCAAGTACAGATATATTTACGCATCCAAGGTTGAGTGGCGACCAATTCCAACAAAGGTAGAATATTATACTTTCAGGGACAGGTGCCCAGCTCACAGTTTGGAGCAGGCTGCAGCTCAAAGTTGCTTGCTTGGTGTCTGAGTGTTCGCTCACTTTGCATCCACCTGAATGCTCACTGCATCCCTGCCTTGCCTCGCCTCACCCTGCCTTGCCTCGCCTCACCCTGCCTTGCCTCGCCTCACTCTGCCTTGCCTCACCTCACCCTGCCTTGTCTTGTCTTGCCTCACTCGCCCTGCCTTGCCTTGTTTTGCCTCACCTCGCCCTGCCTTGCCTTGTTTTGCCTCACCTCGCTCTGCCTTGCCTTGCCTCACCTCACCCTGCCTTGCCTTGCCTTGCCTCACCTCACCCTGCCTTGCCTTGCCTCACCTCACCCTGCCTTGCCTTGCCTTGCCTCACCTCACCCTGCCTTGCCTTGCTTTGCCTCACCTCACCCTGCCTTGCCTCACCTCGCCCTTCCTTGCCTCACCTCACCCTGCCTTGCCTTGCCTTGCCTTGCCTCACCTCACCCTGCCTTGCCTTGCCTCACCTCACCCTGCCTTGCCTTGCCTCACCTCACCCTGCCTTGCCTCACCTCACCCTGCCTTGCCTTGCCTTGCCTCACCTCACCCTGCCTTGCCTCACCTCACCCTGCCTTGCCTTGCCTCACCTCACCCTGCCTTGCCTCACCTCACCTTGCCTTGCCTTGCCTTGCCTTGCCTTGCCTCACCTCACCCTGCCTTGCCTCACCTCACCCTGCCTTGCCTCACCTCACCCTGCCTTGCCTTGCCTTGCCTCACCTCACCCTGCCTTGCCTTGCCTTGCCTCACCTCACCCTGCCTTGCCTCACCTCACCGTGCCTTGCCTCACCTCACCCTGCCTTGCTCGGATGTTTTGCAGTATCGACCATCAGATAGAACTGCATACTCCTTTAGCACCTTGTCATTTAGTGCAGGCACAAAGCAGGGAAGCTTAACATGATTGTCAGCCGTCATCTGGCAAATCAAGGGAGGTATTCTTCAGCCATGGGATGCTAATATAATGCCGAACATAATCCCAAACTAAACTAGTCCCACCTGCCTGTTCTTGGCCAATATCCATCCAAACTTTTCCCATTCATGCATTTATCCAAATGTCTTTTAAACATTGTAATTGTACCCACATCCACCACTTCCTCAAGAAGTTCATTCCAACTGTGATCCACCCTCTGTGTACAAAATTTGTCCCTCCATTATTGGCAGTGCATGCAAAGGAAATTCCTGGATTAGATGTATGTAGTAAGTTTCGTAAAGGGCTGAATTTTGATATTTCATTGGTTAATCCCATGCAGCACAATATTTTTGCCATTTAATTACATTATCAACCATCAAGTCTGTTTACCATAAGAAAACTTACAGGGATGCTTTCTGTCCTTTCATGTAAAACAGATTTTGTTCTAGTTTATAAAGTTCTATAACCTACCAGAATGATGAGTGCCAAGCAAATTTTGTGTCTAACCTCCCTATGTGACATTTCGCAACTTATAGTTCTGTTCCTACACTGGTGAGGGTTGAAGATTGTGTATAGGTCAAATTTAAAGATATAGGTTCAAATAGAGGCCCTAGCTGATGTTATCCTCATTTCTGGAGCCAAAATGGACAGTCATTTTCCCATGTCCCATATTTCCATCTTTTTTCCACATAACCCCCACAGAATCCTGCACCTACGTTCATCCTCAAATGGTGCCTGGTTTTCAGGGGTTGGTCGCTGTAGTGATTGGAATGAGGTCAGCCAGCTGGACCTCATAGAATATAAGTTCTCCATTTGGGGCTGTTAATCTTGCTGGGGAAAAAATAAGCACTGCCGCAGTTAGGCGGTAGTGTGGGGGTTAAATTTAAAAAAAGAGAAAAAAGAAAATAAAAAGAAGGGGAATGTCAGCAATACTGCCACTCTGATAGCTGATTCTAAAGAGACAGCACTAAAGTCAAGGACTGTCCATGTATAAGTAATGAGTGATTTGGTGATGGGTTACAGCCTCTTAAAGTTATTTTAGCAACCATTCCCTGCCTGCTTTCTCCTGAGGGGAGAAAGAGTAATGAATCAGTGCCTTTAAGACAGTGAAATTATTTAGTTCCAGTTGCTTGTTACCCTCAACCCCGCATCAACTTGAAATTTGAAGACCTCCGAATGTAGAGAATATTAAGGAATCTGGACTGCGCTGCCAGGGCGGTGGTGGAGGCAGATATGACCGAGGCGTTTAAGAGACTTTTAGATAAGCACATGAATATGCAGGGAATGTAGGGATATGGATCAGGGGAAGGAAACAGGGTTAGTTTAATTTTGCTTCATTTTCGGGGCAACATTGCGGGCCGAAGGGCCCGTTCCTGTGCCGTGATGTTCTCCAGCTGCTTGTTGACATTGGACGGGGTCTCAGTTACAGGTGTGCCCTGCCAGGCCAGTGCTACCACAACTGCTGCATCTGAGCTGGAGCCATGGGCCTGGTCTCCTACCTCCGGTTCCCTGTGCAATGCTCCTGCAGACACATGTTCTTCTAAAATGCAAAAATTATATTATTTTCTTGGCACTGTTGCATTTTGAGAATGTTCATCTTTTTAGGGTTGAGGTGAGCACAAGGAGGGTGAAGCAAAACAATGCTCATTTCACATCCTTGCATCAGGTATTACCAAAATGTGTATTTTATCAAGCCCACATTATACTCTGTTAATTAATTTTCTTTTCTATTTTGCTTACATTTGAAATAGAACTTGGGTCATTAGAGCTACAGTTCCTCTCCACACAAATGTACATTTACATATATTTTTAAATCTTCTTCCAGATACTTAAATGTGATATTCAGAGCAGAAGCTGCCTTGAGTGGGGTGAAGAACATTGCTGGCCAGCAGAACCAGTGTTTGTCAAACTTCCTGACAGCAAAGATGAGGACGACGGTAAGGAGTTCTTAACTGAAAGCAATGACAGTAATTAATACAAGTATTAGAAGAGGGTTCTAGAGAAGTTTAAAAAAGGAAAATCTCAAATGGGGTTGTGGTTGATACACTCTAAATACATTAAAACGTTAGTTGAAATTAAACCGGGTGGGATAGCACCAGGAGTTTTCTATTGTCGGACAGTATTGAAGGTAGGACAGAAACAGAAGGGACATTCAAAATGTGACTGGAAAGTGCTAAAGCTAAATAGGTAGTCAATTATCTCAGTCCTCACTTGAAACACTGGCTGCCAGTAGATGAAAATATGCTGGAAACAATGTGCTTTCCTGCACCAACTTTAGGCAAGTCTTTGAGAGAGGCAGGAATCCTGTTGAACTGTACAAAGGTGCTTCGAAGCTAATGTGAAAGCTCAAGTACAAACTCTCACTGGGAAATGGATGAGGTATGCAGAAGGCATAACAATCCTAGTTATTCTGGCATTCAGAGGTCTAACCAGAGATTCTTGAAGAAACTGATGGAGACCATTCCCAAAAAGTAAATTTTGAAGGTTGTGAACATATTCTGGTGGGACCAGGAACATTATCTTCGAGGAGAAAGTGAGGTCTGCAGATGCTGGAGATCAGAGCTGAAAATGTGTTGCTGGAAAAGCGCAGCAGGTTAGGCAGCATCCAAGGAACAGGAGCTTCGACGTTTCGGGAATGAAGAAGGGCTTATGCCCAAAACATCGAATTTCTTGTTCCTTGGATGCTGCCTGACCTGCTGCGCTTTTCCAGCAACACATTTTCAGTCCAGGAACATTATCTGACCTATTGCCAGCATGCACTAAGTTCCCACCCTCTTGCCTCTGTTTAACTGGCAGCTCTTGGAAATGAGACATCTATTCCACACTAAAGGAGGTCCAATGGGAAATTCCCCCTGCAGTGGGCCTGGGAATTCAGGTGGGGGCAGCTTGCTATTTGGAATGTAATCCTAATTGAGTTCTCAGGAATGGCCATAGCCAGGTTTTCACCAGTTCTCCAGTTGGTGGATGGACATCCTGCTACAACCATTGAATTCCATCCATGTACTCTGTTTCTCTCTCCACAGATGCTGTCAGATCTCAATCTTTCTGTCTTATTAATGCACCACACAGGTTTAGCGCCAATGTGCAACTGAACCCATTTCACACTGACACAAAACTTGAGGGCTTTGTTTCAAACAATATTAAATGTAGAGAAAGTTAAAACTTAACATTTCTAATACATTTTTCAGGTGTTGTACTTACTTCCGTCATTTCTACTGATGCCAAGAAATCTTCATTTTTACTTATACTTGATGCAAAGACGTTCAAAGAACTTGGTCGTGCTTCAGTTAGTGTTGATGTGCATTTTGATCTGCATGGTATCTTCATCCCTGAAGAGGAGCTACAAGCAAAAAAACAACCTACAGACTCTGGAGGAGAGTAGTAGCTGATTACAACTGTTTCTTTCAAGTAAAGCTGCTAATGAGGCAGAATTTAAAAGCAAGAAACCTCTGGCCCATATAACTACCATTTCTGTGGGTTTCTAGCATTAGAACTCAATGCAGATTGGAACCTGCAAAGTGCAACAATCATGAGAATTATCTGATAGAATTTCTTAATCAAGGATGGGCTCAGTGATCAAAGTACAACCAGTTGAGTTAGATTAATGATCAGAAATGACCTTGTATCATCATAGAATTGTGGAATAGATTTGAGGTTAATTGGTAGGTTAAAAATGGGACTGGATTGATGTTTGGAGGACAAAGATTAGAGTTTTAATGATATTAAAGCACTGTGAACAATTATTGATAAGGATTTTAGTAGAAGATCAACAGCTCCCAGAGAATCTTAGACTTTTATGGTACAAAAGAAGGCCATTCAACCCATTATTTCTGTACTGGCTTTTTAAAGTGCTACCAAGTTGGTCCCATTCTCTAGTCCTAACTCCTCTAAATTTATCACTTTCAAATATATGTCCAGCTCTCTTTTGAAACCTCCTATGAAATCTGCTCCCACCACTCTCCCAGACAGTGCATTACAAATCTGAACAACTTTCCGAATAAAGAAGTTTCTCCTCATTCACTCCTAGCTCTCTGGCTGACAACATTGAAATTGCGGCCTCTTGTTACTGGTGTACCAACTAGCAGAAACAGAATATCCTTCTTTACCCCTGTTTGAATTGTTCATAATTTGACCTCCTCAGTAAGGTCACCTCTTAACATTCTCTGCTCCCAGGAGAATAAGGCCGTTTTCTCTAATCTTTCTTGTATGTAAAATCCCTCATTTCTGGTATCATTCCAGTAAATCTCTTTTGAACTCTCTCCAGGGCTATAACTTTCTTCCTTTAAATAAGATGCCCAGAACTGAACACAATACACCAAATGTGGTCTGACCGGCGGCACGGTGGCACAGTGGTTAGCACTGCTGCCTCAAAGCGCCTGAGACCCGGGTTCAATTCCCGACTCAGTCGACTGACTGTGTGGAAGTTTGCACGTTCTCCCCGTGTCTGCGTGGGTTTCCTCCGGGTGCTCCGGTTTCCTCCCACAGTCCAAAGATGTGCGGGTCAGGTGAATTGGCCATGCTAAATTGCCCGTAGTGTTAGGTAGGGGTAAGTGTGGGGGTATGGGTGGGTTGCGCTTCGGCGGGTCGGTGTGGACTTGTTGGGCCGAAGGGCCTGTTTCCACACTGTAAGTCTAATCTAATATTATGACCAATAATTTGTAGAGATATAGCATCACTTCCTCGCTTTTATACTCTGTGTCTCTATTTATAAACTCAGGGATCCTGTAAGATTTCTTAAAATCTTAATCAACTTGCCTGGCCACATTCAGAGAATCATGCAGATGAACCCTAAGGAGCCTCCGCTCCTATACTCCCCTCCAAATTGCTTCATCAAGCCTGCATTATCTCTCTCTGTTTCTTGTATTACCTCACAATTCTCCACACTGAAATTCATCTGCCAGGTATCTGCCCATTTAGCTAACTTGTCAATGTCCAACTGAAGTCGCTCAGTGTCATCCTCACAATTCTTAATTCTCCCTAGCTTAGTATCATCTGCAAATTGAGATTTTGCCCTCAATACTCCTCTCCAAATAAGTATATATAAGTCAGAAAAAGCATGGCTCCTAACAATGATCCTTGGGGATCACTACTTTCAATGTGGCTTCAATCTGAAGAACTCCCATCTATACCTATCCTCTTTTTCTTTTGTCTTTTTATTTAGCCATCATCAGCCATGTGGCCAAGCATTCATCAATCCCAAATATTTCGAAGTTGCTAACCAACCTTATCTTTTTTTATATATAGAATTCCGACAGTGGAAATAGACCATTTGGTCCAACAAGTCCACACCACTCCTCTGAAGAGCATCCCACCCACACCCACCTTCTCTATCCTCTCCCTGTAAGCTTGCATTTCCCATGGCTAATTCATCTAGCCTGCACATCCCCCGATACACACTACGGTAAATTTAGCATGGCCTAACACCCACATCTTTGGATTGTGGGAAGAATTCCGACCACCCTGAGGAAACCCAAACTGACATGGGTAGAACATGCAAACATCGTGCAGACAGTTGCCCGATGATGGAATCGAACCTGGGTCCCTGGCACTGCAAGGCAGCAGTGCTAACCACTGAGCCAACGTGCTGCCCCCAAATATCAGGTGGCACTGTTTCAAATGATTTCTGAATGTCCAAATGTACAACATCTCCAGTATTATGCACATATCCACTGCTTGGGTCACCTCATGCAAGAATTGAAATAGAAAGGATACCGATAAAACAATGTGTCTGAATGCACTTTCAGGAAGCAGTCAGTTGGAATTGAGACTGCAACAGTATGAGAAGTTTAAAGAAAGCTGCAAAGTAAAGAGTATAAAAAGAGAAATTAGCACGACAGGAAACAATAGAATAAAGTTTTGATAGAGGCAAGAAATAAACTGGAAAGGATAATGGAAAGTGGATCATAAAGGAATTGGGGAGAGGAAGTAGAATAGTTATAAACTCAGTGTCACTTTTCTCTACCACTTGAATGTAGTTTGAGCTCCAGAACAATTGACTAAGGTCTTACCAGTACACTGGACCTGCTTAGTGCAGTGTCAAAACTAATACGAAAGGTTCTGAAAACATCTGTGGTGATGGCATTTCTGTGATTAGAATGATCGAACAAAGAACAAAGAAAATTAACAGCCCAGGAACAGGCCCTTCGGCCCTCCAAGCCTGAGCCGATCCAAATCTACTGTCTAAACCTGTTGCCCAATTCTTAAGGATCTGTATCCTTCTGCTCCCCGCCTACACCTACTCCAGACCCATCTTAAATGAATCTACCGTGCCTGCCTCTACTACTTCTGCTGGCAATACGTTCCAGACACCCATCACCTGTGTAAAGTACTTGCCACGTGTATCCCCCTTGAACTTTTCACCTTGAAAGGGTGACCTCTCGTTATTGAATCCTTCACTCTGGGAAAATGCTTCTTCTCTATACCCTTCATGATTTTGTAGATCTCAATCAGGTCCCCACTCAATCTCCTTTTTTCAAATGAAACAAACCTATGCTAAATTGCCCGTAGTGTTAGGTAAGGGGTATATGTAGGGGTATGGGTGGGTTGTCATTCGGCGGGTCGTTGTGGACTTGTTGGGCCGAAGGGCCTGTTTCCACTACTGTAAGTAATCTAATCTAATCTAACCACCTCAACCTTTCTTCATAGCTAGCACTTTCCATACCAAGCAACATGCTCGTAAACTCGAAGTCTGTGTGACTCAAAGTCATACCTCATGACATGTACCCAACTCTCTGAATCAAGTGAAATGCAATAATAACCAGGAACATAAATGTATTGAAAGTATTGATATAGAAGTGGAACTATCTGGGTTAAAGTCAGAGCTGCAATTACACTATGGCACAGTGAAGTGCGAACAATGGATGATATTTTATTAAACTGCAGGTAATGTGGAGGGATCTGCAACTTCAATCTGATAGGGCATGTTCACATGCAATGTGAATTGAGGAATGCCTAAAACAAATCTAATCTCCTGGTGATGTCATGATGCTGCCTCAGCCAAATGATTTTAGCTATATCTGTTTTTATTTTATGACTTTGTTCAGATAGTGTGATTTGTATGGATTAACAATAGACTATTGTATAACAATCATCTAAAATATATAAAGTGTGCAAGTAACCGAAATTAAAAGAAAACTCATTTACTGTACAGAAAACTTTGAGGTTTTAACAAATTATGAGGCAAATGAGAAATAAAGCGCAGAATCTTTTACTAGAAGTTCTTGTATTGTGCTTGGTCCAATGTTATGGCTATTTATCTGCAAATTCCTGCTGCTCGAGAATTGTGTGCTGCCTCCCCACCAGCCACACGGCTTTCGGCAGTGGAGAACCAGGTTCTGTTTATTGGACCCTCGAAAGAGTAAGGATAACAGGTGCAGCAGCAATTAGTTAATGTCAAAGATAACCTCTACCCCTTTGTCCAACAGTCACTGGCTCAAGCCCAAATCAACTATACAATAAAACTTCAAGAACTTCATAGTTTGGAGCAACACAAGTAAATTTCTATCATCAGTCAGAATTAACGAGCACTAACTGTTATAATCAAACTAACAAAGTACAATTATTATTCATCATTTTGTGTAATCCATATATATTGATAAAGAATTGTAAAAGTTACAGCATTTTTGCTGACCCAGAATTATTTTACAGATGGACAGAAATGGGATAATTTTGCATCCATTATATTTTAAAGTTTTATAGATTATTTAATACTCTATGCCATGAAATACTGTCAAATGTTGTTAGAAGTGATTACGTTAAATATTACTGACTGGAATAAATGAGCTAAGTAGTTTGTTACGTGTTGAGTCAGCAGATTTTAAGACTACATCGAATTAAAGGAAAAAGAAGACTGGAAAACAATAATGGCGGTGCATTTGCAGATAACAATATCTAGTTCATAGCTTAAATCAAAGTATGCCAAGTATTGTGCATACTCCCCCTAACACTTTCACATTCATTTTTTTGACATTGGAATTTTGACCTTCTTCTGCTCAAGTAATTTTCAAAGTCTTTTAATCCTCTTTTGAAAGATTCACAGAGTGCTTTCCTATTTCACAGGGCACTATATCAATAAAGTTGATGTTGCATGTAACAAAATAATCTTGTCACCTAACTCTAATTCTTGAGAGTATTTAGTTAGAATTGTTAAATCCTTAGTAAGACCACTGTATAAGAGGTTTCAACTAACGTTCATTAACCTTGTTCTAATCTAGCTAAAATATTTCCTTTAATTAAGTGGACTGTGAAGCTTAAAGTAAATGCCTGTCTGAAACTAGCATATTTGAATTTTGAACTTGTGCAATTACTGAGGAGTGTGACTGTGTCCTGTTTAAAAAAAACCTCAATCAGTGCAAAGGTTTGTACAGAGGATCATGTGGCAGACTCAAACTCAAACTCAGCTTTACAACACAAGATTACAGAGAGTATAATCTTAGAGGAAGCATTTAATGAATAAACAAATATGTCTTTCCTTTTCCAAAGGTCATAAGCAAATATAATACAAATCAGTGCAGCCTTAAATGTAATAAATAAAGAAAAAAAGCTGGAAAATTTTAGCAAGTCATGGGTGATGTAACAACTTAATGATTCAATGCATTTCCCAGCCAATGAAGAGTTTTGAAGTGAAATCAATCTGATGTTATGGGGTGAACAGAGTTAAAAATCACACGACACCAGGTTATAGTTCCAACAGGTTTATTTGGAAGCACTATCTTTCGCAGCGCTGCTCCTTCATCAGGTAGCCAGTGGAGTAGGATCATAGGACATAGAATTTATAGGAGAAAGTGAGGTCTGCAGATGCTGGAGTATCAGAGCTGAAAATGTGTTGCTGGAAAAGCGCAGCAGGTCAGGCAGCATCCAAGGAACAGGAAATTTGGTGTTTCGGGCATAAGCCCTTCATCAGGAAAGCCCTTCATAGAATTTATAGCAAAAGATCATAGTGTCATATACTGATGCAATGTATTGAACAAACTTAGATTGCTGTTAAGTCTTTCATCTTTTAGAATGGGTTGCCGGTTTTGATTCATTAATATGTAAATCCCAGAACTTCTTTCAAGTCACATTCCCGAGATAACTTAAGGTTATATTTAAAAAAAGGTGACATCTCAGCTCAGACAATGCACTAAAGGTTTGAGGTTAGAGTCTATATGCATTCCAATCTTGAGTTGAACTGGTTCTATTTCCAAAGTAGGAATTTATAAAATGTCACATGGATTATAAAAAATATTGACTGCCTACAGATTGTGTGCTTTTTGAACAAAATAAAATGTATCTGCAAATACAAATTCACCCTATAGACGCGTGTGTGTATATGTGTGTGCGCGCGTGCGCATGATTGTGATGGAGTATATGCCTGTGAGAGGGTGTTTGCATGGATGTGAGTTTGAGAGTGGATAATGTGTGTTTAATTAAGAGAGAGTGTGTATGAGAGTGGGTTTGTGTGAGTATGTAAGAAGGTGTGTGTGTGTGAGTGTACAATGTCGTGGGGTCACCTGTAATTTAACATGAACCCAAGGTCCCAATTGAGGCCACCCACATGGGTACTGAACTTGGCTATCAGCCTCTGCTCAGCCACTTTGCATTGTTGCGTATCCCAAAGTTCGCATTGGACGAAAGTCACCTGAAGATCCAAGGCCAAATGTCCCTGACCGCTGAAGTGTTCCCAACTGAGAGTAAACATCCCTATGTGGCAATTGTTGCACAGTGTCCACTCATCCATTGTCCTCGCATCTGCTTGGTCTTGCTCAATGTACCATGCTCCAGGGCATCCTTTCCTGCAGCGTATGAGATAGACAATGTTGGTCGAGTCCCATGAGTACCTGCCGCATACATGGTGGGTAGTGTCCCCTCGTGTAATGGTAGTATCCATGTCGACACTCTGACAGCCTTGCAGTGGTTCGCCATGACTAATTTGCAGAGAGGACGGTTCCTCCAAGGAGGTAAGTAACTGTAACCAGATTTATTGAGGTTAATAGAGGATGGACAGGACAGGAGAATTCTCCTCTCCAACACTGCTGAGGCATTTTGTTTTAATGCCCATGAGAGAAATGCAACATTTTAATGTTAAGACATAAGACATAAAACTGATGCAATTTGCCATCTACTCTTTACTCCCTGTATTCAACTGAATGTTTGGAATAATTATGAAATGTAGAATTGACTTTTTTAAAAGTCGCCTAATGCAAAATTGATACAATCAGCTTGGTCATTGTTTTAACCCACTACCTGCTTTTAATTTCAATAGAAAATAGGTGGCAGACCTGATGTCATCAATTTGCCATTGGGCATGTTAGGTTAAAATTAACCTCAAACTGTATTTATTTATAATATGGGCTCCAATTTACAGAGCATGTGAGAATACAAGATGCTTGACGATTGGGGGATCTCTGGTTCCCAAAAAAAGAGCAAGATAGTTGCTGTAAGTTATTTTCTGGCTAAAGCATTTGAACTTTGTTTTACATATTGTACTAATCCTATTTGGGAAAAGTACATTTAAAATGTCATGTGACAGATCCTGTGAATGAAATTACTGCCTGTTTTATAATTGTAATGTTATCGTTGAGAAATTAATAACTAATTCTCAGTTTATATAATACAAGCAGACTGCAAACAGAATGATTATTGAAACATTGATTATAACATCTACCTGATAATTGAAACATTGTTAAGTGACTAACGACTTGAATGCTGTATCTTTTATCTGAATTTTGCAGGCATCTGTAACACTATAGAATGGATAGCAATCTAACAATAATGACATTAACTTGAATTTTAATTGCCACAAAATAAAAATAAAGCCTTCATTGTTTTCTTAAAACAATTACTTTTCTATCAGCAAATGTTGGGCTTATGTCCAATTAAATTTCCTAGTTCATACAGATGTTTACATTCAATGATATTATTTCTTCCCTGTGATTTATTTTTCTAAATTGCCCAGTAAAATGTAAATCACTTTATCCTAACGGTCTGTCTCAGAAAGCATCTGCTCAAGATATGTAATTCTGTAAACAGGGCATAACGCAGGCATTGATTAAGATTCAGATGAGAAGTTAGGTACAGACTCCTCTAACACTATCCCTGGGGATCATTCCTCTCCATGTTACTCCCTCCAACACTGGTCAATACCCTGCTATAAAAATCATCATTAATAACCTTCCCAGTTCATCCTTTTCTCAAAATAATGTACTTATACAAACCTTTGTCCATTTCCTTTGTTCCAATCTTGCAGATTCATTTTGCCTTATATTGACACAGTACCGTCTCACTACTGCAGCATGGTTGGTAGAAGGCTGATGACTTTCACTGGAAGAAACTGCAGATGGCCTGCAAGGATGCACCTGAGCATTTTCAGGGTTTGGGATCTGGCTTTGGGCTGCACTTCCTTAGCTTGGGTTAGTCTGGCTGTTGGCAACAGCAGGACACTTGCATGTTGTATTGCTAGTTATCCATATAGCAGAGCAAGATACAGGAATTCATCTGTATTCTTCAATTGATTAGTTACATTTTATAGCTCAATGCAACCTCTAGTCTGCTCTCTCCTATATCTAACCAACTCTGCTTCTTGGGGAGAACATCTCCTTAAATATATACTTCATTGAACATCATCAGTTCCTTTAGCTCTGGAGAATGCTCTGGTTCATTAACATAGTTATGAAACAGTGGTAGTGGGGGCATCACAGATGTTGTCACACTGAGAGGTAGATTCATGTCCCAGGGATCGATGCCAGTTTCCCCTAGTAGCACCTCAGCAGTCCAGGTAATCTAGAGGAGGAGAGATACTTAGGCAGTCTCAGAAAGTCTGCCCCATTCAGTTCTGAGATTCCATTACCACAGTGAGGAATGGCTGCAATATTTGAATTCCCTATGCATTGTTTGAGGCATAATATTTTGGATAGGAGAGATCATTTTGCAACTTTCTTTGAAGAAATAACACATTAATGAAGGCTTTGGCTCTTCTGAGGATTGAAAAGGAGCCACGTGAAAATTCAACAGATGTAAGGCCTTTTAGGGTGTAAATGGCAAAATATCTTAGAGAAACTGAAGGATTTGATTGGATTTTAAAAACTTGTTCTGACCAAGATGGAATTCTGGCAGGATTTAGTTTTTTCCCTGAATCTCCTATTAAGAAGAAACCGAGAAATACCGTTACCAGTACCAAGAGCTTTGAGGTCACAATCTTTTGTTGCCTGTTAAGTCAATAAGCAAGGTGGTGGTGGAGTAAGGCTCCTGATTGGAACTCATCCACTTTTCTTTCTCCTTCTTTTCTTGATTTTGTCTTTCTTTTAGTTCTTTCGATGTTTTCTTTCTCTACTTACCTTTCTGGAGGGAGCACAGTTGTGGAGGCAGCAGCAGCAATGATATTGGCAGCAGCTGGGGGATTTTGACAGTGAGCCATGGTGTGCCCTGTAGTGGTCAGCAGCATCATGGCTTCATCGATGTCCAGAGCAGGACTCTGCAGTGAGGTGGCTAACACGGCTAGGGAATGTGGCAGTGGCTAAGGCCCAGCTTGAGCCCAGATGGCAGCAGCAGCTGTCGAGGCTGAAGGCTTGAGAGCAACAGTGAAGCCTGCTATGGCTGATGAGGGTCAGCAGAGCCAGTTGGTAGCAAATGCAGCTGGCAAGCACGGGTTGGTCTTCACCCAGCATGGGGCAGAGCAAGACTTCTTGGGGAAAGCCCAGTTTGGAGTGATTTCAGGCCCATAGCTTAAGAAAGCACTGTAATGTTTGGGTTTTTAACTTTACTTCTTTATTTTTCTACTTTTATACAAAGATGACTGTAGTAATAAATTTTTTAACTTGTTTCTTTATTTTCCTGTTTCTGTAACTAAGAGGTACATTTGTATCTAAGATGATGCTGTGTGTGGTGACATTGACTGTACTCTTGTACACTGTGCTTGAGTACATGTCACAATGAAACCTAGATCTAAATCTAAATGGGCAGTAGCAACATGGCATGGAAATGGGCTCATACTGACCTTTGTGACTTTTAGTGGTTTCCTATATGAAATGCACATAAAATTGTCAGCGAAAATACATTTTCATTTTCTACATTGCTACCTTGCATCACTGTAAAGTAAGCTCATGCTACAATTAGCTCCTGATTTTATCAAAAAATGATAATGATAAAACACGAATGATTCTTTAGCTCTGAGTAAAATTGAAGTATTACACGAAATTGGTCAGCAATTATGAGCTGTGCCTCAGTTGGTAGTACTCTTACAACTGAACTAGAAGGTTGTGAATTCACATGCCACACAAAGATCAGAGCCCAAAATTTGAGGCTGACAGTCCACTTCAGTACTAAGGGAATGCTGCACTGCCAGAGGTCCTGGTTTTGAAAGATGCGTTAAACCCAGACTGCATTTGCCCTCTGCATCGGAGTAGAAGAACAGTGGTAAAACTTGGAAGAAGGGTAGGGGAGTTATTCCTGACGTTCAGGAGTGATATCTATCCCTCAGTCATCACCATTAAAACAATTTATCTGACCATTATCACGTTGTTATTTGTGAGACTTTACTGTCTGCAAATTGCATGATATATTTTTGACAATTCAAAAGTCTTTCATTGCCTGCAAAGCACTTTGAACCATCCTATTTTTGTGAAAGACATTAAGTAAATTTTTTAGGCAAACCAAAACTTCTTAATCAGTCACATTCATTTAATTTTATTAACTAACCTTTACTACTTGCACAAATCAAACATTTAAATTAAAATATGCATTTGATTATAAATAAGAACTCCAAGCATTGGTCAACATGAATTCCAGATGTAGTAGTTAACCATTAACCCTTCAAAACATGTTATGATTGTGAAGTTGTGAACAGATTTGAATGCAGGAAGAAGGATGGGCAGATTGGCTTCCATGAAACTGCATAAGATCTTCAGGAAAAAAGTAATAGTCATTAACGTGGAGACTTAGGAAATCTTCTAAATTCTCATGAATTCCTCCCCAAATAAATTCCAACAGGTAACAATGCTGTTCAATAGGGCTGGGGAATTGTCTGCTGACGGGACTAGTGATAAAAATGTTGTGTTAGAGCATAGTGGCAAGATGAGAGCTAAAACAGAAACAAGGCAAAGCATCAATAAAGGATAAACTTGTTTGGTGCTAATTTCTGGAGCCAGTGACAGAATGAGGTCAGTGGCTCCATTTACAATAAAGGATTACATCTGGTCCTTTGACAGTGACTATTGTAACTGTGTTCTTGTTTATCATGTAAACAAGCCTGCCTGTGATAGTTTGTCTTCTTAATTTTAGGACTATTATCTCAACCTTGCACATGTCCTCATAAAGAAGGAATAATATATATGTGTGCTATCTTTGACTTTCATGAGGCTTGGAGACAAACTGATACCTTTAATGGGTTGTCACAGCCAATTGTGGCAAATCTAGACAAAGCTTTAAATGGTTTTTAATAGGATTGTGTACTTCAACACCTTTGCTGTTTTATGGGGCTGACAATTCTTTAATATGTTCAAAACAAACCAGACAGATGAATTTTTGTCAGTTTATATGCAATGCAGATCAATGTTTGTCAGTTTAAATTCAATGCAGATTTTTAGAAGAATTACGCACGGCTTGGAGTCAGTTCAGGGTCTGCCTCTACTCAAAGTCATTTCAACACTTAGTATGATAGTGGTTTAGTCAAAAATGCAGCTGATTTTGAAAGTTCTTTTTTTAGTTTTTACCATTACTTTAAGTCCTCCAGCATATTCAGATCTTTGCTTAGAACAACAGCTGGCCTTCGAAAGGAGCTGCTATGAGATTGTTCAGATGGAGCGTAGTTTTCAGGATGCTCAGAAATGGTGTGAGCGGGGTGGGGGACATGTTGCTTTCATCCTGAATGAAGAAACTCAAGGGTTTATCCAGAAGCACCTTGCAGCAGATAAAGACTGGTGGATTGGGCTGGCTCCATGGAAACAGAACCTAACTCAGGATGAAATGGCCACAGATGGTAAGTAAGACCATATGAGAATTAGAATGAGAGAAAAAAAACATTCTTTACCTTCCTTCATCATGATGCTGAATGTTTACAATATTGAGAATGCTTTATAAAGTTTTTCTCATGTTGCAGACTGGATCCTCTCATAGTTTAAATGAGGTCACCTTAGTTCTGCATTAATGTACGGTAGAACATTGCTTACTGGCAAGAGGTGTCTGTACTTTTTTGTAGTGTTTTGATTTTGCACACTTCAAATTAGCCTTAAGTTTTTATGGTGGTAAACATAGAATAATGTGTTTAAGACTCATATCCATGACACTATGTAGGGTATGCATTCCTTATCAGAGTCTGGGCCTCTGAATTAGAGAAGGAGAAGGAAGTGGAGGCTAATTCCATTGGTACCTTTCTAGCTAACAAATAGCAGGAGAGCTGAAGGAGATATTAAATGATAAATAAAATTAAGAAAAATAAATATTTAAGTGATTATTTTCTATCTGTTGTTGTCTGGCTATTTTAATAACTGCGATAGTTTTTACTGTACTCAATGTTCACCCCAGGATTTCTTGAAATTTGGTGATATATTGCCTTCTTAAATCATTACCGTCCTTGTGCTAATGGTGATGAAAGGATGACAGTATGTATCCAAGAAGGATGGCGTGTGTGATGTGGAGGAAAATGTAGAGGTACTACCTTTATCAAATGTGGAGGAAAATGCAGAGGTGCTACCTTTACTCTTGTGGGTGGCACGGTGGCACAGTGGTTAGCACTGCTGCCTCACAGCGCCAGAGACCCGGGTTCAATTCCCGCCTCAGTCAACTGACTGTGTGGAGTTTGCACATTCTCCCCGTGTCTGCGTGGGTTTCCTCTGGGTGCTCCGGTTTCCTCCCACAATCCAAAAAAAAAGCGCAGGTTAGGTGAATTGGCCATGCTAAATTGCATGCAGTGTTAGGTGAAGGGGTAAATGTAGGGGAATGGGTCTGGGTGGGTTGCACTTCGGTGGGTTGGTGTAGACTTGTTGGGCCAAAGGGCCTGTTTCCACACTGTAAGTAATCTAATCTAATCAATCTATTGGAATCCGATACAAATAGAGTGTTGTCACCAGTTGTGCTTTCTGTACTGAGTTAAAGAGCCTCGCAAACTATAATGGATAGAGGAGAAACCACTGATGAGTCTTTACAAGAAGAGGCACTTGCCTTATATAACAAGCCATAGTATATATATATATACTATACATATATTGATGCATTTATATACGTACATGCGTATATCGTATTTCTGAAGAAGAGTCATAGCAGACTCAAAACATTAACTCTATTTCCCTCTCCATGGTTGCTGCCAGACCTGCTGGGTTTTTCCCAGAGTCCTCTGCGTTTGTTTCAAATTTACAGCATCTGCAATATTTTGCTTTTAGGTAAGTCACTTCTAGAGAGGATTTTCCACTGGCAAGTGAAACTAGGACAAGACAGCTTAGCCTCAAGATTAGAGGAAGCAGATTTAGGACTGAATTGAGAAGGAGCTTTTTCACCCAGAGGGTTGTAAATCTATGAAATTCCTTGCCCAGTGAAGTAGTTGATGCTATTTCAGTAAACGTTTTTAAAGCTAAAATAGATTTTTTTTTAACAATAAAGGAATTAAAGGATACAGTGAGAGTGTGGGTAAGTGGAGCTGAATCCATGAAATGATCAGCCATGATCTTATTGAATGGCAGAGCAAGCTTGAAGGGCTTGCTCCTAGTTCTTATGTTCATATGAACACATCGGGAACTTCTGCCCGAAACTTTGTCCAAAGAATGAGACATCATCAAATTCAGTGGAGCTGAATGCAACTTCAGCATTAGATCTTTCTAAATCATTACCTTATACAATAATGGGATTGCCAAATAAAGCTTAATGTTTTGCTGTAGTGCATCACAAAGAACCTGTCACTCCTGGTGTGCAAGGGATTTATTTCATTGACCATAAGCAGGTAACTAAAACTAGTTTTTGAAAATTTGAACTACGTACTTGCATTTTGAGTCTTTCATCCTTATGCAATCCAAATCTAAATTTGAAATATCATCCTATCCTTAAATTTGTCAGTCGTTATAAATATATGCGTAGACCTATTATCTCTGGTTGCTTTTTATCAATATTTGTTTCCACTGATTGCTTGTTATCATTTAGTAGATTCTTTATATAATTATTGCATTAAGCAAAAGTACAAACATAAATTCAAAAAATAATAATGAAAATCTTTGCTAGTTTAAGTGGGAAGACTTGATTTCAATCATTCAAGTTGGCAAGGATTAAACAGTAGTCTTTCATTGAAAACTTTTATTCAAAGTAAGCAAGATGTTGTTTGAGCTGAAAGCATTGGCTCCAGGTACATAAGGTGAAAGTACAAGAGTACAAATCACCCATGGCACTACCTAACTCCAAATGCTTGTAATCGTTAATAAAAATGTAATTTCCACAAATGGGAAAATGAGGATTTGTCCTGATGAAACGTTCAGAACAAAGAAATGAAATGAACCTCATTATATTTCCATTCATTAAGATGTTGACCAGTAACATTGTTTTTAAAAGAAATCACAGGACGTGGATGTCATTGGTTCGGCCAACATTTATTGCCCAAACCTAGTTTCCTTGAGAAAATAATGGTGAAATAATTCTTGAGCTGCTGCAGTCCACATTCTCTAGGAAGACCCACAATACTGTTTCAGGAAGAATGTTCCATGGGTTTGATAGAGCAATACTGAAAAAAGCTTATATTTGTCCAGATCATGATGGAGCATGGTTTTGTTGGTGGGGAGGGGGATTGTGCACTGAATGGTGCTCCCATCTATCTACTGTTCCTGTCTTTCTAGATGTTAGTGGTTGTGGGTTTGAAAGCTGCTATCCTCAGAGCATTGGTGCATTTCTGCAGTGCAGTTTGTAGATAAGACACACTGCTGTTACTAAGCATTGGTGGTAAAGTGACTGAATGTTTCTGGATGTGGTGCCAATCTAAGCTGCTTTGTCCTGGATACTGTCAAGCCTCTTGAGTGTTGTTGGAGCTGCACTCATCAAGGCAAGTGGGGAGTATTCAATCGCATTCCCGAATTGTGTCTTCTAGATGGTGGACAGGCTTTAGGGAGTCAGGAGGTGAGTTACTCAGTGCAGGATTCCTAGCCTCTGACTACTTTTATCATCTTAGTAGTATATGACTGGTAAAGTTCAGTTTCTAGTGAATAATATGCTTGATGATGGTGATAGTGAGGGATTCGATGATAGTAATTCCATTGAATGTGAAAGGGTGATGGTTAGATTCTCTTTCGATAGAGATGGCCATTGTCTGAAACTAACATGACACAAATGTTGTCAGTTGTCAGCTCAGGGTCTTGTTGCATTTGAATGTAGACCATTTCAGTGTGTGAGGAGTCACAGTGAGCATGCATGAGCATCTCCAATTCTGACCTCATGATGGAGATGAGGTCTTTGATGAAGCAGCTAAAGATGGTTAGCATAGATTATAAGAGAATAAGTGGAAGGTCATTTTGCAGTTGTACACAACATTGGTTAGGCCACTTTTAAAATACTGCATTCAGTTCTGATCTCCCTGCTATAGGAAAGATGTTGAACTTGTGAGGGTGCAGAAAGGATTTTCAAGGATGTTGCTGGGTTTGGAGTATTTGATCTATAGGGAGAGGCCGAATAGGCTGGGGCTATTTTCCTGGGAGTGTCGGTGGCTGAGGGGTGACCTTCTAGAGGTTTATAAGATGATGAAGGACATGTATAGGGTAAATAGACAATGTCATTTTTTTCAGGATAGGAGAGTCCATACCTAGAAGATATAGTTTTAAGGTGAGAGGGGAAAGATTTAAAAGAGACCCAAAGGGCAATTTTTCATGCAAAGGATGGTGCGCGTATGGAAAGAGCAGCCAGAAGAAGTGATGGAGGCAAGTGCAATTAGAACATTTAAAAGGCATCTGGATGGGTACATGAATAGGAAAAGTTTAGAGGAATATGGGCCAAATGCAGGCAAATGGGACTAATTTAAATTAGCATATCCAGTCAGCATTAGCAAGTTGGACAAAAGGATCTGTTTCTGTGCTGTACTGCTCTACGACTCTCTGACTTTCGTGGGCAGGTCATCTTTCAACTGTGCAGAATTTTGATTAGGTCATGGTTGGGATGCTGTGCTCAGTTCTGGTCACCACACTACAGGAAGGATATAGTTACATTGGAGGGGGTGCAAAGGAGATTCATCAGGATGCTGCCAGGGATGGAGTGTTTCAGCTGTGAGAGAAGGCTAGAAGGGCTTGAGTTGTTATGTTTAG
The DNA here is from genome assembly GCF_020745735.1 of Hemiscyllium ocellatum. Taxonomy (NCBI): domain Eukaryota; kingdom Metazoa; phylum Chordata; class Chondrichthyes; order Orectolobiformes; family Hemiscylliidae; genus Hemiscyllium; species Hemiscyllium ocellatum. Next base: position 24,094,560 of record NC_083417.1, on the reverse strand, counting down.
AGGAACGATGGTTGAGGGTCAACCTAATGGAAGAATAAAGAATTGTGAGTAGCATGGATAGATTGAATAGAAAGCACCTGTTCCCCTGAGTGGAGGGGTCAATAAAGGTGGGGGGGGGGGTAATTTTAAACTTAAAGGCAGATGAGTTTGTAAGGGATTTGAGGAAAGATCATTTAGCCCAGAGGATGGTGGGGATCTGCCTGGAAGGTTAGTTGAGACAGCAAATGTCGCAACCTTTACAAAGTACCTAGACGAGCACTTGGAGACCCATAACATTCAAGGCCTAGTGCAGGGACTAGTGCAGTTAGTAGTATATTTTTGGCAGTAGAGAATTAAGGGGCTGAATGACCTCTCCTGTACAGTATGATTCTGTGATCCAGAGATGGGTGGGCTTAGGTTACTACCTCAAGGAATTCTTTCAGAGATGTTTTGTTTTAAAGTTAATTGTTTCAATATTTCTTGCAATATTTATTTCTCAATCCTAGTTGCTCTGGAGTGTATGGTGGAGGCTCATTGCCTTGAACTATTACAGCAGGAGGGTGCAGGTTCTCCCATGGTGCTGTCATGTAGGGAGTCCCAGGACTTTGACAAGACAATGATGAGAGACCAACAATAAATTTTCAAGTAAAAATGGTCTGTGACTTAGAAGGGAACTTGCAAACTAACATGTTCCTGTGCACCTGCTGCTTGTGTTTGTCCCAATGGGAGAGGCTTAGAAAGACAACTAACAAATCATTTTTTTAAAATTACTTTTACGATGTTTATACAGAATATTTGTCTTTTCTTCCCATTTGGTGAGCATCTTTGAATCATGGTATACTTCTGTTGGTTTTAGTTTGTGAGTTAAGATTCCGTGCTCTACTGCTGATGCCAATTGTGGTGAAATTAATGTTATATCTGACTGAATTTTGCTGCTGGAAACAGGTACAGATAAATTATCTCATGAATGAGATGACAGAAAATGGTATTCACATACACCATTATGTGTCTCTCCAGAAGGTCTCAAAGTGTCAGTATTGAGGCAATATCTCTGATAGTGCTGCATTGCTCAAAGATTCTTATTTCAAGATTGATGGAGACAAGGTTTAGGAATTCTTATGTTTCTACTGTGATGCAATTGCATAATCAGCTGACCTGCACTGCTCCCTGCTTCTGATCTGACTAGTCAAACTTTGCACGTGAAATATTCTATCACTTGCTTATTTTTTAGATTAGATTAGATTACTTACAGTGTGGAAACAGGCCCTTCGGCCCAACAAGTCCACACCGACCCGCCGAAGCGCAACCCACCCATACCCCTACATTTACCCCTTACCTAACACTACGGGCAATTTAGCATGGCTAATTCACCTGACCCGCACATCTTTGGACTGTGGGAGGAAACCGGAGCACCCGGAGGAAACCCACGCAGACATGGGGAGAACGTGCAAACCCCACACAGTCAGTCGCCTGAGTTGGGAATTGAACCCGGGTCTCAGGCGCTGTGAGGCAGCAGTGCTAACCACTGTGCCACCGTGCCGCCCATGTTTTGCCGCAGGTTGAGTTATTGGGATAATGAATTTTCACTCACGTGCAACTGAGAGATACACAAGAACATAAAAAAGGGTTAGTTTAAAACAGGGAAATCATGGAAGTTCCTAACTATCACTCAGTGCATAAAAACACCCGATATCAGATATGGTTCTAAAACAGGAACACATCAATATCAATAAAAATCCTGTTGTTGATATTTGGGTGAAGTAAAAGCTGTCAAACTTTATTGAGATTTGGGTTATTGATTTTTTGAGCATGAAACACTATTTTTCTAGCAAAGTTGATCTAAGGTCACAGAATTGCTACGGTGCATAAGGAGGTTATTTGGCCTGTCAGATCTGCACACACTCAGTGGGCATTTTCGCTTAAAGCTAAACTCCTGTCTGGTTGTTTCTATTTAAATAGTCATTCCACACCCTCTTGAAAACCTTGATTAAAACAGCGGATGAGAGGGTGGTGCTGGAAAAGCACAACAAGTCAGGCAGCATCCAAGGAGCAGGAGCTGTGGGGGTCGGGGGGTGTATTGGTGAGGGGGAGATGTTGGGTGGAGATAGCTGGGAAAGCGATAGGTGACTGAAGGTGAGAGAGAATGTGGTAGGTCAGAGGGGGCAGTGATGGACGGGTGTGGTGGGCGATACCGAGTTGGAGGCTTGGGACTGGAATAATGTTGGGGGAGGGGAAATGAGGACGCTGTTGAAATCCACATTTAGCCCGTGTGGTTGCAGTGTCCCAAGGCAGAATATGAGGCATTCCTCTTCCAGGCGTCGAGTGGTAATGGTTTGTTGATTGAAATGCCTCCACCAGACTGCATTACAAACGTGAATACACGCTGTGCAAAAATGTTCTTTTATCTTATCTCACATTCGTTTGCTTTTGCGAAATACTTTGAATTGTGCCTTTTGGTTTACAATTGATTTATGAGTGGGACCAGTTTCTCCCTATCACTCTGGCCAGATCTCTCATGATTTTGAAAACCAATATCAAATCTCCCCTCAACCTTTACCTCTCCAAGGAACTCAGTCCCATCTTTGACAATCTATCCCAAGAATTGAACTTTCTCATCCTTGGAATCATTCTCAGAAATGCTCAGAAATGGACTGAGGAGAGCCAGGAGGGGGCATGAAAAAGGCTTGGCAAGAAGGATAAGGGAGAACCCAAAGGCATTTTAATCATACGTGAGGAATAAGAGAATGATCAGGGAGAAGGTAGGGCTGATCAGGGATAGCGGAGGGAACTTGTATGTGGAGTCTGAGCAGATAGGGGAAGCCCTAAATGAGTTTTTTGCTTCGGTTTTCACCAGGGAAAGGGACCTTGTTGTGAATGAAAACTTTGAGGAGCTTTTGGAAAACCTTAAGATTGATAAGTCTCCAGGACCAGACCAAATTTATCCTAGGCTGCTCCGGGAAGGGAGAAAGGAGGTTGCTAAGCTGCTGGAGGATATTTGCCTCCTCACTCTCCATGGGAGTTGTACTAGAGGATTGGAAGGAGGCAAATGTTGTTCCTCTTTTCAAGAAGGGTAATAGGGAAATCCCTGGCAATTATAAATCAGTCAGTCTTACATCTGTGGTCAGCAAAATTTTGGAAAGAATTCTGAGGGATAGGATTTTTGACTATTTGGCAAAGCATAGTGTGATTAAAGGCAGTCAGCATGGCTTTGTGAGGGGCAGGTCATGCCTCACAAATCTTATTGAGTTCTTTGAGGAATTGTCAAGACACGTCGAAGAAGGTTGAGCAGTGGATGTGGTGTACATGGACTTCAGCAAGGCGTTTGATAAGATTCCCCATGGTAGGCTCATTCATAAAGTCAGGAAGTATGGGATACAGGGAGATTTGGCTATCTGGATTCAGAATTGATTGGCTGACAGAAGGCAGAGAGTGGTTATAGATGAAAAGTATCCTGCCTGGAGGTTAGTGTTGAGTGGGGTCCCGCAGGGCTCTGTACTTGGGCCTCTGCTCTTTGTAGTTTTTATAAATGACTTGGATAAAGAGAAAATTTGTGAATGACAAAAAGGTTGGACGTGTCGTTGATAGTACAAAGGGCTATTGTAGGCTGCAGCGCAACACAGGATGCAGAGCTGGGCTGAGAAATGGCAGGTAGAGTTCAACCTGGATAAATGTAAAGTGATGCATTTTGGACGGTCGAACTCGAATGCTGAATATAGGATTAAAGGCAGGATTCTTGGCAGTGTGGAGGAACAGAGCGATCTTGGTGTTCAAGTACATAGATCCCTCAAAGTTGCCACCCAAGTGGATAGGGTTGTTAAGAAAGCATATGGTGTTTTGGCTTTCATTAACAGGGGGACCGAGTTTAAGAGCCATGAGGTTTTGCTACAATTCTACAAGTCCCTGTGAGACTACACTTTGACTATTATGTCCAGTTCGGGTCGCCCTACTATAGGAAAGATACAGAGGCTTTGGAGCGGGTGCAAAGAAGGTTTACCAGGATGCTGCCTGGACTGGAGGGCTTGCCTTATGAAGAAAGGTTGAATAAGCTCAGACTTTGCTCTCTGGAGAGAAGGAAGAAGAGAGGAGACCTGATCGAGGGGTACACAAGATAATGAGTGGAATAGATAGAGTTAATAGCCAGAGACTTTTCCCCAGGGCAGGATTGACTGGTGCGAGGAGTCATAGTTTGAAGATATTAGGAGGAAGGTATAAAGGAGATGTCAGAGGTAGGTTCTTTACGCAAAGAGTTGTGAATTCATGGAATGTGATGCCAGCTGTGGTGGTGGAAGCAGAGTCATTGGGGACATTTAAGCGACTGCTGGACATGCACATGGATAGCAGTGAGTTGAGGGGTGCGTAGGTTAAGTCATTATATATTACATTAGGATTAACCCTTGGCACAACATCTTGGGTCAAAGGACCTGTTCTACGTTATACTTTTCTATGTTCTATTCTCTCTAATCTCTTTTGTGTTCTCTCCAATGCATTCAAATCCTTTCAGAAGTGTGACTGGAACTGAACACTGTGAACAAAATTGTACACTTCCCTGTACTTTAATACCAAGCCCCTATCTGTTCAGGCATTGGCTTTTGTCATCTGTCAATGCGTGAGAAGAATCTAATATGCTTGAAAGTGTATATAGCTCTGAAATTCCTAAGTGACCCAGAATGGTTAACCAATTGGTATCCACTCACTGGTTCAGCTATCCGATTGATTCTGCCACAATTTTCATTGGTATATAACCCTTATTAGTATTCATTATAGCTATCAAAAAATATCTCATCTACGCCGCTGCTTGCCCTCCTCCAAAGAGAAAACTTATCAGTCCTTATACAGCTGACAAATTTGAGTCTTTTAAGTTGTGAATGCTTTAATTCAAATATTTAAAAATTTAAACAGTTTTTGTTCTCACTTCCAGAAAAAGCCTTGACTTAATCTGATAGAATTACATAAAAATTATAACAGAAACATATGCTGTTCATACAAAACAATCTATGTTAGCGTTTACCTTCAATATCGCTAAAACTAATCTGTCTGTCCCGTTCACATATTCGTTTGTTTACCTTCCCTTAAACTGTCAATCTAATGTATTCGTAAATATCACCTTGTGGAATAATTTTCACCTTCATTGTCAAAAAGGTGATTTGCCGAGTGGATCACTCATACAATAATAGAACTGAGCTGAATTTTATTTCCAAAAGACAGCTTATTACCCAAATGGTAACCTGAAACATTAACTGTCTCTTTCATCACACAAGCCGTCAGACCTATCAAGAGTTTCTGGTATTCTTCTTTTTTACTTCAGATTTCAGCATCCATAGTATTTTGCTTTTGTTTTGCCTGATGTTCTCTGTTTCCATCATGTGATAATTTAGTAACCCACAGACTCACAACTCCCTGCATTTGTTCTGAATCTCTTTCATTAGTCTAAAAGATAACGTTTTAGCCCTTTAGTCTATTTGTCAGTAAAAGAAATCTCAAAATCTAATGGACAGATTTCCACAAACCCTATTACACACATGGATATGCCCAAGAAAGAAATCTCATTAATTTTTGGTGAAGATGTGGATCTGGATCTAGATCCTGGAATTTTTTTAAGGGTCTGTTAATATTGAGAGACAGAGAAAATTGACTTTGATTTTGGAATGTACTGAGCTGTTTTGTTGTGAATGTTATTGATCAATTTGGATTTTTTTGAGTTGTCTCAGCTGCGCTTGTGCAATTTGGCATCTTCGTCGAAATGTCAACAGGGATTTGAGAGCAGGCTTTGGACATAGATTAGAGGCAAAAAGAAAACTGCAAATGCTGGAATCCAGGTAGCCAGGCAGAAGGCTGGAATAACACAGCAAGCCAGACAGCATCAGACGGTGAAGAAGTCAACATTTTGAGTGTAACCCTTCTTCAAGACTGGGGTGGGTGTAAGGGAAGCTGCAGATGAAAGGGGTGGGGATGGCAGGATGGTGAGGTAGGGCTAGTAGAGGGGACGATCTGGTTGGTCGATGGGCAGGAATGAATCCAGTTGGTGGCTAGAAGGAAGGGTCGATGAAAGAAATGGAAGGGAGGGGCAGCGGCTGAGAAGGGAGTTGGGTGAAATTGGAGAACTCAATGTTGAGTCCTCTGGGCTGTGGGCTGCTCAGGTGGAAAGTGAGATGTTCTTTCAATTTGCGGTCTGATTTGCTGTGGCAAAGGAGGAGGCCATGGATGGTCATGTCGGAAAGGGAGTGGGAAGGGGAAATAAAATGGATGGCAACTGGGAGGAATCATTGTGGATATGGATTGGCTTGAAGCCTCCTTGGTTATTCTTTTCAGCATCATTACAGAACACCAACAAAGCAGGAAAAAGTCTAAATAAAGAGCTGCGTAATCCTGACAAAGTTCTTTTTAATGCACATGCTCTCAATTGAGTCTTCTCTTCACTTGTTTAAAATTGTATCAATGGCCTCTTGTTTTACAGCAGAGAATTGCCTTAACCAATCCCCCTACTCAGTTGCTTAATTTGAAATGAATCTATCAAATCACCTCATAATTTCCTTTATTCTGATGAAAGCAGCTTTATTTTTCCGAATCTTTCTTTACATCCTGATACTTTGAACCTTCCCAGTGAATATCTGGTGTGCCCTCACTGTCGATTCACCATCTTTCCTTCTAGAGTAGTGCACAAAGTTGCACATATTGTTCCAAGATTGGTTTTACAAAAGTTTGCTGTGGATTCAAAATTATATCTCAACTTAGCTATTCTCGACTTTTTCCTATAAAACATAACATTCTGGCTTTTTAAAAATGATCTTATCGATTTGAGGTACTGACTTTATGGTTTTGTGAAGTGGAGCCTTCAAATCCTGTTTTCTTCAAATTTATTGAATAATTAATTCCCTATTCAAAGTAAAATTGCTATTTTATTTTCTTTACCCAAATATACCATCACATATTCACTGACATTGAATTCAATTTGTTCTTTCTTGGCTTTCCACAGCTTATCAATATTCCTTGGCAGCTTCATTTATTCTTCAGAACTAATTACTTTACCTTCTATTTCAGTACAATATTGTCTGTAAAATTGGATATCATTGCCTTTAGTCTGATATCAAGTCAAGAATGTACACAATGACCAGAACAGAATTCTGTGGGATCACCTATCACATCCAAACAAATGGAGAGACTAACATTAATTCCAGTCCATTTTCTCTTTTTTAGCCAGTTTTTAATCCAACTATCTACCTTCTCACAGGCTTTGTGGACGTCCATGTAACAGCAAATGCTTCTCTAATATAGTAAAAGGTCCTAATGTGGATTACATCTACTGTGTTGGCCACATCCTCCAAACCTGCCACCTATACAAAGTACTGTATCAGTCAGATTTGTCAAACTTTCAATTTAAAATTCCATGTTGACACTTTTAAAATTGGAAACAATGTTCCCATTCAGATGTTTAGTCATTTCATCCTTAATTAAATATTCTAAACTTTTCCAATGAACTAATCTTGTTATTATCTGGAATAGCTGAAAATGTGTTGCTGGTTAAAGCACAGCAGGTCAGGCAGCATCCAAGGAACAGGAATTTCGACGTTTCGGGCCAGAGCCCTTCATCAGGAACTATTATCTGGAATAGTTCTGCATCTCTGTAAATCTTGACTAGAGCCTAAATTATAATTTGTAGAGGCAATGTTTTCCCTTTGTCACTGGTGACACTGCTAGGCTGCTCCATTGTTTTCAATCATTTTTGTCACTGTACAGTAGCGTGTATTCTTTGTTCCTAGGTACAAGCTGATTTCAAATATGTGGCATTATCAACAAAAGTAACAGCTGAGTTAAATTAAGTGAATTTTATATCAATGAATAGTTTTGAAACAGTACACACCTTCAGTCATCTGACTATCTTTTACTCACAATGGATATTTTGTATTCCCCTCTGGAGAAGTCCATGTGATGTTTAATACAGTTAAATGTTATTTCAGTCCCTTTCCTTTTTATTTATCTGATAATTATTGTGACCTATCTTAGCCTGAAGTTCAGATTCTCTCCGCATGCAGTTTGTTACCACTTCAGAGTGATCTGAGGGTGTAGTGCCTAATGGAACAAGTGTGTGTACATTTCTCCTCTTCCTCGGCCACTTACATAGTTCAGTAGAAGTCCAAAGGCAGATCTGTTCTAATCTGGGATATGCACTTTTAAAAATTATACGCATGAGCTCTCAGGAATGCAACAACAGGTTGAACTTGAAGTCAAGGCCTTCAGGCTGCTGTTGGAGATCAGCAGCCAAAAGACTCCAGTGACATAAAAATACCCTTTTTAAAATCTGTGGGATGTGGGCATTGCTGACTGGGCCAGCACTTATTGCCCATCTCTAGTTGTCCTTGAGAAGGTGGTGGTGAGCTGCCTTCTTGAACCGCTGCAGTCCATGTGCTGTAGGTAGACCCACAGGGAGGGATATTGATGCAGTGACAGTGAAGCAATGGTGATTTATTTCCAAGTCAGAGTGGTGAGTGGCTTGAAGAGGAACTTGAAGATACAGTGCCCATGTCCTTCTAGATGGAAGTGGTCAGGGGTTGAAAGGTACTGTCTGAGGACCTTTCATGAATTTCTACAGTGCATCTTATAAATAGTACACACTGCTGCTACTGAGCATTGGTGGTGGAGAGAGTGGAGGCTTGGGGATGTGATGCCAATCAAGCGTACTGCTTTGACCTAGACTGTACAAAGCTTCTTAAGTGCTGTTGAAGCTGACCCCATCCAGGTAAGTGGAGAGTATTCAATCACACTGCTGACCTGTGCCCAGTAGATGGTGATTAGGCCTTAGAGGATCAGGAGATGAGTTACTCACCACAGAATTCTTAACCCTGACCTACTTTTGTAGCCCATGTGTTTATGTGGTGAGTCCAGTTGAGTTTCTATTCAATGATAATCCCCAAGGGTATTGTTTGTTGGGGGCTTCAGTGATGGCAACACCATTGAATGCTAAGGAGAGGTGGTCAGATTTTCTCTTATTGGTGATGGTCATTGCCTGGCAATTGTGTGGCATGAATGTTACTTGCCACTTGTCAGCCCAAGCCTGGATGTTGTCCACATCTTGTTGCACTTGAACATGAGCTGCTTCCGAATCAGAGGTGTCGCAAATGGTGCTGAACATTGTGCAATCACTGGTGAACATTCCCACTTCTGACCTAATGATGAAGGGAAGGTCATTGGTAAAGCAGCTGAAGATGTTTGGGCCTAGGACACTATCCAAATGAACTCCGATAGAGAAATCCTGGAGTTGAGAAAACTGACCTCAACAATCACAACCATCCTCCCATGCATCAGATATGACTCCAGCAAGTGGAGAGTTTGCCCCCTGATACTCATTGATGCCAGTATTCCTAGGGCTCCTTGATGCCACACTCAGTCAAATACAGTGTTGATGTCAAGGGCTGCCACTCTCAACTTATTTATGGAATTCGGCTCTTTTGTCCGTGTTTGAACCAAGACTGTAATGAGGTCAAGAGCTGATTGGCTCTGGCAGATCCTACACTGGGCATCACTAAGCAGGTTATTGCTGAGCAGGTGCTGTTTGATAACACTGTTGATGACACTTTCCATCACTTTACTGATGATAAGAGTAGACTGATGGGTCAGTAATTGGCCGGGTTGGACTTATCCTGCTTTTTATGTACAGGACACACCTGGGCAATTTTCCACATTATCCAGTTGATGCTAGTGTTGTAACATTGGAACATTGGAACAACATCTTTCTAATGGGAGGAACACCAGAATTGAATGCAGCATTCGAAAAGTGGCCTCACCAATGTTGTGTACAGCTGCAACATGGCATCCCAATTCCTGTACTCTACACACTGAGCAATGAAGGCACGTTGCTTTGGCATCTCTCATATCCCATTTACACACCATCATACCATGCTCTATTCTTGGAATGGCTCACCACTCAGGGGATGTCCTAGAATTCACCATCACCCCTTGCACCCAGTCCAGCTTTAAAAGTTCATTGTAAATGTAGATTAGCATTGTCAGTCTGGAGCTGCCCTGCATGGTTGCTTACATTTGCCTCAAACATGGCAGACAGTGGTGTCTTACTTTGCCAGCTAGGTCCTGAGGTCCACGAGGAACTCGCATAGAGGTCACAGGCCAGACCGTGCTAGCCTGGTCCATGGTTGCTAACTGAATTAAATCTGTCTCAGTTATTCAGAGAGATGCCCAACAGTGTAACAAGGTCAATGCCGTTCATCAATCTATCAACGAAAGTGTCATCATCTTCTCTCTGATTCCTCATAAGCACTCAGCCTCTGCTACTGTACCCAGTTCCCAGCTAGGATCAAGCATGACCACTCTCAGAAATACCTGCAACATCTTCCCCACTCACTCTCATCCAGTTCACCGCATCTAACTCTGCAAGCACTCAGCACTGCCTACTCACACAGGATGCCTCCCACCTCCAACAAGTTGAGCTGGGCCACTCACTTCCATCTTCCATAATACCTGCCTCTGTCTCATTCCATGAAGGAAAGAAGCCCACAGTAAGACAAAAAGACTCAGGACGTTTTTAAGACTTTGTAGTGATTGATGCAACTGAGTGGCTTACTACACCATTTCAGCGAGCAATTCAGAGACAGCCACATTACTGTGGATCTGGAATCACATGTGGGCTAGAGCTGGTGAAAATGGCAGATTTCCTTCTCTGAAGGACATTTGTGAACCAGATGAATTTTCCCGACAATCGACAATGGCTCAATTGTCATCTGTAGATTCGTAATTCCAGAGTTTGTTTAACTGAATTTCTGGGTTAACAATCTTGTGACAAGCTATTGCCTCCTCTTATCAGGATATTTTAAAGAAAAATTTACTTATGTGTTTTCCACCAGTTCCAGCTAACCCATTGGTTGACTGTGTCAAAACCAAGGTGATAATGGCCAGTTTCAATGGGATTTTCAGAGTGTGTAGCCGCAGAAAAATGATAGAAAATGGGCAAATGCATGTGTTAATGAGCTGCTGGAAAACCAGCTGACTCCATTATGTCTGATCACGGGATCCGACTAAAGCTAGTTGTTGATATATGCAGACCAGGTTTGATGACAGTAGGCCGGATACAGTAACATTATAAGCCAAGCCTAAAGGGGTCCAAGTTTAGATAAAATCTTTTATTTGCTAGAGGATTGGGTAGCTTGCTTTCCCTCAGCCAATTGTCTCAATGGATTTCCTAGCATGCAATGCAACAACTCCTGGACTGAAACTTTCCCTCACTGCTCTGCCTGCACTAGAAGGAACAGACATGGATTAGTTGTGCATCATCGGTTTTGCACACGCTGTTAACACTTGCCCATCATTTTATGTTTCTTGTGTGTGCAGGAATGAAGAAGCAGAAATTTTACCAACATAGTCTAACTTAACAATTTGCTCAATATTTGGCTGTAGGAGTCTCAGGTCAAATAATGATGCCTAAATAGACTTCAGTTTGGGTTTTATTTTGGCAGCATCTTTGTAATCTTCCAGCAGTAGAGCCAAAAGTTGGTTTACTCATCAACAACCAAACCACTCTGTACAATGTTTAGAAATCTGTTACACTGACAGCGAATTCACTTGAATAGTTTCTGAACATGAATAAAATTAGTTGAATATGTATTAACATTTAGGAAAAATACACTAATTTTAACTGGCAAACAATATTCCATTAAAATAAAAGCAAAATACCATGGATGCTGGAAATCTGAAATGAAATCAAAGTGCTGGAGAAACTCAGTAGGTCTGACAGCACCTATGGAGAGACAGAAGAAGAGTTATATGTCAATCTTAGTTCAGTCAATTTCAAAATCCTCGGGGCAGAAAGTGAATACAACATGGAGTTTTTGAGGCTATTTGAAGTCAGTAAAAAGGCTGTCAAATGTCTCCCTGATAGAATCCCTACAGTACGGAAGCAGGCCATTTGGCCAATGAAGTCCACGCTGATTCTCTGAAGAGCATCCCACCCAGACCTAGAAAGATTTACTGGCTCTGCTTTCCTTTCTGCTCCTACTAATACCTGAGTATTTTAGTGGAAATTCTGGCAGGGTCATTTACCTTCCTGTACCCCTGCCTACTCTTCAGTTTTTGCTGCTATGCTGTCAAATTGCAAGTAATGGCATGGGAGGCTGAGGTGGTTTCAGCCTGGAGTGTACTCGCTTTTGGTTTTCATGCATTGATTCAGGAATTAAAGGCAGAATTCCTCAGTGTTTGTTCATAGAAAATTGGAATGCTTGCAGTAACAAAAAGGACGGCAATGATCTCAGCATGTATACAAATGAATAGTTATAATTTACTACTTGATTCTATCCATTTTAGCATTTATACCTATGGCTCAATATGACAAAATTGTCAGTAAACCATCATGCATACCATAATATGTTAAGATCTGTGCAATTTTTAAAAATAAATGTACACGTTAAGCTTATATTAACTTTGTCTATGAATGTTTCTTGAACAACAGGCCTGGCCTGGCTTGATGGTACCAACATCACATATAATAACTGGTCCCCAGAACATCAGTCATCTTCAGCAATGACCTGTGCTTACATCCTCAAAAACTCTGGACACCTCTGGATGGGTACAACCAACTGCAACCAAGAGTTTTACTTCATTTGTGAATTAAGTAAGCAAGATTTATTTTCTATTTCCTCAGTACTGCAGTTAATGTAGACCCTAGGATAGCACAGTTCGTATGACATATTACTAGTTAAGTGTAACAGAGTGCTGTACACAAACAAAAAATCCCTTTAGTATCTATCTCCTAGTTTCCTTCTCTCCAGCGTTCTGTTGAAATTCTGGTCCTTTTCTGCAAAGTTTTTTTGTGAACTTGTTTTAGTTTTACAAGGAGTCTTTAACTTATCGATCATATTGTGTCATACAAGGTTCTGAAGTGGTTTCACAGGGTAGATGACGAGAAGATGTTTCCACTAGTAATGGCAACAAGAGACATAGTTACTGAATAAGGGGACACAATTAAAACAGAAGTGTGAAGGAATTTCTTCCCCTAGAGGTTATTGAATGTTTGAACTTCTCCATCTCAGAGAATTCTTCAAGCTGGATCGCTGCAAGTAATAAAAGAGGCAGTAGATAGATATCTGAGATATTTGGGAGTTAGGGCTATGATGAGCTGTCATGAAAGAAGCGTTGAAGCCTGGGACAGGTCAGCCATATCTTCATAGAATCCCTACAGTGCGGAAGCAGGCCATTCAACCCATCAAATCCACACTTACCCTCTGAACAGCATCCCACCCAGACCTACCCCTACCCTATCCCTGTAACCCTTAATATCCCATGGCTAGCCTGCATATCCCTAGACAGTATGGCCAATCCACCTAACCTGCAGATCTTTGGATGTGGGAGGAAATTGATGCATCCAGAGGAAACCCATGTAGACATCAGGAGAATGTGCAAACTCCACATTGATATTGGCCCAAGGGTGGAATTGAACCTAGATCCCTGGTGCTGTGAGATAGCAGTGTTAACCATTGTGGCACCTTATTGAATAGCAGGGCACACCTCAGGGAACAAATTCCTGCTCCTATTTCTTAGGTTCCTGAATCTCACTTTGTCTCCAAATATCCTAATGATGCTTTCCAGCATCCACTTGCAGTGAATTATATGGCCTCCTGATGGCATACTTGACAGCAGAGGGGGTACATGTAAAATAAAGCATATGGTCAGAATGCTGCTTTTTTGCCTCTTCCCATCTTGTCCCACATTCTACGGGGGTGGTGGGGGGGGGGGGGGGTGGGGTGGGGGGGGGGTTGGGGGGTGGGGGGGGGTGGGGTGGCAGGGTACCTATACGTCAGAAAGAAAACCTACCCTTAGACTTATTAATGCCCTTAAATGAACAATGAATGTTCCCCCACATCAGCAAATGTTTGGTCTGGAGGGTAAGTAGAAGCAAGGCAGGCAGCCAACAGCTTGAACAGATTGGGCTAGATATCTGCTTTAGGGGAACTCACTCCCATGCCTCAGCTTTTCCACACACTCCTCCTGCTCATTGGCATCTCTCAGCCATGTCCATGAAAGATCCCCTTGAAGTCTGGCCCCCATCTTCACTTCTTACTCAACTGCTGAAGTCCCAGCAATGGCCACTATTGCCTTCCAGCACAACTGGAACTAGACAGCTGCCAGCCAGCCAGTCAGACTGATTGGCAATACTCGAGGGCTACATGACCTGTCTCAGCCTGCATTAATTAAAGCCACTCCCTGTGTATTATCATGGCAGGCCAACCACATCTCACCTTGGAAAGTGCTGAACAATTACTAGGTCAGGGAGGGATGGTGCTGGGGTTGGGGGCGTCAAGTAATCTATTCCATGCCCAGCCCCTCATCCCAATAAAATCCAGCCTCTTGTTTCTGATACATACTCTCTTTTACTATTCAACCTTTTGTATTTAACTGTATGTTGCTTAAGGCACCGAGACAAAGAAATTTCATGATGCCATGCAATTTGTCATGCATCAAAATCCCTAATTTGAGAGGCAGCAGGTGCACATTTCACATTGTATGCTTATTATGCACCATTTTGATAAAGACCCCTGGGATAGGAAGTTTAAACGAAGCAGGTATATGGAAATGAGATTTCTGTGCATCAATGTGAGATTCCTCAAGTGAACACCTGTTCTGAGTACTGCAACTGGAAATGGGGAATTGAGGTGAGAGCAGCTATGTCCATTGAGTATCTTCTAGAATTTGTTAGCAATTTAGTACATTTCAAAGGCCAGATAGGGTGGCATAAAACTTTAGTGGCCCTGAAGGGGTCTCCCTGAAATTGGAAACTCTTACTAAACCTGGAATTCTGAGATTCTTTACCGCAATTGTTGGAAAAATTTGAATTTGAGATGAATTAATGTCAGAATGTTTATTTTGAATGTATTGTGCGTTTTAGTTGTACAATTGTGAAGTGGTTGAGAAAGCACCACAAGGTAGTAAGAAAGCTGGTTTGAGCTGACAATTAATGACGTGATGCTTCTGTTTTCTATATGGGAATTTTGTTTTTCTCAAGTTGTGTTGTCTTTATCACAGAGTCTGACCAAGCATTTGCCTGCGACCACTTTAATGCCACACTGCAGTGTCCATCTGGCAATGTGATTGAAATTGATAGTAGCTTTTATGGCCGTAAATCTCTCACTTACTGTTCCTCTGAGATTGTAGCTCCAACTGAGTCACAGGAATGCAGCTGGATTGATGTGAAAGATAAAATAGCAGGTAACTGTTCTGTGATAACTGTCTAGACATTACGTACTATATTAGAATTGCTCAAAATTTCCTAGTCTTTTTATTTACCTGATATTTCTGACTGTTTAAAATAATAGATGGAAATTTTGGATGTTTGTACTTTATATCAACTGAGTACTAATATCCTAAGAAGATAATTAGAACAGTATCTGTTTCCTTCCTTATTGTCTCATGTTCTGCAAGTGACTTTTCTTCATTCGTGATCTTTTGCTTCAAAAACTATTCCTTATTTGAGACCAGAGTCAAGTGACTAGCCTTGAGTGCTGTGTCAGTAACAGTCTAGTGCAAGTCACTCAGTGATGCTGAACAGAGACAAGGACTTTTGTTTACTTCACAGCATTGAGTAAATCATGGTTAAATCTATCAGTACATCATTGTGTGTGGAAGATGGCTTTGTGCTTGATCTCTATAATCCACTGCTGTGAATAATAGTTTTCCAAGTCAAAATAGTTGCACAATAATGTGGATTTATTGGAAGAACGTTCATTTTGGGAAGTTGGTGAATATCATATTTCTTTAGGAAACAAATATAACCTCGAGTTTTATCTTTAAGGACTGTGCCATGGGCTACAGGCTTGCCAAGCTACAGCCGATCAGGCAACCTTTGGAAACCTTTGTCCAAGATTAGGCAATTATCTTGTCATAGACTACCACTGCAAAGAAGGTAGGAGATGCAACAACACAATTTCTCAACAACAATTTCAAAAAAACACTAGCAGCATTAAATCATACTAAATGAAACTAGTGCACTCAATCTTAGATATTTGCATGAAATTATTTTTCTGCTGTTTCAATCAAGACATTTGAAATTTGCTTCTGTAATCAATGGAAAACCCTCAACAACATAGGGCTGCTCCTGTACCTTATGGTCAATTCAAAGGTCATGGGGAGAGGGCAGGAGAATGGGGTTGAGAAAACGATCAGCTACGATCGAACAGCGAAGGAGTTCTCAATGGTCTGAAAGGCCTAATTCTGTTCTTATTTCTTATGGCCTTATGAACGTGGACAGAATGACCATTTGAAAATAAGTTCAAAGACATATGAGACATGCTCTCATGTTGTTAACCAATCTCCATAGCATTAATTACTTCATGAGACTTAAAATTTGTATAATATTTTACTTAGGTCTCCGTTTGCTGGTGGATGACGTATACTCAATCCTAGAAAATGTCACTATCTCTCCAAACTGGTTGCTACATCCATATTCTGGAAACCTCACCTGCGCACTTAACACTGGCGATGGCTTTGTGATTGATCCCTACAACCCACTGCTGTGAGTAATGCTTGAAAATAAGATTAGCAGGAATAATGGGTGCAAGTATAGGCATCCTGGAGTTTGCTCATCTTTTGATTTACTAAAAAACAACCCCAACAACTGGCCACACTTCCTTTTCATCTGTTATTTTGAACATTTTTCCTGCCTAAATCCTGAAGTGATACACATGACATGAATGATCTGTTGTTCATCATCATTCTCAAAGTGTTTTGTGATAAAGATGGATAAATTCCTATTTGGCAAAATAATCAAAGGTTATCAAGAGGAGAGGAATGTGGAATTTGAACACAAGGTCAGCTATGACCTTATTGAATGTTGGAACCAAATGAATTACTTCTATTCTTATTTTGTTATTTTCAAATGGAATCAAAGGCTGACTACAATTTTTTGCAACAAATGCCAGCCACCAATCATCTACAGGTACCAATGTATTTTATTTTATTTAACTTTGGCAGAGATATAAAATGAACACCACTTGGAAGGAGCATTTTGTGTAGCCAAATTACAGAATGTACACATGCTCATCAAAAAGAGTGACTGCATTACACCATTGGTTGCTGAGCTTGCTAAGTCCTGAAATGGGTAACTGCCAGATTGAGCCTGCAGCAGAGGCAGAGAAACTCAATACAAGGAGGGTACCAAGCTGAGCCTCCATAATTTACCTGTGGCAAATGTACCTGTCCAAGACAGTGGCTGTAGGAGTGAACACTGCACAGTCCTCGTGGAAATGAAGTCGCACCTTTACTCCGAGGGCATGCTCCATTTTATTGGGCAGTGCTTCTATGTTAACTGGCATGGGTTCAAAGCAGGTCTCACCTTTTTTAAAAGAATGAGCATCTATGAGACACTATAGATCAGTAGCAAAAATTGTATTCCACCACAATCTGTAAGCTCAAGGCCCAACATGTTATTCACTCTACCAGTGCCACCAAGTAAATTCAGGTTTGATAAATCATGTAGGAGAGTATGCCAGGATGACCACAAGGTACAACTAAAAATGTGGTGTCAACCTGATGAGGATTGAGCTGAAATTGCATTGCCTCTACTATATCAAAACAGCTCAGTTAGCCCAATTAATCTCTGCGGTTGGTTATACGCTGTACAAGACTCATCTCTTTCTAATCACATCTTTCCACGCTGTTCAGTTGTTCCCTTCTCCCTCATGTGTATATTGTTATGATTCCAGCTGATGTTATTAATGACACCTGGATTGATACAGCATATGTTAACTCTTTTTGTTTTTTGTTGAAATAGTCTTGCACTGAAACACAATCATTCAATGCTGCAGATTCAGGTTTAATAACAAAACAAACATTTATTATTCCTAGGTCTCTATTTCATTCACTTCTCATCCCTCTCAGAACAAATGGCTACCTTATTCCACTTAAAAAATTGAACGACCACATGTAGTTTTCAGGTTTTATGATTCTGTTTCTGTTTATTGCCTATATCACTTCTTGCTATCTTGTGATCAAGGAGTGATAATGGTAGATATTGGTTTGATTTTTGGGAATGGTGTTGTTTGGGATATGATTGACATTCACAAGACTGTATCCATTCAAGATAGTATAAATGATTCAGTTCTATGTTCATTTTAAATACCATATTTGTAAGCTTTGTTTTTTGCCAAAAAATTATCGATGTCCATTTGAGCATTTGGAATTATTTCATTTAATAATGGAAGTTGTTTTGTGTGTAATTCAAAAAAGTCACTCTGTTCACATTTCTATATGATTAACACTTTGTATAATCAAGAATGTGTGGATTTTTGAAGTAGCGCAATGTATTTCCAGTAAAATATTTTGCAATATGAACATTAAATGCCATTTTTAAAAGCTAATGAATGTCCATGTTTAAAAAGACATTCAGTACCAAAAGAGTTTCCATAAAAGTACTTATTTTTGTCAGCAACATTTAAATTCTGTACAAGCAAATGACTCGTAACAAATCAAGAAGTTAGACTTGCATGACCTTCCTTTTTCCAAAAGCTCTAAATTTCTTCATTATTTGAACCTTATTTGCCATTTATCGACTCAATGTTCACTTGTTAATACTTTTGTTTGTTCAGTCCTCCACATTATAGGCCACACACCCCACTTTGGTCAGTCCCAATTTCAACAGCATGCCTCAAAATTCTGAATCCCATGAGTTGATAGGTGTTAAACTAAGAATGATGCCAGTAAAGATCATTGTGGGACAGTGTTTGAAGAATGTGCATTAAGCCCACCTGTTCTTTTTGTAGCCTTCCCTCAATCAACTCTGACTCATATTTTCCTGACCTTTGGTTCATCATGAGTCCCTGATGGGACACATTTCCAAAGGCCTCCTGAATGTCCACTTCACCTGTACTACATAGCCTTAAGTACTTGTTAATCTTCCAAAAGCTCTTTTGCATCAGTGCTTGCAAAGAATAATGGAGGTGTCTCTGGGATTTGGAGAGTTGGTAAATTTCCCCCACAGAATATAATTCTGTTTTCTGCTGGAATGCACTACAACTTAAGTGAAATGTAAGCAGAAATTCATGTCCTATGTATCCACCCTATCTGCCTATCTGCTATAGACCTATATTATTGATGTAACTTTCTCTGATTTTACATGGCAAGTAGTAGTAAATGGTCAAATCATTCAATTATTCTGGTGTGTGTACAGTTCAGATTATAATAGTTAAAAGTGTATCATTGCCAACAATCCCAGCAGCATATATTATTGAAAAGTGGAAGCAGGCGTTTTTAATGGCTAAGACTTTATTTGGCAGTCAGTGACTCCAAAGTACAGAAGCATATCTCATAAAATAGATCTGCCACTTTTTTTAATGCTGGAATTAAATTCTATGAAAGATTATTTATATTTTTGTGAAATACAAAATCCTATGACAACGCAAACTAATGAGATGACAGATTTAAACTTTTTAATGAACTTTGAATCATCACCAATGACTACACAATGGCAGCAATACATTTCAAACGCGTTTATCTTAGGAAATATCTTTATCTTAGAGACAAAATTGATTTGCCTACATCAAAGTTAGTCATTAGAAATTGGTTCTCCTCGCTTTTACTTGTAGATTTCAACTGGATTATTTTTGCTGTTTTGTAAAGGCCTTCTAGCAATGTGACTCACAGGTACATGACCCCAGGACTCTTCACTATCAATGTTGAATGTACAACTAGCGATTGGCATGTGGTGGCACAGAAAGCTGTATCCATCCAACAACCTATCAATGGTTTTGGAATCATCAAGTGCTGTAATGTTAATCAATCAGAAGATAATAACTGCAGTGTTCTGTATGGGGATCCTTTGTGGATTCAGTTTCAAGTTGAAGAAGGTACATTTTTTTTCTGGGTGTAGTTGTGAATATATGCATCTTCTGTGTGTCTGTTTATCCTGTGATATAAAGTCACTTTCATTTCACATTAAATAAGCAGTGTAGGCCAGAATGCAAGAAATACTCAATGGGAAAATAGCCTATAGCTGCCTTAGTGAAACCTGGACAGACTTCAAGCATGGACAGATGAGAAAAGGATCATACGTGTTTCACATAAATGTCAAATAATGTACATCTCTGACAAGTAAAGATCTGATAAACTCCTCCAAAATATCCATGACATCTGTGTTGATGAGACATCACAGAGGTCAAAGAATAAGAATAGGGAGCAGATCTCAGTAAATAAATGACAGTGCTGATCGGAAAGATGGGCAATGACAAGGACTGGATAGGCCTATCTCCTTAAGTGAGGCAAAAGGTGCCAGAGAAGTATGGAAAAGTGTTCAGATAGAATGTTAGCACCATGGAATTGTGATTTGTCAGGAAAGGGATGCCACCCAGGGGAGTCACAGAATATGAAAGTGGACAATTGAGAAAAGATAATTGACAGGAATTTTATGATTGATGACCAAGAAATGAGTACACATTTTCTGCCACTCCCAACAATCTTTCAGCCCAAGGAAAATATATTTGGTTCTAGGGCAATTGTAACAGTAATGATAATTGCATAGATACAACTAGAATAATTAGTGAACATTTACAGTTGTTTGTAAATGAATTGTACTTTGTCTCTACTGCAAATAAATCCCACAACTTAGTGATTCTAATGGACCTCTGGATTTACTGTAGAAACTTTGGCAGAAATCAGCAGAATCCCCAGAACTATGTTTTTTATTGATCTGCCAAAATGACACCAAAATGACAAGGAACATTCTGCAAAATTAATCAGCAACATTTATACATGTTAATAATATAAATTTTGTTTTTTGCAATCAGGTTTGTTCAATAAGTCTGATTTAAAAAATTAAGAATAATCATCCTCAGCTTTCTGTTTTATACAGGTACAGATGTGACCTATGTTGTACGAGCAGGAGCTGTTGTCCTTCACACGTTTACTGTGTTCAGAGGAAGCAATCCTCAGAATTTCACTTTAGAAAGTTCTGCTCAGCTTCAGATAGGACCAGGCATACATCAACTAACTGTTCTCGCTAAGAATAATGTGACAACTCACGAATTATCTCAGAACATTACGATTCAGTTGGTAGAGCCAATCAAAGGTTTGGAGGCTACGGTAAATTCAGCTGTTCTGGAGTTAGGAAATGATCTCACAGTTAACATCTCAGTCTTCAGTGGTGCCCCAGTTGAGCTCCAGTTTGAATTTATTGGCCCTAATGAAACTTTTTCTGAAGCCATTGAAATTTCTGATGGAAACCTTGGGGCTTACAGTATTCCAATGAATTCTGAAGGTAACACACTTTCCTTGCTGTTTTTCCAAAGTATTTACCAAAATGTCTGCATTTACTGGGTTATTTTAAACTGAGTCATTGTTTGTTTCAAATAATTATGCATTAAATGAGGACTGACTTGAATCAGGAAATCAAGATACCAGGATTTATATGAAGTGGAAAAGTTAACTATGACCACGGTACACTTATCTCCATCAATTTATCAAAACTGTGACCATACATTAGGGAAGAGGGACCAGCAGAAACTCTGGACAAATAATATAGTTACCCGATTTTAGCCAAATAAACTCACCTTTGGGAACTCTGCAAGAAACCTAAATAATTGGACATCATGGTGGCTCAGTGATTAGCACTACTGCTTAGACAGAAGGACTACTAGGACCTGTGCAACAAGGACAGAAGCCCCTGGTTCTCACCTTCCTCCCCACCAACCCCCACATATATCGCATCATCCTCCACCACTTCTGCCACCTCCAAACAGACCCCATCACCAAAGATATATTTCCCTCCCCACCCCCCTGTGTTCTGAAAAGACCATTTCCTCCGTGATTCTAGACTTCCCACCAGTCCACACCCCACTACTGGCACCTTTCCCTGCCATCGCAGGAAGTGCAAAACCTGCACCCACACTACTCCCCTCACCTCTGTCCAAGGCTCCAAAGGATTCTTCCACATCCATCAGAAATTTACCTAAACCTCTACCAATGTCATCTACTGCATCCATTGCACCCGATGTGGTCTCCTCTACATCGGGGAGATAGGACGCCTTCTTGCAGATCGTCTCAGAGAACATCTCTGGGACATCTGCAACAACCAACCCCACTGCCCTGTGGCTGAACACTTCATCTCCCCCTCCCACTTTGCTGAGGACATGCAGGTCCTGGACCTCCACCACTGCCAAACCGTTACCACCTCACTCTTGGAGGAGGACCCCCTCACATTAGGTGGATTGATTGTGCTAAATTGTCTGTATTGTCAAGGGATTTTCTTTATTTATTGCCATGTGCTTTTTGTTACAAAAAGCAGTATAAAGTGTTGCTGTGCAGACTAAGAGCATGAGCCATGGGGTTAATGTGGAGTTACAGGGATAGGATAGACTACTGGGTCTGGATGAGATGCTTTTCAGAAGGTCAGTACAGACTCAATGGGCTGAATGGCTTCTTTCTGCACTGTAGGGATTCTATGATTCTAATTCCCAAAGGATTCAGGGCCTTTATCTTTAATGTGTTATCATGGAAGTGATTTTGATTGAATGTCTTTCCTTAGTGAGGACACCTATTCAACATAGCATTCACCATCATGAGGCAAGTGAAATCTAGAAACATCTGTCAATGTTGATCTATTGATTCTAATTATATTGATATCAACTTTGTTTTCCACCTATCTGCAGGTACTTTTTTGGTGAGAGGGAATGCCATCAATGCCTTTTCTAGAGTTAGTTTTAATGTTGGAAATATCACTGTTGTAGCAAACACTTCAAGTCTGATACACCATGATATGGATGATGGAGGTAAATACTGTAATATTTTATTCAATGATAAATAACATCAGCATGTCCCTGTAACTTTTCACCTCTTTTTTTTAGGCTGGAAGCTAAGAGAGGATATAAAGTGCCACAGAACCAAAATAGAAAGTGTTGGAGAAACTCTGCAGGTCTGACAGCATCTGAGGAGAGAGAAACAGTTAACATTTCAAGATCAACATGATTCCGTTTTAGAACTGAAGAGCGAGATGGAAATGTGACAATATTTAAACTGCAGGGAGAAGTGAAAACGTCCAAGTAGAACAGAAAGGATGATCCAAGGAAGGTTAGACGATGAGGGTATCACAGAACAAAAGGTAGATGGAGTGGTATTAGTTACAGAGGAGGGAAATAGATTGTAAGTGTTAGTGACATATGTCAGTATTGGCGAAAGTACAGTCATGAAAACCAGGGATTTGAAATGGTTTGGGAAGTGAAGTGGTGGGATGTCAGTCAAGGTGGGAGAAGGGGAGGTGCAAAACCAAACAGAAGACAGAGAATATGGTCTGAAGTTGTTGTATTCAATCTTGAGTTGAGAAGGCTATAAAGTGCCTAAGTGCAAAATGAGGTGCTGTCGTTCCAGTTTATGTTGGATTACCTGATATTGCAGAGCTGGGATAAAAATAGGAGCATGAGCACAAGATGGTATGTTGAAATGGCTTTGACTGGAAGGTCAGGGCTATGCTTGAAGACTGAGAACAGGTGTTCCATAAATTAGTAATCACTTCTGCATTTGGTGTCCCCAGTTTAGAGTATCACATTGTACATAGGGAATACAATAATCTCGATTGTAAATCATTGCTTTACCTGGAAGGTAAGTTTGAAGCAAGTTGCCCTTTTGCATCCTTCCTCCTCACTGAGTGATGGTGTTCCTTGGACCTACTGAGTTACTTCAGTGCTTTCTGTTCATTTCTTGTATCTGCAGCATTTGCAGTACTTTGTCATTGTTACCATAGAAATATGCTTCCAATATCAATTCATCTCATACTCAGACAATATAAACATTTAGGATGCCAGCCTTGACTCAATGATGTACATTCCTGCCTCTGAGTCCGCACGATGTAGATTCCAGTCCAATGCACTTAAGTAAATCATGATGTATTTAATAACTGTAGATCATGTGGTGCAGTGGATAGTATCACTGCCTCTGAGTCAGAAATTCAAGTCTCGTCCCATGAGTGATAGCAAGGAAGATGCAATATGACCAGGTGTTGAGTATCAATCTACAGAGCTTTTCAAAATGCACCAATGGCCATTAGCAAGCTTGAGAGTGATTCCTGACCAACCAAGTGGTAGAAGGAAAGTTGAAGCCTTTACAACACTAACCAAAAATCCAGACTTCTTCCTCATAGTTTACGATTTCCATTGAAGTCGGAGGAACTGAATATTATTCCTGATGAAGGCCTTTTGCCCGAAACGTCGATTTTCCTGCTCCTCGGATGCTGCCTGACCTGCTGTGCTTTTCCAGCACCGCTCTGATCTAAACTCTGGTTTCCAGCATCTGCAGTCCTCACTTTTGCCTATATGGCCATATAACCCAGGTCCTATTTCATCCCATTATATTTGATTTTTTTTGTCTGAATCTGTTGGCAATGCATCTGTTGTCCTTTAGGGAGAATGTACTTCTTTATTACCCAACAATTAATTACTGTAATGCACATAAATGCTGTGTGATTCTTGCTGCAGAACCACTATTTATGAGTTTCCAGCAATTTTATTTCTTTAGAAAAAATGGTTGTTACAAAATGATGTTCTATGTGAAGTTCAATTGGTTCAGGTCTTTTGCATCTGTAGTACTGTACTTTTGATATAATCGCAGAATCTGGCACAAAAACAGAAATTGCTGGAAGAGCTCAGCAGGTCTGGCAGCATCTATGGCAAGAAATCAGAGTTAACATTTCAGGTCAAATGACCCTTCTTCAGGAGCTAGCTACTTGACTTCCTTTTCTCCCTTTAATATATCTTATTACAATCAAATGTAGCTTTGACTCTCCTCTCCATATGTCCTGTAACCACTTTAAATCACAAATAAATCCATTTTAAAAAATGATTAAAGAAAAAGGGACAAGACACCAGAATCGTATGTTGCTTCCCTGTGGGTCAAGAGTCAAAGATATCATACAGCAACTGCAGAATATTTGTCAGATGGTAGGTGACCAGCCAAAGGTCTGTACTATCACCAATATGGGTAGAAAGAGATGGTCCTGCAGTCAGAATTTGGCAAATTAGGCAGAAAATTAGCAAGCAGGCACTCAGAAATAGTAACCTTGGGATTACCCCCAGTACCACATGCAATTTGTTCCAAATAGGAAGATAAAACTTATTGATACATGGTTGGAAAGATAGTGGAGGAGAGTTGGCTTCAATTTCCTGGGATACTCCGGGAGAGATGGCAACTCTTTAACCCAAATAAGTTACAGCTGAACAGAGCTGGAATGTGCTGCTGGAAAAACTCAACAGGTCAGGCAGGATCCAAAGAGAAGGAGAATCGACGTTTCGGGCATGAGCCCTTCTTCTGCTCTTTCGATACTGCCTGACCTGCTACGCTTTTCCAGCAACACATTTTCAGCTCTGATCTCCAGCATCTGCAGTCCTCACTTTCTCCTCCTACAGCTGAATAGAGTTCATTTTGGGGTGTAATAGTGTATGCACCTGATTGCAGAGAGTATAATGAACTAGATTGATGAATTACAGGAGCAATTGCTATGTGAGATTGTGATGCAGTGATATCAAAGATCTAGCTCAAGGAACAGTTAGATTGGATGTTAAATATTCTTGAGTTTAGGGTGTTCAGGAAAGATAGAAAAGGAAGAAAATGAGGATTGGTGGTAGTTTTGGTTCAGGACAGCAGAGCAGTGCTCATAACAGATTATATCTCTACGAGTTCAAGGACAAAATCAACTTGGCTAGAGCTAAGGAAAATGAAGAGTGTAATTATATTTCTCAGTGTACTCTGCAGACCACCCATCAGCGGAAACGGAGTAATGCAACAACTCTGCGAGAAAATTACAGAGAGGGGTATGCATTAGAGAGTAACTTATCTAGGGGACTTCACTACCTAAGTATAGACTTGAATAATGGTAGTTTTAAGACAGGTGAGGAGTAAAGGTTCTTAGATTGAATTCAGGAGAATTTTCTATAGTGATGTGTGCCAAGTCCAACAAGAATAGGGGCAATGTTAGACCTGTTTTTGGAAATAACGTGAGCCAAATAGACCAAGAGTCAGTGATAGAACATGTATAGAACAGTGATCATTGTATCATAAGGTTTAGGATGATGTTGGAAAAGTACAAAGGGAAATCCAGTTTAGGAGTAATTAGCCAAGTCAATGGAGTGGAACAGAGTTGAACCTGGACAGGACATTAGTTCAGCTTCAGTATGTGTATTGCGTACAGTTTTGGTCAACAAACCTTCAGAAGGATATGAATGCTTTGAAAAAGTACAGAAGAGATTTATGAAAATAGTTCCAGGAGTGAGAAATCTTATTTATTAAGGCAGGTTGGCAAATTTGAGACTGTTGACCTTGGAGAGGAGAAGACTCAGGGAAGATTTGATAGCAGTTTACCAATCATGAAAGGCCGGGAAGAGTAGGTAGGAAGAAATGTTTCTACTTCTAAAAGATCAAGGATGGGGAGGCAGAGATTTCAAATGATTCACAAAAGGGGTAAATATGATGTGAAAAGGTTTTTGTTCACTCAGCAAGTAGTTAGGATCTAGAGTGCACGGCCTGAAAATTGAGGGAAGTTTAATCAAGACATTCAAGAGGGCAATGGATGGTTAGTTAAGCAGGGATGGTGTGCCGAGTTACAAGGAGAGGGTGGGAGAATGGCACGAATTCACAATGCTCATTTGAAGAGCCAGTGCTAATGTGATGGGCTGAATGGCCTCTTTCTGCACTGTAACAAGTCTGAAATTCTGTGAAGACCACTGTTGTTGTGGAAAATGAACTCCAATTGGGCTGGTTGGGCTCAAAAATGTACTATCACGTTGTAATCTGTATTTAATTAATTTTAAAGTCATGTTACCAAGCTCTGATAGTTTCTTTTTACAATTTAAACTTTCATAAATAAATATGTTCAAAGATCATTCACCAATCTTCAGTCATTCATTTAAATAAACTCAGGATCATAGAATCCATCTGTGATTCTTTTGAATAAAAGTCTGTTCAAGCAGTTGTCCCATTGAAGAATCTGAAACTGAAATTCAATTTTTAATTTTAATTTAAATTTGGGCTTCAATTCTTTACTTGGAGTCTTGCTTTAAAAGAAAACACAGTCCCCTTGCAAAACGTGGGAACTGATTAATCTCTCACCAAATTCTGAAGCCTATTTATAGAAAGATTAACTTAAATTCAAACCCTTAGTAGCTGTCATCGGACTCATGAAGGAATGCTTTACTCAAGTTTATATGTGTAACAAGCTCTGTCTGAGTACATTTACAATTCTATTCCCAGCATTAAACCTCATTGTGCTGAGTGCAGATCTGGGCTACTGTTCACCCACTAGCTGAGCTTTCTTACTAAGGGCAGAGCCGGACAACATATTATATTAGAGCCAGCATTTTTTTCTCTGTCATGTGATTTTAAGAATGTATAAAGATGATCTTTTTTCTCATTTAATCACTGGAGCTAATGCCTTTAATCCTTGTCACAAACACTGACTTTATCCATTGCCCTGGTAACTGACTGAGTCTGCATGACACTGCTCCCTTCTTGGACTCATATATGATCTCAGTATGAGTTTTCAAGAACATAACTGCACCACTACCATCATTACTAAGA
The DNA here is from genome assembly GCF_020745735.1 of Hemiscyllium ocellatum. Classification (NCBI taxonomy): domain Eukaryota; kingdom Metazoa; phylum Chordata; class Chondrichthyes; order Orectolobiformes; family Hemiscylliidae; genus Hemiscyllium; species Hemiscyllium ocellatum. The sequence continues at coordinate 24,067,038 of NC_083417.1, read as the reverse complement.
CCACCTCTGTGACATTTCCCAGCTCCACCCATCTCAACACACTTGCTGCTAAACCCACAAAAATATTTCTGCTCCCTTTTGACTTCTATCACACTCCAGAACAACTTCTCCCATCCTAACCAGCAGAAGCATAAGTGTATCCAAATCTCTGCTGCCTATGAGCTAAACACTCCATCACCATTGTTTTCACTGATCTATGTTGTTTCCCAGCTAAGAGATGTCTAAATTTAAAAATTCTCAGTGTCCTGGCCCCCACCTATCACTGCAGCTTCTTCCAACCTCACAACCTTCTGGTACCTCTGTACTCTTCTGTCCGTGGCCTTTTGAGCATCCCCAATGTCAATGGCTCACCCAACAATGGCCATGCCTTCTGTTTCCTGGACACAAAGCTTTGGAATTCCCTCCCTAAGCGTCTTTGCTTCTCTATGCCTCTTCTTTTTACCTCTTTAAGACACTCATTAAAATCTGTCTCTTCCATTTGTTTATCCATTCTGATGTCTCTTTATGTGACTCAGAGTTGTATTTTCTTTTTGTCATGTCCCTGTGAAATTCTTTGGTGTATTTTATTGCATCAAATGTGCTCCATACATACCAAAAAAAATCCAAAAGAGATAAAAGAACTGTGGATGCTGGAAATCTGAATCAAAAACAGAAATTGCTGGAGAAACTCATCAGGTATTACAGCATCTACACAGAGAGAGCATAGTAAATGTTTCCAAACCATTCTGAAGAAGGTCACTAGACCTTAACCTTAACTCTGTTTCTCCCCACTGATAATGCCAGACCTGCTGAGTGTCTCCAGCAATTTCTGTTTTTATATCAATCCAAGTTGTTGTAGACAGAATGAATTGCCTTAACTTCCTACATTTGTATTCCAACAGCTTCCTTACTTAATCAAACAGAGGACCAAGCCAAATTGTCTCCAACAAAAGTAAGTGATTAATATGCATAATCTGATTTGTAGCTATTTAAAACTTAAGTGAGAAAGAAAATCAGCAGCTGTGGATTGGTCTAATTTCTCTGGCCTTGACTGTGGTTCCTTTCAACAGTTGGAAATCTAAAATTTCTTAGCCATGGAAACTGTGTCAGAATGTTTATTGCTGATATGGTCACAGTGACATTTATAATCAGGTTTTCAGAAGATCGGATATCTTATATTATCGGGTTGTAAAGATAATGTAATCAGAATATTACGTATTTTAGCTCAGCATTTCATAATTTCGGGCATCGACTTGGTAATCTCCTGTAATATTACACCCTCAGTCACTACATAGAAAATGATTACACAATTCCATTTGGATATGTTTTCTATATTATAAATATTTGATTACATCAGTGGGTCATTGCCTCTACAAGTACTACTCCCACTCCTCTGCTGTAGGATTGAATTTTATTGTTGGGGGTCAAGAATAGAATAATATCAGGTGTAAGTTTGATCTGACTTTGCCAGTTCATCCGACAAACATTTATCAGTTGTTGGGCTGTTAGTTGACTTGAGGATGGCTTTCTGCCCCCTACCAGGGAAGTAGGGCCCATCACAGAGCTACTCATGAATCAACTAACCAACAGCACTCATCTCAGTTATTGTTCGGTCTACCATATTGAATTTTAAGGTCTTGCTGTGGCTAAGCTCTTTCACCAGAGTGAGAGGGACCGGGGTGAGTGGGTGGGCAGAATATGAGAGGGAAGGAAACACAAGGTGGAAAGCTCTTGAGATGCTGGCCTGTAATTAGCACAGGAGGCTTTTGAAGGAAGTATTCCTCACTTTGACCAACTATCTGTTGACCAGTGAGTCCTGGCGGGTGGGACACTGTGTCGGGCTCCTGACACATGGAGATCTTGGGCAGTAATTAGCCCCGTAAGAGCCCCAATAGCACATGAGGAAGCAAGCTTCCCAATACCTTCCCCATAGTCTGGAAATTTACAGTAGGCTTGGGGGAAGTGAGCAACCATCTGGATTGGCATGCATGACATGACACTCAATTGTGCACCTCCCATTCCCTGCACCTGTTAAGCTGTCCCTGGAAAGGTCTTTTGCCTCATTATGTCCTCACCAGTTCTCTGCAAGAAGGAGTCACGTGGTCACACTCCCTAACTTTCTACATGGAGACCCCAGATATTTTCTTTTCAGATGATTATCTTTTTGAACACCTCTGTTCATTCTGCTTTCACTACACTCTTTAGTGTTGTATTTCAGTCCTGGCCTTATGATGCATCAAAATGTTTGTCTTCACATTGCCATTTCTACTTTTGCCAAACCCATTATCATATACATGAGAGCATTAGAAATATGAGCAGGATTGAGCCATTCAGTCCCTTGAGTCTGGCCTATAATTCAATCATTTCATGACTGACCTGGTCATGGTCTCAAACCACCTTTTCCTGCCTGGTTCAATAACTCTTTGACTCCATTTACATTTCCAACCTCTGTTACTTCCAGCCTTGAATATGTTCAAAAATCTCCATTTCACTCTGAAGAAGAGATTTCCATAGATTAAAAGCCCTCTGAGAAAGTAAAATCCTCTTCATGTCTGTGCTGATCAGGAGCTGCCTCACTGTAAAAGGGGAGTCCCCAGTTCTAGATTCTTCTTCCACAATATTGTTGTCTTGCAAATAAAATACTGAATCACCATTTTGTATCTATTTATCAACTTGACCACAAGTAGTTTGTCCTTTTTTCCTTGTTCCAGTCACTTCTGAAAGGGGATCCAGAAGAGAAACCACAGTTTGAAAAATTTCAAGCTAAAATAAATGGGGGACAACTGGAGGTTGCAAATCCTTTTTCCCAGCTTGTTCTGAGCGCAAGAAAATGGAAACATCACATCATGGATGACCATAGTGAAATGACTTTCCAGTGGTCCTGTGGTATGTAACTGAAAAATCTGAAATTTTACAATGTTCTTTTGTTAAAAACTTTGCAATTCCATTTTTTTAAAACAAATCCTAATTAATTTTAGTTCAAAGACAATGGCATTATAGTAATCACAACCTAATTTGGTTAAAAATCACACAACAGGTTTATTTGGAAGCAGTAACTTTTGTAGTGCTGCTCCTTCATTAGGTGGTTGTAGGTATAAGATTGTAAGACACAACATATATAGCAAAAGTTTACAATGTGTTGTAACTGAAATTATATATTGAAAAAGACCTGGATTGTTTGTTAAGTCTCTCAACTTTTAGAATCACCATGATTTCAGTTCTTTTATATGTAAATTGCAAAACTTTTTTAAAAGTTACATTCTCAACACCACTGCTAGTGATCACGTCATTCTGGCGGCCCATCTCTCGCCTACGGTCATACTAGTCTGAAAACACCTGATCTTGTCTGATCTCGGAAGCTAAGCAGACTCAGGCCTGGTTAGTACTTGGCTGGGAGACCGCCAGGGGATACCAAGTGCAGTAGGCTTTGTGGGCGGCACGGTGGCACAGTGGTTAGCACTGCTGCTTCACATCGCCAGAGACCCAGGTTCAATTCTCACCTCAGGCAACCGTGTGGAGTTTGCACATTCTCCCCGTGTCTGCGTGGGTTTCCTCTGGGTGGTCCGGCCTCCTCCCACAGTCCAAAAATGTGCACATTAGGTGAATTGGCCATGTTAAATTGCCCGTAGTGTTAGGGGCAGGGGTAAATGTAGGGGAATGGGTCTGGGTGGGTTGCGCTTCAGCGGGTTGGTGTGGATTTGTTGGGCCGAAGCGCCTATTTCCACACTGTAACTAATCTAATCCACGTAAATTTTAACAATTGGTGTCATGTCGGCCAGATGATGCATTTAAGGGTGTGAGCAGCAATGTGTGAGACTGTCTGTGCCATAATGGTCACACTGATTCTAATCTAAAAAAAGGATTTACAGAATCTAACATGGATTTAGGTAGTTTTTAAGCAAGGTAAAATGTAATACTGCAAGAACAAATTTGCCCCACAAACTTATATGTGTATGTGCATAGACAGTCTCACACAGGGCAGCACGCACCTTAAATGCATTATCTCGGCCGACATGACACCAATTATTAAAGTTCACTTGAGAATGTAACTTCTAAAAACGTTTTGCAATTTACATATGAAAGAACTGAAACCAACATGGTCATTCTAAAAGCTGAGAGACTTAACAAACAATCCAGGTCTTTTTCAATATATAATTTCAGTTATATCACACCGTAAACCTTTGCTATAAAGTCTGTATCTTACGATCTTATACTCCACAACCACCTGATGATGGAGCAGCGCTCCGAAAGCTAATGCTTTCAAATAAACCTGTTGGACTATAACCTGGTGTTGTGTGATTTTTTAACTTTGTGCACCCCAGTCCAATTTGATTTGTGCAAATGTACTAACTTGCATTGACATATTCCAATTAAATTTGTCACCATGCCTTTTTGGATTAAACAGTGCTCCAGATGTGACCTGACCATAACTCTATATAACAAGAGATTGTTACCTTCAGCCCTTGAGTGGCTTGATGTTCCAACAATTTATCAAACTGTTGACTACCCAAACTATCACATTCTTTTATCTGATGCATTTATGTTAATTAATAATCAATATCAGTCATTTTAATAATGTAATTCCTCAGCTTGTTCTGTATACTGAAGTGCCTTAGAATTAACTTCCACCATATCTTTAGTAATGTCAGAAAAATTGTATTAGTACCATTGACATCATTCCTCAGTGCATACAAATTACTGCACTCAATTGGGCAATTCCCTTTGGAAGTTCATGTTATCTGCTTCACATTTACTTAAAATGCATTGATGAACTAGTCTGTCGGCTTTCCCAACCGTTCTGACTCCCTGAAGAATATTCCATTCTAACACAGTATTAGTTATCAGTGCCAGTTTAATATCATCCATAAAATTGGAGGCAAACTTACCTTTAATCACTTTAGGGTAATTTTGTAAAATGTTGAAGAGTTTTAATCAAAGCTATTGTACCCCACTTATCACGCTGTTCATCCAGAGCACATCCCGTTTGCACAGTCCCTCTGTATCTCAAACATGCCTCAATAAATCACAACTTGTTCCCAGCCATACATCCAGACAGAAGTGTATTTTCTACAAGCCACCAAGCAAGTTTACTAAAATATTAGTTTAAATTTTTAACTTTATCCACATATTTTCTTAATAATTTTTAAAAAATTCTATTTGATTGCTCTGACAACTAACATTTTGTAAACAAAAGCAGAAATTGCTGGAGAAAGTCAGTAGGTATGGCAGCATCAGTAGACATTTTAGGATAGTAGTGCCTATTTTCAAAAACAGTTTTAGACTGAAATCTCAAATGTTAACGTCAAATTATGAAAGTTACATTTTGATGGTCCATTTTTACTCTCACAACACCAGTTATTAACTGAAAGAAAAACCAAAGAACTGCTGATGTTGGAAATCAGAAATAAAAACAGAAATTACTGGAAAAGCTCAGCAGGTCTGTCACATCTGTGGAGAGAAATCACATTTCGGGTCCAGTGACCCTTCAGAGCTGCATTAACTGAAAGAAGTTTGCCACAAGGTTTTATGTTCTTAAACAAAAGGAAACCATATCACATATAGCTCATCAAGCAATACTAATTTAACACTAGTTTGTTAAGACTTGGAGTATAAAACCATTTCCTCTTTCACTTCCTAATTCCACCCTTATAAATAATGAGATTTTGAGGGTTCATTCAGTTTGTCTCCAGAGATGAAATCAAGTATGCATAATTCTCCAGATTTCATTTTGATTATTCTGCACTGTTGCAGCTCCTCGCTAAAGTGCATCGCTTCATGGGGATCCTTCCATTAGATTTTGTCTAAGAGACCCTTCAACCTTCCTTCAAAAATCTCATGACTATGGACTTGGCAAACTAAGCTTGGGACTCACTGTGTTCATGCATACAGATTTAAAAGTATGAACACTCATTCTCCAATGACTTAATTCTCTTTGGTCTGGACTTACACTTTGAGGATTACTGTAGAATTTTCCCCTATCTTCAAGGTAGGCAAATCTTCCAGCATATTTCCTCCTCATAAACTCTGTCACCAAACAGTGTCTGGGTTCCTACTCTTTCTTCTGCAATAAATAATAAGTCAGTACTTTTCTGTTTAACGTGCATCAGGCTACAATTTATCTCTTTTTCTCCCTCAACTTTTATCAAGCCACAACTGAACAAAATCAAAGCTGCAACTATCTATGATAATCAGTAAGAAATCTTGAAAGGTGATTCCAACAATGGTGGTGCCATGGCATCTGCACGCTACCATTGGCTCTCACTCTGAGTTAGCCAGGCTGTCCCACTATACAGTGGAATGTCCTACTGAAGTGATCAATGAGTTGTTTTAAGCTTAAGTGAAATGGACCAGGACAACAGGACAACTCTGTTTCCATCAGCAGTACCAGTGAAAATCTATTTTCCTGTTGAAGGGAAATAATGATGTAGTGACAGAAGGATCTCTGGTTTCCCTTCTCGAACTCTACTCTTGCCTTCTCTTCTATTCTTCCCCTCCCTCTCTACTGTCCTCTCTTTCCTCTCCATAGTTCAAAGGCTCCATATCCCTCAAACCTTCTTGACCTGCAAAGTGCCTTTGGTCTTGCCCTTCCATGTGCACGATGCAGCAAGATAGGATCTGAGGAGCATAAATTGGGAGCATAGGCTGTCAGGGAAGGATGTTGTTGAAATGTGGAACTTTTTCAAGGAACAGATACGACTTACCCTTGATCTGTATGTACCTGTCAGGCAGGAAAGAGATGGTCGTGTGAGGGAACCTTGGTTGACGAGGGAGATTGAATGTCTTGGAAGGAGGAAGAAGGAGCTTACACAAGGTTGAGGAAACAAGATTCAGACAGGGCATTGGAGGGATACAGGATAGCCAGGAGGGAGCTGAAGAAAGGGATTTGGAGAGCTAAGAGAGGGCATGAAAAATCTTTGGCGGGTAGAATAAGGATAACCCCAAGGCCTTTTATGCGTATGTGAGAAACATGAGAATGACGAGAACGAGGGTAGGTCCGATCAAGGACAATAATGGGAGACTGTGTATTGAGTCGGAAGAGATAGGAGAGGTTTTGAATGAGTACTTTTCTTCAGTATTTACAAATGAGAGGGACCGTATTGTTGAAGAGGAGAGTATGAAATGGACTGGTAAGCTAGAGGAGATACTTGTTAGGAAGGAAGATGTGTTGGGCATTTTGAAAAACTTGAGGATAGACAAGTCCCCCGGGCCTAACGGGATATAACCTAGGATTATGTGGGAAGAAAGAGAGGAAATTGCAGAACCGTTGTCAATGATCTTTTCATCCTCACTGTCAATGGGGGGTGGTGCCAGGGGACTGGAGAGTGGTGAATGTTGTACCCCTGTTCAAAAAAGGGAATAGGGGTAACCCCGGGAATTACAGGCCAGTTAGTCTTACTTTGGTGGTAGGCAAAGTAATGGAAAGGGTACTGAGGGATAGGATTTATGAGTATCTGGAAAGACACAGCTTGATTAGGGACAGTCAGTACGGATTTGTGAGGGGTAGGTCTTGCCTTACAAGTCTTATTGAATTCTTTGAGGTGGTGACCAAGCATATGGATGAGGGTAGAGCAGTGGATGTCATGTACATGGATTTTAGTAAGGCATTTGATAAGGTTCCCCATGGTAGGCTTATGCGGAAAGTCAGGAGGCATGGGATAGTGGGATGTTTAGCCAGTTGGATAGAGAACTGGCTAACCGGTCGAAGTCAGAGAGTGGTGGTAGATGGTAAATATTCAGCCTGGAGCCCAGTTACAAGTGGAGTTCTGCAGGGATCAGTTCTGGGTCCTCTGCTGTTTGTAATTTTTATTAATGACTTGGAAGAGGGAGTCAAAGGGTGTGTCAGTAAATTTGCAGATGCTACGAAGATTGGTGGAGTTGTGGATAGTGAGGAGGGCTGTTGTCGGCTGCAAAGGGACTTAGATATGATGCAGAGCTGGGCTGAGGAGTGGCAGATGGAGTTCAACCCTGTCAAGTGTGAGGTTGTCCATTTTGGAAGGACAAATAAGAATGCAGAATACAGGGTTAATGGTAGGGTTCTTAGTAAGGTGGAGGAGCAGATGGATCTTGAGGTCTATGTTCATAGATTTTTGAAAGTTGCCACTCAGGTGGATAGAGCTTGTAAGAAGGCCTATGGTGTATTAGCGTTCATTAGCAGAGGGATTGAATTCAAGAGTCGTGAGGTGATGTTGCAGCTGTATAGGACCTTGTTAAGGCCACATTTGGAGTACTGTGTGTAGTTCTGGTCGCCTCATTTTAGGAAAGATGTGGAAGCTTTGGAGAGGGTGCAGAGGAGATTTACCAGGATGTTGCCTGGAATGGAGAATAGGTTGTACGAGGATAGGTTGAGAGTGCTAGGCCTTTTCTCATTGGAATGGAGAAGGATGAGGGGTGACTTGATAGAGGTTTATAAGATGATCAGGGGAATAGATAGAGTAGACAGTCAGAAACTTTTTCCCTGGGTACAACAGAGTGTTACAAGGGGACATAAATTTAAGGTGAAGGGTGGAGGTATAGGGGAGATGTCAGGGGTGGGTTCTTTACCCAGAGAGTGGTGGGGGCATGGAATGCGCTGCCCGTGGGAGTGGTAGAGTCAGAATCATTGGTGACCTTTAAGCGGCAATTGGATAGGTACATGGATAGGTGCTTAAGCTAGGACAAATGTTCGGCACAACATTGTGGGCCGAAGGGCCTGTTCTGTGCTGTATTGTTCTATGTTCTATGTTCTATGTTTAACACCATGAAGAACCAGCTGCTTTTACTTAAGAAAGCAGAAAGAATCTTGGAGCAAAACCTTAGCACCTTGGGTTATAAATTTTTATGCTAGGGTACATTAACTCCACTACTCAAGTGCAATACAATTTTAGCTTTAGGCTGTTAAACTTGTAATTTAGGAGTTAAGGGTGGGCTGATACACTTTTTGGTTTGTATAACCTGAGATAAAATAGTGATGCTTACAATGAGTGTCTCTGTCTACCCTCAGGATGTCGTGCATATTTAAGCTGATTTTAAGGTTAGCACTAATACCTTTTCATTATAAAAACAACTTGCAATTCACGTAATTAAAGATCTGAATAATCAGACTGTGAACCAAGCAACAGATGTAATTTTCCTATCTATATTATAAATTAAACATGAAATTGTATTTAATTATTTTTCTGCATGTTATCTCTCTTTATCTTGTGAAGGTGTATGCTGGCCATTATGGGATATTTGTGTGCAGAATAACCAAATTATTACAACTCACCAGGACCTGATCATCCATCCATCTTGCCTGCCTCCACCAAATTCTTTCATTTCAATCAAGCTAACTGTAAGTAAACCTGACACAACGAACAGTACAGCAGAGAAATGTCTGATCTTCACCAAGAAGAGCAAAAAGGGGATGAATATCAGGTAGGGGAATGATGTTTAGATTGAAGATTTCTGTTTGTAGCATGGTTAGTGAGCTCAGTCATTTTTTTATGCATAGTCTATAAGTCATTCTCTATAATAATTTTGCATGCCTGCAGACTTTGTATAAATATGTGTCCAGTTTAATTATAGTTCTGAGCATTGACTGCAAGTGTATTGTCAATTTGTAATAGTTTGAAGGATAATGTTACCTGACAGATTTGTGTTTCTTACCTTTTAACAGTCTCCCAACCAAAGTCCAGCTTCCTACTGGATTGCCATCATTTAGGATGTGTACCCTGAAACAAATGAGATTAGAGGCTCCCAGTTCTGGATTGCTTTCAGTAATCCTCTCCACGCTAACCAGCAATACCAGTTTAGAGTTGAATTCTCACTGACCTACTATGAACATCCTTGGACATAGTGATTTATAGTTTCCCATGGAAATTATCAGAGGGTCTTTTGGCCAAAAAGCATTTTCTTTATAATTGGTCATTAGAAGGATTATAACAATATGAGCAAAGAAATAAGCAATAACCTTAAGATAATCTAAGTAGAATGGATATAATTACAGCAGTCCCCAGGTTGTGACATTTTCGAATATAATGATTGCTGAATTTTCAAATAAAATAACTTTGTCCTTTCATATGATAAGGGTGTATCAGAAGATGATGCCAGCATACAAAATACTAGGGGTGGGTTTGCAATCAGATTTCAATTTGGACATTTACCACACAAAATTATCATAAACTTGAAGTCTACTTAGAATTGACAACAAGAGAGAGATGACTCAAGGAAATAAACTTATCATCTGCCAACTCTGACATTGACTTTTTTCTCCATCATACTCAGAGATCTCTCCATTACCATTGTATAACTACCAGAGTGGTTCTCATTGTTTGCAAGAGATTATGAAACATTTCCAATATCTCACACTATTCTTGATTCTAAAGTATTTCAAACCTCAATGAAAATGTAAAAGAATGTCATATTTCAAGTCAAATTTGTTCCTTCTTACAGTGTCATGTTATCATAAAACATTCAAACCAATTTTTGTTGGTAATTGTAAAACGATGCATTCAGTGAAACAAAATGCTAAAATGTTTCTTAAGAGATGTACATTATATTACTTTTAAAGAACAGATTTTAGCAAATATTAGAGTGTCTAAATTAGGGCTTTACCTCACAGCAGATCAGTTCATACTCAAGAGGCATGTTCATTATCACTGCAGTCAATGAAGGTATTGGGTAAAAATGTTGGTTAATGCAACAAGATCTGTGAGTCATTGGGAGTGATTTAGTTCAAGAAAAACTCTTTGGGTGACTCCAGTAGATGCAACAAAGTGTATACCAGAGCTTAAGCAATGCGAATTTGCCTGTAACTTATTAACAACAGGAAGTTCAGTTATCTGAGTTTGTTTTCTAATTTATTAATAAGCAGCAGTATTTGATATCTTCAAAATATAACAAGCATTTTAAGTTATATAATGCTTCAATATAATGAAATGACTCAAAGCGCTTCACATGAGCATTCTAAAACAAAATATAACATTGACATACATAAAAGGATATTTACATCGTATTTTCTTTTAGATTGTTCCAGTGAAAAGTAAATACTTTGTTGGGAACTTTAGTTGTCTAACCTAGGGGTGCCCAGCTTATAGACTGTGGGCTACATAGGGCCAACCAGAGCATGACAATACAGCATGCCAAATCAAGGACAGGCTGATGTTGGAGCTGCTGCCTCCCGAATCAGCAAGAAGGCAGAATCAGGGATGGAAAACATGTTAGGCCCAGCGATAGGAGCATCCCATCCCTAGACTAATGAAAGGTTTGCCTTGGGTGTCATCTTGGTGCCACGGGACATATTTGGAAATCATCACAAGTGCTGCAACTGTTGGCTGTGTCAGGACTCTGTGGTCACCACAGGTTAATATATTGTTTTCCTAAGAATACAGCCATGTTAATGCAGAATTTCAGAAAATAAATATTGTGGACAGGATACAATTAAAAAGAGCCAATAGTTTGTGAAATCTGGGGTTATTTTTGTTTATCAAAGTAATATCTAATAAGGTAGGGTTGTAGGAAAAAATGCACAGTGAGCTCTGAAAACATTGTTTCATCATTTCTCAGACCACTTCAGACAGCTCACTAACTCAACAAGTATAATATTTTTAATCAGGCAGATGTTTTCTGATTTCTTATCTTCCATAAACATGCATTGTTAGACTCTATAAATCCTCTAAAAATCAAAATATTTTAAAGAGATGGTTATGAACATTGTGAAAATTGAAATCTAATAATGCATAAAATGTAAATAAACCTAACTTTCAATTATTGTAATTTGAAAACTGATGAATGTCTTTACAGATTTCATAATGGTATGAAAGTTTTCAAAATATATCTTGAGTTGTGCCCGTATAAAGTTATGCTTTGGTCTCCATGGCCCATCAATGCAAAAAGGTTGGGCACCACTGGTCTAATCACAACAGTTATAACTTGAAGATGAACCTGACTAATCAACTGCTATATTTTAGATGTGAGAACAACTGCAATCCAGTTGATATTTCAAAAAATGTTACGTTGACTGTTGATTGTCAAGATTGCAAGAATCCAGTTAAATATAATTGGTATAGAGTGAATCCATCAAAACACCAGGTAAAGGGGAAAAAAAACCTCATAATTAAAACTTTAGCGCAAATAGAGCACTTTTAAATATATCAATTAATCTTACCTTACTTTTGATAGTGTAATAATATGCATACTTTTTACTTCAGATCAACCTTCCTTCTGCCTGTAATGTCAAACAGCAAAATGTTCCTCGACAATCATTGACATTAATGAGGGAAAACACAGCTGTTCTTGTCTTGGGAAAGGAAGATCTGGTTAATTTTGCTCCTGTATTAAAAGTGAGAGCAGTCGGTAGGTCACACATGTCTCCTTAGCAATCAAATTTGCTTTTGAAAAATGTTGAAGTGATTGACTATTCGATGTTGGAAAAAGCTCAAATATAAATCAGCCAAAAGGCTGCAATATTTGGTGGTATAAGTAGACGTATAATCCACACTGTGTATGTAGGTTTGATATATCCAATTAGTATATTAGTCACATTAGTATTAGTACATGATTAGTAATTAATAAAATTCCAGGTGTCTATCTCAGTAAGAGACATCCTGCGGTATGTGTTACATAGGCTAATATATTGAAAAATCAGATCATATCAAGTTGTGTCTTACATGAGATTCAAAGCTGTCACATGCAAATACTGTATTGACCAGCTGTGGCATGAAACTCATCTCTTCAGAGATAAAGTTAATCTTCCAACTTTTCTTTCATGCTCATTTGGTGCAGTTTGATTTCAGTAGCCAAAAACAAAAGTAAAAGTCAGACTTGCTGACTTATATTTGTTTATTAAACTCATGCCTATACCTAAGGTTTCTTTGCCCTTCATTTGTTTTGCCACTTTTTGATGCACCAGCCTTATAACTTTAATAAAAACTGTCGATGGGTTGTCTCCAAAAGGTTTGCTGAGTATTTGTCTACCTGTGGGTGACTCTTGCCTAATTGTACCCAGAACATTACATTTCACTGACGTGCATTTTGTTTCTTTCCTTCTCTTTAACCGCAAATGATTATTAGCTGAATTTAAAGATCTCTTGCATTTCTTAAACCTTTTTTCTCACCCATCCACTTTGTATTATAGACAGAAAGAAAAGTGAAGAGTCTCAAAATGGGACATTTTTTTTTCCTGATTTTGTAGTGTTCTTCTCCTGAGGTACATTACCTGATGATCCCATTTGCTGAACATCACAGGGAAAATCTGGAATTGCTACGGTGTACAATATGAAGCATGTTCACTGACACTCTGCAGGCTGGCCAACTATGGTTGGTCAAATGTTGTCTGGGATCCAAATGTGAAACAAGTCTACCTGAGTTTGGTCAATTGCTTAACTTTTCAAGGTTTGGTTCCTGATTTGTCTGCGTACATGTTGTCCGAAGGTGAAAGTCATTCAGGGAAAATGAATGTTGATAGGTGGAGCTTACAAGTACTTTGTTAACATTGTTAGAACTACAGTAGGAGCAAAATAAAATTGTATATTTATTCCATGTATGTTTTACTTTTAGGGATCAGTGACAGTGGTGAATATAAATACAAAGATTACGTTGTTAGTATGATGCCTCAACTACCAGTGCCATCCTGTAATGTTTTTCCAAAAGAAGGGTCAACAGTCACAACAAAATTCAGTGCAAAATGCACCATCAATTGCAGTTCTGAATCATCCTGCAATTCTTCAGACCTTACTTACTGTTTCTTTGTAAAACCAGGTAATAACTTGTTTGGCTCAAGAGTATTGTTGCTTTAAGGCATGCGTTTAGGTTTCTTTGGACTGAAAATTGGAATTCCAAGATCTATGGTTTCAAAAGTATCGCTGTGAGAAAACACACACTCTCAATCTTTTTATAGCACTCCAAAGATTGTAAGAGTGATACAATTAACATTTACCATGATTAATTCATCCAATGAAAGAGGGATAATACCATTATCCTTTGCAATGCTACCTATTTTTTTTCTTTTCATTTATGCAATGATGGACAGTGTGATGAGACATTGAATAAGTCAGGGGAATCTTTGCCCAGAAAGAAACAATTGCAGCTTAACAAAAAAGCAAAAAACAAACTGGAAAAATATTGAAACAACAGATCAAATACATTAACATCTGTCAAGAGAAAATATTAATGATGTCCAGGATAAAGACCAAAAGTTCACATCTCAAATATTGATCTCTGATTTCCTTTCAATGTGCTGAAGGACCTTCTTTGTATTTTCAGAAATTCCTGTTTTTCTTTACAATTAAAAGCAAGTTAAAAAAGAAGCCCATTAACATGCTCATGCCAGTTTTAATGAAACAATGGGACAAAATAGGAGATATAGTAATGATGATTCAATAATTGTACATTTGCTATCATTTCTTCCATATCTCTAAGTATTGACCTTTCCTTTTATACTATTGACCATTTGGTTAATTTAGTTTATTTCTGTAATATCTCGAACATGTAGAATTTGGAAAATCAATGGACACCTGGCTGTATGATTGACAGTGACAATAATCACCTTTAATTAAAAGGATTTCAGATGCTACTTTATACATTCCTTGTTTGCTTCTTTTCTTAAGACATTGGCCCCAGCATTGAAAATACCTTGAGTGGGAATGGGAAATTCAGATGCAAAAATCTCCCACAGGTCCCATTGACTTTAAAAGTCAGACCTGTCTTAAAATTTTCAATAGGTTTCCCACCTAACAGCCTGCTTGGCTGTCAGATATAAAGCTGAATAACAAATTGGAGGTAAGTTAGGTTTCCATTCTTTGCTGGCAAAAGAAATTGAACACTGAGTAAGTAGGAGGATTCAGACCATTCAAGGGGCTAGGGAGATTGGGCCGTTGCAGAGATGAGAGTTGGCTGATTGTGGAGATCCCATAGCTGTGGACAAAAATTAAGGGTTGGTGGGCTGTAAGGAAGGACTGTTGCAATGTTGGGCAAACATTACTACCTAGACATCTGGACATTCTCACTTTCTGTTCCTGAGACTTGGGAAACCTAGTCTACAGTAATTATTGAAGATGGACAATGTATCAGATGGAGGCATGAGGCCTCCCTTAAATGATTTAAGGGTCAGCCTACTTCCTGACAGAGGTTGTCAGTTTACCCTCACCACCCTTTCAACCAATCCTGACTCAGTTCTGTTAAAGCTGAAAATGGGTGAGTTGGAAGCAAGCTGAAGTTGAGTTACCCATAGTTTATTTTGAAACCAACCTCCACCCACTCAGGATGTTAACATTTTTCCCATGAAATTAGAAAAGCAAAATGATTATTTAGCTATAGCAATGAAGCAGACAACACCATCAAATATAAATGCTTAGTTATGGAAACTATGCTGATATATTAATATATTTAAATGTCATGTATATGGCATTGATAGAAAATGATTTTAGCAGTAATGCTTGTAATAAGAGCATCATGACCGGCAATAATATAAGGACGTAGAAGTGGTGTTTCTACAGTTGGATAATAATATTGTCTGAATTTAAGTTTACGTTTTAACTGGGGATTTACTTCATTTGTGGGTTATCTAGACAAGAATTGACTTTATTGTAGATTGTATTTTCTGAAGAAGGGCTTACGCCCGAAACATCGATTCTCCTGCTCCTCGGATGCTGCCTGGCCTGCTATGTTTTTCCAGCACCACCTTTTTCAACTTTATTGTAGATTGGTAAACTTTTAAGTGAAGTGGTCATTTGACTTCAGGCTCTCTGCCTTTATTCCTGATGAAGGGCTTTTGCCGAAACGTTGATTTCGCTGCTCCTTGGATGCTGCCTGAACTGCTGTGCTCTTCCAGCGCCACTGATCCAGAATCTGGTTTCCAGCATCTGCAGTCATTGTTTTTACCCCATTCTAACTGTGCCCACTCCCCCATAGCTCCATTATTTTCTCCCCTCAAATATTTATCTAATTTCCATTTGAAAGCTACTCTTGAATCTACTTCCTCTATTCATTCAGGCAGAGAACTTCAAATCATGATGTGCTAATGTCTTTTCAGATGTTCCTTTACACTGTGGATCACAGCCAATATTGCCACCTACTTACCTACCACTGGGAGACTCAAAGAATGATAACCAGTTGAATATCACAATAACTGTCAGAAATAGTGCGGGCTCCATTACAAGTGTTATTACTACAGTGGTGGTAAGTTGTTGGGATGTTATCAGTTAGATCAATTTTTCACACAGTGTGCGATCGCAGTCAAATCATGAATTTTAATATAAGCTCACCATTCAAATCTTTCTTTTCAGTAGTTTTTGAATTGAAATCGTTGATGATTTATCTTCAGTTTTAGTTGCTAATTAACCTGCCTTTGAGAGAGTCCAATGAGGACACTTGGGTGCTTGACAATTATTACTTTTATTACCATTATTTTAGTCTGAGAATGCTAAGTGGCCTGCATAGAGTGGATGTGGAGATTGTTTCCACTGGTAGGAGAGACTAGGACACAAGGACACAGCCACAGAGTGAAGAGGCAACCCTTTAGAACTGAATTGAGGAGGAATTTCTTCAGTCAGAGGGTAGTGAATCTGTGGAACTCATTGCCACAGAAGGCTGTGGAGGCCAAGTCATTGAGTGCATTTAAGATAGACAGGTTCTTTGTTAATAAGGGGATCAAAGGTTATGAGGAGAAGTCAGGAGAATGAGATGAAGAATCACATCAGCCATGGTTGAATGTAAACTCATTGGGCCAAATGGCTTATTTCTGTTCCTATGTCTTATAATCTTATGTAGGGGAATGAGTCTGGGTGAATTACTCTTTGGAGGGTCAGTGTGGACTTGTTGGGCCGAAGGGCCTATTTCCACACTTTAGGATATCTAATCTAATCTAATCTATTTGGGATCTTGACTGAGGAAGTCAATGTAGCTTTACCATCAGGTCAGCAAAATGAGTAGAGGAACTGGACTAGGAGAAGCTCAGATATTTTAGCGTTTTTTTTAACTAATGTCTGGATCCCACATCGTGGTTTTATGCCAGATGCCACTTCCTGCTAGTTTTGGATGAGAAACTAACTCCAGGGTGCCCCAACAAGGTCTTGGATTCACTTGCCTGGGCTTCATCCTGCCAAGGTTTTGCCAAGTTTACCGTTGCCCTTTCAAATTATAGGCCACACCTGGAGTACTGCTTGCAGTTTTGGTTTCGTTACTTGAGAAAGGATTAGATTAGATTAGATTATATACAGTGGAAACATGCCCTTCGGCCTAACAAGTCCACACCGACCCTGTGAAGAGCAACCCACCCAGACCCATTTACCCCTTCACCTAACACTACAGACAATTTAGCATGGCCAATTCACCTAACTTGCACATTTTTGGACTGTGGGAGGAAACTGGAGAATCCAGAGGAAACCCACGCAGACACGGGAGAATGTGCAAACTCCACACAGACAGTTGCCAGAGGCGGGAATTGAACCCGGGTCTCTGGTGCTGTGAGGCGGCAGTGCTAACCACTGTGCCACCGTGCCGCCCACGGGCACCAGACGGGGTGCAGAGGGGGTTCACTAGGTTGATTCCAGCGTTGAGGGAGTTGGCTTATGAGGACAGACTGAGTAGACTGGGATTACATTCATTGGCATTTAGAATGAGGGGAGATCTTATAGAAACATATAAAATTATGAAGAAAATAGATAAGATAGAAGTAGAGAGGATGTTTCCACTAGAGGGTGAAAATTGGACAAGGGGGCATAGCCTCAAAATTAGAGGGAGCAGATTTTGGAGTGAATTGAGGAGGAACTTCTTCACCCAGAGGGTTGTAAATCTAAGGAATTCCCTGCCCAGTGAAGTAGTTCAGGCTTCCTCGACAAATGCTTTCAAAGCTAAGATAAGATAATTTTTTGAACAGTGAGAGGGTTGATAAGTTGAGCTGAGGCCACAAAAAGATCAGCCATGATATTACTGAATGGTGGAGCAGGCTAGAAGGGCCACATGGTCTACTCCTGCTCCTAGTTCTTATGATCTAATGTATAGGATGCACCTATTCATCACCCTCCTGAATCAATTCATCTGTCTCCTGAATCTATTCATTTTCCTCCTGCATCTGGCTGTGGTATCTTACATAATCAAGCAGCCTTTCCTCTCTGTTGGCCACACAAAACCACCATAGTATGCATGTAATATTTTTGATTTAGAGGGAAAATTGACTAAGAAAATATGGCTTCATCTACCCTCTTCCTCATGGCAATGTTGCACACAATAACCTTATATTTATGTGGAAATACTAATGAGCTATTCTTTATTTCAAATCCCTTTTATTTTAGGAGTAAATGGGCTGTTTACAATTCTATACACACAAAACCATTCTGGGACTTTGGGAGACTCAGAGTCAATTCAGAGATGATTAGCCATTGTCTCCAAGCATGTATACTTCACACTTTTTCTCAGCAAAACAATCTAAATCATCCTTTGACTCTAACAATGAAATCATTCAGGCTTACTCTAACTACAAAAGATATTATTTATTTTTCCTCAATTTAAAACCCCTAGACTCAAAATATGGGTAAAGTCACCATGATTGTACCAGACCAAAGGCCTGCTCTCTCATCAGAGACAAAGGGAGAGAGAGAGAGATGACAGGTGGTGGTTTAACCTGAAGGTCACCATACCTCAGGCAAGGGGAACGGTTGAGAAAAAGAATCAGCAAGTGCAAGAATAGAATTCATGCTGTTGTCATCACTCTGCATTTCAAACCAGCCATCCAACTAATTCATACATTACCCAAAATAACTGATAAATATTTTAATCACATCATTATAGATTAATGAGGATTAAACATACTAAATGGAATATGGTTGGGGAATAGCTATGTTTAGAGATTAGGGTTAGCACGTGGTAAATGGTTTTTGAAAGTATTTGGGCTATGTTGTTAATCCAAGCATTATCCCATCTGCAGTTGTAATTTCTCCAAATCCAGCATTTTGTAAAAATTAAATTCAAAATCTCAAACAGCCCTAGTGGGATTTGAATTTTTATTCAGTCGCTGGTAATAAATCTGATTAATCCTTTCACACTACTTGTTCTAACTTGTAAATAATATTGCATGTGGACAATAGATTGGGGTCACAGAAGAATCATTTGTTTAGAAAAAGACATGTTGTTAGATTTATTTTTTTCCCCATTCTAACCGCAGGTTCGTAAGTTCTCAAATACTGGTAATGCCAAGGACCTGGCAACACTCTTTTCAGAAAATTTAGAAGATATATCAAATTCAACAACCAACAGTTCTTTACTAATCCAGCTGTTTGAGTCTGTCTCTTCTGAGCTGAATCAAGATGCCAGTGCAGGAATCATGGGCAAACTAGCACTAGAAGACAAAAAACAGGTGACAATTTTTCTTAAAAGTGGCGATTGTACAAATGAATAAAGCACTGACAACTAATACCTTTAGTTCTGAATGGGAGCTCAAGTTCATAATAGCCAAATCCACCAATTTAAAGATTGAATTAAAAATTTTGAAGTGCTGGAATTGTGTCAGCCATTTATTTTGATCATATAATATCAATGTTGTGGTTACTTTTCCTGCAACACATTTTCAGCTCTGATCTCCAGCATCTGCAGTCCTCACTTTCTCCTAGTTGATTTCTCTTTTACTCCCTGGTGAGTGAAAACAGTTGTACCTCCTACAACCATAGGAACTATTTTTACAATAATTGACAACCAAACATTAGTTAGGCAGTCTATGCATCATAAATGAAGTTTACATTAAAGCATCATGAATATATGATACATTCATGTCTAATTTTCATGTTATTGATATTGTATTCAAAAGATTTGTATAGATTTGTAGCTTGGGTGCTCGTTGTTGTGGTTCTTGTTCGCCGAGCTGGGAATTTGTGTTGCAGACTTTTCGTCCCTTGTCTAGGTGACATCCTCAGTGCTTGGGAGCCTCCTGTGAAGCGCTTCTGTGATTTTTCCTCCGGCATGTATAGTGGTTTGAATCTGCTGCTTCCGGTTGTCAGTTCCAGCTGTCCGCTGCAGTGGTCGGTATATTGGGTCCAGGTCGATGTGCTTATTGATTGAATCTGTGGATGAGTGCCATGCTTCTAGGAATTCCCTGGCTGTTTTCTGTTTCACAGATTCTCTGTTTCAATTATTGTAAAAATGGTTCCTATAGTTGTAGGAGGTACAACTATTTTCACTCACCAGGGAGTTAAAGAGAAATCAACTAGGAGAAAGTGAGGACTACAAATGCTGGAGATCAGAGCTGAAAATGTGTTGCTGGAAAAGCGCAGCATTTCCAACACCCCTCCCCAAGTCCCTCCTCCCCACCTTTTATCTTAGCGTGCTTGGTACACTTTCCTCATTCCTGAAGAAGGGCTCATGCCCGAAACGTCGATTCTCCTGCTCCTTGGATGCTGCCTGACCTGCTGCGCTTTTCCAGCAACATATTTTCAGTAAAAGAGAAATGGTAACATCTTAAAGCTGCTGGAGTTCAACTCTAATCCATGTAACTTGAATTAACTCAGTTCGATGGATTTAGGTTAAGTGAGAACAGATGTCCATTCAAATTTGATTCGCTCATAAGCAGAAATATATTTTCAGAGCATTTTGAGCAACAGATGAAGCTGGCCATTTCATGCAGTAGTAATACAAGCAGTATTTTCCACTAGCAGAAGGCTGCTGTCAAAAACACATTGTGCCTGCCACACAAATGAAAAGTGTGGTGTGTGAATTTCAGTGCTGGTGTGATGCCAGGTACATTGTCCATACATTCTAATGTCAAATGTCTGGGTGGAATGTTCTTTGCAGGATCAGTGTAGACTTGATGGACTGAAAAGCCTGCATCCACACTGTAGGGATTCTGTGATTTTATCAGTAGGTTCCTGGTGGCTTCAGCTTGGAGGAGTGGGATTCTGGTGGCTCCAGCTCAGAGAATTATGTTCCCTGATGGCTTGGAGAAGTCTCCACTTTGGCCAAGAGTCCCCAATTACTCAGGGTATGTCCCGTTGGCAGTGAGTGCCTTCAAGTCCCCATCCAAGAACATTGACCTAGGGCAAGAACGAGCATAATGGCAGCATATCTCTGATTCACTTAGAATATAGTTATCCACTTTAAAACTGCACTTTGTAGTGGAATGACCAACAATTTTCATTGCAATGCTGCTGCTAATCAACACAATTGCCATCATCTATCCCACCGGCAGGACAGACCCAGCAGAGGTGGCCGCACAGTGGTGTACAGTTGAGAGGGAGTGGTCCTGAAAATCTTATGTCTTCAGGTCATATATGGACAAAGAAACCTTTGCTAATTACCATGTACTGCCTCCCCTTAGCTGATGAATCAGTACTCCTCTATGTTCAATGATATTTTAAAAGAAGTACTGAGGGTGGCAAGGGTGCAGAATGCACATTGTGGGCGGGGAGGAGCTTCAATGTCTATTACCAACAGTGGCTTAGCAGCACCACTTCTGATCAAGCTGGTCAAGTCCTTGAGGACATAACTGCTAGATTGGGTCCGCAGCAGGTGATGAGGCAATCAACAAGAAGGAATAACATACTTGACCTTATCCTTAACAATCTGCCTGCTGCAGGTGCAAATGTCCATGATATTATGGGCAAAAGTGACCACCTTGCAGGCCTTATAGAGACTAAATTTTGACTTCACGCTGAAGATACCCTCCAGTATGTTGTGTGGCACTATCACTATGATAAATGAGTGGACTTTGAATGGATCTAGCAACTCAAGCTTGATTATTTATATGGCACAGTGCATTTATAATGGGGTAAGCAGCAGCAAATGACATGAGAAACGTCACAAGGCTCAGAAAGAGGAATGCTCCATGAAGCTAGTCAAAATTGTGACTTTGCCTATTTTTGATAAAAGTCAGCCCAATGTCTAATTTTGGATGTGATTCTGCAATTGAATAATTTGAATTTGGTTAAATGTACACTAATTTAATGTTATCACTCAGCTTTGCAATGTTGCTCACTCACGCTTAGTGGAATTTACATACATTCATATACATGGGCTTGTCCTTTTCAAGAAAAATAATCACATCCAAGCATTGCAACTTTTTAGAATTAAATAAAAGAACATGAGGGACAATATTTGTCGATGCATTTTCCATGGCAATATCTGAAACCCATCAGAGTCAATTTGCCAGGTCATGTGGTATAATTTGTTGTTCCCATTGAAATTGTCCTGGTGAGAGCAAGACAAAAAAACGTCAACAGCGTGCTTTATTTCCAGCAACACTGTATTCAGATTCTGTGCTGCCAAGTGCTATAAATATATGTTAATTTTACAAAGAGGAATTTATTGGAAAATAATACAAATATGTCTGTTTTTGTTTGCTATTGTCAAAAACATCCCCACAAGTTGAGGGAAACCATGCTTTCAAACTTGTCTGTTGTGGATGTCTCATCACTGCACTTGGCTGTTCAAGTTTCAGAAGTTCTGAAACAGCTAACCTACAAGTCTGATGAACTCACATCTACATCACAGGTAACTCTCGTCTTGTTCAATTACATTTTTACTGCTTCCCAATATCCCCCCTCCACAATGATCCTGACTGCCCTTGCTATTCTGACTTCTGCAGAAAGATTCTGTACATAGTAGTTGAACCACAATTGTACTATCCTGCACAATTCGGTGAGCAGAAGTTTAATTCGTTCATCTGTGGTTTTCTGAAAACTGGAACCTTAGCTCATTGCCTGTAATTGCTTCACCTTGAATTGGTCCCTTGGCGATATTATTTCTCTGGTGGATGATTGCCATTGCCTACCAGTATCAGGAGTTGTGATAAGGAATGTCGCAAAGCTACCTTCTACCAGAATAGAAATTAAACTGGCATTAACCTGAAAGACACATTAACTATACAGCCAATTGAGCTAACCAATAAGAAATAAATAGTCTACCTCAAGACATTCATCCCTAAAGTGAAAAACCCCTCCAAATATTAATGCACAATTTTTGATAGAAAACATAATTGTAAATTAAAATAAAACTAAGAGGTGAAATGCACTTAAATAAAGTGGCACTGTGATTCTGTGGTTAGCACCCCTGTCTCACTTGGGTTCTAGTTCACCCTCAGGTGACTGTGTGGAGTTTGCACATTCTTCCCGTGTCTGCGTGGATTTCTTCAAGGTACTCTGGTTTCCTCCCGCAGTCCAAAGATGTGCAGGTTAGGGTGGATTGGCCATGCTAAATTGCCCATAGTGTCAGGGATGCACAAGCTAGCTGGATTAACCATGGCAAATGCAGAGTTACAGGGAAAGTGTAGGGGGGGCTGTTTGGGTGGAGTGCTCTTTGGAGGGTCGCTGCAGACTTGATGGACCAAATGGCCTGCTTCCACACTGTCAAGCTTCTACAATTCTCAATTAATGATCTGCTACCTTATGTCAAAGCAGAATATTGAACTATCTGTATCTCTTTCCTGTCTCCTGTTAAGTTGGAAGCCAGTTCAACACTTCTAAACACGGGAAAATCATTGCTGACTTTCAGTGTTGAGGATGATGAAGATCCTGAGAAAAGAATCATTGCAGCAAATACCCTCTTTACTGTGGTTAATAATGTTTTGGAAGCTTCAGTAGAAAATGATGCTCAAGAAGACTTGGCCATGGATATGGTAACTATAACTAAATGTGAAGTGGGATGTGCTCAGACTTTCGTAATTAGATCGTGGTACAATTAAAAGTTAAGGAATTATGGGGTGCACCATATTAAAGATGTGCTTTTATCTTTCAGCAAAAAGTGATATCAGAGAAGTTATTGGACACAATTGACCATTTGCAGGCTGTGGTACTGAATGAGGCAATAGCAGACCAAGAACCTGTTCTAATGATGATGCCCTCAGTAAGCATGTATCTACAGAGGTAAACAGAGAACTTTACTCATTTGCTTTATAACCAATAAGTCTAAAAATGTAACAACATCATGTTATCAGATGAAATGATGACATTTAACGGGGTATTAACTATCAGCTATTTGTAGAGAAGATGTTGATATCCAGGAACAGAATCCTTCCCACTTCTACATATTCAGTGTCAGGTATTCCGAGGCGGATTATATCACAGCCAGGTGCAGATTAAATTGCCCATAACTCTTCCCCATTATAATCAATATATCTACCCACCTGACACCTATTTTACAGGTGCTAATCAATTGACCCAGCCCTCAGACTGACAACCAGGAACAGTTGAATGAGAAGATAATAAAATCCTGTATTTCTTGCACCTGTCCATGGTAAATTTTTCATCAGCCCAACACTTCATTGATTGCAAGCTGGATGGACGAGATACACCATTGACAAGAAGGCACCTCATGTATAATTGAATGTGATGTGTTCTTCCCATTCATAGATGATAACTGTTCAGTTATCACTGTTATCCTCCAATTTGTGGCCATTGCTATTTCCTCCCCACTTTGACAAAGTTTTTGAAACTGAACCAAGTAAAATTTTTTTAGCTATATTTTGGCAACAAATCTTGTTTGCTGTTGCTCCTGTGAATGTTTTGCTGGCGTCAATTTAATAAATTGAAATTGTTGTTGAAAAGGTAAAAACATTGTATTTAATATGAGATACTGTGGTTCTAGATTACATTAAACCACTACATGCTGAAATGTAGTGAATAGTTGCTGTGGTGATCAGCATTACTTATCTGATAAACAAAGTCCTGGTAGACAAAGTTCAATGTCAAGTTTTACTCTATTGTTTATGCCAAGATGGCCAATCAATCAGAGCTGAAAATAAACAGTGAAGTAAAAAAAATGAACAACATAACAGATTGACAAGTTTCCTTCCAATTCAATAAACACCCGTCATTCTAACCAGAGAAAAGGTAGCTATTACATTAGCTCTTGTTTTCTTTCATTACTCTCATGGGCAGATCACAATGTTTGGGTTTTTTTCAGGCACGTATATATGCCTTGTTCTTCACAGTTAGTTCAAAGTTCAGAGTGGTTACTTCATCATGAATGTCTTTGTTGCAGCTCAATGGTCTTTTATCTCAAGACCGTATCATTCTGTTCTGCTGAGTCCATAGCAGCAAAACATTGTCCTGATTACCAGCTGCTTATGTCTGAACAGACCCTAAAATGTATCTCTAGAGGGCTGAAACCCCAGAATAAGACAATGGCTGCACTTCTGGCCTTTACACTTTGTACCAGTTGTATATATATCCATTCACCCTCATAACCCTATCTCTTCTCATACCTTCACACCACCTCCATGCTTTCATTCCACCCCTTTGTTACTTTTCATCCAGAATCCATATAAAAAAAGAACTGTGTATGCTGGAAAGCAGAAACCAAAGCAAAAATTACTGAAAAAACTCGACAGGATTCTTCAAAAGGGTCACTGGACCTGAAACATCAGGTGATAGAAATGTAAAAGGCAAAGATTCAAGTGTCTTAAAATTCCACAGGTCATTTGCCCATCCTTCCCCTAAAATATTAAAAATTTCAGTGAAGGATACAGGAATAACGGATGGAAGTGCAATAAGTTCGTGGAAGAAATAAGAGATAGACACGAAATTTAAAAGAATCACAAATACCAGCTGTAGCAGTAAACTGTAAAAGGATGAAACAAGGCTGTTGGCATGACATTTTGAAGAAAACTTGATTGCAGGTCATAGAGTCATAGAGATGTACAGCATGGAAGCAGACCCTTCAGTCCAACCCATCCATGCCAACCAGATATCCCAACCCAATCTAGTCCTACCTGCCAGCCCCGGCCCATATCCCTCCAAATCCTTCCTAATCATCTACCCATCCAAATGCCTCTTAAATGTTGCAATTGTACCAGCCTCCACTACTTCCTCTGGCAGCTCATTCCATGTGTGAAAAGGTTGCCCCTTAGGTCTCTTTTATATCTTTCCCTTCTCACCCTTAACCTATGCCCTCTAGTTCTGGACTCCCTGACCCCAGGGAAAAAACTTTGCCTATTTACCCAAACCTGAATAAGACTTCATAGAAAAGCCGCCTTGCTGATCTTTGAGGGGCCCTATTCTCTCCCTAGTTACCCTTTTGTCCTTAATATATTTGTAAAAATCATTTGTATTCTCCTTAATTCTGTTAGGTAAAGCAATCTGAAAGATTTGTTTGGCTTTAATTCGCAATAAAAGTTTTGGAGTGTTCATCAATTGATATTGAAGCTGTATTTCTGCAATGAAATCAGCCCAACAGGGAAGTGTTTCTTCACTCTCCAGCAGAGGTACCAAACATAGTAGGGACACACTAGATGTTAAATCAATGTGTTTCTAGCCTAAATTATGCCTTTAGAGTTTATTACTTTTCAGTGAGGGCTATCATATTAAAAGTGGGCTGTCTTCAATTAGAAGCCAGTCATATTTTACCGGCACTGTGAGGAATAGTTTTCAGGCATCTTAATTTTGCCTGTGTGTATTTTTTTCTTCAGTAGGTGCAGTGAATTTGGAGACATTGTCATAAATATGCTTAAAGCAGCATTCAAGATTGAAAGTCAGGTTTCTGGAACTTTTAAGCACAATGGATTAGAAATCAGGCAGAATGGAGCAAGTGTCACTTTGCATCAGGAATCCTATTTGGAATATATTAACCCCATTATTATTAGTCAAAGCAAGGTCTCACGGAAAGATGCAGCACCTTCCCAAACAGAAATAGAGAAATTGGTGAGTCTAATTGAACATCTGAATTGGCTAGGCATCCAAATTAGACAATTTTCCTGTTTTAACGTCTTGGAGTTGGGTACAATTATGAAAAATCCAAAAGAGAAAGATTTTGTTTAGGTAAACAAAACATTGAAAATGTTAGAAATGGAGAATTGTGTTTTGAATTTTCCATTATTGGGAGATGCCAGGAACATAAGCTTTGATTTTGATAATGCTTCTTATGCAAATCTCAATGATGAGCTCTCAAGAACTATAGTCAAAAAGTGTGGTGCTGGAAACGCACAGTCAGGCAGCTAGCATCCAAGGAGCAAGAGAGTCAACATCTCGAACATAAGCTCTTCAGAAACATTCCTGATGAAGAGCTTATGCTTGAAACGTCATCTGTCTTGCTCCTCGGATGCTGCCTGACCGGCTGTGCTTTTCCAACGCCACACTTTTCGACTCGGATCTCCAGCATCTGCAGTCCTCACTTTTTCCTCTCAAGAGCAATAGGGTTCATTATATTTTCTGCGGGGAAGAGAGGTCATTTTTGTTCTGTTTTGGAAGACCATTTTGCATAGTAACGTTGCAATATGCTGCTTTGCAGAGTGATCTGGGTGTTCTTGTGTATGAGTCACAAAACGTTGGTTTTCAGGTGAGGCAGGTAATTAAGAAGGCAAATAGAATATTGTCCTTCCGGTGGAGTTTAAAATTAGGGATGTTATTCTGTATAGGGTGCTGGTGAGATCACACTTGGAGTACTTTGTACAGTTTTGATCTCCTTACTAGAGAAAGGACGTTCTGGCACTGGAGGGGGTGGAGAGGAGTTTCACTGGTTTGATTCCAGGGATTGCCTTATGAGAAGAGATTGAGTAGTCTGGTACTATACTCATTGGAATTTAGAAGACTGAGGGGGTTCTTATAAAAACATGTAAAATTATGAAGGAAATAGACAAGATAGAAGTAGAGAGGTCATGTCCACTAGTGGGTGCAACTAGGACTCGGGGGCATGGCCTCAAAATAAGGGGAAGCAGATTTAGGACTGAGTTGAGTAGGAACATCTTCACACAAAGAGTTGTGAATCTGTGAAATTCCCTGCCCACTGAAGCAGTTCAGGCTACCGTGTTGAATGTTTTTAAGGAAAAGATATATTTTTGAATAGTAAAGTGATTTAAGGGTCACAGTGAATGGACGGATAAGTGGACCTGAGTCCATGAAAAGATCAGCCATGATCTTATTGAATAGTGAAGCAGGCTTGAAGGGCCAGATGGAGCGCTAGTGATCAGTAAGGTGTGAGTTTAATGGTATAAGGCTAACTGAAATAAAACTCTCACTAAAAGTGTGGAGTTAGACTCTTGAAAAAAATTTGGCTTCTCATGTATAATTTAGCTTTTCTTGGTGCAAACACATTTACCGTCTTCCTCGTTTAGAAAGAAACATAGTGTTGTCAATCCAATTTCTGGTGACGGTAACAAGTATGAGGGACACAACAGTGTAGTTTGATGAGATCTGTATCATTGGATTGGGCATTTGTAAACAACCAAAGATTAAGTTTGAACAATTATACTCTCAACATATTTATGATTAGCTTTAAACATGAAATAAATGCCACATCATGAATTGAAAAGAAAGCCATTAAAAACACAAGCTTAACATTGTTTTTGGAACAAAATACAGGAGGTAATACTTTTGTAATTAAGTTCTTCATCATTTCAGTTTGGATCCTTAGTTTTCCTTTATTGTTGCCAAAGTATTTGGTGCCCCAAAGACTGGCTGGTAGCAAAGGAGACTTATCAAGATAGTACCTCGTTAATGTATTGAAATTTAGAGAATATATCAAGAGACATTATTCACATCTAACATAACCTAACACTTGGAATGGTTGCAAGATCTGGTTCTTTTGTTATGAAAATGGGAAAAAAAAGCTTCAAAAAAAGTTCTGGGTCCAAACTATTAATTATCATGAATTGTATCTGGGTTTTATACAATCAGCAATCCCTGGAGAAATCTCTCAAAAAGGATTAAATCCTATTAAGTTTCCCAACAGATGTTTTCTTTCACTTTTGTATATTTAAATCAGAAACATAAAAACATGTTTCTACTTACTTATTTTCTGAATATTAATGATCCCACTGTTGGCAAAACCAATACAACTGAGAGTGTGGCACCTGCCAAATCATGCTCAAGGCTCGGGTGCTTTAAAGTGGCTTCAAGTGCAAATAAGTTATAGAAAGTGTAAATTTAAATGAAATTCATAACAGAAATTTCACTAGATTTATCCAAGGAAACCTTAGTATCCTTTCGATCATTGGAATTCCAGGCAAATGGTATTAGCATTGTTTATTGAGAAAATGGCCTCATCCTGTTTCAATTAGCACCACCTGGTGGATGTAATTATTGACGAATTGAATTTAGAAATCTACCCATCTGAATAAGCATCAAGCATCGAGTCAGAGATGTACAGCATGGAAACGGACCCTTCCGTCTAACTCATCCATGCCAACCAGATATCCCAATCCAATCTAGTCCCACATACCAGCACCCGGCCCATATCCCTCCAAACCCTTCCTATTCATATACCCATCTGGATGCCTTTTAAATGTTGCAATTGTACCAGCCTCCACCACTTCCTCTGGCAGCCTATTCCACACACACACCACACTCTGAATGAAAAAGTTGCCCCTTAGGTCTGTTTTTTATATCTTTCTCCTCTCACCCTAAACCTATGCCCTCTAGTTCTGGACTCCCCTATCCCAGGGTAAAGACCTTGTCTATCTATCCTATCCATTCCCCTCATGATTTTATAAACTTCTATAAGGTCACCCCCTCAGCCTCCGATGCTTCAAGGAAAACAGTCCTAGCCTATTCAACCTTTCCCTATAGCTCAAATCCTCCAACCCTGACAACATCCTTGTAAATCTTTTCTGAACCTTTTCAAGTTTCACAACATCCTTCAGATAGCAAGAAACCAGATTTGCATGCAATATTCCAAAACTGGCCTAACCAATGCCCTATACAGCATATCAAGACCTCCCAACTCCTGTACTCAATGCTCTGACCAGTAAATGAAAACATACCAAGTGCCTTCTTCACTATCCTATCTACCTGCAACTCCACTTTCAAGGAGCTATGAACCTGCACTCCAAGAAAGAATTGTCTTAGTGCAGCTCTTTGGGCATCCTCAGTGTCGAAGAGCACTTCACAGTAAGTCAAGCATTTTGGAAGCTCACTCACTAATATTAGGTATACATACATAAAAGCTATTTTGAGCTCAACAAAGGTTTCACCCAGAGAATCAAGATGAGTTACCAATGTTGAGCGCATTGTCGTTGCCTGCACAGTTGACAAAGTCCACTTTTAGCCAGGAACTCCAATTCTGGAGCAGAATTGGATTGGTATAGCCACTCCTGGCGAGGTAATGGAAGGAGATGACACTCAAACCCCATTTTAACAACACTACCTGATGCAGTCAGGTACTTTTTACTGGTCTCAAGTTTTTGAATGAGTGTGGGTTAATGCATGAGCCAATCGGTGGGAGGCTGAATCAGTGGGTGGGTGAGTCACTGACTTGATGAATGTGTAAGTGAGCAAGTGGATAGACAAGTGTGTGAGCTGTCGGGATGGGTGTACACTAGTTTGGCCAGGAGAATAATTTGAGTGGGGAGAGGGATCGGATCATTAGTCAATCAGGTAGGTTTAGAGTTAATCAGGTTGGAATGGATGGCTAAATTGGGTTGGGAGTTGGTTGAGTCAGGGGATAATCAGATCAGAGGTTGGCTGGGCCTGGGTCAGTCAGATCAGGGGTGTAGTTGGGTTACATCACGTTGGTGGGAGATTATCTGGAGAGGATGGTAAGTCGGCATACCTGATCCAAATGAGTAACTCTGAACTCAGTGTCAGATACGCTTGTGTACTTTCTCGAGCAATGCAAGTCAGTCCATCAGAGGGTTAACTTCCAGGACAATTACAGCATGTGTACTTGTACTAAAACTTCTACAGGGTCCTAACTCACAACACAGACTTAATGTTAGATTTCATTATTCTGGGCATCAGGGGATTTTGGATAATGTATTCTATGATTGAGATAAACATTACTCTGGACATCAATAAAGATTCCCTGCTTTTCTACATGTAGCCACAAGACATCTTGTACAGTTGTCTGAAGAGGCAAACTACAGAGTAGAAATTTAATCTTGTTGCACCATTGAGCCAGTCCAAAATATAGCTACAAGGGTCAGTGTCCCCTTCCCAAGTTCAATTAAAGATGTTGGATCTTAAATTATGCAGACCATTTCTAAAATGCCTATGCTAGTGGACTAAAACGGCATTGTGTTTACACATATGAAAGTCAGGAACATAATTTCTCTCCCTCGGGAGCAGGATGTGTGGAGAACAATATTGACCGCATGCCGCATTTGGAATTCAGTACGATTGAAGTCAGTGGATCTGAGTATCAGGCAGGAGACCTGACATATGATATGATTCCCACTGCTGTCTTTGACTGAGTTCTCCCTCAAAGAATTTCCACAAAGGTGAAATCTATGTTGATGGGCCTTTGGTAGCCCTAATATATGAATAGTGCACAAATTGTGTTCAAATTTGCATCTAAAGCTGTTTATGAAAGAATAATAAGGTGAATAGTATGATCAAAAATTGAGAAATTATTACTGTTTAATCAATAATTATTCTGAATATTTGCTTTTGACTTTGATCATGCAGGATATATCATTATCAAATAAAGCGTGACATAAAGTGAATTGCTGTTGCTTTTGTTTGAAGGCTCCCAGCAGACAGCACAGAAGGAAATTCCATTATTCTTTCTGATTCCACGGTGACAAGTTTCACTCTTCCAGCATTCCAGTCTCTGAACATTCAGGATGACATGGACACCATTGATGTGCGGGTGGGTAAAAATGTACCATAAATGAACTATACCAGGTACATTCTCTTACATATTTGTTTGAATGGAAAAGTAGGAAATTTCAACCTTTCCTAAGGTCTGCTAAACACCAGATGAGCACATAACAGCTAATAAGATGAAAAGTTGTTTTTGAGCAAGTTCCTTTGTTAATTCTATCAGCAAACAAGACACATGAGCATGTTCCTGACCTGGTCGTAAATCTGTGAAAAATATACTCAGCAGTGTATCCAGTTCGTGACTGACCTAGTGGCTAGTCTACTCAATGCCAAATGTGCATAGTGCATCAGGGTCCTGAAATCTCTGCAGGACTTCCAATTTACTGGGAGCGTTGGCTCCCAGATGAAAGAGCTGGGCAATTAGTTTGCCCGTGTGATCCCAGTGGAAATGCCAGCATTAGATAGTGAGTGTAACTGGAACAGGGAATTCAGCATCACAATGGTTGGGCCATTACTTGCCTATTACCATCTGAAAACAATGGCAAAAGTCAGCTCTGTAGTTTCTGTACGCACATAACTTTTAAACTGAATATAATACTCAGCCACAAGATGGAACACTCTTTAGATAAACCTGTTGAATGTCCATGCTGCGCTTCAAGTCTTAGACAATCTTTTGGAACATTCAAACTGCTATCCCCTGACAATGCAAGGGAAATGCAAAATAATAACATCTCATTTACTTTGATTCATTTATCATCTAAATTTACCATCCATATTTGACAACATATCTCGAATTTATTTATAACACATAATTGTCTGCAAAGTATCTTCTAATTAATTGCTATTGTTGGAATAGAGGGAAGTAATCACCCTGTTTGAAAGTAGTCTCTAAGAATAAGATGGAATTTATGAAAATGGGGTAGAACTGGTGACAAGGTGGAGCAATGTTTATCAGCAAGGTCTTTCAATTAGCACCATTTAAAATGTGATCAAGGTCAGAGTATACTGCATCATGTATGAACTCAAGCTGGTGTGAGGGAGTTACTTAGAGGGGTACTATACCTTGTGGTTACATGCACTCTGTAGTTTATTATGGTATGCCACCACTTTTATATTGTGTTCATTGCAACCTCAATCAAATAAAGGAAAAAGATTTTAATGGTGTATCAACACTGATTTGTATTTTAAAGCAGAAGTAAATGTCTAAAAAAGCACCTTTTATTCAAAGCACTGCCACACTTTGTTGAAGAATATAAAAATATGATCATGATTTTGAGGCTTTAATAAAGGACATAAATTTGATTAACAATATGGAAAGTCTCTGAATCAATGAGAAACCTGAATCTAAAATTTCAGAGCTAGAGAAGGTGTAAGATCTCACTTAGGTTCCCAGATGAATGTTTTGAATACAGATTGGATTGTGATTCTGTGAAGATTGGGACAAGACCTTTAAATTCCAGTTGAAGGACCTTGGCATATTTTACACCTGTTCCTCACTGTGAGAAGTGGGCACCTCAGGGTATTTATAACAAAGAACAAAGAAAATTTACAGCCCAGGAACAGGCCCTTCGACCCTCCAAGCCTGTGCCGATTCAAATCCATTGTCTAAACCGATCGCCCAATTCCTAAGGATCTGTATCCCTCTGCACCTCACCTACTCATGCATTTATCCAGGTGCATCTTAAATGAATTTACTGTGCCTGTCTCTACTACCTCTGCTGGCAACGCGTTCCAGGCACCTACCACCCTCTGTGTAAAATACTTTCCACTTTGTATCCCCTTCAAACTTTTCTCCTCTCAACATAAACGCGTGACCTCTTGTTATTGAATCCCCCACTCTGGAAAAAGCTTATCGCTATCCATTCTGTCTGTAAACTTCATGATTTTGCTGACCTGAATCAGGTCCCCGTCAATCTCCTTTTGTCTAATGAAAATAATCCTAACCTACTCAACCTCTCTTCATAACTAGCACCTTCCATACCAGGCAACATCCTCATAAATCTTCTCAGCACTCTCTGCAAAGCGTCCACATCCTTTTAGTAATGTGTGACCAAAGAAGGGCTTATGCCCGAAACGTCGAATCTCCTGTTCCTTGGATGCTGCCTGACCTGCTGCACTTTTCCAGCAACACATTTTCAGCACAGTAATGTGTGACCAGAACTGCACACAGTATTCTAAATGTGGCCGTACCAAAGTCTTGTACAATTTTAACATGACCTGCCAGCTGTTATATTCAATAGTCCATCTGAAGAAGGCAAGCATATCACATGCCTCCTTGACCACTTTATCCACCTGTGCATGCATCTTCAGTGTACAATGGACCTGAATGCCCAGATCGCTCTGCTTATCAACCTTTCCCAAGGCTCTTTTGTTTGCAGTATAGTTTGCTCTGGAATTAGACCTTTCAAAATGCATCACCTCACACTTGCCCAGATTGAACTCCATCTGCCAATTCTCTGCCTAACTCTCCAGTCTTGAGCAAGACTTAGGAGGCATAGAATGGGGCAGCAAAATGCAGGGGATGGGGACAATCGAAATGTGGAGCTGGTTAAGATATTGCATGTCTTTGACAGGTATGTCCCTGTCAGGCAAGGAAGAAGTGATAAGGTAAGGGAACTGTCGTTTACTAAAGAAACTGTATCTTTTGTTAAGCAGAAGAGGGAGGTTTATGTGATGTTGAGGCAAGATAGTTAGATGAAGCGATGAAGAATTACAGAGTAGCTAGGAAGGATTTAAAGAGAGAGTTTAAGAAGAGAAAGTAGAGGACATGAGCAGTCTTTAGCAGGTAGAATAAAGGAGAACCCTAAAGGTTTCTATAGATATGTGAGGAATAAAAGGATGATGACGGTAGGAGGAGGGCCTGTCAAAGCTAGAAGCGGAAAGTTGTGTGTGGACCCTGTGGAGATTGAAGTGGTGCTTAACGAATACTTCTCATTTGTTTCCACTCAGGAAAAGGAGAATATTGTAGAGGATTAGACTGAGATATGGGCTATTAGACTTGAATGGATTGAGGTTAGTAAGGAGGAGGTGTTATCAATTCTGGAAGGTGTGAAAGTAGATAAGTCCCCTGGGCTGGGTGGGATTTTACCGAGAATTAGGAAGCTAGGAAGGAGATGGCCGAGCCTTTGGCCTTGATCTTTGAGTCATCATTGTCTACAGATTTAGTACCAGAGTACTGGAGGATTGCAAATGTTGTGCCCTTGTTCAAGAAGGGCAGTACAGATAACCCAGGTAATTAAAAACTAGTGAGCCCTTACATCTGTTGGAGGAAAAGGTTTGGAAAGGATTATAAGTGGTAGGATTTATAAGCATCTCACAAGTAACAATTTGATTAGAAATTGTCAACATTGATTCGTCAAGGGTAGGTTGTGTCTCACAAATCTCATTGAGTTTTTTGAGAAGGTGACCAAACATGTAGATGAGGGTAGGGCAGTTGACGTGGTATACATGGGCTTCAGCAAAGCCTTTGATAAGATTCCACATGGCAGGCTACTGGATAAAATATGGAGGCATGGAATTGAAGTTGGTTTAGCAGTTTGGATTAGAAACTGGCTTTCTGTAAGAAGGTGGAGGTTGATGGCAAATATTCAGCCTGAAGTCCGGTTACTAGTGGTGTGCAACAATGATCTGTTTTAGGACCACTGCTGTTTGTCATTTTTATAAATGACTTTGACGCAGGCATAGGTGGATAGGTTAGTAAGTTTGCAGATGACACTAAAGTCAGTGGAGTGGTGGACAGTGTGGTTTCTGGTTGCAGATTGCAGAGAGACTCAGATAAACTGCTGAAGTGGGCTGAAAGGTGGTAAATGGAGTCCAATGCAGATAAATGTGAGGTGTTTCACTTTGGGAAGAATAACAGGAAGGCAGAGTAATGGGTCAATGAAAAAATTCTTGGTAGTGTGGATATGCAGAGGGATCTTGGTGTCCATGTACATAGATCCCTGAAAGTTGCCACTCAGATTGATAGTGCTGTTAAGAAGGCATATGTGTGTTAGGTTTTATTGGTAGAGGAATTGAGTTCCAGAGTTGTGATGTCATGCTGCACCTATACAAACTGCTAGTGCAGCCTCGCATAGAGTATTGTGTACAGTTCTGGTCGCTCCATTACAGGAAGGATGTGGAAGCATTGGAAAAGGTGCAGAGGAGATTTACCAGAATGTTGCCTGGTCTGAAGCTAAGATCATATGAGGGAAGGCTGATGGACTTGGATCTGTTCTCATTGGAGAGAAGAAGACAAAGAGGGGAATTAATAGAGACATCCAAGATGATCAGAGGATTAGATAGGGTGATAAGTGAGAGTCTTTTTCCTAGGATGATGATGTCTGCTTGTACGAGGGGGCATAGCTGCAAATTGAGGGGTGATAGATTTAACACAAGTGTTAGAGGCAGGTTCTTCACTCAGAGAATGGTAAGGGCGTGGAATGCCCTGCCTGCCAATGTAGTTAACTCAGCCTTATTAGGGGCATTTAACCAGTCCTTGGATAAGCATATGGATGATGATGGGATAGTGCAGGGTGATGGGCTTAGATTAGTTCTCAGGTTGGTGCAACATGAAGGGCCAAACAGCCTGTTCTGTGCTGTATTGTTCTATGTTCCATGTCTATCTATAATCTCCTGTATTCTTTGACAGTCCCCTATGCTTTCTGCTACTCCACCGATCTTCGTGTCATCTGCAAACATACTGATCAGACAACCAATTCCCTCTCCCAGATCATTGATGTACATCACAAACAACAGTGACCCCAACACTGATTCCTGTGGAACGCCACTGGTCACTCTTCTCCATTTCGAGAGACTCCCTTCAACTACTACTCTCTGTCTCGTGTTACTCAAACAGTTTTTTATACAACTAGCTAGAACACCCTGCACACCATGTGGCTTCACTTTCTCCATTAATTTACCATGGGGAACCTTATTAAACGCCTTACTAAAGTCCATGTATATGACATATACAGCCCTTCCTTCATCTATCAACTTGGTCACTTTATCAAAGAACTCTATTCAGTTGGTAAGGCATGGTCTCGAGTAAAAAATGAGGTCTGCAGATGCTGGAGATCACAGCTGAAAATGTGTTGCTGTCAAAGCACAGCAGGCCAGGCAGCATCTCAGGAATAGTTTATCACAACTGCACGCCCCCCAGGTCATCTCCTCTGCCCTATCCCACCTCCATCACCCCTCCCCCAAGTCCCTCCTCCCTACCTTTTATCTTAGCCTGCTTGGCTACTCTCTCTCATTCCTGATGAAGGGCTTATGCTCGAAACGTCAAATTCTCTATTCCTGAGATGCTGCCTGGCCTGCTGTGCTTTGACCAGCAACACATTTTCAGCAAGGCATGGTCTCCCCCCACACAAAAGCATGTTGCCTATCACTAAGTCCATTTTCTTCCAAATATAATTAGATCCTATCCCTCAATACCTTCTCCAGCAACTTTCCCACCATGTCGTTACATGGATTATCCCTACTATCCTTCTTGAACAGAGGGAAAATGTTAGCAACTCCGCAGTCACCTGTATTTAAGGATGCCACAAAGATATCTTTCAAGGCCCCAGCTATTTCCTCTCTCACCTCCCTCAGCAACCTGGGATAGAGTCCATCCAGTCCTAAGGATTTGTCCACCTTAATATCCTTAATTGAATCAGAACTGAACTTGATGAAGAATTGAAGAGTCATACTTGTCTCAAAACATTAACTGG
Organism: Hemiscyllium ocellatum; assembly: GCF_020745735.1. Taxonomy (NCBI): domain Eukaryota; kingdom Metazoa; phylum Chordata; class Chondrichthyes; order Orectolobiformes; family Hemiscylliidae; genus Hemiscyllium; species Hemiscyllium ocellatum. Next base: position 24,029,954 of record NC_083417.1, on the reverse strand, counting down.
CTTTCTCTGTTCACAAATGCTGTCATAACTGCTGAGTTTCTCCAGCCTTCTCTGGTATTTGAATCATTGTTTTGGGGACCACATTTTGCCATGTTCTCCTTTTTTCATTCAAAATCACAGTGATCATAATTGATATTTTGCAAGTACTAAAGTTTTGCTCTTGTTCAGATGGTGAGTTTTTCAGTGAATCCATTCATGTGGACAAGGAAGAATGAAGTCTCAGGAGCTGTAAGCGGTCTGACATTGACATCAATAAATGGAACAATTCATTCTGTCCAGAATCTGACAAGGGACATTGAGGTAAATTGACAAATTATATCATAATCGTTATAATAAAGTACTGTTGATGCTGGAGCCCTGAAATAAAACAAAAAGTGCTGGAGAAACTCAATAGGAAAGACAGGAGCTGTTTAGAGAGAAACAGAATTACTATGACTATTCTTCAGAACTGAAGCTGGGCTCGAAAAGTTATGAATTTTATGTGTAGATAAAAAGTGGAGAAGGAGCAAATGAAACACATGATAAAGATGCACTGGAGGAAAAATACAGTTACATGTGAACCAGGAGCAGGAGTAGGGAATTCGGCCTTTGAGCCTGCTCCACCATTTGATATGATCATGGCTAATCTCATCTCAGCCTCAACTCCTTTCTTGACCACTCTCCATAACCCTTCAACCCATTACTAATTAAAACCCGGATCAGGGATGTCACCAATCATTAGATTCTTAATTCCAGATTTTTATTGAATTGAAATTCTACCATCTTCCATGGTAGAGTTTGAAGCTGGGTTCTCAGAACATGACCTGGGTCTCTCGATTAACAGTCCAGCACTAATACCTCAAGGCCATCACCTCCCCCAAGTTAATATAGTTATCATTAGTGAATACCCCACGATGAACATTCTGGGGTTTACCATTGACTAGAAACTGAACTAATCCAGGCATTAAAACTGGCTCCAAGAGTAGATGTGAGGCTCCAGATACTTGATCAGTGATTCACCTCCATAATCCTCAAACATAATCAGCATACGACTGAGGAACAGGAATAAGCAATTTGGTTCTTTGTGTCTGCTATGTTACAACATGAGATTTGGTTGTGGTCTCAATCCTATTTTCCTGCCTGTTCCTTATAATGCTTTACTCCCTTGTCTATCAAACTTCATTCTAACTCAAATGGATAAATTCAATGGCCAAACCTGCACTGCTTTATATGGAAAAGAATTCCCCAGATTAATGATCATCTGAGAGGAAATAAATTCTTGTCTTCTGCTTCATCAAATGGAGGCCTCTTGTGCTTCAGATGCATCCACTAAATGTAATCTTATCTACAAGAGGAAATATCCGTCCCATTTCAACCTTATCACATTCCCTTCGGATAATTTGTTGTTTCAATAAGATTGCCTTTCTTTCTTCTAACTCCAATACTGTAGGCCTAACCTCTTTCTATGTAGAATGAGAGCTTCATCCCAGGAAAGCTGATCTGCAAGTCAGGTAGTACTCTCCACTTGTCTGGCTGAATACAGCTCCAGCAGCTCATGAAGCCCAAGGGCATTCAAGACAAAGCATTCACTTGATCAGCACCCCATGCATTTCATTACAAATTTGTGTCCTCTACCACCGATTCACAGTGGCAACAATGTGTACCACCCACAAAAAAAATTGCAGCAGCTCACTAAACCGTCAATGACAGGACCTTCCAAACTGGCAGCCTCCAGCTATACCAGAACAGCTTGACTAGAGATACAAATAGTCTGGCATCTTCAATACACAAGTGTGTGCACTTACACAACAGGAAATGTAGCAGTTTAAAAAGACAGCTTACCGTATATCTTCTCAAGGACAATTAGCAATGGGCGATAAATGTAGCCTTGCTGGTGATATTTACTTCCCAAAAATAAATAATAAAATAAAAAAAACATACTCTTAACAAAAATGATTCTTAAAAATGTGCATAAAATATCAATTAATGTGCTGTGTCACACAACTGAAACCTAAATTCGCCTTGATTACTTGTAATTAAGATTTCAACATCATTACGCCAATTCCATTAATATTGGAGTGAATTGCTTCAATAAGCTATTGTTGACAAAAAAAAATGGCTTTGGGTTCCAAGCATCAAATAGATCATCATTGATTGTTAAGTTCCTTAAAATAGGTATTGGCACAACATGTATCTGAAAATAATGTGTGGAGACAATTGGAAAAGGAGAATTTGATAGCACTATGTTGAGCTCTTCCAGAAAATTCTAAAATAAATTGAGGATATTCACTGTTAAATCTTGGGACCACGTTTACGCAACATTTGATTGTAAAAAAGATTGTTTCCATCACAGATAATGCTTCCTAGGTCCAATGTGATGCATGAGAATCGGACAGAATTTCGGTTGAGAAACAATCTTACCACCATTCAAGTGAATGTAACATCAGACAGTGGAACTCTACTGATTCACGTGGAACCTGAGCAAAGCATTCCCCTCCTCCTATACTTCAACTATGCAGATGAACCGAATGAGACCAACTTTCTAGTTTCCACACAGCTACCTAATACTCAATATATTGGAGGTAAGATCAAGAGAAAAGTAAAGGACTAAGAAATAGCAACATCAGCAAATTTGAACATGGGAACAGGCTACAAGAAATTATGCAAAACTCTTTTGCTTTAAAGAGTCCAGGCTTGCTTCTGTTAATGTATGCATGGAGTTGCACATTTTTCATAGCTCCTTGAAAGTGGAATTGTAGGTATATAGGATAGTGAAGAAGGCGTATGGTATGCTTTCTTTTGTTGGTCAGCGTATTGAGTACAGGAGTTGGGAGGTCAGGTTGCGGCTATATAAGACATTGGTTAGGCCACTGTTGGAATACTGCGTGCAATTCTGGTCTCCTTCCTATTGGCAAGATGTGGCGAAACTTGAAAGGGTTCAGAAAAGATTTACAAGGCTGTTGCCAGGGTTGGAGGAATTGAGCTATAGGAAGAGGCTGAACAGGCTGGGGCTGTTTTCCCTGGTGTGTCAGAGGTTGAGGGGTGACCTTATAGAGGTTTACAAAATCATGAGGGGCATGGATAGGGTAAATAGGCAAAGTCTTTTCCCTGGGGTTGGGGAGGGCATAAGTTTAGGGTGAGAGGGGAAAGATGCAAAAGAGACCTAAGGGGCAACTTTTTCACACAGAGGGTGGAATGTATGGAATGAGCTGCCAGATGAAGTGGTGGAGGCTGGTACAATTGCAACATTTAAAAGTCATTTGGATGGGTATATGAATAGAAAGGGTTTGGAGAGATATGGGCTGGGTGCTGGCAGGTGGAATAGATTGGTTTGGGGTATCTGGTTGGCATGAATGGGTTGGACTGAAGGGTCGGTTTCCATGCTGTACACCTCTATGACTCTATGATTCTACGACTGAGGGCATAATGATCAGCACGGGCTTGGAGGGCTGAAGGGCCAGTTCCTGTGCTGTACTTCTCTTTGATTATTGATTGCTAAATGCCTTATTAGTAGCAGAACACACTTCATTAATATTCAGCTTCCAATTTTATCAAATGTGGAATTCTCAACATGAAAGTCAGAGTGGGCATCCAACAATTTTCGCTTGCCCCATGCTCCATTTAGGATATAGCACCAATATCTCACTACATTTCAAAATTATGATGCTCTCTGTATGAGGGGTGACTAGCCAAATGTTGGGCACCCTGCCAACCTAATGATTCTTTCTGTCTTATTATGGGCTGTTGCTGTTCTGGAATGAGAGAGGTAGCTATTAGGGCAGTGAAACAGGTGGCTCTGTTGGTGCATATGATGAAGTAGTCTTAGCATGTGATTAGGCATTGCAGAAGGCATGCAGGTTTAAAGCTTTCAGGACTTGTGGTGGGTGAGAGTGAATGGGGAAGATGCTGCTGGCAGTACTGAAGAGTGATAGAGCATGAGTCTTTGGAGGAGGTGTGTACAGAGGCAGACATAGAGCGAGTGCAAGGTATTGAAGAAAAGACGGTGGCAGAGTGGAAAAGGTGATTGACCTTCTTCAAACACCGCAGTGCATTCTTCCAGATGAAAGCAGCTGCACTGATGTGGGTGCACCTTCAGACCAGTCTGGCACAGTTTGGCGTTATGGTCTCCACTGCTGGTCCTGGGATAAGATGATGTCCTGTCCGTGCATCACCCCATCCACACCCTCAAACAAAGTGGAGCAGCAATTTCCCCTTGTTTGACATATACGGGATAAATATCAGGAATTGCATAGGGCAGCTCCATGTCCATAATGCTTGTTTGGGTGCACAGAGGGCTTTTAAAGATGGCATAAGATGCTGGTTTCTCATCGGCTATCTGCCTAGTGGCATCTTGTTCTGGGAATGGTTCATGGTAAGATGGTAAGATGGAATCGAATGAAGGGTGTATAGTTAATGAGGTCAGTTCAGTAAGATTCAGTGAGAAGTCTCACTAGGCCTCGCAGTGAAAAACTCCCCAAAAAGAAACTCACACCCAATAAGATTCAACCCCTAGAGCTTTATGGCATTGGAGCAGATAGTTCTATCCACCCCACTGTACCAGCTGTCTGAAACAGCCATCTCCTGCGCCCTATTTCTTTAATCTTTCACCAGAATCTTTCATTTTCTTTTCAAACATTTATTCACTTTCCTGTCAAAATGTTATTATGAAATCTGTTTACAGTTCTGTACTGTTTTTAGTTCAATGTGCCATGTTTTAATCTTTTAATCTGAAAATCTTTTAAAGAAAGAACAATGTCGAGGGACTGAAGAGATAAAAAGGAGAATTGTTATGAACCGTAATGCGCAGTTTAGAATTTCAATGTTACTAAAACTTGGCTGGGAGTAGAAAATGTAACAGTGGATTATTCAAAAATCTAGGACAAAGGCTACGCCAAGAAAGTCAGCAGATAAGTTGGAGGCAGAAGTAAAAGTAGGGTCTCAGAAGGTTGAGATATTTAAAGTCATTACTCAGCATTTTGAATTAAATGGAGGGTAATGTGAAATTGAGAAAACGCCACTGGAACTAGCAAAGTTGCAGATTTGATTTTTTTTAAAAATTGGATTAAAAGAAAAAGATAATTTTTTAAGAGCTTACATTGAAACTCAGAGCAAGCAATGGAAACAAAGGAGAATGAATGAACAAGAGCAAAGGACATCAGCGAGATTTAATTTGAAAGAGTAGAAAAACAATTAAAGAAATAAATATAAAGGGAAAAGCAATGGAAGGGAAATTTAAGAAGCTTGAACTGCAAAAAGGTAGGGAGGTAAAGCAACATGAGTTGAAGAAAGAAATAAATAGAATAAAAAACTATAAATAAATTAGAGTAAAGCCATAAAACATAGGAGCAGAATTAAGCTTTTTGAACCGATGAAGTCTATTCCACTACTTGATCCTGGCTGACATATTTCTCAACCCCATTTTCCTGCCTTCTTACTTAGCCAATGATCTCCTTACTAATCAAAAATCTATCTGTCTCATCTTAAACACACTCACTGACTTGGCTTCCATAGTCTTCAGCAGCAATGAGTTCCACACGTTTGCCACCCTCCAGCTTAAGAAATTCCTCCAAATCTCAATTCTAAAGAAAGATGATGCTATATCTTGGAGAACTACTCTGATGCTCATGAAGATTTATTTCAAAGAGAAACCTATGTATAGTGCCTAAATTTGCAGAGGCTACAAACATATTTCATCCTATTTGGAAAGGTAACTAGGAAGATAAAGAAGCCAAAAGATATTTAGATCTTAATGTTACAGATCGTTTTGGCAGGTATAGCTACGAATGTGTACACTAGTTTGTCTGAAGAAAAATCTGCAGACTATAAAACTCTTAATTTCTTATGGGCATATTTCTGAATCTTATCGATAGAATGTTAAGATATTAAAAAGGAAACCTATTTAGACATTTGTAGAATTTGCAAAGGGAAAAGAAATCCAATAAAATCAGTTGTTTCACATCACTGAAATTACTTAGATTACTTACAGTGTGAAAACAGGCCCTTCGGCCCAACAAGTCCACACAGATCCGCCGAAGCGCACCCACCCTGACCCATTCTCCTACACCTAACATTACGGGCAATTTAGCATGGCCAATTCACCTAAGCTGCACATTTTTGGACTGTGGGAGGAAACCAGAGCACCCAGAGGAAACCCATGCAAGCACGTGGGAGAATGTGCAAACTCCACACATACAGTCGCCTGAGGCGGGAATTGAACCCGGGTCTCTGGCGTTGTGAGGCAGCAGTGCTAACCACTGTGCCACCGTGCCACCCACAAATTAAAGAATAATTAATTAAAGAAAAAGTTTGAGAATATAAATCAAATTGTGATTAAGGAAGACTTCTGAAATAATATTTGATAATCTTGAAGAGTAATTTAGATGAAGCACCAAATATCAAAGATCTGAAACTTCTGGCACATATCTGTAGTACTTCACATAGACAATTACATTGGGAAATATTCATAAGGGAATCAACAAGAAATTGGGAGAATCAGAAAATCTGGAGGTGAAAAGGTATTCATCTTAGGATGTAAACAGAAGGATGCCAAAATAATAAAGGAGAAAGGTCAGGCCTAAAACTGTTGTAAAGAAAACAATATGCTTCCACTGTAATATGACTGGCTATATTAAAACTAATTGTTTGGAAGTTAAATAAGGCAGCACTACATAATAGAAGCAGATGGAATCCTTAGGAAGGGTGCATCAGAATAAGGAACTGGTTTTAAACTCCACAGCAGTGCACAGGTAAGCATGTTTATTTTAATAATTTAATTTACTGTTTTGCTGCATCGATTTCTGAGCATTTGTATCTTCACATTGGACATTTCTTGGAAGAAAATTTTATTCTGCTCAAATCCAAATATGCAGAAATGTTCATTCAAATATTAATAAAAATAATACTGTTTTTTTCTAATGTGTTTACGTTTTTCTCCATATTTTTCAATAAGATGCAAAATATACCTGGCTTATTTCTGCTGCTGAGTTGGTGTATGGAGTGGGAATATATTATTTGTCTGTGAAGCCTGCTCCAGATCGAAACTCTTCACAATTGACAAATATTACTGTGGCTTTCACTTCTTTTATATCCCAGTGTGTATACTGGGATGAAATTTACAACAACTGGAGTTCAGCTGGATGTCGTGTGAGTATCTTACATTGTATTATAGCTGTCTCTGTGAGATGTTGTCCAAATTATGTGATATCAGAAAGTGCTTCTGTAATTTATTAAATATCATTCATTCTATATCACAATTCACTGGTACAGCATCATTGTGACTTTACATGGTGTAACATCCAATCCATAAAAGTTAAAAACTTCACAGTTGAACTAAATACTAATGTTTTTAGCCTCGTGTATCATGTAAATCAATCACACCTTTATAATTGACTGAATGCACCACTGGAACTTGGAACATTTCTCTGACTAGTTACTGCTTGTTTTGGAGGTAACTATAGACAGTGCTGCTGAACTATTTTAAGTTACCAATATTTTTTTCTCAATAATTATATAAGGAATTTCCTGTAAATAATGTGCACTGTGAAATTGGATCTATTTATTACATGTTCTGATCCCAACTCATGTTATTATTAGAAAGGTCAGATCCCAGATTGTAATCTGGTTTAATAGTATATTGTTTTTCATTTAATGAAGTGGTTTTTCACTGTACCACAAATATGCAGTACGGCAGATTTCATTTTAACAATAAAATAGAAGTTAATTACATAGAAGAAAAAGCAAAATAAACCAAACTATTTACAGACAATGCAATTTAAAATATTTCAAAGCACACATCTATCCTGTCATCATCATGTTACAGTACTCAAACACTAGAGAGAGTCTGCTTCTCTTTCACCTCAATACATGTAATCTTTTAGTTTATTTCAATTCCAAGTTTTGAGAGTTTAGTAGCCTCTTTCATGATTAGCCATATAATTAACTTTAGACTTTTTCAGCTTTGAATAACTCCTTCAAGGCTCGAATCAAACTGAAATCCCTAAACCAAGATAACCTATATCCTAACTTTTCTGGACAAACACTTTTCTTTGGAAGAAACTGTGATGTTTCTTCATGCATCTAACTTTAACCAGGATTTCTGTGAACTGGCAAACAAAACTTCCCAAGCTAGGGGTTATTCCCATAAGCAAACAAAAAAATCAATTCCTGATCCTTCCAACCGAAATCAAGCTAATGCTCTTCAATGTTTACTTTCCTAAGCTGCTAATGTGATGTATGCAAACAAATCATCATTTTCTCTCCAGAAAGTCTTTCTATGTGGAACAAAGAAAATTACAGCACAGAAACTGGCCCTGCGGTCCTCCAAGCCTGCGCTGATCCAGATCCACCATCTAAAGCTGTTGCCTATTTTCTAAGGATCTGTATCCATCTGCTCCCTGTCGATTCATGTGTCTGTTTAGATACATCTTAAATTATGCTAACATGCCTACCATTATCACCTCTTCTGGCAACGTGTTCCAGGTACTCACACTTCACACATATCTCCCTAAAGCTTTTCCCCTCTCACCTTGAACTTGTGACCACTAGTAATTGAATCCCCCACTGTGAGAAAAAGTTTCTTGCTATCTACCCTGTCTATACCTCTCATGACTTTATTGACTTCACTCAGGTCCCCCCTCAACCTCTGACTTTCTCATGAAAATAAACCTATTCTACTCAACCTCTCTTCATAGTAGAGCCCTTCATGCTAGGCAATATCTTGATGAACCTCCTCTGCACCCTCTCCAAAGCATCCATATCCTTTAGGTAATGTGGTGACTAGAATTGTATGCAGTATTCCAAATGCAGCTGAACCAAAGTCCTATACAATTGTAACATGGCCTGCCAACTTTTGTAGTCAATACCCTGTCCAATGAAGGAAAGCATGCCATATGCCTTCTTGACCACTTTACTGACCTGCACTGTCACCTTCAGGGAACAATGGACCTGAACACCAGAGCTCTCTGTATGTCAATTTGCCCCAAGATTTTTCCATTTATTGTATAGTTTGCTCTTGAATTGGATATTCCAAAATGCATCACCTCACATTTGCCTGAATTGAACTCCATCTGCCACTTCTCTGCCCATCTCTCCAATCTATCTATATTCCGCTGTATTCTCTGACAGATCCTTTCACTATCTGCTACTCCACCAATCTTGCTGTCATCTGCAAACTTGATAATCAGGCAACCAATAATTTCCTCCAAATCATTTATGTATATCACAAATAACAGTGGTCCCAACACAGGTCCCTGTGGAACACCACTGGTCGCAGGTCTACATTTTGAGAAACTCCCTTCTGCTACTACTATCTGTCTTCAGTTGCCCAGCCAGTTCTCTATCCATCCAGCTAGTACACCCTGGATCCCATGCGACTTCACCTTCTCCATCAGGCTACCATGGGAAACCTTATCAAATACCTTACTAAAGTCCATGTATATGACATCTACAGCCATCAATCAACTTTGCCATCTCCTCAAAGAATTCCATTAGGCTTGTAAGACATAACCTTCCCTGCACAAACCATGCTGCCCATTACTGATAAGCCCATTTTCTTCCAAATAGGAATAGATCCTATCCCTCAGTATCTTCTCCAGCAGCTTCCCTACCACTGACATCAGGCTCACTGATCTTTAATTACCTGGAATATCCCTGCTACCCTCCTTAAACAAGGGCCAACATCAGCAATTCTCCAGTCCTCTGAGACATCACCTGTGTTCAAGAATGCTGCAAAGATATCTGTTAAAGCCCCAGCTATTTCCACTCTTACTTCCCTCAGTAACCTGGCATAGATCCCATGCAGACCTGAAGACTTGTCTACCTTAATGCCTTTTAGAATACCCAAAACCTCCTTCCTCCTTATGCCGACTTGACCTGGAGTACTCAAACTACCCCTAACCTCAAAATCCATCATGTCCCTCTCCTCAGTGAATACCAATGCAAAGTACTCATTAAGAATCTCAACCATTTTCTCTGACTCCACTTATAACTTTCCTCCTTTGTCCTTGAATGGGCCAACTCTTTCTCTCGTTATCCTTAATCCTATTCGCTAAAGATATCTCATGACCCCTTTTCACCCTCTTAATTCCTCGTTTCACATTGGTCCTACATTCCCGATATTCTTCCAAACCTTTGTCTGTCTTCAGTAGTTTAGACCTTATGTATGCATCCTTTTTCCTCTTAGCTAGTCTCACAATTTCACCTGTCATCCAAGGTTTCCTAATCTTGCCATTTCAATCCCTCATTTTCACAGGAACATACCTCTCCTGAACTCTAATTAACGTCTCTTTAAAAGTCTCCCAAATATCGAATGTGGATTTCCCTTCAAACAGCTGCTCCTAATCTACATTCCCCAAATTTTGGTATAGTTGGCCTTCCCCCAATTAAGTATTCTTCCTTTAGGACCATTCTCGTCGTTGTCCACGAGTATTCTAAAACTTATGAAATTGTGATCATTATTCCCAAAGTAATCCCCTACTGAAACATCAACAAACTGGCCGGGCTCATTTCCCAACACCAAGTCCATTATGGTCCCTTCCCGATTTGGACCATTTACATACTGCTCTAGAAAATCGTCCTGGATGCTCCTTACAAATGCTGCTCCATCTAGACCCCTAACACTAAGTGAATCCCAGTCAATGTTGGGAAAATTAAAATCTCCTATCACCACCACGCTGTTGCTCCTATATCTTTCCATGATCTCTCTACATATTTGCACCTCTATCTCACATTTGCTGTTGGCAGGTCTGTAGTACAGCCTCAACATTGTTACCGCACCCTTCTGATTTCTGAACTCTGCCCATATTGCCTCACTGCTCGAGTCTTCCATAGTGCCCTCCCTCAACACAGCAGTGATATTTTCTTTGACCAGTAATGCAACTCCTCCACCCCTTTTGCCTTCCACTCTATCCCACCTCTCACACTTGTTCCAGAAAGCCTAAGTTAATCATCAAACCCTTTTGTATACACTGACTGAAACTCTCATGCTGCTCACTCAAAATCCAAACACTAAAATAAATTTTATATATATATATATATATATATGTATGTATAAGTCATACACCTTATATCACACGTGCAACAGCAATGTAGAAAGGCTGGAATATAGAATGTTAAGATTGTTAGATCTGCATCTTTCTACTTTTGTAACTATACCAGCAAAGGAGCTAGAATAACACAAAGCTTCTTTGGACATGACAATGATTAATCTCTCAACCTTGTTCACCAATTAATTCAATCATGATTAATACATATTAAATTTGGTTAAGAAAGCATACTATCATGCCTAACAAACTTTATCCTGTCACATTATTTCTCCTAAAAAAAACCAAGTACTATATTATTTACAATCCCTCATTTTAAAAAAATTAATATCTTGCATTCCATTGCATTTGAATAATTTTACCATTACTAATGTATAATAATTAATTTGTCAGATTAGCTGTAAAGATGTTTCCAAAAATGCAATAAGAATTGAGTTGAAACAAATACAGATCAGGAACAAAATGACTATAAATTAAATTTTATTTATTTGAGCGTTTTTTGTTTAAGCAGCTCTTCCATTGTTTTAATTCTCTTATGTTCACTTTGTTCCGCTGTCGTTTTAAGGAGTTGAGAGTGTGGTGCTGGAAAAGCACAGCAGATCAGGCAGCATCCAAGGAGCTGGAGAATCGACGTTTCGGACAAAAGCCTTTCAGTGATTCAAGTTCAGTTAGTGATCAGGGACAACAGGGTGTTATTGCAAGTAGGCAGGTAGAGGGATCCTGAGTTCAGGAGTTAAGCAGCCTCAGTTTTTGACCTTATCCAACAGGTATGAGATTCTTGCTCCCTGTGTGGATGAGGAAAAGGGTTGCGGGGAGGATGAGCCAGCTGACCACAACACCATGGTGCAGAAGGCCATTCAAGAGGGGGGAGCAAAAAGACAAGTGGTAATTATAGAGGATTCTATAATTAGGGGGACAGATAGAATCCTTTGCAAGCTGAATCAGAAGTCTGTGTGGTATGTTGCCTGCCCCGTGCCAAGGTGCAGGATATCTCTGACCAGCTTGAAAGGATACTGGAGTGGGAGGGGGAGGTCCACGTTGGGACTAACAACATAGGCAAGGCTAGGATGGAGGACCTGAAAATGTATTGCTGGAAAAGCGCAGCAGGTCAGGCAGCATCCAAGGAGCAGGAGAATCGACTTTTCGGGCATGAGCATTCCTGAAGAAGGGCTCATACCCGAAACATTGAGTCTCCTGCTCCTTGGAAGCTGCCTGACCTGCTGCACTTTTCCAGCAACACATTTTCAGCTCTGATCTCCAGCATCTGCAGTCCTCACTTTCTCCTAGGATGGAGGGACCTGTTTGGGGATTATCGAGCATTAGGAACAAAATTAAGGAACAGGTCCTCAAAGGTCATAATCTCTGGATTACTGCCCGAGCCACGTGCTAATTGTCTTAGGGACAAGAAAATTAGGGAAGTAAAGATGTGGCTAAGGGAATAGTGTGGGAAAGAAGGGTTCCACTTCGTGGGGCATTGGTATCAGTTTTGGAACTGGAAAGATCTGCGCTGATGGGATGGTCTCCACTTGAACCGATCTGGAACCAGTCTTCTTACGAAAAGGATAAATAGGGTGGTCACTAGGACTTTAAACTTGTGGAGAAGGGAAACAGAAAGCAAGAGTAAGTATGGTGATAAATGAAAGGTAAGCAGCAGGTTAATATGTATGCAGACAGATTTAAGTACAAGGCAGACTATGAAAAAAGCAAAAATGAGGGATAACTCAGGAGATGTTACAGATGTTGTGATTCATGACAATAAGAAAGCTAGCATAAAGGCACTGTCACTGAATGCTCATAGCATTCGTAACACGGTTGATGAGTTACTGGCATGAATCATCGTGAATGCATATGATTTGGTAGCCATCATGGAGACATGGTTGCAGAATGGTCATGACTGGGCATTAAATATCCGGGAGTACCAGACTATTCGGAAGGACAGACAGGAATGCAGGGAGGTGGTGTAGTTCTGATATTCAAGGGCAACATCAGGGCAGTGCTGAGAGATGATATAGGTTCAATAGAGCATGAAGTTGAATCCATTTGATTGGAAGTTAGGAATTCCGAGAAGAAAATGTCACTGATAGGTGTAGTCTATAGGCCACCAAATAATAACATCACATTGGAGTGGGCAATAAATAAGGAAATAGTTAATGCCAGCGAAAATGGTACGGCTATTATCATGGGAGATTTTAACCTGCATGTAGATTGATCGAACCAGCTCGGTCAGGGTAGCCTTGAGGGGGGTTTGTTGAGTGTATCCATGACAGTTTTCTTGAACAGTATATAATGGAACCAACGAGGGAGCAAGCTATCCTAGATCTGGTCCTACGTAATAAGACAGGAATAATTAATGACCTCATAGTTGGGATCCTCTTGGAAGGAGTGATCACAGTATGGTTGAATTTAAAATAAAGCTGGAGAGTGTGGAGATAAAATCCCATACCAGGGTGCTGTGCTTGAATAAGGGGGACTATGATAGGATGAGGGAGGAGCTGGCTAGAGTAGACTAGAAACAGAGACTTTATGATGCGACAGTTGACGAGCAGTGGAGGACCTTCCAAGAAATTTTTTGAAGTGCTCAGTAAAAGTATATTCTGGTGAGAAGAATGGACTGTAAGAGGAGAGGTAAGCTGCCATGGATGTCTAAGGAAATAAGACAGGCTATCAAAGTGAGAGAAAGGGCATACAGAGTGGCCAAAATCAGCAGGAGTCTAGAAGATTGGAAAACTTTAAAGGTCAACAGAAAGCCACAAAAAAACAGCTTTAAAGAAAAGTAAGATAGAGTATGAGAAAAAAAAACTAGCACAGAATATAAAGACAGTTAACAAAAGTTTCTATGAATATATAAAGTGAAGAATAGTGGCTAAGTAAATGTTGATCCTTCAGAGGCTGAGATGGGGCAGTTAGTTATGGGACATGGTGAGTAAATGCGAGGTCTTTCACTTTGGAAAAAAGAATAAAAGCGTAGTCTACTTTCTAAAAGGTGAGAAAATTCGTAAAGCCAAAGTACAAAGGGATCTGGCAGTGCTAGTCGAGGATTCTCTAAAGGTAAACATGCAGGTTGAGTCCGTGATTAAGAAAGCGAATGCAATGTTGTCACTTATCTCAAGAGGGTTGGAATATAAAAGCACCGTTGTGCTACTGAGACTTTATAAAGCTCTGGTTTGGCCCCATTTGGAGTACTGTGTCCAGTTTTGGTCCCCACACCTCAGGAAGGACATACTAGCACTGGAACGTGTCCAGCGGAGATTCACACGGATGATCCCTGGAATGGTTGGTCTCACATACGAGGAACGGCTGAGGATCCTGGGATTGTATTCATTGGAGTTTAGAAGATTAAGGGGAGACTTAATAGAAACTTACAAGATAATACATGGCTTGGAAAGGGTGGACACTGGAAATTGTTTCCATTAGGCGAGGAGACATGGACCCGTGGACACAGCCTTAAAATTAGAGGGGTCAATTCAGAATAGAAATGCGGAGACATTTCTTCAGAGAGTGGTGGGCCTGTGGAATTCATTGCCGCAGAGTGCAGTGGAGGCCGGGACGCTAAATGTCTTCAAGGCAGAGATTGATAGATTCTTGATGTCTCGAGGAATTAAGGGCTACGGGGAGAAAGTGGGTAAGTGGAGTTGAAATGCCCATCAGCCATGATTGAATGGCGGAGTGGACTCGATGGGCCGAATGGCCTTACTTCCACTCCTATGTCTCATGGTCTTATGATGAAATGGCCCAGGCATTGAACAGGTAATTTGTATCTGTCTTCCCAGTGGAGGATACTAATAACACGCCAGTAAGTGACAAAGAGACAAAGGTAAGTGAGGATCTGGAAACTATTATTATTATGGAAGTGTTAGTGTTGGATAATCCAAAGATAAATAAGTCTCCTGGCCCTGATGGAATGTATCTCAGGGTACTAAAAGAGATGGCGGGAGAAATAGCAAGTGGACTGGTGGTGATTTTCTAAAATTCGTTGGACTCTGGCCAGTCCCAGCAGATTGGAAAATAGTAAATGTGATGCCACTGTTTAAAAATGGAAGTAGACAAAGGTGGGGAATTCTAGACTATTGAGCTTAACCTCTGCAGTGGGAAGATGCTTGAGTTTGTTATCAAGAAAGAAATAGCAGAGCATCTCGAAAGAAATTATCCCATTCTACAGATGCAGTATAGATCATGAAGGACAGTTCATGCTTCACAAATCTTTTGGAAAACTATGAAGTCATTTCAAGCAACGTGAATAACGGGGGACCCAGTGGATGTGATGTACCTAGATTTCCAAAAGGCCTTTGACAAGTTGCTGCACATGAGTCTGTTGCATAAGATAAGGATGTATGATGTTAGGAGTCAAGTATTAGTGTGGATAGAGGATTGGTTGATTGACAGGAAGCAAACAGTGGGGATAAATGAGTGCTATTCTGATGGGCAATCAATGACTAGTGGTGTGCCTCAGGGATCCGTGTTGGGACCACAATTATTTACAATTTATATAGATGATTTGGAGTTGGGGACAACATGTACTGTGTCAAAGTTTGCCGATGACACAAAGATGAGTGGCAGAGCAAAGTATGCAAAAGACTGTGAATCTTTGCAAGGACCATAGATACATTGAATGGAAAGGTCGCTCCACATCCATCAAAGTATCACCTGCACTTCCACAAATGTTATTTACTCTGTCTATTGCTCCCTATGCGGTCTCCTCTACGTTGGGGAGACAGGACGCCTACTTGCAGAGCGCTTCAGAAAACATCTCCAGGACACCCGTACCAACCAACCCCACCACTCCTTGGCCGAACACATCAATTGCCCCTCCCACTCTGGTGAGGACATGCAGGTCTTGGGCCTCCTCCATCACCACTCCCTTACCACCCAACGATGGAGGAAGAACAGCTCATCTTTTGTCTTGGCACTCTCCAACCACATGGCATCAATATGGATTTCACCAGTTTCCTCATTTCCCCTCCCCCCCACCTTATCCCAGTTCCAACCTTCCAGCTCAGCACTATCCTCATGCCCTGTCCCATCTGTCCATCTTCCTTCCCACCTATCTGCACCACCATCCCCTCTGACCTATTACCTTAACCACCCCCCCATCCACCTATCGCACTCTCAGCTACCTTCTCCCCAGCCCCACCCCTCTCCCATTTATGTCTCCACCCTGGGACTCCCAGCCTCATTCCTGATGAAGGGCTTTTGCACGAAACATCAATTTTCCTGCTCCTCAGATGCTGCCTGACCTGCTGTGCTTTTCCAGCACCACACTCTCAACTCTAATCTCCAGCATTTGCAGTCCTCACTTTCACCTTAAGAAAGGATGTACTGGCACTGGAGGGGGTGCAGAGGAGGTTCACTAGGTTGATTCCGGAGTTGACGGGGTTGGCTTATGAGGGGAAGCTGAATACACTGGGATTATATTCATTGGAATTCAGAAGAATGAGGCGGGACCTTATAGAAACATAACATTATGAAGGGAAATGATAAAATAGAAATTGGTAGGATGTTTCTATTGGTGGTAGGAAATGAGGATTGCAGATGCTGGAGATCAGAGTCGAGTGTGCAGTGCTGGAAAAGCACAGCTGGTCAGACAGCATCCGAGGAGCAGAAGAATTGACGTTTTAGACATGAGCCCTTCATCAGGAATAATTTTTCTACTGGTAGGTGAGACTAGGACAAGAGGACATGGCCTCAAGATTAGAGGAAGCAGGTTTAGAATTGAACTGAAAAGGAACTTCTTCATCCAGAGGGTTGTTAATCTATGGAACTCCTTGCCCTGGGAAGTAGTTGACGCTACTTCAATAATCACTTTTAAAGCTAAGGTAGACACTTTTTTAAAAAATAAAAGAATTAAGGGATATGTTAAAAACACGGGTAGGTGGAGTTGAGCCCATGACAAGATTAGCCGTGATCTTATTGAATGGCAGAGCAGGCTCGAAGGGCCAAATGGCCTACTCCTGCTCCTAGTTCTTATGTTCTATCCCTGCAACTGCTGAAGTTGTAACACCTGCACATTTATCTCCTCCCTCCTTAGTATTCAAAGGCCCAAATATATCTTGCAGGTGATGCACTTTCCCTGCACCTCTCACAATCTAGCATTCATTGCTCACAATGTGGTCTTCTCTACACTGGGAAAATGAAGCATAGACTGGGTGACCACTTTGCAGCACATCTATGTTCCACCCGCAAAATAAACCATGAGGTTTCAGTTGCCTTCCACTTGATGTAGTGGCTCAGCGGTTAGCACTGCTGTCTCACAGCACCAGAGACCCACGTTTGATTCCCACCTTGGGTGACTGTGTGGAATTTGAACATTCTCTCCGTATTTGTGTGGGTTTCCTCTGGGCTCTGGCTTCCTCCCACAGTCCAAAGATGTGCAGGTCAGGTGAATTGGCCATGCTAAATTGCCCGTAGTGTTCAGGGGTGTGTAGTTTATGTGCATTAGTCAGGGGTAAATGTAGGGGAATAGATCTGTGTGGGTTACTCTTTGGAGGGTCAGGGTGGACTTGTTGGGCTGAAGGTCCTGTTTCCATACTGTAGGGAATCTAATCTAATCTTTAACAAACCATCCTGTTCTCTGGCCAACATCTCTGTGTCAGGCTTGCTGCAGTGCTCCAGTGAAGCTCAATGCAAGCTGGAAGAACAGCACCTCATTTTCCACTTGGGTACCCTGTAGCTCTCTGGACTCAATATCAAGTTCAATAATTTTAGGGCCTGAACTCTCCTATATCATAGACCCCTACCCCACACATCAGGCCTTGTTATTACATAGTCTGTCATTACACTCTACCTATTGTTAGCCACTAACAGTCTCCATTAACAGCTAGTCACCCTCCAAGATCGATCATTATCCACTCTTGTATCTGTCCAACTGTTCTAATCTCTCTTTGGGCTGTAACCCCACTTATCGTTTACTACTTACCCCCTCACCCCACCATATCTTCTGCATATAAACCAACATTTTCCCTAGCTATCGTCAATTCTAAGGAAAGGTCACCAGACCTGATACGTTAATTCTGATCTCTTTTCACAGATGCTGCCAGACCTGATGAGCTCTTCCAGCAATTTATTTTTGTTTCAGCAGGAAGACGCATGTTTGTTAGTGTATGTTTCCTCATTTTTCTGTTCTATATTCAAGGTGGGCCCTTTAACAACACTGCAGAATACTCAGTGCCTATGCAACCACCTCACCTTCTTCAGCAGCTCCTTTTTTGTCATGCCCAATGCAGTTGATGTCAGCAAGACAGCAGAACTGTTCGCCACTTTTGTTGATAACCCAGTTGTTGTTACAACAGTTGCCTGCATTTTTGGGCTGTACATCCTTGCTGTGGTTTGGGCAAGAAGGAAAGATAAGCAAGATATGACCAAGGTGAGTTATATAGTCAGTCAGTTTAAAAATCTCCACTTTCAATCTCTTTCACTCTCTCTCTTGCCTCTCAGCCATTTCATCTCATTGTGTGTTTCTCTCTTTAAACAGAAGTGATTCCAATAAGTGATTCCAATTTTAAACACAGCATTTATTTGACATCATGCAGCTGGAATTTAACGTACTTCCCAATAGCAAGCTTGATGGTGGGCGGCATTAATTATGTGGGGGAGAGTGGATTGTGTTGCCTGGCAACCACCACTCCAATTAAGCCCAAGACAAGAAAACTATAAATGGGCATTTAATTCCTCCTTAATGGCCTCATCTTGCTATCAGTGGATCTTCGTTTGGGAACACAGTTAGCAAGCAAGCCAAGACAGGGCTACTTGCAGGTCTAATTGGAGTGTGCTTGGGCTGGGGGTGTATCCTTTGTTCAAACACTCAATGTCTGATAGAAGGACTCAGCATTGGGAAGAGAGACTCCCTTTTTAGAGTCAGCACCCAGGTATTGCTGCTGACATAGTCTCCTACAATCCTTACCCTGTAAACGCCTACCCACCATTGCTTGCTCGATGCCCAGATCATTCCATGATGCTGATCCTCAGGAGGGTGTCTTTTCTACAGCAGCCACAGCCTCCCATCAGTGCTGTTGAGCAAGCACAGTTGCCAGCTCCTGATTGGCCAGCAGTTCCTCAAGGATAGAAGTCAAGGTTAGAGTGGTGCTAGAAAAGCACAGCAGGTCAGGCAGCATCCGAGGAGCAGGAAAATTGACATTTCGGTCAAAAGTCCTTCATCGGGAATGAAGAGATTTCACCCGGTTTTCCTGCTCCTCGGATGCTGCGTGACCTGCTGTGCTTTTCCAGCACTACTCTAATCTTGATTCTGATCTCCAGCATCTGCAGTCCTCATTTTCGCCTCAAGGGTAGAAATTCTGTCCTGAGATTCCTGGTTCCCAGGAAGGGCCTAGGGTAGCATGACAACCGGTCAGCCTTCCTGAAGAGAAGAGATCTGGAGGTGTCATCAGCTCTCCAGCTGACAATCAAGAACTCTTATCACTTCCACTACATCCAACCCAGTAATAGATGAACCGTACCATGCTGTCAGACAGCATTCGACCAGACAATTAAGGACAATGCCATACTGATCCAGGAGTGCGCATTGAGGCTGGTTCAGGGAGTTAAGAGCATTTGTCACTTTGGCAACCTCATATGTAATTTGTGATTATTAATGTGTAATGGTTGTGATGTGATTTGATGATTTTCTGAAATTGTGATCGATAAATTAGTCAAATCAGAAAGTAAACATTGAGGCACCAGAAATGAAATACAGGGACAAATACACTTAATATAAACAAATTAATTTTAAATTCAAATGTCTATACTTGGCATATTTAATTAGCTACATTTTTATTTAATTAGCTACATTCCAGGTTGTATCATTTGGTCAACTATCTACTTTTCCAGCAGATGTCTAGTCTGTTACAGTGCAGTCTGTGCACTCTAACAATCTCACATTTACCATTTATCTCTTTACTTTCCCATGGTCCTGTCAATCACAAAGCCTAACTAGGTAGAGAAAACTTACAAATAGATAGCATAAGGTATAAAACCCCTTAAGACTTGGGAAGAGCTAACATATTATTGTTATCAAAATGATGTGACTGTCTACCGTTTTTTCTTTAAAATAAGACTTTGCTCAAGTGAACTGTATTTGAGGCTCTGTCGTTTTTAAAATCCAATTCTCTTTATTTTCAACTTGAAAATGAAAGGCGAAAATAACACTACTTGCTGATAATGACCCATTTGCCCAGTACCGCTATTTGGTGACGGTTTTTACAGGACATCGCCGAGGAGCAAGTACAACAGCTAAGGTGTGCAATCATTTCAAGATCTGTGCAATTTACCATTGCTGTTTTTAATATTGGATGCAGAATTGACAACTCATGAATTCTTTTGTGCTTTATACATTAAGGCTGTACTTAAATTCATAATGACCAGTTGTACATTGTGAAATTAGAATAACTTGTTGGCTTGCAAGTTTTAATCTGCTCACATGGGTGTTCTGCAGGGTGTGTTCTGAACTCTGGTCAAACTGCTGATTTTTATTTGTGCTGTGAACATGAAATGCAACATTCGCTGAGAAAAAAATTCTGTAAAAAATCCATAATGGTCTCTGCAGATCCAAAGAACTGCTTGAGAGCTTGTTAATAAAATAAAATTAGTTAATGAAAATCCTGAATGGTGCAAGGTATCCTCCTGGAAAGAATTTATTTAGCACAGCTTTCTGCTTGCATGTTGGGATTTTGGTCACAACCTATACATTTCAAGTTGATTTACACCACAGTCCAATTGCAAAATTAGAATTATAACCAAAACTCATAACTCCTTCAAGATTAAGATGGAAACATCTGACTGAAGTTCTCGTGAGTAAACAATCAGCCAGTTCTTGAAAAAATCACCAAAGAATTTAACTCCCTGAAGCTCCTGATGGCGATTGATTGCAAAACATTCACGAATACCTTTTTTTTTAAAAGAATAGAGTAGAAATTTATTGTTATGTGTACTTTTACATGAAAAGTACAATGCGAAGTTTTAGAAGTCGCCGCATCACGGCACCTACATTAGTGACAGAAGTCATACACAGTATTAAAAAAAAGTAAAATTAAGACAAAATTCATCACAGTTCAGTTAACACTCCTGGTTTCAGGTAAAGCCGATTAAGGAATGATGGAATCCCCTAAGATACAGCTGGGATAAGACCAGCATTCCAGGATGAGAACACCATGCCGGGCCACTGGAATACTGAAGAAAACCACCATGCCGGGTCGACACCACCTTGCCTTATCAGTGTGTACTGGTCTCCATTTGGGAAAGTCAGCTGTGCAAGCATTAGAACTGTATGTTGAAAATACACTGAGTAGGTGGGTTATGACATCAGTCAGTGCATGACACTGGGTAGTAATTTACAGGAGCCTGAACAACATGGGCTGTGGTGCGATTGGCTGCACAGTGAGCTCAGTTTCTTGCTGTGCAGCAGCAAGTTGCCTAAAAAGGGGTATTATGGCTTGTTAAAGATCTTATTAATGCCAAGACCTTTGTCATTAATAAGTGGCCACTAGCACATACCAATCAGTTTCATTTGTAAACAGCCACTCGGCTCCAATCCATCAGGACGTGGCTGGAACCCACTGCAAAATAAAGTGAGATTGCAAAAGGCATCAGATTATTTGCTTTCAAAACATGCAGTCATCCTTGTAAATCCATGGTTTCAAATCAGTTCTTGCTCATTTTTGTTCAAAGTTAAAGAGCACAAAAATACAATATCATGATCTTTACAACAATTAAAGCAGGGACTAGGGTGAGAGAATGGGGTTGCATGTGTGAGGGAGTGTCAGGCATGATGGCGATGTGCTCTACACAACATGGTTTTGTGGCTTCTGGGTTATTATGTTGCAATAGAGGGGCATTGCTGGACTGCCAGCTGTTGTCTAGGTGCAGATGTTTACTGAGCAATGAGACATTCTAGGAACAATGGTAAATTGGAACTAGAATTGAGCATGAGGGACTCCATAAGAGCAGGGTAGGTAGTTAATGAGGCAATTTTAGTTCAATATTTCAAGGCATCTCAAGTGGTCGTATGGTGAAAACCCCCTCCTAAAACTTGATTCAACCCGCACTTAGCCAGAAAACCCTAAGATTAACCCACTGAGTTAACATCAAATTTACGATTTCCAATTTCACTATTCTAACTAACCATTCTCTTAAAAACACACAACTGAAGATGCATTTAACAGCAGGAATGGCTCCCGCAGAGCTATGTAAAAGAATCATCAATAAATCTTGAGTAGTGAGCAGGTATGTGCCCTCATGATGGCCACAGCGTGGAGAACGCAAAACAGACTCCATGAATCAGAAGATACACTCCAGTGTGTAACAGGGAGCTTCCCTCTCCCCTGTTTTGTCCATTGCCTCAGGAACTGATGGTTTGTTGCAGAAAGTTTCTCATTGTAGGATTGTTGCCTTTATGAACATTGAAAAGCCCTTGTCACCAACAAGACTTTCCTGCGTCAACACGGTGACTTGGAGAATGCTGATGGAGACATAATGCATTGTGACTTGTTGCCAGGGTAATGGGAATCCACCATCATGATATTTCAATATGGTCACATACTAACTGTAATTCAGTGAGTAGAAGACTTTGGATTGTGGTTTATCTCCCCATTAAGATGCAGTGGCAGCAGTCTGATGTGCCTGTATCTAATGGCTCTCGATAGAATTGGGGAATTTCAAATCCTGGCAAAATCTTGCATCAATTCTACCTTTTTTGTATGGCATCAATGACCTGGCTACATTATCACCTGACCAGGGATAAACAGTGAACTAGAATTGTGGGTAATGGCATCAGCTTCTGTCAGGAAGGAAGCACGAGAGATCAAACAAAGGGCTGCAGTGACCATGACAACCACCAACGGGGCTATTTACAATCTCCAAAGCAGCTACCATTGGAGTTTGAGGAGGAGGCACTGTTCAATGCACTAGCCTTCTCACTAATTTGTGACCAGATGAAAACGTTTTAGACCATAGTGCTTCTCTAATAGGACTGGGCTATGAATGAGGCAAAGTATCAAACAAAGGTAAATAATCACCACAAATAATATACCACTTGATGCAGCTGGTGCTAGACTAAATGTGTGCATATGCATATGCAGAGGCAAAAACAAACAGACACAGATACACAGAGCATTCCTCTTACTCCAAAACAAAATCTCTCTTTCTTGAATATCTCCAGTGGCTTAGACTCCACAGATTCTGAGGTAGAGAATTGCACAGGGTGACTACCCTCTAAGTGAAGAAATTCTTCCCCAACTCAGTCCAAAATGGCCGACATTGTGTCCTGAGATTGTGACCTCTGGTTCTACACTACTTTGTTAAACCCTTTACATCAGGATCCCATCTCATTCTTCTAAACTCCAGTAAATAGAAGCAACCTCTTCTCATATGACACTATTACTATCCTCAGTATCAGCTGAGTGAACCTTTGCTGCACTCCCTTTATGGCAAATACATTCATTTCTTAGGTAGGGCAACCAAATCTGCATGTAATAATCCAGGTATGGACTCAGCATGACATCTCTACAACTTCAAATCGTTTCCAATGAGGCCAATATTCTATTTGACTTTCTAATTGCTTGCTGTGCCTGCCTATCTACTTTTCTTGACTGGTGTACAAGAACACCCAGATCCCTTTGTACACCTGTTTTTCACACCAAACTGTACAAGTACACATCTAGCCACGCTGTCCTGCATCTGCCATGTTTGCTCATTCACATAGCATCTCTTGGTGATCTTGAAGCCTTCACACTTCCTCCTCACAACTCACACTTCCTCCCAGTTTTGTGCCATCAGCATATATAAGATAGTAGAAAATCTTAATATGTCCTTTGCAATGAGGAAGAGAATTTGTTCAATAGCAGTGTTATATAGAATGTGATTTTTCTTGAAAAACTTGAATTTGTTGCAAACCGGTTATAATTTTGAAATGACATTTGAAATTTCTAAAGGTCTAGGTTTGGTTTTGCTTATTATATTTTGATACCTTTTGTTATCCAGGTGACTATTACATTATATGGCTCAGAGGGAGAGAGTGACCCACATTTCCTTACTGACCTTGAAAAACCTAACTTTGAGAGAGGAGGGGTTGATGGATTTCTTCTAACGACACTTTTCCCACTTGGGGATCTCCAAAGCATTCGACTATGGCATGACAATTCGGGGTCTAGTCCATCCTGGTAAGCACTTCTGGGCAAATTAGCAGAGAGGATTTTACATGGAGGCATAGTAACAGGCACTGTTCAGATATAACTCGCCCCACCCACTGGAATGAAAGCACTCTAGATGTATACAGTAATATTGAACTTCCTGAGCAAAATATTTGGATTAAAAATAATGAAATCCACTTTAACATCACCTTCAAATCCAGAGTATGTCAACCTGGTTACGAAAATGCATTTTGGTTGTTAAGACTGGCTTTTTCCCAATTGCTGTTGATAAAGTATAGTAATGTTGTACCAAAGGTCGTTCCTTTCTTTGACTTTCTGTTGAGTTGTGCTAAAATACTGACTTCTTTAAAATGGAACATGGCAAAGATATTTATCCATAAATATGATGCAATAAGATTAAATAATGTATAAAATGTTTAGTCCAGGATATTTCTGAGCAATTAAACTACCAACATTTGATCACGCAAGAACAGTCCTTGTTTTTAAACCTGCATAAAGCCTTCAAAACTTAAGCAGGGTGTGAACTTTGAATTTTTCCAAATTTCCCTCAATATGGCTTCATCAGTAGATATCTGTAATTAAACAAATTGTTGGACAGAATCCAAAAACTGTCTGATCCATCTTGCCTTTAATGTGTAGCTTAGAATAAAAAACATAAAATCTCACAGTACTACATGAGGCCATTCAGCTCGTTGTGCCTATGCTGGTTCTTTAGTTCCACACCCCACTATTTTTTAACTGTAGTCCCTTTCAAGTGTATATCCAATTGCCCTTAATAGTTGCTATGGATTTTGAATATACCAACCTTTGAAGTTCATCCAGAGCTTGCAATCCCCAGTCTGAAAAAAAAACTCCTCATTTGTCCATCTGGTTATTTTTGACAGCTGTTTTAAGTCTGTGACTGATGATCCCAAATGCATTGCCAGAGGAAACTATTTCTCAGTACTTGCTTGATTAAAATCTCTTCATAATTTTGAACATCTCTATTAGTTTCCCCCTTAACTATATCTGTTTTAGGAGAACAGTCTCAACTTCTCTGACCTCTTTATATCCATAGAATTCCTACAGTGTTGAAACAGGCCATTTGGCCCAAAAAGTCCACACTGACCCTCTGAAGAGCATCTCATCCAGACCCATCCCCCTACCCTTTCCTGTAACCCTCATTTCTCATGGCTAACACACCTAACCTTTACATCCCTGAATACTGTGGGCAATTTAACATGGCCAGTCCACCTAACTTGTACATATTTGGATAAAACTGAAGTCCTTCATGCCTGGTATGTAAACTACTAGTTCCTTAATGTATTTGGATTTGTCATGGTGTTTGGAATGCAAATGTGTTGCTGGTCAAAGCACAGCAGGTTAGGCAGCATCTCAGGAATAGAGAATAGAGATGCTGCCTAACCTGCTGTGCTTTGACCAGCAACACATTTGCAGCTGTGATCTCCAGCATCTGCAGACCTCATTTTTTACATGGTGTTTGGAATCCCTGGGATATAACAATTTAACACATTGAATGGCAAGACATGACCTTCAATTTTAAAGTGACTGATAGGAATAAGCAACCCAATTACTTCAACATAAAAATGTAATATTAAAACAGCATGGCTCTTGCACATATCCCAAATTCAGACTAGACAAAATCACCACAGACTGATTAAAGAAAACACAAAAATTATTGCAGTAATGAATAAAGCAGCAAGAGAACAGGGCGAAGTTTTTTTGTTTCAAAATTTTTAAGTTTCCAATCCAAGAGATGATTGCCATTTAGACATATGTGAAACTGAATTTTGCTATTTGAATTACGTTCCAGGTATGTGAATCGTGTAACAGTGCTTGATTTAGAAACAGATGAGCGATGGTGTTTCCTGTGTAACTCCTGGTTGGCTGTTGATGTTGGAGACTGTCTTTTAGACAAAGCTTTTCCAGTTGCAACTGAGATGGACCTGAAACGATTTAGGTACCAGAAGTTCATATAGACATACAGATTATCCAATGTATTTTTATTCAATTATTCTGTAACTATGATTCCCTGTTTTTGTGGTAATACATTAATGGAGATATCAACCTTGGTTGGATTTAACACACTTCCTTCTAAGTCAGATAGTCATAAATTCAATTCCATTTGAGCATAAAATCTGGAGTGGGCACACCAGGAAAGAATGATGCAAGGGCTGACTGTCAAAGTTGTGATCTTTAGGATAAACCAAGACAAGTGGGTGGCACAGTGGTTAGCACTGCCGCCTCACAGCGCCAGAAACCTGGGTTCAATTCCCGCCTCAGGCAACTGTCTGTGTGGAGTTTGCCCATTCTCCCCGTGTCTGCGTGGGTTTCCTCTGGGTGCTCCGGTTTCCTCCCACAGTCCAAAAATGTGCAGGTTAGATGAATTGGCCATGCTAAATTGTCCATAGTGTTAAATGTAGGGGAATGGGTCTGGGTGGGTTGTTCTTCGCAGGGTCGGTGTGGACTTGTTGGGCCGAAGGGCCTGTTTCCACACTGTAAGTAATCTAATCTAATCTAAGTGAACAAGTCTCTCGACTCAAGGCCCAATTAAAAACAGAGCAACGAGGTAATCTAATGTGCTGAAGCACTAGATCAACTGATTGTTATTTTGTTGCTGATTGGGGGACTTTGGTGTGCTCAAATTAGCTATTCCACACTGTTACATTACAATGGAACTGCACTTCAAAAGCTCTTCATTGGTTGTAAATACTTTGGAAAAATATTATCAAAACATATGTTCTTCCTTTATGTACTTAAAGGTGATCACAAAATATTAGTCTTGAGCTAGTCAATCATTGCGCCAGACTAGGGTTGATCATTAACGCCTGTTCCAACAGAGTGCCTTGCTATGCCAGTTAGCTGTTGAGAATAAAACAACATAGGTACATATACATAGCCCATTATCTTTACTGACTGGATAATTAATCAGTTCATTGCTTTCTGCACAAATTCTGGACTCCAGCAGTCCCTTGCTCTTAATTCTGGCATCCAGGTTTGCCAAACCCTGCCAGTTAAGCAAAGATATGCAGTTTGGTGCAATGATTGACTCATTAGGATAAGATCTTTTTTTTATGACATGTTATGGAGTTGGTATGACAGGGAGAGGTAGGTCAGGGAATTAAAGCCAAGACAATGTTGTAATTAGAAGTGCCCATCCTAAGCTGGTTGCGAGATCACCCTGGCAGGTTACTAGCCACCATTTTTCACCTGTCTGGAAGGTAGATAATCAAGGAGGTAGTGAGTTGGGGCTCTTAAGTGGCCATTTGTTGACCACTTACAGGCATTAATTGTTGGCAGGTCAGGAAAGCCCCCAGTGGATATTTTCTCCCAGAGGTTAGTTGGTGATGTGGCAGACAGAGATAAGTATAACACCAGGGCCAATTCATCCAATTATTTCCTGCTTTCAGCTCTTCCCTCATTACCTAAAGAGGAGGAGCTATTCCATCCATCATGTATTCTTGGATAGTATAGAATTCTTAAAAGATGGTTAAGATGCAGTTACTTTTGCAGGTACTGTTGTGTTTGAATGCCCTCTGATATCGAGCTGTGAGCCTATAGCATTGGAACAACTTGTCATCCACTCTGTCTCCATGAGTTCTTATTCTTTCTAATATTTCTTCACTAAGACTAAAGGAAATTCATCTTCTTGTCACCCAACAGTAACCTGTTCTTCATGAAGACTGCTAAGGATTTTCGGGATGGGCATATTTGGTATTCAGTTCTAAACCGCCCACCGAGGAGTCCCTTTACAAGAGTACAACGTGTGTCGTGCTGTTTCTCCTTGCTTCTCTGTACAATGTTAACAAGTATTATATTCTGGGGAGTGCCAAAGGATCCTGCCCAGCAAAAAATGGATCTAGGTAAAGTCAATAATTATTCACTAAAATGTCTTTTCGTGAGATTGGATTTGCGAATGAAATTGGCCATTTATAGCATGGTGGAAAAGTTAGATCGGCACTATATTAAAAATGAAGAGCATATGAAAAAGTCTGTATAAGAGTGAGGTGTTGCAGAGATAACCAAAATAGTTTACAGAAACCTTTCAGAGTCAGACAGTAGCCAATAATAGCTAAGGAAGTCATCATTAGCATCACATACAACTGGAAGAGACAGTAAGAGCCTCAGATCATGTGGGACAGAACTTCAAGTCCTATCCTCATGACTGTTCAAACCCTGAGAATACCTCAAATTAATATACACTGTCATAAAAATACTCATCTTTTAACAGAAATGAGTGTTGAGTATTGAATCTGTTGGGAGGAGAAAGTGAGGACTGCAGATGCTGGAGATCAGAGCTGAAAATGTGTTGCTGGAAAAGCGCAGCAGGTCAGGCAGCATCCAAAGACCAGGAGAATCAACGTTTCGGGCATGAGCCCTCATTCCTGAAGAAGGGCTCATGCCCGAAACGTCGATTCTCCTGCTCTTTGGATGATGCCTGACCTGCTGCGCTTTTCCAGCAACACATTTTCAGTATTTAATCTGTTAGGCTGTATTTGGTGTACTGTGCACAGTTTTCATCTTCATAATATGATAATGACATGGAAGCATTTGAAAAAGTAGGAAGAAGATGATAGCAGCAGTGAGAGATTACAGATATCAGGAAATATTGATCAGGTAAAACCCTCCTCTTTTGAAAAGAGAGGATGACCTTGGTGTTTAAAGTAATGATTGAGTAGAATAGGACAAATGTGAGTGAACATTTTTTTTATTTGCTCATGGGATGATGTCAAGACAAGGCCAGTATTTATTTCCCTTCAGAAAGTGATTGTAAGCTGCTTTCATGAATCACTGCAGTCCATGTGGCTTAGGGAATTATAGGACAATCCAAAATTAGGTACCACCTGGAGTGGGAAAAAACAGTATTACTTGGAAATGAGCTGATTGGTTGTACTGGAGCTCCATTTTGAAGTACACAAGAGAAGTGAGACCACATTAAAACAAGACTGTGACTAAGAAATTAGATGGGGAAATAAATAGAAATATTAGGTTTTATTTACCATCAAATTGTGTGAATGATCCACATCCTTTTCATGATCATTAACTATTTCCTTTCGTGAAGGGATAATGATTTCACTTTTTAAAAGTGGTAAACCACTTCCTTGTATTGCAAAGAAAACCAGAGAGTAAAGCTACAGCAGCAGCATGTGCAAATGTTGTGATGACACAGTGGTGTTCAAACTTGTATCATATCAACTTGTGAAAATATATCTCTCTGAAAATTATGACACTTTATGACTAAGCAAATGGAATATAAATCCAAATACTTTGCAGGTTTTCTGAAATGTCCATAATGGATTACATATTCTAGGCAATGTGCTATGTGCAATTACGTTTGATTGATGTAATCTGTTTGCTGTCTAATTTTTAAATTGCAGGTAAACTAATGTTGAAATAGTAAATATCATCTCAATTGTGTACATTTTAACCTTAATTTCTTTTTACTATTTTCTTTGTTTTCATAACTTTTTTGCAAATATAAAATTTATTAATTAAGATCCTTGTAGTAGTCAGTTTTAAGCGCCTGATTTATAAAGAACACAGTCAATATTTTTATTCCCACAAAGCCTTATGGGTTCTTCCTTTCTCATTTGATCTAACTTTACTTTCTACACAGGCAAGATTGAATTTACCTGGCAGCAAGTGGTGATTGGTTTTGAAAGCTCACTGCTTATGTTCCCCATCAATCTGCTCATCGTGCAGATTTTCAGAAACATCCGGCCAAGATCTAAAGGGAAGCATATGGAAAGGAAACAAGGCAAACATGGCCGCATATCACCTTCCTTACCAGCCTCTTCGCAAAGTCTACAAACTTGCTCGCTCACACCTCAAGCTGTTATAAAGGTTGTCAAAAATAATCAAACTATCTGTGTGTCACCTCCTCATATTAAGAAAATTGAATATCTTGTTAATCATCAATAATTACAACTTTTAACAAATAACACTATTTGTAATTATATCACATCTAAGCATCGAGAACAGCCTTCAACAATATCACAGATAGTTGTAAGGGAAATACTGCACAACAGAAAAAGAGGTTAGAAAGGGTCTGGAGGCTTGGCCAGTCAGATTTTGAAACAATTTTTAAAGGCGATTTTAAAGAGTCTGAGGGATCTGAGAAGAGTTTTACTGAGAACAAGATTCCAGCAATCGACACAGTTTTGGAAGTTATTGGGCTAGTATAGGTTAGGTAGGACTCGGTCGGCGCAACATCGAGGGCCGAAGGGCCTGTACTGCGCTGTATCCTTCTATGTTCTATGTTCTATGTTACCACCAATGATAACATAAAAGGAATGGGAACCGCTAAGTATCCGAATTGAAGGATTGAAGTCATAATTTACATAGAGTCATAGAGTTATACGGCATGGAAACAGACCCTTCGGTCCAACTCACCCATACCGACCAGATATCCTAACCTAATCTAGTCCCATTTGCCAGCACTTGGTCCATATCTCTCTAATCCCTTCCGATTCATACACCCATCCAGATGCCTTTTAAATGCTGCTATTGTACCAGCCTCCACTACTTCCTCTGGCAGCTCATTTCATACACACAAAACCCTCTGCGTGAAAATGTTGCTCCTTAGGTCCCTTTTATATCTTTCCCCTCTCACCATAAACCTATGTCCCCTAGTTCGAAACTCCCCCACCCTGGGGAAAAGATCGTGTCTATTTATCCTATCCATGCCCCTCATGATTTTATAGACCTCTACAAAGTCGCCCCTCAGTCTCTGACACTCCAGGGAAAACAGCCCCAGCATACTCAGCCGCTCCCGATAGCTCAAATCCTCCAACCTTGGCAACATCCTTGTAAATCTTTTCTGAATCCCTTTTTAGTTTCACAACTTCCTTCCAATTGGAAGGAGACCAGAAGTGCGTGCAACATTTTAAAGTGGCCTAACCAATGTCCTGTACAGCAGCAACGTGACCTCCCAACTCCTACAGTCAATACTCTGACAATAAAGGGAATCATACCAAATGCCTGCTTCACTATCCTATTTACCTCCAACTCTACTTTCAAGGAACAATGAACTCCAAGGTCTCTTTGTTCAGCAACACTCCCTAGGACCTTACCATTAAGTGTATAAGTCCTGCTAAGATTTGCTTTTCCAAAATGCGGCACCTCACGTTTATCTTTAAATGAAATCTTAAAGTGTAAATTGTCCTTCAAACACTTTCTTCTCCTGCTTATTTTTTGAATAAAATTGATGTTTATTACTTTAAAAACAAACAGATCAGTGGTTCAAAGGCTGGAATTGAAAATCATTTGTGATTTAAATAAATTTGTTACAATACCAGAAGAGATGGCAGAATGGTAAAGGTGAAATGGAAATAGTATGTTACATTTCATAAAAGCACTAAGATGTGTAAATTATATTGCACACTTAGGATATCCAGAGAATTGCAAACTCACTAACAAAAACATTGAAGAACCCATTACCAACATTGGACAAGGATTTGAGGCAAACAACTGATATCAACAAACTATTGGCACTAGTTGAAAGTATTATCCGGGAACAAAATAGAATGGACCATGAGTTTTACAATGAGAATTGCAAGAAAGAGGATACACTCATTCTCAGCCTTGGATCAGTTGACTTACAAGGTGAGTTTGAAGGTGTCTGGTAACAGTGGACAGAATTTATGAAGGTAACGAGAGTCTCACCTTCTGGTTGGAGAAAGCTGCATGTCTCTACCACATTAACTGGCCGTGGCAGAACTTATCTTGAACCTCAGGAGCAAACGTCCCCTAGCTACTGAGAGCTGCAATCAGCCACTAGCTGGCAACTCTTCATTTCTCAACACTGCCTTAGGCGAAGTGGTGGCTGCTAATGGTACTCCACTCACCTAAATCTAAGAATCACCACCAAGCTAGACAATGATAGAATGTTGGGTTAAGGAGGAGTCAGGTGCAATGGTCAGGGACTTGGCTCTCAGCCATTCTCTCCTTCCTGATGCTGGGTCCTTTGATCTGGCATTGAGCGTCTTTAAATGAGTGACGCAGCCCAACAATCCTAACAGAGTTTGCTTTTTGGACATGCCAAATGAGAAGTCTTCCATCTGCCAGCAATGGCAAGATGAGGCACAAAGGAGAGCATTCATTGATTCCAGATTCACACCAATGGTGTTAAATGTTTCTGAAATGACAAAGTTTGCCTCTCAGTTTCAGGGCAGTTAGAATAGGCAATAAATGAAGACCTTTTCAGCAATCCCATCAAAGGATACAAATTAATGAAATGGTCTATGATTTCAAGTTGATTGCAGTCTGGAAGTGTTTCAACAAAACATCACTGACTGCAACTTCTGCACTTCTTCATTTAGCTACAGATGTACAGATTCCAGATTCCTATGAGTTTGAGTGAAACACTGAGTGTAACGCACATTGAGAATTCATCCATTATTTCTCCAATGTAAAATCCAGGCTAGATCCTGGACTGACTCACAGTTCTGTCTGAGGCAAGAGTGCTGCTATTGTCTCAAGTTAACCCCTTTCCAAAATTGTTCTTAGCTTGTGCACAGTGTTCCAACTAGGCATGACTTTAAATTGTGGTAGGAATGACAAAAATGATATTTGTACCGTTAATCTGCACTTAACTGCTGGATAAAACACCTTTAATGCTTTTTACATTCAAGTATTTATTCATATTATTGCTAACATACTCGTGGTTTGTTTTTAATCTTGCCCACTTTCAGCAAGATTTCCTCATTAGAGGACACAACAGCATTATCATAGTCCAAATATTACAGCAATGTAACTATATTGATCTAACTTCATTCTTAGAACCTTGGCACAATGCAAACAGTGTAACTTACGCAACTGACAGCCATTTTCCAGTGTGCAATCAATTGTAAAATATGCTCCATTCAACCAGTAGTTACTAACTCTCCCCTATTGCTTTTAGAACACACCACAAGCTCTGATTCTGAAAAGGGTGTGATGGATAAACAAAGGCGAAGTGATTATAATCGTTATCTATACCTGCAGCTCCAGCATGTGGAGAATGAACTGGATTTTCTGGATTCGAGCAAATTCCAGAATCCACAGAGCTACACTCGAGCTGTCCGGCAGGTTCACCACATGAAGGACCTTCTGGAGAATGCTATCCTCTGCTCCAATTCAGTTTCAGAAAGGTGGGAATTCCTTTCTGGGATTATAAGAAAGAGGGGTAACTCCTTAATAATATATCAGTGTGACATAATCCCAGGTGAGATCTGTCCAGGCAAGATTATTGCTTAGATTTTTTGTTAAAGTTATCAAAGTGACTGTGGGAGAGAGAGAGAAACTGGGTACAGGATATTTGGGAAAGACAAGTAGGAAAAGGTGGAAGGATGACTTTGAGAAATAATTATGCTGTAAACACAATAGAGAGGGATTAGCTAAACTCAGGAAACCAATGTGCAGAAGTGGTTTGGATTGAGATGACAAATGATAAAGTCAAGAATCCACTTGTGAGAATGGTGTGCAGGCTCCCAACAGGAAGCACTCTGTAGAATGGAGTAAAAAGGAAGAGATAATAGGAGATTCTCCAAAACATATGGTGATAACGATGGGGTATTTTAGTCAACATATAAAATAGAACAATTAAATGGGCAAGAGTAACCAAGAAGAGAAGTTCAGAGAATACTTTCAGAATAGTTTCTTTGAACAGCATATTCTGGAGCTGACCAGACAGCAGGCTATACTCAACCTAATAACATGGAGAAATGTGAGGTTATCCACTTTGGTGGCAAAAACAGAAAGGCAGATTATTATCTGAATGGACTTAAGTTGAGAGAGGGAAATGTGCAATGAGACCTAAATATCCTTATACTCCAGTTACTGAAGGTAAGCATGCAGGTGCAGTAGGCGGTAAAGAAGGCAAATTGTTTGTTGTCCTTAATACTCTAATATTTTCAGGGTAGAACTTAATGTTGAGAAGTTCACTGGAACCAGTACATTAATCCAAATGTTAAAGGTTGTCTAATTATCAGTTTTATCCGTAACCTCTTATTCCTTTCTCTGTAGGTTCTCTCCTACCCCTAGTCTTTCTGAAGACAGCAAAAAAGGACATTGTTCAAAAGGGTTACCCTGGTGGTTTGTCTTCATTGGATGGGCTTTGGTTGCAGTGACCAGTGGTGTATCGGCCTTCTTTACCATGCTGTACGGATTACACTATGGCAAAGACAGTTCCATCAAATGGCTCATCTCCATGGCCATCTCCTTCTTTGAAAGTGTTCTAATCACACAACCTTTGAAGGTAATAGACAGATGATGTGCACTTGAACCCAGCTGCATCATCAAATGTGATGATAATGAAGTGTTCTTCTCTATGTTAGTGTGTTACTATAGTTATGGTAAATTATAAGACATAATTTGGGGATATGCAGGAATGTAGAGTTGAGGATAAAATCAGATCAGCCAGGATCTTATTAATGTGGCTTACCCAATTTCCTTGTTTGTACTATTCACATAAGTGACAGATATATTGTATCAGTGATCGTGGAGGATGAGGGGACACATTCTTAATCTTCAGGATTGCTTTTTACTTCCAAAATATCCTCCAGCCTATGGATAGAATCACAAACATGCTTGTTTTGGATCACTAAGGGCAAATATGAAAATGAAGATGGAGGGTTTAGGAAATGGAAGCAGTTAGAGATGGAAAAATAAATAGTCATTAATTGATAGCATTAAGTTCTCAATAGCAGTGGGTGGAAAGTTCAGCCATGGGCTCACTTACTCCTGACTTAATCTTGACAGAGAAGAGAGAAGGCAGCTGACTTCACAGGTAGTGTTAGACAACGTTTTAAAATTGGTGGGCACCCATTTAAGACAGAGATAAGGATTTTTTTTTCTCTCAGTCAGTCCTTTGAATTCTCTTTTTCGAAAAGGCAATAGATGTAGAATCTTTAAGATAGAACTACATAGACTCTTGATTACCAAATACATGAAAGGTGATCAGGGATAAGCAGGAACGTAGAGTTGAGATTAAAATTGGATCAACTATGATCTTATTGAATGGTGGAGCAGGCTTGAAGGGGTAAGTGACCTACTTTTGTTCCTTGTTTGTATGCTGACACACATCTAATTCAATGCCCTTTGCACATCCAAATCATAAGCGAGGGCAGAAGTGTTTGCCCTAGGATTTTTTAGTTCCGGACACTTCAGTCAAGGGAAACAGCTGCCCAGCATCTGCCTTATCAAGCTTCTCAAAGATTTTAATATGTTTCAATCAGGTCACCTCACATTCGTCTAAACTCCAAACAGCGTCCACTCTATTTTTTTCTCAACCCATACTAATAATCAGTCCAGTGAGTCTTAACTGCACTACCTCCAAGACAGACAGGCCTTTCTGTAGATGAAGAGATCAATACTATACACAGCACTCCAACTATAGTATCACCAAATCTGTTATGATTGAAACAAAACTTCTTCACTGATATATTGCAATCATTTGCAATAAAGATCAAAATAGAATTTGTTTTCCTGCACATTAACATTGAGATTGATGTATGAGGACCCCCAAGTCTCTCACTGCCAACTAGCATTTTATGAGTCTTGCACCATTTAAAAACATTCTGTTTCCCCATTTTCTTACAAATTTTGTATTTCCCTATTATTCTCCATCTTCCAGTATCACACTTACCTTGCTCAGAGACCATTGTTCGCCTCTTCTCAGCTTACTTTCCTACCTGGTTAAAAATCACACAACACCAGGTTATAGTCCAACAAGTTTAATTGGAAGCACATTAGCTTTCGGAGCGACGCTCCTTCATCAGGTGATTGTGGAGGGCTCGATCCTAACACAGAATTTATAGCAAAAATTTGCAGTGTGATGTAACTGAAATTATACATTGAAAAATTGATTGTTTCCTACCTGGCTGTGCATCGCCAACAAATGTAGGAATAGTATATTCCATCCCTTATTTAAGTAATTGATACAGACTTTCAGAAGCAGTGAACCCCAAACGTTGACGGCTGCACTCTGCTAGATAGTCCTTTCCAACACAAAATAAACTGTTTATTCTCACTCTCTTTTCTGTGTTCACTCAACCTCAAACCATGCTAATATATTACCAGCCTCATGACCCCATATATCGTCTCATTAAACTTTACTAACCTCATTAAGATTTCTTCAAGCCCATGTTTCATTTTGCCAATCAAAACAAAGTAACAACAACCACAAAAGATTTAGTAGAAGCAGCATTTTATTTGGGCTAGTGCTCCAGCTCACAGAGCTGAATAGGCAAGGGCTCAATTTCAATGGATTTGAGACAATTGGATCAAATTAATTCAACTTCCAAAGAACTCTTACATAACGCATGTTAAATAATGAGATGGCTGCATACATGCATGAACGAAGCCAAATTACTGTACCATTGAAATATACCACTGTACATTCTTTTACGAAAAAACTACTTAGTTCAAGCGAATTGGTAAAAACATATACATTTTTAGACGTAGATAAGATATACCACCAGAAGAAATGTGGAAGGCAACTGAATGTAATTTAAAATGTGAATACATAGCAATAATGAATGAAAGCAAAAGATTCAATTTGTAGCTGGAAATGTTCAATGTACTGGAATAACTCTGACTCGTGTACTTATGAAAAAAATCTACGATGTTTCTGATGCTTCAGGTATTGGGTTTTGCTGCTTTCTTTGCATTGGTTTTGAAGAAAGTTGAACAGGAAGATGATGGCGAGGGTCCAATTGACAGCACATTATCAACTTCAGGTGATTTCTCTAAACTAAATGTATTGCATGGTGCTTTTCTCCTTTCCTTAACTGAACTTGAACGAAATTAATGCTATGTTATGGACCAGACCAAACCCCCTCAAAATATTTTAAGAAGGTGCCTAGATCCTATCTTTTTCTTATTTTATAGAAAAATGTGAAGTGTCACGTTCTAGAAACAATACAACTGGTCAAACTACTCAACATTACAAAAAACACAATTTAATGAAACACTCTAGTTAAAATAGTTAAAAAGAGGAATTTTGAATAACTTAATGATTGGAAAACTTAATCAAATATTAGATGCATTTACTAATTAACATTAACATCCCATAAACACAGCCCCTGGCAAAAAGGCAAATTCAGACACAGATTCTTACACGCAGTTCTCCAAATCAGGCGGAAACAATATCAAGAGGTATTTCAGAAAGAGTAGCACTTAGGAAGCATTCACTGAAGCTCCCAACTCTGTTGAGATTCCAGTGGCTTCTGATGCCACTGAAAAACTAAAACCCAGCAATCTTGTGAGAGTTGCCACACCCAGGCTGGTTCCATTGTTCCAACTCTGAAAAGACCCCAAGGCCTCACAATTTGTTTACTTAAGTTGTCTTCAGTAGCCAGTTTTTCACCCCTGCTTTACAACCTCTCTTCAAAAAAAGCAGGACAAAATAATCTTTTAAAGTGACATGCGAAAAAGCTGATTTAGGAGGTTACACCTCCACATGCAAGTCATATAAAAATAGGTCTTTGTGCCTATGTGCTTGAAGGGAAGCAACATTTATTTTCTGGCAAAGATTTTTGTATCTGACAGAAGAAGCTGAACTGTAGGTCAGGTGAAACATTACTAACAATAGGTAAATACGTCTTTTTCTGCCTGAGTTCAACCATATAGAATGGTTGATAATAAATCTTGTGATGTAACATATACTTCCACAAATCTAACTTATACTCTCATAAGTCTAGGTCTCTCAAAACTGAGGCTTAATTGTCTCAGCTACAATAAATACTGTGCAATTTTTAAATTTTTATTCTGGAACTCCAATGCTTCAAAGCTATGTTTATCGAGTTTCAATCACATTTAAGACTAATTATGTTATATCTTTTAGTAAAATCAATAAAAGGAAAAAAGTATCTTCTATTTATTTTGGTTCCCTTCTTGGTTCTTGGATGAACTGTTTCACAGAAGCAGAGAATTTTTGTGGGGAGAAGGAATAAAATGTTCTTTCTCCTGCCAAATGTAGTTACGTGGATATGCTATGGAGCAGTCTGTCAAGTTCAATCATTGTAGTGAGGTAGGACAGTGTGGTGCTGGGAACACATCTAAAAATAGGAGGCCGACTCATTGTCTCAGCCTGCTCCTGCCCCACCGAACTCATCTCCCAATACCTCGACACGGTCCTGTCCCCTTTAGTCCAAGAACTCCCCACCTACGTTCGGGACACCACTCACGCCCTCCACCTCCTCCAGGATTTTCGCTTCCCCAGTCCCCAACGCCTTATTTTCACTATGGACATCCAGTCCCTGTACACCTCCATCCCCCATCACGAAGGACTCAAAGCCCTCCGCTTCTTCCTTTCCTGCCGCACCAACCAGTACCCTTCCACTGACACCCTCCTTCGACTGACTGAACTGGTCCTCACCCTGAATAACTTCTCTTTTCAATCCTCCCACTTCCTCCAAACTAAAGGAGTTGCCATGGGCACCCGCATGGGCCCCAGCTATGCCTGCCTCTTCATAGGATATGTGGAACAGTCCATCTTCCGCAACTACACTGGCACCACCCCCCACCTTTTCCTCCGCTACACCGATGACTGTATCGGCGCTGCCTCGTGCTCCCACGAGGAGGTTGAACAGTTCATCAACTTTACTAACACCTTCCATCCCGACCTGAAATTCACCTGGACTGTCTCAGACTCCTCCCTCCCCTTCCTAGACCTTTCCATTTCTATCTCGGGTGACCGACTCAACACAGACATCTATTATAAACCGACTGACTCCCACAGCTATCTGGACTACACCTCCTCCCACCCTGCCCCCTGTAAAAACGCCGTCCCATATTCCCAATTCCTTCGTCTCCACCGCATCTGCTCCCAGGAGGACCAATTCCAACACCGCACAGCCCAGATGGCCTCCTTCTTCAAGGACCGCAGATTCCCCCCAGACGTGATCGACGATGCCCTCCACCGCATCTCCTCCACTTCCCGCTCCTCCGCACTTGAGCCCCGCTCCTCCAACCGCCACCAAGACAGAACCCCACTGGTTCTCACCTACCGCCCCACCAACCTCCGCATACAACGTATCATCCGCCGCCATTTCTGCCACCTCCAAACGGACCCCACCACCAGGATATATTTCCCTCCCCTCCCCTATCAGCGTTCCGCAAGGACCACTCCCTTCGTGACTCCCTCGTCAGATCCACACCCCCCACCAACCCAACCTCCACCCCCGGCACCTTCCCCTGCAACCGCAGGAAATGTAAAACTTGCGCCCACACCTCCACACTCACTTCCCTCCAAGGCCCCAAGGGATCCTTCCATATCCGCCACAAGTTCACCTGTACCTCCACACACATCATCTATTGCATCCGCTGCACCCGATGTGGCCTCCTCTATATTGGTGAGACAGGCCGCTTACTTGCGGAACGCTTCAGAGAACACCTCCGGGCCGCCCGAACCAACCAACCCAATCACCCCGTGGCTCAACACTTTAACTCTCCCTCCCACTCCACCGAGGACATGCAGGTCCTTGGACTCCTCCACCGGCAGAACATAACAACACGACGGCTGGAGGAGGAGCGCCTCATCTTCCGCCTGGGAACCCTCCAACCACAAGGTATGAATTCAGATTTCTCCAGTTTCCTCATTTCCCCTCCCCCCACCTTGTCTCAGTCGGTTCCCTCAACTCAGCACCGCCCTCCTAACCTGCAATCCTCTTCCTGACCTCTCCGCCCCCACCCCACACCGGCCTATCACCCACACCATGACCTCCTTCCACCTATCCCACCTCCATCGCCCCTCCCCCTAGTCCCTCCTCCCTACCTTTTATCTTAGCCTGCTTGGCTACTCTCTCTTATTCCTGATGAAGGGCTTATGCTCGAAACGTCGAATTCTCTATTCCTGAGATGCTGCCTGGCCTGCTGTGCTTTGACCATCAACACATTTGCAGCTGTGATCTCCAGCATCTGCAGACCTCATTTTTTACTTAAAAATAGGAGTGGCCATTCAGCCTTGTTCTGCTATTCAAATCATTATAGCTTACCATCCAAGTCAGTACCCTGTTCCTGCTTTCTCCCCATATCCTTTGATATCTTTAATCCTAAGAACTACGTCTAAGTTCCTCCTGAAAACATTCAATGTTTTGGCTTCAACACTTTCTGTGGCAGACATCTCCACGCTATGGTGAGGAAATATCTCCTCGTCTCACTCATACATGGCTTACCCTGAATCTTCAAACTCTAGACCCTGGTTCTGGATGTTTGAAAAAAACGTTTGGTTTCAGAAAAGTAGTAGAAATGTATGATAATAGGATTCATTTTCATAACATATGGTTTTCTGAAGGAGACCCCAACGCATTGCTAACAACTCGCAGAGACAGCAGCAATAATATCTACCAGCCACCACCTCAGATTGAAGTCGAACACATGAAGAAAAATTCCATTAAAGAGCAGAAAGTATTTGGCTTGATCAGGGAAATACTTGGTAAGAAAATACCTTCTCAAATGCTATTTCTTCTAACCTTTCAACTTCTTTCACATGTTTACATTAAGACAGTAACAAGGAAGGGACAAGTTGGCTAGTCTGCAGTTATTAAACCTTCTGTTAATGGAGCCCAGAGTAGCCAGAGATTACAAGATGCATATAATTCAGTGGCTTGCTTAACTCTTGGCCTCATTGGATCACAAAATGATGAAAGATAGAACCCACTGGAAGGAGATTTGTAAAAGAAAAATGTGAAAATGTAGATAAACAGGATTAAGAAAAAAAACTACTTTCACAAGATTCCAAGGGAGCTGTTAAAAGCGCATTATACAATCCCACTATAAATAGAGTCATTGTGATCTACAGCACTGAAAATGGCTCTTCAGCCCATCAAGACTGCCCCATAAGCTAAAAAGTTACTCACTTTTGACAATTAACAACAGCTTCTTTGGGACGCTCTCAAGTAACGATCTTTATTCCAGTGAATGTTCAGTCTGACTCCACAATTAGTGGTGATGGCATGGTTTTGTTGTGAGATGCAAACATCTTGGATGCTTATTCAAGATAAATACACATACTGTTCAGTGTCCTTGAGCTAATAATGGAGATTTTAGGATCAAGAAATGAGTTAGCAAGTAAACTACCAGAAACTTGATCTATTCACTGCTGATTAATTTCTGGGTAAAGATTTGTTTAATTTGACAGTATGTTCCTCAATAGTGATTAAAGCAGTTTAATGTCTGTTTTAGATGGCCATCCAAACTAATTTTTACAAAAAGATTCTATTGAATTTAGCAGCCATTCGGATAGTATTACTAGTGTACTGTTAAGATATTAAGGAATATGGTTTGGATTTCCACAAACAAAATGAGTAACTGAAGTTAGAACATTGTACAGCCCATAGATTCATCTCAGTTTAAATGACCCTGTCACTTTGGGGAGGTAGGGGCAGAATAGAGTCAAGCCTGCCAATCCCAGAAACATGGGAGTAGATGTGTGCCAAGGCAGGGATGATTAGAAAACCTGCTGTGATTGTCTGGAGATTCATCCCAGTTATTAGGCTCTGTAGCCAGCAGTAATCACAGCTCCTCATCTGCCAGTACTTCTGTGTGCTCTCATATACCCATTTCCACCTCACTGCCAATTTATGTCTCCCTCACCTACTTTCTTGCTCCTCATACTTTCCATGCCACTTGCATAACTGCTGACTATGTATACGAGTGGACCTTGGAGCTAAAAAAAAAATTAAGCCAACAATCTAATATAGATCCCTGAGTTGAGTGATTTGTAGTTTTTGAACTAAGCTGAAAAATGTATTGCTGGAAAAGCGCAGCAGGTCTGGCAGCATCCAAGGAGCAGGAGAATCGACATTTCGGACATAAGCCCTTCTTCCTGATTCTCCTGCTCCTTAATGCTGCCTGACCTGCTGCGCTTTTCCAGCAACACATTTTTCAGCTCTGATCTCCAGCATCTGCAGTCGTCACTTTCTCCTTTTTTTGAACGAAGTCAATTATGACATTATGACTGCCACTGGGAAATTTCATCAAAGAATTCTATTGAGTAATGTGGAACAGATGATCATTTTCTTTATCTATCTGTATCAGGTGGCCTGTCCATCAAAATCAATGGCACTTTGGTTTAAGTCCCATTGACCTTTTGTTTCAAGATTAAAGATCATGGGATTTTTAAAAAAATTCAAATCATGGTACTAATCCAACCTTCAAGAGCATCTGTATCTATTCCATCTGCGAAGAACCTTGGAGGTCCATGCAGCAACAAGAAAAATTACAAAAAGCATCAGTTTGGGATCTCAGAACTGCCAAAACAATTTGAACTCAGCACTAAGTTCAAATGACCCTGTTGTATTTGGGTTTCCCACCTGTTTGAAGCATACCTGGCCCTTTCTCCAGTTAACAAAATTGAGATCTGTTGGAAAGGGGCAGAAGGTTCATATCTGATTTCCTCCCACTTTTTCAATGGTCCATAGAATCTTCCTCATCTCACAACAATCCACTTGTTATATTTTCTTAATCTTTTTCTGTACTTTATCCCTTGAAATACATATTTGATAAAGATACACCAATAATATAATCTATCAATGCTTTCATATTGAGGTATACGTCTTATATCCTGGAATAAGATCATCTTCTGTTCAATATTTCATGTTATAACTGGCTGCTTTACTATGTATTATCAAGGTAATGAATAAATAATGCAAATTTCAAAATATATCAAAAAACAGGCATTTGTTAGAATGCAATACAGTGAATAATATTAAGTACATAGCCACATTTTTATATTGGAATTCCACAATCCTTGATTGGATTAGTTAATGTTTTAACAAATTTGAATTATTGTGATATTTGATTACAGCAATAGTTTGATGTCATACTTTTTATCACCTTGATTTTTTTTCCCCAGTCTATTTGGGATTTCTGTGGATGTTGCTATTGGTTGCGTATGGTCAGCGAGATCCAAATTCTTATTATCTAAATAAAGCCATTGAAAACAGCTTCACAAGTGGTTTTGATGACATCATGAGTTACAACGATTTCTTCAAGTGGGCAAACAGTACACTCATTACAAATTTATTTGGTCTCTACCCAGGTGAGATAAACAATT
This sequence comes from Hemiscyllium ocellatum, assembly GCF_020745735.1. Taxonomy (NCBI): domain Eukaryota; kingdom Metazoa; phylum Chordata; class Chondrichthyes; order Orectolobiformes; family Hemiscylliidae; genus Hemiscyllium; species Hemiscyllium ocellatum. Next base: position 23,986,761 of record NC_083417.1, on the reverse strand, counting down.
GTGTTTCTAAAATATGGGATCATACATCTATTGTTTTCGACATATAATGAACGAAAGACTAGAATTATTAAAGCTGCCACTACCTGAATTAAATCATGTAATATCACATGATCAAATGCTTTTAAAAGCAACTATGGAGAAATCAACAGCTGAATGTCAACATGTGAGATCTTACTTTAATAATTTTCTACCACCATGTTGAAGAATTCCAGAGTTGTAATAGGAGCATTTTCAATTCTATTTCCTGACCAAATGTGCCATTATCAAGCAATTTGAGCTCAGGCATAAACAAGATCATCATTTACCAAATACTTCAAGGAATTAACCAATGTATTTTACTAGACTGCTAAATTACTGCCCAAATATATATGAGGGTGAGACTAAGGACATCTCAGACCCTAAGCAGGGATTGTGGCCCAATAATAAATGTGGTGATTTTGAGAATAGTTGAATTGCTAATGAATCACGGACTAAAATTCAAACTGACTTTTCTCCATTACTAATTCGAAAATGTTGCTTCGCTTGAGGTATTCAAAGTCAGAAGTCACATGATGCCAGGTTATATCCAGCCAATTTATTTGAAATCACAAGCTTTCAGAGTGCTGCTCCTTCATCAGGTGAAGTGTGACAGAGATCACTTTACCCGATGATCAAGCAGTACTCTGAAAGCTCATGATTTCAAATAAACCTATTGGACTATAATCTGGTGTTGTGTCCTGTTCCTTGGATGCTGCCTGACCTGCTGCGCTTTAACCAGCAACACATTTTCAGCTTTGTCAACCCCAGTCCAAAACTGGCACCTCCACATCTTGATTGAGGTTCAAAGTTAAAAATCACACAACACCAGGTTATAGTCCAACAGGTTTAATTGGAAGCACTAGCTTTCAGAGCACTGCTCCTTCATCAGGTGGTTGTGGAGCGTCGCTCCGAAAGCTAGTGTGCTTCCAATTAAACCTGTTTGACCATAACCTGGTGTTATGTGATTTTTAACTTTGTACACCCCAGTCCAACACTGGCATCTCCAAATCTTGATTGAGGTATTTACAGTAAAAACTATCCTCTGCCCAACTCCCAAATCTCTTAGTCATGATCCTCCCCTGAAGGTTGTACCATCAGATTTTTGCTCACCTGCATGTTAGTTTTAATCAGAAACGTGACTTTATAGTTTGCATATTTAAATTGGAGCCTAAAGCATTTTTAATTATTACTGAAAGAAGTAATTGTTCACTGGAACATCAGTTAATTGGTACACAATCTAATAATGACCTAACACGGGCACTGGCATTGGCTCTGCTATTTCCCATGTTCTCCTGTTTATCATCAAAATGCTAAGAAATGGAGAAGGTAAGTGAAGAAACCTGCTTGATTTTATCGCTTATAGTTTTATACAATTTGGTAACCTGGATTTAAAAGAAGGCAAACAGTTTCTTTTCTGTTAATTATGAATGTTTTACACACAGTTTCTATTGTATTGCCTAATAATTATAATGAACAACTCAATTCAATGATTTTTAAAATGTTTACACCAACTTTCCATTTCTAGCAGCATTGTATACATTTCATATTGTACAATGATGATTGGAAAATTAAATCACAATCTGTTCTTTCAAAATATAAATACAAATTGTAACACAACCTTAAAAGAATTTTATTCGTGTGTTTGACGCTAAGCCATTGGGCAGATCATAAGTCATGATCTTAACTATTCAGCCCAAGAGTGAGATAAAACTAGATTTACCCTTTTTGCTTAGTGACAAGTGTACCTTCTTTCAGCTGCACAGTTTAGCCATAATAATAGCAAATGATTTTGAGGAATTTGTGTTGGGAGGTATTGCAGGGATGTGGGGAGTAGTGAAGGCAGAATCATATGTAAATAGCATTATCTCAGGAGTAAGCAAATTTCCTGTTGCTGAGTAGAGATGTCAAAGTGAGTCAGATTTGGAATACCAAGATGTAGTCAAGGAAACAGATCAGGAGCAGAGATGGGACAGATGGTAACTGAGATAGTTTTATCGCAGGCACTTATTTGAGACAAGTATTAATAATGATAGCTGTGGGGATTGTTCAATTGCTCAGGTTTGATTCTAACCTCAGGTTGTCTGGAATTTGCACATTCTCCTCATGTCCATGTGAGTTTCCTCCCACAGTTCAAAGATGTGCAGGGTAGGTAGATTGGCCATGAGACATGCAGGGGTACAGGGATAGGATGCGTTTAAGTGGATGCTCTTTGGAGAGTTGGTACAGATTTGCTGGGCAGAATGGCTTGTTTCCAAACTGTAGGGGTTCTATGAGGAGGGACAGCATTTTTCCTCTTTTCAGGCCTTGGGCAGTGCTAATATATGTACTTACCTCGACCATGCAACAGTCCTTGCCTTCACTAAGCTGCCAGAATTGCTGTGCCACATGGAACCCAGATAGCAAGGGTAAAACCTGGATGAGTAATAAAGTAGAAAATACAGAGGCACTTCAAAATATTTAAAACAAGCTGCCCCCTGCACGTGGCTGGTTGCCTATTTTGTCCCAGTCCTCCCTCCTTTTAATTCTGAAGTAATTAGGTTCAAACCTACGGAGTTTGAATTTGAGATTTGTAAAAGATTTCATCATCCCACTTGACACAAAACTACCTGCTCTTGCTCATTAAAATTATCTTTGTAATTTCTCTCTTGAATAATCCACATTGAAAGTACTTCAGGGAGTCTGTAGCAATAAATTAATGAGAAAGCAGATAATTTTATTTTTTAAATTTCAGGTTTTGTCACCGATGGCAACTCTAAGCTGGTGGGGTCTGCCCGCATTCGCCAACTGAGAATAAAGAATAATAATTGTCGCATACCAAAAAAACTGAGGAGTTCAATAAAAGAATGCCATGCTTTGTATTCCTTGGATAATGAAGACCTCTCTGACTACAGCCTCCAGTGGAATTCGTCAGTATCTCTGAATTTCTCAGACCTGGATTATGTCTGGCAATATCAGAGCCAATCAGAATTGCGTAGTTATCCAATCTGGGGCAAACTTGCCATGTACAGAGGGGGTGGCTATGTTGCAGAGTTGGGTACAGATGCACAGGATGCTTACAGGTAACTGGCTTTAGCTGACTGCTTTCAACTCTTCAGGTGCCATTTCCTTTGATCACAGTTATGCACTATACCAAATAACTGCAGGTGTTAACATTGAACAGAGAGACATTTGATACTCAGATTAGACATTCATACAACAAAACAACTGGTAACAATTTGAAGACTATGATTTCTTTTCCTTTAAATTCATTATGTATGTTTTTTCTCCCTATAATTATTTTGCCTTTTAAGTAATATGTGCAATTTCCTGTTTGAGATGTTGGATAGTGAAAGTTCTGGCAAAGGTGCTCAAAGGTCAGTTGTTGGGAAGTGCAATAAATGCACAAGATCCATGTAGAATTATGCAATTTGACTCACTCTCTACAATTTTCATTCAAACGTCCCCTTTCTATCCACCCAGGCTCTTACTGAGCAACCTTCTCTTCACACCGAACCTCCGGGCAACCCGCATTGTCAAAATAACTAGTTTGTTAAATAAAATCAAACACTTAGGATGAGAATTTAAGGTTAGGAGTTCTAGCTTCACATCTCTCCTGCTCTGGAGGTGTTTCATTACATCCCTTTCTCCAACTTGATTCTTTCATTTTCTCACCTTTTTACTGGATATTCCTATCATGTGTTGAAATGTATGGAGATGTTGGGAGGATTAGACATAGGAGCAGAAATTAGGCCATTCAGCCCATCAGGTTTGCTCTAGTATTCAATTAGGGCTGATAAGTTATTCAACCCCATTCTTCTACTTTCTCCCTATAGCCCCAAAGCAAATGTGCAACTAGGCACAGGTGGGGATTGTTTTACTCTTTGTTTTACGAGACCAACACCTTACCACTTGGCCACCATGACCACCAAGTCTAATCTGTTCGTTATTTCTTGAAAGATCTTAACTGCTGGCTGGACACTTGGTGAGAGATCTGCATTGCCTCCTCCGGGCAACCTTACCATCCACTAAGGCAATTAACTGCGGCCCTTCCCAGGATCAAGAATCCTGGGGGTAGAATCCTAACTCTGACAGCTGCCGAGGTGACTGAGTGAATTATTTAAACAACCAGTGATGTATTCAATGACATGCATTATTCTCTTGTATTCTACAGAGTTCTCAAATATCTATTTGACAACACCTGGCTGGATACCTACACCAGAGCCATTTTTGTGGAATTCACAGTCTATAATGCAAATGTGAATCTTTTTTGTATTGCTACGTTAATATTAGAAAGTAATGCTATAGGTAAGATGAAAAGCCTCATATTATTAAGTTGTTGTTATCCTTTTGAACATTCATCAGCATCAAATGTTCACAGTGCCACTACTGTATAAATTGGCCATAAACTTACAGTTGTCTCCTTCTGCAACTTCTCCTTATGCCCTGATTTACAAAAAAAATTCAGAGTGTTGTATATCCCTGTTACCAACAGCACTAATATATATAAAGCTTGAGCCACTGACTTTCATTAGCAGCAATGACCTAATGGATCCAGTGTTCCGTTATCAGGATGAAATCGTTTTAGCATTTAGCTCCACCTCCCAGACATACAAGTCGTATCCCAGAGGGATCGATAGTAGGAACTTTAATGAACAAAGTAGGTCTTTGGAGAATGGCCCACTGTTTATGGAGGTGTTAGAGTTGTAACAGATACTAGCTACTACAAACCACTCTTCAGAAATTGGTAGAGTCAGCCTGGGCTTGGTCCATGATCAATATAGGAATTATTTTATCATATCTCGTGTACTCTGGCAGGCCTTTGGTACAGTGTCTGCCAATGCTTCATACTGAGTTATTTCTTTGGCAGTTTTGTTTTTGTCAGTAGTGGTTTGCCAATGCCTTCCATTCTCAGGAACAAGGCAAGGATGCAGTTCCCAAATCTACTTTAACTGGAGCAGGAATCAAATCTGCTTATTGTTGTTATTTTGAAACACAGGCAACAGACTTAATCAACCCCTGTGACACAGTGATGAAAGATTTTTTTTAATCAAACTGTACAAAATTAGCATTTTTAAGTGGATCAAATGATAATTCTTAAAGCAGATGTTAGTTTTTTTTTAATTGCTTGATTGTTTGTGTTCATTACAGATTTTGTCTTGTGTAATATGCAACCAGGTTTGAGTGGAAATTCAGGGGAAAAAATATGTTCAGTTGAAAATTTAAAATTGACATCCATGAATGAAAATTGTAAGATGTTTCTATATTTCACTTTAGTCTACAAAGAATGGAACTAGGTAAGTGTTACAAATAGGGAAGAGGGGAGCACAGACATTAGTGAAACATCCAAAAAATGGACCCCTGGGAAACATAGCTGAAATTGTGTTGCTGGAAAAGCATAACAGGTCAGGCAGCATCCAAGGAGCAGGAGAATCGACATTTTCGGCATGAGCCCTTCTTCAGGAATGAGGAGAGTGTGCCAAGCAGGCTAAGATAAAAGGTAGGGAGGAGGGACTTGGGGGAGGGCGTTGGAAATGTGATAGGTAGAAGGAGGTTAAGGTGAGGGTGATAGGCTGGAGTGGGGGTGGGGCGGAGAGGTCAGGAAGAAGATTGCAGGTTAGGAAGATGGTGCTGAGTTCGAGGGTTGGGACTGAGACAAGGTGGGGGGGGGGGGTGCGGGAGAGTTGCTCACACTTTCTACACATACTTAAACCATTTTGTCAATTTCAATAAGGATCAGTTTCCTCTCCTGATTGAAACTAATTGGATTCAAAATCAATGTTCTGCTTTCAGTGTGGAAGAGGTGGGACTAAACTTAATATGTGATGGATTTTGTGAGGAAAAGCTGCCACTGATGTATTTTTGCAACTGTTAACAGCCTACCCAAATATGCAGTTAATTTAATCACTGGAGTTTGGGATATATTCTCTGGCCTTTAGTGAGCAAACATGGTGACTTATTCTGGCAAGTGAGTTTTTTGCAATTTCCAGAATAGATATTGTAAATAGAGACAAGCATCTAAGCTCATGTCTGTAATCCTTTGCATGTTATTAAGTATGAGGCCAGTCAAGCAATGCACTGATTTTCCATTCTACTTTGCAGGCGCCTTCTTTACACATTCTACTCTTCAGAGTATCCGTCTCTATCAGTATACAAACGGGCTGCACGTTTTTGTTGTTGCAGCTGAAGTGGCATATTTCCTCTTCCTCATCTATTACATGGTGATTCAGGTAAATCTACATGCAAGGAAAGATTAATGCCAGCTACACAACCAGTGATAAGTTTCCATTATTCAGAGAAACTGTACTCAAAAATGTAATCACGCTGTTGTGGGGAAAATCACCAGTTTTGGAGTCAGAGTCGGGGTTCAATGACAGAGTTAATTACACAAGGCAATACCGGAGCTCCGAGGAGAGAAATAACACCAGCAGCACAGATGTCAACTGCGAGTCTTCTCTTGATCTGGAGAACATGTCGAGAGATTTGTTATACATCTTGTGATACAATAAGTCAGTGATGGGATTATTGACGTTATACATGATTTTTTAAAGTAATCATTACAGAATCATTGATAGTTTCGATACAGTCTTTGTCAGTCCCAGTGCAGCCTTTGTTAATTTCCGTGCAGTCATTGTCAGTTCCAGTGTAAACAATGCCAGTTTCAATATCTGTACGAAAATCCATTGCTGCAGTAATGGGCGCTAATTGTTCTTCCTGAGAAGGACGATTACTACAGCCCTGGCTATTAACATTTCGTGTTGTGTCTGTAACAAGTTGTTAGCATTACTATGAGAGGTGTTGGCTGGACCCAGACACTTCAGCAGGCAGTGTTTGTTACTCATGTGTATCCTCTCCCCCGCACACCTTAAACTAATCAAGTGCATTGTGCTTGCATTCTGGTGGCCTCAGGCAGTGTCTGTATCTGGTCTGCTGTTTCTCTTCATGTTGTGATCTGGCAGCCATCTTATGTGTCAAGTTGGCCAACTGATGGCTCAGCGACCATCTTGTGTGTCCATATACCTAGTGTCACCCTGCCCCGTGTCATCTCCCTCTTCACTCCCCCTTTTTGGTCAGGTAGGCGACTTTGGAGATCTCCTGCAGATCACCCAATTTACATGCAGAGGTAGGTCATCTCTAGGAGCTCCTCCTCCCGAGGGCTATCATGGAGTGCCAATTTCGTTGAGGGCTCTTCTGTAGTGACACTTGCTGCTGGCACAGTCCTTGTTAGTACCGTCGTACAGCTGAAAATGTGTTGCTGGTTAAAGCACAGCAGGTTAGGCAGCATCCAAGGAATAGGAAATTCGACGTTTCGGGCATAAGCCCTTCATCAGGAATGAGGAGAGTGTGGTAGGGAGGAGGGACTTGGGGGAGGGGCGATGGAGATGTGAACGAGTCTGTTTGAGAATGTGGCTGAAGAGTTTCTGTGCAGAGGAGATGACCTGAGGGGTGTAGTGAGAGAGAGACTCACTGAAATCCTTGTAGAGGGAGGAAGAGAGCTTCTTCAAGGAAGGCATCCTTGCAAGAGGATTCGCAGTAGGTTAAAATCTTCGGGTAAAAAATGAGGTCTGCAGATGCTGGAGATCACAGCTGAAAATGTGTTGCTGGTTAAAGCACAGCAGGTTAGGCAGCATCCAAGGAATAGGAAATTCGACGTTTCGGGCATAAGCCCTTCATCAGGAATGAGGAGAGTGTGCCAAGCAGGCTAAGATAAAAGGTAGGGAGGAGGGAGGAGGGGGAGGGAAGTCCCTCCTCCCTACCTTTTATCTTAGCCTGCTTGGCACACTCTCCTCATTCCTGATGAAGGGCTTATGCCCGAAACGTCGAATTTCCTATTCCTTGGATGCTGCCTAACTTGCTGTGCTTTAACCATCAACACGTTTTCAGCTGTGATCTCTAGCATCTGCAGACCTCATTTAGTACCGTCGTACAGCAGAGCTTTAAACATCCAAGGCCCACACGGAATACCAGCATGAGTGCAATGAGGAGAACTACCCCATGTGCCAAATAAGGTCCCCATGATTTACCTAGCAACCAATTTAGCCAGCTGTCTGTAATTGTGGCTCCCTGTCGAAAACTGTCCAGCTGGTCTTGGATATTTTTGATGGCTTCTGTAATATTATAAGAGGCATCAATTACATGAGTAATGCAATTGTCACCAATAATTGTGCAAACACCTCCTTGCTGTGCTAATTGATAATCCATCATGTAACGTGCCTGTTGTGTGTAGAGTCTGAATTCAGCCAGCTCTGTGTTACTTGCTTCCAGAGCTTTCGAGGTACTGTTGCCTAGGATAGTCAGGCCACGTAGAAGATAATTACGGTTTTTGGCGCTAATGACCCCTGCTGTGCCCCCCAAAGATCGAGATCACAGGAATCCATATCTCAGAGATGACCCCAAAGTGGTGGGGGTCTGCCAGTCAGCATAAAACTCTTGACTGATGGCATGGGTCACTATCCTTCTCTGAAAATGTCCCCCACTGGGGCATGGTACTGTAAGGGACACAACTGTCCCTACTGCGAACAAGTTTGGGAGATTTGGGGTGTCTGTCGCATAAATCTCTCTAAATAGGAAAACAAATCCTATCACTGCTCGATAACAGACATTGTTCTATCCTTCTGTTTGTTCGTCCACCCATATCGTCCCTGATCCCTCTTACTGTAAAGTATCGAACGGGTATGACATGGGTGAGATTTATGCGACAGACACCCCAAATCTCCCAAACTTGTTCGCAGTAGGGACAGTTGTGTCCCTTACAGTACCATGCCCCAGTGGGGGACATTTTCAGAGAAGGATAGTGACCCATGCCATCAGTCAAGAGTTTTATGCTGACTGGCAGACCCCCACCACTTTGGGGTCATCTCTGAGATATGGATTCCTGTGATCTCGATCTTGCATTGATCATATATGAATTGTCTGCCTGCGGTCACATTTAAGCATGCCTGCTTGCTGCAGGTGCAGATGAACTGTCCCCTAGTGACCATACAGTGCTGATAAGTGCACTGAGTCTGAACGCATGAGTCATTTTTGGGAACCAGGGCATAAACGGACCCCCATCACTGTCCTGTGAAGCAGAGTGGGTAGTTACTTGGTTTTGAATGGGTCTTCTCTTCCATGGGTTGGTGGTCCTGTCCAGCTGCACTCACCTCCCTTGCAGTCCCTGCTTGTATTTCCCTATCTGTCCTTTACAAGGGACTCCTGAGGTGTCCACTCATACAGGTCGTGAGGTGTCCACACCAGGGTGGCCATAAGTAGGGATTCTACTGATCGCACCAATGGGTAGCAGACAATTCGGTTCCCATGCAAACTTAGGTGGGTTTTACAGAAGAGGTTATCCTTAAAACCTGGTATGCTCGAGACAATTGTAACACCTAAATACAATGCAATACATGCAACCATATACATCTTGTAGGTACAGATAAAGTTATCAGTAAAATGTCACTCTTTGTCAGGAGGTGCAGTCATGCTCCTGTGTGGCTTGTTCTGTTGTGTTTTCGGTACTCTTCCTGGGATGATTGTCTCATCTGCCTTTGCTGTTTGCACCTGGGTAATGGTCAATGACATTAGTTTGGTCACTTTAAAGCTTTAAATGGCTTTAGTTGGGTCCAATGCTACCATGTGCCTTTCCCTTTAATGTCCAGGAAGGCACCGGTGCTCCCACTTATTATCGCGTCATATGGCCAATTCCATTTTGGGGCAAAGCCTGGTTTGTCGGACAGTGCTCGAACTCGCACGCAGCTTCCTGCAGCTGGGACCTCAGGGAAGACTAGATTAGATTGCTTACAGTGTGGAAACAGGCCCTTCGTCCCAACAAGTCCACACCGACCCGCTGAAGCGCAACCCACCCATACCCATTCCCCTACATTTACCTCTTCGCCTAACACTACGGGCAATTTAGCGTGGCCAGTTCACCTAACCTGCACATTTTTGGATTGTGGGAGGAAACCGGATCACCTGGAGGAAACCCACGCAGACACGGGGAGAATATGCAAACTCCACACAGAGTTGCCTGACTTTGAGTTCACCTGCCTTGCCCTTTCTGTCCTGTTTGTCAATTACAGATTTCTGCATCCCTTTTAATTGGGCACTTAATTCTGTGACATATCACCAAATTCTGTCTTTTTTTTTGTAGATATTTTTATTGAAATTTAACATTTTTGCAAATTTACAAAAATAAACAAAACTCTCAAATACAAACATTGATGTACAATTAAATCATATATACAATAGTCATAATTTAACAAAGAAAAGAGAAAGAAAGAAAACAAAAAATGAAAAAAAAAGAAACGAAAAAAGAACTCAACTTTCTACTAATCTAACCTATAACTAACCAGAGTGTATACCTAAGTCTCTTACATGCTCGGAATGTATAAACATCAAATATAATAAAACCCGTATTCGCGCAGGATTCCTCTCCCAAGGGGCCCCGGAGCAGCCCGGTCTGAAATCTTCACTAAATAAAAGCCCTTGTTAGGATAGCCGAAATATCTGCATTTATATAATTCAAAAAGGGCTGCCATATTTTATAAAATAATTCAGTCTTTCGGTGCACCATATTTGTGAGGAAGTCAAGGGGGATATATTCCATAATTAATCTGTGCCAATTTGAAAGTCCAGGGGGGCCCTCAGCCACCCAGTTCACCAAAATATTTTTCCTTGCACAGAAAGAGAGAATAGAAAATAGTCTCTTCCCATGCATATCCAGAGATGAGAGGTTCGAAAAGCCCAAAAGGAGAGATACAGGGTCCACCCTAATTTCCGTTCCTAAAATTTCTGTCAGGGTATTTGCCACTTTAGTCCAGTATCTGCGGATTTTCTGACAAGTCCACAGACAATGTACAAGAGTACCCACCTCTATTTTGCATTTGGGACACATTGGAGATGCTCCTGCCTTAAATTTTGCCAGTCGAGCCGGAGCTATATGGGCCCTATGAAGTATCTTTAGTTGGATAGCCTGAGTTCTGTTACAGATAGCAATTCTTCTAGCATTTTCCCAAATGTCATTCCATATATCCTCAGAGATTTCTAGCCCCAAGTCCTGCTCCCATGTTTTAAGCAGGTCATCCATGTCTCCTGAGACTCCATCATGTAGCAAATGGTATATAGTACTAACGGAGGATGCCCCCGCTGGTCGTAAGACATTACGTTCTCTGTCTGATTTATAAAGACTATCTATTAATGTAGTCTTCCTCTGTATATAATCTCGAACTTGGAAGTATCGAAAGAGATCCCCATTAGGTATTCCGAATTTCAGACGCAGCTGCTCAAAGGACATCAGGATCCCATCTTTAAATAGGTCCCCTAAGCATGAGATGCCCCTGGATCTCCAGAGTTTAAAGGTGGCATCTGTAATCCCCGGTTGGAATCCCCATGCGCCTACTATTGGTGCATGGGGGGATGTTTTATGTGAGTTACCCTCATTTTGCCGCATTATATTCCAGGCCTTAATTGTGTTTAATATTATGGGATTTTTACAGTGGTCTGTAATGATTTTCCTCTTATCTGAAAATAAAAGGTTAATAAGTGGGTATTTTACTTGGGAGGCTTCGATATCCAGCCAAATTGATTGTGGATCAGATGAAACCCAATCAGCTATGTAACTTAGTAGGGAGCTTAACTGATATTTCCTAAAGTCTGGGAAGTCCAGTCCTCCCCTTGCCTGTGGAAGCTGTAGCTTCTTCAGCTTAATAAGGGGCCGTCTATGGTTCCAAATAAAGGAGCCCAACCAGCCATATAATTTACGTAGGGCTAGCCTTGGCAGCATCAGCGGGAGCATTCTCATAGGATATAAGAGACGGGGCAGAACATTCATTTTAATTAATGCTATTCTCCCTAGCCAGGAAATCGGAAGGTCTCTCCATCGCTGGAGGTCCTGCCTTATCCTTTCCATTAATTGTACAAAATTAGCCCTATACAGCTGATCAAATACTGGCGTGATAAAAATACCTAAATATAAGAAGCCCTCCAGGGACGAACGGAAGGGAAAAGGGGATCCGTCCATTAAGTGGGGTATCATAGCCAGACCACCCATTGGCATGGCTTCCGATTTTGAAAAATTAATTTTATAGCCTGAGAATGCACTAAATGTATTAATAACTTGAATTAGACGAGGCACTGACATTAAAGGATTACTGAGGAATAAGAGAATGTCATCTGCATAGAGGGTAATTTTGTGTTTACCTGTACCAATCCTCGGGGCCGTTATATTAGGATCAGTCCGGATGGCTTCTGCTAATGGTTCGATTATCAGTGTAAACAACAATGGTGAGAGAGGACATCCTTGACGGCAGCCCCTACCCACACTGAAGCCATCCGATCTTAACCCATTAGTAATAACAGCTGCTTTGGGGTCATTATACAATGTTGAAACCCATTTGGTAAACACCTGTCCAACGCCAAACCTTTCCAATGTGTAAAATAAATATGACCATTCAACCCTATCAAATGCCTTTTCCGCATCCAATGAAATTACTACTCCTGGTATCTTTCCCTGATGACAGGCTTGGATCATATTCAAGACCCTTCTGATATTATTGGATGATCTGCGGCCCTTAATAAATCCCGTCTGGTCCTCCTTTATAATATATGGCAGTACCCTTTCTAGTCTTAGTGCTAACATTTTTGAGAGAATTTTAAAGTCTACATTTAGTAAGGATATTGGTCTGTAAGATGCACAATCTTCTGGGTCTTTTCCTTTTTTGAGGATAAGAGAAATATTTGCTTCTTTCAGCGTGGGCGGGAGACAGACCTGACTATGCGCAAAATTATACATATCCATAAGTGGGTCAACCAATATTCCTGTAAATTCTTTATAGAATTCAGCTTGAAAACCATCCGGGCCCGGTGCTTTTCCGCTCTGAAGTTGCCTAATTGCCTCAAGTATTTCTTGGACTGTTAAAGGGGTATTTAGGGCCGACACCTGTTCCGGAGTCAGGCCCGGGAAGGTCAAATTTTTAAAAAATGACTGCATCCTCCTAATCCTATCTTCACAATCCTGCGATCTATATAGTTCAGAATAAAATTCTTTAAAGGTCGCATTGATCTTTTTATGATCATGAGTCAGGGTACCTGTACTTTCCTTGATGGTCGGAATAGTTTGAGGGGCTTTCTTTTTCTTTGCAAGAAATGCTAAGTATCTACCCGGTTTGTCGCCATATTCATATAATCTTTGTTTCGCAAATAATATTTCCCTTTTAGCCGTTTGAGTAAGCGCGGTGTTTAAAGCTGTCCTAAGAGCTGTAATCCTCTGCAATTTTGTGATAGAAGGTCTATCAGTGTATGCTGTTTCGGCTGCTTTTAGGCGAGCTTCGAGCAGACGCTGTTGCTCTCCCTTCATTTTCCTCTGGGTCGCTGAATAGGAGATGATCAAACCTCGTGCATAAGCTTTGATGGTCTCCCACATCATTGATGGATTGCTAGCTGTACCAGTATTAATTTCTAAAAAAGTTTTAAGCTCTTGGGAGAAGTACTTTTAAAATTTGCTATCTTTTATCAGGAAGGGGTCCATACGCCAATGCCGAGCAGATGTCCCATTGTTCTTTACCTTAGTTTCCATGTATACAGCGGCATGGTCAGAGATTGCTATAGTACCTATTTTACAGGTTGCTATAGAGTTTAGAAAAATCGATGGGGCAAAAAACATATCAATTCTTGTGTGACATTTATGTGGATTAGAGTAGAAAGAAAAATCTCTACCCTGTGGATGGAGACATCTCCATACATCTACCAATCCTAATTCTTTATTCAGGTCCGCCAGTTGTCTAGATCTGGGAGATACTCCAGCGGCACTCTTGGGAATCCTGTCTATTTCCGGATCCATAATACAATTAAAGTCTCCCCCTATAATTGTATGACGGGCACCAAAGGCCATCAGTTTTGAAAAAGCTTCCGTTATGAATTTAAAGGGGTGTGCCGGGGGGCAGTATACATTTAAGATCCCATATTCCTCTCCATTTATGAGGGCTTTAATCAAAATATATCGTCCAGATTCGTCTTTTATCTGATTTAGAATTTTCAAAGGGAAGTTCTTCCGGACAAGGATAACCACTCCCCTGCTTTTTGAATTAAAAGAGGAAAAAAAGGCCTGATCAAATCCGCCCTGTCGTAATTTTAAGTGTTCTTTATCCGACAGGTGTGTCTCCTGTAGGAGAGCTATATCAACTCTCTCCTTCTTAAGATTTGATAATATTTTCTTCCTTTTAACTGGCGAATTACTCCCCCTGACATTCCAGGTGCACCACTTAACCGACTGTTCAGCCATAATCATCTGGACAGATCCGAGACCCCTCGGGAGGGGAAACCCTATCTAGAACATCCCGAGCATGGAGCATACAAGATTTACAAAAGTAAAGATTCTCTGATACACCAAATTCTGTCTTTTAATGGAGCCACATCGGTGCCACCTGTGATTATTGTCTCTGGTAATTGCATTGCTCGCCCGGTCATTAATTCATACAGTGTTAGCCCAGTTGCCTGATTCATAGAGACTCTTGATTTCATCAGTATGGCCGGCAGCACCTCAGCCCATGTTCTGCATGAGGCTTGCAGAGCCTTTGCTAAAGCATTTTTCAGTGTTCTGTTCATTCTCTCTTACCATCCCTGAGCTCTGGGGTGATAGGGAATGTGAAGTTTCTGTCTAATGCCGATTGCGTGCCATACAGTCTTCATGACTCTTCCTGTAAAATATGTCCCTTGGTCAGAGTTGATCTTCCTCCAAACCAAAGGAGTAGTCATGGGCACCCGCATGGGCCTCAGCTATGCCTGCCTCTTCGTCGGATATATGGAACAGTCCATCTTCTGCAGCTACACTGGCACCATTCCCCACCTTTTCCTCAGCTACATTGATGATTGTATTGGCGCTACCTCATGCTCCCACGAAGAGATTGAACAATTCATCCACTTTACTAACACCTTCCACCCTGACCTCAAATTTACCTGGACCGTCTCAGACTCCTCCCTCCCCTTCCTAGACCTCTCCATTTCTATTTCGGGCGACCGAGTCAACACAGACATTTACTACAAACCGACCGACTCCCACAGCTACCTAGATTACACCTCCTCCCATCCTGCCCCTTCTAAAAACGCCATCCCATATTTCCAATTCCGTCACCTCTGCCTCATCTACTCCCAAGAGGACCAGTTCCAAGACCAAACAACCCAAATGGCCTCCTTCTTCAAAGACCGCAATTTCCCCTCCGACGTGGTCAACGATGCTCTCCACCGCATCTCCTTCACTTCCCGCACTCCGTCCTTGAACCCCGCCTCTCCAATCGCCACCAGGACAGAACCCCACTGGTCCTCACTTTCCACCCCACCAACCTCCATATACATCGTATCATCATTCGTCATTTCTGCCACCTCCAAACAGACCCCACCACCAGAGATATATTTCCGTCCCCTCCCCTATCAGCTTTCCGAAAAGACCACTCCCTCCGTGACTCCCTTGTCTGGTCCACACCCCCCCACCAACCCAACCTTCACTCCCGGCACCTTCCCCTGCAAACGCAAGAAATGCAAAACTTGCGCCCACACCTCCCCCCTCACCTCCCTCCAAGGCCCCAATGGATCCTTTCATGTCTGTCACAAATTCACCTGCACTTCCACTACACATCATTTTCTGTATCCGCTGTAACTGATGTGGTCTCATCTACATTGGGAAGACAGGCCGCCTACTTGCGGAACATTTCAGGGAACACCTCTGGGACATCCGCACCAACCATCCCAACACTTCAACTCCCCCTCCCACTCCACCAAGGACATACACATCCTTGGCCTCTTCCATCGCCAGACCCTGGCCACATGACACCTGGAGGAAGAGCGCCTCATCTTCCACCTAGGAACCCTCCAACCACACGGGATGAATGTAGATTTCTCCAGCTTCCTCATTTCCCCTCCCCCCAGCTTATCTCAGTCCCAACCCTCAGATTCAGCACCGCCCTCTTGACTTGCAATCTTCTTCCCGACCTCTCCGCCCCCACCCCCTCTCCGGCCTATCACCCTCACCTCTTTCCACCTATCGTATTCCCAGCGCCCCTCCCTCAATTTTACCTCAGCCCGCTTGGCACACCAACCTCATTCCTGAAGAAGGGCTTATGCCCAAAACGTCGATTCTCCTGCTCCTCGGATGCTGCCTGGCATTCTGTGCTTTTCCAGCACCACACTCTTCAACTCTGGACTCCAGCATCTGGATTCCTCACTTTTTCCACATCTACTGTGATCACAGTATCACAGCAGTGGAATGGACGATGGAAGAGGACTTGCCATCTGAGGTAGTTTGGGCTGAGGTTAGAAATAGGAAAGGTGAGGTCACCCTGTTAGGGGTTTTCTACAGGCCTCCTAATAGTCCTAGAGAAGTAGAGGATAATATTGCGAGGATGATTCAGGAAAAGAGTGAAGGTAGCAGGGTGGTTGTTATGGGGGACTTTAACTTCCCAGATATTGACTGGGAGAGCTATAGCTCGAGTTCATTAGATGGGTCGGTGTTTGTACAATGTGTGCAGGAGGGTTTCCTGACACAATATGTCGACAGGCCAACAAGAGGGGAGGCTATATTGGATTTGGTTCTAGGTAATGAACCAGGCCAGGTGTTGGACTTGGAGGTAGGTGAGCACTTCGGGGACAGTGACCACAACTCGGTGACTTTTACTTTAGTGATGGAGAGGGATAATCGTGTGCCGCAGGGCAAGAGCTATAGCTGGGGGCAGGGAAATTATGATGCAGTGAGGCATGACTTAGGATGTGTGGATTGGAAAAACAGGCTTCAAGAGAAGAACACTAATGAGATGTGGGGAGTGTTCAAGGAGCAGCTACTGCGTGTCCTCGATAGGTATGTACCAGTCAGGCATGGTGTAAAGGGCCTTGTGAGGCAGCCATGGTTTAGTAAGGAATTGGAGTCCCTTGTGAAAGGGAAGAAGGCGGCATATGTAAAGATGAGGCGTGAAGGTTCAGTAGGGGCGATTGAGAGTTATAAGGTAGCCAGGAAGGAGCTAAAGAGGGAGCTAAGAAAAGCGAGAAGGGGACATGAAAAGTCTTTAGCTGGTAGGATTAGGGAAAACCCAAAGGCTTTCTATAGGTATGTCAAGAATAAAAGGATGACTAGGGTAGGTATCGGTCCAGTCAAGGATAGTAGTGGGAAGTTGTGTGTGGAGGCGGAGGAGATTGGAGAGACATTAAATCAGTACTTTTCATCAGTATTCACTCAGGAACAGGACACTGTTGCTGATGTGAATATGGAATCTCAAATAATTAGAATGGATGCCCTGGAAATATGCAGGGAAGAGGTTTTGGGAATATTGGAAAGGATGAATATAGATAAGTCTCCTGGGCCTGATGGCATTTACCCCAGGATCCTATGGGAAGCTAGGGAGGAGATAGCAGAGCCATTGGCCTGGATTTTTATGTCATCGTTGTCAACAGGAATAGTACCAGAGGACTGGAGGATAGCGAATGTGGTCCCATTGTTCAAGAAAGGGAGTAGGGATAGCCCTAGCAACTATAGGCCAGTGAGTCTGACTTCAGTGGTGGGCAAAGTCTTAGAGAGAATGGTAAGGGATAAGATTTATGAACATCTGGGTAGGAATAACGTGATCAGGGATAGCCAGCATGGTTTTGTGAAGGGCAGGTCGTGCCTCACAAACCTTATTGAGTTCTTTGAGAAGGTGACCAAGGAAGTGGATGAGGGTAAAGCAGTAGATGTTGTGTATATGGATTTTAGTAAGGCGTTCGATAAGGTTCCCCATGGTAGG
This sequence comes from Hemiscyllium ocellatum, assembly GCF_020745735.1. Classification (NCBI taxonomy): domain Eukaryota; kingdom Metazoa; phylum Chordata; class Chondrichthyes; order Orectolobiformes; family Hemiscylliidae; genus Hemiscyllium; species Hemiscyllium ocellatum. The sequence continues at coordinate 23,969,026 of NC_083417.1, read as the reverse complement.
CTAATGCTAAAACTTCGGAGGTATGGCATTGAGGATACATTAGAGGTTTGGATTAGGAATTGGCTGGCTGGAAGGAGACAGAGGGTAGTAGTTGATGGATTATGTTCATCTTGGAGCGCAGTTACTAGCGGTGTACCACAAGGATCTGTTTTGGGACCATTGCTTTTTGTTATCTTTATAAATGATCTAGAGGAAGGACTTGAAAGCTGGGTAAGCAAGTTTGCGGATGACACAAAAGTCAGTGGAGTTGTGGATAGTGAGGAAGGAAGTGGTAGGTTACAGCGGGATATAGATAAGTTGCAGAGCTGGGCGGAAATGTGGCAAATGGAATTCAATGTAGCTAAGTGCGAAGTCGTTCACTTTGGTAGGAATAACAAGATGATGGATTACTGGGCTAATGGTAGGCTACTTGGTAGTGTGGATGAGCAGAGGGATCTTGGTGTCCATGTACACAGATCTCTGAAAGTTGCCACCCAGGTAAATAGTGCTGTGAGGAAGGCATATGGTGTACTGGGCTTTATTGGCAGAGGAATTGAGTTCCGGAGTCCTGAGGTCATGTTGCAGTTGTATAAGACTCTGGTGCGGCCTCATCTGGAGTATTGTGTGCAGTTTTGGTCGCCATACTATAGGAAGGATGTGGAAGCTTTAGAACGAGTGCAGAGGAGGTTTACCAGGATGTTGCCTGGAATGGTAGGAAAATCTTATGAGGAAAGGCTGAGGCACTTGGGGCTGTTCTCATTGGAGAAGAGAAGGTTTAGGGGAGATCTGATAAAAGTGTATAAGATGATTAGGGGTTTAGATAGGGTAGATACTAAGAACCTTTTACCGCTAATGGAGTCAGGTGTTACTAGGGGACATAGCTTTAAATTAAGGGGTGGTAGGTATAGGACAGATGTTAGGGGTAGATTCTTCACACAGCGGGTTGTGAGTTCATGGAATGCCCTGCCCGTATCAGTGGTGAACTCTCCTTCTTTATGGTCATTTAAGCGGGCATTGGATAGGCATTTGGAAGTTATTGGGCTAGTATAGGTTAGGTAGGATTCGGTCGGCGCAACATCGAGGGCCGAAGGGCCTGTACTGCGCTGTATCCTTCTATGTTCTATGTTCTATGTTCTTCCTAGGCTTGCTATCATGGCCTCTCTATCTGTATGCAAGAGTCTGTGGTGCAGTTCAAGCAATGTGTTCTATATACACGCTGGTGCTATCACCTTGTCTGCTCGCTTCCAGACACCATCCTCCCCTTTGCATGCCCCCTGCAGTTTCCATTGTTCTTTGTTTTACTGTAGGGTGTCCTCCTGTAGCTGCTGAATTTGGATAGTGTCCTTTGCTAATTTAATAGTGGCTATTAATGTCTTCTTGTTCTAGGGCTTTCTGAGCTGCTCGGTCTGCAGCTTGGTTTCTTTTAAATAGTAGCCATTTTGGGGTCCCTTTGCTGGCTCCTTTTGATGGGCCTTTATTTTTATTACTGCAGCCTCTTTTTGCTGTTCACAGGAATGCAATAGTGCCTGAATTCTTAATTGGTGCCTGATAGGGGATTCCCCCTGTGGTGGTGAACCCTCTTATGCCCCATGCCACTATGTTGTCGTGGATTATACTAAAGGCATATTTACTATCTTTATATATTTTCACGCTTTTTCCTTTCGCTAGTTCCAGTGCTTTAGCGAGTGCTACCAGTTCTGCCACCTGGGCAGACTGACTTCCATCAATCCTGCCGGACAGAACTGTTCCAAATTTATCATTTACCACAGGCCATCCTGTTATGGGCGACCCTACTATGTATTTTTGTGACCCGTTCATGAAGAGGTTCTCCTCGACTATGTCTAGGGGGTATCTTTTACTCACCACCTACCCTCATCCCCATCTATATCTCCACAATTGTGCAGTTCCGCTGTGTCTGGAATTTCCTCCACAGGGTTTTGTCTCATATCCCTGACAATTACCATGGACAAACTTGGGAGTAAAAGAACTGCCTCCCATTTTGTCCTTATCATATTGGAAACAGCCCTCAGTTTCCCTGTGCTTAGCATCTCTACTAGGGTGAGTTTATTGTAGAGAATGACATTCCCTGTCATTACTATGGGCTCGCTGACCCGAACGGCCAAAGCAGCACAGTCTAAGGCTGCTATGCACTACTGGCCCTTCTGCAGTTGAGTTGTACCATACGGGCCTTCTCCTGCTACTGTGGTCTTGGGTGACCACTGCGGAATAAAATGCTCCTTCATTACTTCAGTGGATATGAAAATCCTTGCTGGGGTTCAGCAGCTCTAGCTGGGAGAGCTGATATGAATTGAGTCTTAAGTTGGCTGTATGCCTCCTCCTGTCTGGCCCACAAATTACAGGTTCCAAGGCAGGCTAGCCTCCTTTAAATAGTCTCTGGATTGGTTCAGCCAATTTTGCAAACTCTGGTATAAATCTCCGCCTGTCCCCTGACAGTGGCGGGTCATGGCTTCTTGTGGTTGCTGGGCAATTCTTTCAGTCCCTGGGATATGACGTGTACCAGGTACAGGACTTGTGTTTTGCCAATCTGTGCCTTTGTGGGGCTGACTTTTAACCCTCCAGTTGCCAATTACCGCAACGCTAGCCGTAAAGTTTCCTGGTGTCCAGACTTGCACTCTGAGGCAATTAGGATATCATCTACATATTGGAGGGCAGTGCTATCCTCTGGTAAATCTAGTCTCTTTAGCATGTTGCTCATTAACCTGTGAAGAATAGTGGGGCTTGTTGCGAACCCTTGTCCAGGCAAGTCCACGTGTACTGTCTACCCCTTACTGTAAAAGCAAATTTGTTCTGGGACTCAGGGTGTAACAGAATAGACCAGAACCCAGACCAGAAAACAGTAAATATCTTGTGCTCAGGGGCCACGGCTTACAAAATGATGGAGGCGTCTGCTGCAATGGGATGCAAATTTGGGGGTGACCTTACTTAGTCCTGTATAATCAATGGTGAGCCTCGAGCTCCCATCAGGCTTTATTACTGGCCACATTCGGGAGTTAGTTGTATTTACGGTTTCTTTCAGGATTCCCTGTTTCATTAGTCCTTGCATTATCTTTATAGCTGCTTTTCCTGCTTTGGGTTTTATTGGGTCTTGCCGGTGGGGCTTATGCTCCGGTCCCGGAACCCTTGTTAACTGGACCTGTATCGAGCTTTGTTTCTGACAATGGTCCAGGGATGGAGGCGTAGATGGCTCCTAATTCCCCCTTTTTCAAGGCTCCAGTCCCTACTAGCGACTGTAGCCACTTTAATAGTTTCAAGGTGACTTGTAAGTTTCCTTATCTCAGTCTTCCGACTGTTCTGCCTGGGCCAAATCAATTTCCCTTTTGCACAGTCAATTAAAATGTTATATTCTTTCATGAGATCATTGCCCATTAAGGTGTCCTCGTTATTTTGGCATACCTTAAAATCTCATGAGATATATATTATTTATTTCTACGAGAGTAGTTTCACTTAGGTCAGCTGGTGTTTTATCCTCTCCTATCCCGGCTAAGTGAATCATTTTGTTTGTGTGGGGAAAGGGTAGGTATGTGATGGATACAGCACTTCCTGAGTCCCCTAGTATCTCTCCTTTTACTGCGGGCATGTAAATTCCTTCCTCCCTTACCCTCACGAATGGGGGCAGCTGGTTGTCAGCTCTGCTGACCTCGAGATTCCCGCTGTTCCACGGTGTTCTGGGTGGTGTTTGGAGATGTCCATGCTTTTCCCAGTACGCTGCTTCTGTGTGTCCTTTTGGAGTGGCTGCAGTAATTTACATTGTTCCCTGCTCTAACTCTTGTATTCTATCTTCCAGCTCTTTAACTTGTTCCTGGCCTTTTCTCCACCTTACTAATGGAGGCACTCACTTGTTCAGTTAGGCCTGTTAATTGGTGTACTAACATTACTCCTATCTTTTTAGTTTTATTCCGTTTCTGCTTATCTGTTGTGCTAATGTCTGGGATGGATCCCAACCACTCTTCTTCATTTGCCCTGTCAGCCCTCGTCTGTCTGCTTTCTATTTCTCAACAAGGGAACCTGCAGTGTCCCCTTTAAAACTTTGATCTGCCATTTAACAGATTGTGTACCGCTGGATACTCCCAACAGTAAAGTGTTCCTAATCCACTGGGGACTTCTCTACCCCCTGGCCAGTAATACTGTCCCAGCACCATCTGTATGGCCGTATCAGCCTCCTAGCAAGGTGTGCTCTCTACCAGTGGGACTCGTCTACCCTCCAAGCCACCTCTACTTGACCCAATGCCTCCCAAAAGGCCCAGAAACCTACCTCGAGCCTGGTGTGCTCTCTACCGGTGGGACTCTTCACCCTCCCAGCTGCTGCCACTATTCAAGTTCTGTTGTTCTACCATGGACTGACAGGGTATCACGATTACTCAGTGATAATGCTCCCCACCTTGGTAGTGTGTGCTCCACTCAGGTTTGGCTCTTGGTCAGAGTGATCAGCTCCTCTTTCTCACCACGTTGGAAATTAGAAGTACAGACAGCATCCAATTTTTAACTTAAACTCTAATGGACTCTGCGTTGTACACCCCTAGAGTCCAGTGTTACTTGAGTTTGCCACTTGTACTTCACAGCTCCAGGTACCTTGGCATCTCAATTCCCACTTCAAATCCCATCCTTCACGTGTGGTGTGGGGTTGGGGGAGGGAGGTTCCCATCCCTCTTAACAATCGGTTTAGGGCAGGGCTTTTGAGACAGGCACTACCTTGTCCTCTGACTGTTTCAGCACAAGGACCAGATTCTTACAGCAGTTAATATAGTTAAACACTTATTCTCCATAGACATGCACTTAAAAAATTTTAACTCCGTACTGAAGCAAATGTAGACATTACAATCGGTATACAGTTTAAACTGTGTCCTTGACCCGGTCTGACTCTTCCCATTTGCAGGTACAAATTGGTTCTTCCCCTGATCGTGGCCTCCGAGCAGGGCACCAGTAATAAGAACCCTGCTCACAACGCCAATTGTTGTGGGGAAAATCACCAGTCTCAGAGTCAGAGTTAGGGTTCAATGACAGAATTTATTACATAAGGAAATACCGGCGCTCCGGGAAGAGAAAGACACCAGCACAGATATCAGCTGCAAATCTTCTCTTGATCCAGAGCATATGTCAAGAAATTTTTATACATCTTGTGATACAATAGGTCAGTAATGAGATTATTGTCTTTGTTTATAGTAATCGTTACAGAATCATTGATAGTTCCGATACAGCCTTTGTCAGTCCCAGTGCAGCCTTTGTTAATTTCTGTGCAGTCATTGTCAGTTCCAGTGTAAACAACGTCAATTTCAATACCTGCACAGAAATCCATTGCTGTAGTAATGGGCGCTAAACACTCTTCCTGAGAAAGACAGTTACTGCAGCCCTATTAACATTTCGTGTTGAGTCTGTGTCAAGTTGTTAGCATTTCTATAAGAGGTGCTGGCTGAACCCAGACACTTCGGTGGGCAGTGTTTGTTATTCATATGTATTCTCTCCACCACCCATTTAACCTAACCAAGTGCATTGTGCTGGCATTCTGGTGGCCTCGGGCAGTATCTCTATCTGCTCTGCTGTTTCTCTCCATGTTGTGATCCGGCAGCCATCTTATGTATCAAATTGGCCAACTGATGGCTCAGCGGCCATCTTGTGTATCCGTGTCCCTAGAGTCACCCTGCTCCATGCTATCTCCCTCTTCAACGCCATGGGTTTTGTCCATTTTCTGCCTTCTGACTTGCATGCAAACATAACTGAGGGTGTCCAAAAAATATATTCCATGGGATGGGAAACATCAGTTAAGTGGCATTCATAAAATTGTATATTATCATTGTAATATATAGTCATGTTTTTGCATGGTTATTATTGTGCTGGAACCATGGCACATACAATCATTAGAATAATAGACCACAGAAGAAGGTCATTCAGCCCAGCATGTCATCCAGCCAGCTCCTTTTTTTATTGAGTTATCAAATTAATTCCCATTTCCTGCTCTTTCCCCATTGCCCTCGACATTTTTTTCTTTTCAATCAATCCAATTCTCTTTTAATTGAAGTACAATTGAACCTATTTTCCAATGCCCTTCAAACAATGCAAAAACAATGTTTTATCATGTGCCTCAGGTTCCCATCTAATTAGCTTTAAAGATATGCTTAAGATTTCTTATCCTTCTGCCAATGGAAACATATTTCCCTTTCTTATTCTTTCAGAACCATCTGTGATTTCAGTGTCAAAAAGTGTGGCATTGGAAAAGCACAGCAGGTCAGGCAGCATCTGAGGAGCAAGAGAGTCGACATTTCACGCATAAGCCCGGCATCAGGAATGTGCCCTTCTAGATGAAGGGCTTATGTCTGAAGCATGGACCCTCCTGCTCCTGCCTGATCTGCTGTGCTTTTCCAGCACCACACTTTTTGACTCTGATGCTCCAGCATCTGCAGTCCTCGCTTTCTCCCATTCGTGATTTCAGACAACTCTAACAAATCTCCTTTTAAACTTTTTTTGTGCTAAGGAGAATCGTCCTAACTTCTCCAGCCTCTTCACACCACTTTTGCAAGAGCTATCAGTCATGACTTCAATAACTATGGGCACCATCTTCGTGAAATGCTGAGCAGCGAAACTGAACTAATGCTAGTCAGCTGACACAGTCATGCTGGGCTAATGACCTCCTTCTGTGCTCTATCATTCTAATGAAAGCATGTGCTGTTATCCCAGAACAATAATGACCACCAGCATGGGTTCAATTCCCACATCGGTTGAGGTTACCATGATGGACTCTCCTTCTCATTCTCTCCCCTCACCTGAAGTATGGTGATCTTCAGGTCAAGCCATTAGCAATCATCCCTCTCTAATGAGAGAATGAAGTTATGGTGACTTGACCTTTATCATACTGTACTGTCCATGGTGCTGCCTTTCAGCTGAGAAATTGAATGAAGCCGTACCTTCTTGCTCATGATATTAGTTCATATATGGATAGGAGTTTTATCCCTGGTGTCCAGCCAATATTTACATCATTTACATTAGTTTACATTGTGAAAAAAATAGATTATCTTCTCTTTATGACATTGCCATTTGTGGCAACTCACTGAGTACAAACTGTCTCCCATACTCCCCACAATAGAGTCACAACACTTCAAAAGTGTTTTCATTGGCTGTAAAACTCTTTGGGACATCAGCTGGTCATAAAAACCATTATATTAATGAAAGTCTTTGTTTACTTATCACTCAAACTCTGTTCTGCTGTAAGGTTACTTAATACTGTATCAAAGACAGGTCAGTAGAATTCCCCAGGAGGAGACTGAAAATATCTGTGCTAAATCTCAACACCCAATCCAGTTGTTACTGTACATTAAATTCCAGCCCCAAAGCTCTTTTTTAAAATTCATTGAAACTATTGTTTTAACTTTTCTTTAATTAGGTGACTTGATCTTGAAGTATTGGCTCCGGTACATGTTTCCAAAATGTGATTTAGGTGAATCTGTTTGTGACAGTCTTTGTGTCAATGTCTAGTATTTTGCATTTATTGACATTATCGCATGATGGCTCAATGGTTAGCATTACTGCCTCACAGTACCAGGGTTCCAGGTTTGATTCCAGCCTCGGGCAACTGTCTGTGTGGAGTTTGCACATTCTCCCCGTGTCTGCGTGAGTTTTCTCGGGGTGCTCCGGTTTCCTCCCATAGTCCAAAGATGTGCAGGTCAGGTGAATTGGCCATGCTAAATTGCCCATCGTGTTAGATGTATTAGTCAGAGAAAAATGGGTCTGGATGGGTTACGCTTCGGAGGGTTGGTGTGGACTTGTTGGGCTGAAGGGCCTGTTTCCACACTGTAAGGAATCTAATTTAATCATTTCCTGAAAATGTGATGGGCTTTGATGAATAAAAACCTAGCTGTTGGCTCAAAATGGGATAATTTATTTCCACAAAGAGGTCTATTGACAGAGTTCCCCTGCACTTTTTTAATATAGTTGGGGATAGGGATGTGAGCGCTGTGCAATTGCATATGTTGGACTATCACTTTAAATATCCAATCATCTGACATAATGATGATGTTTTGGAAGTCAACAGCTCAGCTGAACCTTGCTGACTGCAAAGTGAATACATTAATAACGTTCCTGCTGTTGTTTAACACTTTGGACTCCTGGCCCTTCTTGAAATGTAAGAGTGCGGTTTCGCCTTCACCATCACCTGTAGCATGATTCAGGTTTTAAGTCTTTGTACTAGCAATGTCTGCAGGTGAGTTGTCCCCATAGAGATACAATTAAAGATATAATTGTGAGTTATATGTTTCAGAATATGAATTATAATGTACTTCTTGCATAGCTTTGTCGAGGTAGTGCAATGAAATGTTCCTTTAGATGTCCAAATGAGTTTGGTGGCCATTTTAAACAGTCCCTGTTCATTTTTAAATTTAACTGGATTCTCTCTGCTCGAATTCAATGGCTTTTAATTTAGCTGAGTTTTTCAAGACTAATAATCCATATTTTATATAATTAATGCATGGCCCACTTCCAATTTTAATGGAGTTGGGATAATAAGCAGGTACTGGATCAGTGGTGCCGGAAGAGCACAGGAGTTCAGGCAGCATGGGCTTTTTGCCCGAAACGTCGATTTCGCTGCTCGTTGGATGCTGCCTGAACTGCTGTGCTCTTCCAGCACCAATGACCAGAATCTGGTTTCCAGCATCTGCAGTCATTGTTTTTACCATCATAATAAGCAGGTAGACAATCTGCTAGCAGGGAGTGAAGAGTCATTGAAACCTTTTAAGGATGCTGTATTCCTTGATTTTAAACTGATGGCTGTCAGAATTGCCAGGTCCTGGGGAAGCCATCAGGTATAAGGAGATGGAGGAGATGAATAGGGCATTGGTTGTTTGTACTGCTGCCTCACAGCGCCAGGGACCCAGGTTTGATTCCAGCCTTGGGTAACTATCTGTATGAGTAAAAAATGAGGTCTGCAGATGCTGGAGATCACAGCTGCAAATGTGTTGCTGGTCAAAGCACAGCAGGTTAGGCAGCATCTCAGGAATAGAGAATTCGACGTTTCGAGCATAAGCCCTTCATCAGGAATAAGAGAGAGAGAGCCAAGCCGGCTGAGATAAAAGGTAGGGAGGAGGGACTAGGGGGAGGGGCGATGGAGGTGGGATAGGTGGAAGGAGGTCAAGGTGAGGGTGATAGGCCGGAGTGGGGTGGGGGCGGAGAGGTCAGGAAGAGGATTGCAGGTTAGGAGGGCGGTGCTGAGTTGAGGGAACCGACTGAGACAAGGTGCGGGGAGGGGAAATGAGGAAGCTGGAGAAATCTGAATTCATACCTTGTGGTTGGAGGGTTCCCAGGCGGAAGATGAGGCGCTCCTCCTCCAGCCGTCGTGTAGTTGTGTTCTGCCGGTGGAGGAGTCCAAGGACCTGCATGTCCTCGGTGGACTTCCTGACCTCTCCGCCCCCACCCCACTCCGGCCTATCACCCTCACCTTGACCTCCTTCCACCTATCCCACCTCCATCGCCCCTCCCCCTAGTCCCTCCTCCCTACCTTTTATCTCAGCCGGCTTGGCTCTCTCTCTCTTATTCCTGATGAAGGGCTTATGCTCGAAACGTCGAATTCTCTATTCCTGAGATGCTGCCTAACCTGCTGTGCTTTGACCAGCAACACATTTGCAGCTAACTATCTGTATGAAGTTGGCACATTCTCCCCCTGTCTGTGTGAGTTTCTGTTGAGTGCAGGTTAGGTGGATTGGCTATGCTAAACTGTCCATACAGGGATGTGCAGGTTTAGCATAGTAAAATGTGGGATTAGGGTGGCAGTGCTTGATCTAAGTCAGATACTCTTTGGAGGTTTGGGTGTAGATTCAATGTTTGAATGGCCTCTTTCTGCATTGTCTATATTTCTCTCCTAGGAGGAGGAGTAGTGTTCCCTCCAGGCTTGAAGACCACCTAAGAAACTTCTTTACCATGACCTGATTGCTTCATCCCTTATCCTCACAATCTGTTCCGACCACCATATGTTTTCCCTAGACAACAATCAGTTTTTAACCCACCTCCTTCTTCACCCCGATAAAGATGTGCTCCCCACTCGAATCAAAACCCCCAACCAATATCTTTCAACCTTGCAAACAGAATTGCTAGTGACCTTTCCCATCCTGTCATTCGACTCCTGACTGCAATCTCTTCCTTGCCGCTGCTCTGCTGTCTTCTGCTACTGGTTTGAGTTACAAGGATAGGTTAGGACTTTTTTCCCCTGGACCATAGTGGGCTGAGATGTGACATTACAGGGGTTTATAAAAATCATGAGGGGCATAAATAAAGTGAAAAGTCAAAGACTTTTTCCCAGGCCAGAGGAGTCCAAAACTAGAGGGCATAAGTTTAAGGTGAGAGGGGAAAGATTTAAAAGGGACCTGACAGACAGCTTTTTCACACAGAGGGTGGTGGGTATATGGAAAAAGTTGTCAGAGGAGGTGGTGAAGACGGGCACAATTACAGCATTTCAAAGACATTTGAACAGGTACATGAATAGGAAAGGTTTAGATGTACAGTATATGGGCCAAATGCAGGCCAATGGGACAAGTTCAGTTAAGGAAACATGGTCAGCATGAATAATTTGGGTCAAAGGGTCTGTTTCTATGCTGGATGACACTACACGCTCCCATTGTTAGGCAGTTACCTTAACAATCAGACTGGCTAGACAGTGGGAAACCTGCAGAAAATATTTAAATCAAGTCCTGCATGTTAAAGCTGCAGAACACTAAAGAAGCTTGTATTTTAAGGTTTCTCATCCAATGACCCACATATTGCAGTATTTCATGCTGAACAGGATAGCAGTATAAGATTGAGTAGACTGAGCAATCTGAGTCCAAATACAAAGGTGCTCTGGGAATACAATCACTTTGAGTTTAGTTTTGATAAAGGATTGTTGCCCAAAATACCATAGATTCATAGATTCCTACAGTGTAGAAAGGGCCCTTTGGCCCATCAAGTCTGCACCAACATAACTACCATGAAACGTGTGTGAATCCCAAATTGCTGCATTAGTCCCATTTCCGTGAATGTTATGATATTTGAAATCCTTATCCAAGTATTTTTTAAAGGTTGGAAGGTTTCCAGCCTCCACTACCTTCCCCGGCAGTGATTCCCACCACCGGCTGAATGAAAACATTTTTTTCTCATATCCCCTCAGAATCTCATGACCCTTACCCTAAATCATGCCTTCTCATGATTACCCCTCAACCAAGGGGAACAGGTGCTCTGTATTCATTCAGTCCATACCCCTCATAATCTTAAACACCTCAGTCATGACCCCACCCCCACCTCCGTCTTCTGTGCTCTAAAGAAAATAATCCATGTCTACCTAGTCTCTCCTTTGAGCTCAATTTCTCCATCCCAGGCAACATTCTAGTGAAACTCCTGTGTTTAACACTCCAGTTGTAGCCGGACCAATGCTCTGTACATCTCCAACATTATTTACTTGCTCTTATACTCTCATAACCCATGCTTTATTTTTACTGAAACTGACTGACTGCTTGTGTATTTCCAGGTTTCCTGTGGTATTTGAAACTTCTGGCTTGTGTAATGTTGTCCTTATTATTTATAACTAATTTTGCCTGTTTTTCCTAGGGAAAACTATTGAGGCAGCAGAAGTGGAATTATTTCAAAAGCAAATGGAACCTTCTGGAGACAGCCATTATAATGATCAGTTGGAGCACGCTTTCTGTATTTATAAAGAGAACCATTTTGGGAAATCGGGACATTGAGCACTATCACAATCACAAAAAAGAGTACGCCATAATTTTGTATCTATATAAAAGCAAAACATTTTCATTATTATACATTCTGGACACATGATTTTCTCGTAGCAACTGTTGATTATTTCTCTATGAACCTGTACACCGTTAGAAATGATAATGGCTTGTGAACATTGCCACTTCACTCTACTGGATGGATTGATGTTAGATGGGCGGACGGACAGTAACTCTTACTGATTAAAAATCAGTCTACCTCAGCCTTGAATGTGCTAAGGACCCAGCCTCAACAACCTTCTGTGGTAAAGAACTCCACAGTTTCACTACCCTCTGGGAGAACAAATGCCTCTTCATGTTTGTCTTAAATGTGTAACCCCTTATTCTGAGATTATGCCCTCTGGTCCAAGATTCTTCCACTGGGTGAAACAACCTTAACATATTAAGGGGGCGTATGTCTTGCTGTATGCAGTGTGCTATGTCAATCTTATGCCCTCACCATATACCAGCAGCTTACATAGCAAAAATGCTGCATGTGCTAGCTATTGCTCAGTCTTAGGGAGGCTAGTCTTCACAGAGGTTCATGGAAGTATCAATCTGCCCTGGGGATCCTGGCACAGTCAGTCAAGAGCAGCCTTCTATACCAGTCCAAGAGATTGACTACAGTCAGGCATCTGGTCAGGGGGGTTCATACTTCTGCAGTAGGTTATGGTAAGTCCTGGGTTCTGCAATAACCAATCAAAAGGAGTTGGGCACAGTCCAGGCAATGTACAGTAAATATACCTGAGGGATCCCTAATCCCTGGCCATCCTAATGTATTGCCCCTCTACTTCAGTGTCACTCTCACAGATATTGCTGACCAACTCATTCACACCAACTTCGCTGGATGCACCATGGCTTTTTAAAGATGTCATGGCCACATGAGACACCAGTCTTTAGATGGACATCCATTGATGGGAAGTTGTTCTGGGAACACAGTAAGGTGGGGCCAGAACCAGCCAAGACAGACTTCATAGGGATGTGGTTGGTAGTTAATGAGTCAACTTTGGTAAGGTGCTGCAAGAAAATTCACTAGGCCTCATGGTGGCAATCAGTCCAAAAATCCTGACTCAATTCAGTCTGAGCCAGAAAAATGCACGAATCAGTGTTTCACCTCTCCCTCCACAGACGCTGCCAGACTTGCTAAGTATCTCAAGCACAATTTATTTTATTTTTTTTTTATTTTGCCAGTGTTCCTAAAAATGGTCATTGATTTCTTCCAATCTTTCCTAAGTGAGGATAAGGGAAAAGAAATAAAGGCCATGAAATAGAAATTTTGCATCCTTACCACAAAGGAAATCATTCTCTAACCACCAAGAGAAACTATCTGTTTGCATATCCATTACTGAAATAATGAAAGGTGCCTAAAAGACATTTGTACTGACAGATATTGTTATTGAGGAGATATTTAATTTGCATTTTGCTATGTTTCTTACAGGTTTGTAAGTTTCTACGAGACTGCAATTGCAGATGCAATCATGGGTTACCTGATTGCCTTCCTGGTTCTCCTAGCAACCATCAAACTTTGGCATCTGCTGCGCATCAATCCCAAGCTCAACATGATCACCTCGACTTTAAGAAGAGCATGGGGTGACATCTCAGGCTTTCTGACAGTCATTTTGATCATGTTTCTTGCCTATTCTATTGCAGTATGTAATTACTTTATTTTATATCATATATTCCCATTCATTTTTAAATTGAAGTTTAACAAGTACAGTAAAAAGTGAGGTCTGCAGATGCTGGAGATCAGAGCTGAAAATGTGTTGCTGGTTAAAGCACAGCAGGTCAGGCAGCATCCAAGGAACAGGAAATTCGACGTTTCGGGCCAGAATGAGAGTCAGTCCTGATGAAGGGCTCTGGCCCGAAACGTCGAATTTCCTGTTCCTTGGATGCTGCCTGACCTGCTGTGCTTTAACCAGCAACACATTTTCAGCTAACAAGTACAATGTTTCCCTCAGCTTATTCTTTAAATGTATGCATTTACAACCCAAGACTAACTGAATTATGTGATATATGCAGAATTTTTCTGCTAATTTAGCTTATTACAAGCATTTATAATTCTTTGATTATTTCTTTTCATAATCTATTTTAACTTTAATTTGTATTAATTTCAAATTATATCCTCTGGGTTGTGTTTCTTGAGACTCTTGATTGGAACACCTTCCATCCTCCAGAAATGTTAGCTCATTCAGAACTCTGCTGCTCATTTCTCATTGTGCATCAAAAGGAATTCAGCAGAAAATTCCTTACTGAGAGAATGGTGAGGGTGTGGTCCTAATGGAGGAGCTGAGGTGAATGGTGTGAAGGAGAATCAAGCTAAGTTTATGAGAGAGTGAGAAATCAAAGGAAATTCTGATCAAGTTAGATGAAGGGGTTTGGCAGCCTGAAAAAAGTATTGGGTGAATCACGAATGTTATAGTCAAGTTAGGCTGAGGGTCTAATTCTATGTAAACCCTGTTCATCCATTATTCTTCAACTCATTGATTGGCATTGCCTAAATATAGATTCTGAGAAACTCTACATTTGTGGGCACATATGATGAAACATTCATGATTTCAATCAGGTTAAGAATGCTAAAGATGAAAGATTGAGCAGATTAGCAACTTGAAGCAACATCATGAAGGAAGGTGAGCCAATTGAGTGGGCAGTTGGAATTTCTAAGTGTTATGTAACTGATTTCAGAGAGAGTTTTTCCAGGAGTAGAGACACAAGAAAATGGGACTGGTAAGGTGATCAGCGAGGTAGGATAACCATAGAAGGAAGTCTCTATATGGGATAGTCATGGCTGGAGCAAAGAGGCCATATGTGATGGTGAGATCAGGGGGCTGTGGGGTGCAGGGACAATAGGGGACTGGGGGAGAGTTGTCAACTGTGATTACAGGAAGGATACATTTAGAGAGGAAAAGAGGCAACATGAACCCAGAGAGGAAGAAATGTTGATAACTCTGAAGGTGCGATTGGTAAAATGTTCATTTATATATTAGCCATCTATTTGCATAAATTTACGATGCAAAAGGATCTTGTTTTAAGTAATATAATTTTAATAATATTTTTCATGTGTTTAATAGACTTATTCCAGTGTCCTGTTAATGATGTGAGAACAGACTTAGTTTTCAGGATCCCTTGGACTTTCAAATTTGATCATTTTCAGTTATGTAACACCAATAATTAGATGAGATTCCCTATAGTGTGGAAACAGGCCATTTGGCCCAACAAGACCACATCAACACTCCAAAGAGTAACACACCCATCCCCATAATACTATGGGTAACTTAGCATGGCCAATGCAAATCTTTAGGTTGTGAGAGGAAACTGGAGCACCTGGAGGAAACCCACGTAGACACAGAGAAGATGTGCAAACACCACACAGTCGCCTGAGGCTGGAATTGAATCTGGGTCCCTGGTGCTGTGAGGCAGCAGTGCTAACCACTGAACCACCGTGCCATGTTAATTCAACGGTATCTCTTTTCTACAGACAAATATAATGTTTGGTTGGAGCATGTCCTCTTACAAGACTATATTTGATGCTGCAGAAACAATGGTCAGTCTTCAATTGGGGATCTTCAACTATGAAGAGGTAAGGAAAGCAGAAGCTCATTATAGTAATATCTCTAATAAGAACAATAGCTAGAATATTATCTAATCTGTAGCTGATTCATTTAAATTTGTTCCAACAGGATTCACAGTTTATTACTATCTCACTAGAGATGTTGCTCGTATAGGTTTTTGTACACTATTTTTTATTTATTCATGTCATGTTGCCATCACTGACTAGGCCAACATTTATTGGCCATCCAAATTTGCGATGGAGAAAGTGGCAGTGAGCAGCCTTCTGACTGTTACAGTTGTAGAGTCATAGAGATGTACAGCACGAAACAGACCCTTCAGTCCACGCTGACCAGGTATCCCAACCCAATCTAGTCCCACCTGCCAGCACCCGGCCCATATCCCTCCAAATCCGTTCTATTCACATACCCATCCAGATGCCTTTTAAATGTTGTAATTGTATCAGCCTCCACCACTTCCTCTGGTAGCTCATTCCATACACGTATCACCCTCTGAGTGAAAAAGTTGCCCCTTAGGTTTCTTTTATATTTTTCCCCTCTCACCCTCAACCTATACCCTCTAGTTCTGGACTCCCCCACCCCAGGGAAAAGGCTTTGTCTATTTATCTTATCTATGCCATTGGGATGTAGAAAGGGAGTTCCAAAATTTTGATCCTGTAACACTAAAGGAATAGCAATATCGTTCCAAGTTTGAATTGTGTGAATCTTGGAAGATAACTTGAAAAAGATGATGTTCTCATGCATCTGTTACCTTTGTCCTTCTAGGTGGTAGTAGTTGTGGGGTTGGAAGGTGCTGTTGGAGAGTCACATGTAGATTGTGCACCTTGTCAATTGAACATACTGCTGCCACCATACATTGTGGTGGACGGAGTAAATATTGAAAGTGTTAGGTCGGTGCTTTGTCCTGCATGTCTTTCAGTTTGTTGAATTTTGTTAGAGTAGTACTTTTTCTGATGATTGAGAGTGGACTGATGATGCAATAATTGGCCAGATTAGATTTGCTCTGTTTCTTGTGGCAGGATACACTTAGAGCAATGCTTCATATTGCTTAATAGATGCCAGTATTCTAGCTATTTGAACAGTTTGGTCAGTAGTGTAGCTAGTTCTGGAGAACACATCTGTAGAGCTATTGCTGTAATGTTGTAGGGGCTCACAGCCTTTAAGTTGTTTCTTGATATCATATGGAATCATTCAAATTGGCTGAAGAACTGCATTTATAATACTGGGGACCTCAGGAGAAGCCCTGATATGCAAAAGCACTTCTGGTTTTAAGGAAAATCTTCATGGTTTTATCCCAGCTCATGTGACAGCATGCATTTCTATTGAGAAATCTGGATCTTCACCAACTGGCGATGGTAAGTAAGGCCATTCCTCATGTTGTAACATCATGTTACACCATGATAACACTAAGTGATTAGTTTTTAGGGGTGGGGTTTTGGATTCTGATACCTCTGGGATATGCTCTGATTCTCAACAGGTTGGAGAGGGGAATTGACAGGGAACCAACTCACATTTAGTAATGAGTCCATAAACTCCGAGAGGAGCTCGTTAATGGGCTGGGCAAGGTGAGAGGGCAATTTTCAATTGTAAACTTGGCAAACTCCAAGTCTGTTACAAGATTTGCATGGCTGTTGAGTTCAACATGAGGACATGGCTTTTTTTATGCACAAAGAGGTAACTGGAACCCGCAGTATCTTGCACATTGCCTCTCATTTGACCAGATGGATACTTCCGTAAAGTTTGATGTTACTGGCATTCAGAGGGCCCATCATGGCTGTAACTTCCCTTTGCTGTTTGTGTTGTGCAGACAGTTCCTATCTTCTTGTTACACTTTTTGCAGTAAAAATTGGGAACCACTTCTGTCTTGCCTGAATAGGAGATGAATATTGGTTAATATCAACAAATCTATAGCATACAACTGGAACCTGGAAATTATCCAGGTGTCTGGAACCTCACCATGTTTTGAAAATCTGGCCCTAAATCCTAAATGTACAAGGTGTGTGTCAACCGCATTTCAGGACCCACATCTACCATGTGCAAATAACAAAATCTACAGTAGTACATTGAGGTACTCTAATTGTAAATTGTACTGATGATGATTACACAACTCTGTGCATGCACATTCATCTCTTTTGGTAGTACATTTTTGAATGAGAGTTTACTGTGATCATCTAGCCTCTTGAAAGAGTTTAAAAATACATTTTGCTTCAGTATAAGAATTGACAATAATTCTGCTGAAAACTTTTTAAATCTGACTCCACATTATGCTTTCTGGCATTTTAAAGTCTTTGTTTAACACCATATGTCATCTAATGCAAAGTTCAACTAATCGGAATGCTCTCCCAAAAGGGGTCATGATGTGGAGATGCTGGTGTTGGACTGACTATCACCTGATGAAGGAGTGTCGCTCCGAAAGCTAGTGTGCTTCCAATTAAACCTGTTGGACTATAACCTGGTGCTGTGTGATTTTTAACTTTGTACTCCCAAAAGGGGTTATTGTTGCTTTGTAATTCAGAGTTGATATATAGCTGAAGAGTTAAATTATCACAGTTTTATTGCTAAAAAGTGAAAATTGCAATTCAAATGTGACAAGTATTGCTGCACCTTTCAACTTCCACCTTTATAGTTCTAATAATATTCAAACAACTTAAGAAAACAGTTAACTGTCACCATTTTACACTTGGGTGATAAATATCCTTATGTACTACAGTTATAGTTGCTCTCACTTCAACACAATAACCTTTTACATTAAAAACCAGAAGAACTGTGGATGCTGGAAATCAGGAAAAAAAGGTCAAAAACAGAAATTGCTGGCAAAACTCAGCAGGTCAGGCAGCACCCGTGGAGAGAAATCTGAGTCCAGTGACCCTTCTTCAGAACCTTTCACATCAGTTTGGCTCTGGATTCATATCTTCAAGTTATTCTGTTGAGTGCCCACTAATATTATCAACAGTTATCTCCAGGTTACAAATGATTTGACAGTTAAACTGAAAATAAGAGTGCTGTTTGTGAGATTCTGTTTTGTCCAATTGGACCCTCAGACATAATCAGTATTTGTTGGAAGACCTGAATCTTGACCATTTCACAAATAGTTGTTTTGACATGTAAGCTTAATATATTTATGAAAGACTTTTATTTAGGATTCAACATATCTTTACCTTCACCTGAACAGGTATTGGACTACAACCCAATCCTGGGTTCATTTCTGATTGGATCTTGCATCATCTTTATGACATTTGTTGTCCTGAATCTCTTCATTTCTGTTATACTCGTGGCTTTTAGTGAGGAGCAGAAGAATTACAAGGTTTGCAATGCTTTAGCTTAATTCATTCACCTCTATTCTTCAATTATACAAAGATATGGTGTTATTTTAAGATATAAAAATATAATCTCAATTATCCAATAAATTGTTTTTTTACTCTTTCTTTATAGTTCTTTATTTGGCTAAATTGCCATCGGTTGATTAAGTTCCAGTCAGGATTTGTTTTGCTCATTTTTCCTCCTTTCTTAAGGACTCAGCTTCAGTAATGCTCTGATTGTACACTGCACTTCACACAAATGTTTATACAGGTAGTGATAAGCTGGTCAGTTATTCGTGAACAATATTAAAGACACGCCTGATATCCCACTTAACTTGGAAGATGCAACGTGCACCAATCTAAATAACCAGACCTCTACCCGATGGCACCAACCCCCAACCCGAACTTCAGCAAGTTTTTATGCCAAAATCTAATTACATTTAGCCACTAAGTTCAATCTTGGCAGAATATTTGCTTGGGAAGCATTTAAGATTTGTGTACCCAAGCAGGAGGATTATTGAGAACAGAGCTTTCCATACAATCAACCTATATTTCAACAGGAGAACTTAGCAATTTAACAAGCAGCAAGATGTATGAAATTAATGGGCAAGACAAAAGCAGTTAGTCGAGTAAAACAGCCCCACCTTAAATAGCATCAGGAAGTGGAGAAGTTGACTTAAGAAGGATGATACCTGAAAGATCAACTTTTCCACCTCCTGATACTGCCTGGCTTTCTGTGTTCTCCCAACCTCCTCCTTGGATTCCAGCGTCTGCAGTTTTTTTGTCTCTCATGCCACACCTTAATAAGCCGTGACTAAACATGAGAGGCCATCAGTATAAGATATTCACCAATAATTCCAGTCAGGAAATTTAGAAGTAACATCTTGAACTAAGCATTGGTGAGAATATTAAACTTGCTTCCACATGGAATGCTTGAAGAAAATAGTGTGGATGCATTTACAGTATTAAAAACTAGACAAGTAAACCATAACTGCAGTTTAATCAACCTACTGCAATTCAACTAAGAAAAATTGAGGGAAAGGGAAGCAGACGGTTATTTTGGTAGATCTGGATGACAGAAGATGGGAAAAGGTTTGAGTATTTTATAAATACCAACATGGACCTGCTGAATTGAATGTCCTGTCTCTGGGCCTTTTATCCAACATAATTCAATTTTTCAAAAGAATGGGTGTTTTTTGGAAAATGTTTGAGAATAGCAAGGAACATTTTTTTCTCTTTTTGTTTTCAGGCTTCTGAAGAAGAAGAAATAGTTGACCTAATGCTGACAAAATTGTGCAGCTTCTTAGGGATGAAAAATAAGAAGGGTTCTGGTCAGTCAGGAGATTGACCAAATAAAATGTCATGATCAGCTCCAAGCAACTAATAGCAGTGGGCATTTTACAGCGTGCAATTTATTTGTTGAATTAGTTAGTAGATCAGTTTAGATATATTGATAAATATAAATGTAACATGATGTTAACAATTAACATTAAACTGGCTCTTCTGCATGTTTGTTTTATTGTAGTGCATCAATGTGCCTAAATAAAGGATAACGAAAAGCATTCAATCATCTAGTCGACTTTCATGTTTCTATTTTCAGTGTCATATTTATTGTAACATGGTAACACAACTCAGTTCCAGGAATTAGGCAGAGGTAAAGTTGGATTAAAATCCTTTTTGCAGTGGTGTTCAAATCCACTCCAGAATCTTCACTGGATCTCAAACTAAATCTTAACGCATTTAGTACACAAAATAGTCCATTAATTAATCTCACTGATTCCATAAAGATGATGCCATGGAAAAATGTGCTTAATTATTTATATGCTGCTTTTCACAGTCTTAGGTCTCAAGATAATCTAACCTAGGAATTCTTCCCTCCATCATAAGATCAGAGGTGAGACTACTCACTGATGATTGAATAATATTCAGCACCATTTGAACTCTTCAGATACTATAGCAGGCTGTATTCAAATCCAGCAAGACCTGGACAAAATCGAGGCTTGAGATCAGAAGTGGGAAATGACATTTATCAGAGGACAAGTGAATCTAACAATCTTTTTGACAACCAATGGAAGTAGCATTACCATCAATCCCTGACTAGCAACTACTTGGGGCTGCCATTGATCTAAAGCTGATTTGGACTCATTGCATAAGTACTGGGGCTGCAAGAGCAGGTCAGCAGCTGGGAATTCTGAGGCGAGTAACATACCTCATGACTTCTCAAAGCCTTTCCACTTTCTCCAAGTTCTAAATCAGGAATATAATAGAATGCTCCACTTTTGCCTGGATGACTGTACTTCCAGTGCTCAAAGAACTCAATATCATCGATGCCAAAGCAACCAGCTTGACTAGAATGCCATTTACCAGCTTAAATGTTCACTCCCTCTATAACCAATGCATACTATCTATAACACGCCACTGCAGCAACTCACTAATGTTCCATCAATAGTACCTTTTGAATTCACAATGTCTACCACCCAGAAGGACAAGAGCAGTAGATCTTGAGAATGCCACCACTACTGAAATTGGTTTGCCCTGTAAATACTCTGGCTATAAGGGCAGCCGGTAAATGAAAACACCAGCAAGTTCCCCTCCAAGCTAAACACTATCTTGATTTGGAAATGTCATTTGGCAGAATGCCTCATCGCCAGAACTTTCCAACAAGCACCAAGACATGGCTTGGCTGGTGGTGAGAAGGGGTCTGCCTGTGAGATCCTTTATGCACGTCCAGACTCTCTGCCGCACCGCACGCTGCCCTCGAAGTGGCTGCGGAGGGGAGGAGACTGTCACACATCTCCTTCTGGAATGTGCC
This sequence comes from Hemiscyllium ocellatum, assembly GCF_020745735.1. NCBI lineage: Eukaryota > Metazoa > Chordata > Chondrichthyes > Orectolobiformes > Hemiscylliidae > Hemiscyllium > Hemiscyllium ocellatum. The sequence goes on along the minus strand of NC_083417.1, from coordinate 23,947,632 downwards.
TATGCAAAGAAGGTCTACAGACGAACGCAGTGGTGTTTGTCAAGGTTCGTTCCGAACAGCTCCGTGACGCGAGACGCCGTGCTCAACGGTCTGTTCCCCGGGACGCACACAGAGACGAACATCAACTGTGCCTGGCAGATCATCAATTCGGTCAAAGACGCTCTTTGGTCTGTCCGAAACCTGTTGATCTTCCGCTGAAAGAGGTGACCACGACTGAGTGTCGCGGACTTGCACATTCCAAGGTCGAGGACTATGTGTTGAGGGACGTGCTGAAGCTTGGGGAAGCTGCTGCCAAGGTGCCGTGGAGAAAGACCACCATGTAACATCTGCCTGCCAAAGAACAGGGGGCCCACACAGTAAGTAGGTTCTGCTGACCCCCCAGCTAAATACAGGGAAAGTAAATGTATAGACCTGTACATACGAATGATTACTGTCTTTCTTTGAATAGAAGAATCTCAACAAAAATAAATCGAAAAAGACAGTTTAACTCTCCTTCAGTCTTGCATTAAAGCGGTAGGCTTGATTTTTTTTGTTTAGTGTCTGAGTCGAACTTTCAATCTCTGTATGCAAAGAAATGGAATGTTTACATATGTATGGCATGACCAATTGTACAGATCATAAAAATATTTTATGAATAAAGAATATTTTTGAAATAAAACAAAAAGATTTGGAAATGTGTTGCTGCTGTTCACTGTTGCAGGAGCAAAATCTTGGGAGTTGCCTCCTAACAGCATTGTAGGATTACCCATAGGACATGGACTGCAGTAGTTCAAGAGGAGAATAAATGTAGGCCTACACAGTGATGACATATCCCAGCATACAGCAGTCAGGCCCTTCGACTCTTGATGTTGTGCTGAGCTTTTAATCTACTCTAAGATCATACTAACCTGTATACCTACATTTTACTATCATCCATGTGCCCATTCAAGAATTGCTTAAATGTCCCTAATGTATCTGACTCTACTAGCAATGCTGGCAGTGCATTCCACACACCCACCACTGTGTAAAGAACCAACCTCTGACATATCCCCTGAACCTTCCTCCAATCCACCTTAAAATTATGCCCCCTTGTGGTAACCATTTCTGCCCTGGGAAAAAGTCTCTGACTATTCATTCTACCGATGCCTCTCATCATCCTGTTCATCTCTATTAGGTCACCTGTCACTCTTTTTCACTCCAATGAGAAAAGCTTTAGCTCCCTCAATTTCTCTTCATAAGACATGCCGTCTAATCCAGGCAGCATCCTGGTAAATCTCTGCTGCACCCTCCCAAAAACTTCCACGTCCTTCCTATCATGAAGCGACCAGAACTGAAAACAATATTCCAAGTGTGGTCTAACCGGTGCTCTATTGAGCATAACTGCAGCTCTTAAACTCCTGCTAATGAAAGCCAACACACCATATACCTTCTTAACAACCCTACCAGCTTGTGTGGTAATTTTGAGGGATCTATGCATGTGGACCCTAAGATCCCTCTGCTCCTCCTCAGTGCCAAGAATCCTGCCTTTAACCCTGTAATCTGCATTCAAATTCGACCTTCCAAAATGAATCACTTCACACATTTCCAGGTTGAACTCCATCTGCCACTTCTCAGCCCAGTTCTGCATCCTGTCAACATTCTGTTGCAACATACAACAGCCCTCCACACTATCCATCACTCCACCAACCTTTCTGTCATTGGCAAACCGCCCTTCCACTTCCTCATCCAAGTCATTTATTAAAAAAAGTCACAAAGAGCAGAGGTCCCAGAACAGATCCCTACGGAACACCGCTAGTCACTGAGCTCCAGGCTGAATACTTTCCATCTACTCCCACCCTCTGTCTTCTATGGGTCAGCCAATTCTGTATCCAGCTACATTTCCCTACGTCCCAAGAAGATTTTTAAAAAAAAAATCCCAAAGCACAACAAAGTCAGTTAAGTGCTTTTCGAGTGTAAGTATCATTTAAATATACAGAAAATGGTAGTGAACCTGTGAATAATGACCATATAATCTGCGTTAGGTACTGGTTGGTGGGATAATATCTAGTTTTTTTATTACAAGTATATGATCTTTTATGTCAAGCTGAAGAAAAGCAAGACTGCTGTGAAGGGCACTGCTTGTCACTGGCCACTTGGGTGTTTCCTTTCCTCCTGCTGGTGGAATTTAAATAAAGATTTAAAGACTTGTTGTTTTTCACTGTGTACGATATCTGCACACACACAAAAAGAGAAAAAGAGAAATAACCAGGAGATCCCCCTCCAACTCCTCTTCTTCGTGCAGTGCTGTCTCATTTTTGTCTGAAGTGTCTGCAGTAGAATTTGAACACTCAGTTGAAATGTTAACACTGAGTGAGCACTGGCATCCTAAATGGCAATATAACAACTGCTGGTGTTGAGTTTGGGCTCTAGTCATGAGATTTAATCAACATTTATCAATGTGAAGTTTTTCATTTACAGCAAGTTCACTGCTGAGAACATGAGTTGACAGGGTACCGTAGTTTCTCCTTCAAATTTGAGACAAAAATTTCAAAATTCCAAAAATGTTTTCATTTGTTTGAAATAAAATGTAAAATGCTTTGAAATGTGATTTTAGATTCAGTAATTTTGATGCTGGGTTGTTATGGAGACAAAAAGCATCTTTCACATTTAAAAAACTGCCTTGCCTCTCTATCTGGTATCATTGAGACCTTCCCAATAGACACAGATTTGTTCAATAACTGTGAGGTTCGAGCCTTTCCATTCAAAGTAAGCTCTTTTCTATTATTCCTTGCAAGTATATCAATAACTGCTCCCTATTCGAGCAATCCCTCTTGCTAGCCTGAGAGTGCTCTCTCCAGCACTGATCAAGTTTAACCACTGACAATGGTGTCTCACTTACTTATGGCAATACATCCCTCTCAGGTGCCCACCTGATGCTAATTCCCCAGCTTCTGCCAAAACTCCAACACCTTTAAGGATGTGGCCATCCTTCTGAACCTCAGAAATGCACTGTTTCAGCTATCGCTGAGTGTCCCAGAACATCACACCCCGCTGCCTCAGCCCCCTCAGATATTCGTTCAGTTCATACCCCAGGCTAACCTGTTTAACTTCTACTTTCCTACTTCCCAAACATCCTAAACCTTATTCCACTTTCCCTCACAGTTGCACACGATTGTACATTCTCAGTGATTAAAATGATCAATTAAGTTCATTGGCCCTTTTGATTTGTCTGGTGTTAGAATTATAAATATTATCTCGGACCCAGAGGACAACTCCACTGTCTTTCTTTGAATAGAAGAATCTCAACGAAAATAAATCGAAAAAGACAGTTTAACTCTCCTTCAGTCTTGCATTAAAGCGGTAGGCTTGATTTTTTTTTGTTTAGTGTCTGAGTCGAACTTTCAATTCATTTCTAATGTTGTGGGCTGACAGCCTATTACTGAGTCCCAATACAGGGGTGTCCCAATGTGGAATACCTTTACATCCACCTAACTAGGGAACCCAGCTACACTACCAGAGAGGGAGGAGCAAATTACTGCAAATGCTGGAATCTCTCCTGAAAACAAAAAAAAACTGGAGATAATAACAGGGCAGGCAGCATCCGTGGAGACACAGTGACCTAACGTTTCGATTACAGATGATTCTTCATCTAGACTCGAAACGTTAGATTGCTCTCTATTCATTGATGCTGCCTGACCTGTTTTTATCTCCAGTACTTTTTGCTTTCACAACCAGAGAGCCCGGGCGCTGCCGCTTCCCCAGAGTGACAGCTTCGTCCGGGCTCCGTTCCATTCTCTTCCTGAGTGACAGCTCCGTCCGGGCTCCGTTCCATTCTCTTCCTGACTGAGTGACAGCTCCGTCCGGGCTCCGTTCCATTCTCTCCCGGACTGAGTGACAGCTCCGTCCGGGCTCCGTTCCATTCTCTCCCGGACTGAGTGACAGCTCCTCCAGGGCTCCGTTCCATTCTCTCCCGGACTGAGTGACAGCTCCGTTCCATTCTCTCCCGGACTGAGTGACAGCTCCGTCCGGGCTCCGTTCCATTCTCCCCCGGACTGCGTGGCGGCTCCGTTCCATTCTATCCCGGACTGAGTGACAGCTCCTCCAGGGCTCCGTTCCATTCTCTCCCGGACTGAGTGACAACTCTTCCAGGGGTCTGTTCCATTCTCCCACGCTTTGAGTGACAGCTCCTCCAACGCTCTGTTCCATTCTCCCCCGCATTGAGTGACAGCTCCACCCCTCGCGCCGGCTCCCGGGCACTTCCTCTCGCGCCTCCCCATCCGCTCACGCTTATTTGCTGCTTTGCAAAGATGGCGTGGAGGTGCACTGTGTCGAATTTGCGAGTGGTGACTTCCCTCTGCTTGCACGGTCCGATGCCCTGGCAGCCTTTGCACAGGACGGTACGGATCACCTGGCCGCTGCGGAATTTGAGCACCGGCCGACCGGCTCTCTCCGGTGCGTCTTCGTCCTTCTTTTGGGAGTGGTGGGGGATAGTTGAAAACGTTTAGCGAAAAGGCAGCAAAGTTAAGTAGAGCAGTGGCCGATAAAGAACTAAGTCAAGACCAGGTCATGATTGCAACTTAGATTTCAAAATGCTATAAAGCTGAAAAAAATCTTTCTTTGCAAATGCTGGGCCTGGTTGTAATGTTTATTATCCTGTCGGTTGATTTCTTATTTATACTTCTGTGTAATTTGTTGCAGCGTTTTCCTAATTAGAGAGCTGGTGAGAGGTCAGATGAATTAAGGTGAGCTGACAAAAGAGTCAAATACTTGGCCAGGTTGGGGCCGTTTACTGTTATATTTAAGTTTTTTTTAAAAACAATAACGTCATTGTGCTTTTCATGTAAAGTTTGCATTCGGCTTTCTGTCACCTGGGAAAGAATTCGTGGAAATGCATTTTTGAAAATCAAGTATGTATTTTGAAGGTGCAATACTAAAGGAATGCAGTGCACCGTGTCCTTCTAATTGCCCTGGGATCGGAGTGCAAGCACCTTTCGTTTTAAATCCCACAGCATTTGCAGCGACTGTATTACCTGGCATATTTAACAACTCTTTTATCTGCATATTCTGTGATAGGTGTGATATGAGAGTTTCGTTTCTAATCCATGGAATATGTAACAAACGTTTTTAGATAAGTCTGACTGAAGTACAGAGATGAAGGGATTATGCTCGAAACATCGAATTCCCTATTCCTGAGATGCTGCCTGGCCTGCTGTGCTTTGACCAGCAACACATTTTCAGCTGAAGTACAGAGAAACTTCATTAGCAAATACTTTGTGACTAAATAAGGAATTTCATTTTTTTCTTAAAAGAACTAAAGTTGTTGGCTTGTCTGCAAGTTGTTATCATTGCTATTTTAAACAGTCCTTTTCACTGAGGGTCACTTTGTTCCATACTGGTGTTATGCTGAGGTCACTGACTAATCCGATACTGGATAAGCAAACCCTATCACATGTTGGACAAGTGGTGTTTCCTGAAGTGGTGGTCTTGCGCTCCTTCCATTGCTTGTGCTTGGCCTATGTCTGAACCTAGGTGGAGGTGGGTACTGTAGTTGCTGGAGATTAGAGAATGGTGCTGGAAAAGCACAGCAGGTCAAGCACCATCCGAGGAACAGGAAAATTGACGTTTCAGGCAAAAGCCCTTCATCAACAGGAATGTCTGAGCATGACAAAGGTGCTTGAAATTATTGGCACCTTCACAGGTGCTGCCTCTCCATTTTGGATGATTTTGGGCAAGCGAAGGTCAATGTAGTTGTTCAGGGAGGCTTTAAGGGCTTCCTTGTTGTAGTTCCCCTGCTGTCCTGGTAGCCATTTGCCATGACGAAACTTGAAGTAGAGAGCTTATCTGTAAATCTTTTGGCAGGCATGCATACGACGAAGGCCCAGACAAACACAACTGATTGACCAAAACCAGTGCCTCGATTCTGGAGATGTTGACTTGAGAAAGGACACTGATACAGGAGTGCCTATCCTGCAAGCAAATTCTGCTGTGGCTTGCTGGACATCTTTTTCAAAAGTGTCTGCTGTACATTGATAATGTCTCTAGCATGTTCAGGAGAGTTGCTAACATTGCTACCTTGTAGGCCATGAGTTTGTGCTGGGTTTGAAGTCTTTGTCATCAGACACGCTACAATAGGTGGCCAAAGGCTGTACTGGCATGTTGGAGGCAATGTTGAATTTCTTCCTCGATTACTGAGGGTGGGGGGGGGGGGGGGGGGCAAGGTGTCTCCCAAGAAACCGATCCACATTTTTGGTGTGGATCTTGGTGATTATGGGGGGATGCAGTGTTGTGCAGTGGGAGCAAGGACCTTTGATTCCCAATTATTTAGCTTAAAGCCCATTCTCTCTTTCATGCTTCCATGATTGCATCAATGATAATTTGGAGCTCAGTCTCTGTGCGCACATGCATGCATTGTCTGCCCACTGCAATCCATTGATCAGGGTGAGGGTAATCATCATTCTGGATTGGAAGTGATGCGGGTTGAATGATGTCCTACTAGTCCTGTTTATGAATTTTGCTGCAGTGGGAATAGAGTTAGTGTGCAGTGTGAGACAGAGAAGTTGGAAAAGAGCATTGATGCGTTGACACACCCTTGCTTGACCACAGCCTGCCCTTGAATCGTGTCTATGCTGGATCTGTTGGTGAGGACCATCACTTGCATACTGCACAATTAAGTGTAATCGCCATAGTCTGAGGACCATAGGGTTGATCTCTCACTGGAGAGAAATGACTGGCGGTGCTTTAACTGAGGATCACCACCTCTCAAGTGAGGGCAGTGGTTGAGAAGGTGGGGGTGGTACAGGAATTGAACTGTGCCATTGGTGTCTGTCCTTGTGGTGGTGCAGACATACCCCTCCATATTTGCTGCAGTTAGTCCTATCTTCTTTATAGTAGATGTTACCAATTACAGCCCGGGTATGATCTCCTCCTTTCAAAGAGGTTATGAAAACAACCCCAAGTGTGTTTCACCACAGTGTTTATTCTTTATCATTGCCTCTGAGTCTTATATTTCTAATGACCCAGGATGGGTACATGTATGCCATATGATAAATTGGCATTGTTAGCTACACACTGCTTTGTGCCAGTAGCAGAATAATACATTGGGCATAATGTTACAAGATGTTACAATCCACATTAAACGTGTTTGGCTTGTTTTAATGTGGAAATCACTTGTATTAATTAAAGTGATTCAAGCCATTATTGAGCAGCAGGACTGCTTCAAATGCATATAATATTGAAGTAATTCCCTTTTATTTGTGTTATGTAGAATTCCTGGTGTTAGCTCTTATGTTTAAATATCTTGATCCTAACTTCAAAAGTTTGATTTAAAGTGAGTTAACGAAGCATCAGTACATTCCAATGTACACGAGGAAAGTGGTAACATTCAGAGAAGCTGTGGATAGGTAAGGAAATGATTGGACGTATTATTTTCCAGTTTAGCAACAAGTGGGAATTTGATATTGGACACAATCACTATTTGTTTTGCAGAGATTCTGGACCAGAGGTACAATTTTTGAGGAAGGAGTTGGCTGACTGGGTTTATAGGGTACTGACTAGATCTGATGAATGAAAGCAATCTGCTTGCTATTTGTCAGTGCATTCTTTCTTCTCTCTCTCTCTCTCTCTCTTGCTTTTACCACGTGCCCTGTTTAGTTTCTATGATTTCACATTGAAGCAGTTTTAAGACAGTTTGCCATTTTTTGGGGGGTGGGTTTCTGTGCCATGTGACATTGCTGCCTGAGGAAGTAGACTTTTTTATTCTTGCATGGGACGTAAGCATCTCTGACAAGGCTGATGTTATTTGTCCATCTGCAATTAAGCTTGAGAAGGTGCTGATGAGTTGCCATTTTTTTGAAGTGCTGCAGATGGTGATGTTCATAACCTTTTGTCCTTCTGGGTGGTAAAGATTGAAATTTTAGAAAGGGTTGCCAAGTTGCTGCAATTCATCTGGGGTATGAGACAGAGCCAGTGGTGTTGGGAGTGAGTGGTCAAGGTAGTGAATGGGATCTCAAACCAAGAAGGCTGCCCTGTCCTAGATGGTGTGGGGTTTCTTCCATGTTGGAGAGTATGCCATCTCAATCCTGACGTGTTTTGTAGATGGTGGACAGGTTTTGGAGAGTCAGGAGGTGAGTTACTCACTGCAAGATTCCTAGCCTCTGACTTGTTCTTGTAGCTACAGCACTTATATGGCTTGGCCAGTTCCGTTTCTGGTCACTGGTAACCCCTAGGATGTTGGTGTGATTCAGTGATAATGTCATTGAATGTTAGCAGGCAATGATTAGATTCTCTCTTGGTGATGGTCACTGCCTGCCACGACTATTATTTATCGCTTCTCATTCGAAACCAGAATGTTGTCCAGACATTTATACTGAATGCTTCCAAATCTGAGGTGTTGTGAAGACTGCTGAACATTGATTGAACCTTCTCACTTCTGACCCTATGATGGATGGAAGGTCATTATTGCAACTGAAAATGGTTGGGCCCACTCTCAGGAAGTTGGATTTGTGCAGTGGTAGTGTCCCTACCTATGAATGAGAAGGTCTGGGTTCAAGTCCCATGTGCTCCAGTGGTGTGTCTTTACACATCTGAGCAGGTTGTTTTAAAGAAAAAAAAATCTCCGGTAATTAGGTGTGTCTGAGATAATTGGCCTCCAGTCATCACAACTGTCTTCCTTTGTGCCAGGTTAAGACTCCAACCATTAGTAAATGAGAATCAGGGGAAATTTTTCTTCGATTTTGCTTGGATTCTTGATGCCACACCAGCTTAAATGCTACTTTGATGTCAAGAGCAGTCAGTCACTGTTGCCTTGCGGTCTGTGTTCTGACAGCATTTTTGTCAATGTTTACACCAAAGTTGTATCAAGTTCAGACACTGAGTTCCCATACTGGAACTGAAACTGAGCACAAATGAAGGTTATTGTTGTGAAAGTATTGATGATAACACTGTTGACAATAACTTGCCAGTATTTCCATTTTTGGTGTATCATACATATAGTGCATAATTTCTTTGAAATGAACAGTAATCCTTCAAACAGTTCTGCACTAGTTTAATCTCAAAAAGGTTGACTGACCAATATAACCAAGTGACAGATTCTATTGTGCAAAGAAATACTTTAATACATTCGCCCACAGCATTGGACTTTGCTCTGTTCAGATTTTAAAATCTGTTTGTTCTTCCATCTATTGTTAGCTTCAGCCTTGCAGAAAGCCAAGTCTATAATGATGACTGGGAATAGACTGATAGGACAGTATAATTGACTTGGTTGGATTTGGCAGGTCATACTTGAGCCATTTTCTGTATTGTTGGATAGATGCAAGCGTTGCAGCTGTCCTAGAACAGCTTGACTTAAGACAGCATGTCTTCAGTACTCATGCGAGGATGGTGACAGGGTACAGAATCATTTTTCTGTCTGCAGCCATTTTTTTGATAGTAAATGGAGAGAATCAAATTCTCTGAAGGCATCTTTGTTGCTTGGGACCTCAGGAAGAATCTGTGATGGACTATCATGTACTACTTCTGACATTAACAATTGCAAATGTTTTGGCCTTATCTTTTACATTCATGTGCTGTGTTTCTGACACATTTAAGGATTAGAAAATTTCTGGAGCTGCCTCCTCCAATTAATTGTTTATTATTTGCCACCAACTGAACATGGAAAGATTACAGACTTTCAATCAGATTTTATTCGTTATACATTACAGGTTCTTGTGTTTGGATGTATGTAGTACTGTGTTGGGGCTTTAACAGCTTGGCAGTTCTTTTTTTAAGTATACCTGATATAGCTCTTGGCATACTGTCCTGCATTACTCATTTGAATAAGGGTTAGTTTCTTGGGTTGATGTTAATGGTCATGGGGAAGATATACAGGGAAAGGTGGTGTTCCAGATTATGATTAAACTCGACTGTTGCTAATGGCAAACACTGCCTTGTGGATACCCAGTTTTGGTTTGCTTAGAACTGTTCTGAATCTGGAACAAAAACAGAAATTGTTGGAGAAACTCCACATCAGTGGTGGAAAAAGCAGGGGACAAAACTGTTTTGAAGAAGAGTCATTGAATTCAAAATGGTAACTCTGCCTTCCATGGCAGGATTTGAACTGAAGTCCGTACAAGGGTCTCTGAAATAATAGTTTACCACAAGGGCATCACCACCTCCTCAGTTTTCACAAGGATTGTAACTGTTACTGGTAATGACATGGACACGTGCATCTGTGACAATTGCCTTGGTGAGGACAAGATCAAGTAGTTTTTTTTTTCCCTGTACTTGATTCCTCACCAACTGCTACAGAAATAGACTTGTGGTAATGTACTTTTAAGATTTGGCCAGCTCTCTCAATAATGCACGCAAACCACTCTTGGTGATGGACATTGAAGACCTCCCACCTCAGAGTACATTCTGTGCCCCTTCCACCCTTAGTGCTTCCTTCAAGTCGCGCTCAACATGGAGCTGTACTGATTTGACAACCTTTGAGCGGGCAGTAGGCATAAATCAGGAGGCTTTCCTGCCCATGTTTAGACATATAATGGGATTTCTGTGGATCCGGAACAAATGTTCAGGACTATCTTCATTAATGTATGTGACTGTGCTATCATCTCTGATGGTTCTGTCCTGCTGATGAAACAAGACATACTAGAGATGGTGATAGTGCTGTCTGGGAAATTTGTCTGTGAGGTATGAGTTGGTGAATATAACTAGATCTGGCTATTGCTTGACTCATTTGTTGCACAACTCTTCCAATTTTGACATAAGCCAGTGGATGTAAGTAAGGAGGACTTGGCACAGTCAGCAGGGCTATGAGTGTCATTGTCATTTCCAATGCCTCAGTCAATTGTCATGTGGTCCAACTAGTTTCATTACTAATTTTTCCCTATGGTCTAAGTGAGTAACTTGTTGTGCCATTTCCGAGGTCAGTAAAAAATCAACTATGCGGCAGTGGGTCTTGAGTGACATTTAGGCCAGACCAGCTAGGTAAGGCAGGTTCCTCCCATAAACGACGTCAGTCAATCAGATGGGTTTTTATGGGAATCTAATGGATACGTGATGCTCTCCTGGATTTTACTGACCTTGTTGAGAGATTTGTAGAGACCTAAGGGGCAACTTTTTCATGCAGAGGGTGGTACGCGTATGGAATGAGCTGCCAGAGGATGTGGTGGAGGCTGGTACAATTGCAACATTTAAGCGGCATTTGGATGGATATATGAATAGGAAAGGTTTGGAGGGATATGGGCCGGGTGCTGACAGATGGGACTAGATTGGGTTGGGATATCTGGTCGGCATGGACAGGTTGGACTGAAGAGTCTGTTTTATTGCTGTACATCTCTATGACTCTAATAGCCTTCCTCCAACTTTCTTCAGTTTGTGATAATGGCTTTCAAGTACTCAGTAATTCCTTTAGTTGTATCACCTCATTGTGTGCAGTTTTGGAGGGTGTGCAGTTGTGATAAACTGGGATAAAGCTCCAATGTTGTGATATCTCAGCAAGTCTTTTGAGTGTGTTCAAAGTGACTAATAATAGTGTCTGAACTGTTTGTTTTAAATAAGGATATGATTGGTTGATTGATTGAGCGAGGTTCATGTGCCAGTTGTTCACATGTCCTTGTTGGAGAACAAAGAACAGCACGGGAGGATGAAATGTGAAGCCTTTGTTCAGTTTTCACGACAGTTAATTTGAATGTCCTCCACTTATTGATGAGCTAACAACGTTTTCATTTGACCACTTAACCTGATTCAACTTTATATCAGCTTAAGGTAGCCTATATGCTATGTTGGTGGTGCTTGTTTCGAGGCTCATTGACCACTGGAGGATACGCATTTAAGTAACAATATTATCAGAGCTCCTGATTATACATCAATCAGAATGTATTCAGATTTAAAGATGTGCCAACTTGCGACAAGCTCAGAGGTGAGCAGGAATACAAGGAAATGGCAGACTGAATTTGTTTTTGGTGGAAGTGTACCTGGCATATTGGGAGCATTGGAGAAGGGGACAGAATACCAAAGAACTGAGTAGCGATGGTGAAGGTACATTGATATTTTGCAAGAGGGGAAAGGAAGTGGCGGCACGGTGGCACAGTGGTTAGCACTGCTGCCTCACAGCGCCTGTAGACCCGGGTTCAATTCCCGACTCAGGCGACTGACTGTGTGGAGTTTGCACGTTCTCCCCGTGTCTGCGTGGGTTTCCTCCGGGTGCTCCGGTTTCCTCCCACAGTCCAAAGATGTGCGGGTCAGGTGAATTGGCTAAGCTAAATTGCCCGTAGTGTTAGGTAAGGGGTAAATGTAGGGGTATGGGTGGGTTGCGCTTCGGCGGGTCGGTGTGGACTTGTTGGGCCGAAGGGCCTGTTTCCACACTGTAAGTCTAAGTCTAAGTAAAGGCAGGGTTGAGCTAGGAGGTGCATTCTCAAGGTAAGTGATATTCTGGACACAAAATGGCACCCAGTTCAGAAACCAATCTCTGAGGATTGAATGAAAGACAGGCATATATTGGCTGGCTTTCAATTTGACGAGGAAGAAAGTGGAGAAAATTTTACAGCAAATAAGTGTAATATTTCCAAACATAAGTAATTCACACACTACTATCGTCACTTTTATGATGATACTGATTTTTGTCAGACACATAGCAGTACGATACTTAAAGTAAGCAAGCAAGGAACTAAGTTTGACATTTACATGAAACTGTGTGTATTTCTAATAGAGTCTTTGTTAACGTTCCACAATGGGATGGTACAACCTGATCAGTGGTGATGCTGTACTGCCTCCACAGCAGAGCATGCGGTTCTAATTTGTTACAAGCCTACATAGGCAATTTCCATTTTAAATGTGGACATAGAGTTTATAATAGTTGGCACATAGATGTAATATATTTAATTAATATACACATAGGCCGTAATAGTGCCTATATGTCCTGCCATAGAGCATCAGTTACTTTTGTCAACATACTGACCAAAGCAAACACCATTCGATGCAGTTTAACCAGTTATCCGTGTCCACGCATCCTATTACCTAATCCCCTGTGGAATATCTAGTGACTATTACCACTATAATGTGAAAGGAACAAAATGTCAGCAGCATTAGTTTGTGTGCATTGCCCTTTCTTGAATACCATACAAATGGCAACACAAATTTTGTCTGTGTGCAGGACTTTGGGAGGAACTTGGGTGGGGTGATGTGGACGTGTTGGACAAAGTTATATTTGGAAGGAGAGGTGAGAGAAGTAATAGTTAAACTGCTTGGAGGAGAAAGTGGCAGTTGTTTTCAAGGATACTTTCAGAAAAATGCCAGCAAAGCCACGCAGGAATCTGTGGGCAGAGTAGAAAAGGAAAGGCTAGGATTGGGACTATGGATATTTCTAAATGAGTCTGTCTTTGAAGGCAGACTGGTGAATAAGAGGCTGCTGTTACTGAAAGAAAACAAATGAAACTGGATATTTCTGGTTACTTTGGAAATACATGGAGAAAAATCTCACAGGCCTCTTGTGTGTTGCTTTTCTGAATTGTTTCTGAATTGATTTTGACTCCCAATTTGGTAAAGCTACATATTTGGATAGAAGAGCAGAAGTCAGTAGAACATCAGAGGAGAAATCAACACATGATCATAGTGCAATTAAAACCATAACATTAATAACAAAAAATATAAATGTAGGGACTCCAACTAAGTTGCTTTATTGAGGACTTTGAGTTTATGCTAAAAGTAGTGATAGTTCAGGGTATCCAGTATAAGATACAGAGAATTAATCAGGATACCCAATTTATAAAATGTCTTCTCAAGTCTTAATACAATGTGATCTCTGATCCATACTTCATTAAAAATGATCAAGAATCAAAAATGGTCTGTCTCTTTTGAGTGGGTTCGTACTGAATATGAGAGTGTGTACTGTGAATAGTGGAGCGTATACTAAAGGTTGAGGTCAGTGTGTAACTAGTGTGCACGTAATCCAGTCTTGTATTCATCATGTTGTTCTGGTGTCCATCAACATATTTCTGTACCCTTTGTCACCGGAACAAACTTGCTGTGAAGCTACACAATAGAGGCTATATTTTTGTATTCTGCAGCAGAAATGATAAAGTTATCTGATAATTAATCAAGAGCAGAAGTTATATTCACATTATGCATGATCATTGGGACTATTTTTTAATAGTTATGTTTGTTTTCATGGCCACTGTTGATTTAAGTATAATGTTTTATATTTGTTGTTCGAAAACATCAGTTTGTATATTACCATGCCTTACTGCCTTTCAGAGATTGAGTTTTAATGGATGTAAATTACAAATTGGGACTTGGGAACAAAGAAGCATTGTACACATGGCAAGGAATGTTGCATTTAATAAACACATGTGAACAAACAATTAAATTCTATGGAGCGGTCCTTGTTACATTAGAAAAATATTATTGTATTTCAGTCATGACATAAGACTAGATTCCTGTATTGTATAATTTAAATACTTTAATTTATGATTAGATATGGTACAGTATCTGCAGTACATCCTTAATCAGGAGTTCATAGCTTTAAAGAGCAAGTTATATTTGATATGTAAATATTAATGTTACATGGATTGCTAAACCTTAGATAATCCGTTTGGTATTGGCTATTTTTGTATTCCAGCTCGCAAGTTTACAGACAAACATGAATGGGTGATGGTTGAAAATGGAATTGGTACAGTGGGGATTAGCAATTATGCCCAGGTGGGTGCTTCATTTATTACCATCCAATACAATTCTTTATATCAGTCTATCACTTCTAAACAGTGTGATATTGGCTGTGCTTGTTTTAAGTGCACAAGCTTTGCTTGAAAGTTCTTGGACTTCATCCATTACTGGGATAGCTGTTGCAAGATCAGCTTTTCCTAATCAAGGTTTAGTCCTGGTGAGATCAAGGTTCACTTCAGTATCAGTGCTTATATGTTTTTACTACCCTTTTATGTACAATTATTATCATTTGCCATTGTGAATACATTTTGTAGGCATAAATGTGGGCAAGTGCTGAACAAACTTTGGCATAGGAACTTGCTGAAGGTGCTAAAATATTGAAGATGTTTAAAATATTTCAAAAAATATCTAAAATATTAATGTTGAGCTGTTCTGAGATTACAGAAGTACATCTTCCAGCCTGTTGCACAAAAGAGAATTAACAATCAAAATGAATGATAAAGATTCTAATGTACAATAGTTAATTACAGGAACTCCTGTAATTGAGGTAACTGGCTCAGAATAATATAGAGATCATATCAATTTATTTTTGTCATTTAAAATTTGCAGAAGTGCAGCACAAGCTTTATATTGAACAGGTAACTGAATCCTAACCATGTTTGAAAATTAGGCTATGGATGTAAGCCTGCATCAGTACAGTATTTTTCCATGCATTGCAAGTACACAAAATCTAGCCAAACACTCTGGGCCATTTAAAAATAAATCCAGACATTTTAAGAAACATATATTGTTTTCAGAAGTTTGGTAAGCCTTGGTTAAAATAGTTGTATTAAATATTGCACCCATGTGTGCACTGTGTTTCAAACAACGTGACTTCACAAAGCTAGAGTCCAAGACATTAGGGACGTTTAAGTGATTGCTGAAAAAGCACATGGATGGCAGTAAATTGAGGGGTGTATAGGCTAGGTTGGTCTTAGATTAAGATAAATGCTCAGCACAACATCGTGGACCGAAGGGCCTGCACTGTGCCGTGTTGTTCTATGTTCTAATGTTGTCACTTAGTTCTTACCACTTATCTGCAAACAAAACTTATCAGTTTGAAAAAGAAATGGCTTCAACACCAAAGTTTTGAACACATCATTCATTACAGAATAGCACAACAAATGAATTATTCCACTTGAGTTGAACACTATATAGGACAATGCATGCTTTTCATTTGCACCCTATTTAATACCTTTTATATTCACTCCCTCTAAGATTGGCACAACGTTGAAGTACATTACTGAGGCTTCTTCATTAGCTCTTGCCAATCCCTGAAGACTAAAGAGCAACAGGTACATGGGAACATTATTGCCTCCAAGCTAGACTTGACTACTAACTGTTCTAGATGGGTTATCTTATGGGGACAGTTTTGATAGACTAAGCTTATATACATTGAGTTTAGAAGTGACTTGTTTGAAATTTGGAAAATCACGAGAGGTCATGATCGGGTGGATGCGGAAGAAATGTTTACACTAGTGGGGACTCCGGAACAAGGGTCACTTTTAAGAATAAGGCATCGCCCATTTAAGATAGTTGAAGATAATACCGTATTCTCCAGAGAATTATGAATCTTTGGTATTCATTTCCTCAAAAGGCAGTGAAAACAGAACTTGAATATTCTTAAGGCAAAGACAGATTGTAGCTTTTAATTGTCGAGCAAGGGAATGAAAAATTATTGGAGTAGGTGGGAACATGAAACAATAAGATCAGCCATATTCTTATTGAATGACAACTATCAAAGGACCAAACATTCATCTGCTCTGAATTCAAATTTTCATAAACCTCTCACGTTCCTGACTTGCAACTATATTGCTGTTCCTTCAGCATTGCTGAGTCTAAGTCTTTGGAATTCTCTTTGTAAGTGTATTTTTATGCACTTAGTGCATGAACCACAGTGGTTTAAGAACGCAGCTCATCACGATGTCCACAAAGATAATTGGGGATGGACAATAAATTCTGGCCTTACCAGAAATTCTGTATTCTGTGAAATGAATTAAAAACATGACTTATTGCATTATTGGAAATTTCTGAAGGAACCTTGCTGCACCGACACGGCTCAGTGATTAGTACTGTTGCTTCACAGTGCCAGGGACCCGGGTTCAATTCCACCCTCTGGTGACTGTCTGTTTCTGTGGAGCTTGCACATTCTCCCCTTGTCTGTGTGGGTTTCCTCTGGGTGCAGGTTAGATGGATTAGCTATGCCAAACTGCCCATAGTGTTCGAGGATGTGCAGTCTAGGTGGATTACCCATGAGAAATGAAGACTAGGTGGATTAACCATGGGAAATGCAGGGTTACAGGGGTGATTATAGGAGGGATGCACTTCGGAGCGTCATTGTAGATATGATGGGTGAAATGGCCTGCTTCCACACTGTCGGAATTCTATGATTCTAAGTTCTGGCTGTTGGCTTTCAACCTGGCCAATAAAACTTCGTTAGGAAATTTGGGAAAAGTATATTAAAGGCAATAAACCTTGAAAGTATTTAAGGAAGGGTATTTTGAATAGCTAAAAGTTTCAGATCCTGGTTTTGTGCAGAACCTCCAGGTGTTCATTTCTATTTGGAACTTGTTTGCTTGAAGCATCTTTATTTAAAAGCCTCTGTCTGCAAACAAGCAGATTGGATACAATTTCAGTTAGATGTGGCACTTGCTATTCAATAAATGAGATACTTGTTTCTTCCATAATACCTGTTTATACAAATAATATAAATTTCCTGTTTCATACTTAATGTTAATGAAGTACAAAGTATCCCGAACTCATCTAGTCCATGAGATTGACCTTTGGTCCTGTGACTCCATTTCTACTAAATTGCTAAGCACTTGATATGGCCTCCTCATTCCCACCTTGATGGAAATTGTAGATGCTTTCCTTTATGCAGTGACTGTCCCCTTCTCTTTCAAAACCACCCTCATCACTTTGCACAAAAGGAAAGCCATCCTTCACTCTTTCGTGCTTGGCTCATCATTGACCTATCCCTGGTCTTTCTTTGCCCTCTAATGCCCTTGTATTTGTTGACTTCCATCTTTAGAGCATTTCCATGTTTGAATATCTCTCATTGCATCATCAGCAGCAATAAGTTGGATCCATGTAGCCCCTTTCACTGTGTAACATCCTAAGGCTCCAATCTGCATTGGTGGCTTGATGAACGTCTAGTATTGAAAGAAGAAAACTTTCGAGTAAAAGTTGAGAAGACTAAAGATATTCTCTTTGGTTCATCTACACACTCTGTGTCATTGCAACTGATTTCAACGTACTTTTCAGTCTCAGTCTCTGGCTAAACAAAACACTTCAGCCTTGGTATTCTTTTTGATCTTGAGTTGAGCTTCCAATCCCAATTGATCTCCATGTTTGCTCCCAACTCCAGTACCTGTAATGCCTCTCCTTCTGTCTGAACCATGAGGTGCTGAAATTGCCATTTGTAAATGAGTTTTTCATCGCTGCACTATTGAAAGGTTGTCCAGGTTGACCTTTTGATCCTCCAAAGCCAGTAAATTATAGTTCATCCATATCCTTTCTAACCTTGCCCTTTACCAAGTCTTATTCAACCAACACGCCTTTTCTTGTTGATCTATGTTACCTCTTGACCCTCCATCACTTTGGTTTTTAAAAATATTATAGTATCTAAATCCTTTTTACCAGTAGTGGGATGAGGCATCTCCATGTATTAAAGAGTGTAATTGATTTAAAAAGGTACATAAGTTTTTTTTCATCAACTTTGGATGTAGTAGGTTAATAGTGGAAGACATTTGAGGGAAATACTGTATTAGTAATATCACTAAACTAGCAACCCCTTCTGTAAATACCACAAAGACACCTGGTCAAATTTAAATTCATTTAATAAATGTGGAATATAAAGTTAGTCTGTAATCAGTATAGCACTACCATCAATTATTATTAAAAGATCACCTGGTACTAATGATCTTCCAAGGAAGTCCTGCTGTCCTTACTTGGTCTGGCCTATGTGTGACTCCAGACCTGCAGTAGCTTGGTTGACTCTTGTGTACCCTTTGAAATGGTCAAGCAAGCCATTCAAAGCTGGCTTTGCAAATGACACTTGCACTCCATGAAAGAATGAAGGGAAATAAACTGGCAGCAGATGCTAAAATATTGAAGATGTTTAAAATATTTCAAAAAATATCTAAAATATTAATGTTGACCTATTCTGAGATTACATAAGTACATCTTCCAGCCTGTTGCACAAAAGAGAATTAACAATGTTAAATGAATGATAAAGATTCAGGTGTACAATAGTTAATTACTTTTTTCTTTAGGAAGCATTAGGAGATGTTGTATATTGTGGATTGCCAGAGATAGGCACAAAGTTAAACCAATTGGGTGAGTATTGATTTTGTTTCATTGTTTTCATATTAACTAATTAGCGAACTTTGAGAAGATTTGTAGCTCGGGTTGAGGTTTTGGATGTAGGTTTGCTCGCTGACCTGAAAGGTTCATTTCCAGATGTTTCTTTGCCCTCTAACGCCATTTACAAAATACCGTGCAAGGATTGTAACAAACACTACATTGGACAAACAGGCAGAAAAATAGCCACCAGGATACATGAACATCAACTAGCCACAAAAAGACATAACCCTCTCACTAGTATCCTCACATACAGGTGAGGAAGGACACCACTTCGACTGGGACAATACATTCATCCTAGGACAAGCCAAACAAAGACACACATGAGAATTTCTAGAAGCATGGCATTCCAACTGGAACTCTCTCAACAACCGCATCAAGTTAGACCTCATCTACCACCCCCTGAGAAAAGGAACAGGAAGTGACTTCGCCAAGGAAATGGCATCACCAACTCAAAGAAACCCAAACATAAATAGAAAGCAGGAATTTTCAGCATTGCTTTACGTGAGGTCCACTGAAGATGTTACCTATTAAGATAATGAAACATCTGGAAATGAACCTTTCAGCTCAGCGAGCAAGCCTACATCCAAAATATTAACTAATCTTTTTGGAAAATCGTAAGTAATTGAATGGGGTGGATGTGATGTAGAATACTGCTTGTGCCAAGCAAGCATTCAAGGCCAGTCATTCTTGACAGCTCTCTTGTGCCTCCAAATGTCTGACTGCAAAGCAGCATTGATAGAATCTGGAAAACATTTAACAACAAAAACAAATTGCTATAAAAGCTCAGCAGGTCTGGCACCATCTATGGAGAGAAATCAGTTAATGTTTTGTGTTGGGTGACCGCTCCTCAGAACTCAGAAAAACATTGCTGACCTTTTCCCCTTGATCTGGTATAACATGTTTGAAAGTTCAATCCAAGATAAAGCATGAGTAATTGAAAATGAGTTGATGCATGGAGCTCATTAAGTGAGAGCTTCTATAGGCCAAACTGTCTACCAGGTGCAATCAATCACCGAACGGAGTTATCGTAAATGCATTTTCAAGGAAGTGCAGATTATATTTGACACAAGTACCAATATTGAAGTAAATTGTTCAAGCTATATCAGTTAGTGATGTAAGGTTTGGTTCATTATTAACAACAGAGAAAATGAGAGTTTATAAATCTTCATTATAAATTCTTGTTTACATTTAATACAACCTTTGTTGAATGAATGCTGCACTATAGTTTTTCATATTATAAAAAGTAAACAGACAAGTGAAGCAAACATGATGAAAGCAGTTTAAACTCTGTCGTGTTGTGGCAGCCTTGAGCTCTTTCTTTCCATCTGTCAGCCATTTCTGTGGCATAAATGAAATGTGTTTTTGGCTTGATAGCACAGTACAACTATTGTCAGTGTTGTAAATAGTTTAAATTTCTTCAAAAATGTTAGCACCGTAAAAAGTGCATTGTATGGCAGTTTCTTTATATTAAATTTCCCTTCCGCAGATGAATTTGGTGCTCTGGAAAGTGTGAAAGCTGCTAGTGAATTGTATTCACCCCTGACTGGAGAGGTAACTGATATAAATAAGGCTCTTGCTGACAATCCAGGACTAGTCAATAAATCTTGCTATGGAGAAGGTATGTGAATTAATCTTAGAACCCTGAAGGTTTAAACTTACGCAGAAACCTATGACAGTGATTTCTTTTTTTAAGCTGGATGTTTTGATTTTTATGGGGGGAATGGTGGCTGGAAACAAGGATGTATTTCTTGATAATTATTTGAAGCTGGTAACCAGTAAAGTAACCTCCATTTTAATTAACATCATTATAGTTTAATTTATTTCAACTGTGGAATTATTCAATAATGTTTAAATTATACTCGACATGAATTTTGGCCACGATTATAAGCATTTCAATTAGCCGTGCGTGACTTTGTGTTACAATGCAGTTTCCACTCTCTGTGCTCCAGTTATCTGCCAGAATTTTTACAAAAGAAAACTCCACATTTGCCATTGTTTGACTGGTATAATATCACGGTTGAATTGACACTTTGCAGTATTCTTCTGCTTCCCCATATTCTTGACCATAAGGTGTTGTCATAATTAGATGTGCAAAGTTAACATATGGAGTCATAGAGATGTACAGCAGGGAAAAAGACCCTTCGGTCCAACCCATTCATGCAGACCAGATATCCCAACCCAATCTCGTCCCACCTGCCAGGCCCTGGCCTGTATCCCTCTAAACGCTTCCTATTCATTTACCTATCCAAATGCTTCTTAAATGTTGCAATTGTACCAGCCTCCTCCACTTCCTCTGGTAGCTCATTCCACACCAGTACCACCCTCTGTGTAAAAATGTTGCCCCTTAGGTCTCTCTTATATTTTTCCCCTCTCACCCTAAACCAATGCCCTCTAGACCCCAGGGAAAAGACTTTGCCTATTTATCTTATCCATGCCCCTCATAATTTTGTAAACCTCCATAAGGTCACCCCTCAGCCTCCGACGCTCCAGGGAAAACAGCCCCAGCCTGTTCAACCTCTCCCTATAGCTCAAATCCTTCAACCCTGAAGACTTTTAAATTGCTGCCAATTTCCATTGACCGGCAGAAGGATCTCTTCTAACACGATGGATAATGAAAGTTTCACTTAATTTAAAATAAGTGGGAAGAAAGTCACCAAAATGTTTTTGGACGCGTTGCACTTGTAATTGTGCAACTGATTCATCAATGAGTCAGTATTTCGTATGTTGATCTTCAGACCTTTACGATCAATGTGCCTGTTTTCATTATCATTTAATTAGATGACCATTTGTCTGTAGCATTCCATTAGTTAGGAACAGACTAACTATGGTACCATGTCCATTTGAATTCATTTTGCAAGGAACGGAACTGCCTCTTCATAATGTCCATATAGCATCATGGTTTCAAACCCTGGTGTCCTCGCATTTCCAAGTCACATCCTTCGTGTTACTCACCAAAATAATCCAACTATTGACTCACATTCTTCATTTAGGAATGTGCCAGAAGTTGAGGCTGGCCATTGACTATTCTTCGCTTTTCACTCTGACCACCTTATTAAGCTAATTCTTTAAGCCTATCACCTTAGATTCTCTCTGAGCCAAATTTCTGATTCCACACCTCCACCCATAATGTAATTAACAAAGTCTGTTTTCTGTTGCCTTTCTCAGATCCCTCAGTACCACTACTCTTACCCTGCAAAATAACACTTTGCTTCCATTCTCTCCCACTATTGCATTATCTAAGACCTTCCGTTTTCTTTTTCTGTTTAGAGCTTCCAGCTTAACTCCGTCTCGAACTGTAACGCTGAGCTTGTGTTGCTCAAAATCACAAACAGTACCTTGCTCGGATGTGAATGAGACTTTTGCCATTTTCTCATCCTCCTGGATTCTTCCCTGCTGCCTTTGGGATTATCAATCCGTTCAGCCCTCTCTGCAGTTCACTTGTAATGTGTTGGTTTCTCAAGGTCCTCTTTATAGTTTGCATGTGACAGTGCAGGGATAATTTTCTGAAATCCTCATCAATGGTGCTCCGGTTTAATGGTTAGAAATTCACAGGTAACCCATGCGTAATATTTCTAATTATAGATGGCCAATGTACAAGCTCCATGCACTGTAGTGCAAGCTACAGCTATTGGCTACTGCTTCTAGTCACATGGTCATCTCATGTGGTCTTTCTGGTTCCATCCTAGATCCTTCTCTCTGCTATTTACGGTTTCCTTACGCAAAGCGTGAGATCAACGTTGCACATGTAGGATGTTGACTCTTGTTCACCGTGCTTCTGCCTTGTTGAGTAACAAACTTGGAGCTAGACCCAATTTACTGAGTCAAACTGAAATTGCCTTCAGCTTAATAATAACTTCCACAAATCCTACTGGTGGCTACATACTTTCGGCTTGATTCCACTAAAATTCCTGGCAATCACTGTTGAACCTTGACAACTTACACAATCTGTAATTAATCCCATACTCACACCATTTTCTTCTCATTTCAAAAACAGATTTTTTTTATTTGTTCATGGGACCTGATGATTCTTGGCTTGGCCAGCATTTGTTGCCCATCCCAAATTGACTCTTGAACTGAGTAGCTTGCTAGGGCAATTTCAGAGAGCAGTTGCAAATCGACTACATTGCTGTGGGTCTGGAGTCACCTGTAGGCCAGGCCAGGTAAGGATGGCAGATTAGAGTCGAGAGTGTGGCTCTAGAAAAGGACAGAAGGTCAGGCAGCATCTGAGGGGAAGGAAAATCAACGTTTCGTGTAAAAACCTATCTTCACTTTGGCCAAGGATGGCAGATTACCTTCCCTGAAAGTCATGAGTGAATCATTTGAGTTTTTGTAACAATCGGCAGTGGTTAACATGATTGCTAATAAGTGACATTTTAATTCCAGATTTTCATTAATTCAAATTTCACCATCTGCCAAGGATTTGAACTCATGTCCCCAGAGCATGCGCCTGGATCTTTGGAATGTTGATCCAATGACGATGCCACTGCTCCCCGAGACTGCCCCTTCACCAGACCGCTTTCTCTCTTTCCCCTCCCTTTACTCCCCATCATCATCATCATTTAATTTTGGTTTGCTCTGCTTTGTTTGATCCCTTTACCTCTATCCTCCCCAAACTCCATTTGGAATCCTATAACTCTGATTTTAACACAGAATGTTAATCAGTATGATAATCAAGGGTTATGGGGTAAAGGCAGAAACAGTGGGATTGGGAATGGTCAGATCAACCATGATCTCATTGAATGCAGGACAGATTCAGTGAGCTGAATGGCTTCTAAGTTATGCATTCACCTACACAGGATTTCTCGGTCAGATCGCTGTGATTTGCAATGCCCTGCCAAATTGATTTTGGAAACCCAGTGGGTGGTTTGATGTTCAGCTCAGTGGCTGTTCCTCTAGTGGCCGTGCCTGCACATGTTTCCATGCTCTCTCTTTAGAAGCCTATTTTTCTTCCATTATGTCCCTGCTGTCCCGCCCTTTCTCCCCTTCCTCTTGTTTGATGACTTCTTGGCTCAAATCTTTCAGTATGCAGGGAAGCTTCTGACTCAACTTGTCATTGGTGATGCTGAGAGAGTCCCCACATATGCACATCCATGCTACTTCAGTTTAAACTTCCATTGCCTGTTTTACCCTGTCCAGACTATTGCATCATTGCAATGTCTTTGGGATCAGAAGCCCTGAGTTGTTCAGGCATTGACTGACTGACTGCCCAATGCTCACGCTGGTTTTGTTATCAATTTACTCGGAGCTTTTCACAGCAGGTTTAAACGTCTTCTCCAGTATATCAGCTGGAGAATCAAAGCAGTCCAACCCCCTGCAAAATTCACAGTCGCACCAGGGACAGGGCTCATTTTCCCCCAAGCATCCCTTCTCCTGTCTCACCTTCTGGAATCTCTGACTCTCTTGTCCAGTTGATAGAAGAACCAGCATTATTGTGGAGTAGGGAGGTCGTCTCTCATTTTGCGGGGATAAGTTGGGGGTTCTGAGATCTGCTGGTACATTGAAGAACCATGTTGAAGACGGTGAGGGATGATATTGAACACTATCCAGAGAAATGCCTGCCACAGGAAATTAATAATTATACTCTTACAATCTTCAAAATATTTTCTACTACAAAACAATTGTAAATAGCACCATTCACACAGGCTTTTAGACAATTAAATTCTTTCTTACTGGGGTATGGTTTAAAAAAAGGTGGGCATGCCTTATCTTTTACTGACAATTGTTCTCTGTGGGACAACTAAATTGTTGATGTTCTCTGCATATCTGAAGTTGCTGGGATTTTATATAAGCCAGGAATGCAGATCACAGTCATTGCAGTGGCTGCTTCTAGGAAAATTCCCGATTTTATATTTTCTACTATTGTAAGCATTCTGTGGCTGTGTTTGAATACAGATATGTGAAATATTTTTCTGATACATGATTGATCTGTCAATTATTAAATGATGCTAATAAAATTTCAAACATGAG
Organism: Hemiscyllium ocellatum; assembly: GCF_020745735.1. Lineage (NCBI taxonomy): Eukaryota > Metazoa > Chordata > Chondrichthyes > Orectolobiformes > Hemiscylliidae > Hemiscyllium > Hemiscyllium ocellatum. The sequence goes on along the minus strand of NC_083417.1, from coordinate 23,922,663 downwards.
TAGGAAATAGTAAAGCCTAAGGTCCTGTAGTTTTAAGACCGCTCGTTGGTAATGGGAAAAAATATTTCTATAGGTATTTCTGTTTCTAATGTATATTTCCCCAAACAGATTATCTGGGGTTATTTTGGACAAATGTGTAGCCATGCCGTTTTATAAATGTTTATTTTCATAGATGAGTCTTTCAGGTAACTTCGTATTTTGTCCTTTTTTGTAAGAAATGTAAATATATTCTTTCCCTTAATTAAGTCTATTAGCTTTTGAAAACCCATCTCTTGGAGGAAAAAAATACTTGATTTTTAGATTGACTGACTTGAAATTAATCTAATATATTCCAAAAACTTCCCAAGCAACTTTTAACATAGTTCTTAAGTAACTTGGGAAATAAAATATTTGAATATCAGGAATACTTCAAATTTCATGATTAATTTTTTTTACGTGCAGCTATATATCATAGTGCAAAAAGGAACTTTTGTTACACATTTCATGTAGTGACCTGGTGATTTTTCTTAACAGGTTGGCTTATTAAAATGACAATCGATAATCCTGCTGAAGTTGATGAATTGATGGATGAAGAGGGCTATGAGAAATTCCTAAAATCCATTGAAGACTAAGTCATTCTTCATTCTTTAGCAATAAAATAAAATGCTCATCTGTTCCTGTGTATTTAGTATTGAGGGTGATGGGTTGAATATCAAGGCTCTTGACTTGAGAAGCAACAGTAATTTATAAGGAGTGCAGTTCAATGTGATCCTCTTAAAGTAGTCATAATGGAAATAGTCGGTTTTACAGTATCTCAGCAATTGAAAGATGAGCAATATATTGGCCATAAATTTAACCAATCAACCGTAGATTGTAATTAACTTCAAATTTTTATTTGATACAATGGAACTAGTTAATAATGTATAAAGCTGGTCATATGGCACTGAAATCATGACAAGGTCTCTTTTTTTTTGACCAAGGATATTACAGCTATGTTGTGAATTTTTTTTTTATTTTCAGGTTATTTTGCTCTCTTGAAAGCCATGATGTTCACTTTTAAATGGCTTCAGTTGTAGCTATTTTTCTACAGATTAAATCAGAATTTAGTGATGGATGGCTAATTGGTAATAAAACTCACATAACTGGAAAACCCCACAGCTGTTGTATTTTGTTGTTCTACCTCCATTGTACAGTGAACACAAAATCTACGCTTGTTAATTTTATCATGGTAAACGGTCTTGTTTCATTCGGTTTTTATATTGTACTTCATATTTGTAAAGCATCCTTTTAAACATCTGAGATTGCAAGTGATTGAAGAGAATAATAGATGCAACACAATATAATTCAGGGGCAATTATTGTATGTACATCAATCTTTATTGTGCTTTGTACATTTCCTCCATATTTCCATGTTTCTTCGTAGGATTTATGCTTCTCAATTAAGGTACCAAATATGTTGTTTTCGCTGCAGGATTTGTTCCAACATGAAGGATAGGACTACTCATACTGCAAAGATGATTCTGTTGACCAAGTACACTTGACTGTAATCTTTCTTGGCATTAAAAAAAATTTGAAAACTTTAGTGTGGGAATGTGGTGGAAAGATGTGGAAGTGCATGAATAGATCATTTAAATATGTAATTTCCACTACTTGAGATTTTTTCTCGGCATATAGATCATTTCTAAGACCAAAATGTCCAAGTATGCTTCTGCACAGAGATTGATTCAGGAGGGCTATTGTTAGCCAGCTGTCTACAAATGACTAATATTTTGTGAGATTTGCATTAATTTGCAGTGACATGCATCCAAGGGTATCACAAAGTATGTGAGAGAACTGATAACATGATTGGTTAATAAAGGACTAATAAATTATGTAGAACATATTTGCATAGAGGCAAAGCATTTCTGTATGAAATGGAAATTATATAATGCAAACTGTGCATCCCTCTTCAGACTGATTTGTTGCTTTATAACTATTTTTGGGTGAAGTGCTGATTACATAGAAACTGAATGTATTGTAAGGTTATCAATGTTCCCTTCAGCAAAGGAATTTTAAAGAATTCCCACAACATTCTTAAATCTGTAACCTCTAAAGAAAATTTGTCAATTAGATTGATATCGAGTAAATCCTCTAAATTAAAATAAAACACCTCTAGATTGTCCAGTATTGTTATGGGTTATTTCTAGAAATGTCACAAGGTTTCAGGAAAATGTTTGTTAATTTTTTTATGGAGTGTAGAAGTGTTAAGCTGAATGTACCACCTAAATAGTCATACAGAAATACCACACTAATAAAAATGATAGAAAGAGATTGCTTTGTTCTATTCTTTACATGTGAAAGAACAAAATATTAGGTTATTACATGAGATCCAGGCTGATCAGCATCTCCATTTACAACCAAAAGAGTGAAAGAACTGCAGATGCTGGAAATGAGAAACAAAAAACAGAAATTGTTGGAAAGACTCAGCAGGCCTGGCAGAAATCAGCGTTAATGTTTCACGTCCAGTGACCACTTCATTTACCTTACTTTGTTCCAAGTCAGAAGTCGCAACACCAGGTTGTTATAGTCCAACAGGTTTATTTCAAGTCACAAGGTATTGGACCCCAGTGCTCCTTCCTCAGCTGTATTTTATCTGATGAAGGGGCAGCACTCTGAAAGGCTGTGATTTTAGATAAACCTGTTGGATTATAACTTGATGTTGTGTGACTTCTGACTTTGTCCACCCCAGTCCAACACCAGCACCAACACTCCTTTGTCCATAGTCCCTTTGATACTCAACAAATCTTATCAAGTTCAGTCTGGAAAGTTTCAGAATCTGTTGCCATTGGGAAGAGAAGTTTCTAAACTTCTGTTACCATAACAATTTACAATCTGATTTCACACTTAAATGGTCTGGCTTTAATTCGAAGATATCTTGAACTCGTTTCCCCACCAAAGAAAATAGTTTTATGTGTCTGCCTATCAAATCCCATTAAAATTTTAAATCTCTTGAATAGAGTAGACCTTATCCATTTAACTTCAAAGGAATACAAACTAAAGAAATGCTTCTGTGTTCGTTTCCTGATGTTTGGGTACCTGGAAATGAATGGAGTAATCCAAAGTTCTGTACTTGAGGGAGTGAATGCCCTTGATATCAAGACATCATTTGGTCTGAGTGGGAGTATTTTTAAAAAGTCTCAATGAGAAGAAATCAAAGAGAATGCCCCACTGATCGGAATCGTATCTGGCACAAAAGAAGATAGCTATGGTTATTGAAGGAAATCATCTCGGACCAAAAACATCATTACAAGAGTTCTTCAGGGTAGCGTCCTAGGTTCAACTCCTTCATTAAGTCAAAAGTGAATTGTTTGCTGATGAGTGCAGAATGTTCATTTCCATTTTTCTTCCTCATTATGAGGCAGTCCGTGTCTGTATCGAGCAAGACCTGAACAGCTTTGTAGCATGGGCTGGTAAGTGGCAAGTAACATTTATGCTGCACAGTTTAAACGATTACCTTTTCCAAAAAGAGAGAATCCAACTGCTTCCCCCGGTACTCGTTCTGTTATGACGTTTTGATTCCTCAAAGCCTACCCACCATCTACAAAGCAAAGTCAGGACAATAATGAATTACTCTCTAACAACACTGAAGAAGCCGTATCTATCACCTTAAAACTTTCACTCCTCCACCACTGAGGCTTAGTATTAGTAGCAGTATTTACTACCTATAAGATTAACTGCAGCAATTCACCAAGGCTCCTTACCTAATAATAGATTAGATTACCTACAATGTGGAAACAGGCCCTTCGGCCCAACAGGTCCACACTGACCCTCAGAAGAGCAACCCACCCAGACCCATTCTCCTACATTCACCCCAATTAATGCACCGAACACTACGGGCAATTTAGCATGGTCAATTCACCTAGCTTACACATCTTTGGACTGGGAGCACCCAGAGGAAACCCACGCAGACGCAGGGAGAATGTGCAAACTCCACACACAGTTGCCCAAGGTGGAAATTGAACCCAGGTCCTTGGCACTGTGAGGTAGTCGTGCTAATCACTGAGCCACATACAGGACTTAGGAACAGGAGTAGGCCATTAGGCCCTTTCAGCTTGCTCCACTATTCCGTCTATGGATCTTCTTTATTTGAGAAACCTTTTGAATTATAGGCTGTTTAAAAGGTCAAAATTTATAGCCCTTACGATTACTTTTTGTACCTATGTTCTTATTTTGTCTGATATTCAATATTCTGTTAGAAACATAAATACCTGGCTTTTCCCCCCCAATACAACATGATGTTATCCTGATCCTTGACAACATCCAAATCGTAGAGTATTGACAATTTAAATTCCCCAGTTGTGAAACTTTTAATTTTTGCTGTGTAAAAAAAGAAAAATCATCTCAAAGTGTCAGATTCATTTAAAAATTATCATAAGTTTGCTGAAGTAGCTGAAGAAAGTTGAAATTTAGTTATTCCATCTCATTTGAAATTCAACTGAGTCCCAGTGGATACCATAAGAAACCTCACCAACTGATTTGTGAAAGAAATCATGGTCCATTAGAAATCTGCCCAGCAGATGGCACCCTCCTCCACGGTAAATCATGATTAAAAACTACAAATGCATATCCCTAAGTCAAGAACTGTTTGAAAATACTGAAAATTAAGTAAAAATACACATAATATAAATGTAATACTGTTGAGCTATAGGGAGAGGCTGAACAGGCTGGGGCTGTGTTCCCTGGAGCGTTGGAGGCTGACAGGTGACCTTATGGAGGTTTACAAAATTATGAGGGGCATGGATAGGGTAAATAGGCAAAGTCTTTTCCCTGGGGTTGGAGAGTCCAGAACTAGAGGGCATAGTTTAGGGTGAGAGGGGAAAGATATAAAAGAGACCTACGGGGCAACTTTTTCACACAGAGGGTGGTACAGGTATGGATTGAGCTGCCAAAGGAAGTGGTGGAGGCTAGTACAATTGCAACATTTAAAAGGCATTTGGATGGGTATACAAATGGGAAGGGTTTGGAGGGATATGGTCTGGGCGCTGGTAGGTGGAACTAGTTTGGGTTGGGATATTTGGTCGGCATGGACGGATTGGACCGAAGGGTCTGTTTCTATGCTGTACATCTCTATGACTCTATGTCCTGTTACGACTGTAGAAGACATTAGTAAAGCTACATTTGGAATGCTGTGTACAGTTCTGATCACCCTGTTATAGGAAGGACATTATTTAACTGGGAAGGGTCCAAAAAAAGATGTACAAGGTGTTATCAACACTGGAGAGTTTGGGTTATAAGGATAGACTGGGACATTTTTTTTCTGTGGCGCATAGGAGGCTGTTGGGTGATCTTATGGCAGTTTATGAAATCATGAGAGGCATAGGTAAGGTGAGTAGACAAAGTCTTTTTCCCAGGAAAGGGGAGTCCAAAACTTAGGGGAAAGTCTTAAGAGGAATCTGAGGGGCAACTTTTTCACGCAGAGGGTGGTGCATGTATGAAATGAGCTGTCAGAAGAAGTAGTAGAGGTAAGTGCAGAGGTAAGTGCAGTTACAACATTTACAAGACATTTGGACAGGTGTGTGGATAGAAAAAATTGAGAAGGAAGTATGCCAAACAGGCAAATAGGACTAGTTTAGGAAACCTGGTTGGTGTGGATGAGTTGGGCTGAAGGGTCTGTTTCCATGTTGTATGACTTTAATTAAGGCTGTCAGAGTTTCGAGCCTTCCAAAATTTTCATGTTGTTGATTTCACGGAGGAAGACAAGCCAGAGACCTCATTATGAAGACATCATTTAGCGCTTCAGGGTTTGCTAACATGTTTTTCAGGTTTAGAAATATACAGCACAGAAGAAAGCCATTGTGGCTGTGTCAAAGAAACCATCCCAAATCATCTGGCTCTGCTCCTTCTGCACAACATTGTAGGTTTTTCTTTTCAACTGATGCCTGTCTAAAAATTACTGCTGAATGTATGGTTGGCACCCTTTCACATTGCACCTGAAATCACAAGTTGCAAGAATGTTCTCATTTCCCTTATTGTTCTTCTGCCAATTACTTGAAACCTATGGTTTTTTAGGCTACTGATGCTCCTGCTGGATGACTCTCAGAGTTCTGAATAATTTGGATATAACTATTTAACCCCCCCCATAGGCTATAAAGAAAGCAATCCAACTTCACTAATCTCTCTGATAACTGAAATTCACTCCCTTTGGTATCATGCTACAAGATCCCTTCTTCATCCTCCAAGTCCTTACTCTCGTAACCAGAATTGATGCTGATTCTATTGTACCAACTTCTGGAAAAAAACCACAAGACCTCATCGGTGAATGGAAAGCTGAATACCTCTCTGGAAAAGCGTTGCCTTGCGCGAGCAGAGTGGGGTAGTGGGAGCTTGTTGCTCCCATTACTCAGTGATTGCTGGATCAAAGCCACCCCCGCCTTTTGTATTGAACATGTCCATGGCAGGCGTGCTTTCCTTCCACCCTGCATTTTGATCAGCTTTCTGCTTCCAGGGCTTCATCTGTCCGAAATAAATAACTGATATTGATGCCTTGGCAATATCTACACTGCTGAGATGGCACATTTGTGGTGGTAGAAGTGCTGCTCACTGTCTGTCTGCTCTGAACTGAAGCGCAAAGTAATTGTTGGGCCTCTTGCTGAGATATTTGTATCATCGATAGTCATATTTGTTTTATAATGCTCCTGTAAAGCACTTTGGAATGTTTCGACATATTCCTGAGTTCTGAGCCAGTCCACTACATCATGACCTTCAATATGAAATCGGTCAAGGAGGCAGGTCCAGCTTCCATTCTGGCTGATCTGGGATTCGAACCTCATGCTGTTGGCACTCATTTGATCCACCCTGGCCATCCAGCCAACTGAGTCAACGAGTTGTCCTGGGAATCTGACTTGCTGTGGCAATATACATGTTCACCTGAAGTGAAGTATACTGATGGTAGAGATTGGAAATGACCAGGCAATTTTCCCACTCTGACTGATTGCCATTGGCAAAGGTTAGAAGTATTTACAAGGTAGTGCTCAGTCTGAATGGGTTGTTATGAACAAAGCTTTCTTGGTCTCTAACTACTGTGCCACTTGACCTCCTCACTTTTCTACATTTAATTGTTGGGAAAGTGCACTGGTTATCAAGTCCTATGACTCCAGGAGTCACCACAAAGTTAATTATCTGAAAAAAAGCATATGAGGTCCCCAGTCTTGCCCTCTGTTGGAATCAAGTTCATATAAAACACTGACCAATTTCCTGTATTTAATAAGAACTATTGTTTATGACAAATAAGTAAATACTAATCACAAGTAAACAGCTATTAACTATCAAAAGTGTAAACAAAGACCCAAAGAAAAGTAGATGCTGGAAATCAGAAGAAAAAGCAGAACCAAAGAAGGGTGATTGAATCCAAAACGTTAACTCTACTTTCCCTCCAAGATGCTGCCAGACATGCTGAGCTTTCCCAGCAATTTCTGTTTTAATTAAACCTTTTATGGTCCCTGACACGCACATGTAGAAACACACAGATATGGTTTATGGTTGGAGGGAACAAAGCTGGGAACAACTGGATGTAGGCTTGCTGAGCTGGAAGGTTCATTTCTAGACATTTCATCACTCTACTAGCCTCCGGACAAAGCAATGCTGATGATTTCTGCTTTGTATTTATATGTTTGGGATTCTTTGGGTTGGTGATGTCATTTCCTGTTCTTTTTCTCAGGGGTTGTTAGTTGGGGTCTAACTTGATGTGTTTGTTGATAGAGTTCTGGTTGGAATGCCATGCTTCTAGGAATTCTTGTGCATGTCTCTGTTTTGCTTGTCCTAGGATGGATATTTTGTCCCAGTCGAAGTGGTGTCCTTCCTTATCTGTATGTAAGGATACTGGTGAGAGAGTGCCATATCGTTTTGTATCTAGTTGATGTTCATGTGGCTAGTTTTCTGCCTGTTTGTCCAAGGTAGTGTTTGTTACAGTTCTTGCAAGGTATTTTGTAAATAACATTAGTTTTGCTTGTCTGTATAGGGTCTTTCAAGTTCATTAGCTGCTGTTTTAGTGTTGCTGTTTGGCAGGTTTGTGGGCTACCATGATGCCAAGGGGTCTGAGTAGTCTGGCAGTCATTTCTGAGATACCTTTGGTGTAGGGGATAGTGGCTAGAGTTTCTGGACGTGTTTTGTCTGCTTGTTTGGGTTTGTTGCTGAGAAATCGGCGACAGTGTTCATTGGGTACCCATTCGTTTTGAATTAGAGGAAACCTTCAAGATCATCAATAATACCCTTACTGACATAAAATTTATTAAAGAGGAGGAAAACAACAACAAACTGTCATTCCTAGATGTCAGAGTAGAGCAAAAAGCCAATGGGGAACTTCAAACCAGCGTCTACGGGAAAACAACATCTACGGAACAAATATTGAACTACAGAAGCAATCATCCCAAAATCCACAAACAAAGCTGCATCAGAACATTACTTCAATGAGCCAACACACACTGCAGCACAGAGGAACTACGCAGAGCAGAGGAAAATCACCTATACCATATATTCAAAAAAGAATGGATATAAATATGTGTTGTCACTGTTGTAGGCTACTCACCACCACATTTCTTTCAGAGAACATCTCTGGGACACCTGCACCAACCAACCCCACTGCCCTGTGGCTGAACATTTCAACTCCCCCTCCCATTCTGCCAAGGACATACAGGTACTGGGCCTCGTCCATCGCCACTCCCTAACGACATGACGTCTGGAGGAAGAACATCTCATCTTCCGCCTTCAGGCGCTTCAACCACATGGCATCAATGTGGAATTCACCAGTTTCTTCATTTCCCCACCTCCCACCTTATCCCAGATCCAACCTCCCATCTCAGCACTGCCCCCATGACCTGTCCACCTGTCAATCTTCCATCCCACCTATCTGCTCCACCCTCCTCTCCGACCTATCACTATCACCCCACCTTCATCTACCTATCACACACTCAGCTACCTTGCCCTCCCCCTCCCTGGGTTCACAAGCCTCATTCCTGATGAAGGGCTCTCACCCAAAATGTTAACTCTCCTGCTCCTTGGATGCTGCCTGTCCTGCTGCACTTTTCCAGCCCAACACTGTCTACTCCAGTCCTCACTTTCTCCTCACACCTACCTTTAAGTTCAATGTAGATGCAGCTGGCTGGTGGGTTAGCATTTATTATTACATCCCCAATTGAAAAGGTGGTGGTGAGCTTCCCCCTTGAATCACTGCAGTCCATTTGGTGCAGGTGGATGACCCACAGAGTTGGTGGGGAAGGAATTCCACAATTTTGACCCAGTGACACTGAAGGACAGTTGGGAAAGGGGAGGACTGCTCACTCACTGTGGCTTACAGCTACATCCAATGAATGAATTAAAGATTAAAACAAGCAGGGTGGGGACATATGACTCTGGTAGGGTTTGGGGAAGGGATGATGTCTGAGTTAGAGGGATGAGGGTGGAGATTGAAAGCAGCAGGATTGTGAGAGAAACGCCTTTCGGGCGGCGTGGCTGTCGGAGGGAGCCGTAGAGCCGGCTGAGGCGCAGCTTGATGAGGGAGGAGGACAGCGACCGGGCCCTCACACCGAGACAGAGGCACGGGCACAGGGGGCCGGGCACACGGCCAGGATGGCGGCGGAGCGGCCGGGCGGCTCCGAGTCCACGGTGTGGGACCCGCAGCACTCCAACAAGCTGCTGAAGAGCCTGAGCTCCTTCCGGAACGAGCCGCTGTTCTGTGACGCGGTGCTGGTGGTCGAGGGACACGAGATCCCGGTGCAGAAGAACCTGCTGGCGGCGGCCAGCCCGTACGTCAGGTCAGCCCGGGACCCGGGACCCGGGGGGAGACACACCCGGGGGGGGGGGGGAACAGGACCGCAGGGAAACAAGACCCGGGGGGGGGGGGGGTGGAGAGAGGGACAGGGGGCAACAGGACCCAAGGTGACAATGAGTCACAAGTTCCCGGGGGACAGGGAGTAACAGGACCCTGGAGGGGAGTGGGGGCAACAACAACACCCCGGGGAGGGGGGGCAACAACAACACCCCGGGGAGGGGGGGCAACAACAACACCCCGGGGAGGGGGGGCAACAACAACACCCCGGGGAGGGGGGGCAACAACAACACCCCGGGGGGGGGGGCAACAACAACACCCCGGGGAGGGGGGGCAACAACAACACCCCGGGGGGGGGGGGGCAACAACAACACCCCGGGGAGGGGGGGCAACAACAACACCCCGGGGAGGGGGGGCAACAACAACACCCCCGGGGGGGGGGGCAACAACAACACCCCGGGGGGGGGGGGGCAACAACAACACCCCGGGGGGGGGGGGGGCAACAACAACACCCCGGGGGGGGGGGGGCAACAACAACACCCCGGGGGGGGGGGCAACAACAACACCCCGGGGGGGGGGCAACAACAACACCCCCGGGGGGGGGCAACAACAACACCCCCGGGGGGGGGCAACAACAACACCCCGGGGGGGGGGCAACAACAACACCCCGGGGGAGGGGAACACCACCCCGGGGGGTCAGGTAAGGATTCCCACAGCATCCCAAACACCTACTCCTCCCACAACACACCCAACGCAGCACTGCCATAACAACCCCACACCGAACCAACAGAATCACACCACACCTCCCCCTCCTCCCTCTCCCCCCTCACCCCCTCCCCCCGCCTCACCCTCTCCCCCCCGTCCATTCCCCGTCCACCTCCCCTCCCCCCATCCCCCCCACACACCCCCTCCCACCCCGTCCCCGTCCCCGTCCCCACCCCCCCATCACATCCCCCCCATTCCCCCCTCCTCCCCCCCATTCCCCCCTCCTCCCCATTCCCCCCACCCCCCCTCCTCCCCCCTTCCCCCCTTCCCCCCTTCCCCCCCCCTCCCCCCCCTTCCCCCCTCCTCCCCCCTTCCCCCCCCCCCCCCCTCCTCCCCCCTTCCCCCCCACCCCCCTCCTCCCCCCTTCCTCCTCCCCCCCTCCTCCCCCCCTCCTCCCCCCCTCCTCCCCCCCTCCTCCCCCCCTCCTCCCCCCTTCCTCCCCCCTCCTCCCCCCCTCCTCCCCCCTTCCTCCCCCCTCCTCCCTCCTCCTCCCCCCTCCTCCCCCATTCACTTCCCCCCTCGCCTCCCCTTCCCCCCATTCGCCTCCCCCCTTCCCCCCCATTAGCTTCCCCCCACCCCCCAATTCGCTTCCCCCCACCCCCCCATTCGCTTCCCCCCACCCCCCTCCCCCCTCCCCCTTCCCCCCCATTCGCCTCCCCCCTTCCCCCCCCATTCGCCTCCCCCTTCCCCCCCATTCGCCTCCCCCCTTCCCCCCAATTCGCTTCCCCCCCATTCGCCTCCCCCCTTCCCCCCCATTCGCCTCCCCCCTTCCCCCCCATTCGCCTCCCCCCTTCCCCCCCATTCGCCTCCCCCCTTCCCCCCCGTTCACCTTCCCCTCCCCCCGTTCACCTTCCCCTCCCCCCGTTCACCTTCCCCCCCCCCCGTTCACCTTCCCCCTCCGTTCACCTTCCCCCTCCCACATTCACCACCCCCCTTCCCCCCCACATTCACCACCCCTCTTCCCCCCCAACATTCACCACCCCTCTTCCCCCCCAACATTCACCTTCACCCCCACATTCACCTCCCCCCCATTCACCTCCCCCCCATTCACCTCCCCCCCATTCACCTCCCCCCCATTCACCTCCCCCCCATTCACCTCCCCCCCATTCACCTCCCCCCCATTCACCTCTCCCCCCATTCACCTCTCCCCCCCATTCACCTCTCCCCCCCATTCACCTCTCCCCCCCCATTCACCTCTCCCCCCCATTCACCTCCCCCCCCATTCACCTCCCCCCCCCATTCACCTCCCCCCCCATTCACCTCCCCCCCCATTCACCTCCCCCCCCATTCACCTCCCCCCCATTCACCTCCCCCCCACATTCACCACCCCCCTTCCCCCCCACATTCACCACTCATCTTCCCCCCCAACATTCACCTTCACCCCCCCATTCACCTTCACCCCCCCATTCACCTCCCCCCCCACATTCACCACCCCCCTTCCCCCCCATTCACCACCCCAACTCCCCCCCCATTCACCTCCCCCCCATTCACCTCCCCCCCCCATTAACCTCCCCCCCATTCACCTCCCCCCCCATTCACCTCCCCCCCCATTCGCCTCCCCCCCATTCATCACCCCCCTTCCCCCCCACATTCACCACCCCCCTACCCCCCCACATTCACCACCCCCCTTCCCCCCCATTCACCACCCCACCTCCCCCCCCCATTCACCTCCCCCCCCATTCGCCTCCCCCCACATTCACCACCCCCCTTCCCCCCCACATTCACCACCCCCCTTCCCCCCCACATTCACCACCCCCGTTCCCCCCCCACATTCACCTTTCTCCCCCCCCCCCCCCCCGGTTCACCTTCCCTTCCCCCCACCGTTCACCTTCCCTTCCCCCCCCCCCGTTCACCTTCCCTTCCCCCCCCCGATCAACTTCCCCCCCCCGTTCACCTCCCCCCTCCCCCCCCCGTTCACCTTCCCCCCCCAGTTCACCTTTCCCCCCCCCAGTTCACCTTTCCCCCCCCCAGTTCACCTTTCCCCCCCCAGTTCACCTTTCCCCCCCCGTTCACCTTCCCCCCCCGTTCACCTGCCCCTTCCCCCCCGTTCACCTGCCCCTTCCCCCCCCGTTCACCTTCCCCCCCGTTCACCTTCCCCCCCCCTTCACCTTCCCCCCCATTCACCTGCCCCTTCCCCCACCATTCACCTGCCCCTTCCCCCCCCGTTCACCTCCCCCTTCCCCCCCGTTCACCTCTCCCTTCACCTCCCCCTTCCCCCCCGTTCACCTCCCCCTTCACCTCCCCCTTCCCCCCCCGTTCACCTCCCCCTTCCCCCCCCGTTCACCTCCCCCTTCCCCCCCCCGTTCACCTCCCCCTTCCCCCCCCCGTTCACCTCCCCCTTCCCCCCCCCCGTTCACCTCCCCCTTCCCCCCCCGTTCACCTCCCCCTTCCCCCCCGTTCACCTCCCCCTTCCCCCCCCGTTCACCTCCCCCTTCCCCCCCGTTCACCTCCCCCTTCCCCCCCCGTTCACCTCCCCCTTCCCCCCCGATCACCTCCCCCTTCCCCCCCATTCTCTTCCCCCTTCCCCCACATTCACCACCCCCTTCCCCCCCCGTTCACCTTTCCCCCCCGTTCACCTTCCCTTCCCCCCCCCCCCCCCCCCGTTCACCCCCCCCGGTTCACCTTCCCCTCCCCCCCCGTTCGCCTTCCCCCCTCCCCCCCCCGTTCGCCTTCCCCCCTCCCCCCCCCGTTCGCCTTCCCCCTCCCCGTTCACCTCCCCCCCTCCCCCCCCATTCCCCTCCCCCCCCCCCATTCCCCTCCCCCTTCCCCATTCCCCCTCAGAGGGTGGTAAATAGGGTCCATGTTTATGTTTGTTGATACAGTTCAGTTTGGCATGCCAGGCTTCTAGGAATTCTCATGCGTTTCTCTGTTTGGCTTGCCCTGGGATTGATGTATTGTCCCAGTCAAAGTAGTGACTTCCTCATCTGTATGTAAGGATACTAGTGATAGTGGGTCATGTCTTTTTGTGGCTAGTTGAAGTTCATGTATCCTGGTGGCTAGTTTTCTGCCTGTTTGTCCAATGGATTGTTTGTTAGGGTTCTTGCAAGGAATTTTGTAATTGACATTAGTTTTGCTTGTAGTCTGTATGGGGCCTTTCAAGTTCATTTGCTGTTGGTTTAGTGTGTTGGTGGGATTGTGGCCTACCATGATACCAAGGGGTCTGAGTAGTCTGGCAGTCATTTCTGAGATTTCTTTGATATAGGGGAGAGTGGTTAGGATTTCTGATTGCGTTTTGTCTGCTTGTTTGGGTTTTTTGCTGAGAAATCTGTGGACTGTGTTCATTGGGTACCTGTTTTTCTAATAGTATAGTCAGTGTTTCTTTGGCCAGGTTGATGTTGATGGATATGAACAGGACGGTTACGTCAAAAGAGATCATTATTGCATCCTCTTCTACATTGGTGTCTTTGCTGTTCAGGAATTTTTGTAGGGAATGCTGTGAGTCTTCTACTAAGCATTTTAGTCTTTGGTGTACCTCCTTGGCTAATCTGTACATTGGTGTTCCAGGTAGTGAGACTATGGGTCTGAGGGGAGCTCCTGGTTTGTGAATTTTGCTTAATCTGTGGAAGTGTCTTGGATTCGTCAAGTTTCATTTTTTGGAAGTCTTTCTTTTGTACTCTGGCTCCTTTTAGGAGTATTTTGGCTCCCTTTAGGAATAACAAAAAATACAAATTATTGTGCAAAATTTATAGATTAATTAATTAATTAATCTGAAACAGCTGTCCTAAACCATTATTGTGAAATACCAGAATTTGTTAGACTACTGTGCTTTGTTAATTTGTGGTGTGTATTTAGGTCCAACCTTAACTTCTATTTGATGATTCTAACAGTCAAACCAGTTATGATCATAAGGTGAATTTGAATATTCACAGGACAAAATTGCCCTAAATGAAAGTTTTATCATGTCAAGTAGGGAGAATAGATTGTCAGTATTTGAATTCTCAAATGCTTTGCTCACAAAACCCTGTCCTACACAAATTGCAACCCTTCAAAAATTCAATACTCATGTAAGGTTCTAGGACACTCCAACCTCTGGGATCAATTTATTAATAGTACTTGCACGAATGGGACTACATGGCTTAAATCTTGCTATTTGGACATTCAGAGATGAGAGGCATGTAAGGACCATAAATCACATGATTAACAGTACCTATATGACATGAATTGCCATTGACTGTGGCCAGATCAATTTGCGTAATTAGCGCAAATCCATCAATTTCTTTACATATAATGAGTGTCATTGGAGGGATTTGTGGCTACATTCCATTATTTTTGAGATCTGCCCATTCCATCCAGCAAGTGGTCATCAATTAGAATGCATGGCCTTTCTCCTTTTCACACACATTCCTAAAACTTCTCCAAATTAGAAATGATGAATGCGAAGCATATGTCATAATCTAATAATAACTGGATTAATGCACCTCAATATTATTTTTTAACATTGTGAACTGAGATGTTATTCCTTTATGTTGAAGAAGCAATTTTATAGCATTTGTCTCAGTTTTACATGCAATTTATCAAATTTTTTTCTTGCCCTAAGAAGTGATAAATGAATTGCTGATTTTGTTTGCGTTTGTTTTCCATTTTCAAAAGGGTTGGTGTAAAAGGGTGCAAGACAAAAAGACATGAGCACTGTTGACTCTGCTTTGAGGAGTTAACTTAGTGTCTGTTGATATGCTGTGAGTTTCAACTGAAAAAGAATTCCCTGAAGAGTTGTTTAAAATACTTTTGCACTTCTCATTACATATTGCCACACTTCCAGCCAAAATAAGGACAGGAGTTGCTTAAATGTAGAGACTTGTTTACAGTTGAACCTCTGAAATAAAACTAAGATTCCAAATATAATGCGCTTACAACAAGCAGGCTAACTCATTTACTTAGTTAAAAGTGAGTTATTATACATTCTGTCATGTTCAGGTTTATTGAATAGTCCAGTGCTAATGCTATGGTCTAAATGTTACTCACTCTGTTGTACTCTGTGTTAGCTGAGGAAATGAAATGATTTTTCGCCTTCCGAAAGATTGGATGTGCACGTGTAATATGTATTTCCAAAGTGGGCACTAAGCAAAAGCAATTTAGGAATCTGTGTTATAATAAAGTGTATGAAGTGATAAATGCTCACATTTTCCATTCATTCTTGGGGGAGTGTGAGGTTTTGAGTCAGAGCTTTTCTTTAAGAGCTTTGAGCATTTCACACAATCTGGCAGCAGTCTAAAAATACCACGAGTTCTGATTGGTGCCATCTGGTAAATAAATTGTTTTCCTTTTGGTTTCTTTTGCAGAAAGGCTTAAGTTGTTCTTTTTTTAATTTGACCCTAAATTGAGGGCTTATCATAAGCTGTTTTGCATGTGTTTCTTTCTTAATTCCATCTGGCATGGGTGATATACAGGGTCATCGCAATTTTTCTAAGCTGAAAGTTTGAGAAATCGTGTGCTATTAAGCAAGCATATCCAAACTTATGACCAAATTAAACCAGGGAGAGAAGGAATTGAAGTATACAGGATTCTGCAGTGCCATGCTTGTATCTACTACATTTTTCCTTCATCATTCTTTTCTTCAGTACTGTTGTATGAGCTTGTGATTTGACTTTCCTATCATATAGAGCCAAACGAATGAACTTTATAACCCTTTATTTATTTTTGGACAGCTGATGCTCATTAGGATTTGAAGTTGATCTGATGAAATGCTTTATAGGATGGACTATTACTAGTGTTTTAACATCTCGACTTGTGCTTAGATTGAGTTAATTCAATGCCTGTTCCAAAAAGGAAGTCCATCAAGTCTTTTCATTTTTGTCATACAGGGTCAATGATGAACATCATTTAAGGATCATCAAGATAAACTTCTTAAATTTAGCTAGGTGAAGTGATTGGAATTTAAACTGAACTTTGTTCTTTCTAATTGATAAACGTAGATATTTGCTTATTCATTTTGCTAAATTCAATTTTTGAGACTGAAGAGATCAAGCCAATCAAGTGATTTAACACCACTGGTTGAGCTTTGTATAATTAAATTGCACTTGGCAGTCTTTTTACAGAATTAAAGTGCAAAGAGTACAAATTATATCCTTTAAAATGTGTTCTTGGGGCATGAGTAGCACTGTGGCATGAATTTATTGCCCATTCCTTATTGACAATATTGTGTGATGCTACACGACATATAGACAAGATCTAAGACAGTGCGACGTAGCCACTGAACCAGGCTGTCGAGTTTTCAAACTGCTTTTTAAAGTGGGCATTTTAAAGCACTTGCCACAAATTTACAGAAATATGGAATTCAAGGATAGGGTTTGGTCCATGCCTTCTGTGATTTTTTTTTGTTGTTATTCACTCGAGGGATAGAAACATCGCTGGCTGACCTGCATTTATTGCCCATTCCTAGTCTAGCATCATCATTGTCAGCAATCATTTGCGAACAAATATGATTGAAGAGTATGAAGGAAAATACCATGTCACTGGTCAAGGGTTCCATACTCCTTGTGTGGCTGATGAGCGCAATCCTAGAGCTGCATCTCTCACCACACATTGGGCAGATGATTCTGCGAGGTTGAATTGTTCTTTAGCCTTGAGATTATTGGCATGTCTTTCTCCAGTTCCTTTGCCATATTTCCTTTTGCTGCTATGTGTTCTCAACGACTTGTGTTCCTTTATGTAGGAGCTTCCTTCAAGTCAGTTGCTTCTGAATGAGGGTCTGTCATGTGTTGACATTGATGTTGCAATTCTTTAGGGAGTCTTTGAAATGCTTAATCTGTCCTCTCCTTCAAATGCTTTCCTAGAACTCGTCCAAGATGATATGCTTTGGCATTATGAACTCTGGTCCTAAGCATCTGGTCCACTGGATATGGTTTTGGATGATTTTGACCTCATTGCTGGCACTGTTGGCTACTTCAGGGATGATGATGCTGATCTCCCAGCTGGTGTCATTTGTCTCAAAGTTCTTGAGATGGCAACTTTACATAGTCCAAGTTTCAGAGCCAAATAGAAGAGAAGGAAGGATGATTGCCTTTTCTACAAAGATCTTGGTATTGGCACGGATGTCACGTTGACCTTGGGCATCCGAAGTCAATGCTTACAGATTGGATGCAGTGCTGAATCTCCATATTGATGTCAGCCTTAGATGAGAGAGAGCTTCTCAGTTAGGGGAAATATTCCATGTTTGGAAGAAGTTCTCCATTGATCTTAATGGAGGATAGACCTGATCTTGACCTGGAATGGGTGGTAAAAGATTTGAGTTTTCTTGAGATTGAGATTGTCCATGCCACAGGAAAGCTTGTTCTTGACAAGATGAAGAATGGTAGTGATGAAGATGGAGAAAACGGTGGGGACAATGATGCATCCCTGCTTGATCTCAAAGGAATTTGTTATATTATCATCAGTGAGGACTGTCACCTTCATCGTGGCATGGAGAATGTTGTTGAACTTGACATGACAGCTGCCTTTGACCAGGTCTTCCATAGCCCTTCTCCATTGATTGAGTCAAAACCTTGGTCAAAAAGATGAAGGCCATGTCAAGTGGATGATGTTGTTCCTGGCGTTTTCATCTAGTTGCCAAGCACTGGGAAAAAAATGTCTGTATTCCACAGTTTGATTGGAAGTTGACTTTCCAGAAGGATTTCTTCATGGACTGGAGGAAGGTTCCTAGAGATGCTATGAGCACTGATCTTCCTGGTGATGGAGAACAGAGAGATTCATCTGTTGCTCCCAGAATCCAATTTGTCTTTTGTGTTGGTGATGGTGGCAATGACAGCGTTCTTGACATTGGTAAAGATGTCATCTTTGTCCAGATTTTCAGGAATAGTTGATGGAGCTGATGGGTAAGCTCTGTTTCTTTACTTGAAAATCTCCATTGGAATCCTGTCCACTGCAGATTTTCCATTCTTCATGGTTTAATGGAGGATTCAACTTCTGCCACACTAGGTGGGAGTCCAAGATCATCTTTGGGACTTGGGGCGTTACCAGAAACACATTCTCAATGATGACTATTTCATGGTTTAGGAGTTATCTGACGTTTTGTTTCCATCAGAGGCTAATGGTTTCTCTACCTTTCAAAGGTTGCCATTCACTGCACTGGTTTGAGGCTTAGAGTGTTCAGTCTGTATGTTGCCTAGGTGACACTGAAGAAATCTCTGATGTCCTGCTAGTCACCAAGAATTTGCAGCTTCTTAACATTCTCAGTCCATGATTGGGTCTTGATTTTCCTCATTCTCGTTTGTAACCTAATCTTTGCTGTTTGTGGAGTTCTCCTGTTTGACTCATTGCTGATTGTTGTTTTGTCAAGTACAGCAAGCTTTCTCCTTGTCAATCTTCTTGAGTGGTGTGCTCATTCTTGTTGAACCAGTCTTGATGTTTCCTGGTCGTGTGGGCAATGGTTTCCTCACGACACGAGATGATGTCTGTCTTCACTTCTTTCCTGATTTCCTCCACTCCATTAAAATGAACTCTTTGAAGATTTTGATGAAGACATTATTGGGAGTCTGCTAGTCTCCTTGGCTCTTCAAGCCAGTCAGCAAGATCTTTACCTTATCCGGCATCATAACTATCCATCTGTTCCTACAGGCCAAAACTGGAATGTGTTAAAATGTAGAGTTTTGTGAGTAAATAAAAACTAAACTTCAACTGAACCTTAAAAAGGGGGTGTATAACAAATTTAGTATTAATAATGCAAAACAAGAATCATGGGAAATATCAAAGAGTAGAGGTTGGATCATTCAAAGAAAATATAAAAGGTAAATGTGTAATATGAAATTGAACTAGTCAAGGCTTTTAGAAGGGTGAAGTTAAAAATTGTGTAAAAGAGCGCAAGACCTTTCGGATCAAGGAAGTTTAACTGTGGCATGTCTATTCAATATTTCACATCAATTTCTAGAGATGGTGGAAGTCAGAATGTAGACGTATGAGACAAGAATATGGAGCAATTATTGGAACTGTGGAAAATGAATTTACCCAGAAAAAAGTGAGAAGAAAAATTGAGAGATACTGGGCTTGTATCCCCTCAAGTTTTGAAGCATGAGAGGTCATCTCAAGGAAACTTAAAAGAATATACAGGGTAGATGCAAGGAAGATGTTAAAAATACGGAGGATGCCAACAATGGACAAATATCAGAATTTTTATTTACCCCTGTGGAATTCTCTATCACAGAGGTTGTGGAAGCTGAGTCTTCGTGCATGTTTAAAGTAGAGATGAATAGATTTCTGGTTACCAATAGTGTACAGGGTTAGAGAGATGCTGTGGATAAAAAGGTGTTCAATCAGCCATGAATGTATCAAACAGTGGAGTGGGCTTGACGGATTTCATGGCCTATCCCTGTTCCAATTAATAAGTTACTAGGTCTGGGTGACATGCATCCTCGGCTGTTAAAATCAATCAGGGAGGGCAAGTGGAGCTCACACCCTACCTTTTCAAACCTCCTTGAATACATTTTCTCTCATACTTCAGAGATGTTCAGGAATTTCGCCATTGTCAAGGTGATTTCATTCAGTTACAGATTCATCAATTTTGTTGCAGCACACTCTCCACCCATACATTCATTGTCTGGTTAGGTAATTGCTTTATGTGACTCAGTCAAGTTGGCTGAGATGATTCTCAGCTGAATTTAGTTTTTCATTTTAAAGCATGATTATTCTAAAAGTTTTATACTCCTCACAGGTCAGGTTTTTCTTCTCAAATCCTCAATCTCAGCATATTGAGTATAAACAGGGTGTGATGTGACATTGAGCATTCAGGTTTAACACAGGTCTAAGTTACTGTATTCTCATTGAGAAGTAAGTTGCTACAGATGGTGGAATTTACAGAAAGCAAAAAATGCTGGAATCGCAGTGGGTCAGGCAGCATCTGGGGAGAGAGACCAAGCTACTGTTTCAAGTCTGGATGACTTCATTAGAGCTGACTTGATGTGTGCAGGGAGCAGCATTTATGCAATAGAATGGGGGTGGAATACTGCAGGAGAAAGGTGCTGATGCTGCAGATTAAGATTCTAGTTGACAGTGTTGGAAGGAAATGCATTTTGCTTTACTCGGTGAATTAGTGTAAGATGGAGAATCATACATTGGGCACACTCCTAATGGGTAATGATGGTGAATACCTTCTGCTCCATCTTGGTACCAATATCTCTGGGATTAATATAATGCTGATTCCTTATCATCCAGATTCACAGAATGAAGTTATTTGAAGGAAGGTCTTTTTAATCAACTACTGGAGACTGATGATTTCTGTAAAACTGTATACTTTCTTCAAACACCAAGCAAAATTGCAGAACTAGAAATGAGAGAAACAAAAGGATTATAGAAAGATCATTGTTTTATAGAATCATACAGTACAGAAGAAGCCCTTCAGCCCATTGAGTCTGCACTGTCAATTACGCTACTATCTACACTAGTCCCACTTGCCCACACTAGGCTGATAGCCTTGTTATGACATTTCAAGTGCTCTTTTTTCAAGGTTGTGAGGTTGTTCTGCCTCAAACACTCTCCCAGGCTGTGCATCCCAGATCCACACAACCCTCTGGATGAAAAGAATTTTCCTCAAATTCCCTATAAATCTCCTGCCTTTCACTGTAAAATTATGCCTCCTTGTTATTAACTCTTCAACTAAATGGAACAATTGCTTTCTATTCACCCTGTCCATGCCCCTCATAATCTTATATATCTCTATATCAAGTCCTCCCTAAGAATTCTGGTGCTATGGAGAAAATAACCCACGCATACTGAAATGTTTCCCCCACCACACCTTTTTCAGTTCCTCCCACTGTTCTATTTTAGAATTACCTCTGAGTAGCTTTCCCAGTCTATTTTTGTGAGATCCTGCTTTACTTTAATAAACTTGAACTTATGCCAGTCTAAAACTTATTTTGTCGACCATCATTCTCCTTTTCCAGAATAAATTTAAACCGTAGTGTTGTGGTCACCGTCACTAAAATGCACCCCCACTGTTACCTCGAGCACCTGTCTGGCTTCATCCCCAGAGTTAGGCCCAGCAGTGCACCGTCCCTTGTAGGACCATCTAAGCGTGGGCATAATGATTACATTTCAAGACATCTGCCCCCTCTGAACTCTTTTCTGCTATGATTATCACAACTAAGATGGGAGTAGTAGAAATCTTCTAATATAATTATATTATGTTTATGTTTCCATGGCTTAGTGAATTGACTACATACATGTTCCTCAACAAATATAAAAGACAAACGCGAAGAAAGATAAACGTGCACAAATGAGAGGCTGTCGGTACAGAACATCTTGTATTGATTGTTGGATTTGAATGGAAGGTGGTTTACATATTCTGGAAAATCATAAATACCAGATATGCCTAAGAGTTGTAAATACAGACCATAAGCTATTACTGCAAATGTACAACACAAGTTGATTTTCGTTGTTGATGATCCTCCTGTTAGTGCTTTGAAGCATTAAATTCTTTTGCACAAATGATTCTGGGTTCTGAATCCTTGAATTTCATAGCTAAATACTGCCCTGTTATTACTCATTCTCCCTGTGCCTAATTTTGCAGAACTGTATCTCTGGTGAGGTAACCGTTCTACAATTCAACCAATACCAGAGTTCTGTATACTAAATTACATTAGTCATCCTTGGTGGAACTGTATTTTTCCACTTCACGTGATTAGCTGGTGTGTGAGTCTTACTTAAATCGTTGCTGTGAAGAGCCTTGCAATCCTGATGTCCAATTTGTCCCATCAGTTCAATACGATGATTAATGTTTGTGTTTCTATATTTCCAATTTGAACATTGACATTTCTTGTATATAAAGTGACCTGCACATACAACAGAAAATGGTCTAGGTCTTGCCTAGCTTAGTTTTCAATGTTGCTCATGTTAAATTGAGGAAATTCAAAAATCCTTTATTTGTGATTAATGATACATTGCTACTGCAATGTAACTTTCCTGTTATCTTTTCATAGGATCACATGGCAGCAAAGAAGGCCATGTTGCACATTCTGGAACTTTGTAAGGTCTAATTAATCAGTTCCACATCCCTACTATTTCCCCACAGCTTTTTTCAAATATTTCTTCTTGAGCATATATCCAAATCCCCTTTGAACGTTGCTATTAAATCTGCTGCCACTCATTACATTGAGAATTACAAACAAGTTGCATTTTTAAAAAATCTAGTGTTGTGTGATTTTTAACTTTTAAAAAAAAGTTCTCCTTATTCTCAACCCTGTTTCTACAGCCAGTTCGCGTGTGAAGCACATCACAGTGCCTTTTGGAGAATACAAATAAGGGTAGTTGGTGTTTATTGAAAAGAGAAATGAACATTTTCATTTGGAAAACCTAAATAGTGTTCAGGTCTGTGGAAGAAGCAGATTAACAGCTTGGTATTTTTCACAATGAGGATTTGCCTTTCAAAATGCAGCACCTCACATTTATCGAAGTTAAACTCCATCTGCCACTCATTGGCCCATCTGATCAGCACTCGGTTGTACACTGAGGTAACCTCCTCCGCTATCTGCTACACCACCAATTTTTGTGTCACTTCCAAACTTATGAACTACACTCCTGTGTTCACATCCAAACATATGAAGTAAATTTAAATGTATTTCATTTGGAATGGAAGTGTGAATGGCAAACCTGTGGGGACCTATTAGGGAAGTTCACATTTAGTTTTCACTTCAGCTGATAGACCTGTAGAGCCTCCAGGGAAAAGTATCCAGTCACTTTGTCTTAGTTGGGGTTCGAAAACAATCTGCAGAAATGTGGAGAGGAAACAAACAGGCAGAAAATTCTGTCTGTGTAAGGTTGTGATTGAATAGTTGCATGTATTTCTTCATCCTAATTATATTTATCTTGTAATTAATGCAGTTAAACGTTTTATTAACTTCATTGAAAGGGGTGTTGCAGCATTGCTATCAAATTAGCTGGAAAAATTTCAAAGCTCATATATTACAAGTAAAACTGTATAGCTTTTGGCTTGCAATCCCATCTCTTTCAAAAACAACGTATTCATTAGTCTACAGGGCTGGGAAGAAAAACACTTGGAGGACATCTGAGATTACTGTGTCCAGTGCATCCAGTAGTTTTCAATATTTTGATTCATAGGTCATGATTGTGTATCCACATATTGAGCAGTAAGGGTAATTCCCTCTTCATAGAGTTGTTGGAATCTGATGAGGGGATAGATAGATGAAACTGATAAAACAAGATTTCTTTTGGAATTAGAAACCCTACTGCGTAGAAACAAAAGCCCTTTGGCTCAACAAGTCCACACTGACCCTCTGAAGAGGGGACCATCCAGACCCGTACCCCTACATTTACTCTTGACTCATGCACCAAACCTGCACATCCCTGAACACTACAGGCAATTTAGCACGGCCAATCCACCTAACCTGCACATCTTTGGATTGTGCGAGGAAACCAGAGCATCGGGAGGAAACTGGGAGAATGTGCAAATTTCACACAGACAGTCGCCTGAGGCTGGAATCGAACCTGGGTCCCTGGCACTGTGAGGCAGCGGTGCTTAGCACGGTGCTGCCCCAATCTGCCCCAATCTGTTGCACACCCGGAATTTGTAACAGTCAGCATTACATCTGTGTAGTAGTGCTTATTTTCTCGATGGGATTAGAACTGATTCTTTTCAATTACATAATGTAATCTGCCACCTAGCGTTTTTTTTAAATGCTCTTTGAAACTCTCGGCATCAAACATTATGTCCTGGCTTGCAGAGCAAGCAAGTCATTTATTCCAAGGTGCTCTGCTAGCCACTGAAACTTGCACTAATTTTGTGATACGATGTCTAATCTTCAGATTTTAAGAGCTCTGTGAAGAAAATAATTGTTTCGATTGGCAGGAGTGGGCGCAATTTTGTCCCCTTTCCTGTGACCAAGTACCAGTTGGCACCCGTAGCTACACTTTGCAATTTCAGATAAGAATTTACAAGGCAAGGAAGTAATTTATGAATGGTAGGATCCTGGGAAGCACCAAACATCAGGGTGACCTTGGACTGTGTGTACACTGGTCCCTCAAGGCATCAGAGCAGGTATAGTTAGAAGACCGATGGTACTTATCTTTATTAATCAAGCATAGAGTTTAAGAGCAGGGAGGTTGTGCTGGAATTACACAAATTGTTGGTTAAGCCATAGCTAGAGTATTGCATGCAGTTCTGGAATCCACACCATAGGAGGGATATGACAACACTGGAGATGGTGCAGAGGACATGCACTGGGATGTTGCCTGGGCTGGAGAGTTTGTAATGAGCAGAGATTGGACAGACTGAGTTTATTTTCCTTGGGTCAGAGCAGATTGAGATGTACAAAATTGAGTGATGCAGGTTGGTTAGATAGGAAGAAAATTTTTCCCTCCTTGGGGGGGATCAGTAATCACAAGACATAGATTTAAGGAAAGGTGGCAAAGGTTTAGAGAACGTGTGGTAAAGATGGAACTTGCTGCCTGTAAAGGTGGTAGAGGAAGAAACCCTCATAATATTTAGGAAGTATTTAGGTGTTCACTTTAATGAGATTAGAATAGTCTGGTGGTTGTTTTTGACCGATGATGGGCTGAAAGACCTTTTATCTGTGTGGTAGATCTCTATGGCTCTAAATGCGTATTTGAAATTATAAAAGAAGTTACGAGATGATAAAATAAAAACCAAGATGTAACAATAAATAGTGTAATGGATCATCATTCTTGTGAATAAAATGGTGAATTGTTTAGCAAGATTTTGGTTATAAAGCAATTTAATCAAATTATATTTGTGCTTGCTGGAAGTTATACTCAGAAATATTCTGTTCTTAAATTTGATTTGCCAGGTTAGAACTTCAACAGGTAATGTGATGTGATAGATAATTACTGAAATAACTGCTCAGAGGCCAGTATCCTGTCACCGAGTCACCCGTTATTTACATTTGTCCAGTACACTGGCTGTGGCCAGCCAGCTTGGAGTCGGTCCCTGAAGTGAGAAGATTCTGAATCTCCTGTTCTTTTTTCCAAAAATCCTCTGTTTGTATTAGTCAGCCAGAGGTCCCTGATCGGCCCAGAATAACAACCCCAATCCAGGATCTCATAGTCAATAAGATCCACCTGGTTCCGATCACTACAATTATATACTAATTTACAGTCCGATCAGTTTAAGTAGTCAGCTTTATTCAACGCTAATATTGTTGCTAAATGTGTGTGTTGAGGGCGGACACCATGGAGAGATCTTGTAGAAATGCATTATGGGTAGAGCTCAGGAATAGGAAGGGCGCAATCACAATGCTGAGATTGTACTGCAGACCTTCCAGCTGCCAGCAGGGGATAAAGGAAAAGATATGTAGTCAGATTCTGGAAAGATGTGAAAATAATAGTGTCGTTGTGGTTGATGATTTTAACATCCCCCATTTTGACTGTGACTCCATTAGTGCTAGGGCTTGGGATGGGGAGCAATTTGTGGTGTGTTTAGGAGAGCTTTTTGAAACCGTATGTGGACTGTCCAACAGGAAGGGGACCATACTGGACCTGGTATTGGGAAATGATCCTGGCCAGGTGATCACTGTTTCAATGGGGCAGAGCATTTTGGGAAGAGTGAGCATGATTTCACAAGTTTTCGGATACTTATGATAGGCACAAAAGTGGACCTCGGATGAAGAAGTTGAATTGGAAGAAGGCTATCTATAACCAAATCAAGCAAAGATTCGGTGACATGGATTGGAAGCGGCTGTTTGATGGTAAATCCACATCTTACATGTGAGATTCTTCGAAGGACCAGTTATTTAGAGTGCAGGACAGGCATTTTCCTGTGAAAATGAAGGTCAGGAATGGCAGGATTTGGGACCCTTGAATTACAGGGGAAATTATTGGCTTAGTCAGCCAAGGAAAACGAAGCATACCTAAGGTCTAGGCAACTAAAACAGACAAAGTCCTTGAACAATACAGAAAATAGAAAGAAGCTCAAAACAGGACATTAGGAGGACTAAAAGGGGGCTATGAAATGTCCTTGGCCAGCAGGTATAAGGAAAATCCCAAGGCATTTTATCCATATGTTAGGGACAAGAAGGTGTCTAGGGAAGTGTGTGGAAAGTTTTTCACAGAAGGTGGTGGATGCTTGCATTGACAGTGGAGGTGGTGGAAGCAGGTACATTAGCAACATTTAAGGTATGTTTTGATGGACATGTGAACAAGAGACAAATAGAGAGATAAATCACACATGGACAATAAATAACAGGTTTAAATAAGGATTAGGAATTGATGCAGGCTTGGTGGACAGAATGGCCTGTTCCTGTGTTGTATTGTACATTTCATTCCTACATTTCTTCACTAATTTGCTATCAAAAATAATGGAAAAAAACTAATAGAAAATAAATTTCATGTTGGAATAAATTTGACTGATACCTGCATTAAGAAAACTTCCTGATTTGATTTTTATATCATACTGACTGCAAGTTTTGTAGAATATGAATTGTAATTTTACATCAGTGATTTGTTATTTCTGTTGTTCCTATTTATATTGTTTCACAACAAACACTCTGTAATACTCCAGCTAAAAATTAAGCTAAAAAAGAGCAATAGTTTTGATTAGTGCTTTTATTTTCAGCTTCAAACCTACTAAATTGTGAATGCTGTGTGTTTATAATATTGCAAAGTGTAACCATTTTGTATATTCATTGCAATCTGATGTTTGCATTTCAGGACCAAATTGAATTATACAGCTCCAGCAGATGATGGTTCAGTGTATAAAATTATCCTAGATGGCATTTCTGTCGCTGTTATGCATGAATTATTGGATTATATGTTTAGTGGCCAGGTACAGAACTTTTGTTTCTATATTGACTTGATATATCTTGTGTGTGCTGTATTATGGACCCTTTTTGGTCTAATGTTTACTTCAGTAAAGGCAAAATGCCACTGAATACTCTGATTTTGAAGGTTGGTTGAAGAATTTTAGGATTTTTTTTCCCGTTAATTAAAAGAGTGCATTATATTCAGGCAAATTTGATTTTTGTGCCACTAATGATCTTTTAATAAGATGTTGACAACTCCAAACATAGATAAATGAAGTTTATCCAGTCTGTTCTTAATTTTTTCACACTTCGATAAGACGAAATAGTAACTCTTTTGATTGCACAATTCAACCGTTGAAATATGTTCTATCAAAATAGTAATCATTTTGAGAAGTATAAATAAAGATTGAATAGGTCAATCTTGTGGCAGTATTTTGGGGCAATCATTTTGCACTTTATTTTTATGATCAATGTTTTACTTTATAATGTATTATAAACTAAAATTAATATAAATGTCAGCTTCACTCAGAAATCATACCCACTTCAATTCAATATCATGCTGCATGGGAGTTTAATCATTCACTGAACAGTGTTTCAGAGATGAGCTAAGTCACTCAAGTCTAATACAAATGCTACATGACTTGTTAGTATCTTATTGCAATTTTTCTACATTTGACAGATTGACATTCAAATTCTGCGTACCCCTTGTTTTGGGGGACACAGCAGCCTGCTATATTCCCAAATAATTATTGGATTTGACATTATTGAGCTATGATTGTAGGACTGAAGCCTGTATTGAATAAGATTTGAAAATTCTTCAGTTAATGAAAAAGAAATAAGACTGGTTTTAAAAAGTCAAAATTATAGCAGTAGAGATGTAAATATTTCAATTTTGTACTGAGCATAATTAATTTAAGGAACGAAAATAATGTATCAATGACTAGAGCTAATATGTAAAGTCAGTAATATGCGATGTTCTTCCTTTGCTTTCTTACTCTGTGGTTATTTAACAAGGTTCCTATGTTGCTAAAGTAAAAAAAAACACAATCTAGTTCAGTGCTTTGCTGCTACTTGTGATGAGGCAGTCCTGAGATGGAGTAGAACCAAAACTAAGTGAGTCATGAAAAAGGCTTCATCAAGTGGCAAAAAAACACAAAAAACCAGTGTTAATCTTATAGCTGTCCCTGCTAAATTTTGCAGCAATATATAACGAGTGGTGGTTGTGTGAAGAAACTGCAGTTTCTTAAATGGCACATTTTAGAAAATGTTTTTATTTTCAAAAAGGGAGGCTGAGCATGTATTGATTTAATACCAAGAAATGATTTATTTCTCCTCTAATGTGAACTTCTGACACACAGCTGTTCCGTTGCCAAGCTTGCTATTTCTACCTCTAGCATCATCCAACTGACCAATTTCAGCATAAGTGCAGCTGAAATCCTCATCCATGTTTAGATTACTTATAGTGTGGAAACAGGCCCTTTGGCCCAACAAGTCCACACCGACCCGCCAAAGCGCAACCCACCCAGACCCGTTCCCCTACATTTACCCCATGCCCCTAACACTAGGGCAATTTAACATGGCCAATTCATCTAACCTGCACACTTTTGGACTGCGGGAGGAAACCAGAGCACCCGGAGGAAAACCACAGATACTGGGAGAATGTGCAAACTCCACACAGTCGGTCGCCCGGGTCTCTGGCGCTGTGAGGCAGCAGTGCTAATCACTGTGCCACCGTGCCGCCCACTCAACTTGTTTAATGATCCTTGTAGGAACTTTAAAAAATGTGGTTGCTAGTGGTAAACTTCAAGGAATCATTAACAAGATTTCAAATTTTAAGACTTTGTTGGAAACAAACTAAAATCAAACTTGACTAAGCAACTAATAGGCTGAACTACAGAAAATATAACCCCTGTGCCTGATTAACCATGTCATATTTTGTTTATTGTAGCATACTCACCACAGAATTGATCTTTACTGGAAAAGTCACTTCCAGCTTTTAATAGGATCATTTCTCCCCGTTTCGCTGAGTCTTAACATCTGGCTGCCTTGGTGAAAATCTTTTACTTTGGTTTGCTGAGAATTCTCAAACCTATGTTCTGCAGCACTCATTAGCAATTTGTTCTTTCTGGCTCCTCAGTACTAATCTTTCTGTGACCTTAACTTTCTGCAGATTCTTTCCAAGAGAACAAGCTTCCCTAGCATTCTGCCCGGTAAAGCAGAACAATATTCTTTCTGTTCCTTGTAGTCACAATGTTGTGGTTTCTTTTTCTCTGTCCTTTTGTCCATATTCAGTGTTTATAATCAGACTGCACAAACCAAGAACAGCTGTCTTAGAGTCTACAAGTTGATCGATGGCAAAGCCATATGCTCTGTTCTTTGTTTTCTGTGGTTAAATCTACTGTATGAAATTCAATAATATTTGACCAGGGATGTCTGTCCCTTTGGTAACTAAGTAACACAATTTGAATAGAACCTCTTTACAATCCAATATAAAATGGAATGATAAAGTCTTTTTAAAAGAAGACCGTATTGAAAAACATCGTTAATGCATGAGTTTTCCGAGCCCACCTCCCACCTTCCACCCTGCATAATCTTGTGCTGAACCAAATTTTTACTGCCCGTATCTTGATTCATATCAAGTGCCATTCATCTGTCATCTATGTTTGCTGAGCTGCATTGACTACCAATCTAGCAACACCTCAGCTTGAACATTGTCATCCTCTTTTGCAAATCCCTCCATGGTTCCATTCTTTAACCCTATCCAGCCCCAAAAGCTTTTGAATTACCTCTACTCATCCACTTCATTTATTTTGCATGTTCCTGATTATAATCTGCCTAAGATTGGTGACAGTGCTCTTTAAATTGCCTCTGTCCTAAAATCTGGAATTCCCTCCATGTATGTGTTTTACTGTCCTTTTAGGATAGTCATTCAAAGTTGTTTTTTTGACCAAACTATACATCATCTATCCTGACATTTCCTTCTGAGGCTTAATATTAAATTTTGGTTGATGTTTTGTGAAGCACTGTGGGCCATTTTATTGTGTTAAAGGCACTGTATAAATGAATGCAGGTTGTTAACTTTAAATAACCTCTGACGGGAGGAGTTCTCAGCATTCAAGTGAAGAATGATTGTAGGTAGAAACTTATGACTCTGGCTAGTAAGTTAATAAACTAAATTTGAGGAATATGAAATGAAAATTTACTTGATGTGCTTCTTGAGTTTGCGCTATTCAACTTTTTTTTTCTTTTCAGATTAAGCTGAGTGAAGACACTATTCAGGATATTGTGCAGGCTGCAGATCTTCTCCTCCTTACTGATTTAAAAGCTCTGTGTTGTGAATTTTTAGAAAGTTGCATTGCTCCTGAGAATTGTATTGGTATACGTGATTTTGCTTTGCACTACTCTTTGCAACATGTATACTACATTGCTACTGAGTATCTGGAAACACACTTCCGTGATGTCTCCCACACAGAGGAGTTCTTGGAACTAAGCCATGAAAAAGTGAAAGAAGTTATCTCTTTGGAAAAGTTGAATGTTGGAAATGAAAGGTATATCTTTGAAGCAGTGGTAAAATGGATTTGTCAAGATCCTGTGGTTCGAAAGGTAAAGAAAAACTAATACTTCTCTTACTTTCTATTGATGATTGTGCTAACTTTGTAAATTACTGCATTTTTCATTACTCATTTAACTGAATTTTCTTTAAGCATTGCATAGTACAAGGTGGTTGAAAGGAAATTTAATTATGTCGGTGTTTTGCCATGACTACTGATCAAAAACTGTGAATGTCAGCAGATTCAAATGTGCATGACACATCCAGAAGTAATGCTCGGGCAGGGTGGAGGGGAGTATTTTGATTGTGAAAAGTTAGCTGAAGACAGAGAGATCTTATTTTAAATCCTGTCCCACACTCCCTCTTCATGTTCCTGCCTCTTGACTTTATAGAACATTGAAATATAGGAATAAGAGCAAACACTTCAAAGCTTTCGAACCTGCTCTGCTTTTTCAGATGATAGTTGAACATCAAATTTAATACGCTATTCCCGCACTATCCCTATATCCTTTGATGTCATTAGTAACTAAAATCCTATCAATCTCTGTCTTGAATTTATTTAGTGACTGAGGTTCCACAGCCCTCTGGGATAGAGTTACAATGATTCACTACCCTCTGAATGAAGCAATTCCTGTCCAGCTCAGTCTTTAATGACTTGCCATTTATTTTGATACTGTTTCCTGGTTCTAGACCCCACAACCAGCAAATCCCATTCTTTCTATCCCTCTATGAAATCTCCTCTTGTTCTTCTAAATTCCAGGGAGTACAAGCCCAGTCTCCTCAGTTGCCCCCCACAGAAAGTCTATCACTATCCCAGGAATCCGTCTGGTAAATTCCTGCTGCATTCCCTGTATGGTGAAGTATGGTGCCCAGAATTGGACCCAATGTATTGGCTAGGTCTGAATTAGTCATTATGTTGCAATAAATTGACTACATCTGAATTAGTGTTCAAGTTTTGCACTGTATTTCTATAATTAAAAACCAGGAATCAAATATTTTATCAACCTCTTTATTTACCTGTCTTGTCGTCTTTGCAGATTTGTGCAAAACACCACCTACCAAAGTCATTTTATGATCCCTCTATTTTAGCATGCATTTTTTTCTCATCAGACTGTTAGTGGGAGTTTGTGTATCCAAATTGGCTGCCATGTTATGTATATTACAGTAGCAAACACGTTTTTTTAAAAAAGTAAATGCAATGATGACGACGTGAAACCTGTATGGGTAGAACTGAGAAACACCAAGGTGCAAAAAAACATTTGTGGAGGTTGTATATGGATTCCCAAACTGTTCGGGTGATGTCAAGAATGACATTAAACAGGAAATTAGAGACACCTGCAATAAAGGAACATCTGTAATTCTGGGTGATTTTAATCTGCATATAAGTTGGGCAAATCAATTTAGCAATACTTCACAGGAGGAATCCCTGATCCTAGCTGGAGGATTTGAACACAGATGCAGGAATATCTTGCTGCAATTATGTAGTACCTTTGTGAGACCACATCTGGAATATTGTGTGCAGTTTTGGTATCTTTTCATCTGTGGGATGATATTTCTGCTATTGGTCAAAGAATCTTAGAATTCTTAGTGTGCGAACAGGCTATTCAGCCCATCAAGTCCATATCACCCCTCTGAAGTGCACCCTTGCAATTGGAAACATCCTTCTTGCATCCATCCTGTTCAGTCCTGTTAGCATTTGAGAGGCTTCTAAGATTTCACCCTTATTACTCTGAACTCCAACGAATCTAACAGTTTTAACCTATCCTTATTGGTCACGCCCACCACCACAGGAATCAGTCCGGTAAACCTTTGCTACATTCAATCCATAGGACGGCATGGTGGCTCAGCGGTTAGCACTGCTGCCTCTTCGGGTCAGGGACCCGGTTCGATTTTACCCTAGGGTGACTGTCTGTGTGGAGTTTGCACGTTCTCCCCGTGGTTTCCCCTGGGTGCTCCAATTTCTTTGCACAGTCTAAAGATGTGTAGGTTAAGTGGATTAGGTGGGAAATGCAGGGCTACACAATAGGGGGTGCAAGAAAGATGTTAACGATTGCAAGGGAGTCCTGAATAAGTAGGCAAAGTCTAAGGATGTAGGGTAAGCCATTTAGGAGAAATTTCTTCAGTGGTGAGCCTATGCAATTTACTTCTACAGAAAACAGTCAAAGCCAAAACATCACGTGATTTCAAGATGGAGTTGGATTTTGCACTCTGGGCTTAAGGTATCAGGGAAAAGTGGAAGTGTACTTTTGAGCCGATGATCAGCCATGATCATAATGACAGAGGATGCTCGAAGGGCCAGTGGCTTACTTCCACTCCTATTTTCAATGTTTTGACATTTGTAGAATTCAACAATTTCCTGAGGTTGTGAATTTCTTGACATAAATGCAAGTTCTTTGTTCTTTCTTCCCTCTGTGCAGGACAGTTAGAAAAGAAAATGAACCATTGTGGGCATATTATTCAAATATATTGTTCAATATCTTACATCCTACCACAGGGAATGTTTAATCTATTATTTAGTTGCGAAGAATCATTATATTGCGAAGGATGATTACATGCTAGAAGCTTAAAGGTAGTTTTTATTTGCATTAGTAAATATATATGCAAAATATGCAGGAAATCATTGGAATTATCTTTTGTATTGGAAAAAAGATAACATGAATGACATAACAATAAGCCTTGGTCATTATTAATTTAACACCCAACTGTGTTAAAGTTAGCAAGTGGTTCAAAGTGACAAAATGTAGTATCGCAGTAGCTATCCACATTGAAGTTCCACTAAACACTTCTCATCATCATTATTACTGGATGTTTTTCTTTCCATCATGATGCTAACAGATAACATAGCTTGTTTTTATGACATTATTAGATAGAATAACCTACATTTTGGTGCCACTGCCTAATAAGGGGAGGTGTAGAAGGGTTCCATTTTAACTTATCAATGTGATTTGTTTAAGTCATTCTCTTCAGTTTGCAGTGATGAATTCAAACTATGTCTGTGGGCTTTTTTTTTGCATTTCTTTCAGTAGGTTATCATAATTTGAGTGGTCTGTGTGAAAGACAAGAAATGGGACAGATTGTTCTAAGTTTGGCGGGTGTCTTGTCTGCTGAGGATTCTGGGATACCAGAACCCTGAAGAGACTGTGACTGCTGCATTAACAGGACACCCCGGAGTCCCAGGATTGAGGAGCTCATCCAGGATGGAGGGGGTCTTCTGGGTTAGTCTCATAGGCAGAGGGAGACCATGAGGGTCAGGATCAAGAGTAGAGGGAGCGGGGGTGGTGGATGGGAGGGGCAGTGAGGGTCGTGGTGTGTGGTTCAAACAGTAGCATAGGCAACACATTGACAGGCTGGACTGCAGCTAGGAGAATTGTAGATGAGGCAAGAAGGGAATTTGAAATGATCATTGAGAAGTTATTAATCGACCATTTAATGTTCTTTTGTGGAGACAAGGACCCTCCAACCCAGTAACAATGAAAGAAGGCTACTTGCCTTCTTTCTGACCTTCTGCCAGAATGTAAAGTTCTGTCCCTCATTCAAAAGAAGGGAATCCTTTGGGATGCATGATTATTATGTTTATATTTGTATGCCCCAAGCAGTCCAATTTGATTTTCAGGCACGTGGTAGGTCTGGAGGAACAATTTTATTGTAGTTCTGTGAAAAGTGAATTACTCATGTAAATCACCATTAATATAAAAATGTAAATCTAGTACGTTCCTGTATTGTGCTTTGCTTTAAAACAGCAGGAACACTTCATTATTGAAGCTGGAAACTCACCTTTAGCATTATACATTTAAAGGCCAGATATACTTAAGTTTATGATTTCTGAACCCAACGGTGGATGTAAGTTGGATCGAACCCTAAAACACACAGAGCTTTTGAATACTTGAAATTGGTATGGAAGTAGAGTTAGTTGGAAGACCATTTGTAGCAAAACCAGAGAATTGCAGACAGTTGCCACTATCCAAAGAATACCTTAGGCATTTCTTCAGCTCCTTAAAATACGATTTACATGGCAGACAATCAATTTGTGGAAAAATACCTCTGCTGGCCAAGGACTCCCAGAAATAAATTAGAGCTGCAGTAATACTATCTACAGGATGTGCTATGTATTTACATTAACAGCTTATTTCTATCCTGGAACTTGTAATACCAAGAAATTCAAATATAGCATCATCAAAGCCACACCAGCATCTCGTAGACTCTCACCAAGTCTCTTTCTGTTTTAGCTTTAGCTTAAGTCCTTTATCATGTCTGCATAGTAAGTTCACTGTGCCCAGAAGGACTGTTTAGTTCAACAAGACCCACTACCACCTTCACAGAACTTCAGAATTGCTAAGAATCCTGCATGCCAACATTCCCTACTTAGTGAGGACAAATAATAGAAAGCTACAGTGACAAAGAGGAATTAAGCTAGTAAAGAGAGGATCTGTAGTTACGTAAAAAAGAAGAGAATAGCAAAAGTAAATGTGAATTTCCTGGAAGTTGAGGCTTGAAATTAAAATGAAGAATAAGAAAATCGTAGCAATATTAAATGAGTACTTCATCTGACTTTACGTTAAAGAAACAACAAAGTTAGTAAACGTATTGGCTGCCAAGGGTCAAATGAAAATAAGGAATTTAACTTCTTCAAACAAGACCAAATTAATGGAACTGAAAGCTGACAGACCCTTTGGATTGAATTAACTGCAGAGCTAGTCCACTATATTGGTTGTGATCTTCCAAAATTTGTTAAATTCTCCATCCCTCACAGTAGATTAAATTTAACATCACTATTCAAAAAAGAACAAAGGCCGAGGGGATGACAGCCAGAAAATACAGCTACAATCCACTTTTGAGGACATGGTAACAAGGCAAATCATAAAATCATGTTGACTCTGACTAATCATGCTTTATAAAGGAAATCCTTTTTGTCAAATGTACTTGAGCATTTTGTAGCTTTAACTAATAAATAGATAAAGAAAGCAAGAGGATGTAGCATAAGGCATTAGATAAGATGAAATGCAACGCAAAATGGGGGACTTTGGGGAAAAGGAAATAATGATGCGATCAGATGGGAGTTGGGAAGTACAGATTTGGAGCAATTCCACAGAAAGGGCACAACAGGCATGTGGAGACTGTGTTTAAGGAGCAGTTGTTGCGAGTGATGCATAAATTTGTTCCTCTGAGACAGACAAGAAGGCGTAAGATTAAGGAGCCTTGGATGATGAGAACAGAGGAGCTTCTTGTCGAAAGGAAGAAGGCAGCTTACGTAAGGTGGAGGAAGCAAGGCTTTAGACAATTACAGGCTTGCTAGAAAGGAGCTCAAAAATGGACTGAGGAGAGGCAGAAGGGGGCATGACAAAGACTTGGCAGGAAATATTAGGGAGAACCCAAAGGAATTTTACTTCTACACGAGGATTAAGAGAATGATCAGGGAGAAGGTAGGGCTGGTCAGTGATAGCAAAGGGGAACTCGTGCCTGGTGTCTGAGCGGACAGGGGATGCCCTAAATGAATTTTTTTGCTTCGGTTTTCACTAAGGAAAGGGATCCTGTTGTGAATGAGGACTTTGAGGAGCTGGGAAATAGGCTTGTACAGATCACGATTGATGAAGTGATGTGCTGGTAATTTTGGCAAATATAAGATTCGTAAATCCTCAGGGTTAGACCAGATTTATCCTAGGCTGCTCTGGGAAGTGAGAAAGTCGATTGCTAAGCTGCTGGCGAAGATCTTTGGTTCCTCACTCTCCACTGGAGTCATACTAGAGGTTTGGAGGGATGCGAATGTTTTTCCTCTTTTCAAGAAAGATAATAGAGAAATCCTTCGCAATTATAGACACGTCAGTCTTACATCTGTGGTCAGCAAGGTTTTGGAAAGGATTCTGAAGGATAAGATTTATGACTATTTGGAAAAGCATAGCATGATTAAAGGCACTCTGCATTGCTTTGTGAGGGGCAGGTCATGCCTTACAAATCTTATTGAGTTCTTTGAGGTGACAAGACAGGTTGATGAAGGTCGAGCAGTGGATGTGGTGTATGTGGACTTCAGCAAGGCATTTGATAAGGTTCCCTGTGGTAGACTCATTCATAAAGTCAGAAGGTATGGGATACAGGGAGATTTGGCTGTGTGGATTCAGAATTGATTGGCTGACAGAAGGCAGAGAGTGGTTGTCGATGCAGTGCACATTCAGTCATTGAGTTTATTTAAACCTGAGGGCTTTAAGGAAACCAAATAATGTGGATGGGGGAAATCAAATGTAATATTTCTAAGATTGCTGATGACACCAAAAGTTGGTGGAATTGTAGGTGATGGAAATATAAAGAGGTTTCAAGGCAAGTTGAGTAGGCGCATGTATGGCTGTATAACATGGAGAAGTGTGATGTTGTCAATGTAGGTAAGAAAAACATTATAGCAGAGTTTGTTTAATGATGGATTAGGAAATGTTGATGTACAAAAGGATCTGTGTGTCCTTTTACATCGGTCACTGCAAATTAGCATACAGGTGCAGCAAACAATTACAAAGACAAAAGACATGTTGATCTTCATTGTAAGAAGAATTGAGGCTGGTCCAGAACAAAAGGTCACACTCTCAGGATATATGGTAAGCCATTTTGGACAGCAATGCGAAGAAAGCTGTTCATTCAGAGACTGGTAAACCTGCAGAATTTTCTACTTCTGTAGGCTGTCAAGCCAAGGTGCCTAATCTATTTAAGAAAGAGATAAATCTTTTCTCGAGGATAAAAGTGTGGAGAGAAATGGGGAGATAGCTGGATTGTGGCATTTGATGACAGGATCAGCCATCTGCATGTTGAACTGCAAGGTTGGTTCAATGGGCTGCACAGCCTACTTCCACACCTGTTTTCTGTGTTTCTAATAAGGAATAGGCAAAGATGAAATCTTGCATTTTTATCATGCCTTTCACAATCTCAAGATGGACCAATGAAATACTTTTGCAATGTTGTAAAATAGAAAATGTGGCAGCCTCCCATTTGCAGAAAGCAAGCTCCTGTGAACAGCACTGTGACAGTGACCAGGTAATCTGTTATTTGTAACTGAGGGATAAATATTGGCCAGGACTTAGATGTCAAAGTCTCCAAGGTACTCTTTTGAAGACCAGGGAAATAGTCATCTGTCTGAGTCAGCAGACTGATGCAACCAGATCTTTAATTACCCAACTGAAAGACAACCCCTCTGACAGTGCATTGCTTCCTCAGGACTGCACTGGAGCGATAGCCTAGTTGAGGAGATTTATTCAAAAACCTGAAAAACACAAATTGCTGGAAAACCTCAGCAGATTTGGCAGCATCTGTGGAGAGAAATCAGAGTTTACATTTTGGGTAGAATGGCCCTTCCTCAGAATCTCAAAATAGTACTTCACTTGTTTTGGGAAGAGCAACATTCCACCCCTCTCTATGACCAAATATTTCTTCAAAGCTTGTTCAGGCATTAGTTGTATTCAAATTATCATTTCAAGTAAGCAAATCAATATTGTCCAATAGTAGCAGTGATGACAACTTTTCTTATATTGTGCATTATTTCAAAAACAAAATACAGAAATTCAGCTTTGTGGCATTCACAGGAGCTATCTTTAAAATTGGATGGGTTTAAATATTGCTGATTAAGTCTGGCATAAAATGTGCTTCAGTCTTTAAACCCTTTTCCCTTTCTTCCATCATGAAGACTGCTATGCGCTATTTCCAGCTGCATCACTCTGTAACCTTCCCAACTGGAGCACTGAATAGGCTGGTGAGCAGTCCCCATGCTGATTATTTCAAACTCCCACATTCATGCATGCACACACATACCAGGATGAGGAATTTAGTACAGAGATGGGATATAGTGAAGGGATATCAACTTCATGGTACTTGGTAGCACAAGAACTTACTGACTATTTCTGTTTAGTTACCACCAGACAAGCTCTTGCTAGGTCTGTGATACTGACAGTTTAACATATATCCACATGATTACTTAAAGTAACCAGCAATGTATTACAAATAATTATGTTAGCAATACATTTCCTAGCTAGCATGATATTACAAAATGATACTAAATATCAAAAATACATCACACTTGAATTTTGTACTCTGAGTAGAAGTGTACTTGTTCCAAATATGAAAATGTTGGTGATCTATATAGTTCCTTAATTCTATTTTGTGACATCCAGCTTTAGCAATTTACAATAACTGACGTGTATTTGTAGGTTTTAATTTAAAATTCAAGTTAATTTGAAACTTGAATGTGGTATATGCAATATCTGTTTTAATTGAGTCCAGACTCCATGAAGATGATTCTGTGATAAAGGGACAGTTACACAGTAACTATGAAAAATTAACTTTACTTCTATGTGTTGATTTGAGTCAAAAATTCACTTCCAACCTTAGATAATCTCAGCAAAAATATGTTAAAAGACATTGTCTGGTTTGTGCTGTACTGTTTTTGTATCTCTAGTCATAGCTATTCCCTGTCCTGGACAGAAGGTGGCGACTTATACTAAGATATAGCTGTAAGCTGCCTATTCCCTTTCTCAAGCGGTTTTCTTTATATGTTAACCAGCACATTATTGATGAGCAGGATTTTATTTTTGGTTGCTAACTACATGCATACGCATAACATTAATAAATTGTTCATTAATTTCTAAGCTGGTTTTCTTGCTTCTGAATTATTTTGTCATTGCAGACAAGTGAATAACTACATTGTTTATAGAAGTAGTTGGAATGTTGCTTTAGAGATGTGAAATGATTCCCCATTTCTGCCTACCACCTGTATCTGTTTTTTTCTACGTCTGTCCCAAAGCCAATATTACCTCTTCAAACCAAGATAGATAGCATCATTTTGGGATCAAGGTGATCTAGCAAAGAATATATTGGAACTAAATCAACCCAAATCTTAGAACACCCCAGAACACATTGGGTTATCTTTCTCCATTAACTATTAGTCTCCAATTTAAACTGCAAAGCAGTCTGTATCCATTTTTAGGCCCATATATTTACATTACAATGAGCAGTAAATGTAGTTAGGGTAAATAAACAGCACAGATCACTAACAGAACCTCAACTTGTCATTTGAGGCTTTTTAACCAGCTCCAGGTAATCCTGCAGACCATTGCCCTGATGGAGTCTGCAATGCTGGTCTACTTATCTGCACCTGAACATTGTGTCATGTGTCCCTCTAGATAGAGTGCGCTGAATATTGGTTAGATTGAAACCCAGAGGTTTGCATTGGTAGTTTGAACTGGAGATACTTAAATGTAGTGTGTTTTAGACACCCAGCTGCCTCCCAAGAATTTTGGATATCTTCACTTAATAAAACATATAAATAGAAAGTGGGCCATACCACCAGTGCTCACTGATGCTGTTACCTAGTATGTTGACGAAACATCTGAAAACAAACTTTCCAGCTCAGCGAGCAAGCCTCCATCCAAATCTTCACTTGGTTTACTTTGCTTTTTTTTCCAGATTCTGACAAGTTCTTTCTCTTGTTACATCGTTCTAGTCATTGGTTGTTCCCAAGTCCATGCTTGTTTTTTGTACTTGAAAGGTGCTGAGTACAACTTAATGACTAAATATTGACCTTGTTTTAATTTTACTGAAATAAGAGCAAAATTTCTTTGTTAAAAATTGGGAATTTACAGACAATTAGTAACTTGTATGTTTTTGTAATTAAATATCTAATTATTTTAGGTTCACATGAAGGATGTGATGTCTATGGTTTGGGTCAATGGTCTGGATCCGAGTTATCTGAGAGAGCAAATGTTGAATGAACCTGTGGTACGAGAAATTGTCAAGGAGTGTACCAATATTCCTCTCAGCCAAAGAGAAGGAGAGGCTCAGCTAGCTACCTTCAAACCTAGAGGGTATTCTGAATGTATAGTGACAGTGGGAGGTGAAGAAAGGAGGTGAGTCCAGCCCGTTCGGCTGAAAATAACAGCCTACGTTGTGGCAAAGGTGAAGTGTCTTATTGTGTAATTTTCAAACATTTTTGTTACCCTGCGTCCCTTCCTCTCAGTTTTGCAGTTGCCAAAGACATTTATTTATTTAAATGTAATGATGTAATAATAAGTTGTATAAGGTGCACTTTAAACATCATAGAATTATTACATTGCAGAAGGTGGCGATTTGGATCATCATATCTGCACCAGCTTTCTGAACCAGCATTATGATCTTGGGTTATTCTTTTGATTTTCCCTATAACCCTGAAAATGGTTTCCATATAAATAATCACCGAATGCCCTTTTCCAGTTTCTAACTACTTGCTGTATGAGAAAAGTTTTTTCTCACTTCACATCTGCTTTTACAAATTACCCTAAACTCTCTCGTTCTTATAAAGTCATAGCGCTCTTGATCCTTTCATGAGAGGGGCCAGTCTCTCCCTAACTATGCAAAGTAGTCCCCACCTGATTTTGAAAATCCCTACGAGATCACTTCTTGATCATCTTCTGTCCAACTTCTAGCTCTCCTAAAACACTTTAAATCTTCGTTGAAACTTCTACGACGTCCTTGCTTTGTAGGATGACAATGTCGTCTTGATCAATTTTGTCCCTTTTTTTCCCTATTCCTATCTTATCTATTCCATTACATTCATATAACATAACCAAGACCAGTCTTACCTTTCCTTGACTCATGTCTTTGTTGTAACTCAACATCCTAATTCCAGATAGTAATCTGCAAGTGTTTTTTTTCCCTATAATCTGCATTCACATATATACTGTGTAAGCCTGATTTAAACTGCATTCATTTCTTCCTTTCTGCAAGTTCACCTATTAGCCTACTATTCTCTACTCTAATCCTACTTGTCTCTCCTAGTATTT
Organism: Hemiscyllium ocellatum; assembly: GCF_020745735.1. Taxonomy (NCBI): domain Eukaryota; kingdom Metazoa; phylum Chordata; class Chondrichthyes; order Orectolobiformes; family Hemiscylliidae; genus Hemiscyllium; species Hemiscyllium ocellatum. The sequence goes on along the minus strand of NC_083417.1, from coordinate 23,881,084 downwards.
TGTCAACCCTGGTGGTATTCCCTTATGTGTTCTCTTTGTTCTCATATACCTGCCAAGTTGGATTAAAGTCACCCTGCCACCCCCAAATACGAGCAAACACCCCACAAAGGACTTGCTCTGTTCATGTGCAATCTCCCACCAAAGCCAATCCACAGTCCCAAAGCCCTCTCTTCCCCCCCCCCCCGCACCCCCCACATCATCATTTGAGCTTCCTTTCCTCCATTCTTCTTCCTTTTCCTCCAATGTATGTACTGATTTATATATGTCATTAGGATTTATTCATAAATCGCAACTTTTCAGGTGCTGCTTGTTAGTTTTATGCCAAGCTTCCTAAATTCTTACTAACTAGCCCGCATCTCGCATCCTTCCTATGTTGTTGACCATGTCCATATTGGACCATATCCTCTGGCAGTCACCCTCTCACAGAAGAATGTCATACAGTCTGGAAACAGGCCCTTCAGCCCGAAGTGTTCATGTCCTTCTATCACCTTAAACCTATGCCCTCTAATTTTGGACTCCCCTTTGCTGGGGAAAAGATCTTGGCTATTCATCTTATCTATGCACCTCATGATTTTATAAACCTCGACTAGGTTGCCCCTGAGCTTCTTATGCTGAAGGAAAAGAGTCCCAGCTCATTCAGCCTCTCCTTATAACTTAAACCTTTTAGTCTTAGTAACACCCTTGTAAATAATTTCTGCACCCTTTCCACTTTAATACCTTCCTTCCTATAGCAGGGTGACCAGATTGCTAAGCAGTAGTTCAAAGGTTGCCTCACCAATGCCTTGTACACCTGTGTCATCATGTCCCAAAGCCTGGTATTCACTGCTCTGATTGAAGAAAGCAAGGATGTCAAATGCCTTCTTCACCATCACTGAAGTTTCTCATCCCTGGAACCAGTCATGTTAACCATTTTAATAGCCTCTCTCCAGTGTGTTCACATCTTTCCTTTAATGTAGTGCTGGCAACCATACACAATGCTGCAGCTGAGGTTCAACAAGTGTCATGTACAAGTTCAACCTCTCTACTTTATGTCCCGTGTGATAAAGCAGAGGGCACTGTTTAGCAAAACAGAAATAAGGGGAATAATTACACACCCACCATTTTTAAAAAATGACCTAGTATATTACAAAGAGCAAAGTCAGAAGAGGAAATTAGCAAGAATCAATATTTTGAATTATTTACTAAAAATGGGCACCATAGAACAGTTAGCCAAGAATATCATATTTCAAGCAATTGAGGAATTATAGAATTTTACAGTTCCCAAATAGGCTATTGATTCATTATGGAATGACTACTCTGAAAGAATTGTATGTTTTATCCCCTTTCTTGTACTGTTCAATTTTTAAAATATTTTTCAAATATTCATCTACTTCTCTATTAATAGTGTTGCATATTCTGCTTTCACCATTGTTTCAGACAAGGCTTGTTAGAACATGGATTGCCTTTGTTTAAAACAAATTCTGACAGTAAAAATATATACACCTATTGATTGGTATTTTGTTATTTGTTAGTACACGAAAGCCTACGGCTGTCATGCGGTGCATGTGTCCATTATATGACCGTAACAGACAACTTTGGATAGAATTGGCCCCAATGAGCATTCCACGCATTAACCATGGAATATTGTCAGCAGGTAAGAATGTGGTACCCTTACCGTTTGCCATCGGAAATTGCCAAATATGGGATTTCATCTGGCATAGCGTGCACTATATGCAGGTGTTTACTTATGAATAAACTTTTTAAGATATTCACTGTGTGATATGCCTGCCACCATAATTATTTTCAGTGTAATTCTTGAAGTAAGTACTTACAAAATTGTACTGCCTGCGCAAAATGTTTGCAATCTATTGATTTTGCTTGAAAGCAATTAAATAGGTAGATGATTAAGCAATAAACAAAAATATATACATTCAATCCTGATTGCTGCTGATAAGCTTGCTGAATTTCCTGTGAAATCAGGTGTGATTTCTATTATTTTAGTGCAGCACAATTTATCTGTAAGCTCTTGCTTAAAGCTACAACAATAAATTCGGATTTTTCCTTGCTGTGAGCCAAAAGAAACTCCATCTTCAGGCACTTTCAGAGATTATCATCTAACACGTGTGACAAGTGTGTAGGGTTTGAAACAGTTGATTTGAACACCCATCAATACTCCTTGAAACCACTTTATAAAACTGTTAGTAGCTCTAAGCAACTACTGCATAGTCTGAAACTTGGCTGGACCATTGTTGCATGCTGTCAAAACTGCTGTTGTAGTCTTGCCAATAGTTGAACCATGTAAGTCAACATAATGTCGTTTTTTTTTGTGCTCTCTGGAAAGGTGGTTTTGGCTGGTTTCAGGTCCAGTAATTTCCTCATTTCTGGACAGGGATTTCATTAGGCCTTTCAGTTGAAAAATGTAATATGTGAAATTTACATTAATGAAAGTGAAATAAATAGCAATCCCTGCTAAATCTTCAACAGAGGTTTAAATAATTTCTTTTTAAAATGAACCTTTTAAGCTAAGATTTGTACACTGGTCCCCTGATAATGGATGCATTTTTTTGTCATCTACCAAAGTTCCCTAGAGGCTGGAAAGTTCCAAATAGATTTAAAAAGTGTACAAGTAACGTACCTGTTCAAGAAAGAAGACAGAAGTACTATAGATCATTTAGCGTAAGATCTTCCATCAAAAAAAATGCTAGGAACCATTCTTAATATGATTGTAGCAAGTGTTATGTGTGTAGTTGTGGGTTCTGCTCTGTTAACAAAGCTGGTCAGGTGACCCAGAAGGGGTGGAGGTTGGGTCCAGTCTGGAACCGACTGTGGAGGCACAGCCATCATAAATAAAGCATTCCTGTTCAGCTTTGCCATTTGTCCACCTGGTATATAATTCCTGGTTCCAAAGGATGCACTGAGAAAACAACTGGTGACAAGAGTGTGATTGGGACACAAACTGTGTGCATGCATTGTTCTTTTTGTGTCCAGAGGTCAAATCGCCTGGACTTTGGAAATGGCAAAGAAGTAACATCAAGGGAATCAGTCACAAGGGGACTCCGACTGCAATCAGCTTCAGTAAAGAAGCTAGGAGACTGGCAGGGGGCAGAGAGCGGCTATTGGGCCAACCGCTAAAGAAGAGAGTATGCATCAGGGAGGAATGGTATGCTGGCACAGCCAGTGAGGTAGCGGCTGATACAGGAGTGTTCACTTAAGGGACTTGGACTGAAAATGGTTACTAGATTGAATGGCAGGAAAACAAAATGGCGGGCTAATTGGGGGAAGGGGAATCTTTGATGAACCAGAAAATTGGACTTCATTCATAGAAGCATTAATTTGTTTGTAAATGTGAACAAGATGGCTGAGGACATCATGTTACTTTTTTTTAATGGAGCATTGGGTGCAAGATGTTCACAATTCTAAGAAGTCTGTTGCAACCAGAGAAACCCGGATAGAAGACATTCCAAGAACTATGCGAAGTGTTAGAAAGTTACTTTGTACCCAAATTGCTGATATTCACAGAACATTTCCATTTTTACAAATGGGTTCAACATGAGGGGGAGAGTCCATCACCCAATTCATGGCCACATTAGAGATTAGCGGAACGTTGCAAATTGAGTGGGTTTCTCTAAGATGCCATGCAGGACAGTTTGGTTTGTGGCTTCCAACGTGAAGTCATCCAATGGAAGCTAATAACAAGGAGAGACTTGGATTTCAACATTGATTGTCTTTTGACATTGCTATTTGATGGAGTTGACTGCCAGCAAAGCAACTCAGCTGTCAACGCCTGAGTGCATTAAGTAGTGGAAATTCAGTAAAGTGCAGTATCAACAATGTGGCTAGAATGGCCATGAGAAGTAGGACTCAAGATGCCCAGTGACACAGGTATAAGTGAGTTTGTCATATTGCCCGAAATTGCCAGGTAGAACCTAAACAAGAGAAGGGGATTCAGAAAGAAATAATCCTATAATGAGGCATGAAGTGGATGCTGCTGTCCAGAGAGTAGGCAGGGAATTAGCTGGGTCTGTGGGAGGCCTAGAGTCAGCAGGGTTTGGTTAAACGTCTTGTCGATATGGGATGAAGCTGATTGTTTCTGGATTCTTCCCAAAGTAAAGAGAGGCAAGAAAGGAGGAGGGGGGAGCGGGGTGGCATTTTTGATAAGGGATAGCATTACAGCTTTGCTGAGAAGGATATTCCCAGAAATACATCCAGGGAAGTTATTTGGGTAGAACTGAGAAATAAGAAAGGGATGGTAACCTTATTGGGATTGTATTATAGTCAAAGGGAAATTGAGAAACAAACTTGTAAGGAGATCTCCGCTATCTGTAAGAATAATAGAGTGGTTATGATAGGGGATTTTAACTTTCCAAACATAAACTGGGACTGCCATAGTGTGAAGGTCTTAGATGGAGAGGAATTTAAGTGTGTACAAGACAATTTTCTGATTCAGTATGTGGATGTACCTACTAGAGAAGGTGCAAAACTTGACCTACTCTTGGGAAATAGGCAGGGCAGGTGACTGAGGTATCAGTGGGAGAGCACTTTGGGGCCAGTGACCATAATTCTATTAGATTTAAAATAATGATCGAAAAGGATAGACCAGATCTAAAAGTTGAAGTTCTAAATTGGAGAAAGGCCAATTTTGACGGTATCAGGCAAGAACTTTCAAAAGCTGATTGGGGGCAGATGTTGGCAAGTAAAGGGATGGCTGGAAAATGGGAAGCCTTCAGAAATGAGATAACAAGAATCCAGAGAAAGTATATTCCTGTTAGGGTGAAAGGAAAGGCTGGTAGGTGTAGGGGATGCTGGATGACTAAAGAAATTGAGGGTTTCGTTAAAAAGAAGGAAGCATATGTAAGATATAGGAGAAAGTGAGGACTGCAGATGCTGGAGATCACAGCTGAAAATGTGTTGTTGGAAAAGTGCAGCAGGTCAGGCAGCATCCAAGGAGCAGGAGAATCGATATTTCGGGCCTGACCCCTCCTTCAGGAGTGAGGAAAGTGTGCCAAGCAGGCTAAGATAAAAGGTAGGAAGGAGAGACTTGGGGGAGGGGCATTGAAAATGCGATAGGTGGAAGGAGGTTAAGGTGAGGGTGATTGGCCGGAGTGGGGGTGGGGGCGGAGAGGTCAGGAAGAAGATTGCAGGTTAGGAAGGTGGTGCTGAGTTCGAGGGTTGGGACTGAGACAAGGTGGAGGGAGGGGAAATGAGGAAACTGGAGAAGTCTGAGTTCATCCCTTGTGGTTGGAGGGTTCCTAGGCGGAAGATGAGGCGCTCTTCCTCCAGCCGTCGTGTTACTACGGTCTGGCGATGGAGAAGTCCAAGGACCTGCATGTCCTTGGTGGAGTGGGAGTGGGAGGGGGAGTTGAAGTGTTGAGCCACGGGATGGTTGGGTTAGTTGGTCCGTGTGTCCCAGAGGTGTTCTCTGAAACGTTCCGCAAGTAGGCGGCCTGTCTCCCCACTATAGAGGAGGCCACATTGGGTGCAGCAGATGCAGTAAATGATGTGTGTGGAGGTGCATGTGAATTTGTGGCGGATATGGATAGATCCCTTGGGGCCTTGGAGGGAAGTAAGGGGGGAGGTGTCGGGGCAAGTTTTGCATTTCTTGCAGTTGCAGGGGAAGGTGCCAGGAGTGGAGGTTGGGTTGGTGGGGGGTGTGGACCTGACGAGAGAGTTACGGAGGGAGTGGTCTTTTTGGAACGCTGATAGGGGAGGGGAGGGGAGGGATATATATCTCTGGTGGTGAGGTACGTTTGGAGGTGGCAGAAATGACGACGGATGATACGATGTATATGAGGTTGGTGGGGTGGTAGGTGAGGACCAGTGGGGTTGTCCTGGTGGCGATTGGAGGGGCGGGGCTCAAGGGCGGAGGAGCGGGAAGTGGAGGAGATGCGGTGGAGAGCATCGTCGACCACATCTGGGGGGAAATTGCGGACTTTGAAGAAAGAGACCATATGGATTGTTCAGTATTGGAACTGGTCCCCCTGGGAGCAGATGCGGGAGATGAAGGAATTGGGAATATGTGATGGCGTTTTTACAGGGGCAGGGTGGGAGGAGGTGTAGTCTAGGTAGCTGTGGGAGTCAGTCAGTTTATAGTAAATGTCTGTGTTGATTCGGTCGCCCGAGATAGAAATGGAGAGGTCTAGGAAGGGGAGGGAGAAGTCTGAGATGATCCAGGTAAATTTGAGGTCGGGGTGGAAGGTGTTAGTAAAGTGGATGAACTGTTCAACCTCCTTGTGGGAGCACGAGGCAGCGCTTCTGGGCAGAAGGTATAGATAGGATAGATCGAGTGAATCCTTGGAAGAGCATAAAAGCAGTAGGAGTATACTTGAGACGGAAATTAGGAGGGCAATAGAATTAATGAGAACCCCAAGAGTTTTTACAAATACATTAAGGACAAAAGGGTGACTAGGGAGTGGCCCATTCACTGGTGGTTACTGGTTCCAACACTCCCAGATTCACAAATCATTCCAGTTCTGCCTCTCCATGAGACCGAATACCGAATGATGAACAAGCCTTCAGATTCTTAGGACAAGGCTCTGGCTTGAGCCGTAATTCAATTTTGACTACTTTCATTTCCACCAGTGTTCTTTTGAAGACATCTTTGTACTCGTCCAGGATTTCTTGCAAACTCATGATCGAGTCCGCCAGCCTATTAACCATGCCTCAGTTCAACCTCAATTTCTGTAAATTACTGTGGCAAGTTCATTTTTGATCTGGCAACTTTGCTAAAACCCCTGCGTTGGTTGTTGACAAAAAGGTGGCCCTGGAAATGGACCCAGGCACGTGAGGTGGCTTACCGGAAGGTAGGAAGTGTTAATACATTTCGACCCAAATTTGCCACTGGCATGTTAGCATGTGACGCCACACCTTGTACAGTTAACAATGTACTTTTGCACCTCTTACCGAATCAGTTGGAAAGGCCCATCATGTTTACATTGAGGTCACTAACAAAAATGAAGGACAAATATATTCTCAAGTCGAAAAGGAAGAACTGAGCACCATGTCCCACATTTAAGTTTGTTTATAGCAGGCATTTCATGCTACTGACCAACTATAAGCCCCCAACTTCCATTTTTTTGGCCCATACATGGAGATACCAAGAATGCAGCAGCATGCCTCCAGAGATGGGCACTGGCACTGTCAGCCTATTCACACGCAATCAAATATCAACAGGCAGAGAAGCATGATAATGCAGATGCCCCGTCAAGACTGCCACCACCAGGGAATGAAGATGTTTCCAGTTGGAAACTGAAAATGATGCACTTTTCCCAGGATGACAAGATGCCAGTGTCAGGAAATCCGGTGCGGAACACAACTCAGAATGACTCCGTTTTGAGCCGAGTGATGGACTTAGGCCTGAGAGGAAAAACCAGACATGGAAATCATCTGGAATTACGTGCTTAACTGTAGGAGCTGGGAGTTGTCTGAATTGAATGGTGTTTAATGTGGGGAATGAAAGTTGTATTCCTTTCCTATTAACAGGGAAGATGCTGAACAAGGGCATCCCAGTATAGTGTGAATGAAGGAGATAGCCATGACCCATTTTTGGAGGCTGAATGTGAACCTCCAGATTGGGTAAGGGGTTGGAGGTGGTGGTGGTGGGGGTGGGGGGGGGGGGGGGGGGAAAGAAGGAAGGCGGGATAATGTGAATCCTGCATATTAGTAAGAAAGGCACCACCATTATCATTCCTTCACCTCTGTGCATGGCCTCTAACACCAAGGCATCAAATTCACTTGAGTTTTTTTTGGGAGCAGGAGAGGGACAGATGCTATTAATGTTCGTGGATGCCTGCTCCAAATGGCCCAAGTTGCCAGTCATGAAATTAATATTAGGAGAAGCAATGATAGAGCAACTGGATGAAATATTTGCCAAGGTCAGGGTCTGAGTGACAATGTCATGAGTGACAATGGCTATGGCGCAACAGTTTTTGAAGGGTGCCTGGAAAATCGGAGATGGCTCCATTTTGCCCTGTAACAAATGGCCAGGTGGAGAGATTTGGACAAACCTTGAAGTAGGCCTTAAAGGATTCACAAGGGGTAGGATTGTTTGGGCAGTCACTCAACAAGTTCCTCAGCATGGACTGGCGTGACCCAGTGCTTGCCAGTATCTTTAATGTACAACCACCAGCTGAGAACCATGTTTGACTTGCTGCAACTGAAAGAGGCCACAGAGGTGGTAGAGTGAAATCATGATGGCCGGAAGGGTGGGAAACTCAAGGTGTTGGCTTGGAATTCTATGTCTGGGAAAAATATGGATCCCCGGCGGTGTTGGTGTCTCAAATAGGAATTTTTTTGTGATATGTGGTATAGACTAGGGATGAAACGGTATGGAGGAGACATATGGTCCATCTGGTCACTGCGCCTCACCGGCAGGGTAAGACCTTCAGAATATGAAGCCAGTCCAGATGGAACAAGGGGTCTCCAAACCAGGGTTGGTCATACACAGCGGAATGACAATGGCAGTGAGACAGGGCTACAACAGCCAGTCAGAGAGGGACATATGTGTGGAACAACTCAAGCTCCCTGAAGCCTAGGAGAGTACGCTAGAAAAGCTTCCCGAGATTGGGAGACAGTCTTCTCGGAGTCTCCACCCCCTGAGAGACTGATCACCTTAGTGTGGAATACAGAACGGTAGTTTGTTTTTTCCTTTTTTGGTGTATTTTCCTGACTATGTATACATGGTAGCTCCAATGCTTGTGTTACAGTTATAATGGTTGCATATATGTTTGTTAATGGGCATTTTAAAATAAAGGAGTAAGGGGTGTACTACATGTTCAATATGCTGCTCCTTTGAGAGCTGGTCAGGTGACCTTGAGGGGGCTGCCAAACCTTAGGTCCAATCTAGAACCAGCTGTGGAGTTGAGTATTGTAAGCAAAGTTTTCCTATTCAGTTTTACCATTTGTCTACCTGTCTACCTTGTATATAATTTGTGGTTCCAAAGGAAGCAACAATTTAACAGCAAGATTTAAAGAAAATGGTAAGTAATATACCAGTGCCAACATGGTTTTCTGAAAAGGAAAGAGTGTTTGATTAATGTTTTTGGGTTCTTTGAGGATGTAGAAAACAGAATGTATGAAAAATGTTTACATTTCCTGCATTTCAACCAGTATGTGTGCTTGGATTTCCAAAGACATTTGATAAAAAGGCTTTGGGTTTGCATGTTTAAAGAATTGGACCAGCCAACAGGAGATGAACAATGAGTCATTTACATGTCGGCAAACTATGTAATTAGTGAAGTGTTACTTGGATCTGTAGTGGTGCCTCCATCCTTTACAGTCTGTATTATTGGTATGGATGAAGGACATGCTGATGATACAAAAGTTGGACAACAAGTTTTGAAGAGAATATAAGAGAACTTGCGAAAGGATGTAGATATGTTAAATGGGGGAAATGCCAGATGAAGTATATTGTAGGTTGCCTACTTTGGCATGTAAAAAGGAAAATCAAATTATTATTGAAATTGTGACTGCAAAAATGTATGTTACAGAAAGATCTAGGTGTCTTGGTACATAAATCACAAAAGCTAGCATGCAGTTATAACAAGTAATTAAGAAGGTAACTGGAATGCTGGCCTCTATTACAAATTGAATAAAGTGTAAAATAAGTGAAGTCTTGCTACTGTTGTACAAGGTCTTGGTAAGATGTGTCTGGATACTATGTGCAGTTTTGGTCTCCTTAGTAATTGCATTTGAAGCAGTTCAGAGAAGGATCACTCTACTGATTTTAAGGGGTTGAAAGATTTGGCCTGTACACATTTGAGTTTAGAAACATGAGAAGTGATCGAAATGAACATAAGATACGGAGAGAACTTGACAAGGTGTTTGCCCTTCTGGGAGAGTCTAGAACTAGTTTTAAAATCAGGAGGCTCCCATTTTAGATGAAGGTGAGTAACATTTTCTCTCAGCTGCATTGTAAAATTCTCTTCCCCAGAGAGCAGTGGTGAATAGGTCATGGAATATTTTCAAGACTCGGTTGGATAGATATTTGAGGCAAGGATTATGGAGATGGAAAAGAGATGTAAGGCCACAATCAAAAATTACACATTTGAACAGTGGAGCATGAATAGGCCAAATGGCTTACTGCTGTTCCGTTTTTTTTATGATTTTATGATGTTTTCCATATAATTTTCTTGCAGTTCAAGATAGTCTTTCTAGTTTGTGTAAGGACTATTCAAGCAGATTATGAAGGCTTGAACTGTTCAATTCCAAGTCTCTGACTGACAGAATTATGATAATAAGAAATCAATGCAATGAAAATGCTATTTCCAAAAACAAAGGATCACATTCAGAAAAACATACTGTTTCTTTCCTTCTCTGTAGAGGGCTTCCTCTTTGTGCTGGGTGGACAGGGTTTAGACAACAATACTTTAAGTTCAGGAGAGAAATATGACTCCGATACCAACTGTTGGACTCCCATTCCTCCAATGAGTGAGGTAAGTGTCTGCATTCTGAACATTCTTCAAAATTATCAAGGTTCATTATTCACTGAAATATCTTTAGTATTGGTTTATTTCAATTCAGTTAAGTGTTATGTATTTGAGCTGTGCTGATTTTGCAAATCAGATTTTTAGAAAAGGAGCTCCACAGTAAATTTGACGTACCTTAGTGTTAAACATCTGCATTTCTTTATTCTAAAACTAGCAGTCACTGTTGTCCGCCAACATGTTTCAATTGTTCAATTGATGACAAAACTTGAACTAACGAAGAGCATCTGTGTGACTGTGATCATAGTGTGTTACACCTCCTCAATAGGTCTATAGTCTTGGCTTTTGTCACCTATTGATGTGATCAGCCACGTCATCCTCCTACAAAAGATTTCCTATGTACACATCAGGGGGATTGTTGTGCGCTCAGTGTAACCAGAATATCTTTTTCCATCCTAAACACTCACCTCGAGTCCCAAATGGCCCTTTCTCTTTCCCATATAAATGCTGGTCTTTGGTAGCATCATCTGTTGCCAAAGAGGTACTCTGACCTATCTGCTGATGGCATCAGATTATATCTCTTCGCGAGCTGTTTCAACCATTGCACTATCTCTGTGAATCAGTCTGCTTGACAGGCGGGATAAGTTTGAGAAGACCCAAAAAGTGGAGTTCAGCACAGTCTCAAGCTCCAAAGTTCAGTACAGGCTCTATTACTTTACTGCAGTTGAGTAGGACTCTTCAGATGGACCTTTAACTTTCTACCCTCTCCAGTGTAATAATTTCCAATGTCCAAATCCATAATATGCCTATCTTTGCCCAGCCATAGCCATTTGTTCCTGAAACCCAACTTGCTGGTATGTCCACACATCTCCCAATATACTACCCAGAATGAAGGATTGATGGAATCAGTGCTGCCACAGGCAAAATGGCATCAGCAGTTGGAAAGTTGTTTTGTGTATCTGTCTTAAAGTTTTTGTAGCAAAACATCTCCCACATTCTAACCAGTGATTGAGACAAAGAGCAGAATGTTTGGTTGGATAAAGGAAAAATGCAATGGTTGTCTTGGGGACATGATAAAAAAAATTTGCATTCTGTACTTAAACTAATTGTAGGTAAGTATCATTGAGTGTCCTGGTGGATAAAATTTAGAAGTTAGTCTACGTTAGCAAAACTTCCCATCCTAGAGTTTTAGCTTTGATCATATCAGCATTTCAGGTAAACCATGGTCTAGAAAGTTATTTGCAGGGGCAACTCTTGTAGCCTCTTAAGTCTCCAATGTGGTAAAAGCTCAACATCTATCAGCAAGAGCATGAAACATGGTAAAAGTATGCCAATCAGTCCATCAAGTCCACTCCACCATCAACAAGACCATGGCCGATCTGATGATCCTCAACTCCACTTTCCTGCCTTTTCCCCATAACTGTTAGCTCCCTTTTCTGATTTCAAAATCTATTTGTCTCCGCTTTGAATATGCTTAATGATCTAGCTGCTACAGCCCCGTTGTAAAGAATTTCATAGATTCACCACTACCTTCTGAGAAAACATGCTGTCCATCATATTGGCAAAGGCACGATGGTGGTAATACATGTGCTACCCATAACACTTCCAGTCTGTATGTTACCGGCAACACAATCTGGTGCACTTCTGCCCGTTTCTCCTCTGCACTAGCCTGCTGTGGTCTCTATTTTCATCTTAGGATTCTGTCTTTAAGAAAGTAACACTCAGGGTTACATTCTGATTCCTTTTCTGAGTATGCTCAGTATATATATCATTTATTGTCTCGTTTTTCTGCTGCAAGTCCATTAGCCTTTCAGCATTAAACATTTCTGCCTGACCCTTTTCCTGTTCAGGTCTTTCCTGCACCATTACATCAAACAGGGTGTTTACTAACTTAATCTCAACTCCTTCATTTTTCTCTTTAGTTTTTGCTTTGTGCTTAGATTTATGATTGTGGGATCTTGTTACTAGATTTCTCTGGTCTTCCTTTGGCTTCTCCACAACAAGGGGTGTCTCTCTCACCTTGGATCCTGCTAAATCGTTCCCAAGAACAAACTGTATTCCTGGAACTGACACTTTGTCAATCACCCGCATTGTTACTTCCCCAGTCTTGAGTTGCTCCAACCTGATCTTACATAGGGGAATACAAAATTTCCTTCCATCTATTCCACAAATTGCCACTCTCTCTGGTAATGTGTCAGAAAAAGTGCAAATATGTTCAACTCTTACTGTTAGAGACTGATTAGATCTTGTATCTCTCAAAATTGTAACCTCTTTTCCTCCTTCCCCTATTCTTCCTGAGTAAACTCTACCCACAGAGGTGAAGTCTTTATAGAGATCAGGCATTAATTCAATACTCAGCCCCTGCCTAGCTGTGCACTGTCCTGTCCTCGACTTGTCTTGGGATTTCCTTTTCCTACCTTCACTAATCCCACTGATTTAGCCTCTTTTACCACATTCTTTCCCACAGTGCTTCCTTTAACAACCAGCACAGTGACTTTACGTGTCCCATTGTACCACCGTGGAAACACCTGAGGCCTTTCACCTCCTTTTCACCCTCTTGGGCTTCTTCTTTCACCTGTTGTGAATTGTTACCAGTGTGCTCTAATTTTTGTTTTATAGTGTAGGGTCTCCCTTCTCTCAATTTCTATCCCTTAGAGGCTGAAATTCTTGCCAGAAGCTAATGTTTGTCTAATGTATCAATGCATTTTCATCTGCTATCTGTGCTGCTCTTCTCACTTCTTGAACTTTCTGTTCATCCACATGAATTCTTATCATCTCTGGAAGTGAGTTTTTAAACTCCTCCAGTAGAATAATCTCCCTTAGAGCCTCATAGGTTTTATCTGTTTTCAAGGCCCACACCCATTTATCGAAATTACTATGTTTAATTCTTTCGAGCTCAACATAAGTCTGACCCCCTGGCTCGCTCTTTGTTTCTGAACCGCTGTCTATCCACTTCTGGTACCAAAACATAAACTGTCAAAATAGCCTGTTTGACATCTGCATAAACTCTTGACCCCTCATGTGACAGCGCTGCAGCTACCTCACTAGCTCTGCCTACCAACTTCATCTGAACTAGCATGAGGCCCAAGTTCTCTGACCACTCCATCTGCCAAGCCAATTTTTCAAATAAAATCACGATGGCTTCTACATCTTTCTCATTAAAATGTGGCACTATTTTAACATTGTTATAAATCACACAACACCAGGTTATAGTCCAACAGGTTTATTTGGAAACACTGGGTTTCAGAGCGCTGCTCCTTCATCAGGTGGTTGTGGAGAATAAGATTGCAAGACACAATTTAAAGCAAAAGTTTACAGTGTGATGTAACTGAAATTATATATTGAAAAAGACCTGGATTGTTTGTTAAGTCTCCCATCTTTTAGAAATGACTATGTTGGTTTCAGTTCTTTCATATGTAAATTGCAAAACTTCTTTTAAAAGTTAGATTCTCAAGTGAACTTTAATAATTGGTGTCATGTCGTCCCAGACAGTGTATTGAAGGTGTTAGCTCCCTGTGAGGCTGTCTGTGCCACAATGGTCAGACTGATTTTAATCTTAAAAAAACAGATTTACAGAACCTTACATGGATTAATGCAGTTTTTGAGCAAAGTAAAATGTAATTCTGCAAGTACAAATTCACCCCACAAACTTGTATGTGTTTGTTTGTGTGTGTGTTTGGGGGGGAGGGGGGGATGCGTGGTGGTTATGAGTGTCTGTGAGATGGTGTGTGTATGTGTGAGAGTGTAAAGGGGTTTAAGTCTGTGAGAAGGTGAGTGTGAGAGCGTACGAGAAGGGAGTCTGAGTGTGTGTAGGTGTTTGTGTTTGTGTGTGTGTGTGTGTGTGTGTGTGTGTGTGTGTGTGTAGTGCAATGGGGTCACCTGTAGTGTGACATGAACCCAAGGTCCTGGTTGAGGCCATCCCCATGGCTTGGCTTCAGCCTCTGCTTGGCCACTTTTCGTTGTTGTCTGTTCCAAAAACTGCCTTGGAGGATGGTCACCTTGAAGGTCGAATGTCCCGGACCGCTGAAATGTTCTCCAACTGGGAAGGAAGACTCCTGTCTGTTGATCGTTCTGCGGTGTCCATTCATCCATTGCCGTAGTTTCTGTTTGGTCTCCCCAATGTACCATGCCGCAGGGAATCCTTGCCTGCAGCGTATGAGATAGACAGCGTTGGCTGAATCACGTGAGTACCTGCCACATACATATTGGGAGGTGTCCCCACGTGTAATAGTGGTATTCGTGTCGACATTCTGACACGTCTTGCAGCGTCTACCGTGACAAGTTTGTGTGGTATCAAGGTTTTTACAATATTATTCTCCTCAATCACCTGATGAAGGAACAGCGCTCCGAAAGTTAGTATCTCCAAGTAAACTTGTTGGATTAATTCTTGGCAAATGTGGAAATCATTTGCAAATCCTGGAACCTCTTTAGCAATCTTAAGAGCCATTTCTCTCACTTTTAATCGAAGCAAAATTAAATAAATTGTTGTGTGATTTTTAACCTTGTACACCCAAGTCCAACACCAGTGTCTTGAAATCATATTTTAACATGTTTGTATACGTCACTACCTTCTCTCTTCATCTTCATCCTGTTAACTTGACCTTCCTGACTAATTTGCAACTTCTGAAGTTCAACTTCTCTGCCCCTTTCTCTTCTCTCTTTTTGCTCAGCTAAGAACCTTCTATCTCTCTCTTTTTCCTCCCTCTCTTTTTCATCACTCTTTTCTCACATGGCTATTCTTTTCCTTTCTTAATCTTCTAACTCTATTTACCTCAGTTGTAATTTAAGTTTTTCTGACTCTGCTGCACTTGTCTGTTTCTCTGATATGCCTAAGTACTTGACTAACTCCATTACAAGTTCATCTTTCATTTTGTCCCTGGTTAGACCCAATTTGCTAAGTCTGAAAGTATAGCCTTTCTTTGTCTTTCTAAACTTTCATGGCAAATGTGGAAATCATTTGCAAATCCTGGAACCTCTTTAGCAATCTTAAGAGCCATTTCTCTCACTTTTAATCTAACCAAAATTAAATAAATTGTCTCATCTACGTTTTATTTAAAGAGGACAGGAATAGGAGGATAGAGCGGATGAATGCATGGCTGAGGAGCTGGTGTATGGGAAAAGGATTCACACTTTTGGATCATTGGAATCTCTTTTGGGATAGAAGTGACCTGTACAAGAAGGACGGATTGCACCTAAATTGGAAGGAGACTAATATACCGGCTGGGAGATTTGCTGGATTTGCTCAGGAGGAGCTGAGACTGGTATAATTGAGAACAAAAGCGAGTCAAATAGTCAGGGCAGGCATGGACAAGGTCGGACTAAAAGAATTAAACTGCATTTATTTCAATGCAAGGGGCCCAACAGGGAATGCAGATGAATTCAGGCATGGTTAGGAACATGGGACAGGAATATCATAGCAGTTACAGAGACATGGCTCAGGGATGGGCAGGGCTAGCAGCTTAAGGAAGGGCTTTTGCCTGAAACGTAAATTTTCCTGATCCTCGGATGCTGCCTGACCTGATGTGCTTTTCCAGCACTACTCTAATCTAGACTCTGGTTTCCAGCATCTGCAGTCCTTGTTTTTACCTATATGTCAGGTATAGACAGGATAGACCGAGTGAATCCTTAGAAGAGTATAAAGGCAGTAGGAGTATACTTAAGAGGGAAATCAGAAGGGCAAAAAAGGGGAAATGAGATAGCTTTGGCAACTAGGGTTAGGGAGAATCCAAAGTGATTTTATAAATACATTAAGGACAAAAGGGTAACTAGAGAGAAAATAGGGCCCCTCAAAGATCAGCAAGGTGGCCTCTGTGTGGAGCTGCTGAAAATGGAGGAGATACTAAGCGAGTATCTTGCATCAGTATTTACTGTGGAAAAGGACATAGAAGATATAGAATGTCGGGAAATAGATAGTGACATCTTGAAAAATGTCCATATTACAGAGGAGGAAGTGCCTTATGTTTGAAATGCATAAAAGTGGATAGATCCCCAGGACCTGATCATATGTACCTTAGAACTCTGTGGGAAGCTAGAGAAATGATTACTGGGCCTCTTGCTGGGATATTTGTATCATCGATAGCCACAGGTGAGGTGCCAGAAAACTGGAGGTTGGCTAATGTGGTGCCACTGTTTAAGAAGGATGGTAAGGACAAGCCAGGGAACTATAGACTAGTGAGCTTGACATCGGTGGTGGGCAAGTTGTTGGAGGGAGTTCTGAGGGACAGGATGTACATGTATTTGGAAAGACAAGGACTGATTAGGGATAGTCAACATGGCTTTGTGTGTGGGCAATCGTGTCTCACAAACTTGATTCAGTTTTTTGAAGAAGTTAGCTAGGTTAGATCTCACTGAATACAGGGAGAACCATCCACTTGGATACAGAACTGACTCAAATATAGAAGACAGAGGATGGTGGTACAGGGTTGCTTTTTAGACTGGAGTTCGAGTGGAGTGAGCAGTGGAGTGCGACAAGGATTGGTGCTGGGTCCTCTGCTTTTCATCATTTTATATAAATGATTTGGATGCGAGCATAAGAAGTATAGTTAGTAAGTTTGCAGATGATACCAAAATTGGAGGTGTAGTGGACAGCGAAGAAGGTTACCTCCGATTACAACAGGATCTTGATTAGATGGGCCAGTGGGCTGAAAAGTAGCAGATGGAGTTTTATTCAGATAAATGCGAGGTGCTGCATTTTGGGAAAGCAAATCTTAGCAGGAACTATACACAGAATAGTAAGGTCCTCGGGAGGGTTGCTGAAGAAAGAGACCTTGGAGTGCAGGTTCATAGCTCCTTGAAAGTGGAGTCACAGGCAGATAGGATAGTGAAGAATGTGTTGGTATGCTTTCCTTTATTGGTCAGAGTATTGAGTACAGGAGTTGGGAGGTCATGTTGTGGCTGTACCAGACATTGGTTAGACCACTGTTGGAATATTGCATGCAATTCTGGTCTCCTTCCTATCAGAAATATGTTGCAAAACTTGAAAGGGTTCAGAAAAGATTTACAAGGATGTTGCCAGGGTTGGAGGATTTGAGCTGCAGGGAGAGACTGAATAGGCTGGTGCTGTTTTCCCTGGAGCTCAAATCCTCCAACCCTGGCAACATCCTTGTAAATCTTTTCTGAACTCTTTCAGATTTCACAATGTCCTTCTGAAAGGAAGGAGACCAGATTTCCCTGAGAGGTGACCTTATAGAGGTTTAC
Organism: Hemiscyllium ocellatum; assembly: GCF_020745735.1. Classification (NCBI taxonomy): domain Eukaryota; kingdom Metazoa; phylum Chordata; class Chondrichthyes; order Orectolobiformes; family Hemiscylliidae; genus Hemiscyllium; species Hemiscyllium ocellatum. The sequence continues at coordinate 23,863,487 of NC_083417.1, read as the reverse complement.
AAAATTATGAGGGGCTTGGATTGGGGTGGGGGAATTCAGAACTAGAGGGCATAGGTTTAGGGTGAGAGGGGAAAGATATAAAAGAGACCTAAGGGGAACTTTTTCACGCAGAGGGTGGGACGTGTATGGAATGAGCTGCCAGAGGAAATGGTAGAGGCTGGTACAATTGCAACATCTAAAAGGTATTTGGATAGGAATATGAATAGGAAGGGTTTGGAGGGATCTGGGCCTGGTGCTGGCAGGTTGGACTAGATTGGGTTCAGCTATCTGTTCGGTATGGATGGTTTGGACAGAAAGGTCTGTTTCCGTGCTGTACATCTCTATGACTCTATGATCTAGGACAATAATCGGCAAGTGTTTAAATCTGCTAGGATCTTTCGTGCTTCAAATCTGTTCAAATTTGTTCAAATCTCTGACTGGATCTGTCCAAATTGGACTCAAGCCCCCAAACTATTATAACACACCAGTGAACCCTTCTGTTAATTAAACCAAACACCCAGAAAAGTTCACTGTGCCAAATAATCTGTTAAAATATGAGTGACAGCGGACTCCCAAATTCCACTATTTTAAGAAACTAATAGCAATTTATACTTTAACTCTAAGTGAACATTTTTAAACAACAACTATTCACAATTCAAAGCCCCGTTTCTTTTAACTGCTTATTATCTGCCTTCAACTCTATAATAATATACTGTTCCAATGAAACACTTGTTATAATTACATCAACTTAATTTCAAAGCTATGCAGTGGCTGTTGTCTTTGGTGTCCTTCTTTCGGCTGTTGATCTCCCTGGGTGGTCGTCTTTCTTTTACTGCAAATATGCTTCATATGAAAAGGTACCTTTGATAGTGTTTCATTGTCTTGTATCTGTCTCAATGGCATTTACCCTGTCTGACTTTCAAAATGCCTGCCTTTTTTGTACCCCCAACATCAGATCATCTCATTGGTTTGAGGTTGGCAAAACAATAAATTCAAACTCAATTGGATTTTTAGCATCCTAGGGCATTGGTTAAACTGGTTAAATTTGAATTGTTGTCAAAACAGCAACCAACCCAGGTATCCATTTCACTGCCAAATGTTACATACTTTCAATTTTTCAGTGCACTCTGAGACTGCTAGCAAGTGATATAAAAGGTGCTTGTAAGCTCTCAGTGTAGGAAGTGTTCACTCTCTCTTAAAGGTACGTAACACATATCTCCAATGCTTGTTCGAAATCCAACTGTAAGCTATTTCTGCCCTAAGGCAACAGTGCCATCTTTGTACTCATGAAAGCTAGACCCAAATGTGACTGAATAAACTATCATAAAAAGATCATGTTAGACCATAAACAACAAGAGAATTTCTAGAAGATACTGAGCTAAGTTTAAAGTTGGAAAGAACAAAAACCATTTTCTCAAACTCACTCACAAAACTATCAACCCATACTGATCAATCATCCCTGCCAATTGCAGCTCTGACATTATTTCCTTGACGTCTCTGTACAGCAATCAAGTCTGTAGGTGTGCTTCACCTCTTGATGTTTCATATGTGCATTGTTTTAATGTTTGGATTTTTGTTCTAGAGCAAATTACATTTAAATAGCACTTTTATTACAGCAGTGTATAACAAACAAGTCATTTTATAATATTGAGCACATTTCCTTTGCTGTACAGTTTCTAAAATCACTTTCTCATTCTGACCTTTTTAAACATAAATATGCATTTTCAGGCAAAGCACAATTTTGGAATAGTGGCAATAGATGGAGTTCTTTATGTACTGGGAGGTGAAGATGGTGAAAATGAGTTGCTATCTATGGAGGCCTATGACATTCACACTAAGATATGGACAAAACAACCCAACATGACTATGGTTCGAAAGGTGAGGTAATCGTAAATTCGCTATTTAGAAAGAATTGGCACTATCTTTGTTACAGCATGCAATTGTAGTTGAAATTTTGTATGAGTTTGTAAAATGCAAAAGGCTCATCCATTGAATCATGTATGGGTATTGGTCAAGCAATTAAGTTAAAGGTTATTGACATCACTTGACACAACTGGATATTGTCTTCGTTTATTAATAAAAACCAATAAAGCTTTGTGGGTTGCATTGGAAGATATGTAGAAATTGCCAAAACTTGAATAAGTTCTCTTCAAACATTAACACGTAACCAGCATTTCCAAGTTAATTTGCTTTGTGATTGCATAAAAGCAAACATAATCAGAGGTTCATTTGTAATCCGATCACGTTGCAGGGCCAGCAGTCTGATTTCTGTCTGCTGGAAATATGTCACCCAAATCTGTAATGCTGCCTGCCCTAAGTTGTCGAGTTGCTAATAAAGAATAATTAATAAAGAAGGGTCCTCACCAACTCAACCCAGTTATTGTCTTAAATGATATCAATTTCAAGTTAAGGTTGACCAAGTTAGTTTAGTGGCCTAGGAATTCATTTTCAATCTGTGCTCTTAACTGTACTCAACTTTCAAACTTTTAACAAGTAAGACAGTGATGTCAAGAATGCACCTCAATTTATTGTTGACAAGTCATTAATTGTAAATATTCAAATTTAACCATGCATCAAAAACTCATATTTGTGAATTTAATGAGGATTGTGAAACTGACTTCTACAAACCTTTTTGCAGCATAGATCCAGAAAGCACAAAGAGGTCTCTGTCTGTCTAACTAATTTAAAAACACAGCATCTCTGTATTATTCTTCCCTCTTGGAAGAAATTTTCAATGTTGTTTTCAACTGTCTAGTTGTTTGAACCAGTTGTGATGAGCGCTCCCATGCCTTTAATTCCCCAAACCACAGCTCAGTGAAAACAACTTTTCATGTATGTTCTCATAGTGATTTTTTTAATATTGTGGATTAATATTATTATTTTTATGTAGACATACAGATTTAGGAATTATACTGTTCGCTGTTACAGGGAAAAGTCTGTTTTCAAAAACTTTTGTTTATTTCAATCTTAATTGAGTAAGTTCAGTAGACGTTCGTCTAGTTTAAATGATATTTTTATGCTTAATTTAATAATACACTGCCCTTGTTTCTGAATTTTGTCCTTCTCTGATGCTGTGGGCATTATTTTAATAGAAAAGGCTTTTGATAGTGCAATTTAGCCAATTCTGTCGACATTTTATTTTAAAACAACAAATTGGTAATGTAAAAATGTCAATTTTTATAACAATCGAGTTTGTCATTGAGGGAAAATCGTCAAGGATTCCCATTGCTTATCGCTATTCACTGTGTGTATTTGAAAGCATCAATGTAGGTTTGACGAAGTCATTTTTTAATCGAGAACCAATCGCTGGAGATTCCCAGCAGGTCTGGCAGCATCTGTGAAGTGAAAACAGAATTAGGCGTTTCAAGTCCAGTGGGGTCTTTTTAATTCTGTTTTCTCCCCAGAGATGCTGCCAGACCAGCTAAGTTTCTCTCCAGCAATTTTCATTTTTGTTTTAGATCTCCACTATCCAAGGTCCTTTGTTTCATTTTTAATCATCTTTTGGAACATTCTAACTTTCCATAAATGTAAAATTAATTTCTCAGGGCCAGTCATTACACAGTACAATCCCCAGTTGCACTTTGTTGAATAAGATGTAAGTAGAAAATGCTTGAAATACTCGCCAAATCAGGCGGCGTCTGTGGTGGGAAAAAGAGTTAATATTCCAGGTTTCATCAGCACTTTTTTTTATATAAATTTCCTAAGGGTTTTTAAGTTTAGACCCAAATCAGTTATAGTTATTTTTAATCGATCTATTCAGAGATGTTATTACATACTTCTGGAGTAGATGAGACTTGAATCTGTTCAGAAAGGACACCCTCACAGAGCCTTCCGGAGGGTTTTCGGATCCTCTGAGTGAAAATTGTCATCGATTAAATTGATTTCCCATTGATGATGCAACGCCAAACGCCAAACCCCAACCAGCATATCTTCTCAAAATGTACAGTCACTGATAGCAACTTTTGGAATTTCTGTTTTATTATGCATGTGTGAAAGTTCCAATTGTTTCAGTGCAACCTGCTAATAGGTTCACTGTCATTACCACTTCAAAATCTGGGCCAATATCGCTTGAATGATTTACTAGACTCATTGTTCAGGCTTATATTTGGGTGACATATTGTGTTGGACATGAAAGAAAAAAAAAGTGGTGTCCTTCAGGATATGGGAGAAAGGATCAAAACTACAAGAAGGCAGGCAGACAAAGCTGTTGGGTGTATTGAAATATTTACCTATTCTGATACCTACTACTTGGAGATGGAAGTATCCTTCACATGTCACCAATATTGAGAAATTCAGCCAGTTCACAAATCAATTGTAACATTTTAGGGCTTGTTCTGAGATTTATCCAAAAGAATGGCTAAATCTGTTTACAAATTGAGAACGGGGGAGTGAAAGGTTAAATTTTCCATGTTTTCTTTCTGAATAGATTGGCTGCTATGCAGCTATGAAGAAAAAGATCTATGCAATGGGTGGTGGCTCATATGGAAAATTGTTTGAGTCTGTTGAGTGCTACGATCCCAAGACACAGCAGTGGACTGCGATCTGCCCATTAAAAGAAAAAAGGTTAGTGTGCAATTAGCATTTTCTTGTTAAGGTAATTATCATATCAACATGTGTGGGTTTGTGTATTGATGCTATGATCTGCTCAAATGACTTTTATTTGGTTAGACTTTTTCCACAAGCATTAATAGTGGGTTAACTTTCCATTAACGATTATTGAACAGAACTGAGCACAATGATACAATCCATTGCACAATCATTTGCTAGCTGCTTCTGTTGGAATTTTAAAACAAAAATTGATAACATTAAAGTGAAGATTACATTGAAGAGAGTTGAACAGTGCTGTGTTATGGATTCTGCTTTAGTGTCTCTAGTGTATAGTTTGGCGCTAGTTCTTGTGTTTTCTTTTAGAGTTGGCTGCAGGGAGAATTGCCAACAACTGAGTCTTCTGAAAACTTCATCTTGGCATCCAGCCATTCTGCAAATAGGGAGTTTCACAATTAGCACCTTGTATTTAAATATCAAAGTTGCTATGAATTATATTTAGTGTCCCATCTGTTTTCTTTGGTTTTTTAAAACGGTAGGTATTTGTTTTAAATAGTTATTAAAACCTCATTCATTGGAGCAGACTGGCTGAGGGGAGTATAAGTTTAATAGAAGTAACCCAAATTAACATTACTGAAGAGCTTGTAATTGACAAATAATAAGAATTCTTTTTTGTTAGCATCTAGGTTTCTCATCAAAACTTTTCCAAGGTGATGTGTTTATCACAGTTTTAAATATAAATTACAGATATTTTAAGCGATATTTATTTAAGTACTAATACTGTGCGGTTGAATCAGTACAATGTGATTTTTTGCCATTTAAAAGTTAAAATTGTTTTAAAACATTAATTCTGAAGAAGAGTCATCTGGGCTCAAAATACTGTTTCTCTTTGTATAGCTGCTGCCAGACCTGACTTTCTCCAGCATTTTCTTGTTTTTACTTAGAATTCAGCATTGTTAGTATTTTGCTATTATTTTAAATATTAATATTTGACATCTTTTTCTTGTTTATACTATCATAAACAGATTGAGCATGTTTCAGTTATCAGACTTTTTTATCATGGCCTGTAATAGCTTTAGCCCCAGTCATGTTAAAATTGCTTTGTTTTATGGAATAACGTGGTTGTGAATTACACATGTAGAAGTGATTTGCAGCAAATTTGTTTTTAAGTTTGTGTTGAAGTCTGTTCTTAAAGAGCTCCTTGAGTTTTGTTTTCCTGTCCTGCAGCTGTGACATTGACCGCATGGTTTCATTGAAGTATTAAATTGAGTGGGCTATGAACAGCTAATTTAGCCCATCAATTCTAAACAGTTTCAATAAAACTTGATTTTGTCACTAAATCAACCACCTGAATTTAGTTCTGGCACTACAAACCATCTGATCCATTTAACCACTTAATTCAAAGTTGCTTCTTCTAAAATAATGTGATTTTGATTAACTCATTAAAGAGCAATTTGAATTAATGTGCCATTATAATTTAATTGTGTTATTCTAGTTAAATCAAATTATAATTTGAGTTCTTTCAAATTATTTTAAAACTGAGAATTCCAAGGCAAAAATTAAAGTGATATTTTGTTCATGTCAGTAAGTGATTAGATTATGTTACTTACAGCGTGGAAACAGGCCCTTCGGCCCAACAAGTCCACACCTGATCCTCCGAAGAGCAACCTACCCAGACCCATTCCCTTACATTTACCCCTTCACCTAACACTATGGGCAATTTAGTATGGCCAATTCACCTAACCTGCACATTTTTGGACTGTGGGAGGAAACCGGAGCACCCAGAGGAAACCCACGCAGACATGGGGAGAATGTGCAAACTCCACACAGACAGTCGCCTGAGGCGGGAATTGAACCCGGGTCTCTGGTGCTGTGAGGCAACAGTGCTAACCACTGTGCCACCATGCTGCACTTAAGTGTAAAAAAAATTCCAAAAATTATACATTGGATGCTAGGTTAGTCAAACCAATGACAAGAATTTCTATATTATTGCATGTAACACAGGTTACTGCTCACATGTTGTGATTATATGTAAAGCCATGTTTAAGGGTACTGCCACCATTCAGTGAAACGCCATGTGCAATTGTATGTAAGATTAGAGCATTGCAGGGGTGTGGCGCTACAGAGCGACCAATTAGCAACTTGACAAGTTGTAAAATTCTACCAACAATTTGGGATACCAAAGTTAGAATATAAATTCAGATTTTGAAATTATTCAGAGAATTAAACCTTTTCTTACTTCTCTTTCCTGCAGTGAAATTGACAGGAGTTTTTCCAAATTCAAAATTTCACCCATTGACAGTTGCAATCAATGATTTGTTCTATTCTCTTATTGAAGCTGTTGTGATTAGTTAAGCTGTGTGAATGGAAAGAGCATGACCAATCAAAGTTTCACCTGCACTTCCACACATCATTTACTGTATCCGTTGCTCCTAATGCAGTCTCCTCTACATTGGGGAGACAGGACTCCTACTCGCAGAGTGCTTCAGAGAACATCTCCTGGACACCTGCACCAATCAACCCCACCGCCTCGTGGCCGAACACTTCAACTCCCTCTCCCCTCTGCTGAGGACATTCAGGTCCTGGGCCACCTCGATCGCCACTCCCTTACCACCTGACACCTGGAGGAAGAACGCTTCAGCTTTCTCCTCAGGACCCTCCAACCCCATGGCATCGATGTGGATTTCACCAGTTTCCTCATTTCCCCTCCCCTCACCTTACTCCAGCTTCAACCTTCCAGCTCATCACTGTCCTCATGACTCTTCCCATCTGTCCATCTTCCTTCTCACCTATCTGCTCCACCCTCTCCTCTGACTAATCACCTTTACCTCCACTTCCATCCCTATTGTACTTTCAGCTACCTTCTTTACCCCTAGCCCCACCCCCTCCCATTTATCCCTCCACCCCTGAGGCTCCCAGCCTCATTCCTGATGATGGACTTTTACCCTAAATGTTGATGTTTTCCTGTTCCTTGAATGCTGCCTGACCTGCTGTGTGTTTCCAGCACCACACTCTTGACTCTAATCTCTAGCATTTGCAGTTCTCACTTAGGATCCCTGTACCAGGCTATGCAGGCACACATTGATTTCAGCAATTTCTGGTAGCAGGAGATATCATATTAATGTAAAACATTCTCAGACTGTGAAAACTAGATGTGAGAGATAATTATATTACATTCCCAGAAGGTTGCTATCTTGCAGAAAGATGTCATCTCCGTGGACTTTAGGAATGTAAGGAGTAGACACTAGGCAGGTAATGAAAAAAATAGGATTTTGCCTGAAAAGTATTGTGCAAGTGAAGGATGGGGGGTGAAAAAGTAGAGCAAGGAGTTGTGGTGAACTTGAATATAATTGCTGAATAGATGGTAGATTTTAATCCTATGCATTATCCCCCCCTCCTGCCCCATGTGCTCCCCCCCATGTCCCAAACACACCCTGTACCACCCTTACTTAGCCCAATGGGCATATGTAGGTTAAATTGATTGAAGTGAACATTCAGATATTATGGAAGTAAGTTGAGGATTGGGGAATCAATTTGCTGTAGAGGCATGATTTATTCATTTAATTATGCTAATGAGTCTGCAAGTCTCCAGTTGTAACAGATTTTAAAATTTTAACATTTGTGCACTATGCTTTCCATGGGGTTGTCAGCCCAACAGCGAGAGAATAATGGAAACTGCTGGATCCTAAAGTTAAATGCCTTTCCAGCAGAACCAGGTCTGCCAGGAGAAGCAGGAATGCTGTCATCATAACCCCAACCACTCCCACAATTTAGAGTTGAGGCATGAGTGAGAGAAAGTATATTCTGACTTGCAATATGCAGTGCCACAGGACATTAAACAGAATTCATAATAATTGCTAAATGTTTTTTGTACTCCTGCCTTTTTGTCAGCATTGCGAAACAGTAATTTAATTTTATTCTCTTGTTTTCTCATTTGAACCCATGATAACCTGAGATGTATTTGTAACAAAAGCAAATTGTTTTCTACCAGTGAAATCTAGATTCTAATAATATTTAACTTACAAAGTTTATCTTCATTGAGAATCAAAGAAAGGGGATGAGGAGACAGTAAATAATCCTTTGACAACAATGAGAAATACCATAAGACATAGGAGTGGAAGTAAGGCCATTCGGCTCATTGAGTCCACTCCGCCATTCAATCATGGCTGATGGGCATTTCAACTCCACTTACCAGCATTCTCCCCGTAGCCCTTAATTCCTCGTGACATCAAGAATTTATCAATCTCTGCCTTGAAGACATTTATCGTCCCGGCCTCCACTGCACTCTGCGGCAATGAATTCCACAGGCCCACCACTCTCTGGCTGAAGAAATGTTCTCCATATTTCTGTTCTGAATTGACCCCCTCTAATTCTAAGGCTGTATCCATGGGTCCTAGTCTCCTCGCCTAATGGAAACAATTTCCTTGCGTCCACCCTTTCCAAGCCATGTATTATCTTGTAAGTTTCTACTAAATCTCCCCTTAGTCTTCTAAACTCCAGTGAATACAATCCCAGGATCCTCAACCGTTCCTCGTATGTTAGACCTACCATTCGAGGGATCATCTGTGTGAATCTCCGCTGGACACGTTCCAGTGCCAGTATGTCCTTCCTGAGGTGTGGGGACCAAAACTGGATACAGTACTCCAAATGGGGCCTAATCAGAGCTTTATAAAGTCTCAGTAGCACAACGGTGTTGTTATATTCCAACCCTCTTGAGATAAATACATTTCAGGCCTGTTTGTCAACATATTGCTTTTTTTTTAACCACAGTAAAACTCTACATGTTTATAGAGCCTCTTAAATGAAAAAAAATGCACTTCAGGAATTCATCCTAAACCCCATAAATTGTAATTGTTGTACTTCGTATGATGTAGGAAGCCTAATGTATGACTGACTGACTGTTAATATTTACATTTTAAATGTTGACTAGATGCATCAAACTTGCAAGTAAGTCTTTTTAATGTAAGTTTCTTTACTTTGTAGGTTTGGTGCAGTAGCATGTGGTGTTGGCCTGGAATTATATGTTTTTGGCGGTGTTCGCAGCCGTGAAGGTCATGATGCGGAAAGCAATGAAATGGTCACCTGCAGATCAGAATTTTACCATGATCAATTCAAAAGGTAACCCAAAGCAAGGATGCAATCTTTGCTACACTAACCTCAGCAAGGCAAGCTTATTGTTAGAAATCATTAATAATAATACTAATAATGAACTTATTAGCTGCCAAAATCCAAGCAAACTTTGGATTCCATCTTGCAAACTAAGTATTGGTGATCATTATGGTTTACTTTGAGTCACTGCATTCAGTTGAATGAGAGAGATGTGTGTTAAATCAATTTTTATACAACAGATGTAATAACAAGTTCAAATAATTGATGGTCTCTATTGAGGTATGAAGTAACCTAACAATAGTGATTAGGTTGTCTTTAAAAATTCATTCTTCCATTTTCTGATGATTATACATGGATACAGTAATATTGAGGTTACATTATTGGACTGCTAATCCAGAGACCTGTGTATATATCTGGAACTATTGGAACTGCTATATTTAAATTCAGTTAATAAACCTGAAACTAGTAATAGTTGTGCCCATAAAAGTATTAGATTGACATCTGATTATTGAAGATCTTGTCAAGTGACTCCAGACTAACAGCAATGTGGCTGATTCCTTGTGCATTCTTAAATGACCTAGCAAATCACTCCATTCCTTCAAGCTATAAAACCAGGCAGACACCCGGCTTTGACCTTAGCACCAGATGTGACCAAAGTATAACCATTCCTGATGAAGAGCTTATGCCCGAAATGTTGATTCTCCTGCTCCTTGGATGCTGCCTGACCTACTGCGCTTTTCCAGCTCTACACTCTGGACTCTGATCTCCAGCATCTGCAGTCCTCACTTTCTCCAAAGAATAACAAGCTTATTTAACCCTGTAAAATGCTACTCACTAATACCTGGTTACATTTTCCAAGATTGAGAAAGCTGTTCTATAGACTGGTCAAGCAGCAGTTGAACTTCATCATACCCACCAAATCACATATTTTTAGCCCATGTTGCAGATTCTAATCACTATCCCTGACTAAGTCCAGTTTTTCCAGCAGCAAAGATCCTCAATCAGGAGATGTAGTTCTAGGTGTACTTCTCATTGACTCAGGATACACTCACCATTGATTCTGAATGTCTTTAAATTCCATAGTATCAAGTCAAACATAGAGAACGAAAATTTCTGCTGATTACCACCCATTGTTCTCCATGAGCAGATAAATCAGTGGTTCTTCAGGTTTCAGACCACTTGGAAGAGGATATCAAAAACACAGGATGTACTCTGGATAGAGGACTTCAAGGTCCACCATTAAGAGTAGCTTGGTTGCATACTATTGACCAAGCTGGATTTGTCTGGAATGACATAATGGAATTGCATAAGATAATGAGAGAACCGACGTAAGTGGAAAAACCTACATGCCATTGTGTATACTTATCTACCTGTCTCAGATGCAATCAGTCCCTGGCACTATTATTGGGAATGACCACCATACAGCCCTTGTGGACCAAAGTCTCATTTTCAAACAGTGCACATTCTTCACAATGTTGTGTGATCGTACCACCATGTTAAATAGGATACATCAGAACATAGTCAGCAGCTTAAAACTGAGCATCTCTGAGTTGTTCTGGACTATTTGCAACAACAGAATTATGTCTACCCACAGTCTGTAACTTGATGGCTTTAAGTTCCTGTAAATGTCTTGAACCTTTATTTGTGTTCTTAACATGACAAAAATATGGAAGTCACTAGGTTTGGTATGCCAAAATAAGAGCATTTATTCAGAAATAATGTAATTCTGTAAATCAGATGATAGTTTGAATTATACACAGCCTTTACTGCCTGGAGCAGATCAGACACCAGTCACCATTTGTTCTGGTACTGTTTAACTTTGATCTTGTGTTAACCTGTATAACTTTTGTATAGGATTTATCCCGCTCTAGCACTGAGTTTCTTAAACCATCTTTGGTAAAAACAATTGACTCGTACCTTGCATAATACAATTAATATGATCAGCACGCCATTCATATTTATGTCAATAGACCACCAATGCACAACCGATAGCTGCAATTAATAAAGTCTAGGACACACAAACAATTTAGATTCTCAGTTGTTCATTCTAACCCAATTACAACCTGAAAGTGGCAATTCAGTCAGAAATATACAGATAGCATAATTATTTTGAATTGCCCTTTTCCTGTCTCCATTGTTCAACTATACTATCCGTAGATAATCTTCTCATTTTAAATGATCCAGTTACTAAGTAATAATTATGAATTGTTCTAACCGCTTGACCTTTGTATGAAATTGGACACCTGCAGAGACAATGTGTGATGCTTAATCATTGTATGACATCCTTTTATTTACAAAACCAGTATTGGCAGCAATCTTCTATTAGAAGGGCAGGAAGCGGGTGATGATCAAGGGGTTTTTGTAACTGGAAACTAATGCCCTGTCGGGTTCCACAAGTATCTTGCTGCAGATGATACTAAATTTGGTGGGATGGTAAATAGTGAGGAGGATAGCCTGAGATTACAGGAGGATATAGACGGGCTGGTCAAATGAGCTAATCAGTGGCAAAAGGAAGTCAGTCTGGATAAGTGTAAGATGATGCACTTGGGAGGACAAATATGGCATGGGAATACATAGTGAATGGCAGGACCCTAAGAAGCATCAGTGTGTGCATCAGTCTGTCTCTTAACACAGCAGGACAGGTAGATAAAGTGGTTAAGAATATACATGGGAAACTTGTCTTTATTAGCAGAGACATAGAATTTAAAAGTAGAGAGGTGATGCTGGAACTTTCTAAAACATTGATTAGATGTCACTTAAAGTACTGTGTGCAGTCCTGGAATCCACATTATAGGAGGAATGTGATTGCACTGGAGAGGGTACAGAGAAGATTTACCAGCATGTTCCCTGGGCTGGAGAGTTTTAGTTATGAAGAGAGATTGGATAGACTGGGGTTGTTTTCCGTGAAGCAAAGGAAACTGGTGGAGGACATTATTGACATGTATAAAATTGAGGGGCAAAGACATGATGAATGGGAAAAAAACATTTCCCTTTTAGTGGAGAGATCAATGAGTGGGGCAGGGAGTTTAGAGGGGATGTGAGGAAAAGCTTTTTCACCCAGAAGGTGGTGAGAATTTGGAACTCTCTGCCTCGCTGGCTGGTAGAGGCAGAAACCTCCGTATACGTTTAAATATTTCTTAAATGTTATTTGGGATGACAAGGCACATCATGTTATATCAAAAAGTGTGGCACTGGAAAAGCACAGCAGGTCAGGCAGCATCCAAGGGGCAAACGAATCAACGTTTCATGCATAAGCCGTTCATCAGGAATGTCATAAGGCTATGGGCAAAGTACTTAAAAATTTAATTATAATAGTTATATTATAATACCAGCAATGGCCAAAGGGCTTTCTTTTTCTGTACTATAGATCTCTATGACTGAATCTAACCCAACAGTTAATTACTTATCACAGAAGCCCACAAACATTTATCAAGAATAGTAGTAAAATTCATAGTACAAGGTAAATATATGAAAACTGACATTTCATATGGCTAAGCATATTTCTCAGTCTATTGCTACCCTGGAACATAAGCTGGACAACAAATACAGCTGAAAATAAGGTGCCAACCTGGTAAACCAACATCAGCTTACTTGCATGCTAAACGAAACATCAAGCCAAGAAATCCCACAGGCAAAGATTTGCAGTTTTTGCTACATTTAGTCCTGAATAATAATAGAGGAATGAACAAATAGCAGGAGAAAAAGTCTCCAGAAACATCCCTGTCCTCAATAAAAAGGAAACCAGCATGAGAGTCAAAAATAGGAGACTGAAACATTTGCGGTCAACTTCACTCAGAAGTGTCAAATCGATGATTCATTTCAGTCTCCTCATGAGGGCCTCACCATTTCTGATACTAATTTTTTTCCAATTTGATTCACCCTGTGCCATCAAAAAATGACGGAATACATTGGATACAGAAAAGCTTTACGCCTTGGCAACATTCCAGTTATGGTGCTGAAAACTTGTGCTCCAGAACTCATCAAGCCATTCTAGTAGAATCATAGAATAAAATCCTTTGGGCCAACGAGCTCACCCAGACCCATTCTCTACATTTACCCTGATTAATACACCTAATCTACACATCCCTGAACACTATGGGCAATTTAGCATTGCGAGTTCACCTAACCTGCACATCTTTGGATTGTGGGAGGAAACCAAAGCACCTGGAGGAAACCCACACAGACGCCGGGGGAATGTGCAAACTCCACACACACAATTACCCACGGCTGGAATTGAACCTGAGTCCCTGGTGTTGAGGCAGCAGTGCTAACCACTGAGCCACTATGCCACCTACAGCACTGGTATTGACTGGAATATTCTAAAAAAAAGGGACACATCCAGTCTGGCAAGTTATTGCCCCAGCAGTCTATTCTCAATCAGCAATGAGGTGATGCAAACTATTGTCAGCAGTGCTGCATGTTATGATCCTGAAATGATAATTCTGGGCAAGTGAAACCTAGCTTGATAAACTATAAGTTTTTTTATTTTTGCAATTTGGTTACTGTAGTGGTCAGTCACTGAACATATTCACACAAGTCTACTCATGTACTTTTAATAAAAGAACATAAGTTTATCTCACAAAAAGAAAAAGTGTAGGAATGCACATATGACAAATTTGAAAATTTCATAAACACCAAAGGGAGATTCAACCCTACTTCTCAGCGATATCCTTTCTAGTCACTTAATCCCAGTCATCTGATTACTATCTGATACTCCTATCTGAGATCAAAAGCATTCACTTTTTGTGACTTTGTGCATGAGTTAACAGATATGACTCTCTCTAAGCTTCCCTTTTCCAGGTATCAATGTTTTATTTTGAACTTAGCTGGTTGTGGCCCTTGACTATCTGTCTCTGAAGATCATAAAAGTTTATTTGCTAAACAATTTAGCACTTAGCCCCACACGTTGCTTCTTATTTTACTTTGCCTACTTTCTTAGGGTGTTTTGAATTACCTGCTTGAAAATTACTTTTTTTTTTAAGAAAATATCCCTCCTCACAGAACTAAAACCAAAAATCAGTTTTATGTCTACTTTAGAATCCAAATTCTCAAACAAAAATAGCATATTATAAGCCTTTTCACACACTCTAGCAATGTCAGATAGTGCAATGGTAGTCTTAGGAATCGGGTGCATATGAGGTCAGAAGCTCACTTCTGCTTCAAATATGTTACCAAAGCTGTGAACAGGTTGACCTGGTCTCCGGTTGTGTCAGGAAGAGGGATGATCTTGGTTGCCAACGAATCAGTTTGGAGCAGAGACCCAAAATAATGCCTTTGGTCTTCCCAACTTAATTGGCGGAACATTCTGTCACCCAGTGCTAAATGGTGGATGAGCAGCCTGATAATTTGACAGTAGTTGAGTTGAGTGTGATGCTGGTGAGATAGAGCAGTTGTCATCCATATGCATGTGGAAATTAATGTTGGGTTTTTAGAAAATGTCACCGTGAGACATGGTGTAGATGATTAATGTGAAGGGGTCAAAGATATCTCCTTGGGGGACGCTAGAAATAACTGGATGGATAGGGAAGCAAAGCCAATATAAATGTTCCCCTGACTGTCATCAGACAAATAGGAATGGAACCAAATAGAGCTGACCCATTGTGCTGAATGATAGTGGGAACGCTTAGAGGAATATTGACCAGAAGAATAGGAGAACTCCATGTTTCCTTTCAACTCGAGTAAGGGATCTTTTGCATCCCCAGGAACTAGGAATAATCTAATTTGAAGGGCAGTGCAGCATCCCTCCAACACTGCAGTGATGCCTCTGCTTAGATTATGTGCTTCAGACTTGTAATGAAAACTACAATCTTCAGACCCAGTGGCAATATTGCTACCAATGAACCTTGCTAATGCTTGAACGTGCCATTGATTTTTAGTTGTCGTCCTATTTGCTTTGATTATAATCAGTCATTTTTGTTCTCTGACCATGACATTCTATTCTAAGGAAATGCCTCTCATTCTTCTATGAATTTCAATAAATATTGATCATTTTGCAATGATATATTAAGCCTGTAATAGTGCTATGTTAAAGTTGAAAACTCATCCTATTTGATTGGAAACAATTAGTTGACCTATAACAAAACTATTTTAGCCAAGTTTTTTTGAGAGTTTTGAGAATTGACAAGTATTCTTTTATTGCATCTGTGCTATAGTAGCCCTTACTATGTGCATTCAGTTTAATTTTGTTACCATCTAAATCTTGTTGTTTGTATTTGCTTATACATACTTTTTAAGCAGACTGAACAGTCATTATCCACAGCAGTAGCAGTTTTATTTTAAATGGGTGTTTATTGAGTTGGGATCAGTGTACAGAATTGTCTTACACTCATGAGGTTTGTTGAGATAGAATGAGTTATTCTTTATCTCTTAATCCTTTTTTAAGTAAAGTAGTTAAAGCTTGGATTAGGCATGTGTTATTATGCCAGTTTACAAAAAACAAGAACTGTTGTACGTAGAATATGTATAACAAGTTAAAAAGACTTAACAGATTTCTTAGAGTAACTTCAAAGTGTTTGCAAGTATCTCTGAAATAAGATGTCATTTAAGAGGTATAGCTATATGAGAGAATTGCCTGCAATATTTTCTTGAATTTTGGGGCACTTCCATTTTCATATTCTCCTTTAAAACTTTTTTTTTGTTTGCCTTGCTGGTGAATATTTTGCCTCCTTGCATGAAACTGCTGGTTCCACAAATGATCATTTTAAAAATAACCAGTAATGGCACAGTGTGATATTGCACCAATATTTTTAAAACCAAGTCTGTTTGTCATACTTATTTTCTGTGAAGAAAGAATTCACATTCATGTGATGCTGCATCATGTTTCCAGTTGATCAAAAGCCCTCCAAATAGATTTGAATTACTTTTGAAGTGCACTCCTTGTTATGTGGACAAATGGAGTTGGTTTTTGCGAGCATCAATAGGACGAATGATCAAATAATGGAATCACATTCATATTGGTTGAAGGAAGAATGCTGGAAGCTTGGACAGCTGGCTTTTCTTTAAAGTCAACTCACAGGATCCCTAACACTCAGCCAAATAGCAGACCAATTGGTACTGCAAGTATTTATTTCCTCAGTATTGTGTTGAAATAGTCTATGCGCTACAGTGCTGCAATGGAATTTGAGAGGTGAAAGTGCTTCCAACTGAATTAAAAGCAAAGTATTGCCATAGGGCTGAAAATGTGTTGCTGGAAAAGCGCAGCAGGTCAGGCAGCATCCAAGGAGCAGGAGAATCGACGTTTCGGGCATGAGCCCTTGTTCAGGAATCTGGCATAGGTCAGAAGGAAATGAAATGCTGAAGCCAGTGGTTAGCATTTGTCAGTGTGCACCAACATCTTCCATTGTATTGTAAACAAGTGAGTGTCAACTTCTGCATTTTTAGCATGATTGCAATAAAACAAACTGGAAACACACTTGCTCTTTTTTCCCACTTTTTTTGTCTTTAAACCATGGGAATGTCAGTGGAAAGGAGAATAGTTTTTAGAAGTATTGGGACAGATTTTCAAATTCCCACATTGGAATAACTTTATTGCAGCCATCTAATACAGATTTTCCTTCTTGTAAAATGTCACTTATGTCCTCTGTATGGCTGTGACTAGATTAGATTAGATTATTTACAGCGTGGAAACAGGCCCTTCGGCCAACAAGTCCACACCGACCCGCCGAAGCGTAACCCACCCATATCCCTACATTTACCCCTTTACCTAACACTACGGGCAATTTAGCATGGCCAATTCACCTGACCCGCACATCTTTGGACTGTGGGAGGAAACCGGAGCACCCGGAGGAAACCCATGCAGACACGGGGAGAACGTGAAAACTCCACACAGTCAGTCGCCTGAGTCGGGAACTGAACCCGGGTCTCAGGCGCTGTGAGGCAGCAGTGCTAACCACTGTGCCACCGTGCCGCCCATAACTTGTGACATTCTTTCTAAATCCAGCTTCCCTTCATTACACCGAGTATTTGCCCTAACCAGTGTTCTTTTTATCCAGCTTTACTTGGCATTTGGTCTTCATGATTCATTTATAATATCTAAGAATTCCGTTTTTTTTAAATAGCTTCATCAACTTATCCTCCTGTTCACACAATTTTATACATCTGAATCTTGTCTCTGTCACTGCTGCTTTAAAACGATTTAAATGTTTCACCATTTACTGAATATGTTTTCTCTTTATCTTGCCAAAATGGATCATCTCCCGTTACTCCCTATTAAAATTTATCAATTTGCCTCATCATCTAACCTACAGCCCCCTCTTTGCAGTTTATCATTGTAGACAATATAAAACTCTGACAAAGTTTAATTCTGTGCCCTCTATATCCAAGTCCGCTTCTTTTCTAAGGTAAATAGTTAGGAATGGCAGCTGTAACCGTGGAAGAACAATACCGTGTCAGTCTGAAGAATATTAAGGCCATAAGACATAGGAGTGGAAGTAAGGCCATTCGGCCCATCGAGTCCACTCCGCCATTCAATCATGGCTGATGGGCATTTCGACTCCACTTACCCGCATTCTCCCCGTAGCCCTTAATTCCTCGAGACATCAAGGATCTATCAATCTCTGCCTTGAAGACATTTAGTGTCCCGGCCTCCACTGCACTCTACGGCAATGAATTCCACAGGTTCACCACTCTCTGGCTGAAGAAATGTCTCTGCATTTCTGTTCTGAATTGACCCCCTCTAACTTTAAGGCTGTGTCCACGGTTTCGAGTCTCCTTGCCTAACGGAAACAATTTCCTAGCGTCCACCTTTTCCAAGCCATGTATTATCTTGTAAGTTTCTATTAAGTCTCCCATTAATCTTCTAAACTCCAATGAATACAATCCCAGGATCCTCAGCCGTTCCTTGTTTGTTGCACCTACCATTCCAGGGATCATCCGTGTGAATCTCTGCTGGACACGTTCCAGTGCCAGTATGTCCTTCCTGAGGTGTGGGGACCAAAACTGGACACAGTACTCCAAATGGGGCCTAACCAGAGCTTTACAAAGTCTCAGTAGCACAACGGTGCTTTTATATTCCAATCCTCTTGAGATAAGTGACATTGCATTCGCTTTCTTAATCACGGACTCAATCTGCATGTTTACCTTTAGAGAATCCTCCACTAGCACTCCCAGATCCCTTTGTACTTTTGGCTTTACGAATTTTCTCACCGTTTAGAAAGTAGTCTATGCTTTTATTCTTTTTGCCAAAGTGCAAGACCTCGCACTTGCTCACGTTAAATTCCATCTGCCATTTCTTGGACCACTCTCCCAAACTGTCTAGATCCTTCTGCAGCCTCCCCATTTCCTCAGTACTACCTGCCTGTCCACCTAACTTCGTATCATCAGCAAACTTCGCTAGAATGCCCCCAGTCCCTTCATCCAGATCATTAATATATAATGTGAACAGCTGCGGCCCCAACACTGAACCCTGTGGGACACCGCTCGTCACTAGCTGCCATTCCGAAAAAGAACCTTTTATCCCAACTCTCTGCTTTCTGTCAGACAGCCAATCCTCAATCCATACCAGTAGCTCACCTTGAACACCATGGGCCCTCACCTTTCTCAGCAGCCTCCTGTGTGGCACCTTATCAACGGCCTTTTGGAAGTCTAGATGCACCACATCCACTGGGTTTCCCTGGTCTAACCTACTTGTCACCTCTTCAAAGAATTCCAACAGGTTTGTCAGGCACGACCTCCCTTACTAAATCCATGTTGACTTGTTCTGATCAGACTCTGCTCTTCCAAGAATTTAGAAACCTCATCCTTAATGATGGATTCTAGAATTTTACCAACAACCGAGGTTAGGCTAATTGGCCTATAATTTTCCATCTTTTGTCTTTATCCTTCCTTGAACAAGGGGGTTACAACAGCGATCTTTCAATCATCCGGGACTTACCCTGACTCCAGTGACTCTTCAAATATCTCAACCAATGTCTCCGCTATTTTCTCAGCCACCTCTCTCAGAACTCTAGGATGTATCCCATCGGGGCCAGGAGATTTATCAACTTTAAGACCTTTTAGCTTTTCTAGCACTTTTTCTTTTGTTTCGGCAACCATACTCAACTCAGCCCCCTGACTCCCTTTAATTGTTGGGACATTACTCATGTCTTCCACTGTGAAAACTGACACAAAGTACTTGTTCAGTTCTCCTGCTATTTCCTTATCTCCCATCACTAGGCTTCCAGCATCAGTTTGAAGTGGCCCAATGTCTACTTTTGCCTGTCTGTTGTTTCTTATGTATTGAAAGAAACTTTTACTATCATTTCTAATATTACTGGCTAGCCTACCTTCATATTTGATCCTCTCCTTCCTTATTACTCTCTCTGTTATCCTCTGTTTGTTTTTGTAGCCTTCCCAATCTTCTGACTAATATTAATTAATTGTGACTGTTTTCTGCGCTTTCACAGACTTTTATTCCGATTTCCACATTCCATTTTATACTTATGCAAACATTATTAGCAGGCTTCCTATGCAATGTCTTATCAAACACTCCATCTATACAATATCTGTATGTTCCATTATTTCCTCAAACAACTTTTGTTAAATTTCAGATTGACACAGTTTTTACAAATTCATTCTTATTCAAGGCAAACCTTTCTATATGTGTATTTATCCTGCATTATAGTTTAAAAGAAGCTTAACCACAACTGATTCTAGGCTAGCCACTGGTATATAAATACCTGGTTTATTGCTTTCTGACCAGAGACGTTTTGAATTAGCAGTCATCTTGTCCTCTGGGTACACCTTCCATATATAATGATGTTAGAAAGATTGTGTGAAAGCCTGCTCTGTTTCTGACCTTTTGTGAGTCTAAAATGCTTGGAAAATAAAGTTTGGAATGAGACCTTAGCTTAGAAGTTTGGTTAGAATACCAGAATTAAGTTATATTAGCTATTGCAACTTTGAGCTTAAAGCATAAAATAGCTTGCCAAGTCAAGTCAGGTGATGTAATTAAATGAATGTTGTGACATCTTGGTCATTTCTTCTTTAGTTGAAGTGGTTATCTATAATTTTCCCATCAGAAACAAAAACAGAAGTTGCTGGAAAAATTCAGCAGATCTGTCAGTATCTATGGAGAGAAAGTAGAATTAATGTTTGGGCCAAGTAACCCTCCCTCAGAACTATCCTGTTGAGGGTTGTCCTCTGTTCTGAGGAAGGGTCACTCAAACCAAAACCTTCATTCTGATTTCTGTCCACAGATGCTGTCAGACCGTCTGAAACTTTCCAGCAATTTCTGCTTTTATTTCTGATTTACAGCATATGCTGTTTTTATTTCAGTTTTTATTACAATTTTCCCATGCCTATTTGGGAAAGTAAGTTAGTTTCTTTGCAATTACGTTGCCAAATCACTTTGAGAATCATTTCTTTAATGGTACCTTGTGTTCTGGATGTTTTGAGAAGATTTAGTAGCTCAGGTTGAGGTTCTGGATGTAGGTTTGCTCACTGAGCTGGAAGGTTCCTTTCCAGATGTTTCGCCACCCTGCTAGATAACATGTTCAGTGAGTCTCCGGGCGAAGCACTGTTGATAATTCCTGTTTTCTATTTGTGTTTGGGTTTCTTGGGTTGGTAATGTCATTTCCGGTGGTGACATCATTTCCTGTGTTCTGAAACGACAGTTTTTGTTTTGTTTATTTTAACATGCCATTTGGTTATTCTGGTACTATAAAGTTAACAAACGTCCATAATAATGGATGAGAAGATAAGATAAGCATCAACACAAATAGACATGAAAAAGTTCAAGCTTAAAGGTTTCCAAAACCTTTGCCATTTCCTAAGCAAATGTAAATTCTTCCTGAATTCAGTTTGCAGTAATGATGTTGCAGTCAGTATTCCTGCATATAAACCTTTCCAAGCAATGCTAACTGGTGCCAAATAATGAACTCCCCTTCATTTTGACTGCTGTTTCAGACCATCACAGTTTTGTTTGAATGCTACTGTATTAATTTGGGTTTATGTGGCAAGTAGTCATTGCTTGAGTGGCACTCAGTCATTGAGGCGATATCAATTTCTGGGCTAGTTTCAGGTTTGCATTTATTATTGACTATTATTCTCTGCAACAGAACTCACTATGAAGTAGTGGAGAGTGGGATGTGTTAGGTAGAAATTGGATAAACATAAGACCTGCAAAATGTATCCTCATTCTGACAAAACTTTGAACTTAGTAAGATTAGATTAGATTAGACTTACAGTGTGGAAACAGGCCCTTCGGCCCAACAAGTCCACACCGACCCGCCGAAGCGCAACCCACCCATACCCCTACATTTACCCCTTACCTAACACTATGGGCAATTTAGCATGGCCAATTCACCTGACCCTAAGGGTTTCCTAATTGTGTGGGTGATGCTGTTTGCAATCAAAGCTCATTTAAGTTTGCTGCAATGCTACATCAGTATTGTTAGTGTTCAACTGTATGAGATTTGCAGAGCTATTGAGTCAGTCCTAAGATATAGTCCTTTATTTGTCAGCAAATAACACATTTTGAATATGAGCAAAGAAAATCTTATTATTGTCTCAGTGAGATAAATGTTGACTGGAACATTGTCACTGTTTTAATTAGGACGGATTTCTCCATATTTTACATTAAATCAGGGCTATATTGCTGTTACATTTGATTTTCAACTTGCAGAAATTTTACTATTCTTTCACCTGTCACACAAGCCATCATGTTTTACAGATGAATGCGTGACGTTTGGAACGAGTACTACATTTCAAATTCAACCAACTCAATATATTTAGCCTGTAAGTTCTAAGTTTCATTATAACCTAAATACATTGATCCAAGTTCAATTTAGATAAGTTTTGTACTTTGTGTTGCTTTAGATATTTTATGATCTTTACATTCATTTCTTTGTTATGTGCAGACAGCTCAAAGTGGGTAAACATGTTCTATAAAGTTGCTGTTTTGGTGCAGAATGTGCATCAAGCATGAGAAATGAAATCCAGTTGTAAATGTTTGAAAGGTGAGGATGTCCTGTCCTTCAGCAAAATAAAGAGAAAAAAATTGATTTATGTTAGAGTGAAATATGTAGAGTGACACTGATGGCTCTGTATGAAATTATTTAAAACAGTTGAGGGTCATATAGTTATACGGCATGGAAACACACCCTTCAGTCCAACTCGTCAGTGCTGACCAGACATTGTAAACTGATGCTATTTACCAGCATTTAACCCATGTCCCTCTAAACATTTCCTATTCATGTACCCATCCACTTGCTTGTTAAATGTTATAATTGTGCCCACCTCCTCCTCCTCCACTTCTGGCAGCTCGTGCCATTTATGCACCACCCTGTGTGTGAAAAAGTTGCCCCTCAGGTCCCTATTTAATCTTTTCTCTCTTACCTTAAACTCATGCCATCTAGTTTTGGCCTCCCCTACTCTATCCATGCCCTTCCTGATTTTATAAAGTCACCACTCGGGCTCCGTGCTCCAGGAAAAAAAGCTCCAGCCCATTCAGTCTCTCCCTATGACTCAAGCCACCAATCCTGGTTACATCCTTGTAAATCTTATCTGAACCCTTTCAACTTTAATAGTTTCTTTCTAATAGCAGAGAAGCCAGAATTGAACATCGTATACTAATAGTGACCTCACCTGTACAGCCACAGCAGGACATCTCCTATACTCAGTGCACTGACCAATGAAGGCAAGCGTGCCAGAAGCCATTTCCATCCTGTCGACCTGGGACTCCACTTTGAAGGAGCTATGCCTCTGTATCCCAAGGTCTCTTTATTTGACAACATGCACTAGGGCCTTACCATTAGCTGTGTCAGTGCTGCCATGATTTGCCTTGCCAAAATGCAGCACCTCACATTTATCTAAATTAAACTCCATCTGGCACTTCTTGATCCATTGGCCCATCTGATTAAGGTCCCTTTGCACTCTTAAGGTAATCTTCACTGTCCTCTACACCATCTATTTCCATGTCAACTGCAAACTTACTAACCATACCTTTTATGTTCACATCCAAATCATTTATATAAATGACAAAAAAAGTGAACCCAGCATCAATCCTTGAGATGCACCACTGGTCACAGGCCTTCAATCTGAAAAATGATGCTGTCCAACCTTCAAGCCAATTTTGTATGCAATTGGCTACCCTTCCCATGGCTCTCAGTGGTAGGAGCCATACCTGTCACATTGGAAGATAGTAATGGTTGTTGGAGGTCAGTCATCTCAGCTCCATGAAATTTCTGCGGGAGTTTCTCGGGGTAGTGTTCGAGGCCCAGCCATCTGCAGCTGCTTCATCAATGACCTTCCCTACATCATAAGTCAGAAGTTAGGGTGTTCACTGATGGCTGCACAATGTTTGTCACCATTTGTGACTGGTCAGATACTGAAACAGCCCATACCTAAATGCAGCAAGACCTGGACAATGTCTGAGCTTGGACTGAAAAGAAGCATGGTTTGGAGATGCCGGTGTTGCACTGGGGTGTACAAAGTTTAAAAATCGCACAACACCAGGTTGTAGTCCAACAGCTTTAATTGGAAGCACACTAGCTTTCGGAGTGTTGCTCCTTCATCAGGTGTTTGTGGAGGACACAATTATAAGACACAGAAACTTTTTGCTATAAATTCTGTGTCTTACAATTGTGAATTCCACAAGCACCTGATGAAGGAACAGTGCTCTGAAAGCTACTGCTTCCAATTAAACCTGTTGGACTAGAACCTGGTGTTGTGAGATTTTTAACTTTGAAAAGAAGCAAGTGTTATTCACATGCAAATGCAAGATAATGCCTATCTCCAATAAAAGATAATCTAACCACCATCCCTTCACATTCAGTTTTATTACCATCACTGAATCCCCTACTATCAACATCCTGGGGATTATCATTAATCTAAAACATAATTGGACTTACCACGGAGGACGGGAAAAATTTCTGGCTGTAACATCTTCTCCTTTATTGAGGTATTTTAGGTTTTGGGAATGATTTCCTCGAATTCCAGGAGCAGCAATTAATGTTTTATAAGCTGTTGCATTGTTTTGGAACTTTGGAAAAAATGTCAAAACAACAGCAGTTTTAAAAGGGAGAAGAACAGACAAAGGAAGCACATGGTGAGGTCAGTGCAGGAGAGAGAGAGAGAAAGAAACTGACACAGTGAACCTGCACAGTTACTGCCTTTCCTGTTTCAATTCATGTATCGCTGGACATCAGAGTGCATCTGGGAAAATTAACAAAGAGTGAAATTCACAACTTATCTTGGAGGAACTGTTTGGGTGAAGTTCACAGCACAGAAGCAGATAAGTGTATTGTTTTTAAGTATGACCTGCAGAAAGTCTGCAGTAGTGAGTAAAATGGGTTCTTTCTTGATTATATGTTTTTTGAGATAAGTCTCTTGATTAAACTTAAAATATAAGCCATAGCTATTAATTTAACCTGGGGCAGTGTTTTATAGAGGAATACTATGGTGTTATTTCCTGGGTCTGTAGATTGTGAAGGAACAAAAACGGCCTTTAGCAGAGTGATATGTGCTTTTTGTCAGATGTGGGAGTTTAAAGAGAGTTTAAGGGTTACTGCGGATTATATCTGCAATAAATGTTGTTGGTTGCGAATCTTATCAGATAGACTGGATCGGTTGGAAAGACAATTAGAAGCAATGAGGAATTTGCAACAGTAACAGTATGTGATGGATGGCAGTTATAGGAAGGGGGAAGTCTCAGATACAGTCACTTAGGAGTAACTCCAGGAAAGGTAAGAGAGGTAGGCAGCTAGTGCAGGAGCCTTCTGTGGATATACCCATTTCAAACAAGTATGCTGTTTTAGAAAATGGAGGGGGGGTGATGGATTCTCAGGGGAACATGGCACGAAAATCCAAATTTCTATATTGAGTCTGGCTCGAATGCAATGAGGGGTACGTCAAGTTCCGAGAGATCAATTGTGTGAGAGGATTCTCTAATCCGAGGTACAGACAGACATTTCTGTAGCCAGCAGCGAAAAATCAGAATGATGTGTTGCTTTCCTGATGCCAGTACCAAGGATGTCTCGGGTAGGGTGCAGAATGTTCTCAAGGGGGAGAGGGGCTGGCAAGAGGTCATTGTCCACATTGGAACCAACGACATAGGAAGGGAGAAGGTTGAGATTATGAAGGGAGTTTACAGAGAGTTAAGCAGGAATTTAAAAAGGAGGTCCTCAAGAGTAGTAATATCTGGATTACTCCCGGTGCTACGAGCTATCAGGGCAGGAATAGGAGGACAGAGCAGGTGAATGCATGGCTGAGGAGCTGGTGTATGTGAGAAGTATTCACATTTTTGGATCATTGGAATCTCTTTTGGTTTAAAAGTGACCTGTACAAGAAGGACAGATTGTACCTAAATTGGAAGGAGACTAATATACTGGCAGGGAGATTTGCTAGAGCTGCTCGGGAGGAGCTGAGACTGGTACAGCTGAGAACAGAAGTGAGTCAAACAGTCAGGGCACGCAGGGACAAGGTAGGACTAGTAAATTAAACTGCATTTATTTCAATGCAAGAGGCCTAACAGTGAAGGCAGATTAACTCCGGGCGTGATTAGGAACGTGGGACTGGGATATCATTAGCAATTACAGAGACATGGCTCAGGGATGGGCAGGACTGGCAGCTTAATGTTCCAGTATACAAATGCTACAGGAAGGATAGAAAGGGAGGCAAGAGAGGAGGAGGAGTGGCATTTTTGATAAGGGATAGCATTACAGCTGTGCTGAGGGAGGATATTCCTGGAAATACATCCAGGGAAGTTATTTGGGTGGAACTGAGAAATAAGAATGGGATGATCACCTTAATAAGACTGTATTATAGACCCCCTAATGGTCAGAGGGAAATTGAGAAACAAATTTGTAAGGAGATCTCCGTTATCTGTAAGAATAATAGGGTTGTTATGGTAAGGCGTTTAAACTTTCCAAACATAGAGTGGGACTGCCACAGTGTTAAAGGTTTAGATGGAGAGGAATTTGTTAAGTTTGTACAAGAAATTTTTTTGATTCAGAATGTGGATGTACCTATTAAAGAGAGTGCAAAATTGACCTACACTTGAGAAATAAGGCAGGGCAGATGAAAAAGGAAAAGGACATAAAAGGTATAGAATGTAGAGAAATAGATGGTAACATCTTGAAAAATGTCCATATTACAGAGGAGGAACTG
This sequence comes from Hemiscyllium ocellatum, assembly GCF_020745735.1. NCBI lineage: Eukaryota > Metazoa > Chordata > Chondrichthyes > Orectolobiformes > Hemiscylliidae > Hemiscyllium > Hemiscyllium ocellatum. The sequence continues at coordinate 23,836,769 of NC_083417.1, read as the reverse complement.
TCTGATGTCTTGGAACGCATGAAAGTGGATAGATCCCCAGGACCTGATCAGGTGTACCCTAGAACTCTGTGGGAAGCTAGGGAAGTGATTGCTGGGATATTTGTATCATTGATAGCTACAGTTGAGGTGCCAGAAGACTGGAGGTTTGCTAGCATGGTGCCACTGTTTAAGAAGGTTGGTAAGGACAAGCCAGGGAACTATAGACCAGTGAGCCTGATGTCAGTGGTGGGCAAGTTGTTGGAGGGAATACTGAGGGACAAGATGTACATGTATTTGGAAAGACAAGGACTGATTAGGGATAGTCAACTTGGCTGTGCATGGGAAATCACCTCTCACAAACTTGATTGAGTTTTTTGAAGAAATAACAAAGAAGATTGATGAGGGCAGAGCAGTAGATGCGATCTATATGAACTTCAGTAAGGCGTTCAACAAGGTTCCCCATGGGAGACTGGTTAGCAAGGTTCAATCTCACGGAATACAGGGAGAATTAGCCATTTGGATACAGAACTGGCTCAAAGTTAGAAGACTTTGTGGTTGTGGTGGAGGGTTGTTTTTCAGACTGGAGGCCTGTGACCAGTGGGGTGCCACAACGATCGGTACTAGGTCCTCTACTTTTTGTCATTTACATAAATGATTTGGATGTGAGCATAAGAGGTACAGTTAGTATGTTTGCAAATTACACCAAAATTGGAGGTGTAGTGGACAGCGAAGAAGGTTATCTTAGATTGCAACAGGATCTTGATCAGATGGGCCAATGGGCCGAGAAGTGGCAGATGGAGTTTAATTCAGATAAATGCGAGGTGCTGCATTTTGGGAAAGCGAATCTTAGCAGGATTTATACACTAAATGGTAAGGTCCTACAGCGTGTTGCTGAACAAAGAGACCTTGGAGTGCAAGTTCACAGCTCCTTGAAAATGGAGTCGCAGGTAGATAGAATAGTGAAGAAGGAATTTGGTATGCTTTCCTTTATGGGTCAGAGTATTGAGTACAGGAGTTGGGAGGTCATGTTGCGGCTGTACAGGACTTTGGTTAGGCCACTGTTGGAATATTGCATGCAATTCTGGTCTCCTTCCTATCGGAAAGATGTTGTGAAAATTGAAAGGGTTCAGAAAAGATTTACAAGGATGTTGCCAGGGCTAGAGGTTTTGAGCTATAGGGAGAGGCTGAAAAGTTTTGGGGCTGTTTTCCCTGGAATGTCGGAGGTTGAGGGGTGACCTTAGAGATGTTTACAAAATTATGAGGGGCATGGATATGATAAATAGACAAAGTCTTTTCCCTGGGGTCGGGGAGTCCAGAACTAGAGGGCATAAGTTTAGGGTGAGGGGGGAAAAGGTATAAAAGGCACCTAAGGGGCAACTTATTCACGCAAAGGATAGTACCTGTATGGAATGAGCTGCCAGAGGAAGTGGTGGAGGCTGGTACAATTTCAACATTAAATAGGCATTTGGATCAGTATATGAATAGGAAGAGTTTTGGAGGGATATGGGCCAGGTGCTGGCAGGTGGGACTAGATTGGGTTGGGATATCTGGTCAGCATGGACGGGATGGATCGAAGGATCTGTTTCCATGCTGTACATCTCTATGACTCTATATGAACTTTGGCCTCAAGAGCAGGTCATAGGCTAGGAATATTGCAGTGAATAACTCACCTCCTGACTCCCCAAAGCCTGTCCACCATCTCCTAGGCAGAAGTCACCGGTGTGCTGGAATACTCCTCACTTGCCTAGTGAGTACAGCTCCGACAGTACTCGAAGCTTGATGCTATCCAGGATATTGCTGAAAATGTGTTGCTGGTTAAAGCGCAGCAGGTCAAGCAGCATCCAAGGAACAGGAAATTCGACGTTTCGGGACGCTTCAGCTGCTATCCAGGATATTGACCTACTTGATTGGCACCACATCCATAAATGTTGAGTCAGTCCTCTACTGATGCTCGGTAGCAGCAGTAATCACTATCGAAAAGATGTAAGACAGAAATTTGCCGAAGATCCTTCGACAGCTTGTTTCAAAACTATGACCACTGCCAGTAGATAATTGGGAACAACTCAACCCCTGCAAGTCATTGTGGATCTATCTGTGGCACATAGCCTGCAGCAATTCAAGAAGACAACCCACCATCACCTTGTCAGGGCATGGGAGCCCCAGCTGGCTGGATGGCTGCTTTGTAACATGCAGTGATGCCAACAGCATTGATTCAATTCCCACACCGCCTAAGTAACCATGAGGGACACTCTTTCCCAACCTCTACCCTTGCCTGGGGCTTTGTGACCCACAAGCTAAACCGCTACCATTAGTGCCTCTATAATGAGGAAGCAGCCTTAAGGACAGCTAGGTACAGGGAATAAGTGCTGGGCAAATGACAGGGCCAGGTCCCACAAGTGAACTTCTTAAAAAAAAAGGACCGAGATAAATGACATTGTTAACTCATTTTTATCATGCTCGTTGAGTGATGCATGATAGCTAGGATGTGAGTTAAGCTCATTATTTCACCCCGAAATTTACTCTTATGTAGGCTATGCTTTAAGATCTCTCTATGTCTACTTGAACAAGCAGAAGTGATCTTTGTTAATTTCCCAGTCAAAAGATGACATTGTCTCTGACAGTGCACCACTTTCTCTTACCATACTATCAGTTTAGGTTGTGTGATGAAATGTATAGTGGGGTTTAAATTTGCATCTCCCTGCCCCCGGTGAGAATGTTACTGTGGAAATAATTCAAAGAAAGGTTAACTCTTTTTCTCTTCAGAGATACTACCAGACTTGCTGAATTTCTCCAGCAGTTCAGTGTTATTTCAGATCTCCGGCATTCATGGTATTTTGCTTTTGTTCACAAAGTAAAAGTTGTACAGACTAAAACTGAGGTTAAAGAACTTGAGAACAGAAGAGAAATAAAGCAGTGAACAGATATAGGTCAGTGCCTTGAATGGTAGGTACAGAGAAGAAACTAAAGATTGAAATTAGTTCACGAACAACCAACACACAGCTGTTGGCAGAATTGTCTTGAATGTTGTACAGAGAAACAATTAAAGAAAGAATGAGGCACCTATTTTATTGTTTATTAATAATGCCTCACAAGCACATTAGTAATATGTGTCTCCTGATCTCAAAACTCTGTGTTTAAGTTTCATCAATAGAAAACTCAGATCTTTTGAATGTTTGATTTTTTTTCTTCCTCCACCAATTAGGTCACTCATGCATGTTTTTGACCTCTGTCATTTGCACTGAAGCTGTTTGTAAGCCATTAGAAATTTAAGATCTCATTCCTGTCTTGTGTTTGCCAGGTGAAACAGAAACCTTGAATGGAGGTGAGAGATGTACATAAATCAAAATTAGTGGCGAGGTATAGTTTAAAGATGTAACAGAAACTACATATTTAAGAGTTGTATTGAAATGTTTGTTTCTTCTTAAATGGGTTATCAGATAGCTAGAATTGTTTGTTATTTTTGCAGCCTAGTCACCAATGCGTTGCAATTGTACCAGTGGGAAAAAAGAGTGAAAAGATGAACGGTTTGTTAATGAAAGATAAGCCACCCAAGGTATAGGAATAATGCTATGTAAGAGAGCTTGTAGCAGATTATGGTAGTAATTTTTTATTGGAATAAAACATTATATTTGCAGTTTGAAAAACGTTGGCAAGAATTTTTGGGAACTTCTGCATACACACTAGAGCCAGTTTGTAAATCAGACATTAGAAAGTATCAAATGATTTTTGCAGCTGTTCAATAAAAAAAGAGCTATTTGTACAGCTGCAAAAAGAAATGTCAGTGCTGAAATGTTTTAAAGGAAGTTCATTATTCCACATTCAAGTAAAACGCAAGTGATGTTTTGAGGAAATTTGGCTAACGATAGTATTGACTATAGCCACTTGTCTGTAAATCATGGTACTTCCCTATATACTGCTCTGCAGATTTCCACAGGCACCTACAAAAGACCTTCTTGGTATCCCTAATTATGTCTCTTGTTCTGGGATGCCTTGAACTTGTAGTTCAATCAGTGTGATATTCCTTAGGTTAATGCAAACTGCAGTAGTTTGCACTTTTGTTTTTGTATTCTTTTTATGGACTGGCAGGATCTTTCTAACTTATGCGAATGTACTTAGCCACTCAGCATGTACAGTTTAAGCAAGAGCATTACATGTGGCATGTGCGTAGTGATTTTCATGCTTAGGCACAAATCCTGGCAGAATTTCTAAATGGTGATTCTTATTACAAAGAAATGAGCCTTATCTGCCTTATGCTGTTGAACTATAATTTATTTACACGTATCTGTTTATTTTGCTTAATTACAGTCAGTATCTTGTGTATGCGTGCTGACAGATGATGCACACCTGATAGATAATACGGACTGTCATTCTGGATAAGTGGTGCTGGAAGAGCACAACAGTTCAGGCAGCATCCGAGGAGCAGATGTTGCCTGAACTGCTGTGCTCTTCCAGCACCACTAATCCAGAATCTGGTTTCCAGCATCTGCAGTCATTGTTTTTACCTAGTACGGACTGTCATACTTATAATTCTCGTAATGGAGAATGAACTAAAGCAGCTAAGAGCAATTAAACTAAAGGAGCATCTGGGCAAAAATGACCATATTATATTGTACTTTGAAATGATTGAGAGGCACGCATGTATGATTTAAAACCAGATTAATAGATTAGAGAGGGTCTGATTTTAAGAGGCCGAGAATGGATTTGGGGAAGTAAAAGGGGCAACAATGTTGACAGACAGAGAGATGTATCAATGATAGGAACATTTAAACTGCATTGAAAGTGGAGTTCGTGTGGAGCTGTGGGAAATAGAGTTGAATAGTCAAGTTTTTCACATAATGTTTTCATGGAATCAGTGCAGAAGAGGCCCTTTGGCCCATCAAGTCTACACCGACACATAAGAAACATCTGACCTTCACCCTAATCCCATTGACTGGCTTTTGGCCCTTTGCCTTGAATTTTATGACATGCCAGGTGCACATCCAGGTATCTTTTTAAAAGGATGTGAGGCAGCTTGCCTCTACCACTCTACCAGGCAGTGCATTCCAGGATGTCAGCACCCTCTGAGTAAAACGTTTTTCTTCATTTCCCCTCCAAATCTCCTGCCCTTGAGCCTGTGTCGCCTCGTGACTGACCCTTCAACTAAGGTGAACAGCTACTCCTTATCTGCTCTGTTCATGCCCCTCATATTCTTATACAAGTTTGCAATGCTATTGGAGTAATTGAGCTTCAGAAGTTATTTTGTTATACCACATACCACTCACAGGACAGTTCCACCTGAGCCTCTGCTCTTCATTGTCACAATTGTTACCTCAGAGGAAAGGAATTTCACAACGCCACAATTGCTGATTCCATTATTATGGTTTAGAAAATTCTAAATTTGCAGCAAACATCAAAGACCCCACTCACCACTCTTTGATCGGGCACAAATTACAAAAATTTGAAAACGTACCAGCAGATTGAAGAACAGCTTCTTCCCCACTGTTATCAGAATTTTGAACAGACCTCTCATATAATAAAGTTGATCCTTCTCTGTTGGCTCCTCTGTAGCTGTAACACTATATTCTGCATTCTGTTCTGATACCCTGATGTAGTTATGTAAGATATAATTCGTTTGGATAACACACAAAACAGTACAGGTTCTGCTATAGTGTGCGTTTCATTTATGCAAATTCACTGTAATGTGATGACAAATTGGGGATGCTGTTTCTGAAATGCAAACTTTTAAAGCATGTATTGATTATAATTATGATTCCGGCCCCATTAGTTTAATGGTGCCGCTATTATGCAATTTTCTTATACCACAGCTTTACACAAGAACAGAATGGGAGCATCAGAGGCTGAGGGGTGACCTTATAGAGGTTTATAAAATCATGAGGGCCATGGATAGGATAAATAGACAAAGTCTCTTCCCTGGGGTGAGGAGTCCAGAACTAGAGGGCATAGATTTAGGGTGAGAGGGGAAAGATATGAAAGGGACCTACGGGGCAACTTTTTCACGCAGAGGGTGTTACATGTATGGAATGAGCTGCCAGAGGAAGTGCTGGAGTCTAGTACAATCGCAATATTTAAAAGGCACACGGATCATTATATGAATAAGAAGGGTTTGGAGGTATATGGCCCAGGTGCTGGCAGGTGGGACTATATTAGGTTGGGATATCTGGTCTGCATGGACAAGTTGGACCAAAGGTTCTGTTTCCGTGCTGTACATCTCTGACTCTATAGAAAGGCCTAAAGGCATTATAAAATTAAATGGCCAACAAAGATAAAATACGTTCTGTAAGATGGCAGTAAGATGATAAATGGAAAGACAAAATGCCACAGGTAATGGTAGAGGGTAGAACATGACCAACGAGCATAGGCTATTTAGCTTAACATTCCTTGGTAAAAGAGAGAACAGAAGATCCTCTAGAAACATCCATGGATTTCAAAGGAGACTGTCTTTCTTAACTAACTAGCTAAATTATCATGGAGCATAAAAAAAGTAGATAATTATAATGGAACAAACATAATTTATCTGGATTTTGAAAAGGGTAAATTTGGAGATTACATCAAAGTTTGGAGGGTGTGAGGCAGTGCCGGTCAAAACTGAGGCAGACCAACCACGTTACAGGATTACATTCATAAACTGGTGTAAATTGTCAAACTAAGAGTAGCACTGAATAATGTGAGGGTAGATTTTGGTTGTTAGAACTAGGAGGTCACTCGTTATATGGATTTTAGTAAGGTGTTCGATAAGGTTCCCCATGGTAGGCTAATGCTAAAACTACGGAGGTATGGCATTGAGGATACATTAGAGGTTTGGATTAGGAATTGGCTGGCTGGAAGGAGACAGAGGGTAGTAGTTGATGGATTATGTTCATCTTGGAGCGCAGTTACTAGCAGTGTACCACAAGGATCTGTTTTGGGACCATTGCTTTTTGTTATCTTTATAAATGATCTAGAGGAAGGACTTGAAAGCTGGGTAAGCAAGTTTGCGGATGACACAAAAGTCGGTGGAGTTGTGGATAGTGAGGAAGGAAGTGGTAGGTTACAGCGGGATATAGATAAGTTGCAGAGCTGGGCGGAAATGTGGCAAATGGAATTCAATGTAGCTAAGTGCGAAGTCGTTCACTTTGGTAGGAATAACAAGATGATGGATTACTGGGCTAATGGTAGGCTACTTGGTAGTGTGGATGAGCAGAGGGATCTTGGTGTCCATGTACACAGATCTCTGAAAGTTGCCACCCAGGTAAATAGTGCTGTGAGGAAGGCATATGGTGTACTGGGCTTTATTGGCAGAGGAATTGAGTTCCGGAGTCCTGAGGTCATGTTGCAGTTGTATAAGACTCTGGTGAGGCCTCATCTGGAGTATTGTGTGCAGTTTTGGTCGCCATACTATAGGAAGGATGTGGAAGCTTTAGAACGAGTGCAGAGGAGGTTTACCAGGATGTTGCCTGGAATGGTAGGAAAATCTTATGAGGAAAGGCTGAGGCACTTGGGGCTGTTCTCATTGGAGAAGAGAAGGTTTAGGGGAGATCTGATAGAAGTGTATAAGATGATTAGGGGTTTAGATAGGGTAGATACTAAGAACCTTTTACCGCTAATGGAGTCAGGTGTTACTAGGGGACATAGCTTTAAATTAAGGGGTGGTAGGTATAGGACAGATGTTAGGGGTAGATTCTTCACACAGCGGGTTGTGAGTTCATGGAATGCCCTGCCCGTATCAGTGGTGAACTCTCCTTCTTTATGGTCATTTAAGCGGGCATTGGATAGGCATTTGGAAGTTATTGGGCTAGTATAGGTTAGGTAGGATTCGGTCGGCGCAACATCGAGGGCCGAAGGGCCTGTACTGCGCTGTATCCTTCTATGTTCTATGTTCTATGTTATTTGGGTAGTGAAAGTCCAGGTGGAGTAAACAAACAAAGAGATCTCTGTTTACAAACCACACAGATACGATAGGTAAGCATGCTTTTTTTTCTAAAGGGAAAGTAGGGAAGTTATGCTGCACTTAATTGAACCTGGGTTAAATCAGCTTAAGAGGACGTCATGCAGTTCTGATCACAGTATTAGAAAATACATATCTCGGCACTAGAGAAGGCATGGAGAGGATATACAAGTATGGCACTATAAATGCATGGATATCAAGAGGTTTAACAGATTGAGTCTCTTTCTTGGAAATAAAAAGATTGAAAGTGTGACCGATTAGAGGGTTTTAAAAATTATCAAAATTGGATAAGGAGAGAATGTTCACCCATGGGAGGAATTACATAACTAAGCAATCATCAACAAATCCAATAGAAAATTCAGAAGAAGCATTTTACTCAGACTGGTGAGAGTGTGGAACTCACTAACGTTATCGTTTTGGATAAAGTGATCCATTCTGAAGAAGGGCCACTGGACCTGAAACATTAAATCTGCTTTCTTTCCACAGATGGTACCAAACCTTCTATGTTTTTCCAGCAATGTCCACTTGTGCTCAGGTGGAGCAAAACACTGGCATGGGTTGGTTGAGGTGTTTTTGCTGTATGATATTTTCCATGGTGCGAGTCTTAATGAGTTAGATGATTTGCTGCTGTATAATAACTGGACATTCTATGTTTTAACCGCAAGTTTGGTATTGTGTAATCTAGTGTATTTCCGTACCATGGTGCAAAGTGGGAGGAATGGTGATGGAATGGACGCTGTCTCTTTCCTATCACTGACAGACTATTTGTCTCTCAGTTTTCAATTCTTTGTTTGCCTGCTCTCTGTCACTTTATACCCCTCTTGTTTTCCTCATCAGACCTTCAAAGTAATTTGTGATTTACTTGTCTTTTTGTTTGACTTTCACATTTCTTTGTGATGCATTTTTGTTTTTGTACTCTTTGTACTCTTTCATTTTCCACTTAACTGCCACAAAGTTGTGGAAACCTTCTAGGTTCAGTGCTCTTTTTAAACTTTCTCCCTGATGGACAATCATGGATAGCATACCGTAGCCCTTCCTGTACATGCTGCCAAGATGGAAAGCACTCTGCATAACTGCAGATTTTGAAAGAATCAATCTTAGTTTACTGCAGCTGATGGTTCAGAACTCTGCTGTTTTTCAGGCTCTATGGCTCTCTCGGCAAGTGGGGAGAGAATATCAAGAGTCCCTGATATTGCTTCAGTCACTGCTGTCAGGCAATGACCCCCTGAGTCCTAAACATCAAACTATATTGTCAGTTATAGTCTTAAAATACCATCATATACTTCTATTATTTCCATGGCACTTTGTCTTAGATCCCAAGACCTTCGCTCCCTCGACTGCCAGATGCCATAATACCATTTACATGATTCCCATATCTTGGGATCTCATTCCCAGTGTTCTTTTAAACAATAACTCTTTAAAAACTTCCCTTCACTGCTAAGCAATTGGATCCTTTGAGCAATCCAGTACTCTTGAATCTTCCCTTCCAAAGGGAATTTTTATTTTCTGAATTCTCCCATTCCATGCTAGCGTGCTCAGTGTATCCTGCTACAAATTGAATCGGCCCCTTCACATTCCTTTTCAGACTGTGACTCCTCTCTCCCAATTCTGCTCTGCTTTTGGAAAGCAGAAATTACATTGCTTTAAATGTCAAAAGCGCGAGATCTATTAATCAACGATTTTTTCAATGAAGCTGATTTATTCATTGTGTCACCTACATTTGTCTTTTTTACAGATGAAAATTAATCTTCGAATGAGGTTTCAGCTCCATTGCACCAACAATATACAGGTTCTACAATCTAGACGTCTTGTTTCGTATTCTGTTATGAGTTCTTATTAACAACTCTAAAAGATTCACAACTTACTTTTGTGAACAGCTTTTGTATGATTCTTTTTCTATGATTCCTGTCGTCTGAAACCGTTTTGTCTCACTAAAGCCATATCCATCTTCTTGATTCAAATGAAGTGGTGAAAATGACATTTTACTTTATGAAAATGGTTAAATTTATCCACTAATCTTTTGCATCATAGAAGGTCTTTATGAAGATATATTATTGACAGGTTTCAATTTCTACCAAAAGCTTTGCTGTACCAGAGCTTTGTTGGGCAGAATTGTGACCTTGGGAGCTGAATTTGAATTACATGAACATGTTTAGTGGTAACAGATCAGTGTGCATTGATGTTATTTCAGTTATTTAGTCAGTTATGTTTGCTGGAATATCTATGTTTATGATCTGTTTTTGCTCAGTTTTTTCAAACTTATTTGAAAAAAATCCAGGGAGGTAAATTCAGAATGTATTTCACATTGCTTTCTCTTTGTGTGAGAGTACAACGGAGAGAAAAGACAGTTGATTGATGACATGTAGTCATAGTTTTTATTTTTCTTATTTGCTTGTGGGATGTGGGTGTCATTGGCTGGCTAATAAATATTGGCCATCCCTAACTCCTCTTGACAAGGTGGTGATGAGCTGCCTTCTTGAACCGCTGCAGCCCCCTGCTGTAGTTGACCCACAATGCTATTAGGGAGGGAATTCCAGGATTTTGACCCAGCAACAGTGAAGGAATGGTGATATATTTGAAGTCAGGATAGTGAATGGCTTGCAGGGGAACCTCAGGTGATGGTGTTCCCATGTATCTGCTGCCCTTGTCCTTCTAGATGGAAGTGGTCATGTTTTGGGAAGATGCTGTTTGAGAATCTTTGGTGGATTTCTGCTGTGCAATTTGTAGATGGTACGCACTGTTGCTACCAAGTGTCTGTGGTGTAGGGAGTGGATGATTGTGTATGTGGTCCCAATCAAGTGGACTGCTTTGTCCTGAATAATGCCAAGATTCTTAAGTGTTGGAGTTGCATCCATCCAGGCAAATGTGAAGTACTCCATCACACTCCTGACTCGTGCCTTGTAAATGATGGATAGATATGGGGAGTAAGATGGTGACTTATTCGCTGCAGTGTTCTAAGCCTCTGACCTGCCACTGTATTCATATGGTGAGTCCAGTTGAATTTATGGTCAATGATAACCACTGGTGTTGGTAATGGGGGAACGCAGTGATGGTAACAAAATTGACTGTCATGGGGTGCCGGTTAGGTAATCTCTTATTGGAGATGGTTATGACCTGGCATTTGTGTGGCATGCATGTTATTTGCCACTTGTCCAGATCTTGTTGCATTTGGTCATGGACTACTTCTGTATCTGAGAAGTCACAATTGGTGCTGAATGTTTTGCAATCATTGGCAAGTATCCCCATTTCTGTCCTTATGATGGAGGGAAGGTCATTGATGAAGCAGCTGAAGATTGTTAGACCTGGGACACTATCCTGAGAAACTCCTGCAGAGAAATTTTGGAGCTGAGTTGACTGAACTCCAACAACCACAACCATCTTCCTGTATGCCAGGTATGACTCCAACCAGTGGAGAGTTTGCCTCCTATACTCATTGATTCCAGTATTCCTCAGGCTCCTTGATGCCACACTTGGTCGAATGCAACCGTGATGTCAGGGGCTATCACTCTCTCCTCACCTCCTGGAATTCAGCTCTTTTGTCCATGTTTGAACCAACTGTAATAAGGTCAGGTGTTGAGTGGCCCTCCTGATGGAAACAAAACTGGATGTCATTGAGCAGGTTATTGTTGAGCAGATGCTGTTTGACAGCACTGACCTCTTCCATCACACTTTGCTGATGATCGAATGTGGACTGATGAGGCGGTATTTGGCCAGGTTGGATTTGTCCTGCTTTTTATGTACAGGATATACCTGGGCAATTTTCCACAATGTCAAGTTGATGTCACTGTTGCAACTATGCAAGAAGAACTCAACTAGGGGAGGAGCAAGTTCTGGAGCACAAGTCTTCAGTAATGTTGCCAGAATATTATCAGGGCACATAGCCTTTGCGTGTCGGTTTACCTCCAGTTACATCTTGATATCACCTGGAGTGAATCGAATTTGCTGAAGACTGGTATCTGTAATATTGGGGATCTCTGGAAAAGGCCGAGATCGAGCATCCACTTGGTACAACTGACTGAAGATTTCTGCAATTGCTGCAGCTTTATCTTTTGCACTGATATGTTGGGCTGTTCCATCATTGAGGATGGGGATATTTGTGGAACTTCCTCCTCCAGTGAGTGTTTAATTGTCCAGAACCATTCATGATTGAATGAGGTAGAGCTTAAATCTGATTTGTTGATTGTGGGATCACTTAGCTCTGTCTCTTACTTGCAGCCTATGCTGTTTGGCACACAAGTAGTCCTGCTTGGTAGCTTCACCAGGCTGACTCCTCATTTTTGATATGCCTGTTGTGATATTCAAAAGAGAGAAGATTCCGGAAGATTTATTGCATGTTAAAGGCGTCAAGGGACAGAGAGTAAACAGGAATATGGTATTGATAAACTAACAGCAGAGGAATCTTCAGTTATCATTTCACATCATAACTTGCACTTCATGTGTACAAATGTTAAACCAAAAATTGTTTTTTTTAAAAGGAAAATGCGCTATTTCTCTTCAGCTGATCTTGGTAAAAGAAATCAACATAATGTGAAACTTTTGTCATGATGACTTTTTTTTAAACTAGAAGTAAATCCAGCATTTATGTACAAGAAATGTGTCCTTAGGTGTAGACAGCTCTACCTTATTGTCACTTGATGCTTCAATGTTATGAAGCAGTTAAACTATGTCCTTCTTTAGTCCCTAATTGTTCTTCAGGGAAAACTTGATGTTTTCATTAAAATGGAAACCCAAAAAGCAAAAATTTGTGCTGGTGTAGTGGTTTTACATACTTCAACTGGCAATTTCTGGAAACTTTATTTGATTGCTTCCATTTGGATTCATCATCAGCAGTCAAAGTCCCCAAAGAAAGAAGTACCCTTTTTTTCAAATTAAGTAATGACTTCATTTGCAAGCAAAGACGTTATCAGTTAAGTAAAAAGCCTGATGAAAACCAGCTGTCAGCAGTTATGCTTTGTACATATTACCAAATCTAATTCCCCTACAGAAAACGTTCAGTTTTCCAAGACATTGTCGGCAAGTTTAGAAATTGCTTTTACCAGGAAGCAAACTTTCCTCGACATCAATGCTTCACAAATCTGTTATTCAAGAATACAGGGGAATTCTTTCTACATCATCTGCTCGCTAGCAGCTTACTTCACAATAAGTGTTTGCATAATGAAACTAAAGAAATATTTTGGATTTGAAAAAAGCTTATTTTTAATACGATGTTTGATCATACATATTTCTATCAAAATTGCTGTATTATTAACTTCTAGCTTCACATATAAAGTTTAGTTTAGAAGTTTAAGATTGGAACAGATTCATTTGTTTTGTAGTTTTGTCGACTTCACTTGGTCAGAGGCGACATGATGTTGGCATTGAGTGACAAGATTGAAAATTTTCTTCTCCAACAGCAGTTTCTTTCTTGGAGCACAATGGCTGACAGTTAAAAAGTAGCTTTTGCTTCCCTATGCTAAAGAGCAGTTTATACAATTTATTTTAAAATTGTATTAACTTTAAATGTATTTTACTGCATTTTGGGTTGAGATCTTTAATGTTGTGCAGAATGTATGCTGTGAACACCAATATGGCTGCCACCTGAATATGCACACATCGCTCTGTAAAGGTGGCTGTGAATCAACAATAGCAATTGTAAGGTAGGCTCTGACCATGATAAAGAGAACATTGGTTGGCAGCTGTTTTGTCTAGTAGATCTATTTTACTTAACCTTTTTGCACTTGTTTTGCACCACTTTCATATCATTAATAATTTGTTAGTTACACTTCTATATTAAAATGTCTTTTGAAGCTTAATTTTAATTGTAAAAACTCATAATATAGTAACGAATGATCAGATTTCCTCTTAGAAGTCAATGTGTTTCAAATATACATGAATTGCTAACTGAGACCACACGGTGGCTGGGGCGGGATAGTGGCTCAGTGGTTAGCACTGCTGCCTCAAAGCGCCAGGGACCCGGGTTCAATTCCAGCCTCAGGCAACTGTGCAAACTCCACACAAACATTCTCCCAGTGTCTGCGTGAATTTCCTCCAAGTCTCCAGTTTCCTTCCTAAAGAGGTGCAGGTTAGGATGGATTGGCCATGCTAAATTGCCCATAGTGTTCAGGGATATGTAGGATAGTTGCATTAGTCAGGAGAAAATATAAAGCAGAAGGGTAGGGGAATGGGTCTGGATGGATTACTCTTCGGAGGTTCATTGTGGAGCTGTTGGGCTGAAGGGCCTGTTTCCACACTGTCTGGATTCTATGTAATTTGTTTTGGCTAGATTCTATATTTAATGTTCATTCATTCTCTTAGTCATAGAGATGTACAGCTAGGGAAACAGACCCTTCGGTCCAACCTGTCCATGCCGACCAGATATCCTAATCCAATCTAGTCCCATCTGCCAGCACCCGGCCCATATCCCTCCAAACCCTTCCTATTCATATCAATGTAAACTATTTGATTCCAAGAATTGTAAACATACAGCTTAAAGGCCAATGCATAAATTCAGTTAAGGTTAAATCTTTGCCTCTCCTGCTGGCTTACAATTTAATATGATAATGTAGGATTGCAAGAACCCTTTTATAATTGGATAGAATTGACGAGGCAATTTTAGAGCCTTACACAAAGCACATAGGTAACCATATTTTGAGAGTTTTCTGTCAGAAATAAACAAGTACATTAATTCACTGAAGCATGTGCAGAAATGTTACAAAGCCATGTAGCTGATGGAGATGGAAAATTGAATAATCAGCCAACTCTTTGGAATGGGGTTGCTAAGGAGCACTTTAACTTAATTGCCAAGCATGCCTTTTAAATATATCTGAGAAAAATCTATTGGAACTCCTACATGACGTCTTCACTTCATTTTCCAGCAAAGCATTTTATCACTAGTGTTTTATTGCAAACTTTGAAATTGGTTAGTAAATTTGAAGGTCTATTGCAGAGATTCTCTTCCTCTCATCATTTTCCATTTAGGGTTGTCTTGCAATTTTCAGCTGGTTTGGAAGTAATATACTGGCAGACAGTGGTTTTGGGCAGCATCCTTATTCTTTTGGCACTTACGATGTTAGTTTACCTGAAAGAACAACAGCATTCCTAAGGTGCCATAAGACAGGTTTAATTGTAAAACTAAAAATTTGTCAAATTTTTGACAGCGGAAATGATATTCTTTTAACTTGTTATTCTCTCAGCACTAAGTTATATTCTGGAAAGATAATGGCAACAAATTAAAGTTCTGTCATGTAAGGCTCATCAAATTTATTTTTGATGTAGAAATATAAGTAATTGTAAGCCTTAAACCAACATTCAGATCCTGTGCAGACTGACTGGCAGAGGTATTCACTAACATCTTCTACGTCGTCTTCTCCCCCTCCCCCCCCTACACCAAAAGCCCAAGTCCCTGACCGCTTCAAGAAGACCACCATCATCCCCATACCCTTAATAACAACCATCCAGTTGCTCTGAACTCAGCCATTTAAATACTTCGATAGGCTGGTCGTAGTCCACATCATCTCCAGTCTCCCAGCCTGCCTCACTCCCCTATAATTAGACTGCTGATGTAACAGGTCCACAGCAGAAGCCATCCTGAACCCCGCACTCATCCATGGAACATCTGGGCAACAAGTACACCTACATCAGACACCTGCTCATTGACTACAGCTCTGCCATCAATACCATTATACCCTCCAGATTGATCTTAAAACTCTGTGACCTTTGTCTCGGCTCTACCTCTGCAACTGGATCTTCAGCTTCCTCACCCACAGACTGCAATCAGTGAAAGTAACTGCACGACTGCCAAAATAACACACAACGACACTGGAGCCCCCCCCCCCCCCCCGCCCAAGATGTGTCTTTAGCCCCCTACCTGTACACGCCAACGACTGTATTGCCAAATTCCGAAATATAACCATCTATAAGTTTGTTGACAACACCACCGTAGTAGGATGGATATCTAACAACAATTCAGAATACAGACGGGAGATAGAGGGCTTGGTGACGTGGTGCAGTGAGAACATTCTCTGTGTCAATATCGGCAAAACTAAAGAACTAATCATTGACTTCAGAAAGAAAGGAGGAGAACATGCCCCCATCTATATCAACAGAGCTGAGGTTGAGCGTGTTACGTTCGATGATAACCTACAACCTGTCCTGGACATCCCGCAGAGATGCCACGGTCAAGAAGGCACAACAACCACCACCTCTTCCTCGGGCAGCTCAGGAAATTTGGCATGTCTATAAGGACCCTCACAAACTTTTACTGATACAGCATTGAAAGCAAACTGTCTGGGTGCGGAACAACCGAGTATGACAACTGCTGCCCAGAACCGTAAAAGAACTACATAAGGTTGTGAGCATAGCTCAGACCATCACGAGAGCCAACCTTCCATCCATGAGCTCCATTTATACAGCACATTGCCACGGAAAAAGCTGCCAACATCATCGAAGACCCATCACATCCTAGTGATGATCTCCTACAACCTCTTCCATCAGGCAAAAGATACAGATGCCTGAACACATGCACTGACAGGTTCAGGAACAACTTCTTCCTGGCCATTATTAGACTAATGAATGTACTCTGTAGCCTCGAATAATGTTGATCTTGCAAATGTTGGTCTCATCTAGTGCCCACCCTGTGTAATGTCACCTATGTGCCTCTGTCTTTTTGATCTGTACATTCTTGCTTACTATGACCTGCCTGTTCTACTTGTACACAAAACCTTTCACTGTCAGTACAGTCAATCGATCAATCAAACACAGATTCAGATATTAAATGGTCTCTTAGCTTCCTGAGACTACTTAATGATGAACTTGTGGATTCTACATACGAGTAGTTGTTAAAAAGTTGCTGGGGTTTTTTTTTATCTTTCAGGCCTTCAACTTATCAGGTGTCTGATCAGATGTATAATTTCCAAATGCAGTACTCAGAGAGACAAGAAAAGCCCTGCTAATTAAACACTATTTAAGATTATGCCTTCTCGTTCTTAGTGAAACCAAGTTGAGAAGGTGAACCAATGAAAATGTAGGTAAAGGTTTAAGTAGAGTAATACCTCCACAACGGAGATGAGCATATAGCATTTTCTGTCAGAACTGCACCTTGTACAAATGATGTACTGAATTTCTTATTACCAATAATCCTGATGAATGTCTTATGCCTGCAATGTCGATTCTCCTGCTCCTTAGATGCTGTCTGATCTGTTGTGCTTTTCCAGCACACCACACTTTTCGACCCATTACCAATAATATGCCTAGCTTCCCTTGCATCTAGGTCATGAATACTCTGGTTCAGCCTCAAACGTGCCAGCTAGATTAATGGAATAGGTGGCAGGGGAATGGATTTTCTCAGAGGGGATCCAAAGACAGTAGTTTAATTCTTTCTAATATTTGTGGTTGGAGCAGTGTTCTATTCATCTAGATAGCTATCAGGAAAGCAATCTGACTGCCTACAAAAAAAAAGCAAGTTTGGGAAAGATGGTAGGAAGATACAACTGGATATCATCTCATACATGTGAAAATGAATGCATGTTAATGAATAATCTAGCTGAGGGTCAACATGCAGATGAGAAATAGAAGGCCAAAAATCAATCCTTGCGAGTCAACAGAGGAACAGTGAAGATGCAGGAAGAGAAGCCATAGCAGATAATTCTGAGACTATGATTTGATGGATTAGAGCTGAACCAGAGAAGCACATCTCATCTAGTTAGTGACAATGGAGGTGCATTGGAGACTATTGAACAAGTCTAGTTCACCTGACTGACAATTGTACAGACTGTCATTTGCTAAGAGTTATTTCAGTACTGTGGCTGAGATGGAAATCTGATTGGAGGGACTCAGAAATTGAGTTCTGGGAAAGATGGGTGGTATGGATTTGGAAGATGACGCATTCACCGATTTTGCTGAAGAAGAAATGGAAGTAGATGAAAAGGCAGAAAGGGGATGCATTACTTGATGAGAGAACAATTGTTAATCTCTGTTTACATGAGAGCAAAGAAAGGAAACCTTTATTGTCATCATTTATTGAGAATAGGATCAATGGAGCATGAATTACTTCTCAGATCATAACCTTGAAGCAGCATGAGAAAAAATGACAACAACATAGAAAAGTACAAGTTTTAAGAATAAGGCAACTGAGAATGTCTTCTCCTGCTGGCATCTTGTCCTCTCATATGGTGGTGTGCATTGAATTGCCATTGAACTAGCAGTGCATACATCCAGGAAACTCAACAGACATCCTACTAGCCTCCATCATCTATGTCATGATTTGTTGGAGGAACCTTTTTGAACAAAGCACATTGTGATTGGCTAACATCTCACCAAGTGTAGACCAGTATCTTACATAGGCAGCATTGATGCAAGATGTGAAACTTACATCTTTGCGGTTCTCTTGCCTGTTTCACTGGTATAGATTGTACTTGGTAGCACAATGGAAATTGTGTGGTCAAGTGGATGGTGTAGGATACCAAGACCATGTAGTCACTGGAAGACTGATATTGCTCTGCTGATTCTTGTATGGACTTCCATTTCTCCAGCACCATCGCTGGAGAAGTTATCATAGAAGGGGAAGTGATTGACACCTTCTATATTCTGTTGCCCAATTATGATAGGGCAGCAAGGATGCCTTCCTGGAAAAAAGGCCTAAACCATCCCCATCATGCACTAGCCTGCTCTGCCTGGCTGAGCTCGTCCTCGCTATGAACAATTTCTTCCTTAACTGCTCTCACTTTGTTCAGGGGTGGTCATATTGATACCAGCATGGGCCTCCATTATATCTGTCTCTTTGTGGGATATGCGGAATATTCCTTGTTCCAGTCCTACTTGGGCCCTCACCCACAGCTTTTTCTCATCAGTGCTGCTTCCCTCTCTCATCCAGAACTGGAAAGGTTTATCTGTTTTGCTTCCCAGTTCCACCATGGTCTCTCATTCACCTGGTCCATTTCTTACTCCACTCTTCCCTTCCCTTCCCTTCCCCGACATCTCTGTTTCCATTTATTGGGTTAGGCTCGCTGCCAATATCCACTATAAGCCCATTGACACCCACAGTTACCGTGATTACTGTATATACCCATGTATAGATTGAATTTTGAAGACTTTTTTAAAGCTGAAATTAAGGGGTCGACTAATACATGAGATTGTTTTGGAGGAGGTGACATTCATGCTTTGTATGAGTCATAAAATGGACAAATGAGAGCCAAATCTCTCTCTCAAATAATAAAAAATAAAAGGAAAAAGAATTATGGCCATTATTGAATATTTATTGGCAAAATAACGGTCTCTATTCTGCCTGCTACGGTAGATAGGGCAGCAAAATGTCTTCCTGGAAAAAAAGGCCTAAACCATCCCCATCATGCACCAGCCTCCAGCATACTGAGCTCGTCCCCCCTATGAACAACTTCTTCCTTAACTGCACTCACTTTGTTCAGCCTTGGTCATATTGGTACAAACATGGGCCTCAGTACTGTCGTACCATATTCCAGATAGCAGTACCGTGAAGCGCATGTTGGTCTACACATATGTACAAACGTTAACAGGCATACCACCAGGTGGTCAGGACATGTACTGGGGGTATTTGTACAACACAATTCATGAAATAAAAACAGAGGAGCAGGAAAAACAAAAAAAGACTGATGATATTTTATTCAGAAAATGCCATATGAAACTGTTAAAGATGGTAAATACTTCACCTAAAAAAAACTGATATTCACAGCAAAAACCTCTTCTCAAAATATATCACAAATATTATGGGATAGCTGCTTAAAACAAAAGTTACTTGCAAAAGTCCATTAGAATCCTTCAAATTCACTTCCTTATCACTTACACCACTGAATAATTTATTCTAGTTGTCTGGGTCAAGCATATCGTCGTATGGATCATCTTGATCTGCACTCTCGAGGGCACCATCAATTGATTTATCATCACTTTCATCTGACCATAAAAAGTCATCCTCCGTACCATCTAAAGCATTAGAAATTGCACATTTTTTGAAGGCTTTCATAATCATTTCAGTTTCCATCTCTTTCCAGGACTCAACAATCCACTCACATACAGTTGCAAGTAATGGAACATGCATGTTACCACCCTTTATAAAGCTTTTTTTCCCCTTTTTGCATTCAAGTACTAAATCCTTAAAAGGTTTACTGATGCTAATATCCAGTGACTGCACCATGCTTGTAAGGTCTCCAGGAACCATTGCAACATTAGTATTATTAGCTCAAAGTTCACTGATAACACTTTTCACTCTGTGTGTGATCTGAACATATCCCAAGCCAGTAAGCTTTTTTCCTTTCTAAGTCTTGCTCACATATTCCAGACCTCCCTAATCCAAGTCTTGCAGCCACCTTCATCCATCCATCTTTTTTCATGAACGAGGACAGCAATGCCTTTCGGAAATTTCCATTTGTGCAGAATTTTCAGCTTAAATATCACCATAGACTTTAACTTTGTTCCATCTGCCATACAACCAAGTACCACATTGTATTGACTCCTTTCATGGCCAGTAGTCATAACCAAATCTGTTTTTGCTCCTGTCTGGTCGACAGTTCTGTTCCCTGGCATATCAATGTTCATGGGGGTTTTGTCCATATTGCCGATGCATGTCAGACTGTACCAGTTTTTCGTCCGACTTCTGATTACAAAGTGATGGAACTCCATTAACTTATCATTAAGTTCTGCTGGTAGATGTTGGACAATGTTGGTTTTCTGTCTAAGCATTAAATTGTACCTTTTCATAAACCTACTGCACTATCCAGCACTGGCTTTGAAATCACTGAATCCATCTTTTATCGCTTTGTTTTTGCTGCATATTCTGATACATTAAGTCTCTATGGTTCCATTCTGATGACACTGAATTACCCAGTCAGCAATCTTTTGTTCTAGTTGTGGCCGCTTGTTTAGCTTTCCTTAGCTGGCGTACTTCTGTTTTGGATTAGGTTGACGTTTAACTATGTGGCTGTTTTCCTCCAATCTTGGACAAGTTTCTCAGAAACACCGAACTCCCTCGCAGCTACACTATTGTTGTTATTCTCTGCAACTTAAATAACTTTTGGTTTAAACTGCGCTGTAAACATTTTCTTTGTGATGGCATTTTGTCTGAAAAATTTGGGTGAGTTTTACAGTAAGTTCAGAGCACAACTGTACGTGACACTTCTAAGAAATTGGCGCACAGCAGGAAGACAAGGTCAAGGGCTGCCATAATGTATATATATTTGCATGCACAGGTCAGATATATGTATGGTAATTACTACATAGCATGTATGGTAATTACTACATAACATATATATATATATAAAATATATTTATCAATGTTCAATTTAACAATTTGAAAATCACGTTGCATAATTAAATGCTGCTGCTGTAATGTGATCAAACCGGTATTGCGTTTGAATCAAAAATGTGCAAATCATGACCTATATGGTCAGGAAGAGAGCCCTGAAAAACTAGTGTTGACTTATACACGCAGTACATGAAAAATACAAGATTTTTTGGCCAAAATAAGAGTTCAACTTATTCATGAGGTCAACCTATACATGAGTATATATGGTATGTTTCCTATCACTTTGCTTTCTGGAAATGCTTTGTTCCATTCTCCGGGTTCTTCTATCTCTGTCGCATTAGTTCCAATGATGCCACCTTCTTGCTCAACCGAGGATTCACCATTACTGCTCTTGATCGGCCCTCACTCAGATCCAACATACCTCCCACACTTTGACCTCACTCCTTTTCTTCCCTCCCGTGACACTGACAGAGTACCCCAATCCTCACTTACGATCTCATCTACATTCAAAGGATCATAAACTGCCATTTCTGCCACTTTCATCAGGATGCCACCACCAGACATGTTTTCCACCCCTCCCTTGTCAGCATTTTGCAGGGATCATTGCCTTTGGGACATCCTGATCCACTCCTCCTCCATTCCCAACATTTTTCTACACCCCATGGCTCCTTCCCAAACAATCACAGACACTGTAATACCTGACCATTTATTTAATCCTCCCTCACTATCCAAGGCCCCAGACACTTTGCAGGTAAAGCAGCCATTTACCTGCACTTCACTCAACCTGATCTACTGTATTCACTGCTCACAGTATTACAGGTCTGGTTTACTTTGGGGAGACAAAACGCAGACTGGGTCACTGCTTTGCACAACACCTAAGTTCTATCCACAAAAATGGTCCGGATTTGACTGCCACATAAACACACTGCAAAGTTCCCAACTTCCCAATCTCGGGCTTGCTGCAGTGCTCCAGCAAAGCTCAGCACAAGCTTGAAAAATCATAGAATCCCTACAGTGCAGAAAGTGGCCATTCGATCCACCAACTCTGCACTATCCCACCTAGACCTTGCCCTCTATCTTATCTCTGTAAGCCCAGGTCCACCATACGCATCCCTACACACTACAAGGCAATTTAGCCTGGCCAATCCACCTAACATGCACATCTCCAGACTGTTGGAGAAAACTAGAACACCCAGAGGAGACCCATGTAGTCATTGGAAGGACAGGCAAACATTGCACGCAGAGTCACCCAAGGATGGAATCTAATCTGGGTCCTTGGTGCTTTGAAACAGCAGTGCTAACCACTATGTCACCATGCCACCCTTCTTTTCCACTTTGGATCCTGCAGCCTTCACAATTCTGTCAAGTTCAATAATTTTATGGCCTGTGCACCTTTTCCCATGTCCTTTTCTCAGTCTCCATGCATCATGCCTTGTCATCACATGGGCTGCCACCAATAGACCCCATTAGCATCTGTTATTATTTCTCTCAGGCTAACCTTTACCCATTCCTTTGTCTACCCAACTGTTTTTCCTCTCTGGGCTCTATCTCCATCCATTGTTACAACTCCCCATCTTCAGCATTCATGCCAACCTTTTATCCAGCTAAAATCAGTTCTGAAGAAGGATCACTGGACCTGAAATGCTCTCTCTCCATAGGTACTTCCAGAGCTGCTGACTTCTTTCAGCGATTCCTGTATTTGTTTCTGATTTCCAGCATCTGCAGTTCTTTGTGTATTTTTATATTTTAGGTATTTTACAGTACTTGTGGAACTTCGTTATTCATTTTAAAAATGTAATTTTGACATTTTCCATGCACGTTTTGTTACTTTTCAGTTATAAAGTTTGTGATTTTGTTGCTTCTAAAAGGTGAAATGATGTTAAAATTAGATATTAATTCCGAGTTATGTAAACACTATAATAAGTTGTGATCTTTTCATAGATGTGTTCAACATTGTGATACCCTTCTCATATTTTATATGCCACCTGATGATCACATCCATGTTTTATTGCTGAAAAATAATTTCTTTAGATTGTTAGGAATTTTGCTCTGCATCAAAACATTCTTTATCAAGTCATCAAGGTCGATGTTTAATGGGCGTTTTACATTTAGATTTCAAGCTTAGAAATAATGGATTTTGAAAAAATCTACATATTCTATCAAAGCACATTACATACTGCTTCCTCAAAAAAAGGGTCTAAAATCAAGAATTCAGTGAATAATTTAAATACAATGAGTGTTTTAGCGTGTGTGACCTGCTTGGCCAGTCAGCTGAATGAAGACGACAATGACATTTTCGACCGTGAAGAAAGAATGGTGATTTACCAGCATTGTTCCTTAATCACTGAAACCTTGGTCAACACAGAGTTCTGGTTTGGTTTCTTTTCATTTTGCCTTGGGGAGGGCATTGTAACAGTTCACAAAACACGCACACGTACATTCAAGTGAATTTTCCTTTTACTGGCATATAGTAACAAGTGGCCATCTGTTTTATGTCCTGTTTGATTATTGTTTCTAGAATAGAAATGAGAATCAGATGGTCTGTGAAACTACTATTGCCAAATCCACTTTTGTCAGATAATAAAAATGAAAATCCAACCCATTCTGTTCCTTCTAAAATGTTTCTGACCTAAAGTATGCTTTGGATTAGTTTTTGCCTCTTTATTAAAGTCAGCGTTTACTCCACTTTATGTTAATTAGGTTCTGATAGTTTTTAATACTATTTTTCGGGGAAAATGTTACTGACTAGACATTTTATAGGCATCTGGGAGACAGGAGTGTGGAGACAGTAAAGTGATGGGGAACTACATTGAGACAATTAACTGATGCAGTGTGACCATTGGAGTTTTAACAATTGAAGGCCCATTCAAGGGGCATTTTCCCAGGATCATCATTTTGTCAGTGAAGAACTGCATGCTGCAGGTTGGGAGGCTTTTAGTTGCAAGTTTTGAAGCCTTTTTGAGGTTCCTTGGGGCAGCCAACATGTCTGGATTTTCTATGATTTACAGAGTGCCGCAGTAGCAAAGGACATCAATACATGCTCAGCCTGCTGCTACGGGGATTTATGTCTGATCATCATGACCTGACAGCTGAGAGGAACTTGTTTTTATTCTTTCATGAGATGTGGGCCTCACTGGTAAAACCAACATTTGTTGCCCATCCTTAATTGCCCTTGAACAAGAGCAATTTTTTTAGTCCGTTTGAGAGGGCAGTTTAGGGTCAACCGCATTGTTTTGAGAAGTGCTAACTTTGCCCTTGCTACTTCAGGAGTTGTCACATATTTTACTGGTGCTGCAGAGCTGCTGGTTGTCTGATTGGGCCAGCCATGTAGAATGTTTACTTGCCATCCATAAGCAGCCATTTCCCTACCTGCTTGCTCTTGATTTTCTCCTCCTGGCAATATCCTGAGGGATGATCTAACCCCTGCCCTAGTGTGCTGATCACCTGAGAAACTCCCCAGTGTTGGGACTCCCACTTGCCTTCAACACGACTACCTATCCCTCCAAGATTCTGATGAAATAAACCAAAATGGGCATTTCTGGTTCCAAATTTTAAAGGGATTTGCTGTTACTTTGAGGATGATATGTCATTTGGAAGATGTTTGGTTCACTTGTTCATTTCTGAAGGACTCCAAGCCCTTTGCCATGACCTTGCAAACAAAATAATAAAATTGTATTGTTAAAGAAACTGGACCACGTGAGAATTATAAATGAAAATCAATTTAATGTCAGTAGTTAATGTTCAATTAAGAACTCAAGATATTACCAAAACAACATAGGATTTCTTTAACTGTTAACTAACTTGATAAATTTCCTGATTATAGACAAAATATTTGTAGAGTCAACAATGCAAAATCCAGACAATAAGGGTTAATTTATTTGACTTTGTCAAATATTGAGATATCATCCAGTGTTCCTTTCTAATTGAACAGTAGTAATATGAATTCTTATTCCTCTGTATGCTGTAATCGCATTTTCTTGTGACTTGTTAAAGGTTACCATTAATAAGGACAATTGTTTGTCTAGTTAGGACATTCCAGGCAATTGATACATAATGATGTGCTTGTTGTATTACAATGTAATCGGTGCGTATCTGAATGGCTCATGGCTTTATTACTGAAAAAAAGATTAATGTAAAATTGCATAAATTTTGTCAAAATAAGTAAAATGTAAATTGCTGAAGCTTTTGTCCCTTCCTTCATGGATCTCAGCAGGCATGGGATGCAGTTAATATTATCTGGTACATTAAAAATGATTCCGTTTAATATTTTACATAATAAAAATGTCAGTACACTTTTGCCATAACAGTTTGTAAGTTTGTAGTGAAATTGTTGATTCGTCTGGTTGATTCTTCTGGAAAGATTATAGCCAGATTTAATAAATCAGTATGAGGTTTGCCTTGGATAACAGATGCGAATTTTCCAATTTGTGTGTTGTATGCCATGTTAAGGAGCACTTTGGATTTCTTTCTATTCTTACTGGCTACTTCTGTAATTCCCCTCATTCTGATTCCTGCAAATGATATTAAATGCCTGGAATAATGCGACTTTGAGTTCAATGTGAAATTCTTACCCCCAAAACTGTAGGAAAGCTTGGGAGTATGTAGAAAGAAATCTTCATTAAGAACCAATCCTCCAACTCGGCACCTCCCTTTTGAACTGTCCCACCTGTCCATTTTTCTTCCCACCTATTTGCTCCACTCTCCTCTCTGACATATCACCAACACACCTCATTTGCATCTACCTTCTCAGCTACCTCAACCCCACCCCCCACCCTCCTATTTATCTCTCAGCCTGTCCCTGCTCATTCCTGATGAAGGGCTTATGTCTGAAACATCAATTCTTTTGCTGCTCCGATGCTGCCTGATCTAGTGTGCTTTTCCAGCTTGTCAACTATCATTAAGTCTTGCCTATTATGAATTCTTGATCATTTTATACACTGGTAGCTTTTTGTAGCTTTTGAAGTAGTTAGTTGGTGGTAATGGTGAAATTATGTATTTGACTTTTAGATTCACATGCCATTATCTAAAGCAGCGTGATAATTAGAATATTTACATGTAGGACAAAAATATGCAATGCAATTTAGATTGGAGATATTACTTTCTTGTCTAATTGTAAGACTGTAAGAAATAGGAATGGGAATCGACCATTTCTCCCTTTAAGAAGATCTGGAATTAATATGGTCATGGCTGGTGCAATGTTCTTCACGTCCCCTTTCCTATCTTTTTTCTGTAACCATTGAATGCTCTGCTGGTCAAGAATCTGTCTAAAATATACCTTATGATTCTGCCCCCACGAGTCCCTGTGAGAAGATATTCCAAAGACACTCAACCCTCTGACACAAAAAATTTCTCCTCATCTCTGACTTAAATTAGCATCCCTTCATTCTGAGACTATGCTTTCTGATTCTAGACTCTCCCGTGAAAGGAAACATCCTCTTAGCATTTACCTTATCAAGCTCCTACAAGTTTACTGAGACCACTTTTCATTCTTCTTAACTCCAGTGAGTAAAATCCCCAACCTGTTTAACCTCTCTCCACATGAGGAATCACCCCACATAATCTCTCCACACGAGGAATCATCCCAGTGAGCCTTCTCTGAACTGCCTCCAGTGAAGTGCTGCCATGCCTTAGCTAAGGGGACCAAAACTTCCCACAATACTTCAAATGAGGTCTCACTAGCACTTTGTACTCCAACTCCCTTGAAATGAGAGCGAACAGTCTGTTTATCTTCCTGATTACCTACTACCTGTATGCTAGTTTTCTGTGTTTTGTGCACAAGAACCACCCTTTGTGTTGTAGTTCTCTGTAGTTTTTCTCTACTTAAATAATACTGTACTTTTGTTCTCCCTTCTAAAATGAACAACTTCACGTTTTCCTACATTATACTCCATTTGCCAACTTGTTGCCCACTTACTTAACCTATCAGTATCTATCTAAACCATTTACCTTTCCACCTATTTTTTTCACTCATAACATTTTCGTTTAATATTCAAAACATTTTTTGCAAATTTCACAAATCCACTCCCCTCTGGCTAAAAGTCTGGTGCCAGAGGGCTGCTAATGTTGTTTAGAAAGGATGGCCCAAGTCATTACAGTTCAGTCTGCCTAACATTGTGACGAGTGTATTATGGAGAAAGAATTTGTGATACTGTCGCAGAATCTTTCAAGAGAAGTCGAAACGTTGATTTTACTGCTCCTCGGATGCTGCCTGAACTGCTGTGCTCTTCCAGCACCACTAATCCAGAAACAGATTAAACAGAGATAGGCATCACAGATTTGTTAAGGGGCGAGAAGGTTGTTGAGAACAAACTCTGAATGCTGGAGAAACTAAGGTTGGCAGCATCTGTGGAGAGGGAAAGCAATTAACATTTTGAATTGGGATGATTTTTCAGAGCTGAAAGGAGTTAGAAAACATTTTCTTAATATGCTTTTGCCCAAAGTGGAGGCATAATGAGGCGGCAGTTAGCACAGTGGCCCAGTGCAAGAGACAAAGGGATTTGTTAATGGTAGCGAAAAAGAAAAAGTTGTAAAATAAAAGTGTGAATTGGAGAGAATGGGTTCATTATAATAGAGGAAATTTTTTTTGTCTTTTATTCCTGCATGAACTATGGTCAGTTTTGAACTAGCTAAGTAGTCATTGTCTCGTTCCTGAATAGTTTGTTTAAATGTATTAGCTGCGTTAGTACTGGGGTCCCATGGACTAGTCAGGAAGTTTAAAAACTTCTGGGATCCAAGGGAAAATGCTCAACTGGATCCAAAATTAGCTCAGTAGTGGGAAGCAAAAGTTTGTAGTTGCTAGGTAGTTTTATGACTGCATGGTTCTTTTCAAGGAAATTCTGCAGTGGCTTCTTGCTGTTCATTGTATGCATGAATGGTCTGTTCTTGCATGTGGGACATGATTAAGTTTGCATAGAATTTGGCCATGTCATTGATAGCAGGAAGGACATATACTGCAAGGCGATATCAACAAACTGGTTAAGTGGACAGAAAATTAAATTCAGCCCAGAGGAGTGCAAGGTTTGGAAAGACAAGTAAGAAAAACATAATAAATTTCAGAATTCTGGCAAGTATTTGAAAATAGTAGGATGAATACAAAATCCTTGTTAGACATCTGTTTATGTATTGTGTACAGTTGTAGGTGCCACATTGCAAGAGAGATGTGAATGTATAGGAGGGAGTGCAGAAGCAATTTATAAGAATGGTTCCAGAAATGAAAATCTTCAGCTATGAGGATAGATTGAATAAGTTAGGACTGTGAAGGAAAGTGAAGTAGCATAAGATGCAGCGTGTATTAGCTGGATGGATAGACAACTGGCTGGGCAGCAGGAGACAGATGGTAGTGGAAGGGAGTTTCTCAAAATGGAGAACTGTGACCAGTGGTGTTCCAGAGGGATTCATGTTGGAATCACTGTTATTTGTGATTTGCATAAATGATCTGGAGGAAGGTATAGGTGGTCTGATTAGCAAGTTTGCAACTGACACCAAGACTGACAGAGTAGCAGATACTGAAGGAGACAATCAGAGAATACAGCAGAATATCAACAGATTAGAGAGTTGGGCAGTGAAATGGCAGATGTGAGGTGATACATTTGGAAGATCCAATTCAAGAGCAAACTATATAGTAAATGGAAAAATCCTGAGGAAGGTTGATGTACAGAGAGAGCTGGGTGTTCAGGTCCATTGTGCCCTGAAGGTGGCAATACAGGGCGATAGAGTGGTCAAGAAGGCATTTGGCATGCTTTCCTTCATTGGACAGGGTATTGAGTACAAGAGTTGGCAGGTAATGTTACATTTGTATAGGACTTTGGTTCGGCCACATTTGGAATACTGCGTACAGTTCTGATCGCCACATTACCAAAAGGATGTGGATGCTTTGGAGAGGGTGCGAGGAGGTTCATCAGGATGTTGCCTGATATGGAGGGCACTAGCTATGTAGAGAGATTGAGTAGATTAGTATTATTTTCATTAGAAAGACACAGGTTTGGGGGGGGTGGTTACCTGATTGAGGCCTACAAAATCATGAGAGGTATGGACACAGTGGAAAGCAAGAAGCTATTGCCCTAGAGTGAAGGACTCAATTACTAGGGATCACGAGTTCAAGGTGAGAGAGGAAAAGTTTAAGGGAGATATGCGTGGAAAGTTCTTTACTCAGAGGGTGGTGGGTGCCTGGAACGCGTTGCCAGTGGAGGTGGCAGAGGCGGGCATAATATAGTGTCATTTAAGATTTATCGAGACAGATACATGAATGGACAGGGAGTAGAGGGTTGCAGATCCTTAGGAAATAGGCAACAGGTTTAGATGGGGGATCTGGATTGGCACAAGGGCCGAAGGGCCTGTTCCTGGGCTGTAAGTTTCTTTGTTCTTTGATTGCTGTCCTTGGAAAGAAGGAGGCTGAGTGGAGATTTGATAGAGATTTTCAAAATTGTGAGCAAATTGATAGACTAGATAAGAAGAAACTTATCCCGCTCATAAAAGATAACTATGAATTTAAATACTTTCCAATCTTTCACTTAGTCTAGTATAGTGCATGTTTTTCTTGTTTAATAAACATTTTGTTCTTTGTGTTAAAAGTACATTGGCTAGCTCGTGTAAATGTGTTCAGTAACTGACCTCCACAGTTTAAAGAAACAAAGTTAGGATTTAACAAGCCAGATTTTGCTCTGGGATCTGACTTGTCCAGTAGTAACATCAGCTGGAATCATGACAACCCATATCAGTGGTTATAAACACTGGGTAAATTTAATAAACACCAAACAGGTAAATAAACAAGCAACTTATTCGGAGTGCTTGCAAACAATAATGATTTCTTTGAAATGCCAGAAACAACAAATAATCTTTTACTGTGCTACCAATTCACATTTAAACAAATCCTTGAAATGTTATCATTGGCTGTATATGTACATTTGTACTACTATAGCATCAAAGACCTCACCATTTCCTCTGACTTGTCTTTTGTATACAAACTTGTCTTTTGTATGTAGCTTCAAACTTTTTTGAAGTTATCTCTGAACAAATGAGGTTAAAATGTTATTCGTCATAACTAGATTTAAGTAGATAGACAGCATTCAAACTGACATTTCCCACAGGAATGGAGCAGTTGACAATATGCAGACTGGTATTTATTACAATGGCAGTATTTGACATGTTGTGCCTTCCGATTCTCCAGTGCTAAATTAGCTGTGTAAGTAGTTAAAATATGGCAGGCAGTGTGGAGGTGGATAGGGAGGGAATAACTTAAAAATCCATCGTAAAAATGTACTGAAGTGTCATGCTAATGGAATGCAGAAGTGTTCTTACCATTAATTTTCTTTTGTTAATGGGAATCATTGGAAAAATGCAGAAGTATGTTTCTTTATAAGTAATGGTACAAATCAAGAATAAGGTATATGGAGATAGTGAGGGAAGGTGGAATTGCAGTTGGGCCATAATTTTATTGAATGGCAGAACAGACTAAAAGTGCCAAATGGCCTACACCTGTTCCACTTTCTTGTTATGTTTTCGTACACCCTCATAAATTTATCCAACATCAGTTAGTTGCTGCAAATTGAATCGTTGCATAACCTGCAAAAAGGAACTTTCTTGATTATTTGATCTATTGTTTTATTGTATTTCTGCACTAAAACAAGCTATGAATGCTTCACTAAAGAAAATGTCAGATGTTGCAAATATCATGTTTCATACTAAGTTGACCAAAACAACCTCTTGCAGCCCTAATCACACCTTTAGTGACTCTAGTCTTGTTTTACAGATGGATATATTTGAATGATCAATCATTGTGCATCCCAACAAGCTCCTCTTTTGTGTATGGTGCTGTGCCCATTGGTGCCAGCATTTATGTTATTGGCGATTTGGACACAGGTGAGTTTCTGGCGATTGAAAGTTAGGGTTCAACCTATTTTTCAAAATTCAGAATAGTACTTTGCTGCAGCAACATCCTGTATTACAAGATATTGCGTGGTGACTTCTAAACTGGGATTCTTTTCACATTTAGTGGTATACAGCATGCATTCTAAATTTGACTAAGTTATTGGAGAACCACAATGCAGAAGGTAAGTCCTTCTGGGGAAAGGAATAAAGAAAACTTCAGTTACTTTATTCACCTCCCAGCAACTCAGGGAAAGGTTTGAAAGAAGTTGATAGCCACACTTAAAAAGTACCATTGCTTATTTAAATCATCCACAAATTAAATTTTAGGTTTTATACTTTTAATGTAAATGTAAATTGGCTGTCAATAAAGGTTACTTTAAAGTAATTAGCATGGAAAATAAGAATGTGTACAGTAGTACGCTTTATGAAGACTGACCATCTGTTGGGTTCTTACCACAAAAGAACCTCCATCGTAAAAGTTCTCTCTGATGTTTTAAGTGGCAAGACTTTCGGTTTTTGCTTTAATAGATTTTGACTGTAGTTATTTTTGGAGAACGTTTGCCTCACCATGAAGTCAATGAACCCTCTTGAATGGTGCCTGTAAAAGCAGCAGTTGACATTCTTTTTCATTACTTCTAGGCACACAGTATGACTTTGTCAGAGAATTTCGCAGGAGCACAGGAACCTGGCATCATACCAAGCCATTACTCCCTTCAGACCTCCGGCGAACGGGCTGCGCAGCTTTGCGTATTGCAAATTGCAAGCTTTTCAGGCTACAGTTACAACAAGGTCTTTTTCGCATACGCATTCCCTCTGTAGGTCCAAGTGGACCATAATGCAAATGGTCAGTGGTGATCCCAATTCTGAACCAAACATTATATATTGCAAAATGAGGGATAATCTTGCAAAGTCTGATATCTTGTCTTCGTTACAGATTAGTAACGGTTAAAACGTACCCTGCAAGGGCAATGCATTGTTGCACACATTTTAACGTGAACCAGAAAGGTTGTGCTTTTTTCGGTATGTTCTGAAAGCTCAGTTATGGTGTTTCTAACTGTAGCATTTAAATTACAAGGCATTAAACCAAATCTTCAGCTTTCTAATATAAAGTAACCTGAAATCAATATTTAGTAAGTGTAAATCTGAAAAAGAGATACTTGTTTCAAAAAGTGCAGAGCTGATGCAGAATTCTGGAGATAATTGCTATCCCAGTTAGAATGAATTCTGTTCTCTTTTGAAAGTTCTAATCTAAGCTGTAAAGTCAGTTTTATTTTTTCACTATGTTAAACAATAGTTCTAATACAAAATGTTACATTAAATATTAACTTATCTTTTGTAGCTCAGGCTTGTAAAAGCAAAATTTAACTTTAAAAACCAGCAGCCAAAAATGGCTATATTTTGAGTTTAACTTGTGTCAACTGTTGGGACTCCAAAGTCCACTTTTTGGTGGAGGAACTACTGGGTGAAAGAAATATTGATAGAAACCTAGATTTGACAACTCTTGATTTTTGAAGAGAATTGCTATAAAGTTGAAGTGTTTTTGAATGGTTATGTCACAGTATCAGTTAAGGTTGTTACTGTTAGATTTGTTATTAACACTTAAGTTTCAAAACAATATTTAAAACGGATAGTTGGCTGGTTCAAAATAATTAATAGACCTGTCAAAGAAAGTTACATTTCTACTGTAAAGTTTCACATTACACCCTGAAGTTGAAGCTGTTTACATTTGCTATATAAAAAAAGACTCCTGTCAGTCTCCTGTTAAATAACATCACCTGTAATGTTCAGTACCACAGATGCTATTTCCACACAACATAATTTGGCATGGAACTAACGTTCTGAATTGACTGCATTGAAAGGTGAAAGCCTCAGTGCTATCACACTTTGCTGCCAGTACACTAATGTAATTTGTACATATTATCTTTACTATTTTAATTATTTTTTCAAGGCATTGTTTAAATGCAATGCACAATGGCCTTTAAAATGATTTATCCATTTCTCTCTGCATTGTCACCACCCTTCTTGCTTTCAAGAATCTGAGCAAAATTCTTCGCTGTGCACACATTACCAGTTCCCCATTGCACCACCTTCATTTCTTTCACTATGCTCCTTTATTGTCAAATAAAATGAGACATCTTTCTGAATGTAGGAAGCACTATATAAAAACAGGTTATTGTAATATTACATTAATGGTGCTGAGAGTTATCTGGTTACCCCACTAGTGATGAAATTCTATTTTTGAAGTTATCATGAATCCTCTATTTTGTGTGTAAGTTGCAAATCTCTGGTGCTTCCTTGGTGTACAAGTCGGACAGATTTTACATAGGAGTGGTTTCAAATAATAATTATTGTAATGTAATTGTCTATTCATCTCATGTAGTATTATGAAAGAGTGAATGATAAAGTAGTTGGTGATTTCAATATATTAAATCCTAAGGCTCCTTACAGTCTGACAAGTATTCAATGTTATATTTTTCCTCCTCAGTTGCATTTCTTCTGAATGTGGTGGCTTGTTCAAGGATCTAGTCTTGTGTTCTCTTGCAGCTTCTGGTAGAAGCTATAATTTGCAGTGTTTAATTCTGATTTATATGAGCTATGGCAGTTACTGCTAGCAACTTATTTGATCATATAAGGTTTTAAATTCGACCTTGCTCATGTCCCCTTCCAATGTCAATATATTCACATTCTTGTGCCCACATGCGCAGATTATTGTAAGTGTTATTGGTTAAAGACTAAGATGCACAACGTTATTGATTCCCAGCTTTGTCTCTAAAAATGGGGAAATCATAGAGAACAATTATGCTGTCTTTCTTTGCTGCCCCAGTTTACACCAGTTAACGTAGTGTAGAGCATCATAGAAAAGAACAACAGAATTGAGTTTGGCACTTCCCAATTTTGTGTAGCTAAGCACCACAATTGTATCCATGCATTGCACTATGCTAAAGCTACTTAGGGTGTACATTTCTTCATGTGGAATAATGTTTTTTGCTTTCGTGGCTTCTTCTGCGTCACTGACGTTCACGTAACATATCTTGTTGAATCATTGACCTCCATACAGTGGAGAGCAGTGTTTTGGCTACTTATTAGGCAATCTTGTCAAATGCAGAAACAAAACAAAATTTGTTGTTTAAATTCAATGTTGAATTTGTGCTGTAAATACAGCTAAATGCGGAGCTTGTCTAATTGACTCTCCGCTCAGCGTTGAGACATGCAGGCCTGATTACATTTGGCTTCAGCATGTCTGGGGCAAAAAGGAAAAGAAACCGCTTAACTTTCTAGCCCTGTGATTAAACTTCACTGAAGTGTGCCTTTGGATTACATGCTTGCAAGAGTTAGGCCTCCATGGTGAAATAATTTGCTGTTTTTCACTGCATAGTCTCATGTAATTGAGATACCAAAGTGTGACTAACACCTGCTGATTTGTTCTTCATTATGAATCAGTAACTTCAGGACAGGAGAGAAATAAGAGAAACAAAGTAGAAGGAAAATTGAAGATCACTTTTTTTAAAATGGGTTCTAAACGTGTTTTTTGACAAAATGGTTAAACATTATTACCTGAGCATCTGTTGTATAATTAAACCTGAGCAATATTACCAGGTTAATTTTGTGGTAAGATACCACAAAAATCATTGCCTTATAAGTATTCTATGCTATCCTTATTAAAGAGCACACATTCTTGCTCTGACAACTGAAACCTAAATTACCACGAGGATAGTTAACTTGTGGTGCACGTTATAGCAGCATGATTGGCCGTAATAACAGGAACAGTGTACATGCTGCTGTATATTAGGCCATAATATAGTTTCCCCAATATAATTTCACATCAGAATTATGTACTTTTTTAACTGTTCTAATTTAATTGTGTTAAAAGCAGAATAAGGATAGGTACAACAGGACAACAATATGTTCATTCTTCAACAGTGGTAATTAGTTTAATACAGTATAAGATGCAGTGATATTGCCCAATCAGTAAGGGAGAGAAATTGAATTTGGATGAAAATGCACAGCCTTGTTAAGATAGCAACTTCCAATATCAGAGATTTTACATCAGTGCTATTCAGCTTCAGCTATACCACTGCATGTGTACCACTGCCTATTCCAGTGAATTTGATTTGATTTGTTATACTAAAAAACACGTTATCCAGTAATTTGCATTGACAGACTTCAAAGTAACAAGTATAGACTGTTTATAATAGGTGCATTTCTCCATTTCACAGACTTTGACCATTTTTGCATTTGTGTTTATACAATTAAAAAATAAAATTTATTCAATCTTTAATTCCTTTCCTTCACTCTCCAAAAACACATTGTTCATGTAAATTCAAGCTGACAAAATCTTTGTAAGCAGGTACAGCTGATTTTTCAATTTAAGAATGCTCAGTAGTTGTTAAAGAATTCCTATAAAGTGTTTTTGATATTTAGTATGTTTTTTTCTAAGTACTTATCAGACATTAATAATTATATTTAAAATATGGCAATAATTTCTGCATCAATTTCCATGAACCTTTGCAACTTGGAAAAATTTGTATCCCAACCAATTATTTTGTGGTATTCTTTGTAAAATCCGTTAAGTTGACCTATGATATTCCTGTAGAAGTACAAAATTATGAAATTATCACTGGGGCATTTGTCTATATCAGAAAGCTTTTTGCATCTGATCTAAATATTTAACATGGTATATTTAAAACTATTTGTACTTCTTTACTGAAGTTTCCCTCCCTCCACCAATGTAACAGGTGAACTACAGTTTTAGTCAGAATTACAAAATATAGTTAACGTTTGCTATATTTTCATAGATTTAGGATTTTCATTGTTTTATATAATGAGATATCTGAATGAATTGAAACAGGAACAGAAATATCCAGTGAAATTCAATATGTCTGGCAGCACATGTGGAGTGAAATCAGAGTTAATGTTTCAAATCCAGCGACTCCTTTTCAGAACTGAAGGAGTTCTGAAGAAGGGCCACTGGACTTGAAATGTTAGCATTGCATTCTCTCCACAGATTCTGTCAGACCTGCTGAATCTCTCTGTAAATTTGTTTTTGTTTCAGATCTTCCCCATTTGTAGTTCTTTGCTTTACTTTAGCTGAATGCGTTAATTTCTAGTAACATACCAACAAAATAATTTTTATCAGCTTGCACAGTATCCTGTAGAATAATGCATTGAGAGTCTTGTTGTTTGTAAGCCCTCAGTCTAGTGAAAGGCAAAAAATATTTATAGCAATTGCCATTATAGAGTCATCAAGATGTACAGCATGGAAACAGACCCTTCATTCCAACCCGTCATGCCGACCAGATATCCCAACCAATCTAGTCCCACCTGCCAGCACCTTGCCCACATCCCTCCAAACCCTTCCTATTTATATACCCATCCAAATGCCTTTTAAATGTTGCAATTGTACCAGCATCCACCACATCCTCTGGCAGCTCATTCCATACACGTACCACCCTCTGCGTAAAAAAGTTGCCCCTTAGGTCTCTTTTATATCTTTTCCCCCCTCGCCCTAAACCTAAGCCTCTAGAAGGTCACCCCTCAGCCTCCGACGCTGCAGGGAAAACATCCCCAGCCTGTTCAGCCTCTCCCTATAGCTCAAATCCTCCAACCCTGGCAACACGCTTATAAATCTTTTTTGAACCCTTTCAAGTTTCACAACATCTTTCGATAGGAAGGAGACCAGAATTGCATGCAATATTCCAACAGTGGCCTAACCAATGTCCTGTACAGCCGCAACATGACCTCCCAACTCCTGTATTCAATACTTTGACCAATAAAGGAAAGCATACCAAATACCGCCTTCACTATCCTATCTACCTGCAATTCCACTTTCAAGGAGCTATGAACCTGCACTCCAAGGTCTCTTTGTTCAGCAACACTCCCTATAGATGAGCATTCACACTTTTCTCCCAAAATCAAGCCGACATTTAAGTTCCCAAACGCTCATAAATAATAAAAATTAGTTTCTAGGATGTACAAAATATTGGAGTGTTTTATGGACAGAATATATAACTTTTACAAATGGCTTGACCCTCACTATTATAGTTTCATGTCTTCTAAAGTGAGATGTGTTCAAGTTTTACAACTCTTTTCAGCGCAGGGCTTTGCATAATTATTATGACTACTGATAGACTTTAAGAACTAACATTGGACCAAATGAATCCTTCCAAGCGTCAAGTACTGTAGCATCAGACTTGATTATAAATGAATTTCTTGTATAAAGGTAAATATGTGAAATGTACCACATAGAGGTTCATTGGAGAATGGAACCAGTCTTGAAATTTGCTTTCTGTTTTTAGAGAGATAACACATGGAATAAGTAATTGAACTGCCAATTAACTATCTTCAGCTCAGCAATCTGAGCCATGCTTCATTGAATTGGGAACTGGAAAATGTATAGTTCCTTGCTATCTCTTCCAGTACAGACATGTTAAATAACAGATGATCATTTGATTGTTAAACTGGTTTCCTCAATGTGGTGTTGCTATGTGTTTATTGGTAACTGTGCTGCACACGAAAGGTAAATTATTGATTGCAACGATAGCTGAACAATGAAAAGTAGGTCATTTACCTCTTTCAAACTTCACTATACTTGCTGAACTATTTTGGTGGATATAATGCACACGACAGGGATTTACATGCTGAAAAATATCTCTGTTCATGAATTATGTTTTTCTATTTTCCATGAAGAAATAATTCTCAACCCGTGGGACTCAGAGATGATTCTTGACTTTTTTAAACAAAGTAATCTTACAATCACCATAAAGTGGCTGGTTCTTCATAGAAAAGGGGCTTAACACCCTGCTTTGTCCAACAAACCTCTTTAAGGACTTCACCTCTCAAAGTTATAAATGAATACAATCCTTTTCCAAAATTCAGTAGTACAGTACAACTTTCAAATTATGATATTCTCTGCCGAAGTTTGGGAAATGAATGGAATGTAAAGCTACTTGCTCTGGCAGATTTCTAAATTACTGGAAGTGAATTTGTTACTGATGTGTCAACATCTCCTGTACTGTGCTTAACCACTATTGATATAACTCTGCAGTTTTAGACAGAGATAAAATTGGTTGGTATCTATTTTAACAGCGTTATGGATCATTATGTGTCTGCTATTAAAATACAGTAATCTTATTTTTGGTTACCTAAATAGAGAGGTTTTCGTAAACAGAAGTCCCCTTTTATTGAAAATAAGTTTTGCCAATCTTTTAAAAAATGAATAAAATGACACAAGCATATGAAAAGGAACTCCTAAGACAAAACAAATACGAGAAATTCAAATATATTTTTGTGCAGAAGGCGATAGTCTGTTGTGAGATATATGCTCCTTGATTGCTGTTGATGGACATAACATTTTGCATCCCTCATTTTTAAGTTGCATGCATTCTAGATTGAGTTGAGTGTGTGTTGCTGGAAAAGCACAGTGGGTCAGCAGCACCCTTCATCAGGCTCCGGCTTGAAACGTCGATTTTCCTGCTCCTCAGATGCTGCCTGATCTGTGCTTTTCCATCAACACATTCTCAACTCTGATCTCCATCATCTGCAGACTTCACAGTCTCCCTGCATTCGAGATTGAGCCTATCTTTTATATTATCATGTTCTTAGTTATCCCTACCATATGTACTGCCAATTTACTTAGTATTGGCCTAAAACTACTTACAATGTCCAACGTGACAATGGTAGTAACAAGAAAGTGTGTCATTAGACCACTCATACTTCCACTTTGACCAGTTAAACCAGAATTAATGAAGTGTATAACCCTGGACACACCAGGTCTAGAAAAACTCTATGGCTATTCATAAAATCTTGCTTCCTTGGGTGAGTAGGGGAGGTGCTGGTGGGAAAGATAGCAACAGACAATAACTGTAATCAAAATTGCAATACAACCATAAAGCTGTTACTCTAATTGCATATAGATTAGGGAGATGATGACCTTAATTTGGAAAAGTTCAGATTTTGAGCTATAGGATACAGGCAAAGTGTATATTGTCTTTCCCTGTAATTTGAATATTAATATTCATTGCACAAGATTACAAAATCAAGATCATCAGTTGCATTTGGCTTTGCGAATTACTATTATTTGGAAAGTAGTTTGATTGTGATTTTAAAAGCCACTGCTTGCTTTGGTGAATCTTACGATTAGGATTAGGTTCCAGTGAAGTGAAGCCTATAGGTATTTCAATAAATATGTTTTTGCAAAGGCCATAACTTGAGTTGTAATGTGTTCTCCTACGTGGTTCATTTTGACCATTTATAAAAGTATTCCTGCATTAATCACAAAGCAGCTTTTCCTTGTTTATAAATATAACAGAACAATTCATAAAACCATCAATCTATTTAGTGAATCTTGCAGCAAGTGTTTTGTGCTGTTTCACATTTGACTGTACTTGTCGGGTTTCATGTGTTGGTTGCCTTAAAGGTTTGTAACCAAAAGCTAAGACTACCTTGAGCAAAAGTCGATTTGATAAATATCCAGGAAGCGATATGTAACAGTACCCATATAAAAACTGTTGCTTGCCCATTGGAAAATTTGGGCAAGTCATTTCTGTGGCATAGATGGGATCCTATGGGATCCCCACATAACAGAGTCCAAGACAATTGCCTGAGAAATTGAAGGTTCCACTGGACTGTTTCCTGTTGACTGGAACATTCTAAAAGTATCCATTTAAATCAGAAAATGGAGAGAGTTCCATTACAGTAAAGTAAATATTTACTTGGGAAAAATTAAACAACTTAAAAACCTAGTGTACCTCCTGAGTATATATTCAACTGCCCCCAACCCCCCACCCCACCAACTTCACCTCCCCAGATCTTGACCATCATCAGGACCTGATCTTCCCCTGCCTTGGACCCTAACACCCTGAACACCAATATTTGGCACTCTATCCCTTACCTACCTGGCAGCCTACACCTCTTTTGTTAGATTGAAATTAAAGAGCAAAGTGCCCATTTTTGTGTGATTGCCATTCCTTAGAAAATCTAGCCTAGTGAGCTCATTGGTTTGGTTTTGTAAGGTTTGGCAACTAGGTTTTAATAAAATTGTCACAAAGGAAAGTGGAAGGGTCGCCATGAATGAAATTGGCACAGCTTTCCTCTCATTCAAACCATTTGGGTAAGAGTGTGTTTGACATCTGAAGTTCTATGTTAACATTAGGGAAGTAATGATCGACAAGATTTTTATTTAGTAGAACCCTGGTATCTATGCTAATTTCTTGTGCATGCCTGATTGCAAAATGGCACAGGGTATGTTTCGAACTTGAATCGAGACTCATCCAAACCCATGGTAAACTCTCCAGGCCATTAACATACTGATAGTTTGGAAAAGACAGTCTTTATCCCCAGAATAAGTTGCTTTCATGTATTATCTTAAACAATCCCTTGTTGCTTTCTCCACATGTTTCTGATGCCTGCTTTGTATTCAACACAAAGCTTGCTAAGAACCCAAACCACTTTACATGGAACAATCAGATATAGCTTATGGTTCATTTAGTCCACCCTTACAGATACATTGAAGCAGTTTTGGCCTCACTTCCTTGGGCTTACTAAGTTAATACTTCAGCACTTTGCGATATATCCTGTTGCAATAAAAGCAAATATTCTCCAGAGACTCATTTAAATGAGTAAACTTGACTTGAGTTTGTGTCTTGGATGTCACATACTGTTTCACCCCATATTTTGTAGAACACCAAAACAAAATGCAGAGACTGGGCAGAATAGATCACAAATCATATCATCTGTCCTGTGAATTTATTCAATCTCTGCCTGAGTAGTTCAGTCAATGAATATCCTTGCTTCAAACCATGGTATGTACCATGTTATCTGACCTTAGGTCAGCAGTACTAGTTAGCCTTTGTGCCCCTAGGTTAGCAAGAAGAAATTAGCCAGGTTTCCCACTTTGGATCCTGGTCCTCACTTACCACTCCACCAGTATCCACATCCAAAGAATCATTAGCTGCCATGCCAGCAGGCTCCCTCCCTGCCCCAACCCAAATCAGCTTCTGCAGGGACCATTCCCTCTGGGATACATTGGTCCACTCCAACCACTTTCCCACCTACCCACAGTACCTTCCGATACCATCACAGAAGGTGTAACACCTGCTTGTTTACTTCCTCCCTCCTCACTATCTAAGGCCCTAATTACATCTTCCAGTTAAAGCATCTATTTACCTGCACTTCACTCCATTCAGTCTACTGTATTTACTGTTCAGAATATGGTTTTCTCAGTATTGTGGGAGATGATAAGCAGACTGGTCAATTGTGTTGCACAGCATCTATATTCTGTCTGCAAAAATGACCCTGAACTTCCTGGTGCCTGTCACTTCAATAGACCACCATGTTCCCTGTCCAACATCTCTGTGTCCAGCTTGCTGTGTTGCTCCAGAGAAGTTCAGTGCAATCTGGAAAAATACCATCTCGTTTTCCGCTTGGGGAATTTGCAGTCTCCAGTACTCAATATCAAGTTCACTAATTTTAGGGCCTGAGCTCCTTCAATGTCCTTATCCCAAACCTCTCACACTAAGTCTTGTCATCACAATTACTAATGTGAAACCCAACATTTCTGCAACTTGCCAATAGTTAGATCTCATAAAATCTGTGCAGAATAATATTAGAATTTTACCTCCTTGGCTTCATTCACTCTCTGTAAGCTAAATCCCTGATTGAAATACAATATTTATAAAATGATTTACCTGTCACATCTCACAAGCACACTTATTCTAATTTCTACCTCTACAAAATTTAGATGAGATTAAAAAACATACTTTTCATATCATTAAACCATCAGAATATCAAATCTCTGTAGTAGTACTTTTAAAATAGTCATTTGGTCGTATAGAATTTACATATTGCTGAAAAAGACCAATTTATCTGAACTTTTCATCTTTAACTCAGCACAATTTCCAACAAAGCTAAAGGAAACACTTATATTGTATGGAGCGTGCTGAATGATTGGCAGGTATGCTCTGGTGGAGCCATAACTAACTGGTGTCTCCAGTGGACTCCACTTGCCAATCAATCAGCACTCTCTTCTCATACAACTTGTGTTTGTTTCCTTTGTTTTGCTAGTTCTTCCTAACTGTGCTGAGAAAAGCAAGATGAAAAGCTTCAATAAAGTGTCTTTTTGGCAACAAATTGAAAATAGTAATTTGCAAATTTTCCAAAGACAGAAGTATGTAACCTTTGCATACTTTTACAGCGCCAGAGACCCGGGTTCAATTCCCGCCTCAGGTGACTTACTGTGTGCAGTTTGCACATTCTTCCCGTGTCTGCGTGGGTTTCCTCCGGATGCTCCGGTTTCCTCCCACAGTCCAAAGATGTGCAGGTCAGGTGAATTAGCCATGCAAAATTGCCCGTAGTGTTAGGTGAAGGAGTAAATGTAGGG
Source organism: Hemiscyllium ocellatum (assembly GCF_020745735.1). Classification (NCBI taxonomy): domain Eukaryota; kingdom Metazoa; phylum Chordata; class Chondrichthyes; order Orectolobiformes; family Hemiscylliidae; genus Hemiscyllium; species Hemiscyllium ocellatum. The sequence goes on along the minus strand of NC_083417.1, from coordinate 23,794,373 downwards.
GTATGGGTGGGTTGCGCTTCGGCACGTTGGTGTAGACTTGTTGGGCCGAAGGGCCTGTTTCCACACTGTAAATAATCTATCTAAGTATTCTATCTATCTTTTACACATTTAACTGCATTTATTGCTGAGACCACCACTAGATAGTGCGGTGAGTGCCACATTCAGAAAGAAAGCAAGCTGAACATAAGGGCTGCAGGTATCAGTGTGCAGGGAATGGAGAGGGCAAGGGGTGCTTGTACCTGGTACCTTGAGAAGGTGGTGTCAGCAGGCAGCGAGCAATAGCAAAGAGGTGTCACAGTGACCAATAGACGTGATGTGAGTGGGACGGTCACTTGCCATGTCGATTTGCTTACACAATCAATCATGGAACAAGAAATGGTCCTCTGACCTAACTAGCCTGTTGAATTATGATGCATCTTGTATCACAATAAAAGAAAATCTACTCCACCCAAAAGTCATGCAATAATCTCTAGAGAGGTGCAAATCTACAACACAATACCTATAGCCATAAACACATTATATGTAACATTTCACCATCATTGGACAGCAGTATGAGCTGCTTCTTTGTTCTGTGTCCAAATTCATAGCAGTTTAATTTTGAAGTAAATGCCTTGTACAAAAATATTGTTTTAATTTTAATTGAACTAAATTGCAGGTAGTTAGCATTACATAGTTCATCTTTAGTTTGCGCACTCCCAGTTTCTCTTTAAATTGTTTTTCTTCCCTTGTATCATAGAAACAAAGGCTGAACCAGGCTATTCATCCAATCGAGTCTGCTTGACCATTTAATACAATCATGCTGAACAAAAACTTCAATGCCTCATATGCTCACTATCCCCATCACCCTTTATGCCATTGGTAATCAAACATTTGGTAACATCAGCTCTAAATATAGTCAAAGGTTGAGCTTCCACAGCCCTCTGGAGTAGAGAGCTCCAAAGGTTCACCACCCTTGAATAAAAAATAATCTCCTCATCTTATCCTTAAGGACACATCCCTTAATTTTAAATTGTGTTCTTGGTTCTCGACTCACCATCCAGGGGAAACGTTTCACCTGCAACTGCCCTGTCAACCCTTTAAATGTTTTGTATGTTCAAAAAGAACACTTATCATTCCTTAAAACTTGAGAGAATACTGAGCTAGTCTGCTCCACATCTTTCACAAGACAGTCCTATTCAGACAAACTTCCTTCCTCGCTCCCGTTGTGCAATCATACCTTTCCTGAGAAAGGGACCAAAATTGCACACAGCATTGTTAAGTGTGATCTAACCAAGCTCCTCAGAATATAGGGAAGGCTTTACTACTCCAAAACTTAAATCCTCTTCCAACAAAGGCTCATCTTCCATTTGCCTACCTAATAGCTTGCTGCACTTGTAGGTCATCTTTATTATAGCTATCATTATCTCATTCTTAGCTAAAATGATATAGGGTGGGAAATAAAACAAGTGACTTCTCACAAGCCTTCATCAGTAATGTTCTTTAGCCAGCCTTTAAGAATATAGAAGCAATTCTGTACATTGAAGCCTTTGTTGCAAAGTATATCATTTGAGAGAGTACGGAATCATGAGACATGCCTAGATTCTGTTGATTCAACAACCCTCTCCAAAATTGTCAGCTGCCTAAGGATCTTTTTCACACTCATTCCCTAAAGACATTTGTGAACTTAAACACTATTTTGTCTCCATATCAATTTAATATTGCATATCCAGCACTTATATTGGAAACCACTGAAGAGGAAAATAACCGGTGGTTGAGCTATAATGTACTTTGCTATATTTCCATCTATGCATGTATCTGCACTGGCTGTGTTTGAATAATTGACAATTATCTGCACAGGGCAAGGAATGGCAGTCTAATTGTGCACACATGACCAGTGTTAACTTTTAATAATGTGATGTTTAGTCATTTCGTTCACATGTTTGATGTGATAGTAATTAAAATTCTGAATGTTAATATAAATTATAAAACAATGCTGCTGAATTATTTAAAGCAGAACTACATTCTGTATGGAAGAAAACAACACACTGATTCAGTGTTCAGTATGACTTGTTAACATGTCTAATGGATGTAGTCCTCGAATATAGTTATCTAACGATTGTAAATGATCAGAATTTTATGAAAAGTACTAATATTTTGCTGAAGCAATACTAAACTTCAGAATATCTACAAATCTTTGATAACACAATGTGTTATAATGAAGCCGTAAAAGCAAAATGGCAGTGGGGCTAACCATTCTAAGTATTTTACATGTGACACTAACAACAGTTTCTCAGAGCATATAAAGTTATTGTATTCCATTTAAAAGAAATTAGAAGGCACTGGAGACAAAAATAATAAGCTTGTGAATACAAGAGTTCTCCTAGTGCACTGTGGTGTTTTAAAATAAATTGTAAATTTGTCATATTGCATTTGCTCACACTTTATCGCTTTCACTCATTTATATCCATTAACTATTATTCTCTTGTGCATGGGAATTCCAATAGAGTGGTGCATCTCACCTTGTGCAATCAACCATTTGTGTTTCAATTCAATAGTTTTAGAGTTAACTTTGTACAAAGTTGAAAATGAAATAACTTTAAAATAGCATAGACAATTGGAATGCAAGCTGGAGTAAATGGCAGATAAAGTCCTATCTGTTTATCTATAACTAGTTGCATTTATATCCCTTTAGCAGCAGTCAACCACTTGAGATTAAATGATAAGTATTGCTTAGTATAGTATTAAAATGGAGTAAATGGAAGGGAAAGGGTAGAAGAATTTAAAATCTATTAAGTTACAGAACAACCCCAGCTCCTGTGAATCACTTCAGATTTGCATTGTGTTTATTCAATACATGAATAATGCTTTATACTAAATATAGCTTTACATTTAAAGCTAAAATATAAAATAATCTGTTGTTGCTGTGTGAAAGGTGTTGTTTTCTTTAAGTAGCTGGTATTGTAGCAACCATTTCTTTAGATGAATGGTGATGCTATCCTCGCTTGAGATTAAACATGAGATGTAATCAGTTTAAGGTTACCAGAATTTAATCCAGAGTGGATTTTTAGGAAGTAACTCTGCACAATTTTAAGAGTTAATCAGCATTGAGTAAAATGAATCCAGTATCAAATCCACTGTTTTTGTTATATGAAGCTGCTTGCAATATATTGGACCATCTTCTTGTCTTACACTTGGTCATGAATTTCCCCAATTTTGGCAGCCAGCCAACATTACTTCAGAAATGTGAAGAGTTGATTCTAGTTCAAATAACACAAAGAACTTATGGAACAACTATTGTGTGTAATGAAGAGGAAAATCACACAAAATCACCTTTAAATAACACAGGGCCAAATAAAAGTTTCTTGTAGTCTGTTCAGCTAGCCAACAAATTTTGATAGCCTGTCAAAATATCTAATCTATTCACTGATGACATTCCTTGTACATAATGTATTTCCAGTCATTCCTATGAAACAATAAAGTTACAAACATCTGCATGTTTTTACCTTGCAAAGATTTATGTTTCATCAGTAAGTGTACTTGAAATATGTACTATTAAGTAGCCACTTTTAATTTTCCACTTAGTATTTACTCAAAGTAGACTGGGCAGCCAATGTAAAGTGACCATTAATGTTCTTTCATATCAAACAGGGTAACAAGGATTATTTTACATTTTAGCTTGTTGATAACTTGACTTCATTCTGACATCATTCATAATCATTCTGACAATCAGGAACTTTGTGAATGTAACGTATAACTTAAATAAAAAGAAAATCATTCATTTGTGTTTTATCCCTTCTATTGTATAGTGGTCAGTCGATCACCAGTGTTTATTTGTATGCACCAGTTTTGCAATTGACATATCCAAATAAGGTTTTAATGTTTAAATTTGACTCTGCATGTTCTGTCTCTACTTTCTTCTGATCATCAGTATCGTTGTAATAAAAGATAAAAGGTGGGGTTCAATATTGCTGTTTTGTGGTATTGTATAGATTGTACAACTTTGTGTTTGAATTGTTTGAAAATTGTTCGAGATTTTTATGGTGGTGACGTTTATACTGATATCTTTGTGTATTTTTCTTGAGTTTTAACCAAAACGTCAACTATAATGCAATGTTTAATCACTGTGCTCCTATTCTGCCTCTTCTAGCATGTTTCAATGCAAAGCCAGTTATAGTGCTGAAAAGGACCTCTGCTGGACATGTGTTCCTTTCTAAAGTGTAGTTAGCAACATTAATGCTGAAATAGAAATTTAAACAAGATGTGTACACAAGCAGTAGTGCTGACTATTATATTATTTAACACCAGGATTTTAAAACAGTGCATATTTTATATTTTGAGGAAGGCTACTAAAAATGGAGGCAAATAAATGTAACTAATTTTTCATATGTATAGTTTTATTCAACCAAATAATATAACATTTGGAACCTTTATCACATTTCCTTTTCTTACTGTTTTCATTGTACTTTTTGTTGTGTGACATAACATTTTCTGGTAGGAAGAATGCCAGTGATTAGTCTCACACCCTTAAATAATCTCCCATCTTCAACATGTGAAATGAAAACCTGGTACTCAGCCTTGTAGGAATGAGCAAATGTTGAAAAGTCTGAAGTATCGCCCAGCTTAAATTTCAAGATCCCATTGCCCCTGTCCTTGTATTGTTTGGCATCTGAAATACAAGATATGGAGAGAACAGAGATCACAAACTCCGTGTGCTCACATAAAAATACCACTATAACTTTTTTTTGTTTTATAACCTCCAAATATTGATTCAAATATATGACCTTCAGCCATCAGATTCCAGGCTTCTGTGCAGGTGCCATTCCCTCTTGCCCTATTCACAACTGCATATTGGGTCAGCTATCTCAGTTGTACTCCTTGGATTTAATTTATTTCTGTCAGCTTCCATTAATCTCCAACTGATGCTCAGATTTATTTCACCTCTGTGAACTTTCTATTTCATTTTACTCATTCATGGGATGTGCAGATCACTGGCTAGACCAGCACTTATTGCTCTGGAGAAAATGGTGGTGAGCCATCGTCTTGAACTGATACAGTCCTTGGGATGTAGTACACCCTGAGTGCAGTTTGAAAAAGTTCCATGATTTTGAGCCAATGACATTAAAGAAATGGTGATAGTTCCAAGTTGAGATGATATGTGGCTTGGAGGCGAACTTACAGGTAATGGTATTCCCATGCATCTGCTGCCCTTGCCTTTGTAGATAGCCAAAGATTATGTCAAAGGCGCCTTAATGAGCTACTGCAGTGCATTCTGGAGATGCTGCACAATGCTAAAGATTGTGACTGGGGTGTCAATCAAGTGAGCTGCTGCTTCCTGGTTAATGTTAATGTCAGAAATCGCACAATACCAGGTTACAGTCCACTTCACCTAAGGAAGGAGCAGAGCCTCCGAAAGCTTATAATTTCAAATAAACCTGTTGGACTTTAACTGGTGTCGTGAGACTGCTGACTTTGTCCACCCCAGTTCAATACTGGCAACACCATGATGATGTTGATGGCCTTGAGTATTGTTGAGGCTGCATCCATCCAGGCAAATGGAGAGTATTCCACCACACTCCTGACTTATCCATTATAAATTCTGGACAAGCCTGAAAAAGTGGGTGAGTGACTCACTGAAGAATTCCCAGCTTCTGGTCTTCTCCTGTAGCCGCACAGTATTTATATTGCTGCTCCTAGCAATTTTTTTGTTTCCAGTTGCTATGTAAGTGTAAATTGTGGGAATTCAGATTAGCATTTGCAATTCAGTGTATCAATTGATGTGAGTTCTGTTGCTACTAAGAAGGATGTTATCCACAGGGACAAAAATAGAGAACTATCGTCTCTGAACCATCTCAAATTTTTCTTGAAGCTGATCTCTGTTTGACATTTGTTGGGGTGAAGGAGCAGATAAATTGTCACTTAGATGGCTGGTTAACTTAAAAATGAAACACCATTTTAAAGAAAATTTAGCCATTCTTTATTGGCCCACACCCACCAAAAAGTGAAAGACCGATGGTAACAGACTCCTTTTAATAATGTTTGAACTTTAACATGGTTTGTTGAAATTTGGGGCGAGTATTAAACGCTTGTGTTTCAGAAAGGGTTTTGTGTAATAATGTTACCATATTGCCTTACTTGAATGTAATCTTTTTCTTTTTTTGGTGTTAACAAATGCTTTAAATTATACAAGACGCAGCTTTTATTGCTATCCAGGAATTTGAGGAACATAGCTGCCTAAAATTTAATAGAAAGATCTATTTGAACTTTAAGGCTAATGTGCAACCAGTACAACTGCTATATATTGATACAAATCATTGTGTAGGTTATCTATATAACTGATGCACTTCTGCTTTTTGATTACAGTTCAGAAAAATGTATTGCATGAACACATTTTGTTTTACATAAAACTTGGTTTCAATATTGAATATACCAGTGTCTGAAATAAAATTGAAGTACCAGAGGAACTCAGCGGATCTGGCAGCATCTGCAGAGAGAGAAATAGACTGAATGTTTCAAGGTCAATGTGACTTCCTTGGGAATTCCTCAGAATTGTGAAGAAAAGCCATATTAATCTCAACACTATTTTTCTCTCCAAAGATGTTGCCAAAACTGCTGACCTTCTCCAACAGTTTCTGCTTTTATTTTAGATGCCCAGCATCCATAATGCTTTGTTTTCACCTGAACACTAATATTTGAATTGGAGAGAAGCTTGCTGATTTCAGTCCTGTCCTTTTTAGCAAAATAAACTAGTATATCTGGACCGTACAGCTTTGTAATTTGTCTCTATATGGCAGGTATACAATGGTTGCTTGTATTTATTACTTCTTACTGGTAACTGCCCTTGAATAGACCGTACTCTTATTGGATTCTTCATTAAAACATGTTCTCCATTGTTGTATTACACCTGAAAAAAGCAGCACTTGTTTTTAATTGAGCAAATTTCCAAATTGACTAAGTTAAAATTGGTGTTACTTTTCATACTGGCAATCTTGATGCAACTTATCAAATGAAGCACGACAAAAAGTACAATTTTTTTTCAAGTGGCCATATAAATGATAGATTTAAGGGTGTTGAAAATTGTCTTTTTCTGAAGATTATGAATATGAAATAGTTCTGAACATGAAAAACTGATGAAATGACTGCAATTGGCATTTGGTTTGTACAAATTTAATTTTTATTCATGTGATTAAATGTTATCTAATTTATCTTGTCACGTTAACAAAAATGGTTGTGTTCTGCTTGCCTTTATGTATTAGGGTGTATTAAAACTTGACAATAAAAACTATTTTACCAGAAATGGGGTTATGATGGTTAAAACCTATTATGTAACTTTGACAAACACAACATTAATAAAACTGGTGGAAGTAAACTGGTGTCTAACGAATATCACTCAACAAAAAATAGTATTTTCTCCCGGAAGTTACTGCTTTTAGCTCACAATTAATTTATTCTGGTTTTGATTTGAAAGAATAACAAAAGAATCTTTCTTCCATCACAACTAAATGTAGCATCCGCACTGTTAGATTATTCCAAATACATTTTATAAACTATGCCGCTGTTTCAGTGCTCAGAGTTAAATCTAATAACACTAATATTGTTTTTCTTTAGATAATAAGTGTAAATGGGAAAACATGCACCCACAAAGGAGAACATTTACTGTAACTGGGAATGTATTAAGAAATTTCAATGAATTTACAGTAATATCATAACATGAATGTTGAACTCTAAAATCACATTTATTGAAACTGTTTGAATGTCTTTAAGAAGTTCTACAATCATTCATCAATGCATGTATCACTTAAGTACATATCATGCCTAGTGCATTCAAAATACATTACTAATCAGTAGCTAGTGGATATGAAATGGACACAGTTCTGTAGGTGTTAGTGTTCCTTTAGTACCTTGCTGGGTGGAAGACCTATATACTTCAGGGTAACAAATGTATTGAAAAGAATGCAGAGATTTATAGAGTTCATATTAAAGTTCAAAACCAATTGATTTTCATCCCACTTTGAACAGAACACTAGGGTCCATGTTCGTACTTTCAGTCATTTTTGCCTGATCTTAGCCAGGCTAGTTATTGTTTGCCTCAGTTTCTTTTTATTAAGGAGGTCAAAATCAGATGAGTTTCTTCTCTTGATGGCTTTCCAGTAACTTCTGTGAGAAAAAACATTAAAGTGGATATTGATCGGAATGAGATTGGAGCTCAGTTGCTTTTCATTATTGAATATACTGCTAGTCGTCACTATTCTCCTTCACATGTTAACAATGACTATTTGGACGTAGTTGTTTTGTGGATATACTAAAACAAAGAACTAAGGATGCTGGAGAAACTCAACATGTCTGGCAGCATCTGGGTGAGAAAGCATAGTTAACATTTCAAGTCCAGTGACGACTCTTCAAAATAGATCAGGTATTATACATCATGGATAAAGTTTTCTATTGTATTCCTGTAAGAATTAGCATCTTCAGAAGAGACGGGGTGTAAATTTGCGAACACACAGATTATGTTCATGTGACAATTTGACATTCTTTATCATTAGGTATATTTGAGAAACAATAGAGAGGAAGAGGAGTAGGAAGAATGAGGAACAGGAGTAGATTGTTTAGCCATTTGAGCCTGCACTGCCATTTAACAGGATGGCAGATTCAATGTTCCTCACGTCCATCTTCCTGACCTTTCCCCATAATGCTTGATTCCCCCCCTTATCATTAGGAATCTATCTACCTCACAGCTTTGTGGCAAGGAGTTCCAAAGTCACTCAACCTTCTGAGGGAAGAAATTTCTCCTCATTTCTGTCTTAATAGTGTTCCTTTATTCTGAGACAATGCAGTCTGGTAGTTGACTCTCCCATGAAGGGAAGAATCCTTCCAGCATTTACCATGTCATGCCCCTTAAGAATCCGATATGTTTCAACAAGATCACCTCTCATTCTTCTAAACTCCAGTGAGTAGAGTCCCAACCTGTTCAGCCTTTGGTCATTAGACAATCCTTCCATGTCAGGGATCATCCTTGCAAATCTGCTCTTCACTGCCTCCAGTAAAAGGTTACCTTAAATAAGTGGACGAAAACTGCCCACATTACTCCACATGTGGTCTCACCTACACCTTGTACAGTTGCAGTCAGACTTCCTTGCACTTAAAGGGATTGGAGTATAAGGCCCAACATTTTACCTATTTTTCTAATCAATCTGTTCAGAGATGTTATTACGCACCTCTGGAGCAAGTGGTACTTGAATCTGAGCCTTCTGGTCAAGGGGTAGGGACACTACCACTGTGCCACAACAGGGCCTCTACACCAACAATCCATTTGACTTCCTATTTCCTTGATTATCTGTTGCACCTGTGTGGTGGCTTTCTGTGTTCTATGCCCAAGGACCCCCAAGGTCCTTTGTGTTGCAGCTTATTTAGTTTTTCTTTCTTTGTTCTCCCTTCCAAAATGAACAACTTCAGATTTTCCCACATTGTAATCCATTTGCTGACTTTTTGCCCACTTACTTAACCTACCAATATCTCTCATACAACATGCCTTTCCACCTATTATTGTGTTGTCTACAAATTTGATGACAGTACATTCACTTTCTTCCTTGATGTCATCAATATATTCTGTAAAACCTGTTGCAGTCCCAGCACTAATTCCTGTGGAATCCCACTGACTACCTATTGTCAACCTGAAAAAGAAACCCTGATCTCCTCTCACTGTTTCCTGCCTGTTAGCGAATTCTCTATCTCTGCACATCCTCTAATGCACTAATTTTTTGGGAAGTTACGTGGTTTAAGATAGCGACACTGGAAACTTTCCAACTCAATATCTGAATCTAACTCTCCCTCAATAATAACTTAAACAGGTTGCTGCAGATCTTTCATTGCAGAAGTTGTCTGAAACTGTTGGTATAACTCTCAGATTGAGACCCGCACATCAGTTTGTCGAGTCTTGTTGAATGGTGGTACTTAAAGGCCTGAAGATGGCACTGTGGAAAGGAAATGTCTTAAGAATCTCAAGAATTGTTTTCATGTCAATAAACCTTCTGATAACTAACTTGATTTCTGCTGAAAATCCTTGTCATAAACTGGAAGAATTATAATTTGAGAATTGCCTAACTAAACGCCAAGGCGCTATTTGAAATTACTGAGATCCTTCAAACATTATTTGATAAACCTGCAAGTCCCATGTTGTAGTTGAATTTCATCTTCAATGGGACACTAGAGCTTACTGGACCAACCTCTCCAAATGTTTATTCTGCTTTTTACTCATTCTTTTACAGGTTAGGGAAAATAATTATTACCAGAATCACATTCCTCCCCTCATACCAGTAGACTCGAGAGATCCATTCACATGGTAAGTATTTGCAAAGTTTGTAGTATTAAACCTGAATTATCCTCGATGGGTTGCTCTTCTGAGGGTCGGTGTGGATTTGTTGGGCTGAAGAGCCTGTTTCCACACTGTAGGGATTCTATGATTCATTGTTTCCTTGCAAGTTCACTTGTTGTTAAAGTTGTTGATATTTTAATTGACTCCTTTCTAATCTTTTACTGGTAATGCATTCACAGAGCAAGGGAGCAAATATTGCATAAAAATGTTCTAAAACTACAGTACAATCCCATAAAGACTGACCTCTTTTGGAAAGAGATTGTAATTCAAAATGACTGACTCAGAAGATCTCGTAAAATTTCATGTTTTGGAATTTAACAGAAGTAACCTAAAATCAACTTCAGCTAGATACTGCTTAGGGTTTATATGATCATGACTGGCATGGATAGGGGAATAGCCAAGGTCTTTTTACTGTGCTAGGGGAATCCAAAACTTACAGGGCATAGGTTTAAGGTGAGTGGTGAAAGATTTAAAAGGGACCTAAAGGGCAACTTTTTTCACGCAGAGGATGGTGTGTGTATGGTATGAGCTGCCAGAGGATGTGGTGGAGGCTAGTACAATTACACCATTTAAAAGGCATCTGGATGGGTTTTTGAATAGGAAGGGTTTAGTGAGATATGGGCCAAATTCTTGTAGATGGGTCTGGATTACTTTAGGACATATGGTCGGCACAGATGAGTTGGACCAAAGGGTCTGTTTCTGTGCTGTACAACACTATGACTCTCTGTCATAGGACACTAAATTTGCCGAGGATTCATAAGTCAGTAAGTTTTTGGCAGCAGCAAGATCTGGTGCCTTTTCTTACAGGCACAAAATATTCTTTTTGGGGGCTTTTCTTGAGATTTACATGAGGGCTATGTTTGAATTTGTTAAACATAATGCTTTCCTGTGTACATGTATTGTGGATTTTAATTTTTTAGATGCCACAGTTTTTAAATTTGAACAAAACAACAGGCATAAGTCAGCAACAAATATTTCTTTCAAAATAACTGCCGCGTGTTTTAACACAAATAAAAAATCCACCCCAAACATACCTCCCATGGTCTGGTGAGGTCAAAGCTAATATATTTCTATTACATGTGCATTAAACTAGAAAGTTTTATCTTGCCATTTGTTGCACACTTTCCTGCTCTATGATCTCAATTTCAAATTCAAATTTAAAAACTGGCAGACTTCATTACAAGAGCATCAGAATATTTGCCCAATATTGTAGTTCTTGCACAAATAGTGTTATACTAGAGATTTCACTTGCAAGGAATTCATGACCAAAGTGATTTTTCTGGTTCCCAATTGGCTGAGTATTCCTTTGTTTACAAGTTTTAAACACTGTCCCCGTTGCAGCTTTCTTCTGTCTCCAGCTTCCCCCACTCCCAAGGTATCTCTCATGCGACCTTTGTTGAATAGTTAGAGGAGCAATTTCTCACTAATTCATTATTCACCTAGTAGTCAAGTTTTCCTTTCGTGTTTTGGGGCAAACTTGCCTGTTGACCTCGTTATTTTTTTGAACGCTGGTCTCCAGGCATTCAGAATTTGCAACTTTGTTTCAATAGGGCTTCACATGCATGACATCCGAGTCCAGTGCGGTTATCACCAGGGAAAATTAGTGGTTGGCCACACTTGTCCCTTTACTACTCCACTTTGCCTTGAATTAAGTATGAATGCTAAAAAAATCCACCTTAAAGAAGTTTGTGTATATAAAATTGATAATGTAAGTTTACATACATCACATAAAGAAATCATAGAATGCCTACAGTGTGGAAGCAGGCCATTTGGCCCAGTGAGCTCACCTTCCGAACAGCATCCCACCCAGACCCATCCTCCCACCTTATCCCTATAATCCTGCGCTCCCCCTGACGAAACCACCCACCCTGCACGGTGGCTCAGTGGTTAGTAATTCTGCCTGAGCACCAGGAACCTGGGTCCAATTTTAGTCTTGGGTGTTTGTGTGGAGTTCATATGTTCTCCCTATCTCTCTGGCTTTCTGTTGGGTATAATCATCTGATCGGATGATTATAAAAATGAATTGTGAGTGGACTTGTAACAGTAATTAGAACTATTTGCCTGTCTGGAGCAAAATGCCATGCAAAAATATAGGGCTGAATAATCTGTAAAGGAGCATGTGAGCAGGAGTAAGCCTCAAACCATTCACTGAGCTGTAATTCATATGTCTTGATGTCCTTATCAAGCATCTACTGATCGCAGTCTTCCACATGTCAATTAATCAGGTACACAGAACCTTTCGGAGAAGTAAATTCCAGATTTCCACTAAAAGGTATTCAGGGCAGAGAGAGAGGCATGACAGAACAATACCACTAAGGTATTCAAGGAATTTACTCCTAAATAGCCTAGACTTAATTTTAAGATTGTGCTGCCTAGTTTTGGATTTCTAGAAATAGTGTCTTCATATCAACGAGAGAGAGAGGTTGATAACTGGGTTATGGGAGGTGTAGCAAGGTTGGGAATAGTAGAGTTTAGGGCTTATGCAGCTGAAAACATGAAAAAATAGTAAAATGACTGAAGTAGGGAATTATCAAGAAGTCATAATTAGGGGAGTGTGGAGATCTTGAGAGGAAATTTCAGGAATAGGGAAGGGTGAAGCCATGACTAAATTTTAAAACAAGGTTGAGAATTTGAGAATTGTGGTGTTGGGTATTGGGTCTTGGTTTTACAATGTAGAAACTCAAAGAATAGAGTTTTGGATAAGTTCTTGTTTATGCAGAGTGGAAAATGAAAAATTGCCCAAAAGACCATTGGACTATTGTGAGAAAAGATTTGCTAACCCACAATAGGCCCACAAAAGTAAATCGGCCTAGGATACCCAGAATTCCCGAGCAGCTCACAAACTGGGTCAGGTAGCACACAGACAATGGAATACGCTTTAATCTCCCATGGACGTGACAGAGATCTCAAAGCCCTAAGGGCACTTTCACAACCCAGCAATGACAAGCCACACAAAGAGCAGGACAGAGAGAGAGGCACAACAGGACAATGGAAGCACCTCACCACTTCAGAAAAGACTTTTAACACCTACCTGTGAAGATGAATGGAACCATGATACTGTCAGGATGTTGCATTGTGTGAAGGAACAGGACATTCATCCGATAAACTGTTTTCCAATTCGCATCCTTGCAACTAAATTACTCTATTTCCAGAAACATTGTAGTTTCCCATTTCTTAATCAGTGTCATTGTGCAGCATTACTATAAAACTGGTCTCATCCTCAGCTCTGAGAGGAGACATCTGATCCATCTTTGCAGACTGTCCGTTCTGTGTCAGCCTGAGTCAATTTCTCCTCCAGCAATATTGCTTGCAATAAATTGTCAATTTAATTTCGAGCTGTGTTTTGTGATCTCTAATCTATTGGGTAAATTTCTCCAACAACTGTGAAAAAGGAACACAAGTGGACCACTTGGCTCTTCAAGCCTGTTCTGCTTTTCAATAAGATCGTGGCTGATCTGATTTTAACCTCCACTCTACATTCCAACAATACTCTTTCATCTCTTTGGTAATCAAGAATCAAGCAAGCTCTGTGTTGAAAATATTTAAAGATTCTGCATCCTTCCTTGAGGAAGGGCATTCCGAGAATTAAAATTCTCAGAAAAAAATAGTTTCCTTATCTCAATTTTAAATGGGTGATCACTTATTTTTAAACTCTGACCCCTCGTTCCAGAGAAGAAACATTCTTTCAACATCCAGTCAATCCCTTCAGAATTTTACTTGTTTCAATTACATTTCTGGCTTTTTTAAATTCCAAAGGATACATCTAACCTGTCCAGCCTTTCCTCATAAGGCAATCCATTCTTTCTAAACATTAGTCTAGTAAACCTTCTCTGAGTCACTTCCAACGTGTCAACATCATTATGGATCCAATGGGCAAGGCTAGATCTAGCAAAGACATAAGGGTGATAACAGAAGGTGAAATGAAGTAGGTGGGGTTCAGACAATGCTACAGTGGTGGAATTAGTTTTTGGTGAGTGCATATTGTGTGGTAAATTGTTTACCTGGGGGTGGGTGGGGTCAAATACAATATCAAGGTTGTGAACAAGTTGGTTCAGCCTTAAAAAATTGTCAGAGAGAAGGATAGAGTCAGTGGCTGGGAAAATGATTTTGGAAGGGACCTATGACAATTGATTTGGACTACCTATACTTAGAAGCAAATTTTGGCTCATGCATCATGGGATTCTGGATGAGCAGTCTGACGATTTAAAGACAAGGAAATGTTCAAGAGAGGCAGTGTTGAGGTGGAGCTGGGTGTCACCAAAATACATGTGGAATGGGCTGTGTTTTTGAATGATGTCACTGAGGTGCAGGATATAGATGAAAAAGAGAAGGCCACAAATCATTCCTTGGGCAACCCCTGAGGTCATGAGTGTGAGAACTGAAAGAGCAATTGTTGCAGGTGATTTCCTGGCTTCATCGGGAGAGGTTAAAATGGAAGCAAGCAAGTGAGTGAGTACCCAGCTCAGAGAAGTGTTGCAAAGAATGTTGCCATCAAGCAAAAGGCCACAGATGGGCTGAAAGGAACAAGAAAGAATAGTTTTCCATAATCACAGTGACATGGATATAATTTCTGACTTTGATGAAAGTTGTTTCAGTAATGTGGCAGGATGTGAAAACAGATTGGAAGGATTTAACCATGGATGGACCATAAAAATGAGTTTAGATCTGAGGGGTAATAACATATTCAAATTCTGTAGTTTGCAAGTAGAGAGGGTTCAAGGATCAGATGTTTAAAATGGGATGATAAAGCAGATTTGAAGGTGACAGGACCACATCTGAAGAAAATGAACTATTGACAATATCATTTAACATGGAGGGTGCCATTTGGAGGGGATGCATTTTGGTGGGAGTAGGGTTGGCTGAGCAGGAAGTAAGCATCTGAGCAAGCTGAGCTCCAGGACAGTATAGCAACATAGCAGAGAAGCTCAAGGGAGATTCTGGTTTAGGGTGGGGCTCAGTATTTAAGCATAAGGCATAGGAGCAATAGTAAACTATTCAGTCCATCATGCCTTCTGCCGTTTAAAGGTTGATTTGATAATCCTCAATTCTGCTATCCTGCCTTTTCCTTATAATCCTTGATTGCCTTACTGATTAAAATTCTGTCTATTGCAGCCTTAAATATACTTAATGACCCAGCCTCCATAGCCTCTCTGTGGTAAAGAATTCAATACCCTCTGAAAAAAGAAATTCCTCCCCATCTCTGTCTTAGATGAGTAACCTCTCATTTTGAATTGTGTCCTCTGATCCTAGACTCTCCCACAAGGGGGCACTGCATCTTCATTTCTACACTGTCAAGGCCTAAGAGCTCTAATGAGTACAGGCCCAAACTATTCAACTTCTCCTCATAAGAAAATCCTTCCATACCTAAAATCAACTTAGTGAGCCTTCACAGGACTGCTTAATGTCATATCTTTCCTTAAATAGGAGGCCAAAACCGTTCACAGTTTCCTATGTGTATTGCAAGTAACATTTTGTATACATTTTGCAAGTCTCCTCTACCTTTTAGTAAAAAGTGAGGTCTGCAGATGCTGGAGATCAGAGCTGAAAATGTGAATCCTGATGAAGGGCTTATGCCCGAAACGTCGAATTTCCTGTTCCTTGGATGCTGCCTGACCTGCTGCGCTTTAACCAGCAACACATTTTCAGCTCTTCTACCTTTTATACTCCATTCCTTTTGAAATAAAGGTCAACATTCCATTTGCCTTCTCTATTGTCTGCTGAACTTATATGTTAGCTTTTTGTGACCTTTATACAAAGGCAACCAAATTCCTCTGTGCTGCACATCTCTGCAGTCTTTCTCTGATTAAATACTATTGCACTCCTCTATTCTTCCTGCCACAATGAATAACCACTTTGTGTTATCCTCACAACTTGCCTTCCCATTTATTTTTGTATCATCTCCAAACTTAGCAATACTTTATTCAGTTTCATCATCCAAGTTATTAATACATATTGCAAATAATTGCAATACATGCACTGCTCCCTGAGGGAGTCCATTAATTATAAGTTGCCATTCCAAAAATGTCCATATATCCCAACCCTCTGCCTCCTGTTAGTTAGCTATATAAATGCAATGGCTACAAAGGCAGGCAGAGGCTAGGAATCCTGCAGCAAGTTACTCACCTGACTCCCCAAAGCCTTCCACCATCTAAAAAGCAAAAGTCAGGAATGTGATGGAATACTCCCCATTTACCTGGATGAGAGCAATTCCAACAATATTCAAGTAACTTGATGCTATCCAGGACAGAGCAGCCTGCTCGATTGGTTCCACATGCACAAACATTTGTACCGTTCACCACTTATGTTCAGGAGAAACAGTGTGTACCGTTATGAGATGCTCTTAGCAAATTCACCAAGCCCTCTCCAATAGCACCTTTCAAACCCATATCCATTACCATCTAGAAGGACAAGGGCAACAGGAACGTGAAAACTCCACCACCTTAAGGTTCCCTTCAAACCACTCACTGCCCTTACTTCGAAATATATTACCTTCGGTTCCCTCAGTGTAATTGTGACTAAATCCTGACAGTTCACTAGCACATTCTCGGGGCCAACTAAGAATGGGCAAAAACATAGGCCCGGCCAGTGATGACCACATGCCATGAATGAAGTTAAGAAAGGCCAACCCTCCATCCAGGCTAATATATTACCTCTCACACCAGGAGCTCTACTTACTTAGCCTTTAATGTTAGTAATTAGTCAGGCATGATTTCCCCTTCATGAAGCTAAGCTAATTCTCCTTGACTATATTATTTCTAAATGTACTGCTATTACATCTTTTAAAACATTTTCCCACTTACAGATGTTAAGCTAACTTGTGCATATTTACACTTCTTTTTTCCCTTCCTGTATGAATACAAATGTTATATTGATAGTTTTCCAGTTATCCGTTGCTATTTATTTTAATATCTGAGGATACAACCGATCAATTCCAGGGAAATTGATGACTTAGAGATGCTGGTGTTGGGCTGGGGTGTACAAAGGTTAAAAAAAACACAACACCAGCAGGTCCAACAGGTTTATTAGGAAGCACTAGCTTTCAGAGCGCTGCTCCTTCATCAGGTGGTTGTGGAATATAAGATTGTAAGACACAGAATGTATAGCAAACGTTTCTGTGTGATGTAACTGAAATTATATATTGAAAAAGACCTGAATTGTTTGCTAAGTCTCTCATCTTTTAGAATGTTAATGTTGGTTTAAGTTCTTTCATATTATAAATCCCAGAACTTTTTAAAAGTTACATTCGCAAGTAAACTTTAACAATAGGTGACATGTCGGCTGCGATAATGCATTTGCTTATATTTCATTTCTCCAAAAATACATTTCTGGCATGTTTGTTTTCAGGCCATACCTCTGGTCTGGGAAGAGGTCATAATTAGGTGTAAATGCAAGAGTAGGTGATCATGCTACAAAACTAGACTAGGATTTTCAGTTGTATGTGCCTAATGAAGATGCTTTCAAAATGTAATTAGCATGTACAAGTGAAATATAAGTTCATGGAGTTGAAACAGATGACTAGTTTTATGAACAGTTCTGACTATGAACAACTAAATACAGACAAATACCAAAAATAAAACCATTGAAAGTTAGGGTAAGGGTCAAGGATGATATTAATGGAAGTTATGGAGTGATCATAGGAAACATAACAGAATGAGATAAGCAAAGCAGTCTTGAGGATACTATAAAACAAGGACAAAATATACATTTATGGTTTGCAAAATCCATGGAATAGGCAAGATAAAATAAGGGTCAGTTTTTACTTTATGGTTTAAACAAAGAGCTTGATGGACTACTGATGCAGTAGACATTGGAGAGAAACTACCAAGGGTGGATCCATGTTGACTCTGATACTCTTATGTTGTTGGTTGAGGCTTCAAGAAAAGAACAAGGCACAGAAAAGGTAAAGAAGAGAAAATGACAAGTTTGGTACATACCAGTTATGCGATCTGATCTGGACTGGGTTTTGGTACTAATCATGGTTGTATGCTTTGCTGTATAATAATTATTATATTAATCTGAATGATATATTAAAACCCAATCAAAGAACATAAAACGTTACAGCGCTGTACAGGCCCTTCGGCCTTCGATGTTGCACCGACCTGTGGAACCAATCTGAAGCCCACCTAACCTATACTATTCCATTCTTGTCTATAAGCCTATCCAATAACCAGTAAAGTTGGCGAGTCTACTACTGTTGCAGGCAGTGCATTCCATGCCCCTACTGTTCTCTAAGTAAAGAAACTACCTCTGACATCTGTCCTATATCTATCACCCTTCAATTTAAAGCTATGACCCCTTGTGCTACCCATCACCATCCAAGGAAAAAGGCTCTCACTGTCCAACCTGTCTAACCCTCTGATTATCCTAATTAATTCGCCTCTCAACCTTCTTCTCTCTAACGAAAACAGCCTCAAGTCCTCACCCTTTCCTCATAAGGCCTTCCCTCCAGACCAGGCAACATCCTGATAAATCTCCTCTGCACTTTTTCCGACGTTTCCATATCCTTCCTGTAATGGGTGAACCAGAACAGTATTCCAAGTTAAACCGCACTCGCATTTTGTACAGTTGCAGCATGATATCACGGCTCAATCCCTCAATCAATAAAACCTAACATTGCTTTCTTAACAGCACTATCAACCTAGGTGGCAACTTTCAAGGATCTATGTACCTGGATGCCAAGATCTCTCTGCTCATCTACACTACCAAGAATCTTACCATTATCCCAATACTCTGTATTCCTGTTGCTCCTTCCAAAGTGGATCACCTCACACTTTTCCACATTAAACTCCATTTGCCACCTCTCAGTCCAGCTCTGCAGCTTATCTATGTATCTCTGTAACCCACAACATCCTTCATCATTATCCACAACTCCACCGATCTTAGTGTCATCTATAAATTTACTAACCCATCCTCATCCAGGTCATTTATATAAATGTCAAACAACAGTGGATTCAAAACAGATCCTTACGGTATCCAACTAGTAACTGAACTCCAGAATGAATATTTTCCACTAACCACTGAGTTGTTTCAGCTAGCATATTTCTGATCCAAACTGCTAAATCATTCTCAATCCCATGCCTCCATGTTTTGTGCTATAGCCTACAATGGGGAACCTTATCAACACCTTACTGAAATCAATATATCAAGCTTAATATAACAACCTTAGTAATTGTGGTGAACACTATTTGATTATACTCATTATCAACAATATTGTCGACAATTAGGGAACTTAAAAACTAACAGGTAGGGCTCTTGTGGTACAATCCCTCCCTCTGGGCTAGAGGTTTGGTTTCAAGCCCACACCCGCCACAGAAGTGCGTTATGCCAAGTACAAACAAGGTGATTAAAAATAATTATAAGCTAACAAATGGAGTGTTGCAGAGAGGAGTGAGAAGGATTGATGAAACATAAAAGCATCAAGGTAGTGTTCAAAAAAGCAGACACACACTTGCAATCTTCAGTTCTAATGAAATGTTAGCTTGCTCTCTATTGCATGAACACTGCCTGACCCGTTGTTACCTCCAGCATTTTTTGTTTTTAGTGCAGATTCCAGCGTCTGCAGTAATTTGCCCCTTACACATTTGCAGGATGTGTTGTTGGTAAGCACACACCAGTGCCACATTAGTGACGTGGAATCTCTACTCAGACTGCAGACCTCTCCCAAGTCCACATGTCATTGACTGCACTCACTCTATAGACTACTTTACATTAATCCCACTATTTCATGAAATAGTGGGACTAATGTAAAGTAGTCTATAGAGTGAGTGCAGTCAATGACACGTGGACTTGGAAGAGGTCTGCAGTCTGAAGAAACCCAATAGGTTGACATTGCTCCTTCCTCCTGGTTGTTGCAAGCATCAAATGCAGGTGGACTGACATTGCTGATATTCCCTGTGGCTGTGTGGAAGAGTCAAAGAAACTAAGGACCACACTGATCTTGTGGCAATACTGAGCCAATGGGTGGCAGATCCTACGCCAGGATACCTGTGTAATGACTTCCTTAAAGAAGGGCCGCTTCTTGTACAACATTGCTCAGAGAATTATGTGTGCATTCTGCAGGGTCTGCAAACTTTATTGGAAGAATAAGACCCTTCCAGATCAGCTCCCCTTATGCAGCTTTATGTGCTCCTTTGCTGTTATTTTTCTCGTGTACACATGCTAGAGGGACGTAAATGATGCAAATACGTTGCCAGAAATCCTTTAAATATGCAGAATATTTTGATGGCGCCAAAAACATTTTAAAATTATTTATGTAATCAAACTTTACAAACTATGGAAGCAAATGCCTCATGATCAACTTATAAATTTATCCACCACCAAGAATAATCACCATTCCCACTGGTACCAGCCTCGATTTGTTGATCAGTTGAAGGTAAGACAGAGATGTAAGATAGAGAAAAAGAAATTCCAAATTTCAAACAATGTTATTTGAATCTGCTTTGTATATCTTCATTTCAATCTTGCCATTTGGAGGGCTTGAGTGCGGGCTGTATAAGTTGAAAAATTCCAGATAAATTAGACTTCCTGAAACACATTGTCCATGCTTTTCAATTAAGACTTTTATGTTGTTACCAGCCTAATGAAGAGGCAGCAGCAGGTTGAACATGTTTCCCAGTGTGTTTCAGTATCTCTCTGGATTTGGTTAGTTGCCTGTGCTTTTACACAATGGGAAGGTTGAGTATAGTATAGAATATTGGCTAACTTCTAATTCAATACATATAAGGATGCTCTCAGTATGCCCTACTGGTTTTCCAACTTGCTGTAAAGATTCAGTTTCTATCTTTCACATTGATGACCCAGCAGTGAAAAACTTGCTGTGAAAATTCATATAAAACAGCTGACAGGAAATGACAGTGAAGTAATTGTGGTATAGCTTTTGCAGTTCAAGGGCGGAAGTGTTGACAAGCAAAGCGAAAAATATGATTTTTAGTGTGGGAGGGAGTGGAGTGGAATATTACTGCTTCTTTGTAGACGCATCAATTTTTTTCCATTGTGTAATGATTAGTGTTGAGTGATTTTGGCTGAATTTTACCATAAATTGGCTGACTGTCAATTTTGGGGAGTTTCATTGGGGGTTTCTCTCCATGAGCTCGTGCAGGTTGTCCCACACAATTCTCAGCTGCTCACCTCATTATCTATCCATGAAAACTCAATGATGCCCTGCCCTGCCCTATTGTGCATTGTGCAATGGCCTCCCGCGATTCCAGGCACCTATGCAGTAGTGCACAAGGTCAAGTGCAGTCAGCCTGGAGCTGTCCTTTACAGTTCCAGTTTGTGAAAAATTGCCTCAGAGATGGTGAAGAAAGAGAAGTTAGTTTCCTGCTCTGTAGCACAGAGAAGGGCATGTCAGAGAAGACCATGGCACCAGACCCTATCATCCTGGTCAGATATTGCCACCTGAGCCAGTACAGTGTCCATAGTCTGAAGGAATGTCCACCAATGGCCCTCTTGTCTCCGCGAGGGTTAAGTGTCATAATCTCTGTTTTACTTCACACTTCCTCTTCCTCTATTACTGCCCCCTCATCCTGCCAAGGTTCATGGTCTACCATTCTGACTTTGGCCAGCTTGTCTTCCCTCTCTCACCCTCAACCCCCAATATGGCACTGACAAACTTACTTGAAGCTTGGAACAGCACACCAATGCTGTTCGAACCATCCTGATCCTGCCATGTGAACTTCTGACTGCTCCCAAAGACAGGTCAGCAGCTGCAAAGTTGCCTGGCAACAGCATTATAGCAAAAGGTGCTGGAACACTCCAAATCATAGTATTGAGGTGAAGGACAAGATTGTAAATGGATAAGGAATGATGTAGTGAGGTTGGTGCCTGGTCAGTGTTACTCTCCATGGATGGGGTAAATGGGATGCAGGCAGTCATGGAGCATAACCTGAGCTGTTAGACACTGTTTTCTAAGATGGTAAACGGCAAACTGGAGCCCCATGTACCTGCTCTGACTTTCATACTGGGAGTTGTCACTGTCTAACTTTGATCTGGTATGTAATAGAATAGGGTCACTGCCTGGTCAGACAGCTGTGCAGGGTCCCTGCTCGATGAGGCAGCTGTGCAGGTTCACTGCCCGGTCAGACAGCTGTGCAGGGTCACTGCTTGGTCAGACAGCTGTGCAGGGTCACTGCCCCGTCAGACAGCTGTGCAGGTTTACTGCCTGGTCAGATAGATGTGCTGGGTCACTGCCTGGTCAGACAGCTGTGCAGGGTCACTGCCCGATGATGCAGCTGTGCAGGTTCGCTACCCGATGAGGCAGCTGTGCAGGGTCACTGTCTGGTCAGACAGCTGTGCAGATTCACTGCCTGGTCAGACAGCTGTGCAGGTTCACTGCCCGGTCAGGCAGCTGTGCCGGTTTACTGCCCGGTCAGACAGATGTGCAGAGTCACTGCCCGGTCAGACAGCTGTGCAGGGTCACTGCTTGG
This sequence comes from Hemiscyllium ocellatum, assembly GCF_020745735.1. Classification (NCBI taxonomy): domain Eukaryota; kingdom Metazoa; phylum Chordata; class Chondrichthyes; order Orectolobiformes; family Hemiscylliidae; genus Hemiscyllium; species Hemiscyllium ocellatum. The sequence goes on along the minus strand of NC_083417.1, from coordinate 23,771,600 downwards.
TCAGACAGCTGTGCAGGGTCACTGCCCAGTCAGACAGCTGTGCAGGTTTACTGCCTGGTCAGACAGATGTGCAGGGTCACTGCCCAGTCAGACAGATGTGCAGGGTCACTGCCCGATGAGGCAGCTGTGCAGGTTCGCTGCCTGATGAGGCAGCTGTGCAGGTTCGCTGCTCCATTGTTTTCACCTCCCACATGGTGTCTGAGTTTTCTCTCTTCTTCCATTTTTAAAGTGCCATTGTTTTGAACTTTTAACCCAGGCCACTTCATTCTGTATTAGTGGTGCTGGAAGAGCACAGCAGTTCAGGCAGCATCCAAAGTGCAGCGAAATCGACATTTCGGGCAAAAGCCCTTCTTCTGTGGTAGAGATCTGACCACTGTGCCACAACAGCCCCCTATTTACTTTAATGGATTGCCACATTGTTTTCACTTGCACCTGGATGCTTTGGTACTGACTATAGAATGATAGTTATTGCTCAGTTAATCAGCTCTCGACGGCAGCCCAAAGCCATCAATGCCATCATTAGTTTATAGCGAGTGATATTTTTAAATCAGGCACTTAGTACATTCCATTGTCAGAAAAAGCCTTAGCTTAAGGTATGCTCCCTATATACTCCTCCACTTGGGGATGGGAACCTGTGGTGTGGCTCCAGTGTACAGGAGGATGTGAGTAGGGAGGACATAGACAGGATTTCACGGTCACAGGAGTGTGCTGGCACACAGCAAGCTAGTTTCAAGTGTGTCTACTTCAACACCAGGAGTATCTGGAGTAAGGTAGGTGAGCTTGCAGTATCGATAGGTGCCTGAGACTTTGATGTTATGGCCATTTCAGAGACATGGATTGAGCAGAGTCAGGAATGGATGTTGCAGGTTCCAGGGTTTAGATCTTTCATTAAGATCAGGGAAGGTGGTAAAAGAGGGGGAGGTGTGGTTTTGTTAGTCAAGGACAGTATAATGGTGGCTGAAAAATCTTCTGACGAAGACTTGTTTACTGACGTTAGATATTGGAAAGGGAGAGATCACATTGCCGGGAGTTGTTTATTGGCCTCCGCAAAGTTCCAGGGATGTGGAAGAGAGGATTGGCAAAACAATTCTGTGTAGGAGTGAAAGGACTAGGGTGGTCATTATGGGGGACTTTAACTTCCCCAAAATTGACTGGAAAAGCTTTAACTCTAGTGTTTAGATTAGAGTGGTGCTGGAAAAGCATAGCAGGTCAGGCAGCATCCAAGGAGTAGGAAAATTGATGCTTTGGGCAAAAGCCCTTCATCAGGAACTTTTGCCTATGCTATAACTCTAGTACATTGGATGGATCAATTTTTGTCCAATGTGTGCAGTGGGGTTTCCTGATACAGTATGTCAAAGGGCCAACAACAGGGGAAGCCACATTGGATCTGGTACTTGGTAAAGAACCATGACAGGTGTTTGATTTAGTGGTAGGTGAGCACTTTGGAGAGAGTGACCATAATTCGGTTACATTTAGTTTAGTAATGAAAAGGGATAGGTACATTCCACAGGGCAAGAGTTATAGGGCGATTATAATGCGATTAGGCAAGACTTAGGAGGCATAGAATGGGGTAGCAAAATGTAGGGGATGGGGACAATCAAAGTGTGAAGTTGGTTTAAGGACAGATATTGCATGTCTTTGATAGGTATGTACCTGTCAGCACAGAGAAAGGGAACCGTGGTCACTAAAGAAATTGTATCTCTTGTTAAGTGGATGAGGGAGGCTTATGTGACATTGAGATGAGATGTTTCAGATGAGGCGATGGAGAGTTACAGATAAGCTGGGAAGGATTTCAAGAAAGAGTTAAGAAGAGCAAGGAGGGGATATGAGCAGTCTTTAGCAGGTAGAATAAATAAGAACCCTAAACCTTTCAATAGGTATGTGAGGAATAAAAGGATGACAAGGGTAGGAATACGGCCAGTCAAAGACAGAAATGGGATGTTGTGTGTGGACTCTGAAGATCAATGAGGTGATAAACCAAAATTTCTCATCTGTTTTCACTCAGGAAAAGGAGAGTATTGTGGAGGAGAAGACTGAGATATGGGCCATTAGACTAGAAAGGATTGAAGTTAGTAAGGAGGAGGTGTTATCATTTCTAGAATGTGTGAAAGTAAATAAGTCCCCTGAGCCAGATGGGATTTATCCGAGGATATTCTGAGAAGCTAGGGAGGAAATGATGGAGTCTTTGGTCTTGATCTTTGAGTCATCATTGTCTACAGGTTTAGTACCAGAGACTGGAGGATTGCAAATGTTGTGCTCTTGTTCAAGAAGGGGAGTAGAGATGACCCAGGTAATTATACACTAGTGAACTTTACTGCTGTGGTAGGAAAAGGTTTGGAAAGGATTATAAGAGATAGGATTTATAATCATCTAGCAAGCAACAATTTGATTAGAAATAGTCAACGTGGTTTTGTCAAGGACAGTTCATGTCTCACAAACCTCATTGAGTTTTTTGAGAAGGTGACCGAGCATGTGGATGAGGGTAGGGCAATTGATGTGGTGTACATGGACTTCAGTAAAGCCTTTGATAAGGTTCCATGTGGTAAGCTTTTGGAGAAAATGCAGAGGCATGGGGTTAAGGGTGATTTAGCAGTTTGGATTAGAAACTGGCTTTCTGTAGGAAGGCAACGAGCGGTAGTTGATGGCAAATATTCAACCTGGAGTCCGGTTACTAGTGGTGTGCCACAAGTATCTGTTTTGGGAACACTGCTGTTTTTCATTTTTATAAATGACTTAGACGTAGGCATAGGTGAATGGGTTAGTAAGTCTGCAGATGACACTAAAGTTGGTGGATTGGTGGACAGTGTGGAAGAATGTTACAGGTTGGAGGGCGACTTGGATAAACTGCAGAATTGGGCTGAGAGGTGACAAATGGAGTTCAATGCAGAAAAATGTGAGGTGATTCGTTTTGGGAAGAATAACAGGAAGACAGAATACTGGATTAATGGAAAGATTCTTAATAATGTGGATATGCAGAGGGATCTTGGTGTCCATGTACATAGACCCCTGAAAGTTGCCACCCAGGTTGATAGTGCTGTTAAGAAGGCATACAGTGTGTTAGGTTTTATTGGTAGAGGGATTGAGTTCCGGAGCTGTGATGTCATGCTGCAACTGTACAAAATGCTATTGCAGCCTCACTTGGAATATTGTGTACAGTTCCGGTCACCCCATTACAGGAAGGATGTGGAAGCATCGGAAAAGGTGCAGAGGAGATTTACAAGGATGTTGCCTGGTCTGGAGGGAAGGTATTATAAGGAAAGGCTGAGAGACTTGGGTCTGTTCTTATTGGAGAGAAGAGACTAAGAGGGGATTAGTAGAGACGTACAAGATGATCAGAGGATTAGACAGGGTGGACAGTGAGAGTCTTTTTCCTAGGATGATGACGTCAGCTTGTACGAGGACGCACAGCTGCAAATTGAGGGGTGACAGATGTTAGGGAAAGGTTCTTTTCTCAGCATGCTAAGGATGTGGAATGCCTTGCCTGCCAATGTAATTAACTCAGCCACATTAGGAACATTTAAACAGTCCTTCGATAAGCATATGGATGATGATGGGATAGTGTAAGGGAAGGGGCTTAGATTAGTTCACAGGTCGGTGCAACATCCAGAACCGAAGGGCCTGTTCTGTGCTGCATTGTTCTATGTTCTATGTTCACTTTGTCCCAGTGGAATAGTTAATTTGCTAATACCGATGTCCACTATCTTAAAAAATGGCCTTGTCCCTTCAAAGGCGAGAAAGAGTAGAAGATGAATTTGTCAACTCAGTCTATCCTAGCTCATATCAATCAATAAACAGTCAATCACAGTCTGAATATCTAGTCTTTCCCAGAATCTTATAAATTCAGTGTAAAATTATATGAGTTCAAACCTTTTAAATCTCTCTTGCTGTTTGCTGTGGTGAATATTCTGAGTGTTGGAAAATGCACAAGTACCATTTATAAGCTTAAAATCAAACAGTTCCAGGTCAGATAGAATATCTTGTCTCATGTCACTCTTGAATGGGAGAGTGCAGAAGCTATGAGTACTTGTCTCTGATGTGCAGTAAAATCATTTCATCTTTTAGAAATTTGATAACAGAAATATTAGGGTTTTTCCACTTGGAAAGAAGTATCACCGCAGGGTATATCAGGTAATTTTAAAGTTTAGAGCATAAGAAAAGCCTGTACTGACTACATTCATAATAAATTGACAACTTCTGTAAAATGTGGCAAGATATTGCAAAACAATGATGTATAATATTTAGGACATTGGATATAGAGTGGAATAACCTTCTTTCAGCATCCACTCCCTTCTCATTTCTCATTTTAATTTAAATTGTGTGAATATATATTCCCAACAAAGCAATCTTAAGTTCTACTGACAGGAAATGATATTGATTCACAGCATAAGCCAAACATAGCAAACATTTCAGATGTACAGTTGCAAAGAACTCAATAGTTTAAAGTCCTATCTGCAACGTGAGATATTTGATTTTGCATAGCTCAGTACCAATATGGTTCAAATGAAACCCCAACTCAAAGAAACTGCTCATTCTTTCCCCAGTACAGTGCCAGTGTCTAATGAATCAGAACGCATTTTTCCACGCGCATTTAAATCATACAATTACCTCTCTAATAGTATTTGCCCTATGGCAATTTGCTTAGTTAGTAATCCAGAGATTATTGCCTTGTGATTCTGCTGTTAATTTAGCCCTGACCTGCTCTTAATGCTCAGCAAAGTGTCTTTCCTAGTGCTAACTGTGTCATTGGTATCTATGTGGACCACAACAGTTAGATTCTTCCCCTTCCACTCCAAGTTCCCCTCCAGCTCAGCAGAAGTGTACTGAACCTTGGCACAGGGAAGCAACAGAATCTTCCGGACTCACTGTCTTTGCTAATGAGAATAGTATCTATTTCGGAAATTTTGCTATCCCCAGTACTACTGCATGTCTCTTTTCTTCCCCAACTTTGCTGTAGTCAGGTTGCTCCTCCTCCTTCTTGCAGTTTGTGCCCTTGTCTCCTTCAGGGACGAGATTTTTGTATCCATTGGACAAGGGTTCTTGCTGAGACTCCTCCAAAGCTAAATTTTGGATCGCACACTTGCCTCTTTCATGGTTATACCCTCCTGTTCCTCATCATGGACTAAATTTGATCCATTTAATCTAAGAAGAGTGTCCGGATATTTCTCCTGCTCCCTGATGTGTCACAATGTCAGCACATGGAGTCCAGCTCAGCAAATCTAAGCCAAATTTCCCCAAGCAGCCAACACTTGCTACAGAGATGGCAACCACGGACCGTACTGGTAATCACCAACTCTCACATACTAAAGCTACAACATATTGCCTGCCCAGTCATCTCTATTTTAGTTAAATAGTTATTTTGGATGTTAAATATTTAAAAGTTGTATTTCTTAACTGTACTCCTCAGCTGTAATCGACCTCCTGATTTAAACCACTTGACTGATCAACACAGACATGGAAGAAATACCCATTTATGACGTTTTCCTGTGGTGTCACACTTTGGTTCTGACAGGTAGAAATAAGTTGAATAGGCTCATTCTCATTGGTTTTATCACTGACCATCACTGCCTTTCCCATGAAGTTCTGCTGTTCTCTTTATGAAGCGGCTATACCTATGCTCCCTCACATCTTTGAAAGGTGCTAACTCCCCCCTCTCCCATTGTTTCTAAAACTGCTGTCCCCACTCTCTGTCACCTTCTTGATGAAGCTTCTGTTGCAGACATTCAGGGTCCTTCTTGCTCTTGCTCTTTTAATTGTTGATGACTGCATCCGGGCTGAAATTTTCTTATCATGGGTTCCAAGGTCAAGTATTAAAATGGGTCAGAGGGGGCAAATATTTAAGAGGCGCTGCTTTAGACATTGTAGCAGTGACTGCAATGCTAGGTCACTTCAGGGACTAGTTAAGCATCAACTACAATGGTAGAACATAGAACATTACAGATGTTGCGGTGATCTGTGAAACCAATCTGAAACCCATCTAACCTACACTATTCCATTTTCATCCATATGTTTATCCAATGACCATTTTAACGTCCTTGAAGTTGGAGAGTCTACTACTGTTGCAGGCAGGCCTTCCAGGCCCATACAACTCTCTGAGTAAAGAAACTAACTCTGACATCTGTCCCATATCTATCACCCCTCAATTTAAAGCTATGTCCCCTCATGCTAGCCATCACCATCCGAGGAAAAAAGCTCTCACTGTCAGCCCTATCTAACCTTCTAATTATTTTATATGTCTCAATTAAGTCACCTCTCAACGTTCTCTGTAATGAAAACAGCCTCAAGCCCCTCAGCCCTTCCTCATAAGACCTTCCTTCCTTACCAGGCAACATCCTGGTAAATATTCTCTGAAGCCTTTCCAAAGCTTCCACATTCTTCCTATAATGTGGTAATCAGGACTGTACACAATGCACAAGTGCGGCCACACCAGAGTTTTGTATAGCTGCAACGTGACCCCATGGCTCCGAAACTTAATCCCTTTACCAATAAAAGCTAACACACTATGCCTTCTTAACAACCTGGGTGGCAACTTCCAGGGATCTATGTACATGGACACTGAGATCCCTGCTCATCTACACCACCAAGAATCTTACCATTAACCCAGTACTCTGCATTCCTGTTGCTCCTTCCAAAGTGAATCACTTCATACTTTGGTGCATTAAAATCCATTTACCACCTCTCAGCCCAGCTCTGTAGCTTATCTATGTCCCTCTGTAACCTGCAACATCTTCCGCATTGTCCACAACTCCATTGACTTCAGTGTCATCCGCAAATTTACTAAATCATTCTTCTCTGCCCTCATCCAGGTCATTTATAAAAAATGGCAAACATCAGTTGCCCCAAAACAGATTCTTGGGGTACCCCACTAGTAACTGAACAGCAGCATGAACATTTCCCATCAACTACTACCCTCTGTCTTCTTTCAGCTAGCCAATTTCTGATCCAAACCACTAAATTACCTTCAATCCCATGCTTCCATGTTTTGAGCAATAGCCTCCCGTGAGGAACCTTATTAAATGCCTTACTGAAATCCATATTCACCACATCAACCACTTTACCCTCATCCACCTGTTTGGTCACCTTCTCGAAGAATTCAATAAGGTTTGTGAGGCACAACCTACCCTTCACAAAACCGTGCTGACTATCCCTAATCAATTTATTTCTCTCTAGATGATTATAAATCCTTTCTCTTATAACATTTCCTTACACTTTACTCACAACCGAACTTAGGCTCTCTGATCTATAATTACCAGGGTTGTCTCTACTCCATTCTTGAACAAGGGAACAACAGTTGCTATCCTCCAGACTTCTGGCACTATTCCTGTAGACAATGATGACACAAAGACCAAAGCCAAAGACACTGCAATCTCCTCCCTGGCTTTCCAAAGTATCCGAGGATAAATCCCTTCTGGCCCAAAGGACTTAACTATTTACACACTTTCCAGAATTGCTAACACCTCCTCCTTGTGAACCTCAATCCCATCTAGTCTAGTAGCCTGCATCTCATATTCTCTTCGACAGCATTTTCTTGAATTTCCAGTGTGAATACTGATGAAAAATATTCATTTAGCATTTCCCCTATCTCCTCGGACTCCACGCACAACTTCCCACTATTGTTCTTGATTGGCCCTAATTTTACTGTAGTCATTCTTTTATTCCTGATATACCTAGAACATAGACATAGAACATAGAACAATACAGCACAGAATTGGCCCTTCGGCCCACGATGTTGTGCCGAACATCTATCCTAGATTAAGCACCCATCCATGTACCTATCCAATTGCCGCTTAAAGGTCATCAATGATTCTGACTCTACCACTCCCACGGGCAGCGCATTCCATGCCCCCACCACTCTCTGGGTAAAGAACCCACCCCTGACATTTCCCCTATACCTTCCACCCTTCACCTTAAATTTATGTCCCCTTGTAACACTCTGTTGTACCCGGGGAAAACGTTTCTGACTGTCTACTCTATCTATTCCTCTGATCATCTTATAAACCTCTATCAAGTCACCCCTCATCCTTTGCCGTTCCAACGAGAAAAGGCCAAGAACTCTCAACTTATCCTCGTACGACCTATTCTCCATTCCAGGCAAATTCCTGGTAAATCTTCTCTGCACCCTCTCCAAAGCTTCCACATCTTTCCTAAAGTGAAGCGACCAGAACTGCACACAGTACTCCAAATGTGGCCTAACCGAAGTTCTGTACAGCTGCAACATCACTTCACGACTCTTGAATTCAATCCCTCTGCTAATGAACGCTAATACACCATAGGCCTTCTTACAAGCTCTATCCACCTGAGTGGCAACTTTCAAAGATCTATGTACATAGACCCCAAGATCCCTCTGTTCCTCCACCTGACTAAGAACCCTACCGTTAACCCTGTATTCCGCATTCTTATTTGTTCTTCCAAAATGGACAACCTCACACTTGGCAGGGTTGAACTCCATCTGTCTCTCCTCAGCCCAGATCTGCATCATATCTAAGTCCCTTTGCAGCCGACAACAGCCCTCCTCACTGTCCACAACTCCACCAATCTTCGTATCATCTGCAAATTTACTGACACACCCTTCGACTCCCTCATCCAAGTCATTAATAAAACTTACAAACAGCAGAGGACCCAGAACTGATCCCTGCGGAACTCCACTTGTAACTGGGCTCCAGGCTGAATATTTACCATCTACCACCACTCTCTGACTTCGACCGGTTAGCCAGTTTTCTATCCAATTGGCCAAATTTCCCTCTATCCCATGCCTCCTGACTTTCCGCATAAGTCTACCATGGGGAACCTTATCAAATGCCTTACTAAAATCCATGTACACTACATCCACTGCTCTACCTTCATCCACATGCTTGGTCACCTCCTCAAAGAATTCAATAAGACTTGTAAGGCAAGACCTACCCTTCACAAATCCGTGCTGGCTGTCCCTAATCAAGCAGTGTCTTTCCAGATACTCATAAATCCTATCCCTCAGTACCCTTTCCATTACTTTGCCTACCACAGAAGTAAGACTAACTGGCCTGTAATTCCCGGGGTTATCCCTATTCCCTTTTTTGAACAGGGGCACAACATTCGCTACTCTTCAGTCCCCTGGTACCACCCCCGTTGACAGTGAAGACGAAAAGATCATTGCCAACGGTACTGCAATTTCCTCTCTTGCTTCCCACATAATCCTAGGATATATCCCGTCAGGCTCGGGGGACTTGTCTATCCTCAAGTTGTTCAAAATGTCCAACACATCTTCCTTCCTAACAAGTATCTCTTCTAGCTTACCAGTCCGTTTCACACTCTCCTCTTCAACAATACGGTCCCTCTCGTTCGTAAATACTGAAGAAAAGTACTCATTCAAGACCTCTCCTATCTCTTCTGACTCAATACACAATCTCCCACTACTGTCCTTGATCGGACCTACCCTCGTTCTCATCATTTTCATGCTTCTCACATAAGCATAAAATGCCTTGGGGTTATCCTTGATCCTATCCGCCAAGGATTTTTCATGCCCTCTCTTAGCTCTCCTAATCCCTTTCTTCAGGTCCCTTCTGGTTATCCTGTATCCCTCCACTGCTCTGTCTGAACCCTGTTTCCTCAACCTTATGTAAGCCTCCTTCTTCCTCTTTACTAGACATTCAACCTCCCTCGTCAACCAAGGCTCCCTCACACAACCATTTCTTTCCTGCCTGATAGGTACATACATATCAAGGACACGTCGTATCTGCTCCTTGAAAAAGTTCCACATTTCCACCACATCCTTCTCTGACAGCCTATGCTCCCAACTTATGCTCCTCAAATCCTGTCTTACAGCATCGTAATTTCCCTTCCCCCAATTGTAAAATCTATCCTGTTGTGCGCACCTATCTCTCTCCATAACCAAGGTGAAAGTCACAGAATTGTGGTCACCATCACCAAAACGTTCACCCACTAACAAGCCCATCACTTGTCCCGGTTCATTACCGAGTACCAAATCCAATATGGCCTCCCCTCTGGTTGGACAATCTACATACTGAGTTAGAAAAGCTTCCTGGACACACTGCACAAACACCGCCCCATCCAATCTACTTGATCTAAAGAGCTTCCAATCAATATTTGGGAAGTTGAAGTCGCCCATGACTACGACCCTGTGGCTTCTGCACCTTTCCAAAATCTGTTTCCCAATCTGTTTCTCCACATCTCTGCTGCTATTGGGGGGCATATAGTAAACACCCAACAAGGTGACTGCACCTTTCCTATTTCTGACTTCAGCCCATACTACCTCCAAAGGCAGATCCCCCTCAAACTTCCTTTCTGCAGCCGTTATACCATTTCTAATTAGCAATGCCACCCCCCCTCCTTTTTTTACCACCCTCCCTAATCTTACTGAAACATCTGTAACCAGGAACCTCCAACAACCATTCCTGTCCCTCATCTATCCATGTTTCCGTGATGGCCACAACATCGTAGTCCCAGGTACCGATCCATGCCTTAAGTTCACCCACCTTATTTCTGATACTCCTTGCGTTGAAGTATATGCACTTGAGCCCATCTCTGTGTCCGCAAGTATTCCCTGTCAGTTCTACCTTCTCCACAGCCTCCCTACATTCTTGGACATCCTGACAAACAGCTAGCTTACTTGCTGGACTACAAGTCCGGATCCCATCCCCCTGCCAAATTAGTTTAAACCCCCCTGAAGAGTGCTAGCAAACCTACCCCCCAGGATATTGGTGCCCTTCTGGTTCAGGTGCAACCCGTCCTGTTTGTACAGGTCCCACCTTCCCCAGAATGCAGTCCAATTGTCCAAATACCTGAAGCCTTCCCTCCTACACCATCCTTGCAGCCACGTGTTCAACTGCACTCTCTCCCTATTCCTTGCCTCACTGTCACGTGGCACCGGCAACAACCCAGAGATGACGACTCTGTCTGTCCTAGCTTTTAGCTTCCAGCCTAAATCCCTGAGCTCTTGAATGACCTCCCCACCCCTCTTCCTACCTATGTCGTTGGTGCCAATGTGTACCACGACTTCTGGCTGCACACCCTCCCCCTTAAGGATTCTGAAGACACGGTCCGAGACGTCTCGGACCCTGGCACCCGGGAGGCAACAAACCATCCGAGAGTCTCGCCCATGTCTACAGAACCACCTGTCCGTCCCTCTAACTAGAGAGTCTCCTATAACTAGCGCTCTCCTCCTCTCTCCCTTTCCCTTCTGAGTCTCAGAGCCAGACCTCACGCCACAGACCCCGTCACTGCAGCTTACACCTGCAAGGCTGTCCCCCCCAACAGTTTCCAAAGCTGTATACTTATTGTTTAGGGGAACGACCACAGGGGAACCCTGCACTGCCTGCTTCTTCCCCTTCCCACCTCTATCTGTTACCCAGCTACGTCTGTCTTCCGGCGTAACTATGTCCCTGTAGCTTCTATCAATCACCCTCTCAGCCTCTCGAATAATCCTCAGTTCATCCAACTCCAGTTCCAGTTCCCTAACTTGTTCGGTGAGGAGCAGGATCTGACTGCATTTCCTGCAGACGAAGTCGGCAGGAGTATCGGTGGTCACCCCTACCTCAAACATCCTGCAGGAGGAACATTCCACTGCCTGCGCTGCCATGACTGTACACTTTGTCTCCAAAACAAGAACACTGAGTCAATAACACTGAGTCGCTTACCTGTGGACTTTAAATTTAGGTTAGAGGAGGAGGATGGGAGGGAGGCCCTACGAAGTAGGGCCTGGGGTCTAGAACACACCCACTCAAATACCAATCACTTACCTTCCCGACCAGCTCTGCGCTCCAACCTCACTTCCGCCCAGCTCGCGCCGCTCTCTGCGGTGAAAAAACTGTTGGCGTCGAGGTGAGTTCTTTAAATACCAATCACTTACCTTCCCGACCAGCTCTGCGCTCAAACCTCACTTCCGCCCAGCTCGCGCCACTCTCTGCGGTGAAAAAGGAGACCTTTAGGGTTTTCTTTGATCCTATCTGCCAACAACTTCTCATATCCCCTCCTGGTTGTTCTTAGTTCTCTCTTTAGGTCTTTACTGCCTAACTTGTAACTCTCAAGTGGCCTAACTGAGCCTCCATGTCTCATTCTAACATAACCCTTCTTCCTCTTGACAAGAGATTCAACTTCTTTATAAACCATGGCTCCCTCGCTTGACCACTTTCTCCCTGCCTGACAGGTACATACTTATCAAGGACACAATGTAGCTGTTCCTTGAATAAGCCCCACATTTCAATAACGCCCATCCCATGCAGTTTACTTCCCCATCCTATGCATCCTAAATCTTGCCTAATCGTATCATAATTGCCTTTCCCCCATCTATAACTCTTGCCCTGCGGTATATACCATCCCTTTCCAAAGCTAAAATAAACATAACTGAATTATGGTCACTATCACCAAAGTGCTCAACTACTTCCAAATCTAACACCTGGCCAGATTCATTACCCAGTACCAAATCCAATGTGGCCTCACCCCTTGTTGGCTTGTATACACGCTGTGTCAGGAAACTGTCCTGCACACATTGAACAAAACTGACCGATCTAAAGATGAACTATAGTATTTCCATTCAATATTTGGAAAGTTAAAGTCCCCCATAACATCTACCCTTTTACTCTCACTCCTATCCAGAGTCATCTTTGCTAACCTTTCCTCTACATCTCTGGAACTATTCGGAGGCCTATAGAAAACTCCCAACAGGGTGACTTCTCCTTTCCTGTTCCCTATTCCTGAGATGCTGCCTAACCTGCGGTGCTTTAACCAGCAACACGTTTTCAGCTGTGATCTCCAGCATCTGCAGACCTCATTTTTTACTCTGTTTCTAATATTACCTCAGTAGACGAATCCTCAAATGTCCTTTCTGCCATCATAGTGCTGTCCTTGACCAACAATGCCACACCTGCACCTCTTTTACCATCTTCTCTTTGTGACTGAAACATCTAAATCCTGGAACCTGCAACAACCATTCCTGTTCCTGCTCTATCTATGTCTCTGAAAAGGCAACGACATCAAAGCCCAGGTACCAATCCATGCCACAAGTTCACCCACCTCATTATGGATGCTCCTGCCATTGAATTAGACACACTTCAAACCACCTTGCTGCTTACTGGTGCACTCTTGTGAGCTTGAAATTACTTGTAGATTGGCAAATTTCCTTTGCAAAGAGGACATTACCAAACTTGATTTTTTTTAATGTCAAATGTTATATGGTGACCCATTAGAGTTAATTCCAAATGTTATTGAATTCAAAATTTCACTTTTTGCTGTGGCGGGATTTGAATAAATGTCTCAGAACATTAGCCTGGAGCTCTAGATTATTATTTGAGTAACATGATCATGACACCATGTTCTCCCTGCAATTACTTTAATCTGAGATCAAGTAAAATTCTTAAAGATTTAACAGTTTTTAACAGATGTCTGGAAATGATGCACTGGGGATATAGGCATCACCAGGTACACAGCCCCCAAACTGTCATGACACATGTAAACCCTCCTGTTTAATTCACTCCTGAGGACATGGGCCTCGCTGGCTGACCACCATTTACTACTCATTCCTAGCCAGACATTGGGTGAGTTACTCGTCGCTGGATTCCTATCTAAAGCATACATAGAACAAGAGAATTGAGAAGGTATTACCTGATTTCCAATGAACGCTCCTTATTTTTGGATTTTGCAAGCATTTTCTGACCTCAACATCAGAAAGGTAGCAAAAAGTGTTCAACCAATTCTGATAAGTAGCAAGAAGGTCAAGAGAAACTAAATTATGCCAACACTGTTCAAGGGGACTTCAGTCAGAGCAAAATCGCCAGGGCACAATTGGTAGAAGATTCATTGGGCTTCCTAGACTCATGGTAGTATCCAAAAAGAAGAAAGAATGTCTGAGATTATGTATGATGGATTAAAATAAATATTTCATATGACTAAGAAGATAAAGTAGCCACAAGAAACTAAAATAAATTCAACAAGAACAAAAAGATGCGAGAATAGGCTACCAGTATTGTGTTGAAGGATGGCCAGACCAAAAAACTCAGTTGTCCAAGAGTAGATACTTTAAGCACCAAGAGCATCATATTGTCAAAAATAACTTATTAATGTATGACAGAAGTTCAATTATCCCAACTTCCCTTTGGGAAGATGTCTGGAAAAAATGCATTGGGGATATAGGCATCACCAGGCACATAGCCCCCAAACTGTTATGACTTGGCTAAACCCTCCTGCTTAATCTAAAACCAGCAACATAGAAAAGATTTATCCAGTGCAGTAATCTGTAAAAATTGAGTGGCCAAGAATTATTTAAATAAAAACTAACAAATTTATTTTTTAAAGGAAAACAGAGATTAATTAACTAATCACTGTTTACAATTTCTTTCTCTAACCTACCTTTTAACTTCCCTTCTATAATACCAGTCTGATAAAACTCACAATTAAATACTCAGCAGTGGTGACCAGAGATCTCAAAAGAGCTTCAAGATCTCATTGTTAACCCTCAAAATCTACAGGGTTGTCAGGTCTGGAAAACACTTTTATCATTGTTGAAAACAGATCAAGACAAAGTTTGCAAGAAGTAGTAAATACTGTGTGCAACAATGCACTGTACAACCTACTGAGAAATCTTCAACAAGTTGTTCAGGCAGCAAAACTGTCTCAAGAAGAAATTGTTACATTAGAGTTGAATTTAATGACAGATAATGAAATGACACATGTTCAAGTAGCACATTGCAACACTTTATCTTCCAAAGCAGTATTATGTGTACCAGTGTGAGAAATAATCTTGAGTAAGCAGCGATGGATGAGAAATGTCGGCTGTACCAATACAACAACCAGAAAGGATGCATGATGATGTCAAACCTACTCAAAGCATTTCAGTCAAGAATTTACATACCTCAACTGGCAGATTGAGAATAAAGATTTGCTTGCACAAACAGAAGATGAGCTACTTTGGGTGTGAATATAGGAGCTGTGGTTAGTAAGTTTGCAGATAACATTAAAATTAGTGGTGTAGTGGACAATGAGGTTTATGTCAGAGTGCAATTGAACTTTGATCAGATGAGTAAATGGTGGTAGGGATTGTTTTTCAGACTGGACGCCTGTGACCAATGGTGAGCTGCAAGGACTGATGCTGGGTCCACTGACTTTCAATATTTATATAAATGTTCTGAATGTGAATATAGGAGCTATGGTTAATACTTTTGCAGATGACACCAAAATAGGTGATGTAGTGGAGAGTGAAGAAGGTTATCTCAGAGTACAACAGGACCGTTATCAAATGGCTAATGGGTCAAGGAATGTCAGATGGAGTTTAATTTACAATAATGTGAGGTGCTGTATTTTGGTAAGGCAAACAAGATTTACAAGAATGTTGCCAGAATTGGAGGGTTTGAGTTATAGAGAGAGGCTGAATAGGCTGGGATATTTTTCCCTGGAGCACTGGAGGCTGAGGCATGACTTTATAGAGATTTATAAACTCATGAGGGGCATGAATAAGGTGAATAGCCAAGGTCTTTTTTCCCAGAATAGGGGAGTCCAAAACTAGAGGGTTTATGTTGAGAGTGTAAAGATTAGAAGAGACCTGAGTGGCAATTTTTTTTTCACACAGAGGGTGGTGCATGTACAGGACAAGCTACCAGAAGAGGTGGTGGAAGTAAGTATAATTATAACATTTAAAAGGCATCTGGATGGATATGTGAATAGGAAGGGTTTAGAGGGATATAGGCCAAATACTGGCAAATGGTACTTGGTTAATTTAGGATATCTGGTTGGCGCTGATGAGTTGGACTGAAGGCTCTGTTTCCATGCTGTATAACTTTATGACTCTACATGTGACTCCATGGAATCCTGGCCAAAATCCTCACATTGAGGACACAGTCAAGAGTAAAACTACCCAGCACAGAGATCCAGGATACTATCAAGAAGAACTTAACTGGTCCAGAAATCCAGAAATGGGTAAAACAAAAAGCTGTTTCATCAAGGCAGCTGCCTTTTATGAAGTGAACTCATGAGATTAAAAGATGGATCAGATGTTGTTTTGGGGTAACTATCGAATTCAACAGGGAAGAGTTCCTTCAAAATGGCTTTCAGGAGATGAAGGATCCTTCAGAGAAGTTAGTAATCAAACATCTGGCATAGCATGAAAAACATCCCCCAAAAGAGAGAGTTTACATGCAAGGTCAAAATCAGGGTTATGGTCAACATTCCCCGAGATAAATTCCTCAATATTTTGCAAAACTATATTCATAAACTAAATGTAAATACAATGAGACTATCACATTTCCCATCTGGGTATTTTCACATATTGCTTCTTCAATCCAAATATAAAACTGGAATATTTACTAAATATGACAAGAAACTATTTATATTGCAATATGAGTCGGGGCCTTCAATAAGTTAACTGGTTTGGAGTATTGCGTGTAATTCTGGTCTCCTTCCTATTGGAAGGAAATTGTGAAACCTGAAAGAATTCAGAAAAGATTTACAAGGATGTTGCCAGGGTTGGAGGATTTGAGCTATAGGGAGAGGTTGAATAGGCTGAGGCTGTTTTCCCTGGAACGTCGGAGGTTGAGGGGTGACTTTATAATGGTTTATAAAATCATGCAGGGCATGGATAAGATAAATAGACAAAGTCTCTTCCCTGGGGTGGGGGAGTCCAGAACTGGAGGTCATAGATTTTGGGTGAGAGGGGAAAGATATAAAAGAGGCATAAGGGGCAACTTTTTTATGCAGAGGGTGGAACGTGTATGGATGAGTTGCCAGAGGAAGTGATGAAGGCTGGTACAATTGCAACATTTAAAAGGCATCTGGATGGATATATGAATAGGAAGGGTGGATGGATATGTGCCGGGTGCTGGCAGGTGAGACGAGATTAGGTTAGGATATCTGGTCGGCATGGACGAGTTGGACCAAAGGCTCTGTTTCTGTGCTGTACATTTCTATGACTCTACAATCAACAGTGTGTCATGGCACTTAGACAATGGCCTTTCTCCACTGTGTCTTGGCGAAGCTGCCCCAAGCTTTAATGTGTCCCTCAGCACATTGTACTGGAACTTGGAATGTACCAGTCTGCAACACTCCATCACAGACAGCACTTTGCACTGGAAGACCAATAGGTTTTGGGCAGACCAAATTAGAGTAGAGTAGAATAGAATAGCTTTTCATTTGTCATTTCTACCATTTACAACTGATACAATAAAAATGACACAGCATTCCTCCAGGACCAAGGGTGCTACATGGACAGCACAAACTACACACTCACACACAGCATAAAGTACATAAATGCAAAACATGCAAGTTAGATTGTAATAGAAGAATGATAAATAATAGGCATTTTTCTAGCAGCAATTCAAAGTTGTGCAAGGAATTTCAGAAGGAAAAGAATCTGATCATACTGTGTTAAGGAGCCTGACGGCTTGTGGGAAGAAACTGTTGCACAGTCTGGCCGGAGACTGAATGCTGGGGTATCTTCTGCCAGATGGCAGGAGGGAGAAGAGTTTGAGTGAAGGGTGTGTGGGGTCTTCCACAATGCTGTTAGCCTTTCAGATGCAGTGTGTGGTGTAAATGTCTGTAATGGAGGGAAGAGAGACCCCGATGATCCTCTCAGCTGTCCTCACTATCTGTTGTAGAGTCTTACTATCTGAGAAGGTGCAATTTCCAAACCAGGCAGTGATATAGCAGCTCAGAGTACTCTAATTGAACCCTCTGTAGAATGTGGTAGTAGGGGTGTGGTGGGAGGTGGGCGTTCCTCAGCTTTCCTGATGATTTCCTGATGAAGGGCTCCTGCCTGAAATGTCAATTCTGCTCCTTGGATGCTGCCTGACCTGCTGTGCTTTTCCAGCACCACTCTAATCTTGACTCTAATCTCCAGCATCTGCAGTCCTCACTTTCTCCTTTTCTCAGCCTATACATAAGTAGAGGATCTTCCAGGTGCAGTTAATATTTGTCTTGGTGTGCAGCCCAGGGAATATTTCTTAAACCACAGAGTCCTACATCATAAGAGTTTCAGGATGAACTGCAACAAGAACCATTGCTTCTCTTTGCAGATATTCTTTGTTAAAGGCACAATCCAGAAAGGGACGTATGACAGATTCTTCATCAGTGCAGCTGGCTCAAGGACACCACACAATGACACACAGAAGCTTTAATCTTTTGATATCCCTTTGGGGGGATGTTGTTCATGAATTTGTTGTTCATGTTCACAGAAACAGACCCTTCAGTCCAACTCATGACACATGAAAAATCTCACAAATAGTCAGAACTCACCACGAGCAAAACCCTGTGTCTTTGTGCTTGCTGATATTGTTGTCCACTTCCTTCTTTAACAAGTTAGAGACCTTCGAGCAGAATGTTATGAATGAATTGTCCCAGATATCCCACAATACCAGAATGGTCTAATCAAAACAAACACAAGCTGATATCAATGCAAAACAGTCCCAACTTTATCAGGAAGAAAGTTACAGTAACGTTTAATGCTACCTCTAATGCAATTTGACTTCTTAATGTTACAATTATTCCTGAGTCTCTTGTGGAGTTACACAGTAGCCCTCTCTCTCTGTCTCTGGGTCTGTGAAGCTGCTTTCTTCCTCTCACCTGATTGGTCAGCTGGTCATTGCCTGTTGCCATGTTGGTTTCCTCGGAAGACTTTTTTTATTTTCAAAAATATATTTTATTCATTCAAAACTCTCTTTGCATAGGTACAGCCACAAATGCAGTTCGTTTCTGTACAGTTGCATATCAATAAAGCAAACAAAACATTGGACATGCAAAAAAAACAAAGACCTCTCTTATAAATGCATATATTTGAGGGACAAGGAGGGTCTGATAGCTGAACAGATGGTTTTCTGAAACTTTCTATAGTTGTGGCCAATCAGGAAGATACATTTAATAGTTTGAAACAGAGTCAATCATTTAGATGGTATGTGACTGTTAGTTTCTTTTTGTAGCAGGACCTGGTGCCTTTCTGTCTGGGCCCTCTTTTGTTTAGTAGATAAGTTGTTGGGGGACTGGCTGTCCAGGATAACTATTGCCTTTTACATTATGCTAATGTCATTAGCACCTGGCTGCTGTGTTTGTACTGTGTCTGGTGTGTGGATTTTGTGATTTCAGAGTTTTACTTGGCCATTGTACCCAGCGTCTCTTGCTGTTTGGCCAGGTTAGCAACCTAGTTGTGTATAAGCAACCAGGAGACTACAGAATGTTCTGGCATTGAGGCATTCTGCTAAATGGGATGTGAAAGTTTCTCAGGAAACCCAAGGAATTCTAACAGGACTAGACAAGGTAAATGCAGGAAGGATGTTGAGGATGGCTAGGGATTCAAGAGGGAAGAAGAGAGCAGTAGGGATTCAAGAGCCAGGGCTCACAGTCTAATCATATAGGGTAAGCCATTTAGGACTGAGAGGAGAGAACATTTAATTGCCCAAAGAGTGGGGAGCCTGTGCTGCAGAAAGCACAAGGCCAAAACATTGAATGCTTTCAAGAAGGAGTTATATGTATTCTTAGGGTTAAAGTGATCAAAGTGTATGGGGAGAAAGTGGGAATGGAGTACTGGTTTGGATTGGCAGCCATAATCATAATGAATGGCAGGTAAGATTTAAAAGGGCTGAATAGCCTACTCCTGCTCCTATTTTCTGTCTTTGCATGATGCATCCAACAGGTTTGAACTTTCCCTTTTCCCACAGGGCTTCGAGGACATTCCTTAATGGAATTGTGGTCAAAAGTATTTTCCTGTACAAACTTTTCCATGAGGAATAGGTTGTGTAAGGGTCCAATTTACAGTCATAGAGTCATAGAGATATACAGCATGGAAACAGACCTTTGGTCCAACTTGTCCATGCCGACCAGAAAACCTAAATTAATCTAGTCCCATTTGCCAGCAATTGGCCCATATCCCTCTAAACCCTTCCTATTCATATACCTATCGAAATGCCTTTTAAATGTTATAGTTGTAACAGCCTCCACCAATTCCTCTGGCAGCTCATTCCATACATGCACCAATCTTGTTTGCATGAAAATGTTTCCCCTTAGGTCCCTTTCAAATCTTTCCCATCTCATCTTAAATCTATGCCCTCTAGTTTTGGAGTCATCCATCTTGTCTATTTACCTTATTCCTGCCCCTCATTATTTTATAAACCTCTATAAGATCACCCTTCAGCCTCCAATGCTCCAGATAAAACAGCCCCAGCCTCTTCAGCCTCTCCCTATAGCTCAAATCCTCTAACCCTGGCAACATCTTTGCAGCAGAGAGTGGTCAGGTCTGCCAATCAAAAGTTGGTGTGGAGGCAGAGCCAAGGAGTCAGACATTGCACAGAGCCGTGGTGATAGGGGACTCCAGAGTGAGAGGGACTGAAAGGGGTTTCTGTGGCAACAGGTGGGATTTGAGGATGGTGTGTTACCTTCCTGGTACTAGGATTAAGGACATCGCAGACAGAGTGCAGGAAATCCTCAAGGGCAAAGGTGAAGAGCCAGAGGTGGTGGTGCATGTCGACACAAATGATGTCGGGAAGAAGAGGAGGAACATACTACAACGGGATTTCAGAGAACTCAGAAGAAGACTGAAAAGCAGGACATCCAGGGTGGTTATCTCCGGTTTGCTTCCAGTTCCTCGGGCTGGAGAGGACAGGTACAGGGAGATAACAGACTTGAATGTGTGGCTGGGGAACTAGTGCAGGAAGCAAGGATTTAAATTCTTGGATCGGGGGGGGGAGGTTGGTGGAGGGATCAAACTGGAAATTTAAGAAGGAAATTGAAGGGAAACTTAGAACAAGAGAAGACAAGAAAGACAACGGTATCAATGGAGCAGAAAACTCAAAAAGGGATCATGCCGTAGGGTCAAGTGAAATAGGGATTGATATGAAGGGTAAGGGGAGTAACAAATTAAAAATACTATATATGAATGCACGAAGCATTAGAAATAAATGAGCTTGAGGCTCATTTGGAAATTGGCAGTTACGATATCGTGGGGATAACTGAAACGTGGCTTCAAGTGGACAGGGCCTGGGAAATGAATATTCAACGCTATACGTGCTATCGTAAGGACAGACTGACTGGCAGAGGGGGTGGGGTGGCCATGTTGGTAAGGAATGATATTCAGACCCTTGCGCGGGGGGACCTAGAATCAGGGGATATAGAGTCAGTATGGATAGAGCTGAGAAATTCTAAGAGTAGAAAGACCCCAAAGGGAGTTATCAATGGAGCAGAAAACTCAATGGATATCAATGAAAGGCCCCCAAACAATAGCCTGGATGTAGTGTGTAAGTTGAATAAAGAACTGAAATTGGCCTGTCACAAAGATATTACTACAGGATATCACACACGTATATGAGAGATGTTCTCTCCCAAATGGGCTTTGGGGAGGGAATCTGCAATTGGATCAGACCAACACTGTGAGTGAAGTCTCAGTCAATGGGTGGGAATCAGATAGCTTCCCAGTCAGATCCGGAGTCAGGCAGGGCTGCCCTCTCTCTTCTGCCTTGTTTGTGTGCTGCATAGAGCCGTTTGTCGAGTCTATCAGAAACGATGCAAGCCTCAGAGGGGTGACTATTCCTGGCAGCAGGCCTCCCTGTACATGGATGACGTCACAGTTTTCTGCTCAGATCCACAGTCTGTGCACAGACTCGTGTGCATACGTGACCAGTTCGAACGGGCCTCAGGGCCAAGGTAAACCGAGGCAAGAGTGAGGCCATGCTCCTCGGAAACTGGGCCGAGCAATCCTCGATCCCCTTCACCGTCAGGACTGACCACCTGTAGGTGCTGGGTATTTGATACAGAGGGGCTGGGGCGTGCGCCATGTCTTGGGAGGAGCATATCAGCAAAGTGAGGCAGAAACTGGGCAGATGGAAGCTACGGTCACTCTCCATCACAGGAAAAAAACTGGTCATCAGGTGTGAGCCACTGTCATTGCTGTTATACGTGGTACAGGTCTGGCCTATTCCCAGAACCTGTGCCACTGCAGTCACCTGGGCCGTCTTCCAATTTATATGGAGATCAAAGATGGGTTGGGTCCAAAGAGACTCAATGTATAAAGATCTGGGCAACAGGGAAAAAATACACCCAATGCCACCCTCACCCTGATGGCCACCTTTGTGTGTGGCTGCATCAAGCTGTGCATGGATCCTCAGTATGCAAACACCAAGTGTCACTACGTACTGAGGTTCTACCTGTTCCCGGTGTTGCGAAGGATGGGCCTGGCCTCGCTGCCACGGAACGCTCCGAGTAGTTGGACCGTTCTATATCACCTGTCCTTCATGGAGAAGTTTATGAAGAAAAATATCTTTGACCACAAGTCCATCAGGAAGTGGTCAGCTCGTAGTGTCTTTGAGAGCCTTCGGGAAAAGGAGAGGGTGGATCCTATCGAGCAGACTGTCAAAGTCATTTGGCAGAATGCCTCATCGCCAGAACTTTCCAACAAGCACCGAGACATGGCTTGGCTAGTGGTGAGAAGGGCTCTGCCTGTGAGATCCTTTATGCACGCCTGGACTCTCAGCCGCACCACACTCTGCCCTCAAAGCGGCTGCGGGGGGGACGAGACTGTCACACACCTCCTTTTGGAATGTGCCTACGCAGAAGTCTGAAGAGGAATGCAGTGGTGTTTGTCGAGGTTCGTCCCGAGCAGCGCCGTGACGCGGGACTCCGTGCTCTACGGCCTGTTCCCCAGGACGCAACCGAGACGAACATCAACTGTGCCTGGAGGATCATCAACTCGGTGAAGGACGCTCTCTGAGCGGTCTGAAATCTGCTGATCTTCCAGCTGAAGGAGTTGACCATGACTGAGTGTTGCAGACTGGCACATTCCAAGGTCCAGGACTACGTGTTGAGGGACGCGCTGAAGCTTGAGGCAGCTGCCGCTAAGGCGTGGTGGGGAAAGACCACCGTGTAACATCTGCCTGCCTAAGAAGAACAGGGGGCCCACGCAGTCATTTGAACTCTGCTGATGCCTCAGCTAAGTATATGGATATATGATCGATAAATGTATAGACCTGTATATACAAATGATAAATTCTGATCTCTGTATGCAAAGAAATGGAATGTTTACATATGTATGGCATGACCAACTGTGCAGACCATCAAAATATTTTATGAATAAAGTATATTTTTGAAATTAAAAAAAGATATTACCACAGTTGTTATGGGGGATTTCAACATGCAGGTAGACTGGGAGAATCAGGATGGTACTGGACCCAAAGAAATGGAGTTTGTGGAGTGCCTCCGAGATGGATTCTTAGAACAGCTTGTGCTGGAGCCTACCATGGAGAAAGCAATTCTGGATCTGGTGTTGTACAACAAACCGGATTTGATCAGGGACCTCGAAGTAAAGGAGCCATTAGGAAGTAGTGACCACAATACAATAAGATTTAATCTGCAATTTGAAAGGGAGAGGGTACAATCAGAAGTGACAATATTTCAGTTGAATAAAGGGAACTATGGAGCTATGAGGGACGAGCTGGCCAAAGTTCAATGGTGCAAAACCCTAGCAAGGATGACTGTGGAGGAACAATGGCAGCTATTTCTGGGTATAATGCAGAAGATGTGGATCAGTTCATTCCAAAAAGGAAGAAAGATCCTAAGGGGAGGCAGGGCCGGCCATGGCTGACGAGGGAAGTTAAGGACCATATAAAGACAAAAGAGAAAAAGTATAACATAACAAAGACGAGTGGGAAAACGGAGGACTGGGAAGCTTTTAAAGAACAACAGATGATAACTAAGAAGGAAATATGCAGAGTAAAAATAAGGTGTGAAGGTAAACTGGCCAAAAATATAAAGGAGGACAGTAAAGGCATTTTTAGGTAGGTGAAAAGAAAAAAAATGGTTAATACTAAAATTGGGCCCTTGAAGACAAAAGCGGGTGAATTTATTAAGGGGAACAAAGAAATGGCAGAAGAGTTGAATTGGTACTTTAGATCTGTCTTCACTGGGGAAGACACGAGCAATCTCCCAGATGTAATAGTGGCTGAAGGACCTGAACTGAAGGAATTTATATTAGGCAGGAAATGGTGCTGGAGAGACCATTAGGTCTGAAGGCTAATAAGTCCCTGGGACCTGATGGTCTACATCCCAGGGTACTGAAGGAGATGGCTCTCGAAATCGTGGATGCATTGGTGATCATTTTCCAATGTTCTATAGATTCAGGATCAGTTCCTGCAGATTGGAGGGTGGTTAATGTTGTCCCACTTTTTAAGAAAGGAGGGAGAGAGAAAACAGAGAATTATAGACCAGTTAGTCTGACCTCAGTGGTGGGAAAAATGCTGGAGTCAATTATAAAGGAAGAAAATTACGACACATCTGGATAGCAGTAACAGTATAGGTCAGAGTCAGCATGGATTTATGAAGGGGAAATTATGCTTGGCTAATCTTCTGGAATTTTTTGAGGATGTAACTCTGAAGATGGACACAGGAGATCCAGTGGATGTAGTATACCCGGACTTTCAGAAAGCCTTTGATAAAGTCCCACATAGGAGGTTAGTGAGCAAAATTAGGGCACATGGTATTGGGGGCAAAATACTGACATGGATTGAAAATTATTGGCTGACAGGAAAAAAAGAGTAGTGATAAACGGCTCCCTTTCGGAATGGCAGGCGGTGACCAGTGGTGTGCCGGAGGGATCAGTGCTGCAACCGCAGCTTTTTACAATGTACATTAATGATATAAATGAAGATATTAAAGTAGGTTAGACGAGGGAAACCCAGTGGATGTAGTCTATCTAGACTTTCAAAAGGCCTTTGATAAGGTGCCACACGGGAGGCTGCTGAGCAAGGTGAGGGCCCCTGGTGTTCGAGGTGAGCTGCTGGGATGGATTGAGGATTGGCTGTCTAACAGAAGGCAGAGAGTTGGGATAAAAGGTTCTTTTTCAGAATGGCAGCCGGTGACGAGCGGTGTCCCGCAGGGTTCAGTGTTGGGGCCACAGCTATTCGTATTATATATTAATGATTTGGATGAGGGGACTGGGGGCATTCTAGCGAAGTTTGCCGATGATACGAAGTTAGGTGGACAGGCAGGTAGTACTGAGGAAGTGGGGAGGCTACAGAAGGATCTAGACAGGTTGGGAGAGTGGTCCAGGAAATGGCAGATGGAATTTAACGTGAGCAAGTGCGAGGTCTTGCACTTTGGCAAAAAGAATAAAAGCATAGACTACTTTCTAAATGGTGAGAAAATTAGTAAAGCCAAAGTACAAAGGGATCTGGGAGTGCTAGTGGAGGATTCTCTAAAGGTAAACATGCAGGTTGAATCCGTGATTAAGAAAACGAATGCAATGTTGTCTCTTATCTCAAGAGGGTTGGAATATAAAAGCAGAGATGTGCTCCTGAGACTTTATAAAGCTCTGGTTAGGCCCCATTTGGAGTACTGTGTCCAGTTTTGGTCCCCACACCTCAGGAAGGACATACTGGCACTGGAACGTGTCCAGCGGAGATTCACACGGATGATCCCTGGAATGTCAGGTTTAACATATGAGGAACGGCTGTGGATCCTGGGATTATATTCATTGGAGTTTAGAAGATTAAGGGGAGACTTAATAGAGACGTACAAGATAATACATGGCTTGGAAAGGGTGGACGCTAGGAAATTGTTTCCATTAGGCGAGGAGACTAGGACCTGTGGAGACAGCCTTAGAATTAGAGGGGGTCAATTCAGAATAGAAATGCGGAAACATTTCTTCAGGCAGAGAGTGGTGGGCCTGTGGAATTCATTGCCACGGAGTGCAGTGGAGACCGGGACACTAAATGTCTTCAAGGCCGAGATTGATAGATTCTTGTTGTCTCGAGGAATTAAGGGCTACGGGGAGAACGCTAGTAAGTGGAGTTGAAATGATTGAATGGCAGAGTGGACTTGATGGGCCGAATGGCCTTACTTCCACCCCTATGTCTTATGGTCTTAATATCAGCAAATTTGCTGATGACACAAAGCTCGGTGGCAGGGTGAAATGTGAGGAGGATGTTAGGAGAATACAGGGTGACCTGGACAGGCTAGGTGAGTGGGCGGATACATGGCAGATACAGTTTAATGTGGATAAATGTGTGGTTATCCACTTTGGTGGCAAGAACAGGAAGGCAGATTACTACCTAAATGGAGTCAAGTTAGGTAAAGGGGCAGTACAACGAGATCGAGGTGTTATTGTACATCAATCAATGAAAGCAAGCATGCAGGTACAGCAGGCAGTGAAGAAAGCTAATAGCATGCTGGCCTTCATAACAAGAGGAATTGAGTATAGAAGCAAAAAGGTCCATCTACAGCTATACAGGGCACTGGTGAGACCACACCTGGAATATTGTGCGCAGTTTTGGTATTCAAATTTGAGTAAAGACATTCTGGCTATTGAGGGAGTGCAGCGTAGGTTCACGAGGTCAATTCCCAGAATGGCGGGACTATCTTACGCTGAAGGATTGGAGCTACTGGGCTTGTATACCCTTGAGTTTAGAAGGCTGAGAGGGGATCTGATTGAGACGTATAAGATTATTAAAGGATTAGATTACTTACAGTGTGGAAACAGGCCCTTTGGCCCAACAAGTCCACACTGACCCGCTGAAGCGCAACCCACCCATACCTCTATATTTACTCCTTACCTAACACTACAGGCAATTTAGCATGGCCAATTCACCTAACCCACACATCTTTGGACTGTGGGAGGAAACTGGAGCACCCGGAGGAAACCCACGCAGACACGGGGAGAACGTGCAAACTCCACACAGTCAGTCGCCTGAGTCGGGAATTGAACCCGGGTCTCAGGCACTGTGAGGCAGCAGTGCTAACCACTGTGCCACCATGCCGCCCACAACACTCTGGAGGCAGGAAGCATGTTTCCAGTGATGGGTGAGTCCCGAACCAGAGGATACAGTTTAAAAATAAGCAGTAGGCCACGTAGAACAGAGTTGAGGAGAAATGTCTTCACCCAGAGAGTGGTGGGTGTATGGAATGCTCTGCCCCAGAAGGCTGTGGAGGCCAAGTCTCTGGATACTTTCAAGAAAGAGTTGGATAGAGCTCTTAAGGATAGTGGAATCAAGGGTTATGGGGATAAGGCAGAAACAAGATACTGATTGAGGACGATCAGCCATGATCGTAATGAATGGTGGTGCTGGCTCGAAAGGCAGAATGGCCTACTCCTACACTTATTGTCTATTGTCATCCATGTAAATCTTTTCTGAACCCTTTCAAGTTTCAAAGTCTTTCCTATAGGAGTGAAACCAAAATTGCACACACTATTCCAACAGTGGCCTAACCAATGTCCTGTATAGCCGCAACATGACCTCCCAACCCCTGTACCCAATACACTGACCAGTAAAGACAAGCATACTTCTTCTTGGAATGTTCTACAATACATGCCATCTGCTACAACACGCGTTTCGACAGCATGAATTGGTTTTAATGCAGTTTACAATTTGTGGTTATTGTTCAGATAATGCGAACTTTCTTGTGAAAGGGTATAGTGATTTTATATTAGCGACCTTCTACAAAGCGATTTTCTGTAGCAGTTTTCCATGGCAGGATTTTCTATACCGAAAGATTGCAGAGGAACACAACTGTTGCATTATAGCAGAATGACCTGTACCATGGCTAAACCCATCATTTGCAAC
The DNA here is from genome assembly GCF_020745735.1 of Hemiscyllium ocellatum. Taxonomy (NCBI): domain Eukaryota; kingdom Metazoa; phylum Chordata; class Chondrichthyes; order Orectolobiformes; family Hemiscylliidae; genus Hemiscyllium; species Hemiscyllium ocellatum. The sequence goes on along the minus strand of NC_083417.1, from coordinate 23,744,091 downwards.
TGGGACACAGAGAACCTCAGCACAAACTTGTTTCTAATCACTATAATCCAATTGTTAAGACATGAGTCTCTCTTGTTAATACCCTGTTGAAAGGAAAGAGAATTAGTGATAGCATCTTTTCATTCCTCCAAGAAAGGGAAAGAAAACGATGTGTAATCTATCAGTAGTTACAATCTGGAAGTGGAAATAATGGAAAATTATAACTAAATTTAAGATCAACCACTTGGAAAGATTTAATGATGTTCTATTCCCCGATGAACTTATGTAAGCTATGATTTGTCTGGTTAGCAGGCAATATAATACTTCTCCCTGTGTCTCAGTTCGTGACAACAATAAATCAAATCAAATTAAAATCAAGATGTGACAACTGATTTATTTATTTTACAGCATCATTGTCTTCATGGTTAGAAGTGAAGTTTGACGTTTTTAACAAATATCATTGATTTGACGGCTGCCTCTTATTGTGAAGAGGAGGAAGAGCAGTGGCAAAATACTTAGAAAACATTTTTGAAATCTGAAAAAAAGGAAATGTTGGCGAAACTCATCGGCGGAGAGAGGAACAGAGTTAACGTTTTCAGTCCAAAATGACTCGGAAGAATTCGTACTGGATTGGAAATATTAATTCTGTTGCTCTCTCCACAGATGCTACCAAACCTAGTGAAGTGCAGCAGCAGCGCCTTGGATATTTTTATATCGGAACAAACAGATAATTGTGTGTAAAAATCTAATGTTGACCATTTGCCTATTAATTATAACAAGGCTCCAAAAGTCCCATTTTGATAAAGCAGAAAATTACAAATGGTAGATTAATATGAATCCAAAGACGGCACAGCTCCCTCTACTGGGACATTCAGGATTCCTGTATCTATTCGGATTTAATATGTAGATAGTCGTGTTGCACGCTTTTCTCGTTAACAATTGATTGTCATGGCTACAATGGTCATTTTAAATGTCATTACTCCTTCCTCGGGGCACTGAGTTGTTGGCATTCCAGTTAGTTACTCTCCGGTGTGATTTCAAAAGATGCAGAAATTCATTTTTGATTCCCACGGTGAAACACCTTAAAATGGTGGATTTTCTCTGCTTTGTGTTGCAAGCTCATTTTTCGCGACAATTGGACTTGCACGCCTACAGTATCCGGTAACAATGCAAACAGCGTCTGTTGGCTGCTACCGAAACTTCACTGCTGAATCAAAGAGCCAAAGCAGATGTCACTGCATTTTCAAAAAAAAATGAACAGAGGGGGGAAAAATGGTGGGACTCAATGCCTTTCAAAGAGACAACTGTTCATAACCATGTGCACTGTAAGGTGTGGGTGTCATAACAGCCAGTCCCCGTCATTAGTGCTAGGGGTCATTGTCACGCCAGATGAAAAGGGCGTTAAAATGTGTGCGTTGGGAGGAAGGTCAAATATCGATTCTGCTTCGATCAGAAGAAGTCTTCACAAAAGGATCACTGCCCATTAATATTAAGGGTGGTGCTCGACTTGCTTTGTTCTCTTCCCCCTCTGGCGCTGGCAATATGAACGGAGCTGTTTATATTGATTAAGTTGCTGTGTAAAACAAAAACCAAAAACGACAGATTAAAAAAAATACAAGGGATGGGGAGGAGGAAAGAAATGTGCTTCTTAAAATGGTGGTATTTGTCGCCTCTGAATCTATCCCTTTAAAACCACGCAATGCATCCGCTCTGGTCAGTTTCACCAAGTCTATTGACGTCAGTGAAGAGCCACATGATCAGGCAGAAACCAACCAGACGGGGAAGAGTTTTTGCAATGTTCATTGCTCTGCTTCTTGGAGTTACATTATCCCCACTCAATTAACCACCAGAATCGTGACGTTTCAGCCTTTGTCTCTCTTTCTGTTTTGGGAATATCTGCTCCGCTTCGGTTCAGAGAGGTTTTGCTTGACCATTTGTTTTGGGGGGGGGGGGTGGAGTGGGGGTCACACCATGGCTTTCTTTCCCAGAACCCAGATCTAGGACCAGAGGAGGAAGGAGCTACTGAAAAGAGGGGGATTTTGTTGTTGGCTGCGGAGGACGGCGCCTCTCTCTTGGTCTCCCGGTGGTTGGGGTGGTCGACTGGGAGTGCTCGGGGTGACTGCTATGGATTTGAACAGCAGTGGCGGAGGAGGAGGCGATCACACGCAGGGCTCCGAGGAGAGGTCCTGCCTGCTAGCCGAGACCTCCGCTTCGGATCTGAACAGACTGGGAGCAGCGCCCTGCAGGCGGGCTACTTACTGTACTAATGGCATGAGGTACAAACTGCTGCAGGAAGGGGATATACAGGTGTGTGTGATCAGGCATCCCAGGACATTTCTCAGCAAAATCCTCACATCCAAATTCTTGCGGAGATGGGAGCCCCACCATCTGACCCTGGCTGATAATAGCCTGGCTTCCGCCACGGTAAGTGTCGATAGCATATACTTATCCTGTTCCCTATGATGAAGGCAGCTAAGACAGATACATTGAAAGGCAGTGTCCAAATGCAGAATCAAAGGGGACTCTGCGTTTTGTCAGTGACATTCTTAGTTAAGAGTGTTATTTGATTAAAATCAACATTGTACAATCAATGCGCAGGAAACACAAGGGCAGTCGTGATGACAAAATGCAAAACCAAACCAATTTTCATTGGGTGTCCGTGACCTTGCTTCATTCATTTGTTTTAACCTTGATGATTGTGTCCAGGTTTTCCTTTTCATTCACTTTTTTTTGTTAAAAACGAATATTTGAACTATATCCAAACGTTAAATGGCTGTCCTCTGATATTGGGATCAAACACCTGGATTCAGATCGCTCCCGGTGGCGGTAAAAGACGGGTCCCAGTGTCGTGTCGAAAATGTTACAGATTGCACGCAATTTAAATCTGTTTCCCCAGCCCATCCTTCACAAATGAAAAGAGAAAGAAAGTAAATATATTGAGCTGGGTATTTCGATCTGAACGTGAAGGTGGTCTAACGCAATCTAATGTGTTACTGTATCGAATTTAATGTTGCTGTTTTCCCCATTGACACCCAAGTTGTGATTTGATGGCAACGTGTGAGCTCATTCCAGGATAGTTTGCCCACCACAGGGGGGGGGAGACGATTCCTGTTGTTACTGATGGACAATGAGCTGGGAAATTGGCGTGGAGGGCAGTGCAGTTTGCTGTGTATTTGTTGGATCCAGGTTTGAGGGAGCAAGGGGTTTTGAGTGTGGGTGTTATTTCCAGTAGGTACATCCGGGAGCGCGCTCGCTCGCTCTCGTTCGGCTAAGCGTCTTTGTGTTTCATTTTTATTTTGGAGCGATACATTTGTAAATTAGCGTTTTGTTTTTATTAAGGGGCTGTGAGAATAATTGATGGCCAGCTCGTTTTCTGAGCAAGTCTCCTTCAGCTCGGAAACATTTCGGGGATGTATCTCTGTTGTTTAGGACCATTTGGAAGTGAACATGCTGTATTTCAGCAGACGAGTGAGCGAGCAAGCCTGTGAAGAGATGTGGGGGCTCATTTCCAGCATCTTTCGTTACCTTCTCCAACTGATTAGTGTTGGGAAGCAAAACGATGGAATTCTTGATTCCAACAGGTCACATTGTAACAAAATAAGCCTCAAGAAACCTAGAGAGGATACAATTTGTAATTTTAAGCTGTTACCGCATTCCTCGCTTCTGTTCTTACATGCATAGATATGACAGCACAGCGGCCAATGGCAATTATTGGGCAAAACGAAGGGTTTTTCTTTGACGCGTTTGTTTCCGATGGAGCCGGTCTTTCTGCTTTAGTGACGGTTGGGGGGGGATTCTCGAGCTTTCGGAAGCGCACGCAGATTAGTGTGCAGTTCATACCCTGAAGTAAATCCCAGTGGTTAATATTACACATTCAGTTCCTGCAGCTGCCTTTTCGGATCGATCATGTTCCAGCCGCATTGCTGTAGCTTTCCCAGTCTTGCCAAGAGCCCGACACTTATACACCACAATTCACACACCACACACACACACAGCTATTGAACGGGGCAAAGGGAAGAGGAAGTTCCACAAAACGTCCAGTTTATTCCGTTCAGTCACGTTTCCTTCAACTCCTTTTTGTTTGGGGAAAAAAAAGATAAATAACTCCATGGTTATGAAACGCTTCAGTTTGGCGTATTTCTTTTTAATATTAAACGTTCCGCACCAGGTGAAGCGAGTTACTTAATACTGGGACATCATCTCCACCGGTTTCAAGGTGACAGCCAAACATTTTTGTTGCAAACCCACTCAGTTTTCTTCGAAGATGGTCAAATATCAACGCTCAGATCAAATCCGTTAATTTAAATAAAAACGAGAATTGTACTGTTGAAGCTCCCTATACCAGTCTATGGGATTTCATCCAGCTTGCAGTGTTAACAACAAGCTTCACTTGGATCAGATAAAGGTTGTGACTAGGAATTGTATCACTCCAGCGAGAGCGCTATCTGCTCCCATATATATATTTTTTAAAAGACCAAATTTGACAAATCAAATACAACTTGTTATAAATTGAAATCTTTTTCTAAATTGACTACCCAGCTTCAAATTTGTATTGGCATGTGTGTACTTTTATTTACTGTCGAATTGATATTTTAACGAATGTCAAGTACAGGGACGGAAATAAAACCCTGTCTCGGTACTTGCTGAACTCTGCTGGACTTCAGGCCATTTTAACATCTCATTCCTGATTCGCAATTATAAGTAGTTAGAATTTAAATAAGAATAAAATAAGCAATTGGGTTGCTTCTGGAGACCTCGACATAATGGTGCTTCAATTGATGCTTTCTACACTCTGTTCTATGATATGGGTTCATTTTTATTGGTGGTCTGATGGAATTGTTGTCGAGATCTTTTTTTTCAAACGAGTGATAATGGACGTTGCACATTTGACACAGTTCCTGGAAGACTCTTATCCCAGTGAAAAATTAACTGTTTATCTCACCATAGATTATTGCCAAACTTGTTGAGTTTTCCCAGCACTTTGTATTTATTTCATATTTCCAGCATTATTTTGTTTTTATCTAATGAAAAGGAGTTGACCAAACAGTGTCTGAACTAAAAGCATATATAAACAGTTTTTAGATGTAGGTTTAACCAGTTTCTAACTCGCCCCAGTTCGATTTGATGAACAATAGCAGAAAATAATTCTCATTTAACCAGACAATGAAACATATCTATACAGGAGTGATAATTGTATTCAAACAGCTTCAAATCTATGTGGCAGTAAGGGAATTCTGCAGGCACTGCTGTTCTCTCACAAAGTAACAGCTACTCATCCTATTTCCACATAACCGTTGGTTCATCATGTTAGTGTACATAGGTTGTCATTGAAATATACCCAGGGACTGGAAAAATCTCATCAACAATTTAGAATTTGGCTGTCAGGATAGGGCCCTATCTTAGTGTCTGACCTTATTCTGAGTGATAAAACACATTGAATTTATAGTACAAAATAAAAGTTCTTGTATGAAACACTAGAACGTATTGTTTCACTTTTCTGTAATTTTCTCTCAATATTTCTGAAATCCTTTGGCGCTAAGATGGGATATACACTGCTTGTAACAATGCTCTAACCTATCTTCTGTCTCTTGGGTTACCTTAACCTCAAATCCCTGTGTCTGGAGTTGTTTTCATTCTTGCGGCAAGTTGAATTAAATAGAGATTAAAATCATTAGCAGTTGTGAAAAAAATTAAGTGGCTTGAATAAAAACATTTTTTGAAAAAGTGAAGTGAAATTAAGCTATGGCCCATAAATACACTTTTGTTAGTTTCTGGTTGCTGTACAAATCTTGACAAATCAATCTGACTTATTATGATGTCAATTTTTATCTTGATTTAACTTTTTAATAAAGTCTACCAAACAAAATATCGCAATTCTGAATGACAGTGAAAACAAAACCTATTTACTAACTACTAATTAATAGTAATTGGCGAATGGAAAGTGCATAATTGTAAGTTCTTAATTTGTCCCATGATTTACCACATTGTACTTCACACACCTAACATTCTTTGGCTTATTCTGGTGGGGGTTTCTATTATTAACTTAAGACTCCATGAGTCTAAGACATAATTTGTCAAATAGTTCCAAATTTTCAGAATGTGCAACCTTTCATTTCCCTTTTTTGATAGGAAGAATAACAAGAACAAATGCTGCTTAGAAAATGTGTTTAAATGAGTTAAAGCAGCAAAGAAACCCAGGGCTAGAATTAGTTAATAAGAAAATAGGGGACCAAGTATTCCGGTTCTTTTCCAGAGATCTGTAATTCAGGAACCGAAGTAATGCTAATGTGCATAGAACCTTTTTTAGACTACACTTGGATTATTGTGCACAGGTCAGGTTTCAATCTTATCAAAAAGATGTAGAGTTACTTGTGAATGTGCCAAAAAAAATCACAAGGATGATAGCAAAACTGCAAGGTTACAGTTATCAGGCAAGATTGAAGAGGCTGGGATTCCTTGGAAATGTGAAGGCTAACATGTTTGAGGTCTTTAAGTTAAGGCACATGTTGATAAGGGAGATTTGGAAAAGATGTTTCTACATTTGGAAAAGACAGAGTCCCATTCATTAAAGATAATCACTCAGATCCAATAGGAATTCAGGAGAAATTTCTTGACCCAGAGAATGGTTAGAATGTAGAACACACAATGCAGGGAGTAGCTGAAGTGAACTGTTTGTGTAAAGAGACACTAGCTAAAACTTGAGCATGAAAGAGATATAAGGAAGTGCTGATACGAATGAGAGAAGGTTCAGGTGGAGCAGAAATACAAGCAAGAACTTGTTGGATGAAATACCCTGTTTCTGTGCTGTATGTTCGATGTCATGTTGTTACTAAATTAACCAACTGCTGGCCAGCATCCTATTTTTAAAGCAATGCATTGTAAATTGGAAAATTATACATATCCCTAGAAGTGATTTATAATTACAATTCATGCTATAATTAAGCTTTGTTTTAGGCTTCAGTTGCAATATGTGACACCTTATGCACTAATTTTAAACAGAAGTTACAATGTGGCAAAAATAATTTAAAATCAGAAATAAGTCTTTCATTCCATTTGTACTTTGTATGCATGGAACATACTAGGGTGGGTGATAATAATAAAATGTCACTGAAGCGTATGAGGTACCTGTGATTTCTATTTTTCCTGGCTGCCTTTTTTAACAACCAACATCTAAATTTAGAATGTCATTTAAAGCAAAGCATGCATGTTTTTGTGGTAATTGTGTAGCAAGCTTGTATAGGTGTATGAGAAATATCAGTGCTAATTTGTTAATGCCAACCATACCGCTTTCTGGTGGAAGAGAATACTCTCTTCAAAATAAATCATGATTAAGATTTTGAAGCTATAACAATTGCGGAATTGAAATTTGTCTTTTTCCACAATAGAAGCAAAAAAGGTAGCATTAGCGGAGGAATGCTTTGTCATCTCCGAAATCTAGTGCCAATATTGACCAAATAGATAAAACTTTCTGATTGTAGCAACATTGTACCTTGGCCCCTTCCACCAAGGGAGTTTATTTGTTTATTTCCATGAAATTAAGGGTAAGTCTATCTTGTAGCTACAGCTTCACAGCCACTAGAAATGGATTTACAATTAACAAAGCCAATTTTACATATTACAGTCAAGACATTCAAATCATAATCCTGAGCTGGATTACACGCAACTCCCTCGAGGGGAAAGCACAAAACGCTAAGTTATTGTACCCTGTAGTACCATTACTTGAGATTTAGCTCATATGTAGAATTGGAAAAAATGATTCCAAGGAAAGAAAAATCTGTAGATCGGAGCTGTCTTCCAATTCCTTGTGATCCCATGTGAGTGTCCGACAATCTGTTTGCAAGCTGCATCACACACCCCGCATTGTTGTAAAAAGAGCTTGTGGAAAGAACTTGTGATTTATGTACATTTACTGAATAAAATTCTCTGAAATGTATTACTCAAGGATATTGTTTAATATCCTGGCTTTGTTAGATCTTTGAAAGATCGTTGCAACAACATCAATCATTTTTTTTTCCCCAGTGGAGACTGAATTGTGCAGACTAGGAAGGTCTTGAGTACAGTTTCTATTCTGAGCATTCTCCCAATTTTAATTGAAATGGCAGGTTGCTGTTGGAAAGGAGCAAACACAAGCCAGAACACCCGCTGAGCATTCCTGATACTTGCTGAACTTTGTGCATGTATGTGTATGCCTGTTGAAGACAAGATTACATTTTGATGCTGTATTCTGTTCATGGTGAAATAGTCCATTGATGTTTGTTGTTCAGTTCCAAACATGAAGAACTGACATTTAGTTGATGTGCAGAATGCTCAATAATAGTATGTGAGCATCTTCAGTAGGGGAGAAAAATACCTGTAATAGTCACTATCTGAAATTGTAAACTAAAGGCCAAATTATAATTAAAGGATAACTGTTAGAAACGATGAGCTTCTGTGTAATTTCATGTTGTGACCAAATATATAGCAATTACTATATAATATATAAATTACTTATGACCTTTAATTAATAAAATGTACTGTTTTGAAAACTAATGAAAAATATATGACAAAGAAGCTGGAGTTGCAGAGAATCCATGCATGTTAGCATGCTAATGTTACTACCATAGAGTTTAGAGTGGACAGGTTTTAATAAACAGTGACTGGGCTTTTGTTTAGTCAGGTTATTACACACCAGAGCTAGTAACAACGATACTGAAATCCCCTTTAATTAAGTGGAACAGTTTTACTAAATATTGTCATGGCTTTTATTAGTTTACAGCTTGTCATCAGCAATCTCAAGTCAGACATTCAGATGTGTTTATATAAACGCATGTTAGAAACCCCAAAATGCTGAATCCTTTTTAAACACAATTCCTCCGATCTAATATTTGGATCATTTAAAGTTAATCAATGAGTTGACATTTTTGTTGGCTACCTTTTGTACCTTTTACTAGTATTATCAACCACACCAGAATTCCAACAGCCACAGTCAAACTTTATATTAATTCAACACTTTCCTTTTCTCTTCCTGAGAAATAACCACATTGTACTTAACATTGACCTACTGTGGAAAGCTGTGATCTTAATTTATTCAATTATGACTATGTGCATAGTCTCATGATTTATTTTCAAAAATGTTTTGTTGTGGAATTCCATCCATTGTATTTTATTCTGGTCTGGTTGTTTTGATAATTAGTTAAACTGTCTGTACTATTTGTATTCCTGAAGGAATACATACTGTGATTACAGTTACAAATAAAACCAGCCTGATAACAAACAAAAAAAAGTCAAGTGTGCTAATTTTAAACTGGCAAAAATCAATGTAAAACCTAGAATTGGTCCCTTTAAAATAATTACTACCCATCGTTGTGAATTCCATTTCTGTTATGGGTTGGTCTTTTCAATTTTAATTCTTTCATGTTTGAGCCAGTGTTGATGTGAATGTTTAGAAAAGTGAAGTATATCAACTGTTAACAAGGACTTTTAAAATTTAGTTCTTTTTAGTGTTTGCTATGTTAAAGACGCAATATAGGGGAAATTCTTGATTTTGTGGTGTGGGTCACATTAGTAGCAGTGATCACCAATCTCTAATAAAATATTCAGGTGCTGGTGGACTTTAACTTGGGTAGTAACTGCTTTTCCAACTGAGGAGTTTTCTCAGCGATGCCAGTGAGTATTAAGAATTCAGCAAATACCTGTAATCGATGATTGGAGTTAGATGTAGGTTAATTTGAATATAAATGGGTAGCTTCCTTACCTTGGAGGATGTGAATGATCGGTTACACTTTTCAAGGATCAAGCAGTTTTTGTGTTTGTCTTTGGTGCCAGTGCTCATGTAGCAGATTTATTTAAAAATGAAATAACCATGGATGCTGGAAATCAGAAACAAAAATAGAAATTGCTGGAAAAACTCAGCAGTTCTGGCAGGATCTGCAGAGAAAATCAGAATTAACGTGTGGATTCAGTGACCCTCATTCCAAACTCAGTTTTAGCAGCAATTTCTTTTTGTTTGTAAATAGATTTTCACAATTTCTCAAAATAGAATTTAAGTTCACAATTTCTTGGTTATTAGTTCAGTATCACGTATGCATAACTTTTTTTTGAGCTAATATATTGATTTGGATTGCGTCCAAATATGTCAGAAAACTGGACTATGTTGGAGACAGGATTCAATCTAGATTGCTTTGCACAGAGTAGGTACGCAGAATTTTCATAATTTTACTGAGTATTTGTACCGATATATGTAATTTTGGTCTCAAGGAATGACGTGCCTTGAAATATTCAGATACTTTGAATATGTTCTAAACTCCTCAATCTCTGAGAATGACCTGATGATCCCTTCCAAACAAAGACCAAAATTTTATCTGAGACTTTGGCTATAGTCCCAAGCTTTGTAAAGACCTTTCTTGCAATTGGTCTTGCTCAGAGAGTCACTTAGAATTGTAATCAGATTTTGATGTGCAGTAAAAAACAAATTCACTTTTTCATCTTTTAAAAACAATTAATTCTTTTCAATTATAATGTTTTATCCTAGCTGAGACACGCATAATACTTGATCTTTCTTTGCAATTTTATAACACCAGTAGAAGTCACATTGATATCTGTAAGTTTGTAGCAGAAAACATAAAAAACATTTCAATGCTTGTTGTGCAGGAATCATGGCGAAGGAAGTTGAAACTTCAATATTGAGACTTAAACCAGCAAAATATGAATGTTAGTTCCAAGCTTTGGGACCCAAACTAAAACAGAAATTGCTGGAAAAGCTTAGCAGGCCTGGCAACATCTGTGAAGAGAAATCAAAGTTAACATTTTGGGTCTCATAGCCCTTCCTCAGAACTTAGCCTCTGTGAAGAAAAATCAAAGTTACCAGACCTCCTGAGATTTTCCCACAGCTTCTGTTTTTGTTTCTGATTTTCAGCATCTGCAGTTCTTTCAGTTTTTCCTTGGGTCCCAATTGTTTATGTTCACTCATGTTTTATTTATGTTTGAGCATATGCCATTGAGATTGACTGGAAACTTTGATATTAAATTGGCTTAATGGGTGGTACACCAGCGATAATTTTGGGTGGAAATTCAGATTCTCAGCTCTCCAGTAAATTCTCGACGCAAGATTTTTTATATCAGGGGACATCTAACGGGGAGACTTTTGGCATGTTTTGCAATTTATTTCTGAAGTAATTTGATATCTTCAATGCTATTTTACCTTTTTGTTTTAAATCTTCTTTCAACTTTGACATTTCTATTTCAGAATTTTTGTTTTCATCATGCAAAATAGATTTCAGTTTTCTAATTGAAGATCGAATCTGCTTATATTCTGAAAGTGTGACTTGCAGTTTTACGGTTTTGTAGTCAGTAAACTTCTAGTATGGGAGGCAGCAAACAGATTCTTGTTTTGGTATGGAATTCACCATGTGGCACAACAACATGTTTATCTGAGCTTGTGTCTGAATCATCCATTCTATTTCCTTTGCATTCGCATTTAACTGGATTAAAATCTTTCTGTGCCACTAGTGCAAAACCAGGTTTCCAGTTGACTAATTAGTTTGTCTCACAGTTTTCCATCCTGTTCCCAGTCATTTTGCTTTTGAACACGCCTCTTCTTTCAGATGACAACCATCTTTTTTGCCAATGTCAGTGGGTATCAGACTTCCCTGTTTTGATACAAGAAATTTGCAGGCATACACACAGCCCAGGACAGACGGTGCAGATGGTACTATTTGCCATAACCCCTGTCTCAGGAAGGGGAGGATGTTTACAGGGCTCTTGCTTGGCTTTGGGTGATATTGCCCTATCAGAGCAACGTTGTCCTTGAACGTAAGAGGTGAGGACCAATCCAAAATTCTATTTGACTTCCCATTCCTCCGATCACCGGCTCGTTCTCACCCATGTCTCCCACGTATGGGGGAGAGAACCAGCCTCTGACTGGAAGAGCAGCGGTGAGGCAAGTGGTTGTGGTGAATGACTCACTGGAATTGCTATCAGCCTAGGCCTAGGCTTCTGGGATTGCTGACCCTGGGTCTGGGCTTTATGGGGTTTGCTGTTCGCCAAGTCTACAGTACTGCGTGTGACCTGCTGCAGGGAAGGGATAGAGAAAAGGAGGAACTTACTGAGGGAGGGGAGTGAGGCTGCAAGGTGAAGGCTAGAAAGAGTTAGGTGGAGGAAGAGACTGCAAGGGAGAGAGGACAATTTTAAAATAGTTGACAAAGCAGTACTTGTTGACTGGGAAATCTTGAAATCACTGAGGTAAGTAATTCATTAAATTAGAAGCATAAAGTCAGGAATTAATATTTGGGAAAAATGTACATAAGAACATTAGAATGAAGAGCCAGGAGTAGGCAATTCATCCCCATTCAATATGATTCAACATGATCAAGGGTGATCTCATCTCGGCCTCAACTCCACTTTCCTGTCTGCTGCTCAGCCTCAATCTGAAATTCTCTCTGTCTTGTGGATTTTATTGGAATGGATTCTGTTAGTAGTTTAATTTAAATCTAAGATGCAATAAAAATGTTACTAGCTGTTTGGTTAAAAGGTTCTAGCTTTGTGAATATGCAATGGAAACATGTTAGCTGTGACCTCAGTGGTCTGTGGAAGGTGATAGCTGTTTTATTTTTGTTTGCGAGTGTTCCTCAGTTGCACTGCAAAAAAACCTTTTGTTGTTAACTTCCACTCCCTCCACCACTGATGCTCAACAGCAGCAATGTGTATACTCTGCAAGGTGCACTGTAGAAATTCATCCAAGATCACTATATAGCACTTCCAAACCAACAACCACTTCCATCTAGAAGGACAAGGACACAAGAACACCATGTTCCCCTCCAAGCCACCCACTCTGCTGACCTGGAAATATAACACTATTCAAAATGCTTGGAGGAACCAAAAGGAAATGAAACAAAAGGGGGCACTTTATTTGATCACACTGACTGGATTTTTCTTTGAAAGTGCTGGACTGAATGGCCTCCATCTGCCTCGCACTGTTTTATTGTTGGATCCAAAACATTTTACAAATTCGATTAGATTACTTACAGTGTGGAAACAGGCCCTTCGGCCCAACAAGTCCACACCGACCTGCCGAAGCGCAACCCACCCATACCCCTATATGTACCCCTTACCTAACACTACGGGCAATTTAGCACGGCCAATTCACCTGACCCGCACATCTTTGGACTGTGGGAGGAAACCGGAGCACCCGGAGGAAACCCACGCAGACATGGGGAGAACGTGCAAACTCCACACAGACAGTTGCCTGAGTTGGGAGTTGAACCCAGATCTCTGGTGCTGTGAGGCAGCAGTGCTAACCACTGTGCCACCATGCCGCCCATTTGCTTAACATAAGCTCTGAAGGGTTAGAAGTGAATGGGGTGTGGGCAGAAATAAAGAGGACTAGAAACAGAAAAAGCACCAGGGCCCATGATTTCCCCCACCAACCTGGGCACACACATTTAGCTTTCTGAGCAATGCTCAGCTGGCATTTGGAACAGAAATAATCAAACACTTGGCAGTGTTTTGACTGGACAACTCATATTTGCTGTAAGTTGCATTTGACTTTCAACATTAATTGGATGTTTCCTTTTTCAAAAAAAAAGGTCTCCTTTCATGAACGAATTCCCTACCACATGAATTAGCAGCAACGATGGTCACATTTATGTCTTACAAACAGCAATCACCAGAGCCTTCACTGAGACTGTCATTAAAAAGTTCCTGTCATGATGTAAAATTGTTGGGGGGAAAGAATTTTATTTTATTTGCAAACACGTAACATGACAGAAATCATTGAAACATGATAAATACCATACATCCCTGAAAGTTGCCACCCAGGTGGATTGTGCTGTTAAGAAGGCAAACGGTGTGTTAAGTTTCATTCATTCGAGGGATTGAGTTCCAGAGCCACAATATCATGCTGCAACTATACAAAACGATGGTGCAGCCACACTTGGGATATTGTGTACAGTTCTGGTCCCCGTGTTTCGGGAAGGATGTGGAAGCACTGGACAAGGTGCAGAGGAGATTTACCAGGATGTTGCCTGGTCTGGAGGGAAGGTCTTATGAGGAAAGGCTGAGAGACTTGAACCTGTTCTCATTGGCAAGAAGAAGGCTAAGAGGGGATTTGATAGAGACATACAAGATGATCAGAGGATTAGATAGGGTAGACAGTGAAAGTCTTTTTCCTAGGATGGTGATGTCAGCTTGTACGAGGGGGCATAACTACAAATTGAGGGGTAATAGATTTAAGGTAAATGTCAGAGGCAGGTTCTTTATGCAGAGAGTGGTAATGGCATGGAATGCCCTACCTGCTAATGTAGTCAACTCAGCCACATTAGGGAGATTTAAATAATTCTGAGATAAACACATGGATGATTTTGGGAAAGTGTAGAGGGACAAGCTGAGAATAGTTCGCAGGTCGGCGCAACATTGAGGGCCGAAGAGTCTGTTCTATGCTGTATTGTTCTATGTTCTATCTGTTTAGCCATCGTACCAACACTGCTAGAAGGAACTCCTGTCTACCCAAGAACAGAGAGGTCGCCAAATGTTTATTTTCATCAAAGCAATGCATTTTTTAAATAGCTGTCATCTACGGGGAATCCTTCCAGTTGTTCTGAATAACTGTTGGAACTGATAAAGCTGTTATAAGAATTGGAAGCTATACAGGAATGACCATTAACTGACCTAGTTAATTGGGAATGCTTGAGACAGGGTTCACATAACCTTAATGGTTTTGATCAATGAATTTGGCAGGTCTGCAACCTTTCATGCCATCTGTAGTCCATTATTAATCTGTCTTGTTCAAAGTAACCAACCAAGTGATTATCTATCACTTCTATTATAAGAACAATTGTTGCAAAGTGCATAACTACACGCAAGATTTTTAGCCAAGGTATACAAGCAAATGAGATCAAGTAGCACTTAGAAAGTCATTGTTTTAGCATCAAAGCATAATCAAACATGACATGACTTGCCCAGCTAAGTCCTGTTGGCATACTTTGAACAGGAACAAGCTTTAAACAGAAATTTCGTGGAAAGCTGTTGAAAATAAGTTGTAACATGACTGATGTGTTTGAAAAATATTTTTGTATGATTTAAGGAGCTTTGTCATGTGCATGGTTTGCAAGAAACTACAATCAATTATAGCTTGATCGGGGCTTTTGTTTTAAATTTGCATGGATGTGGCATTGCTGGTTGGCCACAATTTATTGTCTACCTCTATTTGTCTTTCAGAAGGTGGTGGTGAGCTACCTTCTTGAATCACTGCTGTCCACGTACTGTAGGTAGACCCAATGTGCCCTTAGAGAGAGAATTCCAGGATTTTGACCTAGTTACAGTGAAGGAACGGCAATATATTTCCAAGTTGGGATGGTTAGGAGAGGAACTTGCAGGTGTATCTGCTGCTCTTGAAAGGTGCTGGCTTAAGGATCTTTAGTGAATTTCTGCAGTGCATCTTGTAGATAGTACACACTGCAGCTACTGAGTGTCGGTGTTGGAGGGTGTGGATGCTTGTGGATGTAATGCCAATCAAGTGGGCATCTTTGCCCAGGATAGTGCCAAGCTTCTTGAATGTTGTTGGAGCTACACTCATCCAGGAAAGTGGTGAGTATTCCATCACACCCCTGATTTGTGCTTTGTAAATGATGGACATGCTTTTGGGGAGTCAGGAGGTGAGTTACTCAACACAATATTTCTCGTCCCTCTCCTGTTGTAGCCACTGTGTATATATCGCAAATCCAGATAAGTTCCTGGTTGGTAACCCCAAGCAGGTTGGTAGTAGCAGATTCTGAGATGGTGGCACTACTGAATGTCAAAAGCTAGAGGTTGCGTTGTCTATTTTTAAGAGATAGTCATTGCCTGCCATTTACGTGGCAAGAGTGTTACTTGCCATTGTAGCCCAAGCCTAGATATTGTCCAGATTTGCATTTGAACATGGACTGCTTAACTATCTGAGGAACCATGAATGGTGCTGGACATTGTGCAATCATCGATGAACATTCTGATCTCATGATGGAGGAAAGGTAGTTGATGAAGCAGCAAAAGATGATTAGGCCTAGGACACTACTCTGAGGAACATCCCAGGGGTGGTTATGTTGGTGTCTAGGACATCATCATACTCTGAATCATAGCTTCTAGACAATGTCAGGCTGGTTCTTGACTAGTCTGTGAGCCAGCTCTCTCAATTTTGGCACTAATCCCTAGATGTTAATAAGGAAGACTTGGCAGGGTCGATAGGGCTGTTTCTGCCGTTGATTTTTCCAGGGCCAAGGTCAATGCCAGGTGATCTGTCCAGTTTCAATTCTTTGTTGGCATTAATCACAGCGTGTGTGTGTGTGTGTGTGTGTGTGTGTGTGTGTGTGTGTGTGTGTGTGTGTGTGTGTGTGTGTGTGTGTTTCCACCCCACGAAGATTTATTTATTGAATGTCCGTACAACATCTGCTTTAAGATCAAGTGGTCAACTTGAACTATTGAGTCTGCTTTGTATATTGTTAACCACAGCAATTCTATCATTTTAAACTCAATTCCCTGGTTTTCATAGCCATTAACGTAATTGAAGAAGGTCTAATTTACAGTCAACAGAATGACAACTAACAAAGTATACATCATCCTTTTAATCACCTTAATGAATATCAAATTGTTGTCGTGATAGTCATATACTGACAGCATTTTGTTTAAAATGTTTTCTCTGGATAGGTTGTTAGCCATTTGCTGAAATTCTGAAATTGTGTCCATTTAGCTCTGGATTTCCTCATGAATGTGAAAATCCTTACTGGCCTGTCAGTGTTGAATCAGAAGATTGTTCACCTCCCCTCCAGGAACACAGCCCAGTTTTACTTTGTCTTGTGTCATAACTTAATCCCTTCATCTCAGATATCATTCTGATGAATTGTTGCTGGACTTTGTCCAAGAACAGTGTATCACTCCTAAGATGGGGCATAGGAGGCTAAACTCAATCTATTAAACAAGGTCTGATTATAACACTGCTATCACAGCCTTGTTTTATTTCTCTAAAATCCCTTGAATGAGCTGAGAATTTATTCGTCTTTTGCTTATTTTTCATACCTGTGAGCTATTCTTTAAAAGGAATATACCCGAACCCATGAAAAACTTCGTTTATATGTTGTGTGGTGCTTCCCAGTTTTGATTATACTTGCATTTCCTATTCTTTCTTTCTCTGTACTTTACAATTTTGCCTAGCCACTTAATCTATTAATATTAGTTTGCAAATTTGTGCTCCCTCTCAATTTACCTCTAACCTTTCGTTATTTGTAAATCTCATATGTTCCGAAATAGCATTTTTATAGACGCTACCACTAGCCTCCAGTTGCCAGCATGTGGAACCTTTCTCCAATAATTTCGAAAGCATGTGCATAGACCATCCATTGAACCCCTCTGTTCATCTTAGTGACTCAAATTATTCTATTTCATTTGTTGCACATAACTTATAATTTGCAAAACCATCCTGATTCTCCCTATTCAGATTACACATTCCTATCTTATTCCAGTGATTTTCCTACTGCTATTGTAAATTGGTTTGGCTCTTCCTTTTTAATGTAAGTTTTTTTTTGTTTGCTCATGGGATGAGGGTGTCATTGCATTTATTGTCAACCCTAACTGTTTTGGAGAAGTTGGTGATGAGCTGCAGCATGTATGGAATATTGTGTATTTTATGGTCCCTGGAAAACACAACTGCTTTGGAACAATATAACAAAGCATCCCAAATGGTTTATATAAGACAAAAAGAAATAGGAGCAGGGGTAATGGTCTCAGCTTTTATTTTCAATATCAGACAACATATATTGTGCAGAAAGTATGTTGTAACAAAATGGAAAAAGACAAAAAAAATGTCACCAATCTGAAAGACAGCTGTTGACACTCTCTGACCTCACTAAATTCCATTATTCCGAAAGGACAGAGATCTGTACTCTGTATTTGGCTTCTTCCCGACTGGTAGACTGTTAAGCCATCCAATGATTTTTTTATGTACTTGCCATCTGACACTGTAGAAATGGCATAAATATCTTCAATGGAGCAGAATCAAAGAGGCATGCTTTCATAAATTAGTAATCTACTGCAGAAAACATGCTGCAAGCTTTCAATTTCCTTAATGTACACATTTGCATTGTTTCTTTCCCCCATTTTTACTCACATCTTATGTGGAGGAGAAACATCTCTGACATATTTTTAAAGCTCACAATTTAGCTGCTTCTCCTTTCAAATGCTGAATTAATTAAGCAAGTTGCCCCAACTTTAATTGTTTTTCTGCATTGCACAAACACAGCTGCCTTCTGTATGGCTCAAAATATGGCAGCTTGTATAGTCAGGGATTCCTGGTACTATTTTGTTTTGTTTTTGTTTTGTTGGCCAAGAAACCGGTGACATAGTAGCAATGCACAATTCCTTCAAAAAGAAACTTTGATGACGAAACAGTCTTCAAAGCATTTTTAGTTGCTGATAAGTTATTGCCACTTTTGAATCAATAGGTGTGATAAGCAAGTGGCAAAGGGTGGGGTGTAGTGTGTTTTTAAAGTATTTGTAGAGATAATTAAAGAATGACCAATGGAAGACATTGAATAAAAAGCTGTCAAGTCATGAGTACAGATCCGGATTTCAAAAATAGGTCATCTTTCTCACATCAACCACTCCTTTAGTAGGGGGATGGTGCTAAACACATTAAGAGTTTACTCATTTATTACATCAGGCAACCAGTCACCTAGAGGGGAATGAATGACACTGCCTCTTCAAAAGCCTCATGACCACCCAGAAATTAGATTGGAAGTTCTAATTAGTCCCAATTTTAAACAACATTCATTTTATCGTGTTCCTACTTAATCACTCATGCGCAACAGGGAAAAATAGAAATGGATTATGTTCTAATCAATCTTCTCTGTGTCACTGATCTTAAAGATACATCCATTTGATTCTATAGAGCCCTGAATGATTTGGGCTATCGCAAGATTTCTGGCAGAATCATTGAAGACCAAACTCAACTTTGGGAGAAACTTGTTGCCAGGTATCAAAGGGAGTTTTTCACTAAGCAGCAGCAAGTTATCAATTAAGGGTGCTTTATAGCCTGTTAAATATTGTATAGATTAAATTGCTCGGCTCACTAATATTCAGCTTCCAATCTTTGCAAGCTAGACATTGAGAAATCCTGAGGTGGACGTCAGACCCTGTAACTGTTGATTTTGGTTCACTGTTTGCTCCAGAGGATCTCCCTGTTGGACCCATCCTATGCCCATGGATATTGGTATCCAACACATGCCAGCCTCTAAGAACCGTCATGGTACATCTCCACTCCACTGATTTGCTCTACAGTGCTGCACCTCGGAATGCCCACCACAAAAGGGGAGTGAGGAGCTGAATGTTGGGCAGCCTATCAACTGTGTTGACTCTTACTGGCCTATTATGGGTTGAGAGATACAGGCAGGTATAAAGGAGGTGAAAATAAGTGGCAGAGCTGTTACTGTCAGTGCGTGAAGCGGGGTATCCTGAGCAAGACAGGAGGTAGCACAGAGGACAGTAGTGACGTAAGAAGTTAGGGAAAGTGAGAACAAGTGATAAAAATGTTTGCAAGTAGTACTAAACATTGGTATAGAATGAACCCTGGTGGGAGGTATCGAAGAGAAGATGATGGCTTTTACTCTGCCAAAATGGAGGTCCTCTCCTGACACTATAGGGTATTCCTCCAGAGGATTATGATGGCACTGACTTAGGTGGCAAACATAGACAAGACTGGCATGGTCTAATCTTGTTGCTTCCTCTGCTGGTCTTGGAGTAAGAGGAGGTCCTGTCTCTACACGATCCTGACTTACAGAACCTACAGATCTCTGCCGGTAAAGCAGGGTGCAAGATTTTTCTTGTCTGCCATGTTTGGGAGCACATATCAGGAACCATGTGGATGAATTGGGCTTGTCTGGGCGCACATCAGGCTTGTAAAGATGGTGCTGGTGCCAGGGATGCAGGTCAATTCCCATGATTATCCCAAGAGTGGAGAGTCATTTTGGGAACGGTATGTTATCAAATGGGGATTGAATTATTCAAAAAGAAATGCAGAGTTTGAGTAGGTAAATAGTGACGTGAGTTTGATATCATAAGAAAACTCAGTGAAAACTTGACTCAATTTATACTTTGCCAAAAAGACTAAGAATCGGACCATAATTTTTGCCATTCAAAATGGCTCAATTTAAGCTTTTATTCCTAGTGTTTATTGTTGGTATAGAGCAGATAATAAGATGCAGTGGATGTAGTAATATTTAATCTTTTGTTTCTTTTGAATGATGAAATGCCATATGGCCAGCGTTGGTGCATTTTAAACACTTACATAAAATGGCACCTGTTTCTCAGGTGACCCTGTTTAATCTGATAGTAAACCAGGAAAGAGACTGCACCTTTTGTTTAAGGAGCAGAATTGTTGCATCTGGTCCAATTATTATTCAGTATGTTTCAGTCCAAACTCCAACCTTATTTAAACATCAGGCTGAAACATTCATAAGAGGCTCATTTGCATCTATTTGTCTGTCTAAAATCAGGTGTTTTGTAGTTCAAAAAGGGCATGTTCTTCCTTACTATTTATTGTTGCATATGTATGTTGACTCATTCTGTGTAGTTTTCATTTTGAACAGGCAATGTGTTTTGGAAAGTAAATGGTTGGCAGTGGTATTACAAGGTGGTAATTCAATTAAATTTGTCTTTTGATAAGCCTCGAGAATGCAGCTCGAGCAGTTTATGGGCATCAGTGTTTCCACTCAATTTGGATTACAGCCGTAAAACCACTGCCAAGCATTTTTAACATTGAAATTTTAAAAATTAACAAAATACCTTTTGTTTTTTAGGAAAAGAGAAAAGCATGTTTCTTGTTTATCTGGTGCCTACAAAATATGGTGCATTTAGAGTGATGTGGACAGCGTAGTAAACATTGATAGTGAGATAGGAGCTGGCAGTAGATTCATTCATGGCGCTAGACAGCTTCAAACCTATACTTTTATCAATCTATTCATGAAGACCCTGGACACTCAAGGTTGCAGGCAAACTATTGAAAACACTGCTCTTTGGCTGTACCTGAACCTAAGCAGTCAAAAGGTTTGCTACCAGGAAATTTGGTTGATACTGGCACAAATGATCCTGATGTGATCAGCCTCTATAACACAATCTAGTATTACTAGCATTTTGTTGGTAGCAAACTACTGTGGAACAGGCTAACATTTATGGTTTAATGTAATGTTCAAATGGGATTTGGGAAAGCAGCAACTTTGTGGTATTATCACCAGACTAGAACACAGAGTCAAAACGTATGACACAGGAATTCCTGATGAAGGCCTTATGCCTGAAACATTGACTCTCCTGCTCTTCGGATGCTGCCTGACCTTCTGTGCTTTTCCAGCTGCACATGTTTCGACTCAGATCACCAGCATCTGCAGTCCTCACTTTCTCCAAGTAATACAAAGACCCAGACTAATGTTATGGGAACAAGTGTTGGAATCTTCCCATGCCTGTTGGTGAAACTTAACTTGACCCACAGTATTGTGACAGTCTCTGAAATGCCGTCCAAGCAATCAGTTCAACCGCAGCAGTTACAGATAGGTAGCAAGTGCCAGAAATGCTCATTTCCCATATAAGGATAAAAAGAAGCGCAGAGCTCGAATTTTGCTGAAATGCTTATAGTTGTGCTTAAAAAAATAATTATATAATACTGAAATGGTTACAGCACAGAAGGAGGTCATTTGACCTATCTGTGTAATCATTCAGCAAGAACTTGGGTCACCCAAAAAATGTGAAAATATACTGAGCTATTTGTAGAAATGTCCCAAATGTGTCAAAAATGTACAGCTAACAAAACCAAACTGGCAATTAAGGACATTTGGGTCTAATTTTCAGAGGCTGTTAATTTTTCTACATGGAAAACTGTGGCCAAATTTCAGAAAATTCAGCTCAATATCCCTCTGTTCGGTAATGTTTTCTTGGTATTTTGAAAAGCATTTTTGACTTTGTTCCCATTTTTCTTTAATATCAGAATATTGTTACTCAAGTGACCTATACTGACACACAAACCAACTATTGTGGATGTTTGAAACTGCAAAATAAAAGCAGAAATCGCTAAAATTGCTTAAGCCAATCTGAATCAATAACATTTCACCAAAAACAATGCTGGCATTTAAATGTGCTTAATTTTTTACTATTATATTTGCTTATAGTCAGCTGTGCAATCTTCTGTGATGAAGATGATTGAGAATGATATTCCATTTGTGCTGTTTGGATCATTGATTAACTACAAGTTTAACTGCTTGATTCTTTTTATGAAGAAATGGAAATACTTGTTTTGCTCTTCAAAATATCAACAGATAATGGGAGACCAAAGGTGTACTTCACAATAATACTGCATTGATTCTAGATCATTGGGCAATTCTGGTGTAGAAGATATACCTACTCATCATTCCAAATCCATCTTCAGTTGTAGATACTGAAGGACGAGTGCAATAGGTTGTAACATTTCTATAACTGCATTGACAAGGGACTTTCAGAAAACACTGCTGTAAAATCTTTTTATCACAAATCTGTCTTTAATTTTGTTTTCTAAGCAGCTTTGCAGAGTGGTTACCTATGGCAACAATTCTGAAATTCAGAGCATGGTGACCTGGCACATAGGTTTGTTGAAGAGTGTTGATGTATTTTGTGTGTGATTGAGGTTGATGGGCAGTACTTTAATAATGGTAATGACCTGTTTTTACTTGTTGAAAGCACAGCTGCTGTGGGTTATATATTTTGGCAGACCTTTCGACAGGCTCCACAATGCATTCCACTTTAAGCTTCACTAATCATCTCACCAATAGAAACATCATAAATGTCCTGTACTGAATAAGGGTGGCCATGGATATTTGTAAAATTACATAAAAATGTATACCATCATAATTTATCAAGTTGTTGGTGTAAAATGATTTTTTTTGCTTTGTTGCTGTTATTTGTATTAATTGTTTAAATTATATCATTG
The DNA here is from genome assembly GCF_020745735.1 of Hemiscyllium ocellatum. Classification (NCBI taxonomy): domain Eukaryota; kingdom Metazoa; phylum Chordata; class Chondrichthyes; order Orectolobiformes; family Hemiscylliidae; genus Hemiscyllium; species Hemiscyllium ocellatum. The sequence continues at coordinate 23,721,164 of NC_083417.1, read as the reverse complement.
TGGTGGATAGGGGAGTGGGGGTGCTAGAGGATTCTGTCTACAGTTACCTGTTCAGCATATCGTGATTTTCGGTGATGTCACTTTCTTAATGCTTGTTGACGATCAAAAAATTCTGACAGAATTGCTCTGTGCTTTTTTGGAAATAAACAGTGGTTATCAGGCAGGAAGTTGTGTTTTGGTGTGTTGGATCATACCAGGCTAACTACATATCGTAGTCCCTTTTGGTGATCCTCGGGGAAGAGGGCATTCATCATCTGTACTGCCCATCCAACAGAACTTCCAGGGCCCTGTCCATAAAGTGAAGCATGAATTTCCCCTTCTTTGCCACGTCAGGACAAATATCTATACACAACGGTCTGTTAAAGATTACATTGATGCCATGGATTTCAACATTCCCCCTGCCAGTGTTGAGTACATCCAGCTGTGGTGAGTGAGCGTGAGTGAGACTAGCACCAGACAGGAGGGGTCCACAGGGGCCTGGTTGGTAGTTAATGAGGCAGGTTTTGGACGATAGTGTCAGAAAACTCACTGGGCCACTGGTCAGAAAATGGCACCGCCGACATATTGGAAGCAGCCCATTATCACTTGACTTTGAATTTTTTTCTAACTCAAGTGAGAAGATTCAAAACATTTTTTGCAATGATGTGCAGACGATGAGCAGCACAAGGTCATGCTGTTCTATCACTTGATAAAAACCGAAGTCTTGCATCCTGCAGATTTGACATGGAGCTCAAATGTACTAAAATGGCTGATGACTTTAAACTGTTTTCCTTCTCTCGCTCACTGCAGTTAGGGGTGGTTTTCTGCCTAGAAATGGCACATGTTAAAACTTAAAGGTTACAAAAAGTCAAAATATTTTCTTGGTGAACTAAGAAGACAACCAAAGATGGCTTACCGCCGCAGAACTTTTTACTGTTACAGGAATATTTTTTGTCAACTCAAAACGAGAGCAGAGGTATTTGGTCTCTGGTTTGGTATAAACAACATTGAATTGCCCAACCCTGAAACTTAAGTGCATCATATCTTCATTTCACCATGTCCGGATCTTTCCATCACAATACTTCCCTTTTATGTCTCACTGGACAGCTTTATGTTGGTTAGCTTTAACCCTTTTGAGAAGGAATCTAAATGAGGAAATAATAACAAGATTATAAAGGCACTTACTAAATTTTAGTAGAATTGTTATGATAAAATGATAAATAAATTATAAAAATACTTTTAAATGAAAGTTAATGCATGAAATGACAACAGAATGGTAATTAGACAGGCATTTGACCAAGTAATGCCTATTTTCACTTAGGTAGTTCCCAGAATGGTACTTCAAGTTTTCTTTTTGCAGAAAGAAAACCCAACAATCTATGCAAACTGAAAACTACCTTAAAAACAAAGCAAGATCTTTCAATTGTACAGTAGCTGCTCTTGACTGCTCCTATCAGAAATCAAATTTCTAAAGTTATGCTGACCCTGATGTTCATGCATCGTGCTAAGTTGCTTTTGAAGGAAGTTTCTGGTGGTCCCATGAATGGACTTGAAACCGTAACACCCACCAAATGAAAGCAAATTGTGTTTTCTTAAGATTCTTATGTTTCTGATGTTGTAAAACAAAATAAAAACTTCTGCTCTGTTGACGAGTGAGGGAATGACTTCTGATGTTTCTAACTATATATAAAAAATATATAAATGTGAAGCCATTTCTGGAAAGTGACGTGGGGATAGTTATAGTGAATTCATTGAAGTATGTTCAATCTTTAAACCATTTGTGTTGAAAGTATAGGCAATTTTCATACAATATTATGAAGGGCATGAATAGGGTAAATAGGCAAAGTTTTTTCCCTGGGGTCACACAGAGGGTGTTACGGGTATGGAATGAGCTGCCAGAGGAAGTGGTGGAGGCTGGTACAATTGCAACATTTAAGAGGCATTTGGATGGGTATATGAATAGGAAGGCTTTGGAGGGATATAGGCCGGGTGCTGGCAGTTGGGACTAGATTGGGTTGGGATATCTGGTCAGCATGGACAGGTTGGACTGAAGGGTCTGTTTCCATGCTGTACATCTCTATGACTCTGAGGTACATAGATGGCAATGGCTACTTTATCAGTAAGAGGGTAGCTCATCACTATTGACAACTGAATTCGGTGCAATTTATAATAAAACGATTCCACCTGATGCTCTGTACACTTTCTCTGAAGTTATCTTTGACAGTAGGACGATACAACTGCCTTTGGTTAATAGTTTATTTAACTGTAAAATAACTTTAATCAGAAGTGAAAATACAATTGAATTGCAGAACACCACTTTTGTTAAACATGCCAATTACAGGGCCTAATTGTAGTTGTGTGTAAATCAATGGGTTTTGAGAGTTTAGAATTTTGCCCACAACAGTATCAGTTCTTGATTTTCTCATGAGATCTCTCAAAACTAGAAAAAGACAATATGCCCACAATGTTCATGATTCTTTTTGACTCCCTGTCATATTTTCCCAATTTGTCCCTTCACCTTTGCAACGTTTTTTTTCTCTCTCACTTCATGGACTCAATCAGCTGGTTGAGGTTGGACAATAAATGCTAGCCTAGCCATCTGGAGATGGTGCTTTCCTTTGTTAGAAATGAAGAAATAAAGGTTTAAGCCCTGTCCCACCTGAGCCCAGAATTTTCTGTATTGAACATTGACCAGCTGACCTGCCAAAAACAAATTGCTCTTGTCGCCAAAGAATTGGTTTCTGATAATTGTCCTTATGCGAAGCCCCTTCCCAAAAAGATTTGTCTTACTGATAGTGTAGGAATGTGAATTTCCAGATGAAGTTGTTAGAACACCTGGTCCCCTGTTGTTGATGGCTGCAGTTTTTTTTTGTCCAATAAAAATAGTCATAGAATCAGATAGCATGCAATTGTCCAAATTGATCATTTGGGCCTTAATAATTGCAACATTGAATCTGAACCTTGTAACAAAAATATAGAAAATAAATCCATTTAAATTGGACATGTGAATGAGTGGTTCAATTGCCTGAAACTACTAATTTTCTATACATTTCCATGTACTGTAAATGAGATGCTCAATAATGACCTCATCTACTTGATATACTTAATCTCAAGCCCACATAGCAGACCTTTAGTACAAATTTTGCAGTAACAATATAGTTACAACCTTTTAGTAATTTTTGACCAGTCCTTCAAGTTGTAACTTGCGGAACACATTTCAATGCACATTTTGAGCTCAAAATGGTAGGTTTTCCACCAGTGTTGATTTGAACTTGGCTAATAATGGCTCATTTTTAACAGGCGCTGCTACAGAGACTTATTCTGCCTCATTTACTATATTTGAAAATTGGATCACACTTCACAAGTTCAATTTTATTGGCTCACTAGCAAGGTATAACATGTATTCTAACTATCAGAAATGTGAATTGCTAAGGTATTGAAAGACTGAAAAATATCAGGTTAATTTTCCTTTGATTTACTTAGCATGGGATTAATTCTGCAATAATGTTTTCAGCAAACCAACTCTATCATGGCAACTGAATGTTCTTATAATAACAGCTTTTTTTTTTGACCAACTTCCTTCATAACTTTGACTAAACCTTTTACAACAGATTCAGCATTTCCACAAACCTTCTCTCAGTTCTTTATTTTGACACAGTCACATTTATTTCTTTATATTTGAAAACATTCCTTTCTATTTTCTCCAACTTTTATCATTTTTAAATCTTTGTTAGAACGCTAGTATGCTTTTCCACCAAAGTTAAATAAATGACAGGTCATTTCTCCAATTAGTCTCCATGCAAAATTTGAGAGATTATTTGCATGCACCCGCTGTTGACTTTTAACTGAAAATCCCAGTCGTAAATGATGCTGACGTAAGGCTTCCTCTTCCTCTTCCTCTTTCTTCTTCAAGGTCAGCTAAATCGTGAGATGGGAGATGCCAGTTTTGAACTTATCAGTTCACATTGTATCTGTTTTGCACAATAATGCCTTGGTTTCATTTGGTTGCCATTGAATCATAGAATCCTACAGTATAGAAGCCTTCAGCCCATTGAGTCTGCACTGACAGTAACTAGCTGAATCTACACTAGTCCCATTTTCCAGCACTTAGTCCATGACCTTTTAAAGCTATGACCCTTCAAATGCTTATCCAAGTGAGTGTTAAAGGCTGTGAGGCTTTCCGCCTCAACTACCCATTCACGCAGTGCATTCTAAATTATTACCATCCTCTAGGTGAAAAGGCTTTTCCTCAAATTCACTCTCAACCTTTCACCATCAAATTATGCCCTCTTGAAGTTGACCCTTTAACTAGGAGGGACCACTGTTTTCTGTCAGCCCTGTTCATGCTCCTCATAACACATACACCTCAATCAAGTCCTCTCTGTCTTTTCTGCTCTAAAGAAAACAACCGAAGCCTGTCCAGTCTCTATTCGTAGCTAAATGCCAAGCAAGGCAGCATTCTGCTAATCTCCTCACAAACCCTGTTCCAGGATAACCACAACCTTCTGAAAATGCAGTGACCAGGACAGTGCATTGTACTCCAGCTACAGCCGAACCAAAGTTTTGTACGTTGACAACGTAACAACCCTGCTGCTATGATCAATGAAGAGTGAGCAGTTTGGAGTATGCAATAAATGCAGTCATTTTGTCCTGCAAACAGTGATTATACAGTGTAGGTAGTGCACAAAATGGACAAGGCAGAATTGTTACATCTTATTAAACCAGTTCTATTCTGCCAGGTTGAGGTTGCCATGGTGATATTTTGCTCTGTGCCTGGGAGAATCATCAAATGAGAGTTTCAATAGGAAGAGACTGGATTACTGTTCGAACTGTTATTGTTCAGTTATCCGTCTGATGTTGCAAATTTATGGAACTAATATTCAGGATAAGGAGGAATATTTGTGTACCATTCATAGTAAATCTCTTAGGAGAAAGTGAGGACTGCAGATGCTGGAGATCAGAGCTTAAAAATGTGTTGCTAGAAATGCGCAGCAGGTCAGGTAGCATCAAAGGAACAGGAGAATCCACATTTCAGGCATAAGCCCTTCTTCAGGAATGAGGAGGGTGTGCCAGGCAGGCTAAGGTAAAAGGTAGGGAGGAGGAACTTGGGGGAGGGATGTTGGGAATACAATAGGTGGAAGGAGGTTAAGGTGAGGGTGATAGGCCGGAGAGGGGGTGGGGGCGGAGAGGTCGGGAATAAGATTGCAGGTCAAGAAGGCGGTGCTGAGTCTGAGGGTTGGGACTGAGAAAAGGTGGGGGGAGGGGAAATGAGAAAGTTGGAGAAATCTGCATTCATCCCTTGTGGTTGGAGGGTTCCTAGGCAGAAGATGAGGCACTCTTCCTCCAGGCGTCGTGTTGCCAGGGTCTGGCGACGGAGGAGGCCAAGGGTCTGTATGTCCTTGGCAGAGTGGGAGGGGGAGTTAAAGTGTTCAGCCACAGGCGATTGGGTTGGTTGGTGCGGGTAAATTTTTCTTTCTCAAAAAAATTACTTAATTTATATTGCATCATTCCACCAGGATGTAACTATTTAGCACCCAAGTTCTTGCATTAAAAGGTGAGAACATAGTTGGCGGTGTTAGAAATTAGTCATGCTTTCTATTCTTGATTGGTGACCTGTTATGAGAGTCTTTCATGATAGCCAGCCATCCAGCCAACTGGGCTAATTGTAATCCCATGTAGATCCTGTACCGTGACAAATTCCTACTGATATCCTAACAGGTAGAAAATGTTAACCCAACTGCTTGAGTTCTAAATTAAAAATATCTTGGTCTACAATCAATGAACAAATTGGAATATCAATCCTCGGTATCCAATCGAAAGTTTATTTTCACTCATGAGATGTGAACTGGATCACCATTTATTACCCATCTCTAATTGCCTTTGAGGTGATGGTGATTAAATACAGTGTTACAGGAGTTAAAAATAATCAGTATCAATTTAAGTATGCAATTGTGCATTTTAAAGGCCTAAAATGGACATATTTATAATACATGCATTCAGTATTACTCCTGAATGTGACGTTAGACATGGTTTGATGTAAAAAATGCTTTGCCACAAAGTGTTCATGCAGAGAGTGTTGCATTGTTTAAAGGAAATTCAGTCAATATTTGACATGGGGAAATATGCAGACTTATTGGAAGAGAGGAGTTAAGTGATGTTAGTTTTAGATTGCTCCAGCAAAAAGCTGGCACAAAAACAGCAGGATGAATGTCCTTTTTGTTTGTTCTGTCATCTGTGCTTCTGCGGGTTGGATGAGTAGGCTAGAAGGATCAGCCACCCGCTTCTGCCATAGCGTTCCTATATAAGTGCATGGTGTCCATATTTAGTAAAGTGTAGATAAGACAAGTAATCTTCATAAGGAAGTAAAGTTTATGAGAGACAAAATTTCATCAGCAGTAACTGTAAACAATATAGCCATTCAATGGAAAAAGGTTTTTTTCAGAAACTTCAATTCCATTATGCCGTCAGTTTGTTGATGCTAAAGTTTGTGTGATTATTGAGGTTCTGATAACCCCAATTTCAATTCTATTTACAATAATGAACCACAAAAAGATAAATAATTAATTGGTCTATTTTTCTTTCCCTGTCTCTCAGTTTCCACTGTATCTTTCTTTTTTGGAGGGGGGGAGAAAAAACTTCCTAAATTCTAGTTCCCTTTGTAGGTGTCTTTCGTGTGGCTTGTGTGAGGTACAAGGAGATATCTTCAACGTGCTCACTTCCCCTTCTCCTTGACATTTGTTAGTCAAGCGCCTCAGGGAAAGATAGACAACAGCAAATGTCATAAAAAAGAAGCCCTGACACTTCATTACTTTCCAACTACGTAGTATCTTGAGATATGCTTGAGCATTTCTTTAAGTTTGGGTTGGTAATTTTTCGAGGATTTGTACTTTTAGAAGCAGATTATTGGTTGGGTTAAAGGGTCTGTTTCCTGTGCTGTGTGACTCTCTGACTCTATCAACTCTATTAATATCCTTCAAGTGCATTCTAAGGATTTTTAACTTTGCATCAAGTCTGTTAAATTTGCTGATTCCTTTCAAATGACTGCATTTTTGACCAAAAAGATTATGATAAACGATTTATTCCCCAGTAGATTTGGTTTTCCACTTCTCCTGAACTCCAAAGCAGACAAAGTGTCCTAATTCACTCTGACAGTCCCATATTGAAACAGCTTCACATTCTTGCAGATTTCTCAACAGAATCAAAACCATCACATTTTAACATTGCTCAACATACTATTGCCTCAATATTTGGTAGTAACTATCAGGGCATTGTTCCTTGGAGTACACATTCCACCAAATAGTTCATCCAAATATAAAGTTCATGTTAATTGATATTATGAATTTTTCAGGCTGAGAAATGTGTATAACCCTCATGACATTTTAGTGAAGAATGATCCCTGCCTTTCAAAAGTAGTCCCCTTAGCTGGTCTTCCTTGTGGATTAAGCATTCACCAGTACAGTGACTGCAAGAGCTTCCATCTCACAAATTGGACACCATTGTTCCTGCGGTGTTCGTATTAAGTGTGAGGGGGCTAGCCATGGCTCTACTCTGGTGATTGTGTTTATCCATAACCATTTGCACCAGAGATCAAAAAGTAATTTTGCAGCAGGAAGTAGAACTCTCAACTCCAATCATCCCAGGGCAAGTTGTAGAAATTACAAGGCCGGATAACACTAGGATACGTTTTGAGCAATGTAGGTTTCCATCTGTAGGAAGCTTGTCAGCTTGACCTTTCAATAGAATGGTGTATGAATTTTTAAGATGGAAAACAAAGTACATTTTAGAGAGTTGCCCTCTACAAATTTGTTTACATTCAACAATATAGATCATGAATGTGTGAAAAACCTTGTTTGCATTCAATGTCAATATTTAACACGCCTGTCAAGTTTTGTATAAAGGACTCTTTTTACAATTACTAGCAAGTACAGGCCTGAATGCACTAATTTGCTTTTGATAATGATGGGACTGACTTTCGAAGAGGCCAAGCTGTATACTTGACATCGTATCATTTGCACGTTCATACGATAGAAGCATTATTTACTCATGTTTACTGGGTCTATTTATTAAAAATTGCGCCTTTCCCGTATCCTACAAATCTGCAGTTGGCAGCAAGATCTGTTGTTACTGTTGGTACAATAGCATGGTTTCAGAAAGAGTGCGGTGAGGCCAGTACACCACAATTCAGTTTCTGAAAAAGGTGTATGGTACTGAAAATGTGTTACTGGAAAAGCGCAGCAGGTCAGGCAGCATCCAAGGAGCAGGAGGATCGACATTTCAGGCATGAGCCCTTCTTCAGGAAGGGTATACAATTTTGAATGAAAAATTATTTCTTTGCATTCTGCTGAACTAAAGATATCAGACTGAATCATCTATTGATGAGGGAGTGGTGGCCAGCTCATTCCTGTCACACAACTATGGTCAGACAAAGTTAATCTGTGTAGTTCCTAATCAACAGGACTTTGTTACTTTCATATTACGTGTTTTATTTTCTCATTGCATTAAGCTATACAAAACTTAATACGAAATCAAGTGAAGGCTCACTACACTAAACTAGTGGAAGCAGTCCAGGGACGTTGCTTCTTAGTTTTTTAATTATCAATGTGGAAAGATTTCTGCACATTTACCTGTTGATTAATAAATATGGCTGTTTACAATCTCCTTTAAAGTTAGTCTTTGAAGAGAACAAACCTTCCCTTTTGTAGGCATTTTCTACTTCAGTGGAATTCACAGATTAAAGATGTAACAGATCATTCACTCAACTAAATGTGCTGTACTTTGTTCCTTTCTTTCCCTTCCTGGCTTTTAATAGAAATATAATTTTGTGTCCCTATCTTCCCCAGTTCCACACTTTGCATCATTTTGTGATTCCTAAATTAGAAAAACAATCTAGCTAAAATAAATCTATTTGTATGCTATCTTGTCTATGCCTAGCAGTAAACAAAGTAGCCAGCTATTACTTGTTATTGCAGAGAAACAGGACAGCCATTTTACATATCCACTGTTGGAAATGGGGAAAGCAAAAAGAATGCATCGTTTGTTGTTAATGATCTATCTATACTTACTTTTCATTCCAATATAATTCACAACCTGTTGAGACTTGATACTTGAAAATGCTTCAGTATGTTATGATTTGATGTAACAGTGCCCATTCAAGTTGTAAGATATTATAGAATTCCTCTCTGTTGTCTGAGTGAAATAAGCCAAATTAAAATGCTTGTTGTCTTGTGTCCAAATGTGAAAATTTTCACTGTTACAAACTTGACATTTTTGTTCCATTTTAGGATTTATATTTGTGCCTTTGATGTTACAGGTCCATTGTCCTTGGCTATAAAGTGACCACTCAGCTGTGGAAGCAATACGTTAGAGCTCTATTTAGGACAAGGATGGAGTTGAAAGAATTTATGGTACAAATGAGAGCATGACTTATTGATCTGAGTGGTCACTTATCCATCTTTTTGGGATTATACAAACATGCTTGGCAAATATTGACCCCAAGCCAACTTGAAATTTCATATATCATAAAACCAAATGCTGGGAAATTCAATAACTGTGCAGCTTTTCTTTAGACTCATACAGCATGGAAACAGTGTTTTCGGTCCAACTCTTGTTGCAATTGTACCCACCTCTACTGCTTCCTCCGGCAGTTCGTACTATTTCAGCTCCACCGTCTGTGTGAAAAAACTGCCCCTCAGGTCCCTTACCCCTCTCACCTTAAGCCTATGCCCTCTAGTTTTGGTCTTAGTGCCACCTGTAAATATCTGCCAAACTGCTTAAACCAAGTAAAAGTGTAAATCCCACACACAAACAGTTTCAGTAACTAACTTGTTTTCAAAAGTACAGCAATTCCTTGCACAATCTTTGGTTTTAAAACTTTACCATTTTCGTCTAAAGTCAAAAATACAAAAAAAATATAATCTTTATATCCTAGAGTTTCCTCTGTTGATATTGCTAAGCTCCCTGACATTTCAGAGCTGCCACCCCTCCCTATAACCCGCAACCTGCAATCTGTCATCCTTGAACCTCCCTCGAATCTTTGACCTGACCTTGTTATTTTCAACTCTTCATACTTCACTAATGATGTTCCCTGTGGTTACCTTGTGTAGTTCAGCTTCCTCCTCCTGTCCCTCCTGAGCCTTTACAAGGCTGCCTCTTCACGTCATTGGTCAGCCATGCTCAGTTTCCACGTTCACAGCCGCAACCATGATTTTACGGCATCAATACTTCCCTCGCTCTTGTCCAGAGTGCCCACAAAAGACAAAAAGCTTCCACTCAGTCCAAATTCAATATGAGGACTACTTTGCCTGCTCCATGTCAGACTTTGTGGATTTAATATTGTGAGTCCATTATGACTTACCTTTGGAACTAGATTACTTCTGATTTCCAGCAATCACAGCGTTCTGTGCTTTTTATTTGAAATGGGTGGGTGGGGGATGTTGTACCTTCTGGGCTCCACCTGTGCATCTGCCATTCTTTTGGAAGGTACACTAAAACCCAGGAAATATGGTGTTGACAGGTGATTGAGGAAATTCACCTTTCGCTTTCGTGAATCACTCATATTTAACTGCTCTCATTTAGTTGTTAGATTTGGTGTCGGCCAAAGTCCATAATAATCAATGTTGGAAAATCTATTTGTTTGCACTTGATGCTGGCACTCCCAGAGAGTTTAAACACAGGAGAAAATGTCTTTTACAAACCATGATCTGCAAAACCCAGCACTGAACAGCATCTCCTCTTTCAAAGTATATCATATGGGCAGAGATGGATGAATTGTTTAATCGTAATGCTGTGACTGTCATAGACTGGGGAAGCTTTGATAGACAAACTAGTCTTTCCCTACACATCAGCTTGTATGATTCCTTTTTCCACGCAAGTGTCTTTCAGGTCTCCTGTGTTTGGTTGAATTCCAGTACAGGGGAAACTGAATGAAAGAAACTTAGATTCATTACATTCTAGACTTTAAAAGCTGACTTGGTTGAGAGAGTACAGGGCTGGATTCACTCTCAAGGTCACATCAATTAAATTGCTCAGCACACATTTAAATATACTCTGATTTGGAAAATTTATCATTTTTTCCACTGCAGAGCAGCATCCAATGTATCCAAATTCATTAAAATTGAATTTAAATGCTGGATCTGCATCAAAAGTAGAAACTATATTTTATGGAGAAGGAACAGTACAGAGGGTGGACTTTGTAATGAGGAGGCACTGTATGAGTAATTGCCATCGAGTGTTCCTGAAAAAACATGATTGAGGCATGCAGCTGCTATCACATCTAGGTTAAATTAACTGCTTGAATGAGATATGATTTTCCAAAATAAAATTGTTCCCTACCAGCATATATTGCATTTGATTGATTAGAAACAAGGTACTCTGTACAGTTTGAGAAAGGGAATTTACAACATGAATATAATTTAGTTAGCTATTCCTCTTTGTGTCTTGACTTTGACAGCACAGCTTCTTTCTGTTGTGGGTTTGAAGGTATCACTGTGTGACTGGCATAACTTTGACCTTTTAAAAGTTCAAAGCGTTCTCACAATGCCTTCATGCTCATTGCTAAGAAGGTAGTATTGAATTTATATGGTGGGACTACTCTCTGTGCCACAAGTTAATCATGCCTGTAGCTTTCAGTGATGCCTTCTATGAAGGTTCCTTAATTTTAGTGGAAGGTATTGATTGTTGTTTTGGTTATCGAAGAAGTTAACATGCTTATGAATTAGTCAGATTTTCCATTTGTCTAAAAAGGTGTGTCACAGATAATTTAAAAAAAAAATTAGTTGACAGGAAATGGGCCTTACTGGCTAGACCAGCATTTATTGCCCATCCCAAATTGCTGTTGAGAAGATGGTGAGCTGCCATTTGAACTGGTGTACTTCATAGCTATAAATAATTTCTACAAATGTTAGATGGAGCTCCAGGAGTTTGATCCAGTGCCACTGTGATATAGCATTGCCTTGTTAAATCATCATCGTCCAGAATACTTTATCGTTGGAAGGACTGAAACTGTTCTCCAATATAATATATTTATCTATCTTGTATTTTGAGTTATAATGCATAAATTGGAAAAGCCAAATTAGACTTTGGATTGTAGCAGAGACAGTATGCGCTGGGCTCTCTGACATGTTTAGGAACTGGCTGATTCTGGAACAAAGCTTCCATCTATTCCCAAATACAGAGGCAACAATTGAGTCTTTCATATATGCTGTGATTCATCAAACATAATAGGATTTCTCCTGACTGTCGTGGTGTTGTTTGCTATAGCTTGGAATGTGCTGTGGCATGCTGGTGATGTCTTATGACTGGTATCAAAAATGCAACATAATAAAGTAAATCAAAAGGAAGAACTAGTTTCACAGATAATCAAATATACTTGAGCTTACAATATTTGTATCCTGATGAGGACTTAGAACTTCTAATCACAATCGCCATGTAATTTTCATCATTATGGTGTTAGTCGACCTGATGATTACAAAATGATTCAATACCTACCCCTACTGTCGACTTGCACTGACTTGATGGGATGAAAGGCCTTTTCTGTAGATCTCTATGGCTTCTAATTTTGATTGAAAAATTAAGGATTTATTGAATCCAACCTTTGGCAAAGACGATCCTTATCTCGCACTATTCATGTTACTTTGGCTTATTGCCCAATATGTTATTACTTTCAGCTTCAAATGTCCAATGCGGTTTGAATACATCTGTATTTTGGGATAGAAGATTAATGACAGTATTTTTAAAAAAAGCATGAGAATTTGCAAAATACGAAGTCTTATCTTAGACTGTGAATAATGAATGTGATTTAAAACTTTCTGAACAGGAATGAGGACAATTTAAATTGAAAAATTATTCTGTTGAAAGGCCTTGTATTGACCACATTCTTATTTCAATCATGGAGTATTCCAAGAAGTTCTGTAACAAAGAGTTCTTGCTTATCCTGGGATTGTGTAGTTGCTTTACTTCCAAAAGGCCTTTGATAAGGTGCCACAGGGGAGGCTGCTGAGCAAGGTGAGGGCCCATAGTGTTCCATGGAATAGATTGAGGATTGGCTGTCTGACAGAAGGCAAAGAGTTGGGATAAAAGGTTCTTTTTCAGAATGGCAGCAGTGACAAGCGGTGTCCCGCAGAGTTCAGTGTTGGGGCCGCAGCTGTTCACATTATATATTAATGATCTGGATGAAGGGACTGGGAGCATTCTATCGAAGTTTGCCGATGATACAAAGTTAGGTGGACAGGCAGGTAGTACTGAGGAAGTGGGGAGGCTGCAGAAGGATCTAGCCAGTTTGGGAGAGTGGTCCAGGAAATGGCTGATGGAATTCAATATGAGCAAATGCGAGGTCTTGCACTTTGGAAAAAAGAATACAAGCATGGACTACTTTCTAAATGGTGAGAAAATTCGTAAAGCCAAAGTACAAAGGGATCTGGGAGTGCTAGTCGAGGATTTTCTAAAAGTAAACATGAGTCCATGCTTAAGAAAGCGAATGCAATGTTGTCATTTATCTCAAGAGGATTGGAATATAAAAGCACCGTTGTGCTACTGAGAATTTATAAAACTCTGGTTAGGCCCCATTTGGAGTATTGTGTCCAGTTTTGGTCCCCACACCTCAGGAAGGACATACTGGCACTGGAGAGTGTCCAGCGGAGATTCACATGGATGATCCCTGAAATGGTTGGTCTAACATACGAGGAACGGCTGAGGATCCTGGGATTGTATTCATTGGAGTTTAGAAGATTAAGGGGAGATCTAATAGAAATTTACAAGATAATACATGGCTTGGAAAGGGTGAATGTTAGGAAATTGTTTCCATTAGGCGAGGAGACTGGGACCCGTGGACACAGCCTTAGAATTAGAGGGTGTCAATTCAGAACAGAAATGCGGAGACATTTCTTCAACCAGAGAGTGGTGGGCCTGTGGAATTCATTGCCGCAGAGTGCAGTGGAGGCTGGGACGCTAAATGTCTTCAAGGCAGAGATTGATAAATTCTTGATGTCACAAGGAATTAAGAGCTATGGGGAGAATGCGGGTAAGTGGAGTTGAAATGCCCATCAGCCATGATTGAATGGCGGAGTGGACTCGATGAGCCAAATGGCCTTCCTTCCACTCCTATGTCTTATAGTCTTTGAAAATGAGAGCCCCAGCTAACAGTGTTATTAGGCATTCAACTTAATAGGGCAGATTACTTGAGAAAACAAATGCTTAAGTTCCATTTGACTTTTGTTTAACACTGAAGTGTTCACAGACCACTGATCTCAAGATGCCACCAAATATGTCCCATTGGAAGCATTAAGCAGATGCTAGATAGTTGTTATTATCGAAGCTTTCAGTATCAATCTATGCACAGCAAGCTTGTTTTTGGAAGCCAGGCTTTGGAACTGATTCACTCTATATTCTGTGACATAGTAAGACTTCAGATCGCTGATCCAGACAAATGAATGAGAAACAAGAGTAGGCCACTTTACTCTTTGTGCTTGCTCTGGTATTCAATAAGGTTATGGCTGATTTGATTTTAACCTCAACTCTACATAGCTGCATATACCCGATAATCCTTCGTCCTCTTGATGGTCTTAAATCTATCCACTTGTGCCTCTAAAATATTTAAAAGTTCTGCATCCACCCTGTCTACTGAGGAAGGGAATTCCAAAGACACTGAACTCGCTGAGAGAAAATATTTCTCCTTGTCTCTGTCTTAAATGGGCAATCCCTTAATTTTTAATCGATGGCTCCTAGCTCTGGATAGTCCAACAAAAGAAAACATCCTTTCCACATCCACCTGGTCAAGTCCAATCAAGATCTGATCATTTCAATTAAGTCACCTCTGACTCTTCTAAACTTCTGAGGATAGATGCCAAACATTTTGAGCTCTCCCTCATTAGACAATCCACTCACTCCAGGTATTAGTCTAGTAAATCTTCTTTGACTAGCTTCCAATACATTAATAATATAATTTTAGTAATTATGGTTATTAAATAATAACTCTGTATTTCAGAAGATATCCTTACCAAGAAGATGGACATCATCTAGGAAATGGGCACAGATGGTATCAGCAAACAAAATCTGTTGTATTTCTTATCACCTGGAGAATCATATTTTCAACAAATTTTAAGATAGTAGTATAAAATTGGTCACATAGGAAGGGAAGGGTTGTGATTATTCCTCTTAACCTTGTGAAAATGTTTGCTATTTGTATTGCCCATTACTGAAGGTAGTGTCAGCAGAATATTTGACATGGTGAAATCTTAACACACCCTATTGCTAGGGATCAATAAAGCCTTTGTTATATGAAGAGTGTTTTACATGACAGTGGAATTCAACACAGGGTCAACAATTCTCCTGTTTTTACTGTTTTATGTGACAATGATTGATAGAAATTGACACCAAATAGTATTTGTTTGGCATCTTTAACACAAAACACCCCAAGATGTTTCTCAGGGGCACTTAAATCAACATGACCCTGGGCTAGATAAAGGGAAGCTAACCAAAAGCTTGGTCAAAGAGGTAGATTTGAAGAAAAGTCTTTGAAGGAGGAAGGTGAAGTACAGAACTTAGGAGAAGGAAGTCTGAAAGCAGCCATCCAATGACCTTAAGGAAAATTATTATCACTCAATGGGGAAAGAGACATTTCACTACAAATGGACAATCAAAAGAAGGTGGGTCTGAAAGGAGAGGTCTAAAGGGAACCTCATAATGTGCCCATGTATGTTTCAGAGTATACCAAAGGAGAATTTTTCTTCATAAATGTTCATCACAATAATGCTTGGCCTCTGAAGGCACTATCTGTATCTTGTAAAGAAAGACTATATCCTTCTTTAACCCAACCCACACTCTGGTCACAATTCAAAGAATGTGTTGATGAAGTTTAGAGGCTGTGACGTCCAGCTGAAATAGAACTTCCTTTTTCTCAATCTATAATACAGTACTCTCCCTGTGTTTGAGGTCATGCACTCTCAGTAACTCAAAATGCCAGAAGAGTTGAATAACAAAGTTCAAAGAAAATAATGTTAGAATACGAAAACAGCTATGACTTAACTAACTTGGACAATATAATCTGGAGTTATACGCACGTTCTTTTAATTTAGTCAATAATTTTCATTAATTCTGCTTATCACTCATCCAGGGGTGAAAGTTACCTGATGTATCAGAAAGATGAATATGATTGAGCTTCAATTTGGTAGTATCTTTTCAAGGAATCCTCTGGAATCACAAAGTGTGTCACAGCTTTTAAAGTGTAGTCACTATTGCAGTGTAGGGAGCAACAACACCTACTTTGTGCACAGTATTTCCACAAACAGCAATGAACTGACCGACCAATTAACCTGGTTTTAATGATGTTGGTTGAGAGGTAAATGCTATCCAGACAACACTTCTCTCAACAGAAATTGTGCTGTATGAATGCGGGTGTCTGCATTTGTGTGTATTTTCCTTGCTATTTAATGTGTTAATCCCCCTGTATAAAGGCTGTTATAGTAGTACCAGGCTGCCCTTCAGCTAATGTCATGATATTTAATTGTTGTTTAAGTAATTTTATTTAAGCCCTAAAACTAAAATGATTAACTCAAAATTAATGTACTTGTGCTAATCTCATGCTGATGTTGCGTAGAATTTCCAGGTCATTGCTATCATCTTAATGGTCATTGAATCCCAACAGTGTTTAAGCTGTCAGAATACAGGAATTGACTGGGTGAGAGAATGTACGCAGCGGTGATATTCAGGAGCTAACTCATTATTATCTACGCATGTTTACACATAATAATATAGTCGAGCAAAGTTCTGAATGCACTTAACATTTGTGACGTTAGTAGCATTTCAAAGTGACCAAAAATTGAGCATTTATAGTACATTACTTGTTGAATTATGTCACCACTCTTGACCAGTCAGCAGTAACCATTTTGTTTAAGTGAAGGCAGCAATGCATGTTTAATCTTGTCGAATAGCTCAGCATTGCCTCTGATATTAGTAGCTGGAATGTTTCAGCTATATTATTCTGACAATAAAGTAAAAAGCCCCTACTTTGTTTTAAAAAGTCCTGGTTTATTTGAGGCTGTTATATTTGCTAACATTAAAAAATCTGAGGCCTTGGAGTTATGATGGATGGGAATAGGTTTATGCTTAACACAATTGGGCAAAATGCTCAAAGCCAAAGGTTGGCAAGCTGAATGTATTCCTGGAGGTTTCATTACATGATCTGCAACTGCCTTACCCTGTCATTGGGTGTTCAACATGTCCATCCTTGTGGATCATTGCAAGTTGGAGAGCAACTAGATTTTTCTATAGCTGATCGGGTAACTTTTGACTGTCAATCAAATAGGTTTTTCTCCCTACATTACCTCTACTATTATAACCTGAGAACAAAAGTAGTTAGAGAAAATGAAAAGCGGCTAATTATTTTCTTCATCTGAAATTGCTCACTGCAGTGTTCAAATTGCAATATTTATGTGTTGGCTATTCTGCTCAGCTTAATGTAAGAACAGAGTGCTGAAGACAACATACGAAGAGTTAACATTTGAAGTTGGTGGCCTTTCATTGGAATTCATTGTCAGATCTATTTTAATGTAAATGGATTAATTTCCCCTATAAAATAGAAAGTAAAAGTGCTGCGTGCACTATGTAATTTAAATACTGGAGTGATCACCATTTATCTGAATGTTTGCTTGTTCTGTTTTCCATACTCTGGGGAAGGCCTAACCGTTAAGTAAAAGCACTCTTGCAAAACCTGATTTTATAATTTTTGGGTGTGTGAACGTGCTAACGTAGAAACTCTTAATTTCATATTATTTTATATTTACTGGTATTTTCTCATAGAATTTTGGTCTTTGAATAGATGTGAAGTGATTTGCCTGTCTGACCATTATTAGTTAAAGATGAAAGCATTAAGTTGTTTCCAGGGTAACTGAGCATGATTTTGTTTCCAAGGTGACTGCTTGGCAGTGTCTTAGATAATGTAAGCTAGTCTGTTACCATTTTTTTTTGTTTCACTAATCACTGTGTAGACCTACCTTTGGATACTTGAAATAAAGAGAAAAAAATGCAAATCAACTGTTACTTGAAGCAACACAAATGATTGAATTATTAATTGCTGCAGCCAAATTAATAACCTTTTTTGTTTTCTCTGTTTACTAACTAATAATGTATTAATTTGATTTGATATAATTTAACCATCTGAATTACTGTCTGTTATTGGTTTCTCATGTACATAATTTGAAAATACATCTGCTCACATCATTCTTAGTCACCAAATAACAAGAATGCTATTCATGAACATTCTGACTAACCTATTGGGTTCTTTGAATTTGAATTTGAATTTGTCAATGGAGTTTGGAACCACAGTCTACAGCAGAGTGGATAGTTGGGTACTGAAGCGAAGTTGTCTTACTGTCCTCCAAGGAGCAATGGATTATTGACCAATTAAGCTGACTCCTTGACAGACCAAGAGAGATGTATCATTGGAATTCATTCCAGCTCTAGACAAGTGAGGTGGTTCAGACTCTACATGGAGCACTAGAATTATCACTGGAAGTCTTCAGATCCTACAGGACTTCTGAACACACATGCTCACACTTTTGAGTACAGTTTAATGGAACAAATGTCCTTATTTAGGTGAATTGACTATGTATCACAAGGAGGAAATCTACTGGGGAGATCCAAATTCTAATCATGTGCATTTTTCAACTACTTAGAAACCAAACGATAAGACCACACAATTCACATATCCAACTGCTTTCTCAAAAACATTTTCCTTCCCGTTTTTCCCACTTACATCTTGAGGTATATACCATAGCAATAGGTTTTCCTGTATGAACCTGCCTAAGTTATCTTTCTACACGCGTGAGCCTAAAACACACATACATAAATAGCAACAGGCAATTTTGGCTCCAGGTATCATGGTTGAGCGATTCTACACAAATATGTTCTGCAAAGATGTATTGAAAGAACCATTCAGTCAAGAGTATGGGGGGGTGGGTGGGGGGGAGGCACCTCTAATACCACCCTGGCTACAGTCCACCAATTAATCATAGTCCAAGGAATGGAACACAAAATGTCCTGGTCTGGATGGCTTGGCAATCATTTCCTCAGTGAATCATCAGCAACGGCTCATGTTTTAATATTTTCATCTTGGTTTTAATGTAATGGAATCTGCAATACTGGTCACCAGTGGATATAGAGTTTATAAATTAAATATCAAGGGCCATTTCCAACACAACATACTCCACAAAGACAATGCTGTACTGTAAGTTCCTTTAGTTATAGAAGCTCAAGTGGCTCCTTGTTCTGAGTCAATGCCAAGTAATACTACGACATCGTAGCCGTAAAGGTGCAGATCTCAAAGCCAGTTATTCTAACGGTTAATGTGAACTTGTTCCCTTTAATTCCATTACTCTCACCTTTTATAGCCTAGTGGCTGGAAATGTTTAATCTATTGTTCTTTTGGTCGGTGAGCTGTGCATGGGCCCCTTCAGGCCATCTGTGTTTCCTGATGCCGTTCACCTCCTATGAGCTAAGACCAGTAATTGTTGCTACTACAGACACAGTTCCTGTAAAGGTTCTCCCTGATGCATACCACAGGTCTGATTTTAAGTAGCACACACCCTTTGTCATAAGGGGTGAAGTTTGCACTCAAACTAGAAAAGGATATTATCTTATGTGCAATGAATGAGAGAATGCAATGGGGGGAATAACTTCTGTAACTTCCACAGTTCGTTTCAGCTTTAGTCACAGCTTTGAGTGCTGGTAATAATTAATGTTCTGGTGATCTTGATCAAATCCTACATTTAAGAAAGGTGTTCATTTTCTTCTGTGGATAATTTATAAAGAAAATAATGTTGTTTATCTGGCAGTCAGAGTGAGAATACACTGTAGAAGTTGATAGGTTGCCTACACCTGCACAGTGCTGTTGTTGCAACTTAAACACATTAGAGGAGTTTTCATCCCAACATAATGGGTGAGGTGGGCATAGCTGGCTGTATCATCATGTGATTTGAGCAAAGCTGGAGGAATGCCACTTGCAGTGTTAACTCTTCCAGGGAATAGAGGAAATGCACAGCACTCGTCAGTTGGTCACCTGGACAGAGGAGCAGTGTTATGAGTTGTAGGGGACTGTGACTGAGGTGTACCATCTGGATCTTGATGATCTTCATGCAAAGCCAAGCATTCAAGATGACCTTATTTGTGAAGGAAATGAGCTGGCTGCTGAAGTTTTTATTTCTTCAGTAGCTCATTGCTGAAACTTAGCAAAAATAGTGCTTCATGATATATGTTTGAGATGTGTTGAATTTTAAGTGAGGTTGGATTCCAGATCGCACCACAATTTGAAGTTAATTTAATTTTTGGGTAACACCCTAGGAGGATCAATTTTTTAAAAAAAAACGCTATGTTCCAGATTCAGACAGAGTCATACAGCATGCAAAGAAACCCTTCGGTCCAACCAGTCAATGCTGACCATAATCCCAAACTAACCTAGTCCCACTTGCCTGCACTTGGCACAATTCCCTCCAAACATTTCCTATTCCTGTACATATCCAAATGACTTTTAAACATTGTGAATGTACCTGCATCCACCACTTCCTTTGGACGTTCATTCCACATACAAACCACTCCCTGTACAAACAAAACAAATTACCCTTCGTGTCTTTGTTAAATCACTCTCCTCTAACCTTAAAAATATGCCTCTAGTCTTGAAATCTCCCAGTCTTGGGAAAATACCCCTTCCACTCGCTTTACATGTACCCCTCATGATTTTGTAAACCTCTATAAGGTCACATCTCCACCTCCTATGTCCCGGTCTTGACCAATCTAGCCTCTCCTTATAATTCTCCTTCCATTCCTGGCAACATTCTGGTAAGTCTCTTCTGAACTTTCTCCAGCTTGATGATATCCTAACAGGGCAACTAGAATTGGACACAGTACTGCAGAAGTGGTCTAATCAACACCCTGTTCAACTTCAACATGATGTCCCAACCCCGATATTTAAAGATCTGAGCAATGAAAGCAAGCGTGCTAAACGTGTTCACAAGAATTTGTAACTGGGTCATTAATTATGGAGAAAAAGATGGCAATGCGTGATGGCGAAGGTAGCTCCATATGGAAAAAAGACAAATACATAAGAAAGATTCTGTTTTTCCGACATAATTTAAAACATAAACAAAATGCTGGATAAATTACTCAGAAAAGAATAAGAGATGTTTGGATGTTCAGGTGCTTAGATAATTGGGATCACTTGCTAGTCTGGAATTTGGTCCACTATCACAACCCTGAAACAAGAGCAAAATAATGTAGCAAAGCACACTGCTACACTTCTACACCGGTCTAAATTTATATTGCTCTTCAACTGCTTGGCTGCTGACTGCCCCTTCCCTGTCCTTTCTAAGTATATGTTGGTGCAGATGTAGAATCCGGATAGCTGCCACATTCTCCTGTGGTCCACAGCTGTTCTCACTGACCACAGGAACTGTCAGGGGATGGGGGAGAAATGGAAGGAGATAGCCATCCTTAGGGTTGAAAACAAAGGTTTGCAGGAAATTCTTTTGGGACCTTTGGGTTTGACTTCAAAAACAGAGAGTTAGCTGGAGAAACTCAGCTGGTCTGGCAGCATCTACAGCAAAGAAGAATCACTGGACCCAAAATGTTGACTCTGCTTTCTCCTACTGAATTTCTGCAACAATTTCTTTGTTTTTGAGGTCAAACCCAAAAGTCTCAAAAGGGGTTCCTGCATGGCACTAAATAAAAGCAAAAACAGAAATTGCTGCAGAAACTCAATAGGAGAAAGCAGATTTAACGTTTTGGGTCCAGTGATTCTTCTTTGCTGTAGATGCTGCCAGACCAGCTGAGTTTCTCCAGCAATTTCTGTTTTGCTTTTATTTAGTGCCTATCTTACATTTTAAAATATTATTAGTTTAGATTGTTGCAATTGGAAGGGATTTACTTTGATTGTCAAGTTTCACTACATTTTTGACCTTAGTTTAATTGAAAATGCTGTCTCATAGAATGTCAACTTGCAATTTTGCTTTTATGATCTTTGTTCACATTCTAGTGACCTAAAATTGTGTTACAAAGTCTTCATTTGCAGCATTCAATTTTGAGTTTGCCTCTTTTAGTTGATGTTAAAGATTTCATGGTGCATAACAAAGATGATGGAAGTTGTGCAGAAGCAGACGGTTTTCTGTAGGTGAAACGTCAAGAACGAGGGACAATAGATACAAGACTATCTTTGAGATCTAGTGGAAATCAGGAGAAGCTGCTTTGCATAGAGGGTTATATTAAAAAGACTTCCTTTCCAGAAGTAGTTGAAGCAGAAGATTTTGTTAACATTCAAAGTTAGATTAGATGGATGAAGGAAGCTTTGAGGACTCTGGGAACAGGGAGCAGAAATTAACAGAGCTGAAGCGGAAAGGAAACATAACACGGACAGGAAGGGCTGCATCCACATTTTAAGCTCTACACAAGAACTGGAAATACTCTGTATGTACCCTGGCAAATATTTTTGTTTCCTTTAACAGTCAACACCAAAATGAGATTGGCAAATAAGATCTTTCAAAATAGATGACAAACTTGTGTTTATATAATCACACATCATTGAGTTGGACTGAAGGGCCTGGGTCCATGCTGTATGATCCTCTGTCAAAGCAACTTGTGAGGTTGGAAGTACTTTCAGATGTTTCTTAGGAGTATAATTTAGGTGTTTGATATAACTTTCAGATTTTAATACTGAAATCACTCAGTTTTTCACTTTTACTGTGTTGCTATGCTAACAAATATTAAGTATGGCTTTCATGGCCATAATGTGTAATGTGCTCCCATAACTTAATATTTTTTGGTGGCACATTGTTTATCTTTGAGCACAGTTATGATGGAATTACTCCATCAGAAAAACATTCAATATTTTCCTTCTGAGGTATTTTCACATTAGGTTCCCATCCCTCTGAGTGAGGATTGATGATTTCAGTTTCTTGGTGCTGTGAGGCATTATGTGCAGTGTGAAACTGCTGTGATGTTTTGATGCAAGTAGTCCTTGATGTCAAACATATCTTTCCCAGAAGGAGAGAAGGAAGAATGGATGATGCACCATATTGCAATCCCAGCCAATAAGGCAAATATCACTGGTGTGAGACTCTTGGGATCTTGGGCTTGAGCAATCAATCCACCAAGTGAAAGGTATGGAGGTCAGATTCAGAGATGAATCTAAACAGCCTTGCTGCAGCCAGTGATGCAAAATCCAATGAGGGTGTCAAATTGGGTCAGGAGTGCTGCAATCCCAAGGCCTAAGAGTGGGAACAAGCAAGGGTGCCAAAACATCATGAGGGCCTGAAACCACAATCAGGCCACCATCAGACAGATTGCATTAGTTTGCCCTGGCATGGATGGACAGTGCAACACCACTCTTCCTCTGGTAAAATACTGGTAGAAGTAGATATGGCGACAGGTACAGGGAGAAAGTGAGGATTACAGATGCGGAGATCAGAGTCGAAGAATGTGGAGCTGGAAAAGCACAGCAGGTCAGGCAGCATCCAAGGAGCAACAGAATTGATGTTTTGGGCATAAGACCTTCATCAGAAATGAGCCCCTGACGATGAAGGACTTATGCCCGAAACGTTGATTCTCCTGGTGTTCAGATGCTGCCTGACTGTCTGTGCTTTTCCAACATCACAGTCTTCGACCATGGTTATAGGAACAGACCCTCAACCCCAAACCATACTACCAGATTTTACCCACCCTCTTCCCCTCCCCTGCTAGCTCACTACTTGCAAGAATTGCAACAGAAGTTTCTGGCTTTGGTATGTGTTTGGGAGAGATTGGGGATGGAGGAAAAGATCTTGAAAACAGGCATAGTTCAAATACATTAGAAAAATAATAATTGTAAGGAGATCATTAGCTAAATAGAAAAGCAAGAAATCATGTTTAACTGGAAGAAAATACTCATGCAGGAAAACAATCTTGATCACAGACCTATGGAATTGATTCATTTCTATTGGCACAGGATGTAACGTAACTCTGCATGAATGTCTATCCTTTCAGCATGCCTTGGTGTTGTGGTGCCTGTTATTTACATATTTCACATAACTTTCTGATATGTTTACATCTACAGCCTGATTGGGGATTCCTTTAATCGGATAGGTTTTGTACAGATACATGCAATACGGTTAGCATCCATCTTGTTAATTTAGCCAAATTGTATCAATTTGTCCATTGCATATTATGTACAGCTCTGATGTGTTAATAAGATAGCTGATTATTGGTGTGCCAGATCCCATTATTTACTTGATGTATTATTGCTGCACAGACAACTGTTTATGTAGCACCTCGCCTTGCCTGGTTGGCACTGCTCCTGACTTTAAGTCCCTTTTTACACACAGATGGAGAGTTTGGATTAGTTGTCTCATCGCCCGGATTAATATTGCCTCAGAGGGTTAGATATGTTTACTCATGTCTTGTAAACAGTATTGTGAGTTGGTTGACATGCACACAGTTTGATGTGCATTTGTAATGCACAAAATTTGTCCAATACTTTTCCCATTTGAGCATTTTTTTCCCCAAAAAAACTGTTGTAGAAATTGCTTGATCACAACAGATTGAGAGTCTTTAACGAGACTCTTTTACATCAGGTCATAGGATCATTTTACTCAGTTTCAGCTGCACTTTGAATAGAACTAATGGACTTTCCTGAACATGGCTCACTGTAAGTCAGACGTTGTTGTTAGTCAAGTGTAGCTTTGTACTGACAAGCAGCATTTATACCATGCAGCATACAATGCATTATTCTGCTGTGAAGATGTCCTGCATATAATCTCTTGACGCTACTGAGCTGTGATTGTGTCAGTTCTGACATCAACTAGAATTGAATGGCTTACCATGAGGTAGTTCTGTTGACTATCTAGTCTTATAAATTTATTGGAAGAATGCAGTTTTGATTCACATTCTTTTTTTTCTGTATTTGACATCTTAATGTGTAATGCTTGGAGTATAACGGAAGCCACTGTATATGTTTGTTTTATATTTTTATAAAGCTGGATTATGGTTGACTCTCTTCAGTCTGCTTGAGTTTCTTTTTGTTGTGTAGTTGGATTATTGAATGGAATTAGTAGAGAAAATGAAGTTGCTGATTCCAACGGAGTGGAAGCTTGGTTAATGTTGATATTTTCCAGTAGACAGGCGTTATTAGTTCTGAGTTATCAATTCTGATGAAGGGTCATTAGACCTGAAAATGTTAACTTTGCTTTCTCTCCACAGATGCTGCCAGATCTGCTGAGTTTCTTCAGCAGTTTGTTATTTTTTGTTTCAGATTTCCAGCTTCTATGCTTATTTGTTTTGTTATAATAATTAGATGTTCCATCTAATATGGATGGCATGGTGGCTCAGTGGTTAGCACTGCTGCCACACAGTGCCAGGGATCTGAGTTTGATGCCACCTTTGAGCGACCGTCTGTGTGGAGTTTGCACATTCTCCCCATGTCTGCGCGGGTTTTCTCCAGATGCTTTGGTTTCTTCCCACAGTCTGTAGGTGTTCAGGTTAGGTGGATGGGCCATGCTAAGTTGCCCCAGTGTCCTGGGATGTTCAGGCTAGGTAGATTAGCAATGGGAAATGCAGAGTTACAGTAGTGGGACAGGGACTGGATCTGGGTGGGATGCTCTGCGGAGAGGTGGCGTAGAGTTGATGGACTGAAAGGCCTGCTTCGACACTATAGGGATTCTATGATTCCATGATCTTAAGCTGTTAAAGGTAACATTTAAGCACATGTGTTTGACATGAATTTGAACGCCTGAATTAGAGTATTCAAGAGTGTACCCTATTATATACATCTAGTATATAGGATAGCTAGCCCAATAAGGACACACTGGTTGATACAGAAAGTTAAGAGAAGTGTTTCTCCTTCTCTCTTTTGGTGTAATTTTATGTTTTACCAATGATGTACATCCAGCAATGCCCAGGATAGATATATTTCACTTTACTGGATGCCCTATTCGTCACTGTCATTACAAAGCAATTTTCATGATTTTATAATTTCAAAATGCAGCTGTTAATTCTGCTACGTCACACTATCAAGCTTGCCTACTTGACTCTCATTCATATCCCCTTGATGATAAACATCTAGGAAAGCATAAAAGTAAGAATTGAATATTAATTATAATTTTCAGACTGTTGTTCAGATCTGCTGGTAAGATCCTCCAGCATTCATGGTGCGTTAATGTACAGTCAGGCTGCACTGTCTATTTTAGATGCAGGGAAAATGTCAAAATTGACAGCAAAATGTGACATTGCCATATAAAAATCAAAAGAATTGTAGATGCTGTAAATCAGAAATTACAACAGAAGTTGCTGGAAAAGCTCAGCAGGTCTGGCATTCAGAACTGAGGAAAGGTCACTGGACCTGAAACATTAGCTCTGCTATCTCTTCACAGGTGCTGCCAGATCTGCTAAGCTTTTCCAGTATGTTTTTGTTCAACATTTACATTGCTAATGAGCTTAAGTTCAGAGCTTAATTGCACTCAGGAGGCTGGGAGTAGAAAAGAGCAAATACTGTCTCACCTGTATGAGTTGGATCAAGATGTTCCTAAGACAATAATACAATAGTTTTCTCCATTTTGCAAGGATGTTCTGGTCTAATGTTGCCATGTTAGTGATAATAGTCTAATGACCATTCGCTCATCAGGGATTAACTCTTTGTGTAAATTTGTTCAAACACATTTCAAAGCAGGTATTACGACAAAACACCTGATCTCTGACTGTGGTATTTGCAGAATGACTAACTGCAGACAAACAGCCAGGCAGAGTTGTCCTAATGTACACACACAGCATGAGGCATTCTTTAGAGGCAAATTCTCTTAAAGGCTAGGTACAGGCAATAAGAAAAATAACTATCCACATAAAACTTAATTTCATCTGAGGGAAACATACTGAGCCAAAGTTAATGAGAAACTGAGATTATTTGCAGCAATTTTGTGTAAACTGTGTGTGCTCTTGGATGGTGCCTGGGAAGGGCACCACATTCTTTTTGTGATGGAACACACAGGTCCCCTGTGCTGAGGGCATTGACATGCCTACAACTACTTAACATGCTTACACCAGCACTGTCATGTTGTAGAGTGAGCACATGGCTTAGCTCGGTTTGTGGGATTCTCCAGGATGTTGAGTATCACTGATAACACACAGATCATTTTGGGGGCGCAACATGCCAACTCTATCCGTTCCCACTCTGTTGCGCAACCACGTACCCAATCCAGGAGGAATGCTGACACATTGATTTCCAGTTTTGGGAAATCCACACGGTAGGAGCAAATGAGAGGGAATGTTGATTTCACCCCCTCCTCATCCAGCCAGTACATGACGATAGTGAATCATGCAGGTCAATGCCTGTATCCTCGTAATAACTATGTTAATATGTGACAATCCATATGCTATCTATATTTGAGCCGCTGCATCAAACCAAGGCATGGCTACCAGGTGACGCAGCTGACTATATGGCAGATTACTTTGATGTGCATGATGTACAACATCATCAAATGCGATAGAGCTGAGCATTAGTGCACTGAAAATATGCTTCAGCTTAAGTTCTCTATTACACCCAGAGCTGATATCAGGATGACTGTATACTGCACAATCTCATCATCGTGAGCAGACAATCATCAACACCAATTATATGGTAACCAACTAAGGAAGAGAAACCCACACAGCCCTCCAATTAAAGACCTTGCTAGCACAGACTAGACACTATCATTGAAATGATCTGGCAAACCAATTTGTCTTCTGCCTGTATTTCAATTCATCAGTGATAGTTAATTCTGCAATGTGATCCCTTTGCCTGTACTTGGGGCTACGAAATTTAGTTCCCACAATTTCCTCTGAGGGAAATGTACTGTACTGAGTGAAAAATCTAATTGCTTTTACAAAAGAAAGTGGTAAATGGCGCACTGAACAGTAATAGGGAAGTTTATTTGATAAATCAAGCATCACGCCCTATGATTTGTAAGATTTTTGAAGTGCTGCCCATATCTTTGGTAACACCCACCAGGTATGAAAAGAATGAATCCATTCAAAGGAGGAGGATTTTCCTTTCTGCTGTATTGGCTCATTGTGACCTTATGGTAACCGTTCTTCCAATTAAAGGTATACTTCCTTTATAGAATCACTTTATTTCCACAGCTTTTTTCATGATACTTTCTAACGTTTTATTTTGCTAATGAAAAGGCTATGTTGCCATGGTGGTGTTTCTCCATATTTTCTTTACAAGGGGAATTTTGCTTGAAATGCAGATAAAATGTCATGAAAAATATGTGAACAATGTTAAAAATGAGATTATACTATTTAGGGAGTACCACACTTGTTATGTTATGATTAAATCAATTTTAGGACTGTGTGAAGATTGAAATATGTGACCTTTTCTTTAAAATAATTGCCTTTTAATACGAATGATCATACTTGGGTCTGAGATGGATATAAGATTCAGGTTGAATTGTGTGAGAGTAAATCAGTTCTGACGCAGACTTCATATTGGCTTTTTTCTGCTGTAAGTCTATAATTTCAAGGTTGCTACCTACATCTTGCCATACTACAATTCTTCTTGTGTGAATCAGACAGTGGGTAATGGCAGGCTATTTGAAAATCAAGTGTTGACCCAGTGAGAAAGTGTATAATGTATGAGCAGGTTGGGACAGAGTTAAATTTTGGATTGTGTGAGATGAAGGCTCAGCTAGAATGACTTGGATCAGATAAGAACTTGCAGTAAACAATAAGGTGCTAGAGGCAAGGGTAGTGGGTTGACGAGATGAAAAAGTATTCCTTATGCAAAGCCATTTAACACGATGAAAAAGCATTCATTATGTAAAGCCAGTTAACAAGGTGAAAAGCATTCATAGAGTCATAGAGATGTACAGCATGGAAACAGACCCTTCGGTCGAACCTGTCCATTTCGACCAGATATCCCAACCCAATCTAGTCCCACCTGCCGGGACCCGGCCCATATCCCTCCAAACCCTTCCTATTCATATACATATCCAAATGCCTCTTAAATGTTGCAATTGTATGAGCCTCCACCACATCCTCTGGCAGCTCATTCCATACACGTACCACCCTCTGCGTGAAAAAGTTGCCCCTTAGGTCTATTTTATATCTTTCCCCTCCCACCCTAAACCTATGCCCTCTAGTTCTGGACTCCCCAATCCCAGGGAAAAGACTTTGCCTATTTATCCTATCTATGCCCCTCATAATTTTGTATACCTCTATAAGGTCACCCCCTCAGCCTCTGACGCTCTAAGGAAAACAGCCCCAGCCTGTTCAGCATCTCCTTACAGCTCAGATCCTCCAACTGTGGCAACATCCTTGTAAATCTTTTCTGAACCCTTTCAAGTTTCACAACATCTTTCCGATAGGAAGGAGACCAGAATTGCATGCAATATTCCAACAGTGGCCTAACCAGTGTCCTGTTTGGCCGCAACATGACCTCCCAACTCCTGTACTCAATACTCTGACCAATAAAGGAAACCATACCAAACACCTTCTTCATTATTCTATCTACCTGCGATTCCACTTTCAAGGAGCTATGAACCTGCATTCCAAGGTCTCTTTGTTCAGCAACACTCCCTAGGAGCTTACCATTCAGTGTGTAAGTCCTGCTAAGATTTGCTTTCCCAAAATGCAGCACCTCGCATTTATCTGAATTAAACTCCATCTGCCACTTCTCAGCCCATTGGCCCATCTGATCAAGGTCCTGTTGTAATCTAAGGTAACCCTCTTCGCTGTCCACTCCACCTCCAATTTTGGTGTCATTTGCATACTTACTAACTGTACCTCTTATACTCATATCCAAATCATTGATGTAAATGACAAAAAGTAGAGGGCCCAGCACTGATCCTTGTGGCACTCCACTGGTCACAGGCCTCCAGTCTGAAAAACAACTCTCCACCACCACCCTCTGTCTTCTACCTTTGAGCCACTTCTGTATCGAAGCCAGTTAACAAGGTTAAGAACACCCATTGAATAATGCCAGATGGCTTAATCTTTACCGTTGATGCTCACTGATTGTAATGGTCACTCAATCAATACAGTTGTTGCCTTATCTGGACGCTGCTCATTGTAAATGACTATATAATTAATTAAGAATCTGCTGTTCGAGAGAAGACTGAGAATTTGTGTCTCTGTGCACATGAGCGATTGTTCTTTCTCCCTCCAGGGCCCTGAATAAAGATGAAGGAGGTAAAGCCATACTGTATCTTTGAGTGTTTGCTTTGACTGATACGGATATAGGGAAATGGGATGACACCAGAACCCTCTCATTGAAGACTAGATATTGAACAGGAGAAAAAAGAACTTTTGGTATTTTCTGCTCATCCTACCCTGGGAACACGAAGCCCAGTTGTAACACTCAACTGCTGTTCCTTCTATGATAAGTTACAGAAACCTGGGTTAACCATTTAGGTATGCATAGCCTAGTGTTTTTCTGTATATTAAACTAACAGTCTGCTGTACAGATGCAAGTACAATTCTGTTCTCTTTATTGATGTTGGATTTATTTTTGCTTTTATGAACCAAATTTTTCTTTCAATGGTTGAAATTTTAATATCCCATTTATTTGCTATTGCAGTGACCAAAAGACTTCCTGTTAAGATTTTGTTTTTACGGAGGCTGAGCTTACTTAGAATAAAATAATTAAGTCTGACTTTATAGTATCTGTTTTAATTTCCCTCAGTCATGGTGCTTTAGTTGACATTTTAAAATTGAGCTTTAGATGTTATTAGTGCTTGTGGCATTTTGTAATCCATTCAGAACCAGTCGGGACCTTTACCTGCCAATTAAAAGGTCAAAACTAGCAAATAAGAGAATGCTGGACATTTGTACAGACAGGAGCCGAATTCTTTGAAAATTCAGATTTCCGATCAGCCTTTGTGGAGCCACTGGATTGATGATGTTTTTCTAACCATACAGGTCTCTGGAATTGATTTACAGCTTTGTGCTAATACTGTTAATTTTAACTAGGTAATTTGCCTAGATGGAAGAAATATAACATCCAACAGACAGGAGCATTTAAGATTTGCATATAAGTAAAATGAACCCTTCTGTCAGCAGCCTTTCTGGCTTTTTAGATATCATCAATGATGCATGCACAAATTTAAGTTTTTAAAAAAAAATTGTTTTCCATTGTTTGTGACTGTCAATGATGCTTCCTGCCTTCGCTCTGGACTGGAAAATATCAAAAATACGTTATTTCCTGTCCTGTGATCCATCTCTAACTTTTTATTTCCTTGACGTTTATATCAATATTTTGTGTGAATATAAATCCACACCTTCCACCAGTATCTTGATTGCTACCTCTTGCTTCTTGTAGGGATTCTATTATATTCTCTCAGTTTCTGTTGTATCTATTCTGATAATATCACAAGTCATACACAAAAGTCAGAAGCTAAAATTTTCAAATGTTAGACATCTGAAATACAAAGTAGAAATGTGGGAAATGATCAGGCGGCAAACGTGGAGAAATGGAGTTCATGTTTCAGCTCAATCTCAAGAGAACTGTGGGTACCAAAAATGTCTTCCCTTTATGAAGACTTTGTTTTCAATGTGACTGACAGGGCTTCAGACAGTGCAAGTCCAATTTACTGCACGCCTACTCTTACACCTGTATCTTTTTTCCCAGGATCACCTTCAGATTCCCCTTGTCCTTTAATTTCTATTTAGCCCCCAAGCTTCATGTTCATGGATGACCTTCAATCATTTCTGCTACCTGCTGCAGCATGATATCACAATGGACATTCCTATGCTTTTCCCTTTCACAATTCTAAAGCCACAGTTGATTTCATTGTGTGCAGATAGACGGAATGAAGAGCCTATCTTTGACAGAGAAAGGCATTTGCACTGTCGGAATTTGCGTTGTTAGAATACCTTTAGCAAAATTTCTAGCTATCTTCAGACTGTCATATTTTTAAGTAAACAAAGTTAATTAAGGTTAACCTGTCATCTTGAGCAAATCATATTAAAACATATCCAAGTCATGAGATGGGTGTAACTTCATCATGAAGCTTACTCTGTTATTTTTAACAATAAAGTACTTCCATTTTTGGATGTAATCAACAATGGAGTTACAAATTGTACTCAGAACTATATCTGCCATGAAACTTGCTTTATTTCCCTCAATTTTTAAGCAAACTCATTTGTATTGCTGAATGCAGAATGCCATGAAATAGGGCAACTGGATAGTACTTTTTTTTAGATTAGGTTACTTACAGTGTGGAAACAGGCCCTTCAGCTCAACAAGTCCACACCGACCCGCCGAAGTGCAACCCACCCATCCCCTACATTTACCCCTTTTAGCATGGTCAATTCACCTGCCCTGCACGTCTTTGGACTGTGGGAGGAAACCGGAGCACCCGGAGAAAACCCACGCAGACACGGGGAGAATGTGCAAACTCCACGCAGTCAGTCGTCTGAGTCGGGAATTGAACCCGGGTCTCTGGCGCTGTGAGGCAGCAGTGCTCACCACTGTGCAGAACATTTTTTTTAAAAATGCCTTATAAACATTCATTGACATATCCCCATGAAAATTGCAGAAATTTGATAAATATGGCTGAAGCATGGCTTGATCACAGGATCTGAGCATTTTCTTAGCAGGTTCAACCTATCACTTATGAATAACCCAGGTTTAAATAACTGACAACTTTTATAAAAGCAGACTAATGCTTGTTAATGGGGATAATAGTCAGTTTCATTGTGTTTTTTTTCAGTGGCATCCAGAGCTTTTCAAACCTGTCTATTGTTGAAGATATGGTGAGGCTTGTGGATGGGCCAGCTTCTATTTCAATATACTTTAAGCAGATAGAAAAGATTGTGGAAACTGTGTATTTGCATTTAACATAATTTAGGTTTAAGATTTTATGACCCTGTGCTCGAGTAACAACTTGGGGCTACTGAGGGGAACCTCCATTCCAATGGATTTAAGATGAAGCAAGCTTTATAACCATAGAATCATAGAGATATACAGCATGGAAACAGACCCTTTGGTCCAACTCATCCATGCCGACCAGATATCCTAATCCAATCTAGTCCTACCTATCTAGTCCTACTGTAAAAATGAACGTGGAAGATATAGAATGTAGGGAAATAGATGGTGACATTTTGAAAAAAATCTCCATATTACAGAGGAGGAAGTGCTGGATGTCTTGAAACACATAAAAGTGAATAAATCCCCAGGACCTGATCAGGTGTAGCCTAGAATTCTGCAGGAAGCTAAGGAAGTGATTACTGGGCCTCTTGCTGGGATATTTGTATCATCGATAGTCATAGGTGAAGTGCCACAAGACTGGAGGTTGACTAACATGGTGCCCACTGTTTTAAGAAGGGTGGTAAGGACAAGCTAGGGAACTATAAACCAGTGAGTCTGATGTTGGTGGTGGGGAAGTTGTTAGAGGGAATTCTGAGGGACAGGATGTACATATCTTTGGAAAGGCAAGGACTTATTCGGGATAGTCAATATGACTTTGTACGTGGGAAATCATGTCTCGCAAACTTGATTGAGTTTTTTTGAAGAAGTAGCAAAGAGGATTGATGCGGGCAGAGCAATGGACATGATATAAGGGACTTGACAAGATTTCCCATGGGAGACTGGTGAGCAAGGTTGGATCTCACGGAATACAGGGAGACCTACCAATTTGGATATAGAACTGGCTCAAAGGTAGAAGACAGGGTGGTGGAGGGTTGTTTTTCAGACTGGAGGCCTGTGATCAGTGGAGTGCCACAAGGATCAGTGCTGGGTCCACTCCTTTTCGGAATTTGTATAAATGATTTGGATGTGAGCATAAGAGGTAAAGTTAGTAAGTTTGCAGATGACACCAAAATTGGAGGTGGAATGGACAGCAAAGAAGGTTACCTGAGATTACAACGGGATCTTGATCAAATGGGCCAAAGGGCTGAGAAGTGGCAGATGGAGTTTAATTCAGATAAATGCAAGGTGCTGCATTTTGGGAAAGCAAATCTTAGCAGGATTTATACACTTAATGGCAAGGTCCTAGGGAGTGTTGCTGAACAAAGAGACCTTGGAATGCAGGTTCATAGCTCCTTGAAAGTGGAGTCACAGGTAGATAGGATAGTGAAGAAGGCGTTTGGTATGCTTTTCTTTATTGGTCAGAGTATTGAGTACAGGAGTTGAGAGGTCATGTTGCAGCTGTATAGGATATTGGTTAGCTCACTTTTGGAATATTGTGTGCAATTCTGGTCTCCTTTCTATCAGAATGATGTTGTGAAACTTGATAGGGTTCAGAACAGATTTACAAGGATGTTGCCAGGGTTGGAGGATCTGAGCTATAGGGACAGACTGAATAGGTTGGGGCTGTTTTCCCTGAAGTGTCGGAGGCTGAGGGGTGACCTT
The DNA here is from genome assembly GCF_020745735.1 of Hemiscyllium ocellatum. Taxonomy (NCBI): domain Eukaryota; kingdom Metazoa; phylum Chordata; class Chondrichthyes; order Orectolobiformes; family Hemiscylliidae; genus Hemiscyllium; species Hemiscyllium ocellatum. Next base: position 23,686,852 of record NC_083417.1, on the reverse strand, counting down.
TATAGAGATATATAAAATCATGTGGGGCATGGATAGGATACATGGACCAAGTCTCTTTCCTGGGATGGGGGAGTCCAGGTGAACTTCCCTCGTTTACTTTTTTGAAGTCGCATCCTCGGTGTGGTTCAGCTATTGATAGTTCCAGACAGCATACACAAATTGTCAAGTACCTGGGTAAGGAAAGATGAATTGGTTGCCTTTCTTTATGCAACCCCCTCTTCTCCACACTTACACACAAACACACACACTCCTCATCAATTGGTTGCAGTCTCCTTCCGTGTGGATACAGTGAATCATCGTAGAATCCCTGCAGTGTGGAAACAGGACTTTTGGCCCAACAAGTTCACACCGACTCTCTGAAGACCATCCCACCCAGACTCACCACCTCCCCCCTACCCAATCCCTGTAACCCTGTATTTCCCACAGCTAATCCACCTAATTTACACATCCCTGGACACAATGAGCAAGTTAGCATGGCCAAAGCAGCTAACTTGTGCCTCTTTGGGCTGTGGGAGGAAACCCGCCCAGACATGGAGTATGTGCAAACTTGACACAGTCGCCAGAGGCTGGAATAGAACCCAGATCCCTGTTGATGTGAAGCTGCAGTGCTAACCGCTGAGCCACCATGGCACCCAAATACCTTTCTACCAATTAAATGACTTTTTTAAAAAAAAGATTCCATTTAACCATGCTTTCTCAGTTAACAAAATGTGTTTATTTGTAACTGGATGTAAGAAGAAATATTTACGCAATACGTACAAATGAGAAACAAGAAGCACACCTCCGGGCTTGCAAGATTTGCCTCGAGACCATTTGTAAAGACAAGTTAATGGATGTTGATAGCTGAAGAGTCAATTTTTAGGATTCTTGGCTTAGCAGATTAATTGAAACTCTTTTGCCAGTCCTTTTTGACTGGTTTCTTGGCAGCATCTGGAATGAGAAAGCCCTCATTTTGACCTTTTGACTAACTTGCTTGCTAGCTGACTTCTAGCACTTGGAATGAGACAGGTGGATGATTCTTTAACAGTGACTTCCACTGCGCACGACCTCAAACCCAGGCTCCTAGACATGAGTGCCTCAGCCCAATGACGCGCTCACAAAGCACTTCCGCTTATTACCATACTTTCTTCCACTAACCCAACAGGTTGAACTAGCTTTTAATCCCTGATCCAGTGTGTTCTTGCAAGGGTAAGGTACAAAGCATGTCTCCGTTGTCTTTTCTTCCATTATGTCCACTATCTGAAATAACACCTAGTAGATTTACTCCCACTTGTGTTGCTCCCCATTTAAGTCCATTTCTTTGCAACTTTCTTGATACCTCATCAAGCATGATATTCCAGTCTCTCTCTCTCACACACATGTTTATGCTCTCTCTCCCAGCAACCACTGAATTTAAATCTGCAGAATTGTAGAGAATTTATTTTATTTTTAATTTCCTGTAACAGTTTCTGTCATAGTCAAAATAAGTCCTTTCAGGAACCGCACTTTTGGTAAAGTTGTGTTTGTGCCAAAATGCTTCAATGTATGTAACTCTCTTTATTCAATGTTCACAAGTTAGGAGAGACTGTGCTATCTTTTTCAGCCAAGTACACTCAGTTCCCAAGTGTAGTGGTGAAGATAGTTAGTTAGTTACAGAAATTTTGTCATGTTAAGCCTCCACCTCTAGAAGATTACAGTGGAGTACTTCCAACTGAGATTTTAAATCAAGCAGAGTCAACATGATTTCATTGAAGTTTAAGCCACATTTGGCTAATTTATTGGAGTTCTTTGAGGAAGTAACAAATAGCTTGGACAAAGAGGATTCTGTGAATATACTTTACTTCAGTTTCCTGAAAGCATTTGATAAGGTGCCATTTTCCCAGTTACTATGCAAAATAAAAGGTCATGGATTCAAATGATCCATATGAGAGAGGATTGATTGGCTAACAAGAAATAAAGAGGAAGGCCATGTATGGATCAATTTTGAGTTGGCAGAATGTGAAGAATGGACTTCCAAAGGGATTAGTACTGGGACCTTGACCATTTATAGTTTATTTCATGCATTGGATGAAGGGACCAGATGTACAGTTGCTAAATTTTTTAGTGCATCAAAGATGGTTGGAAAGATGGAGAAAATGACATGGGAAGCTACAAGCAGGTATAGATGGTTTAAGCAAGAGTGTGAAAATTTGGCAAATGAATTGAAACATAGGTAAATATGAACTTATCCAATTTGGCAGGAAGAAAACAAAAGCAGCATATTATTTTATTGGGAGAGAAATTGCAGCTCTATGAAGAACAGTGTGATCTCGGTGTGCTAGGTCACTAATCACAAAAGGTTGGGTTGCAGCTGTAGCAAGTACTTAGGAGGGCAAATAGAATGTTGTTACCTATTGAAAAGTGAATGGAATGCAAATGAAGGTCACTGGAGTTTAAATGTTAACTCTGCTTTTCCGCAGATACCGTCAGACCTGCTAATTTTCTCCAGCCATTTCTGTTTTGATTTCACATCTTCAGCATCCGCAGTTCTTTGTGTTATATAAATGTAGAAATGTTTTGCTTCAGTTGTACAAAGTGATACTGAGTCCACATCTGGGGAACTGTGTACAGTTTTAGTCTCCTTCTTTAAGTAAGGATGTAAATGTGTTAGAAGCAGTTCAGAAAAGGCTCATTTAACTAATACCTGGGATGGGTGGGATGGGGGTGGCGGCGGCACAGTGACTCAGTGTTTAGCACTGCTGCCTTACATTGGAAGTGACATGGGTTCAATTCCAGCCTCGGCAAACACCCTGTGTCTGATTTCCTCCCACAGTATAAAGATGCGCATGTTAGGTGGATTGACCATGGGAAATTGCCCCATGGTCTCCAGGGGTATGCAGGCTAGGTGGATTAGCCATGGGAAATGTGGGGTTCTGGGAATAGGATGGGATTTTGAATGTGGATGGTATGTTCTTTGGAGAGTTGGGGCGGTCTCAATGACCCTTTCCACACTTTGGGGACTCTATGATTCTATTATAGTATGAAAGGTTGGACAGGTTGCAGGTAAAGTTGGAAAATGGAGTTGAGGCCATAATCCAATTAGCTGGAATTGAAGAGTGCAAATGGTCTTCTTTTGCTCTTAATTCATACATTCAAATGATCATGACAAGAAGAGCCTGAGCAGGCTATCACGGACATCTTCTGCACTTACCTTTCCCTTTCCCTTCAAGATACCCAAACAAGAAAAGAATATTCAAGGAGATTTGGTGGTGAGATTTGTGCTAGAACTATTCACAGACTCTAAGGCCTGCATGGATCCAGAAGGAAAACGAGTATTTTCACAAAATTTTCTCTCTGGGCAAGCTACCGTTATCCAATAGAAAACTATTATTGGAGCTGGATTGTAGGCATTGCTGGCTAGGCCCCCTCTTAGTTGCCCAATCCTAATTATTCTTCAGAATGTGGTGCTGAGCCACCCAAGCCACACAAATGAATAAAATTAGACCAATAAACAAAACATTTAACTATATTCTATTTTGAATTATATAAGATTTTTAAGTTCAAGAGACAATAGTTGTATTTAGGCATTTGGATGGATAATTGAATAGGAAGGGTTTAGAAAGATATGGGCCAAGTGCTGGCAAGTGGGACAAGATTGGGTTGGGATATCTGGTCAGCATGGTCGGGTTCGACTGAAGGGTCTGTTTCTGTGCTGTACATCTCTATGACTAGAACTCTGAGTTCTAATTTAGAGGAAGTGGAAATAAAAGTAGAACATAGAACACTGAAATGTTTTCAAGTGCTTTTTAAGGGATATGGAAGTGAAACAGAAATAACAAATACTGTCGTCAGTGTACAGCTAACTAAGAAAGTCAAAAGTAACCTAAAGATGAAGGAGTTTTAATCTGTTTAGATTTACAGCAGCCATTTTGATACACATCTGGTTCACTAATGTCCTTCAGGGAAGAAAACTGCCATCCTTACCTGGTCTGGCCTACATGTGACTTCAGACCCACAACAATGTGGTTGACTTTTAACTGCCCATTGAGCAATTAAGGATTGGCAATAAATGCTGGCCTCACCAGGGATATCCGTCTCCCATGAATCACAGTCTTGAGAATTAGATGGCCTCTTACTTGAATTTTCAGAATAACTATGCTTAGGCTTTCTCAGCTTCAAATAACCTCTTCAGCATTTTAATCCACATACTTCTGGCATAGAACTTTAAGACTAACCTCCTTACACTTGCTTCTTACCATTTTGTAACAGTTCTAAACTATCTCTGCTTCAGGAGAAGCTATGTTACGCATCCAGTTTCACCAGGACTTCTGCAAACTGATCTGAAACCAATGCTTACTTCAAGTTTTGGGTTTCTCCCCCAACCCAAAGCAAAACACATTCCAGCTCTTTCTAACTAAATCTAATATACGACATTGCTTGTTTTGTTTTCTGGCAAAAACTGTCAATATAAACACATTCCCGTTAGCCTCCATTTGCATACTTTAGTTTTAAAGAAAGGCTTCAGAAAGTTTTACAAGTTAATCAGTAAACACCTTCACAGAGACAGACCATAACCCACATGCCATTAGTTAGAAATCAAAACTCTAAAATAAATGGTAATAATATATAATCATCCCACAACTTACATTATAGTACAAAAGGAAGAAAACAAACAGAAAGCAAGCTATATATACATATTTTCATTCAAAAAAATTTTAACACCAACATCAAAGCAAAGTTTCACCTTGCTTCCTAACACCATCCATTAACAGGGACTCAAGTTCAGAGATACTCTATCTCAACTCCAAGTTTCTACTGAACTGAATCCTTTCAATATCTCTTTTCTGAACTGTGAAAGCAATTTGATTCTTCTCCAAGTCTGATCGTGCCAACCATTTTGCTGTCCTGATGGTGCAAACCTTTTAAGGCTAACAATACCAATATTTCTATCCCAAGCTCTTCCAACTTGGGGAGCTTCACAAACCAGAAAGAAGTACTACTACCGCAGTGACTGGCTTCCTTTCAACTGAACTGACTCATGTTCAGAGGTAAAATGTTCTCTTCAGAACTGATCCCCACTGGGAGAGACCTTCAAAGTTTGGGAGAAGATTTGTAGCTCAGGTGCTCGTTGTTGTGGTTGTGTTCGCCGAGCTGGGAGAGACCTAGTTGAGAAGGACTTGGGTTGAGAATGGGTGGCCAGCTTCCAAACTGCAGGAAATGTACACATGACAGTGCCCAGAACAGAGGGAAATATCCAAGGGATAAAAACAAGAAGTTGATGCGTCTTCAGATATACACGCAGCTGTGAAGCAATGCCATCTTTTTTTGCGACATAAGTATTTTTTGAATAATGACTATGTCAAACATTTGTCTTCTACAGCTGATACGTTATACATTCCAGGTAAATTTTACAATACTGACTAATTACTGACAATATAAATTCCTTAACTAAACATCTTGACAAAATGTTTTCCTGAAACTCATAAGTATAGTGCTTAATCAGTCCTTTGAATTTAATTATTATATGAACCTGTTTGAATGATTTTTTTATAATGCATGTAAATGCAAAAATTATATTTGTGATGAATTGGATTTAGTAAGAGAAAAGTGTGTTGACTTTATGTTTACTTGGGAAGGAAAATCCTGGAACTTGCTACATCAAAGGTTTCCATGTGTGTTTTGCAAAGTCAAGGCAAATAGGTTTTTTTGTAATGCTTTTTTGGCACCATAGTGCTTTCTGGTAAACTTATTTATTACTGCAGCTCGTGTGCTGTCATCTTGTGCTAAATTGCTGCACAAGTATTGTTTGGATATACCAACTGCATCGTGAGTTCCCTGGAGTGCTAGCAGATGAAGGCCTCTCTAAGAGTTGATCTTGTAAATATGCAAAGATCTACTTTCTGCAATCACATCTAATCCACATCCCTGAATTTTTCTGTGTCTTGTACTTAGTTGCCTGAAACTATAAAATATTTTCCATCGAATTTGCTTAAAATCTATGTAAATCTACCTTTATGTATGTCATAAAACATTAAAGCACTATTTGAATGATAGAAATACATATAAATGCAATAATAGCACAATTAGTTGAACATTGTTAATATGTTCAGTGGTTTTGTGCATTAATTTCTACTCTGCTCAAGAAACCACTTGCAGTGAGGAATGAAAATATTTGACGTCATTGTCAGCAGCATGCATGGAGCTCTGCTAATTTGTGAATAGTTAGTATTATTGCATCAACCACTGACGATCTCCTTGCTTGGTCTGAGGTAGCATTTGATGGTTCACTGTTAACATTAAAGAGGGCACTGATAGCCGTACTCTACTTTCAGAGGAAATGGTGATTTAACAATGGTCAAGTTATCAGTTTATCAGCCAACCTTGAAAAATCCACATTTAGCCAAGTACAATTCGATGCTACAGCTGCCATAGTCAGTCTTTGTTTGAGGCCAGATTGGTCCTTTTCAAAACATAAATCTTTAAGATCATTATCAGTGCTACCTGGGAACCTAATCAATTCGAAGATAGAAGGCCTAGCGTCCGCAGCTTCAGACATACTACAATTCTAACCCACGCGAGCCTTTTAGACTTTATTAATAAGATAATTATTTTGATTAAAATAAATTACATTTAATGACTGATTATGTTAGACTTGTGAATACAGCACATGCTATAGCATCTAAATGGCAAAATGTGTGTTCTCGTCTGTTTTGATCTATGCACCAACAGAGGACATGGGATAATCTATAATCAGCATTATATTTAATATGTCCACAAAGAAGAACATTTCTGGTGTTTTTAGTCCAGCTCTGCTCCATCTTTTTCTTTTAAGTTGACCTCCAATTCAAAACTGCTATCCATGCTTGCTATAAAATGTATAGTTCTCCTTCTCGAGGTAATGTGTGTTGGTAGGCTATTCAGTTATGAATGTGTCATAAGCAAGTGTGATTTTTGTCTCCTCATCTCCACACACATACGTGTTTTGTATCCAGAGACACAGGGTAACAATCAAAAACAGAAGCATTGGTTGACGTTCCTCTCTCGAAGACTACAGCACACTGAGACCAACTCTAGCATTCCCAACTGTTATCCTATCTGAGATCCAATACTGTGGCCAGTTTTTACTTGGGACCAATGATTCTGTGCTGCATCTGGCAGCATTTTTATCTACTCAGTTATCGGGAATTTTGAGGAAGGCTTACATGTGAATGCATTGATGTGGAACTTTGCACGTTGGCAGTCATATTTAGTTTTGAATTTCAAACCTCTGGAACTCTATGTTAAAGCACAAACACTGATTTCCACGCAACCTTTGTCTTTTAAATCAAACCTGGTACTTTTCTTATAAAACCGCTAAAGCTAACATCCCATATCTTGTTTGTGGGCTGAGAGTCAAATTGAGTTCATGCTCATTCTGTAACCCACAAATGAGCAGATTTATGGATTGCAATTTCAATATTATGTGTAGAGTTTAGGAGTTCATTATTTTTGGATTGTGGTGACAGTGCCATAACCACTGTACTGTCACACCCTGCTCAACTATTACTTTCAAAAGAATATTCCTGAGTAAGTAAAAACTTGAGCATTAGTTGAATTTGCATAGTGATGGTTTGACTTATCAAGAATGGCTAAACGTAAGGGTAATATCACCATACTCCGATCAAATCACAGGGCTGCTCTCTCTCATTAGAGAAAGAGAGAGATGATTGGTGGTTTAACCAGAGGGTCACCATGCCTCAGGTGAGGGAAGAGGTTGAGAAGCAAAGTCCTCCTTGGTAACCTCAGCCGTTGAAAGAATTGAACCCACGCTTTTGGTATCAACTGCATTGCAAACAAGCTGTCCAGCCAACTGAGCTAACCAATTGCAACATATTAGGTCTTTATTCATTAGAGTTTACAAGAATGAGGCATGATCTTATTGAAACATGAGATTCTGAGGGGTCTTGACAGAATAGATTTTGAGAAGATATTTCCATGGGTAGGGGAGCCATAATTGAAGTGGCATGGTTGGAGAAGTGGCCATTCATTTAAAATTGAGGTGCAAATCTTCTCTCAGATGGATGTGAGTATCTGGAATTCTCTATCCCATAGAGTTATGGAGGCTAAATTACTAAAAGTATTTAAATAGGTAGATTTTTGAAATATCAGGGAGTTGTTGGCTATGCTGAGCTGGCACAACAGAGGAGTTGAGGCCTGGAGCAGATCATTCATGATCTTGTTGAATCATAGGGCAGGCTTGAGGGGCCAGATGGCATAATGCTGTTCATATTTCTTATGTTCTTATTGATTTAGACCTAGAGATTTGCTTACACAGGTAGTTCTTCTATAACACCATGGTTGCATTCTTGTGCAATCACACTTTAGAAAACAGCGCTTAGTGTTGGCGATGTAATCATGTTACAGCTGACACATATTTTAAAAGTTCACATTTTAGAAACAGTGTCTCCAATTCATCGATCACATTACAGCAAAGTTATGTTAATGAAATGCAAGACTCAACTGTCCTGTCCACTGATGTTGATTGACCTGTGTGTTTCCAGCATTCTTTGATTTCGTTGCTGAATTCCAGATTCTGCAGTTTATTGTTATTTGTTTGAGCAGAAAGTTAACACCTCTCTAAGAGATTTGACTGACTTATGTAATCCCTTTTTATACCACACACACTGTAGTATTCAGTGTCATATCTAGTCTCCCCTCTACTCTTTTGACTTGTCCCTTGACAACTTGAGTCAGTCTATTTTTCCTTTGAGTTTTAAGTTTCTGATTTGTCTGTTCATGATAATATCTGGATTTGTCTTTTTTCTCATAGGAACTCAGGTTAGAGAGAAGAAGGTTGAGAAGTGACTAATTTGAGACATATAAGATAATCAGAGGGTTAGATAGGCTGGATGGTGAGAGCCTCTTTCCTCAGATAGTGATGGCTAGCACAAGGGGACATAGCTTTAAATTGAGGGATGATAGATATAAGATAGATGTGGGAGGTAGTTTCTTTACTCAGCAAGTAATATGGGCATGGAACACACGCCTGCAACAGTAGTAGACTCGCCAACTTTACTGGCATTTAAATGGTCTTTGGATAGACAAATGGACAAAAATGGAATAGTGTAGGTTAGATGCACTTCAGATTAGTTTCACAGGTCGTTGCAACATCGAGGGCTGAAGGGCCTGTATTGCGCTGTAGCTTTCTATGTTCTAATCAACTTTCATTAGTTTTGTCTTGATTGCAATTCTTTGCGTACCTCAATGTTACACCACAGTATGGTGTTTGTGAACAGGTGGTCATGGAAAGGATTTTCCAAGCGGTTTTAGAGAAGATTTGTAGCTCAGGTTGATGATAAGTATGTAGTTAGCTCGCTAAGCTTGAAGGTTTGTTTTAGATGTTACTATACTAGGTATCATCATCAGTGAGAGTCTCCAATGAAGTGCTGGTGGTATGTCCCACCTTTCTATTTATAGGTCTTGGTTTTTTTTTCAAGGGAAGGTAGATAGGGTCTAAATTGACATGTTTATCGATGGAGTTCTGGTTAGAGTGCCATGCCTCTAAGAATTCTCGTGCATGTCTTTGTTTCACCTGTCCTAGGATATGTGTGTTGTCCCAGTCAAACTGGTGTCCTTCTTTGTCTGTATGAATAGAAACCAGTGATAGTGGGTTGTGTTTTTGGTGACCAGTTGGTGTACATGTATCCTGGTAGCAAGTTTCCTGCCAGTTTGTTTGATTGTAGTGTTTTTTTTACAGTTCTTGCATGGTATATTGTAAAATAACGCTAGTTTTGCTGGTGGCATCTATTGGATGCTTTAGGTTCATTAGTCGCCGTTTAAGTGTGTTGGTAGGTTTATAGGCTATCAAGTAGTCTGGAAGTCATTTCTGATATATCTTTGAATTAAGGTAATGTGGCTATAGTTTTTGGTTGCATTGCGTCTGCTTGTTTGGGTTTCTTTCTGAGGAATCAAAGGATTGTGTTTATTGGGTATCCATTTTTCTTGAAAACCTTGTATAGATATCTTCTGCTTTTTGTTGTTCTTGGGTGCTGTAGTGTGGTGTAGCTTGTTTGAAACAGTGTCTTGATGCAGCTTTGTTTGTGGGTGTTGCGATGATTGCTTTAAGAATTTGGTCTGTGTTTGGTTTTCTGTAGAAGCTGGTTTGAAGTTCTTCGTTAACTGTCACATCTAGGAATAGAAGTCTGTTGTCAGTCTCCTCCTCTTATGAATTTTCTGCCTGCCAGGATATTGTTGATGGTGTTGTATCTTCTAATTTATTCTGTTTTGTGATGACAAAGGTGTCATCTACGTAGCAGACCCAAAGTTTGGGTTGGATAGATGGGAGGGCAGCTTGTTCAAGTCTCTGCATTACTGCTTCCGCAATGAGCCCTGATATTGGTGATCCCATAGGTGTTCCATTGCCTTGTTTGTAGGTTTTGTTATTGAATGTGAATTGGAAGTGAATGAGGATTTTACCTCTTGGGGGGTGAGCACAGAACCAAGGGATTTCCTTTTTTAGGACAGGATAAGGAGAAACTCTTTGAGCATTGTGCAACTTTTGTCTTGGAAGGGTGAGTTTTAGAGATGAAGCATGCAGTTGGATCACCTAACAGCATAATGAGAAACAAGTCACATATTCTTAGCTAGATCTCTAAAATGAAACAGTATTGTTGGCCTGAAAGGATCCTCTCTCTTCATTCTTTGAAATCAATGGAGGTCTGACGTTTATTGAATTTTCATGGGAAATTGCAGCTGAGCTTCAATAGAGAAGAAATATAATCTGATAGTTCAAAATCAATTACCTCTTTTTTTTTCACTGCTGAAGATGATTCAATATTTCAGACAGAATTCCTCTCTTTTTGCCTGGTGGTAATCCCATTGTGATTTGTACCCTTGCCCTGGGCTGTTCTTGGTAGATTTAGATTTGCTATTTCCAGCTAGTTTAGTTAATGTACCCAGAATCCAAACTTCCATTGTTTCCACAATTGGTTTTGTCATAAACTATTGACACACAACAGGGACGACTAGTAGCTGTTCACACCAACTTGTGATTAACTGGTTTCATCAAACTCCTTTTTTTAACTTTTTGAGTTTGCAGTTCCCATGTCTGGGGTGAACATCATATTTGGAATTCTGTAAACATCCAAATAATGGGAACTGTAAATTCCACGAATGACCTTGCATTGTGAATATCTTTTTGAGAGAGTTCACCACCCACATTAATTTTAATGACTTTCAAAGATATGAGGCAGTCCATAACTTTACAAAAAGCACAAAAAAAATCAACTGACCTCCTGTACCCAATCTTGTTTCAAGGTACACTACCATACTCCATGCGGCTTTTTAAGAGTAAAAATATTTATTATCATCTTATGTTCACAGGTATGTGATACATGCATAACAATGATCATCTTTCACAGTATCTTCCAATTAACAAACATTCATTTTGTGTCAGATATTAATAATGTGTCTGTTTGTTGTTCACGTTTCAGCAGCTTCTAAGGGAATTATCCTAACAATCACAGGAAGCCAGGCCGAGGAACTGGCATTACAGATTTTACTTCCAGTATCAATAGAGGTGGCCTTTTATCATTTGAAATTGAGTAACAAATCAGAGATATCAGTTATCCATGTCTATTTACTGTGTAATATGCAGGAGGAGATATGATGGCCAGTCGAGAGAGAGATGAGCCATCTAAAACTCAAAAAAGGAGAAAAGGCCAAATGAGTCACAAGTAACAATCTTCTGAGTAAATTATGGGCATGCATATGAATATTTATAGTGCCTCCTTGTTGAGCTTATTTTTTATCGCCTTTGTTTCATGTTTTTAAAATAATTCTGCCTCAATTTGGTTGTTTTTTTGACATAAGTAATATTGAATAATTCGTCCAGTTTTGCTAAAGCTTACAGATGGCTAAGGCTCTATTTCACTGTTGACAATTTAACCTGGTCATCTATTAATGGTTCGGAGCATTATACAGTTCAGAATTTAAAATTAGAACTGTACAAATCAATCAATGGGATTAGTCGGATGCTAAAAATTAAACTATAATTTATCTGGTAGTTTTCTATATTTTCAAGGCTACAGTCTATGGTTTCCATTAGGATGGCTTCCATTTTAAATGTGAACATTTCCATTTCATAAATATCTCTGATAGTTGTCCACTATATTTTAGACAAATGCCAATCCATAACTAATCAAATTAGACATGTCATTATATGGTATATTAACAACTTTTTGTTCCTTTAAGCCAGTCGAGAAAAAAGAACAAAAATAGAAAATGCTGGAAACACTCAGCATCTGTGGGGAAAATAAACAGGGTTTACATTTTTGGTTAACTCTGTTTCTCTCTTCACAAATGCTGTCTGATTTGATGAATACTTCTAGTATTTTCTGTTTTTGTTTTAGATTTCCAAGATCTGTAATATTTTGCTTTGGCAATGAGAAGGAATAAACTCCCCAAAATATTGAGGCAAAAATTGATACTCCTATGGGCACAACTTTCCCCTTCCTGCTGGTGGCAGAGAAGACACTTGAATGGGTACGTTGGTTATGAGGAGATGCTTGCATCCCTTCAGGCTACCTCTGCAATTAACTGCTGGATGAGAAGGTCCACTGTGGTCTTCTCGACCTGTCCACTTAAGGCCCTTACAGCTGTTAACAGAATCTACTTAAGTGACTTGCTTCATTGGTGCTCTGATTATTTGCCTTCCCATCAGGCAAGAAATGTGGTTGGATTCCTGACTGGAATACTACAGTGGCCAGCCTACTGGATGGAGTGGAGAGGTGGGTCCTCCATTTACCCTAGTCTTAGGCCAATCAGGATCAGTTATGAGAGGTAAGGGACTGGCTTCTGAAAGCCCCTTTGAACTCGCCCCTTCCCACAATGCCCAAAAGATCATCTCACCAATTAGATGCCCTGAAGATTAGACTTCTACCAATGATCTGTAGAACGCAGAAACTGCTGGCTTCTGATTGGATGGCAGCTTCTGATGAGGGAAGACTTTAAAATGGAAGCCTACAATTCACTGAAGACTGTACTGGTTTGCTCTTAAGCTGAGTGGAGATTGTTATGAGAGCTTTCTATTTCTGACAGCCTAGCTACCAATTTACACTCCAAACTGGGAAACGCTATGCCCAGCCAATATTTATTTCAGAATAATCATCCCTTCAAAACAGTAAGATAATTTCATTCAATTTTCAGTGACACATTCTTCAACTTTGCAACAGTAACATTTATCTGTTGGCTTTCAATTGCGAACATTTTTATTTTTGATGTCAGAACTGACCTCAGGCATTCAGTCAAGTTCTGATGAACTGAGAAGGTGATGGGCTAGTGGCATTATCACTAGACTATTAATTGAGAGACCCAGGTAATGTTCAGGGGACCTGGGTTCGACTCCTATCAGGGCAGCAATAGTCAGGAAATATGAGTCTAATGATCATGAAACCATTGTTAATTGTCTGGATAAACCTAACTGGTACACTAATGTCCTCTCGAAAAGGAAATTTAACATCCTTATCTGGTCTGGCCTATACATGACTCTAGACCCACAGCAATGTTGTTGACTCAACTGCCCTTTGGACAATAATTGCTGGCCCAGCCAGTGATGCCCACATCCCATGGATGAATAAAAAATGAACTCACTCCAGCGAAGATGTTCAAGTTGCAGCCAGTCCCAAGAGTGCAAAAAATGTGGTCAATTCTTATTTTCATAGTTTTCTAAAATGGTGAAGCAGGAACTGAAGGTGGTTGATGGATTGCTTGACAAAGTGAATGCCATTCTCTTCCATTCAATGGGTGTGGGTTACTTTTATCCAACCTGTTTAATGATGTTATTACGTACTTCTGGAGTAGGTGAGTTTTGAATCAGGGTAGGGACACTACCACTCCACCGTAACAGACTGAATGGGTGTACAGAATCTTGTATGCTTTCCAGATGGTAATCAAAATCAAAGCCAAGTGGTTTGAGTGAACCACTTTGAATTAATTGGTGAATATCCTATCCTTGAATCCATCTGGTTCACAAATGTCCTTTAGCAAAGTAAATCTGCTGTCCTTATGTGGTCTGCCAATACTGATTGCAAACCCACAGCACTATGGCTGAGTTTTAATTGCCCTTTGAAATGGCCCAGCAAGCCAGTCTGTTGGTGAAGGTGATTCATCACTGTCAACTTGAGCAATAGAATTGTGCAGTTAAAGTTGTCCTGACCAACGATGCCACATCCTGTGAATAAAATCTGTTGCTTTAAGCCAATTGGCAGCGCAAATGCACAAAAGAATAAACTATATTTGCGCACATGGTACTTTATGTCCTGCCAAAAGTTTCCTACGTGTCAATAGCTAGAGATAGTACTAATGACTTTAATGTTTATGTTCAATTCATTCTGTGGCAATATAATGCGTACTGAGGAAAGGAGAGTGTATTACATGTAGTACCGATTAATGTTAATGTGTCACATTCAGTACCTTTTCAGTGAGTGTCAAATCCGGTAGCTATCCGTGTCAGTGTTTCCTTTATAATCCAGGACAAACATAGTATGTTAATTAACCAATGTTGTGGCAAGGTCAGGGATTGGTGATGAAAGAGCCTTCAAAGTTTAAGTATTGTGGTTTTTCTGAGATTTGAATAAGTGTGCTTACAATGGCATTATCTTACAACAATCCCTTCTCCAGACATTGTACTTTTGCTGTTATCTCCATTCCCTTCATGACATCCCAGTCCACAAAACTTGAAGTTCACCATTCTGATCACTTGTGCTGTAGGAAGGATGTCACTGATTGTATTTGGGGGGGGTGTGGTGCAGAGGAGATTTACCAGAATGTTGCTTGGGACAGAGCGCTTTCGTTATGAAGATCACAGCGCCTGAGACCCGGGCACATTCTCCCCGTGTCTGCGTGGGTTTCCTCTGGGTGCTCTGGTTTCCTCCCACAGTCCAAAGATGTGCGGGTCAGGTGAATTGGCCATGCTAAATTGCCCATAGTGTTAGGTATGAGGTAAATGCAGGGGTATGGGCGGGTTGCGCTTCAGTGGGTCGGTGTGGACTTGTTGGGCCAAAGGGCCTGTTTCCACACTGTAAGTAATCTAATCTAATAAGCTTGGGTGGTTTTCTTTGGTGCAGAGAAGGTTGAACAGGGACCTGATATGTTGTACTATATTGCAATTAAATTGAGCTCAATTTTAGATATTCGCTAATGTCTAAGCTTTATTAACATCTGAATTATTTAGCTAATGTTGAAGTGTAGCAACCAATAATTAGGCCCTCTCCATAAAGTGGGACCAATTTAAACAGCCATAAAAATAAAACACAAGGGCAATGCATCAGACTTCAACCTGGGCCTATAAAATTGTTCAATGTACAGATTGTGTACTTTTAACCCTTACTTAGATTTGCCATTGAGATTGCTTTTTGAATCTGCCATTATTAATACTTTATTTGAGAAATTGTAAAGATGAGAGAATAGATCCCTGAGGCTCCTTCTATTAAATGTATTAGATTAGATTAGATGATTAGATTACTTACAGTGTGGAAACAGGCCCTTCGGCCCAACAAGTCCACACCGACCCGCCGAAGCGCAACCCACCCATACCCCTACATTCACCCCCTACCTAACACTACGGGCAATTTAGCATGGCCAATTCACCTGACCCGCACATCTTTGGACTGTGGGAGGAAACTGGAGCACCCGGAGGAAACCCACACAGACACGGGGAGAATGTGCAAACTCCACACAGTCAGTCGCCTGAGTTGGGAATTGAACCCGGGTCTCTGGTGCTGTGAGGCAGCAGTGCTAACCACTGTGCCACCATGCCGCCCACTTGTCTAGAAATTTCCAACAGATTATCAATATTTGGACCACCAAAGGCCATTGCTATGACATTGAAAATTTCCAGTTTGACAAAAATGTGTTGCACCAATATGGTATACAAAATTTGAATTTTGTGTTTTTAAAATGTCAGTTTCCCATAATTCCCCAGCTGAAACGCAAGGCTGAGTCTTCAAACTTCAGGAAATGCTCAAAAGAAAGGGCAGCACGGTGGCTCAGTCTTGGGAGAGAGAAACAGTTAACATTTCAGATCAATGACTTTTCATTGGAACTCTGTTCAAAATTCCAGATATCTGACATACACTGCCTTCTATCTAAATTGGAAACAAATCAACACAAATTAACAAATGACAAATCAGGAAGAAAAAAAAAATTAATCCTAATTGGTCAGGCTATTTAAATTTGAGAGAACTAAATGATTGAAAGTACTAAAGATGCTGGGGAATATGTGTGACATGGTGGCTAAGTGGTTAGCACTGCTGCCTCATAGCACTAGAGTCCCAGGTTCAATTCCAACCTTAGGTGACTGTCTGTGTGGAGTTTGCATATTCTCTCTGTGTCTGTGTGGGTTTCCTCCCACAGTTCAAAGATGTGCAGGCCAGGTGAATTGGCCATACTAAATTGCCCATAGTGTTAGGTGCATTAGTCAGAGGGAAGTGAGTCTGGGTGGGTTATTCTTCGCAGGGTCACTGTGGACTGGTTGGGCTGAAGAGCCTGTTTCCACGTGTTTGGAATCTAATCAAATAATCTGTTTCAAGTTTGTCTCCTCTTTCCCCTCTAACATGGCTGAAATTGTGATGGTACAGTATCGTAGGAGGAAGGTTGTAATAGTGAATGGCAATTTGGGAAAGAAGTAGCTGTTCCTCTCATGTTTACTTTGACATTGCACCTCCAACACATTTGCAGGCAACTTGGAATGTTATAACTGAAGCGAGGAAATCTGGAATGGAGATTGCTTCCAAACCTGAATCCAAAGTAGAATAATGATTAATGAAGGCTGGCGTTAAAGTGTAATACTGATTGAGGTTTAGTTTGTTGGTAATGGCTTAACTTGCTTCCAGTTTTTGGCAGTCATTTTCATTATTGAATGGTTTAATGCCAATATAAACTGGGCTTAATTACTGAAGCCAAAATCTGTGGCTGCTGGAAAACTGCATTCTTATAATGGGCATGAATGTGATTGTGCTCTGGCCTGTTGCTGAAGTCATCTCTGGTCTGCATATGATTCCTGAACAACAGAATGAATTACTGATTTAGATTTGTGCACTTGTGATTGTGTGTTTAGATTGATAATGACAGATCCAGACTGCATGAAAATAAAAACTGAGTCTTTGTATTTTTGTTAAGTGTATACCTGCATGAATAACTGCTACAAAATGTGGTTCCACTTGCTCTAAACAACCATTAACTCTCTACAACTGAGTTCTCAAAGAGGAAGTTCTAATTGGTCACTTCATGCACTGAGCTTTCAGTCCCTACACAGTTTCAATTTTAAATCACACACCTAAGTATTTAAAGAAAGCTTTAAATTTTATCACCTGAAATGTGCCTTTGTTTACCTGAGCCAGTTTTAGCTTTCATTTCACAGTAGACATTCTTATCTGATGTTTTGGATATGGTTGTATAATGAAAGCCCTTGGCCTTATACCAAATAGATTGCAGAGTGCTTTAATGCACAGTCAATACACACTTCATTTAGGATTGTTTCATAATGGTGCTGCAGTTGATCAGTAATTTTCTACTGTTCATAAATTTAACTAATATTGAAAAGTCAAAAAGGATCTAAAGCCCAAGGCTTATATGTAAGATTTTCATCTTTAAAATGTACAAGCCTTTGGCTAATTTCTAACAATATATTTTAAGAGCAGAATCTAATATTTCAAAGTAATTAAAAGTGAAAGATATTTGAGCTCTTGGCTCCTATCTGCATTTACTATTGTATAGTTGCCTTTTTATTGGCAATTCTAATTTTGATGAGGGGGCAGGTGGTTGTGTAGATTTTCAATTTTGCATTTGTTCTTCCAAGATCACCTTTTCACCCAATAAGAACTTGTATTTGCATAGTCCCTTTATTTTTGCGAACACTCCAAGGCATTTATGTACTGCTATCTTCATCAAAATATAGGCTGTTTCAGTTATCTGAAACCATTTCAAAATTTCAGATTTTGGAACCTGTTCAGCAGCAGTGACATGTAAAATAATGGTTTCTTCACAAAAATATTTAAAAAGGAATTCATATTCCTATTATGAAACAAAGAACAGGCCTTCAGCACCTTGGGCCTGTCCCAACATGAGTTAGTTCATGGATGGGATTATTAAATTTAGTTGAAATGCCCATCAGCCATGATTGAATGGCGGAGTGGACTCGATAGGCTGAATGGCCTTACTTCCACTCCTATGTCTTATGGTCTTATTATTCCAACCACTAACCTTAGTTCCATGTGCCATATTAGTTACATAAAATCTGTCAAAAGCAGCACAGAAATTTTCAGTTGGGGTGATAGTAGGTTTGCTTGGGTAACAATGTTCCTACATTTCACTGTCCCTCCTGTGAAGATAGGTCCATATTTAAAGTTACGTCTCCGTTATTGTGAACTCCCCCAGCAGACTAAATAGCATCTCTCTATTGAACCTATCAAATGCTTTAATAATCTTGAACAGCCCAATTACATCTCTGGTTAATCTTGGATACTCGAGGGAATAGAAATCTAATCCATGCCGAGATTAGAAGCTGATTGTCCGAAAAAAGCTTTCGAAGTGTTAAATGATCGTAAGGAATTAATATCGCAGAACCTTATTATTGGAAATGCTAATTTTTCTACATTATTGAAATCTTTTGGATATACATGTGGTAGCAACTTTAGTGTTGAATGATGTGATTGCAAAGTCATGCTCGATGCAATGATCTCATTCCAAAGCTTCATTGAATCTCTGCATTTTTGTTCCTTGATCACTTCAGATTAGTTCAAAAGAGAAAATATTGGAAAATCTCAGCAGGTCTGGCAGCATCTGTAAGGAGAGAAAAGAGCTGACGTTTTGAGTCTAACTGATCCTTTCAATCCATCCGTGTGCAGTGGCAATCAAAGTAGACTCTTCCCAAACCCATGGTATACTTCAAGTGATGTAGAAGTCAATATTTTATGGCAGCTTGGAATTCTTTTTCATAATTTTCTTAATTGCATGCATTGTAATAGAACGTAAGAACTCTGAACAGGAGTAGGCCATTCATTACAATCATGGTCAATCTCATCACCACCTGACTCCACATTCCTGCCCATTGCCCATAAACCCTTTAACCCATTACTAATTAAAAATCTGTCTGTCTGTCTCCTTAAATTTAGTGAGTCCCAGCATCCACCACCCTCTGGTGTATAGTGATTCCTCAGATTCACAGCCCCTTGAATGAAGTAATTCCTCTTCATCTTTGTTTTAGTTCTGCCACCCCATAGTCTAAATCTAAGAGCTCCTAATTCCGGAATACCCCACAAGAGGAAATGTCTGCCCTATGTCTACTTTGTCAACCCCGTTTTGCATCTTGCATTCCTGAATTAGATCACCTCTCGTTCTACTATACTCCAGCAAATATAGGCTGAAACTGCTCAGTCTCTGCTCATAAAACAAGCCTTTCAACACTGGAATTAATCTATTGAACCTTCTCTGAACCACCTCCAATGCAATTACATCCTATACATTATAGTCTGTACTTTCATGTGCTGGTCCTTTTTTAATGACAAAAACAGCATAGTTACTTAGTGAAAATCCAAAGCATTTGTTCACATGTGAAGCATTTTTTAAATGGAATTATATGATCTACAGACATTGATCCCAGATTTTCTTTCTTGTGCCAAACCTCATGGAGTAACATATCCATTGAATAAATTAAATAACTAAAAGTAATATTTATTCAATGTAAATAAAAAGGCTTCTGAAAGCACGTTATGGCTCATTTCTCTCTTAGCAAAGAACTGCCATAAGTCATGTGAAAAAATGTTCTTTCCATTATTGCTGTGGAAATCTCTATGATGGATTGGAAGATAAATTAATTTGAGTTCCATCTATCAGTGATGGATTTTGCAGAATAAAGCATACTCTGGCATTGAAGGACTGCTTTAATGCCAACCTGATCATCTGCCAAAAGCTGACATGATCCAAGGCCATTTTCTTGGTCAGGAATGGTAATTTTCTCATTAATATCAAGAGATCATACGAATGGAAAATTCAATTTGTCTCCTGATCTTAACTGAAGCTTTATTATAGTCAGTGGAAGAGTTTGGTTCTTGATAATGTGACCTGATAATGTTCCCACATGTAAGAACTGCACTGTATGTATAACTCCACATGTATGCTGCTGCTGCTACCATCTATTTATATTGTTGAGATCTGTAGTTTGCTGCAGTGTATCTGACTTGATCATTTCCTGTCAATAATATTTTTAAAAAGGCTTTATTCTGTGAAACACGTGTTTGGAAGGTATCAGATTAGATTAAATTAGATTAGACTGGCCCAACCAGTCCACACTGGCCCTCCGAAGAGTAGCCCACCCAGACCCGTTTCCCTCTTACTAATGCACTGAACACTATGGGCAATTTAGCATGGCCAATTCACCTGACCTGCACATTTGAGGGCGGCACGGTGGCACAGTGGTTAACCTCACAGCACCAGAGACCCGGGCTCATTTCCCGCCTCAGGCGACTGACTGTGTGGAGTTTGCCTGTTCTCCCCGTGTCTGCGTGGGTTTCCTCTGGGTGCTCCGGTTTCCTCCCACAGTCCAAAGATGTGCAGGTCAGGTGAATTGGCCATGCTAAATTGCCCGTAGTGTTGGGTAAGGGGTAAATGTAGGGGTATGCGTGGGTTGCGCTTCGGCGGGTCGGTGTGGACTTGTTGGGCCGAAGGGCCTGTTTCCACTCTGTAAGTAATCTAATCTACATATTTTTGGATTGTGGGAGGAAACCGGAGCACCTGTGAGTCACCATGCCTCAGCTGCAGGGAGTGGTTGTGAAGGCAAATCCTTCGAGGTAACCTTAGCCAGTGTGGAAGTTGATGTCACTCTGCTTCACAAACCAGCCATCCCACCAGCCACCAGAGCCAAATAAATCCTTTATCGGTTACAATTGCAACAACTTGCAATGAAGCTTTCACATAGACCAAGAATAGGAAAGTGAGGTCAGCACTCATAAAATTGCAGACAAAGCTGTTAACTACTGAGTTCTTTTTGTTTGCGTTTTCCATTTTCTTTTTGCTTCTTCTTCATTAAACTCTTTTGTAGATTTTGCAGTCATCTCCATTTCTTGTATTCCATGTGCCAAGAAACTTTGGGGGGGAAAAGAATCCTAATTTGATTAATTTGCTTTTGGTAACACTCTAATGCTTCTGCCTGGATTTTATAATCACTCCAAATTCAATTTATTTTTTGTATATAACTCATTTAACACAAGTTCAGCAACTGGATTTTGTAAATATTAAATTAACTCTGTAATAACACAAAACATCATATTCAAATACTTTGAAGCACTAAATGCTGGGTGTGAAAATGTTTGGTGTGGGAGGAAAGATTTCCCTACTATGTAAATTTTGTATTGTTAATATGACATAAACATGTGCAAAATGTCATCCAGAATTGCTGTTTGGGAACTCTTCT
Organism: Hemiscyllium ocellatum; assembly: GCF_020745735.1. NCBI lineage: Eukaryota > Metazoa > Chordata > Chondrichthyes > Orectolobiformes > Hemiscylliidae > Hemiscyllium > Hemiscyllium ocellatum. Next base: position 23,665,446 of record NC_083417.1, on the reverse strand, counting down.
TTATCCAAGTACCCGTGTACACCTAAAAGCTGAAATAAACATTTATTTGTCAAGTGTGACAGATACCACAGTGATATAAACACATAGAAACTGCACTGCAAGATGCTGTAAAGCTGTATCCATGGATACAGTATCTTTTATGTTTCTTAGCAACAATTTAGCATTCACCACACCACCTGTCAGTACATAACTTAAACTCCATTTAATGTTTTAGACTTGCTTCTCAATAATATAATAGTGGTGACTGATCACACTTGAAGAACTGTTTCATGGTTTAAGCTGCGAGTTTGCTCAATGCATTTGTCATGAGGATGTTGTGGGGAAGGGGTTAGCCGGTAAAGTTTCCATCGTCATCATAACAGTGAACGAGAATTTTTGGACAGGAAGCACATTTAAACACATGGAGAACTTCTGCAGAATTACAGGAAATTACAGCTCATACTTTCAATGGCAATTTCTTTGAACCAGGCATGTGTCACAGGATTTGCTCACAGAGGGATGGGCAATTTTTTTTGAGGCAGAGCCAAAAGCATTCTCTTGGCATGTGTTGCTTTTCTCATTGCCTCTCTTCAGAGTTCATGGAGTTAATTGCTAGAAAACTATGTTATGGTGGCCAGAGAACAATCATAGCAATAGCTGGAAGCCCAAAAGTTCATGTCTGTATGTTAATCAGAGGTTAACTGTAGGCTATGTGAAGCCTTTTAGGAGAAACCACTGACTGATACACAATTCTATTCATTTCAGTCTGTGGGCAAAATGTGGTTCAAACGTCCCACACAGTGAGCTAACTAATGGAAGGGTAGGTGCAGTAATCATTTTAATCATTTGCAAACTGCAATTAGGGGGCAGTTAAACACCTGTAATTGTACTGGGAGTACAAAACTAGATGCTTATCCTCCAGAATTACTGTCGAATTTGGCATTACCATGTGTACAGATCAGGGGCTTTATGTCCTGTTACTGAAGGTCATAGAAAGAAGGATGAGATTCCAACCCCTTTCACAGCTCACCCTACCTCCCTACGGAGTCATATCCAAACCCCTGCTGCCCCAGTCATGGGCTAGGCAGCCGCTACTAAGATTGCTTTTGTTAATAATAAATCAACAACGTCACATCACAGCAGCTTGTGAATACTTAAAACATGACACTTTTTAAGTGAATTGAGTCAGTGATATTGTGCTGTTCAGAGGATATCCATTGCATGGCCTTTTAAATTGTGTGCTGACAGGTGGGGCAGTCAGTACAAAATTTATTGGCTTATCCTGAATGCGTATCGTTTAAAAGTTTAGGGCTAGCAGGTTGCCAGCAGGATGTTTAAACCTTCCACAAGGTTTTAGGAGTCACAAATATGAAATGAAGGCACCAATCTGTTACCTTTTCAGGAAAACATAATGAAGGAAATAGCTGTACTGCATGCACATTCTGCTGCGGACTTGCTGATTATAACACAATAGGAGTCGGCTTAAAGTGACAATAGATAGAATTGAAATATGGACAAGGGGTTTTCGGCACCGTTGTTTAACAACTGGAATCGTAATGTGGTGCAGCACAAAAACAGGCCCTTTGGTCCAACTCGTCCATATATTCCAAATTAATCACATCCCATTTGCCAGCATTTGGCCCGTATTCCGCTAAACCCTTTCTATTCATATACCCATCCAGATGCCTTTTAAATGTTGTAATTATAACAGCTTCCACCACTTCCTGTAGTACTCTAAGAAATACTGGCACTTAGGAATGGACTTGGATTTAGTCCTCAATACATCACTCCCTTTGATGCGTTGTAGGTGTCACTGCTAATTACTTGTGTAATCTTCTCAGATCACTATGGATTTGCTGTCCTGGTTGGTGACATCCATGCTAAGACCTCTATTATCCCAAACATAACAAACTCCTCCATCAAGAATGGAGAACCCGAGTGGATATGAAGGAATACCCCACCCTCTAATTTTTCACTTCACTGAACTTGATTGGATGTAATTTTGAGTTGTGAGAATCCAACCTATTCCTTTTTGAAAGGTGGGTAAGATTAAAGTTGGGGCCATTTCAGGAAGACTATGGAGTATAAAGTAGATGGCAATTTTTCTGAAAACCCTGGTGAAGGGGTCATAAACTAAGACTACTCCAAATAGTCCCAACATGTAAACTAACAAAATTGGCTGCTCTTTGAATTGAGGATGATGTTTAGTCATGGCTCTTTATGGCATGGGTCTTCATGGGGGCTGAGCAGCATGATTCTTGAACAGCAGATCTTTGTCAAGCAGGACATCCCCTAGATCGTGCATTGCAGAGTGTAGGATTTGCTTAGTTTTCTTTGCTGCTGTGTTGCCTCATCATTCAAATGGATATAAAACATATTGCAGTTTGATGAACTTGTTGACATCATTTTGAACAAATCATGGCTGACTCCTCCTAATTATTATCATTATGTGGCTGCATTTCAAGGAGGTCCTCTGAGTTGCTTTAAGGTCAGCCTGAAATTTACTTTCTACTGTCTTGAACCTGTTTTCCTTTGTTGTGCTCTAGTAAGTTACATTGAAATAATGTTATGATATTCCTGATTTAGCTTTTACATTCCCCTAACCAGCATGACTTCTAATTGTCCCCTCCCAAGAGTGTAAGTGATTGCTTTTTAGTGCACAGTTCCCATTTCTTTGTTTTGCTCTGGGTGCTGACTATACTTGGGAAAGCAAGACCTTGTCAGGGAGATGCTTCTGGGCCTTCCCAGACATACTGTCCGGATGTCTGTAGTTGATTTTTCCAAGGGTTTTACCTGAATTATTGCAGAAATGGCTTTAAGAAGAAAAATGGTGTTTTCTCAGCAGTCTTCCTAATGAATCTGGACATTGTTATAGAGGCATTGCTGACGGGATTCTCTAGTACTCTTGTGTTGCTGACACACAATCCAGATCTCACTGCACTCATGTGTGGTGATAACAATTACATTCTGTTTGAGGACATTTTTGACTTTCAGCGGTCTTTGCTGGCAAACATACACTGCCATAGTTTGTAGAAGGCAGAGTAGGTAAAGCTAACCCAGTGCTGAATCTCCTTGTTAATGGTTGCCTTTAGAAGAGCCAGCTGCCATGGTATGATCGGTGCTCAACATTTTCCTGAATTGTTCCTCCAACATGTATGGGGAATATTTAGCTGAATAGATTAGATTAGATTAGATTTACAGTGTGGAAACAGGCCCTTCGGCCCAACAAGTCCACACCGACCCGCCAAAGCGAAACCCACCCATACCCCTACATTTACCCCTTACCTAACACTATGGGCAATTTAGCATGGCCAATTCACCTGACCCGCACATCTTTGTGACTGTGGGAGGAAACCGGAGCACCCGGAGGAAACCCACGCTGACACAGGGAGAACGTGCAAACTCCACACAGTCAGTCGCCTGAGTCGGGAATTGAACCCGGATCTCAGGCGCTGTGAGGCAGCAGTGCTAACCACTGTGCCACCGTGCTGCCCACTATAGATGTGCATTGATGTGCAAGTTTGTTTTGGCAGTGTTCTCGGGTAGAAGCCGACCTTCTTCTACTTCTACTTTTCTCTATTTAAATTAAGAGCCAAGTTTAACCAGCCGACAACCCACCTATCACAGAAAAAAATAAACTGGCGTACAAGTTTGCTGTGTGTCTATTTGTTTGACCCATTTCTGACATAGAATACAATAATCTTATAGCAACTCTTGTTTATATTTGATTAATATGTGGAGTAGTAACAATCTTTTTTGGATAGATTTTCATCAGTTTTTCCTTGACTATTAAGTTGCAGATCATGATAAAAAATTGATTTCTTTCACCCTTGAAAGTGTGGAATTTTTTCATTACACTGTTAACATGACAGTTAAAAGTAGAGTTGTTTACAATGCAAGCATTTTTCTGAAACTTTGGAGACTGTCTGTTTATCTGCTGATAGCACACTGACCGCTGCCATTGCCTCCACATGTAAACAACTTGCATCTTTCAGTGAAAGAATCTGCACCCCATTTTAATCTCTAACAATCAAACTATCCAGATTTGCTCTTGGGCAGACTTCAGAACCAATCATACAGTTCTCTTCAGTTTATTTTGGGATTGAGATTTCAGTAATATTATAAACCCCAAATTTACACAAAATGGATGGCTTCCTTTCGGGAGTGCCACCCCTAATTGGACAATAAAAATATCCTCTGGCCACTAACGGAATTCAAGCAAATATCAAATTAAAAACTGAAAGAACTGCAGATGCTGTAAATCAAACAAAATCAGAAGTTGCTGGAGAAGCTTAGCAGGTCTGGCAACAACTGTGAAGAGAATTTAGAGTTAACATTTCAGGTCCAATGACCCTTCTGAGAATGTTTTACAGCATCCACTGTTTTTTTTGGTTTTTCTTTAGTGTTTAATTCACAGCCACATCTCTTCCGTGCTTGCCCACCTTGAAAAAGTTCTGCTGCCCTCACCAATGGGATTTCAAGTTCTGAGGAAGGGTCACCAGACTTGAACCATTAACTTTGATTTCTCTTCACAACTGCTGCCAGACCTGTTGCTAGAAAAGCTCAGCTTCTGTTTTTGTTTCAAGAAAATATCAGTTGTTTATTTACAATATGGTGAGGGGTCAGGGCCACATTTGACCACAAAGCAGGGCCCTGACTTATAAAAAGATAACCATTGCGTTATATTTTGTTTGCCTTCGTTAAATTGCATCAGAATAATTGTTTAAGTGCATAATTCTCTCAGAACTGCAGTAATTTGTACCAAATGAATCTTTGCAAGTTCATTTGCTGTGCCTCTTTTAGCTGAAATAAATTCAAACTATTTCCTGTTTGCTGTACTAACATGTTTTTTCAAATATAGTGTTAAAGAACAATGATACTTCCTTTTAACACTTCCTGTTTCATGCCAGAATACACTTGCTCCTTCAAAACAGTAAAAGGCCTCATTATATCATCATCTACCAAATATCGCACTTTAAGAGTGACTGTCAGGCATTATGGTTAACGTGTGGCGTAAGTCCATTTTTACTTCCAACTGACCAAAAATAGTTCAATTTTTTTACAACTATTATTGCAGTTTATTTCATTCAATCTGATTTAACCTGCCAGGTTGTTGGTGCTTTAAATACATGTATTTATGTCACAGATGTATGAATTATGAAGCTCTTGTGCACCCTATCACTAAATCCACCACCACAAACATCCAGGGATTGTCAATGACCAGAGATCTAACGGGACCAGCCATGTAAATTCTCTTAATTACAAGAGCAGGCCTGAATTTGGGAATTCTGCCACCTCATTTCTTGATTTGTCGCCATTTACAACCTAGGATTGAGATGAAATATTCTACACTTACCCAGATGAGCGTATCTTCCAACAGTATTCAAGAAGTTCAGCACAATCCAGGTCAAAGGATCCTGTTTGATCAGCATTTCATACACCATCTTAAAGATGTTCTTCCTCCACCATCCATACAAGTGAACAATGTAAGATGTATGCCAAAATAAAGTTGTGATTTGGAGGTGCCAATGTTGGACTGGGGTGGACAAAGTTTAAAAAAATCACACAACACCAGGTTATAGTCCAACAGGTTTATTTGGAAGCACTAGCTTTCGAGGCACTATCTCTTCATCAGGTGGTTGTGGAACATGACCATATGACACAGAAGTTTTAGCAAAAGGGTTACAGTGTCATGGAGTTGTAATGATATATTAAACAACTTTAGGTAAAAATCACTCAACACTAGGTTATAGTTCTTAAATTTAAACTTCATGACACTGTAATACTTTTGCTGTAAATTCTGTGTCATATCGTCATGTTCCACAACCACCTCATGAAGAGGCAGTGCCTCGAAAGCTAGTGCTTCCATATAAACCTGTTGGACTATAACCTGGTGATGTGTGATTTTTAAAAATGAAGTTGAGTTTTGTCAAGCTGTCGACTAGGCGCTGCAGGTTGGAGTAAGTGTTTGGATGAGGGTAGAACAGTTGATGGAGTTTGAATGGATTTCAGTAAGATGTTTGACAATGTCCCACATAGGATATTGATAAAGAAGGTAAAAACTCATGGGATATAGGGTAACTTTGCAATTTGGATCCAAAATTGACTGACGAACAGGAGACCGAGTAGTGGTAGAAGGCTGTTTGTGTGCCTGGAGGCTGGTGTGCAATGATGTAACAAAGGCATTATTGCTGGGTCTCTTATTGTTTGTGGTATCTGTAAATGATATAGTTGAGACTGTGGGGGTGGTGAAAATAAGTTTGGCTTGGTGGTTGACCATGTGGAGGAAGGTGCTAGGTTACAGGAAGACATAAACGGATTTGTCATGAGCAGATCCATGTCCGATGGAATTTTACTTTGGATAAATGCAAGGTGATGCCATTTGGAAGAAGAAACAAGACCAGGGAGCACTCAGCAAATGTCTGGAAACTGAAGCTCAGAGGAACAGTGGGATCCTGGGATGTTTGTCCACAGATCCCTGAAGGTGGCAGGACAGGTAAATAGGGTAGTTAAGAAAGCATGTGGGTTGCTTGCCTTTATCAGTTGTGGTAAAGGTTGAGAGCAGGGTGGTCAGCTTGGAGCTGCATGGAACTTTGGGGCTACAGCTGAGGACTGAGTACAGTTCTGGTCACTACACCATAGGAAGGATGTGATTTGCATTGGAAGGGGGTGCAATGTAGATTTCCAGGATGTTGCTTGGCCTGGAACATTGAAGCAATGAAAAGAGACTCGACAAGTGTGGGTTGTTTTCTTTTAGAGCAGAGTAGGTTAAGTGAGGGACTTGGTAGTGGTGCATTTGGTTATGAGGGGCATGAAGAGGGTGAATAAAAAGGATCAATAACAAGGGGAGCATTTTTAAAGTTGAAAAACAGCAGGTTTAGAGGGTACTTGACAAAATAGTTTTCCACCCTGGAGGTGGAAGGTGTTTGGAATGCATTGCCTACAAGGGTAGCCTCACAGTCTTTAAAAATTACTTGGATGAGGACTCAATTTCATAACATTCAAAGTTATGGTCCAAATGCTGGAAGGTGAGACTGGCGTAGGTCCCACTAGGAGAAAGTGAGGACTGCAGATGCTGGAGATGAGAGCTTAAAAATGTGTTGCTGAAAAAGTGCAGCAGGTCAGGCAGCATCAAAGGAACAGGAGAATCAATGTTTTGGGCATAAGCCCTTCAGGAATGAGGAGGGTGTGCCAAGCAGGCTAAGATAAAAGGTAGGGAGGAGGGACTTGGGGGACGGGCGTTGGGAATACGATAGGTGGAAGGAGGTTAAGGTGAGCGTGATAGGCCAGAGAGGGGGTCGGGAAGGAGAGGTCAAGAAGAAGATTGCAGGTCAAGAAGGCGGTGCTGAGTCTGAGGGTTGGGACTGAGAAAAGGTGGGGGGGAGGGGAAATGAGAAATCTGCATTCATCCCTTGTGGTTGGAGGGTTCCTAGGTGGAAGATGAGGCGCTCTTCCTCCAGGCGTCGCGTTGCCATGGTCTGGCGATGGAGGAGGCCAAGGACCTGCATGTCCTTGGCAGAGTGGGAGGGGGAGTTAAAGTCCCACTACACTATTTTTTGACAGTACAGACTTGGTGGGCTGAAAGGCCTTACTTGTATGATTCCATGAACATTACGGACCACTCTGCCATATTTCATATTGTCTCTTGTTGGCATAGCTGTGAGTTTGGTTAAGTGGTTAAATATAAATAAACAATGACGAAACTCATAAAAACAGAGTTAATGAAATTTTCTCCTTTCTGGGACTGGCAGGAAGGAATAATTGAACGAGTTGACTCTAGTGGAAAATGCTGCCTTACTCCTCTGCAATTAAGTGCTGGGTGAAAAGGTCCCATGTGTGACGTTCTTCACTCACCAGCTATTAAAACCCTTAAGAGATCAATTAATAACAGCTTAATGGCCAGGACTCACCACCTCCCTGATCAGCTTTCTCCCCAAAGAGCAAAAAGGAGATCTGGTTTTCTGAATAGGAAAGCGCGGTGACCTACCTTTCAAGTTGGAGGGAGATGTTGGGTCTCTGATTACCTCATTCCTGAAGAAGGGCTCCTGCCCGAGACATTGATTTTCCTGCTCCTCGGATGCTGCCTGACCTGCTGTGCTTTTCCAGCACCACTCTAATCTTGTCTCTGATTACTCCTATCAAATGGAAATCTGCTGCCCAGAGATATGCACGTGTGGCCTTTACAAGCCACTCGCATCCCCTTCCCTGTGTAAAGAAGAAAATTTATCCTAGCTGAGGAGTATATGTTAACTGTTTGTTTGTAATGGCCAGAGGCAACTGGTGACCCATGGGTCCAGTGTTAAGGGCTGTGATGGGATGAGCTTTCTCATCAGTGAGCTTGACACGTTAATCTTATCTTAACATGCTCTATCTAACACTTTGAAAAATATCACAAAATCAGCATTTCCTTTTTCCATTTGATTAAATGTTCTGAAGAAGAATATTTATTTTTAACATTTAAGTTTTTAAAGTGTATCTTCCTTGTTCCATGGACTATCACGTTTTTGAAACTGAATTCAATTGGAATATAGCTGTGCTGTTTGCAACAAAGTGGGAATGAAAAAAGCCAGCATTGCTCAGATTGAGAGGTGCACAGAGAACTGCTTCGGACATACATGTGATGTACTGCATAACATTTAAATGAGGAATCGGAGGACAGTGAATCAAGTCTGTTGGGGTCAACAATAAAATCCATTTATAATCCAACTGATTTCTGTTCATGCTCAAGGGAAGATCTTGTGTGGAGAAGAGTAGCAAAGATTTTGTTGTGAGTGTTATCAGATTTTATATAGGGAAAGCAATACACATCTTAAATCAAAATGAGCAAGTTCTAAGTGTTAGTCAGATTTTAGCCTAGATTTTGACATCCTGATATTGTTTAAGTTGTTGGACAATTCAGCATGGTGTACTTTCTGGATTAAATTGCAGAACATGGATGTTCAGTAAAATCACAGAATGGTTATTGCACAGAAGGAGGAGACAGCTTTTGGCCCTTTGTCTATGCTGTCTCTGCAAAATCCACTTAGCTAGTTCCATTCCTCAGCCCTACCCACATAGTTCTGAACTGTTTTTCTCTCTTGAGAAAATTATCCAATGTCTTTTTGAAAGTCACAATTGAATGTGCCACCTCCACATTCTAAAGCAAGCATTCTGAGTCCTGATCATTCCTTGCACATGATTTGTTTTCCCTCTTGTCACCTTTTGATTTCTTTACCAGTTGCCTTATATCTGTGTCCTCTGGTTCATGAACTGTTTTTTGTTAGTGGCACTGTTTTCTAACTGTCTGCCTAGTTGCCTTATACTTTTTAAACCCCTCTCATGGATTTCCTGTCAACCTGCATTCTTTAGGCAGATCAGCCCGAGTCAATTTATGCTGCTTCCAAAATATAATGAAGTTAAAATAGTTCTACAAAATGATATAAGATTGGATGGAAATTATACTGCAACAAGTCAAATTGTGAAGTTCAGATAACATGATCTGCGTTCTAAGATTGTGTGACACGCTTGAATTCCTTTCCAGGAATTATTTTCAAAAGCTATATTTTGCAATGTTTTGTCTAAAAGCATTGAAAACTCTCTTCATGTTATGGCTAAAATGGTTGTCAGCTTTGTTAAAATGGTACTGTCTTTATGAAAAATGTGTTTGTTTGGAAAAGGCGAAAAGAGTTGGATCATATTTGTCATAATGATGCATTTCAGTATGACTCATTTTATTGTGTGTCTGTAAATAAATTATAAGATGGTTTGCCAGACACTTTTGTAATGAAAACCATATGCCCATTTAATGATTTTCTTTTGAACAGCAAACAAGTGTTATCTTCAATGAGTTGTGTGCTGAACCCAATGCCACAAAACTGACTGATCAGTATACTTAATTCCTTACATATTTTCAACCCTTGATACCAATCTCATCTTGCCAATGACAGCCTGAGTTCTTTCATGCAGGACGTAATGGTAACATCATAACACAGTTAATCATACAATCAGATTTGCACAAACCCAGCCAGTAACACTCATTCCTTTTGTCTCTACCTAACCTACCCTAAACCAACATTTTCAAATAGTTAAGTTGCTAATGATCATAAGAGCCACAGTAATGGGAATAAATTGAACCTCTTGGAATGCTCAGTTGGATGAAAAAAAAAGCCAAGACCTTCGCTACCAGATCTCTATCCTTCCATTAAAATATAAACTTTATGGGACTTTGTGCTACAATCTCCTTTGACCCAAGGAGACTGTAGTGACTGTGCAAACAACAGATGTCTGCTGCCCTTCTGCCAAGTTTATGGAAATTTGTTGGAAACTTAGGGACACTTGATACATCTGTCCCTAGTTTTCCTTTTCACTGATCCCCATCAGACAGGCAAAAGAGCAGAAAAGAAGAGAATTGAAACCACAGAAATGTAAATAGCTTTTTGTGTTAGTTTCTGTCTTTGTAGCAAGAAGCCACATTCCCAATGACCCTCATTGCTGCTGCAGTTTACCTGGCATTCCATCCTGACCTCTGGAGGCAAGCATAGCCATGAGAAAGGTTGACAAGAGGGTGCTGAGAGGAAAGTGGGGGTGGTGGTGCAGTGATGGTAGAAGGAGGAGGGAGGATGGTGGGGGGTGTGGTGATTGATGGCAGGATGGGAGATATCAGGACCATGCAACCAACCTGAACCCACAAACCAAGGTGCCTGGAGCCGAGGTATTGAAATCCAGGAATATCAAAAACAAGATTTCTTAACATTTAATGTTAACATTTGGGCGGCACGGTGGCACAGTGGTTAGCACTGCTGCCTCACAGCGTCAGAGACCTGGGTTCAATTCCCACCTCAGGCGACTGACTGTGTGGAGTTTGCACATTCTCCCTGTGTCTGCGTGGGTTTCCTTCGGGTGCTCTGGTTTCCTCCCACAGTCCAAAAATGTGCAGGTTAGGTGAATTGGCCACACTAAATTGCCCGTAGTGTTAGGTGCAGGGGTAAATGTCGGGGAATGGGTCTGGGTGGGTGTGCTACAGCGGGTCGGTGTGGACTTGTTGGGCCGAAGGGCCTGTTTCCACACTAAGTAATCTAATCTAATCTAATGTATCTCCTAAGGTCCTATTTTTATGTCATAGACATGTACAGCACAGGAACAGAACCTTTGGTCCAACTTGTCCATGCCGACCAGATACCCTAACCTAATGTTGTTCTATTTGCCCAGCACTGGTTGCCCAACATATTGCTCTAAACCCTTCCTGTTCTTGTAGCCATCCAGATGTCTTTTAAAATGTCATCTACCATCAATAAAGCTCTTCAATTCTAGTCCTTGTTAATTGTATTATTAACAAGCTGTAATGTATGCAAATAATGAATACCCACTGGAGATACAGTATAGCCCTCTAAGTAGACTTAGATGATCAATGAAGCAGCTGGGTTCGAAGGTAAATGCTAATAATGTACGAACCTGGAAATAAATGTAAAATCATTAAAAGGTTGGCTTCACCCGGCTTCCTGGAATAAACAGTCTCTTTCATAGATTCAATTGAGGGATCACCATCCCTGGTTTCACATACTGCTGTGGTCACTTTGCAGTCAGTTGACACCTTTCCGTTCACTGAAATGTTATGTGTGGTTGCAGACAGGCAACTCGACTTGCAGAATCCAAACCTCGCAAATATTTTGTAAAAGGACCCATACACTACAATGGTCATGAAGAAAAGGCCTAGTACTTTGTTGTGAGATCATTTAAATGCTTTTATCTATTGGAACGCTGAAGGATTTGTTGAACCTTGAGTTAAACAGCCCTTTTTAAAAAAAAATCTGTAAATGTATACGCTTCTATAATTCTATAATTTTTAGAGCACAAAAGCTTGAGTGCTGCCAAAACCAGCTTCAGTTTCTCATTTCTTTTGGCAGAATTCTCTGTGGCTCTAGCCTCATTGACGTAAACAATGTAAGCCTTTGGGAACTAAATGAACACCAGCTTTTTCTATTTGAATAGTTCTCCTTTATCGAAGCCATAAATTTGACTCTCTGTTGCTCTGATAGATAATCAACACATGCTCTGTTCCTGTGATCAACATTACTAAATGAACCTGAGTGACAAATTACCCTGCTTGTCAACTGACTATTAACATGACCAAGGTCTTTTTGTAAGTCCAAGATAGGATTCCAGTATTTAATTATGAAAGGGGCATTACTTTCCTCAAAATGCGTCAGGCAAATTGTTTATCCCTTAAAAAGTCCACGTTGGTTTCAAATGCTTCTACATGACAATTGTTATCACCTTAAAGGAGACAGATGCACTACGACCCTTTTTTACTTCTTTCCCTCCAAAGAAAATCTGAACCAAATGCATATTCTTGTCTTTTCAATGCAAATCTAACATAGTAAACTTTAATCTATTATTTGATTTATTAAACTGTAAACTATATGATCAGTTAGTTGTTTTCTGCTCAGGGGTGAAATGCTAGATTATATTACTGACCGTTTACTTATACCGGATCATTAAAAGTTCATTTCAGGCAATGAATAGTGAATTGTCGTCGTTGCACTTTCTATAGTTTGTCTTACGTCAAATGGAGAATGCTGGTGTTTATATGCATGTGGTGGGCAAGGATCATTAAATTACCAACAATTAAAGACATCAGGATTTCTTCACTCGTTTCCGGTTGAGCTCAGGCATTACCCCTATTTGCGACCAAACCGATTGAAGTTGGATCCTTTCAGAAACCATTAGGCAAAGCTGAATTGGTACTAGACTATCCCAAAATGTAAATTTGCACATTTGATGAAACTGAGGCACTATAATTTGAGTAACTGGGCACATCTTGTTCAGTTTAGAAATCAGTCCAATGCTAATAGAACTGTGGGGAAGAAAATGAACGAAAATTCACTGGAGACTGTTGAAGGGATAAAGAAGTTCTCCTTGCAAAGAATGTGTACACAGATCAAAGGCACTGAAATTAGTCAACAAAATTTGAAAATACTGGAAATACTCAGCTGGTTAGGCAGCTTCTTAGTGGGGTTATGAACAGAAATTGACTGACCTGACCTCTTGGGGTCAAATTGATTGGCCAGTGGAAATGATGTAGTGTTCTCCTTGGGGTGGTTTGGTCATCTACGAAATGTTTGGTCTTCATTAAATCCAGAAAAGGTCGGTTTGGTGGTGGGTTTGAGTCAGAAAGGAGAACTTTGAGATTTTATCTTTCACCTGACTGAAAGATGTCTGTTTCTCTAGGTTAAAATTCCAGTATTTCAGGGCAATTACTTTTCATTAGGATTGGGCAAAAGCTGGAGATTTATATATTTTTGAGTATTTCCAGAAGCTGGGAATAGGGGACAAAGATGGAGGGATAAAATCAAGGGGCAGGGTATTAGGGTGGCAAATAGTGACCTATTACTTCAGAAAATGAATGATGATGATACAAAAGATCTATTTCTAAAGCACTGATCTCTACTTGCCACCTTCATGTGATGTGGGCATTGCTACCTTGTCAACATTTATTCCCTGTCCGTTTATTTGTCTCTGTGAAGGTACTTGTGAGCTGCCTTCTTGAACTGTTGTGATCCAAATGGTGTAGGTAGACCTACAACTAAACAGGAAATTCCAGGGTTTGATTCCAGTGACAGTGAAGGAACAGTGATACATTTCCAAGTCAGCATGGTGAGTGGCTTGGAGGGGAACTTGTGGTGATGTTACATGTATCTACTGCCCTTGGCCTTCTGGATGGAAGTGTTTGTGTGTTTGGAAGATACTTGTCGAATTTCCATAATGATCCATTCTCTGCATCCATTCTGTTGAATTAACTGGTATCATGGAAGGACCCTTCAATTTTTGAACAACTTAGTTTTATTTTAAAGCAGCACTTGGTTATTTTCATAAAAGAAAAAAACAAGCTTTTGAGAGCCAAAGACCAAAAACAACAGGACTATTTAATATTTTTAAAAATGGCTTTGCCATCCCCCAGGATTTTGAAGGACTCTTTGGATACTTTATTGCTGGAAAGTTTTTTTTTTAAATTTTACTAACGCACATGTTTAAGCAATTAGAATCTGAATCCTTTGGCTGAGTGTTCTTAATTTACAAAAAATCAAGTACTACAGAAGCTACCATCATGTATTGTGCTTATGATCATTGGAATAGGAGGCCATTTTAGTTCCTCAAACCTGCTCCACTATTCAAGTAGATCATAGCTAATTCTTTGTTTACCTTGATTCCCATGCCCTTAAAACTTTTAAAAAATTTGCTCATGGGATCTTCATTGGCAAGGCCAGGATTTATAGTCCCGACATAATTTCCCAAAGGTTACTTAAGAATCACATTGCTATGGGTCGAGAATTACATGTAGGCCAGACCAGGTAAGGATAGCAGATTTTCTTCCCTAAAGGACATTAGTGAACCAGATGGGTTTTACATGGTTTCCATTCGACTAGCTTTTTATTGAATACAATTTTCACCAATTGTCATGATGCCTGAGACAGGGAATTACAAGTCTTATGACAGTCCACCCCTGCTTCGCAATGACATGATGCTGTCTAGTAAACTCAATGCTTTGTTAATGTTAAACTTCATGTTTTGTTGTATTCCTTAAAAAAAAAACTTTAAAGCACATTGAATCCAAAACATTGCATTACCAATTATAGAATGATTATGTTGTAGGCCTTTTCAGAATCGTTAATGTGTGGTGATCTAGTTACAATGTCTCCGATCAAGCATTGCATTGGTTGGAAGCAACATCAGTTACCTCTCTGTAATCCTGCCAATGTGTGGATTTCGCAGCCTTTTGAGGGTATCACTTGTCTATTGCAAAGATGCAAATGTTTCACAAAGGCTGCTAACTTTTTTTTTCAAAGTCCAAAAACTCTCTGTTCACAGTTGCTGCCTGACTTGTCTCGTACCTCCAGCTCTTTCTGTTTTTATATTACAGTGTATAATATTAGTGAAGTGTGGGTTAATGGATTCAAGCTGGCAACACAGGCTGGGAACTATATCTGTACAAAGTTAAAAATCACACAACACCAGGTTATAGTCCAACAGGTTTATTTGGAAGCAGTAGCTTTCGGAGCAACGCTCCTTCATCAGGCGGTTGTGTATCTGTGTTTGCATGTGTTCATGTGTAGCCTTCAATAGATTATGGGTCAGCTCTGATACAGTCCAGATTGAATAGTCTGACTCATGCCTTTATTACCTCCAGCTCGAGCTGTTCTGGTACTTTTTTGATTGATGTACTATCTTCAACCTTCCACTAACTTGGGTTCATCCAATACTCAGCTGCATGTATCCCAAATTGTGTCAGGGCCTGTTCAACCATTGCCCTAGTCTCAAGGACTTCTAATAGTAAATGATCCATCAAAGTTTAAATCTCTGTTTCCAAATGCCAGCCTTGCTTTGCCCTTTCCAAGCTCTGTAACCTCGTGAGTCCAACAACTCCTTTGAGATCGCTGCATTCTTCCCCCAATTCTGATCTTTTACAAATTTCTGATTTCAAACATTTTCACCACTGGTGACAATGCCTCTAGATACCTGGACATGAAGCACTAGAATTTCATCCTTAAATCTCTCCACCTCACATAACTTCTTTAAAGCACTCCTTGAACATTACTTCCTCAAGCAGATATTTGGTCATCTGTCCTGACATCTCTTTTATATGGCTCAAGGTATTTGACAATGCTCCTGTGAATCATTGTGGGACATTTACCACATTATAGGTGCTACTTGATGTTGGCAGGCATATATAAGAGAACACATGGAAAATGGACTTCGAGCTCATAAATATCTCTACTCTGTTGTATGTGTACTTTGCCTTTAAGAGAGCTCACACTTAACAACTCTGTGCTATGTGAGTTGTCACTTTGTGTGCCTACTGTGGGACTGCAAGCTGCATACTCTGAAATAAGTTGGTTTGTTATAATGTCTGCTTCATTACTTATTATATATTTTACTGTTTTAAATAAACTAACCCATAGAGTCAAGTCAATCCGTGATGAGCAATTGATCAATAGATCAGGTCAAATAGAAGTCAAAGGTGCTTTGCACGGACACTTACGAAATGTCACACTGCTGTAATAAGTTAAATGAGCTTTGGAATAATTGCTGAAATGCAGCTTAGCTTTTGTGTTATCAGTTAGATTCTGGTGGGAGGGTCCCAATAGAGGTGCCAACCTGCTGACTGTATTAGAAGTATACCGTGGCGTTTGAACCATGACTCATTCTCCAACAACACCATTTACGTTATTCGCGTTATGTTCGAAAAGCAGCTACGAGTGCATACAATTTGCTGTGTTGCAAAGTGCACTTGAGGCTGGAGCATTGTAAATTACGTATCTTACAAATGAGTAGACAATATGCAACCATTTTTTATATTGTGTTGACAAACGTTTGGAGAGAGTGCAGTACCTTCGCTTGCATCATCAGGACAAATTATTCACCTCCTAGCAACTGTGGTTTAAACCTGGAGCACTCATTACTCCGTGTCTTTTTACTGCCAGTACTGAAATTGACTAGGATAAAAGTTCATTACCCTAGCTTTCTTTCCAATAATACTGTTCTCCCAAATTCTTGTTGCTTATACTTAAAGCCATATTGTATTGCAGATATTAATATAGGGACTGTGTCCTCCTGCTGAAAGCAACCATCTGTAGTAGAAAAAAACTGACCTGAAACTGACATGGTTGTTTGGAGAAAAGGGAGTACTTCTGTTTTTACTAAGTATATGATTAGGTTTTTTTTGTGACAGTTTAGGGAAAAGGTTTCTTATTGTGAGTATAGCACTTGTTTCCGAATTGTGTAATGTTCAGACCACCTAAAGTTGAATTATTTACTTTCACCAACACTCTTTAACATGTGATCAGCCCGCATCACCACCCATTAAAATTAGAACAGTTGGTTCATTTCAGAATGAGATGCACATTTGTAGGTTAACTAGAAAGCTCACTATCCTCAGATGCAAAATGTCACTCCTAATATCAAGGTTACTACGAATTTTATGGCATTCTTCCTGGCAGCTCTATCTGTTAAATGTTGCATTGAAACTTGAATGACTATGGACCTCTGAGAGTGTACAGAGTTAGCACTGGTGGATTGACTGCTCCTTTCTATGGTAGAGCATAGAGCATATGGTAGAGATGGTCAGTTCACAATCACCTGCTTTACACCCTGTCAAAGTTCGAGTTCATTCATTGCCACAGTGCTGGAGATCTTTAACTTTATCTGCAATCATGTTTGGGACTTCTAGTTGGAATTTTAAATGTGAGATTTCCTTGTTGTACTTCATCCTTTAAATCTTTTAATATAAAGTTTTAACTGAAATGAATTTTTAAAAAAAATTCAAGACTGAATGATCCTCACAGATAAAAGGTGTCATGGATTCAATCCCCAATCTGACATGGATTAACGGATGTTGGCTGGAATTTGACAGCTATTCAGTGAGCTCAATGAAGGTCTGGGCTGAGCCATACCGTCTTATAAGGTTGAATAACTTGCCCACAAAAACTTTCTTGGCTCACCAACTATTCTAGGTGGAGGTGAAAATGAACACTGGCAAAAGGAATAGAGCCATTTTGAGAAGAATAATGGAAACATCCTTCTAGGAATACAACGAAGTGGTGGTGTTTTCCTGCTTGAACTTTTTAATTTAGCTGTGAAACTGTTGTCATATCCAGGGGGTCAGTTTATCTCCAAGGGTAGGAATCTGCCATTGCTGTAGTCAGTTACAGTAGTTTGACAAACTTCTGTGATAGGCTTTTACAAAACAGTCTGAGGAACAGAAAGTTTCAATCTTTAACCCTGAAAATTGTATACCGTTAACCAAATATGGAACATGAGAGTTAAAGGGTGAGTGCTTTTCAAATGTGCAATTTAAATTGCATACTGCAGTGTTCATAACATATAAATAGGAATGCCGTAGCTTGAAATGTAGGAGACATAAGAAATTGGTGCTTCATGAAAGTGTGGTTGTAATTATAGACGATAATTCATATGACTGAAGGAACAATAGACTGGATTTTTCTGAGGGCCTTGGAACTTTAATCTGGGGCCTATGAAGGCATTCAGAACTCATGATTGTGAGTAAAACAGACTCCACAATCTTCCTAGAGACAACCTCTAATTGACTTCGGAGGCTTCCAGCTCAATCAGAAGGCCAGCCACTGGATAAAAGCAAATTACTGTGGATGCTGGAATCTGAAACCAAAAGAGAAAATGCTGGAAAATCTCAGCAGGTCTGGCAGCATCTGTAAGGAGAGAAAAGAGCTAACGTTTTGAGTCGAACTGACCCTTTGTCAAAGCTAAAAAAGGGGAGAAATAGCGAGGTATTTATACGAGGCTGAGAGAAGGTGAGTCATGGCTCCAGAAGCAAAGGTAGCAATAAAGAGATGATAATGACAGTGCATAGAGGGATTATAGGGAGATTAGGAGCTGTGAGTGACCAAGGCTGAAGCTGTGGGGAATGGGAGGGAGGGGTGAAGCAGAGGCAAAATGGAAAACGGGGGAGAAGGGTAGCAAAGGGGGAAGAGGAGAGAAAAAGGTGATGAGAGAGTGGAGAGCGAGAGAAAGAGAGACGATCAAGAAATAAGAGGTACAGAACACTGAAAAAAATATTTAAAAAGATAAATAAAATAAATGAAATAACATTATCTGAAGTTGTTGAATTCAATGTTGAGACCGGCAAGCTGTAACATTCCTAATCGGAAGATGAGATGCTGTTCCTCCAGTTTGCGTTGAGATTAGATTACTTATAGTGTGGAAACAGGCCCTTCGGCCCAACAAGTCCACACTGACTCGCAACCCACCCAAACCCATTCCCTTACTTTTCCCCCTTTACCTAACACTACAGGCAATTTATTATGGTCAATTCCACTAACCTGCACATTTTTGGATTGTGGGAGGAAACCGGAGCATCCGGAGGAAACCCACGCAGATACGGGGAGAATGTGCAAACTCCTCACACAGGGTCGCCTGAGGCGGGAATATAACTCGGGTCTCTGGCGCTGTGAGGCAGCAGTGCTAGCCACCGTGCCGCCCAATAGCTTCACTGGAACATTGCAGCAGGCCAAGGACAGACATGTAGGCATGGGAGCAGGATTGTGTGTTGAAGTGGCAAGCCACAGGAAGGTCCAGGACCTGATTGTGTACAGACCGAAGGTGCTCAGCAACGCGATCACCCAGTCGGCGTTTTGTCTCTCCAATATAGAGGAGACCACATTGGGAGCAACGAATGCAATGGACCAAATTGAAAGAGGTACAAGTGAAATGCTGCTTAATCTGAAATGAGTGTCTGGGGCCTTGGATGGTGAGCATGGAAGAGGTAAAGGAACAGGTGTTGCACCTTCTGCGATTGCATGGGAAGGTGCCGTGTGTGATGGGAGTGGTGTTAGGTGTGATGGAGGAGTGGACTAGTTGTCCCGGAGGGAACGATCTCTGCGGAATGCAGACAGGGGGAGGGAAGGGAAGATGTGTTTAGTGGTGGCGTCATGTTGGAGTTGGTGAAAATGGCGGAGGATTATTCTTTGCACGTGAAGGCTGGTGGGGTGAAAGGTGAGAACAAGAAGGACCCTGTCCTTGTTCTCGGAGGGGAGGGAGTGGGTGAGGGTCGTGGTGCGGGAGATGGACTGCACGCTGTTGAGAGCCCTGTCAACAACTGTAGGTGGGAAGCCACGGATGGAGAAGGAGCACATATTAAGAGCAACACTTTGGACAGTGGCCTCATCGGAACAAATGCGGCAGAGGCGAAGGAGCTGAGAGAAAGGGATAGAGTCCTTACAGGACGTTGGGTGAGAAGAGCTGTAGTCCAGATAGCTGTGGGAGTCAGTTGGCTTGTAATGGATATCAGTGGATAGACTATTGCCGAAAGTGGAGACAGAAAGGTCAAGGAAAGGAAGGCAAGTGTTGGAGATGGACCAGGTGAAGGTGATGGAGGGGTGGAAACTGGAAGCGAAGTTTATGAAATTTTCTAGGTCAGAACGAGAGCATGAAGCCGCACCGAAATAGTCACCGATGTACCGATTAAAGCAGTCATGGGAGGGGACCTGGGTAGGCCTGGAACATACACAATGAAAAGGCAGGCATAGCTAGGACCTATGTGGGTACCCATTACTATACCTTTGATTTGGAGAAAATGGGATGAGTTGAAGGAGAAGTTGTTGAGAGAGAGAACAAGTTCAGCCAGGTGGAGGAGAGATGTGGTGGATGGAGATTGTTTGGGCCTCTCTTAGAGAAAGAAGTGAAGAGCTTTCAAGCCGTCTTGGTGTGGGATGAAGGTGTAAAGAAATTGCACATTCGTGGTGAATAGAAGGTGGTTATGGCCTGTGAATTGAAAGCTGGGTGATCGCGTTGCTGAGCGCCTTCGGTCTGTATGCGCTTAGGTCCCGGACCTTCCTAAGGTTGGCCACTTCAACGCACAATCCTGTTCCCATGCCCACACGTCTGTCCTTGGCCTGCTGCAATGTTCCAGTGAAGCTCACCGCAAACTGAAGGAACAGCATCTCATCTTCTGATTAGCCACGTTACAGCCTGCCGGTCTCACCACTGAATTCAACAACTTCAGATAATGTTATTTCATTTATTTTTTTTAATATATTTTTTACTGTCCTGTACCTCTTATTTCTTGATTGTCTCTCTTTCTCTCGCTCCCCACTCTCATCACCCTTTTCTCTCCTCTTTCCCCCTTTGCTACCCTTCTCCCCGGTTTTCCATTTTGCCTCTGCTTCACCCCTAGCTCCCCCCCCCCCCCCCCCCAATCCCCCACATATTTTGTCATACAGCACTGGCTTCAGCCTTGGTCATTCACAGCTCCTAATCTCCCTATAATCCCTCTATGCACTGTCATTATCATCTCTTTATTGCTACCTTTGCTTCTGGAGCCATGACTCACCCTCTCTCAACCTCGCTATTTCTCCCCTTTTTTAGCTTTGACAAAGGGTCAGTTAGACTCGAACGTCAGCTCTTTTCTCTCCTTACAGATGCTTCTAGACCTGCTGAGATTTTTCAGCATTTTCTCTTTTGGTTTCAGAAGGCCAGCCACTCTGGAACCTTGGTCAGAGAGTTGATGCTGCTGAAGTAGGTTGACCAGAGTGAGGGTGCCTCAATATTTAGACATCTTGAATGGTCTGTATATTAATCATCAAATATCTGGCATCTGAACCACTACATGAATTGGGTCGTAGTGGAAGTGCAAATGCAAGATTGGACTCAGCTGCAGTTGCACATATTTCAGCTGTCTCTCTTTATGTCAATGGAGCCTTTGGCTCTAATGATTCCTCTGACATACCATAGTGAGGCCTTCATCATTGAGTTGGCAGACTTCACACCTTCACACTGGACCATTCCAGTGCCAGATGAAATAGCAACAATGCTGCAAAAGTGTCTCAACAAGCATCAGTGCAATTAACGCGCTTCCCAATCTAACCTGGGAAAGATCTCCAGCAGCAAAAGTGCATCAGGGAATGCAACTCATCTCTTTTTAAATTGTTTTGAGATTGAGAAGTATTAACGATAAATGTGTATTGTTATTAATTCATGATATAAGTCAAGTCAAGTTAAAAGTTTGAGTTCAAGGCATGAGTAAAATACCTGCAGCAATGTATCACTGAGAAAGTACTGCCATGTTGAAGGTGCTATCTTTAGGGTGAGATTTTAAACTCAGGCCCTGTCAACTTTCTCACATGCCATTAACGATTTCACTATTTCAGAGAAATCTAGGAGTTTCCTATTGGATGCTTTGTCAAATATTTACTCCACAACTGCTCTCAGTAACACAGGTAACTTAATCAAAATGTAGCTTGTAAGGTCATGCTGTGTGTATCTCATAACCACATTTCCTGCATTAAACCATCAATATTCCTGCAAGTTGTTGGTTGTAAAGTTATTCCAGGGCACCCTAAGATTATGGAAATGCTACATAAATACAGGTTAGGAGGAACTGTTTCAACTAAATTCAATATCACCTAACCTTATATCAACAAACTTGCAGTGTCAGAACTTCAGAAATGAATTCATCCTAACAATGTAAATTACATTCATACGAAGGAATTTTCTATGCATCATTTTAATGGCCTAGCCTGTTCGCATTTGAGTTTTGTGATATCAGAGACTTTGAAAGTAGACCATCTGACAGAGAGTTTATTTGTAATGAGTCAACCTAACATGTGAGTTGATCAACAAAGATTTGTCTTCACAACTGCTTTGCCAGGAATTGTCCGTTAAACTGGGGAATGAAAGAGGAAGTGAAACTGCTGAAGGTTTTCTTGCTCCTTCAGTCAAGACCAAGATGATTTCCAAACTTCCCCAGCGTTTTCAGGAAATGCAGTATTCTGCTGTTGTGTACACTCTGCTAGTAACTTACAGCAGTTCCCTTGTTGGTGATCATTTCAACAATACAAAAATAATGTGCAATTATCTAACTTAATAAAACATCCCAAACTCTCAGTAGTCCTATTAGACAGAATTTGATGCTAGGCTACACAAGAAGATATTAGGGACATAACCAAAAATTCAGTCAAAAGATTAGGTTTGAAGGAGTGTTTTAAAGGAAGAGGAAATGGATAAACAACAAGAGGTTTAGAAAGAAATTCTAATATTGGAGGTGAGGCAACTGATAGCACAGATGCTAATGGTTATAAGTGAGATGTAAAAGTACACTAGAATTAGTAGAATGCAGAGATACAGTCATAGAGTTATACAACAAAGAACTAGTCCCTTTGGTTCAACTTGTCCTTGCCGACCAGATATCCTAAACTGATCTAGTCCCATTTGCCAGCATTTGGTCCGTATCCTTCCTATTCATGTAGCCATCCAGGTGCCTTTTTAAATGTTGTAGATGTACCAGCTTCCCTGACTTCCTCTGACAGCTCATTCCACACCACCCTCTGTGTGAAAATGTTGCTCCTCAAGTCATTTTTAAATCTTACCCCTCTCACCGTAAACTTAGGCTCTCCTAGGTTTGGACTCCTATATCATGGGAAAAATACTCTGTCTATTTACCCTATCCATGCACCTCATGATTTTATAAACCTCTGTATGGTCACCCCTCAGTCTACACTCCAAGGAAAAAAAGCCCCAGCTTATACAGCTTCTCCCTGTAGCTTAAAACCTCCAATCCTAGCAAAGTCCTTGTTAATTTTTTCTGAATCCTTTCAAGTTCAACAGCATATTTCCTATAGCAGGGAGCAAAGCACTGAACACATTATTCTAAAAGTGGACTCACCAATATCCTGTATAGCTGCAATGTGACATCCCAACTCCTATCCACAATGCACTGACCAATTTGTTTGATGGGCTTGAGGAACTTTTGAGCTATAAAGACACTTATTTTTGGTTTAATAATTGCCATCAGACCTTTATGAGGAATTAACAGAAAGAATAATATTGAGAAGGGGTTTGTTTTGGCTCCATTAATATTGACTATTGAAAATGTTCTTTTTAAATCACCCCCACACGCATTTTGAACTGGAGTCTCCAGTAGCTAACCTGTTCAAGATGCTCAGCATTAGCTAATATAGTAAGTTTGCTGCTAGAATCCTCCATTGTTCTCAAGGCACATGTCAAAGATATTGCAGGAAGCTCTATTCTTTATTGTCGTCACTCAGAGAGTCTGTAGTTATTGTTTCTGACAATAAACTCATTATGGAAATGTTAGAACCGGTGTCACCAGAGTGTTGAAAGTTAAATCAATACCAGGTCAACTAGATGGTCTCTGTATGTAAAATAATTGACTTTATCCAGCAGAGATTTGGGGGAGTTTCACTTTCGAGATGCTTTGGCTGAGATACCATTTTGGCAGGGTCAGTAACACCCCTGAAATACCAGAGGAAAGACATAATAATCCAGCAAGGCTTCCATTCTCTTTCTATCTGCAAATCAGCATGTATTTGAGTTGTATTTAGATTAGTGGCACAGCTAGACAAGGTTTTAACAAAATACAATTATTAACAATTGTTATTATTATGAACTGGTAACACACATTGTTTAAACAACATATATTTGTGCCATGCAATTTGGATAGGAATGTGTTAGCATGGCTTAAACTGAAATCTGTAGAAAGTTGACTCTGAGTTTTAAAGTTATAATTGCAGTATCAAGTGTGGTGCCCACAGTTCAGTTTTCAGTTCAAGTGGCAGTCCCCTGTTGAAACTTGTCGCTGTCCTGCCTAGTTTTCAGAGAAAGTGCTGTGTATGTCTGGATAAAGGACTACTTATCATTCTTGTACCTCTCTCTCCTGCCAGCAGTAACAGTTAGAAATTTCAACATTTGGATACTGGGGAAAGACAGAAGCACTATATCTAACATTTCAATTTATCACAAAGTCTACAAAAAGTGTTCACTTGATTCTGAAAGTAAACTTTATAAGTTAGATCCGACACCTTTTTGGAATTGCATTCTCCATGGTACTGAGCTGACGGGAGACTTGCCTGCTGAACAAACTCTTCTAGTCACAGAGGTCGACAACATACAAAAACGCTCTTTGGCTCATTGCGTCCACGCCAGTCAAAAACAAACACCTAACTATTTTAATCCTATTTTCTAGCACTTGGCTCTTAGCCCAGTATGCTTTGGCATCACATCTAAATAATCCTTGAATGTAATGAGGGTTTCTGCCTCTCCCACCCTTACAGGCAGTGAGTTCCAGATTCTCACCACCCTCTGGTTGAATATGTTTTTCCTCACATCTCCTCTGAACCTTCAGTCTCTTACCTTAAATCTGTGCCCTCATCCCCTCCCCCAACCGTCATTGATTCCTCCATCCAAGGGAAAAGTTCCTCCCTGTGTACCCTACCTCCACCTCTCATAATCTTATACCCCTCAATCTCCTCTGTTCTGAGGAAAACAACCCCATTCTGTCAATCTCTCTTTGTAAGTGAAATTCTCCAGCCCAGGCAACATCCTGGTAAATCTCCTCTGCACCCCCTCCAGTGCTCTCACCCCCCCTCCTATATCCTCTGCACTCCATCCAGTGCTATCACCTCCCTCCTATATCCTCTGCACCCCCTCGAATGCTATCATCCCCTCCTATAATGCGGATTCCAGAACAGCACACAATACCGTAGCTGTGGCCCTATTAAAATTCTATACAGTACCAGCATAATCTCACTGCTCGTAAACACTATGCCTCAACTAATAAAAGCAAGTATACCATATGCTGCTTTAACTGTAATAAGCAGCAGTGTTAATACATTAATGGACCGATATGCTTGCACACCAAGGTCCCTCTGGTCCCTGGTGCTTTTTGGGGTCCGACTATTCATCATGCCTTCCCTAGCTTTGTTTGTCTTATCTAAGTGCATCACCTCACATTTGGCTGGATCTAATATCATTTGCCACTGATCAGCCCATCTATATTTTCTTGCAGTCCAATTCTATCTTCCTCACTATTTGCCATCCCACCAATTTTCGTATTATCTGCAAACTTACTGCTCAACACTCCCACATTCATGTTCTAGTCATTCACATTAGCCACAAGCAAAACGGGTCCCAGCACAGTTCCCTGTGGGACTCTACTGGACACCGACTTCTTGATGGCTTTGTTTCAACGTCGGTTTGAATCACAGGATAGTTGCAGAAAAGGAAAGCGTGAGACTTGCTAAATCTTACCTCACACTCTTTAGAAATTACTCCTTCTGTGTGGAGAATTTCCTGATCCCTGTACAAAATGTAGCTGTTACTAGAATCCATGATTCTTCTTGAAACCTTTGTAATTTAACATTTTCTATAGATAATTATTTGTGTACCACTGTAAGGCTAACTCTCAGCCTCCCATTAGACTGAAAAATGCAAAATGCACATTTTCACTACTTAGATCTCTGATATTGCCTTTATAGTTCACCCAACACTTGCTCTGTTCTGTCTTAGTGACAAGTCTCTGAATTTAGACATCAAGTTCAGCAAAGTCCACTTTGCACTTAAGCTAAATCTGACCTATGGTTGCACTTGAAGGAAGGGGAATGGTCGGAAATGATCAGGTTCTGGTGTGAAACCATACCACAGTATGGCAGTATCTTCAGGTTCAAAAACTGAGAAGAAAGAAATTCTGCATAACCTTTATTTGACCTAGACTATCTACTGCTGACTCTGCAGACAGAAAAAAAGTGGAGGAGATGTTTGATTTCCAGCTTTGATATCAGGCAGTGCATTGATCAAAGAACCTTTCCTGACAAGTAATGAATAATTGCATCCTGGAATCTCAGCTATGCCTTGAAATTAATTCTTCGAAAGCTGTAAATTTGGAAACTGATAACTTACTCATACATGCCTCACTGCTGTGAGCTCTGCTTCTCTGTGAAAATAATGCCATTCCTGAAGAATGAAGTAACTGAGGAGATTGAAGCACAGCTTACTTGTAGATGTGAACATTTTAATTCACCCAAATGGTATTAAAAATAAAAGAACTTCTAACCAAAGGATTTGTGCACTGAGTGCATTGTATTCACTCAAAATCCAACCCACTAAGACTTATTTTTCAGTTATGTTGGAATGGACTTTACAGCCATTTTACAGGAACATGTTGTATTCACTAATTATTCACTTGCGTATTATGTTAAAAATATCTTCCATTTGCTCAAATTTCTCACAAACAGATTTATATTGGCAATGGTTATGTAGGCTGGGCATGCTTATCAACTCTTTTCTGCCTACAGAACATAGAACATAGAACAATACAGCACAGAACAGGCCCTTTGGCCCACGATGTTGCGCTGACCTGTGAACTAATTTAAGCCCATACCCCTACACTATCCCATCATCATCCATGTGCCTATCCAAGGGTTGTTTAAATCTCAATGTGGCTGAGTTAACTACATTGGCAGGCAGAGCATTCCATGCCCTTACCACTCTCTGAAAAAAGAACCGGCCTCTGACATCTGTCTTAAATCTATCACCCTCCATTTGTAGCTATGCTGTGCAAGCTGGTGTCATCA
Organism: Hemiscyllium ocellatum; assembly: GCF_020745735.1. Classification (NCBI taxonomy): domain Eukaryota; kingdom Metazoa; phylum Chordata; class Chondrichthyes; order Orectolobiformes; family Hemiscylliidae; genus Hemiscyllium; species Hemiscyllium ocellatum. The sequence goes on along the minus strand of NC_083417.1, from coordinate 23,638,591 downwards.
TCCTAAGAAAAAGAATTTCAGTGTCTACCCTATCTAATCCTCTGAACATCTTGTATATCTCTATCAAATGCCCTCTTATACTTCTTCTTTCCAATGAGAACAGACCCAGGTCTCTTAGCCTTTCCTCATAAGATCGTCCCTCCAAAGCAGGCAACATCCTGGTAAATCTCCGCACCTTTTCCAATGCTTCCACATCCTTCCTGTAATGTGGCAACCAGAACTGTACACAATATTCCACGTGCGGCCACACTAGCATTTTGTATAGGTGAACATGAAATTACAGCTCTGGAACTCGTACCAATAAAACCTAACACACTATGATAATGCTGGAAAGCTTCAAGCAAGTAATGAGCCAATTTCTCATGTTACAGGCATCTTTCCTTCCCAAATTACTACAATTGATCATTTTTCAAAAACAACAAATACTACACATTTGATCCTTACTTCTATATAATATTATGTTCCATCAAATGCCCATATACTAAAGTTTGCTCCAGATGCAAATGCACAGTAAATTTCCATTCTTACATTTTACAATTGCAACATCTAAGCAAAATTCCAATAGGACCTTCAGTGCTAATTTTACAACTTGCCTGCTACAGTTGTTTGTCATTACTGTCTTTTTTTCCTACATTAAATGTTTACCCCACATGTCAACCAATGGACAAAATATTTCATCCATCATTTTCTTTTGGTTGTAGGTTTGCTCGCTGAGCTGATAGGTTTGCTCTCAGACATTTTGTCACCATGCTAGGTAACATCATTAGTGAGGCTCCGGTGAAGCACTGGTGTTCTGTCTTGCTTTCTATTTATGTGGCTTGGTCTGTTGAGGTGGATGATATCATTTCCAGTTCTTTTTCTCAGAGGTTGGTAAATGGGATCCAAATCAATGTGTTTGCTGATGGAGTTCTGGTTTGATTGCCAGGCCTATAAAAATCCTTGTGTGTGTGTCCCTGTTTAGCCTAGTAGCTACCTTCGATATGTCTTAAATGTATGTTAGTGTGGCTAGAGTGTTTGAACGTGTTGTGTCTTTTTGTTTGCTTTTGTTGTTTAAGAATCAGTGGGCTGTGGTTTGTCGGCTATCCATTGTTACTGAATACTTTTCTTCTGATGCTTGTAGTTCCTGGGTGCTGCAGTATGTTGTGATCCATTTATATAATGTCCTGATGCAGCTCCATTTGTGGGTGTTGGGATGATTGCTCCTGCAGTTGAGTATCTGGTTGGTGTGTGTTGCTTTCTTGGAGATGCTGGTCTGCAGTTCATCATTGACTGTTCTTCCCACTGTGACAGCTAGGAAGGGGAGACTTGTTGTTGTTGTGGTTTGCTTCCTCTTTTGGTGAATGTATGCCAGTAAGGATTTGTTAATGATATTATAGGGTTCCTTTAGTTTGTTCTGTTTCATGACGATAGAGTTGTCATCCACATAGTGGACCCAAAGTTTGGGTTGGATCATGGGGAGGACTGTTTGTTCTAGTCTCTGCATCACTGCTTCTGCTAAGAATCCTGATATTGGTAATTCCCATGGGTGTTGCGTCAATTTGTTTGAAGGTCTTGTCATTGAAGGTGAAGTGGGTAGTAAGGCACAGGTCTACGAGCTTGAGGATGCTGTCCTTGCTGATGGAGTTGCTGCTGTCTGGTGTTTGTGTCCTTGATTCGTCAAGTAGTGAGATCAGTGTTTCTTTGGCCAGGCTGATGTTAATTGATGTGACTAGAGCCGTTCCATTGAAGGAGACCATGACTTTGTCCACTTCTATATTAGTGTCTTTGACGTTCAGAAATTCTTGGGTGAATGGATGGATTGGCATGAGTCATCAACTAGGTGTTCTACTATGTTCTCAAAAATCACAATCATTTTCTTTCTCACTAAGAACCAAGGTGAGACAAGTGACAATATAACAAGGTGAAGGCAGATGGATGGCTGGAAGTGGAAGACAGAAAGGTGAAGGAAAGAGATGGCAGAGTGGAAAGCTAAATGAGTATTGAGTATGATGGGATTTCTGAGAACGACAGCCTGCAGTCTTTAGCCCCTGTATAGACATGGCACCTCCCACCTGAAAAGTAAAACAAGTGAATAAAGCAACCCTCAACCAAAGAAATTATCTTATTTATTTATCATTTGTTCTCCCCTTATTTCTTATCCATATAAAATCACCATATTTTTCTTTTGCACTTAATTTCATAAGAACATAAGATTTCAACATTTCCACTGAGATATAATTCATTTCTTCATTAACCTGCAACAAAATGTGTTACATAACCTTAAAGGAACATTAAATCTTGGAAGAAATTAATTTGTGCTCAAGTATGAAATATTTTATACATTCAACAAAAGAACTCAATAAAAATAAATTATGGTGTGTTCCTCACAGTTATGGAACATATGAATCCAATGGAATTGACTTAAAACTACTCTGAATTTAGCTAGCGACCTAGCTGTATTATTGTCATCACAAGGCAGTTCGGAGCAGGCAATAAGTACCTCCTCCATGATATCTCGGTTTTAAGAAGGAATAAAAATAGATGTAATGTTTCCATGTTTGTTATTGTGCCTCTTTGCATATCAGGTTCACTCATTCTGTAAATATTGTATCACACCTTACTGTTTGGTACTCTGATTTTTAATGTTACAAGGGCAAGCAATAAAACTGACAAAATGTTCACCCGTGCTCACTTACAAACGAATCTGGATAGGTAACTCATTTATTTAATTTTGATTGGCTATTTCGAGCAGTTCCCCAAAAATGAGCAGTAATAACTCGGAACAGTCAAATGTAATTCAGCTGTCCTGCATGTCATTTTCTGTGTGATAAAAGTCAGCATATTGTTTACAATGAAATTTTGATTTGACCTGTTGGCATCAGTTTGCAGGATTGGTGTTTTCATTTCAGAAGTGATATAATGTCAGTCAAATGTCTTGGGATAGGATGAGGGCTTAAAAAGGTTCTTTATAAATTCACATTGTTCATTGCAAGCGGTATTTGAAATATTTTGGAAATGGATCATCTGTATAATTATGGATTATATCTGGGCATGTTTGCAGTATCAATTTCAGCCAAAGCTGAAATACTTGTGGAAATTTGGAAAGTAACATTGGTTGGTTAAAGTATATAATCCATTCATCCATGCCTTCGATGGTTCTAGACTTGATTATTCGTATGTAATTCTGACTGGTCTCCCACATTCTACTCTTTGTAAACTACTGATCATTTAATACTCTGCTGCCCATGTCATAACTTGCAACAAGTCCTGTTCCCCTATCATTCCTACATTGGCTCACAGGAGACAGTGAGGTCTGCAGATGCTGGAGATCAGAGCTGAAAATGTGTTGCTGGAAAAACGCAGCAGGTCAGGCAGCATCCAAGGAACAGGAGATTCGACGTTTCGGGCATAAGCCCTTCTTCAGGAATGGCTTCCAAGATTCCTGAAGAAGGGCTTATGCCCGAAACGTCGAATCTCCTGTTCCTTGGATGCTGCCTGACCTGCTGTGCTTTTCCAGCAACACATTTTCAGCTACATTGGCTCCTAGTCAACCAATGGCTTGATTTTGAAGGTCTCACTTTTGTTTGCAAATTCCTTGATTACCTTTCCCTTTCTAACTTCTGCAATATTCTCCAGCTTTAGAGCCTGCTGGGATATCTCTGCTTCTGGGCTGACATGCCTTCCCAGTCCTAATTCCCCATCACTGGTGGCTATACTTTTTAGTCATATAGGCTCAGAGTTCTGCAAGTGTGACCCTGTACATCTCCAGAAAGTAAAAGAAATATGAAGAAATATTGTCACAGTATTACAATGGAGATATGAATTCTTGGCTCCATCAGGATCAAAAGCCTACTTTGGAAAGAAGTTCAACACAATGGACCTTGAGATTAGTTTCCATATAAGTACTTGTCACCTTAGCTGTCGTATGAATGCTTGCAATGAGTTTTCTTTTGTGTAACCAAACGCTTGCTAAAAGTAAACATTTTGTAGCAGATATAATTGGAATGAAATTACTGCACCATGTAATCAGTCAGGTGTGGTAACAATGAAATACAGACATTTAGTCTGTATTCTCAGCGCCAGAATGTCTAATTTCAAGCTTTGATTCGTTGCTGGTTCCTATTCATTGCCTGTGAGCATGCCTTTTTTACCCAGGTCTCACTTCCTCTGTCTCCAAATACCGATGATAAGGCATACTTGTGTCAAACAAAGCTCAGACAAGAGTTGTAGGTCAACTTCATTCTTGAGGCCCCTTGGAAAGAGAAATCTTTCCCAATGTCAATAATTTGAGGGAGAGAATCTGCTTCTGCACTTTCAGAAGTCAGTGGAGACACACAATAAGTTACGAGTTCCAAATCTGGAGTTTTGGTTTGATTGGGATTGTGTGGTTCAGTTCCTTTTTTATATTAAGCAGGAGTCCTAGGTATCTGCTGTTAATATTTATTTAAAAAATGTTTAGGGTGTTCAGTATCTTTTGATCTGCAAATTCATTATAAAATGCTTAGGGTGTTCAGTATCTTTTGATTTGCAAATTTAAACAATGTCTATAACCTATCCAGAATTATGTTGCTGAAGAGGTGTGAAGTTTAAGGAAAAAAAAATCTGTGGGCAAGCATAATTTACAACTTGACAATCCTTAGTAATGTGTGTTAGTGTGTGTGTGTGTATAATGTAGGGTTCATTTTCTACACTTTCGAACATTAACCTATCACAAGGTTCGTGAACTGTCTAGGGTTATGTGTGCCAAGTAAAGGAGTGGGGAGCATATGACTGAAATCTAGTGATTTTTAAATTATTGGTAAATGCTTTTGTTCACACTGTATTCAGTGCATGCTTGTAATTTTAAATGATTTTGAAATTCAATCAAACAGGCCGAGTTGTTTTTAACAGAGGACAGTAGTCTGCTTTTCTTTGGGATTATAAGTTTGTTTTCTGCAGTATAAAAGTAGGGCTTGGCTTGGCATCTCGTTTGTAAATCAGGTAAAATTATCCTGAACATCACATCATTCCCACGCAGTTTCCTTTTCATTTATGTGATTAGTCCTGCCTTATTGAGTAAATTCACAGAACAGAATTCAAACTCTAGGCACAGATTAATGCAGAAGAACACCAAATGACTGCAATTGTTACAGGCATAAATTATTCTAAATTCCTGCTGAATGGGTCTGTTTGTGATTGTAGAATGCCTTGAGAAGTGTTTGGGTATAAAAAGGGTGCAGTGATGTGCCTCTTGATAGTTTAGACACAAGTTGCAGCTGCATAGTCTTGGGTACGGTAAGACAATGCTGGACATCAGCACACAGCACTGTAGCCAAGGGAGGAATTTAATGTCCTCCTCTGTAGTGAGCAGTGGTGTGGGGCTGGGAAACAGGTATTCAATGGGGAGGGAGGGTGTGGGGTGCGAATTCCAACTTTCTTTTGCCTGTGCTTCAATGAAGTCTTTGACACGAAGTCCTTTTGGACTATTGTCCCTTTCCATGGCCGATAGAGGCCTTGAGGTAGACAATTAAAGCGCATCTAAGGGGCTGTTACCGATGCTTTTTAACAGTGGGTGGGAACCCACAAGTTCTCTCTTATGGCATTACTGAGCAATGGTGAACCTCCACCTCTGGTGCCAGCTCTTGGAGGAGGTACTTTATCCCCCGTTGTTCTTGACCAGTTAAGTGATTTGGTATAATTCACGGAGTCTCCCAAAAGAGAAGTTAAATGGCTCACTCACTTGACAACCAGCCAGTGGGCAAGACTCTTGTTACTGTCATTAACTATTGGCCTGAGCAACTCTACTTGACTGAAGTACTGTTATTACAGAGAGGAAGAAAGGATTGCACTGTTGTACTACCTTTAACTTGATAAAATACAAGTGCTTAACAGGAACATGTCAAGCAAAATGAGACATCAAGCCATGCAAGATGATGATAGGGCAGAGGATCAAATGTATGTTCAAAGAAGTAAATTTGAAATAGAGTCTGAAAGTGATCTCCAGCATCTGCAGACCTCATTTTTTATCTGAAAGGAGAAAAGCAGGGTAGCGAAACAGAGAGATTTAGGGAGGAAATTCCATAACCAAGGAGCTATTCCGTCGAAAGCATGGTAGCCATTAGAGGAAATATTAAAATAGCGGTTGAGAAGGTGTCGGAAAAAGGTTGTGGAGATGGCAAAGAGCATGGCCTTTGAGGGATTTGCAAGTAAAGATGAAAGTTTTAAAATTGTGACGTTGCTGATCAGGAGCCAGTGTAGCTCAGAAAGCACAAGGATGAGGGATGTGTTTTTTGTTGTCCTCTCCTTAGATACAGAATAGAAGCTTTGCAGTACAGGATGTTTGCCATACAGTCCCAAGCACTGATAGTTAGGGCATCAATTTAATATTTTGATATTTCACAAGTTGGTCCCAGTGTTGCCAGGTTGAATGTAGAATGTCATCAACATTCTCCTGTCTCACAGGAGACCTCTTTTGTGGGGGAAGGGGAAGGCTGATTGTTCAAGTGGAGCTGCACTGTAGAAGGCAGGCATGAAACAGTAACTGCCTTCAACAGAGCATTTCATGTGAATTTTTTCCTGACAGTGTTATACGTAGCAGCTTTGCAGTGCATTTTGTGATGTAATGCCTATCATTTAGAACTTAAAATTTGTTGGTGGTTTCTGTGTTTATTCCAATATATTTATCTGAGCCATAAATACCTGAAATTTTGATGCATTGGTTTCTCTCTCTCTCTCTCTCTTCATTTAAAACGGTCTGGATATGGGTGCAGCTGGATAGCCTAGTATAGGGGCATGGATCATAAGTGATGGTGGGGGATAAACAGTACATAGTTTTGGAAATGTTGAGGGGCATGGGAGGAGGGTAGGGGCATCACATTGATGATCTTTCATCTCGAATCATATCCTAGCCATAAGAGGTAGGATCGAATAAAGGTTATCAAGGCCAATCCATCAAGCAATGATTATGAAGAGTTTTGCCTGAATTGTGATAAGGAAGTCTGCAACTCCTTTCTGACATCTTCTCAACCACTACTTCAATATTTCCTCAAATGTTAACTGTACTTTCAACTGGATAGGTCCTAGATTATGGACTTGCCTCCCTAAATCTCTCTGCCTCACTACCTTAGTTTTCTCCTTTCAGACCCGATTTCAAACTTACTTCTTTGACCATACTTTTGATCCTTTGCCCTAGCATCATCTAATACCAGCAGGACAAGTACTGTATCTGCAGTGTAAATTTGATGCTCATTCAGGATTACTTGGGAACCCTGCTCGAAGAGTCTGTGGAAGCTTGTGAGAGAAATTGAAGGAATGTTACACTGGCACAGCAGATGCTGGTTGTTCTTCTGAGGTTGGGGCTGAGACATAAGTATCTGAACGGAGTCCAGGGGAATTTACACTGCTTCTGTCTGACTTGTGATTCTTGGTATGGAATGAGGCGAGTTTTATTCCCCAGCACTAATACTCGACGAGTGCAAAAAGCAGAATACTTAATAGACTTGATGCTTGAAGGAAATAACCTCTAAGCTGTGAGTGTTATTAATGACTCCATCGGAAGTTTGTTAGTTACTAGCATTTTTAGATCAAATTTCAGTTTTCTTTCTATTTTTTGTCAAGTGAGTGTACAGGTATACCCTCTGACCTTAAAGGGTTAAAAACATTACCAGTCACAAATAGGTACTGTCCTTTCTATGTATGAGTTTTTTTTTGTATGAGTTTATTGTCTTATTATCAAATTACTACTTACTACTTGCCTCCAGGTTTAAACTTGCCTATGCAGATAGTGCTGAGAATTCTGTCAAAAAAACAAATAATAGCAAAGTAAACCATCTAACTAAACGTGTTCTTCAATTCTCAAACAAGTAGAGAGCTGAATTTATCAGACAAGCACAATTTACATGTCTTTGATGTTGACTGCTGAGGCATTGTTTGATTATTGTTAAGAATAAACAGTAATTTTACTGAGCACTTTACTTCAATGGTATGCATCAAAGAGAATTGCTTTTAATTTAAACAAAGGTTTAACCACTTTAAAACAAAACAGTGCTTTTAATCCTTTTACAGTTTCCCAGTTAGATACTAATAGTGTACCTGGAGGGGATGTAAAATACTTTACACCATTTACCTTATAAATGCAGAAAATTGGAAGTAAGAGTGAGTCTGCTTCACATCACAAAGAGGCCCTTTTTTCCTCACCGTATGTCAATATGCTTATGTTTATTGAGATATCTTGTGAAGCTTTATAATTGCTGTGTAACTTTGATCCTTTAAGAAATTCAGCAGGATTTGAATACCGGAACTTTGTTAAACAGGTGCTTTCTTCACAAGAATGCTTTTGACAAATGCTGTTTGTGTTTATTGAAAAGTAATGTTTATCTGATCAAGGCATAGTTCAGTGACTCGGTTATAAGCTTCAACTCATTTAATCAGCTTGTGATTTATAAATACGTTTTTCACCCACAATGCCCACTACTTCCTTAACTATTTCCAATGCCAAAGTGTGAGAGGGGTTAACCTATATCTTCAGTAGCTGGGTGGTAATCTGGTTCAGTAGATTGTCATTCATAGAACCTATCCCTGTTCAAATATTCACTCTGCTAGATCGTGTTGCAGGTGGTGAAAATGAAAATCTACTCCTCAGTCGCTTATTGAAACATTTCTTTTTTACACACTTAACATCTATAAATTTGTGATTTTCTTTGTTTGATTGGTCACATGCAGATGCAGATTATTGTGTTTGAATCTTCTTTTCAATACTGTCACTGGGGCTATGCCAACTTTATGCCTGCAAAATAACATCATTGCATCATCTATAATTTTTCAGGAATATTTTGCATCTGGTTCTTTGTCGTTCTTTGTAAATTTTAATATTCTTTTATAGCCCCATGATTTTTTGCTCTTGAGTGATCCAGTTTCTGTGTACTTTGTGTGCTGGGAAGAATTAACTTCTCGGAAATGTACAAGTGGAATTCATTTTCTCCCTGGAACAGTAGGCTTATTAACAAAATTGAAGCTAATTTAATCTTTAATATGAGGTTTTTGTCCAATTTTTTTGTGAGAACGCAACTTTCAACATACTAATCTAATTTCTGCAGAATTGCCTCAGAAGAACTGAGTCATTTTATGCACAATTTCTTAAGGATTGTAACACAAACAACTCATGTACGAGCTGTATTCTGGTGTATGTATACTGGCCCTTCCCTTACCTTACAGTGCCTTGTAAACTAAACATGCTGGAACAAATGAAAGCAGGATGCTGTAAAAAGAAAGTGCATTTTAAATTGTGTTGCAATCCAAATTTTACAAAACTATTCCCAGTGCACCCAGTCACACGACCTTAAATTGTTTGAACAAGTTACTTTTGGGTGAATTTTAGCTCTCTTTCTAAGCTCGCTAATGTACTAAAACACACCTTTAGTATCTACAGTTAATGTAGCCTCGTGTACCACTTGAGTCATAGATAAGGCACAGATGAAAAGAATACAGCAGCACTGACAGCCAATCTGTTGTAAGTGATGGTGTCGTTTAGCAATGAGTAAAACAATTAGCTTCAGCAGTCGTAGTCTTGAAAAGAGAAAAGCAGTCAGCTGTGACTATCGTAAGGTCATAAGAAGTTGGATCAGATATAAGCCATTTAGTCCATTAAGCCCAGTCCATCATGCAATGAGATTGTGGCTTATTTGACTGTGGCTGTAACTACATTTTCTTGCCTGCTCCCATAACTCTATTGTCAATTAATAATCTGTCTAATTCAGCCTTGAATATATTCAAATGACCCAGCATCCACTGCTCTCTGGGTAAAGAATTGCAAAGACCGACTACTTCCTGAGAAAAGAAATTCCTCCTTTTCTCTGTCTTAAATAGATGATCCCTTCTTGGTTGTCACTTGGTGATTGCTGTCTACATATTCTCTTGTTTAAACATTGAGGGAAAATAGAATTGAGCTGACTCCATACATCTCAGGAGTGAATAGCCTGTTTGTAGTCTGGACTGGCATTGGGCCATTTAGGTGGCGATCTCAAGGGACATCAATACCAGGAAACTATAACTCCATCAGTCAGCACCTACATGAGGGAAGATGAGAAAGCTCACCATTAAGGTTGACTAATGACTGATAATTACAAAGCAGAAATTATACTGAGCAGTTTTAATAATTTCACAAACTGCATGAACAAAGCTTGTTCTGTCCAAGAATGTCATCAGAATCTAGGCATTGAATTACTGCTTCATGTTCATTCTAACAGTCTATTACTTCATAGTCTACATCAGATATGCCCATGATTTTGATTTTATGCAACTCTGAGCTATGTAGCTTCACAGGCTACATTTAAAGTTTAAACCAGTGTTTCTATTACTGCGCATTCTTTAAGCTCTGAGGAGAAAGTGAGGACTTGCAGGTGCTGGAGATCAGAGTCGAAAAGTCTGGCACTGGAAAAACACAGCAGAGGTCAGGCAGCATCAGATCTGATTTAACATTGATGGTCAATGATGCAGCAGGATTCAGAATGGTGTCTTGAATGCCTCTAAGCCTATAAAATTCAATCAGGATCAATCATCAAATGACAAAAAGAATGGAATTGACCTGCCAGATTATCAGAACTTGTGTGTTATCAGCAACAATGGCTTGCATTTATATAATATCTTTTAACTTAGAAACATCTCTGTAGATGCTGTGGAGGATGAGCCACATACAGGATGATGCTGAGGCAACGTTGGTGTGGGAATATCCAACTGTAGGGCTCAGCTGAAGGTACTGCTATCAACAGCAGGAAAAAGGAAGTGGGTGGGAGGGGTGTGTGCTAAATGCAGTAGCAACCGGAGTTCCAGCGTGTGAAGTTCCTGCAGGGTGTACTGCCACAGGAGAGTACAGTGATTAAAAACCAATCCATTTTAGGCGGCAATTTTTGTTTTATGTTTCGTGATTTGTTGGGTATTATGGAATTGACATGATATGAATGTAATTCTTGCAGCATGGTATTAGATCCCACAAGTATTTCTTCCACAAATCAAGTTCCAAAACTGACGCAATTCCTCTTGTCATAGATCAGTCTAATTGCACCCGTATTTTAAAATTGCATTACATACAGTCAATCAGATTGATCCTGAATTGTCCTGTCGAGTAGTTTTTAGCTGAGTTCTAGTCTAATGGGCTACATGACTCAGACAAAATCAACACTTTCCCAGGCCATCTTCTGATGCCACCAAATATTTTCTAGTAAAGTGTACAAACTGATTTATTTTATTTGCTGTTTGTACAGGTCATTTAATGCAGAGTATTTTGTGCTTTCTTCACAGCCTGCTGGTTACATGGAGGATGCCATTTCATACAGTGCTATTGAGGATGTTCAGCTGTTGTCGTGGGAGAATGCACCAAAATACTGTTTACAGCTCACCATCCCTGGAGGCACTGTTCTACTTCAGGTAAAGTTTTGCACACTGCCTCTGCGATATTCAACCACAGACATCTTACCATGAGCCAATTTGCAATATTTCATTTTGGTAGGGAGGATGGAAGAGAAGTGGGCAGGTATTTGGAAAGATGGTCAGAAATGTCTGAAGGATTTGAGAGGGATTATTTAGCTAAAGCGAGCAATTACCACTTGCCTCTCCCAACACCTGGACATGATTTCTGTGATCAAAAATGAAATGACACTTACCATTGACCTCGAGCAAAACTGCTACAAAGATGTATTGATCCCTGTAGAATTGGATTCCCCTTTTGAAACATTAAGTTGAATCTGGCAATATAGGGGGATTCTTTAGGTACTCAGGATCAGAGATGTTACCATGAAAGAGAAACAGTAAATCACATTGAAGAATTCTCATCGTGTGCAAACCAAGAAATATAGCTGATAGATTTTCTTCATCTATCAATGCTCTAGGGAGCCAGCTCGAGATAAGAACAGGCATTTTATAAACTTTGATTTTTATCATAATGGAAAAAAATAATCACAGATATGAAATTATTTTGACAGGGTCAAGGAGGTTTTCAGCACGACTTGTGAATTAGTTTGCTGTCGAGTATTGAATCTTGTGGAACAAAGATCTTCAGCGTTCATTTGCTTCTCCTTCTGGGACCAAACCAAGAATGCCACAGCTCTCTGAAATTCATTTTAATTATTCCTCCGTGTTCCAGTTAATCCCTAGGATTTCATAAGAGTTCTTCTATTAACTTTTGGCCAAGTGACTTATAACTTGTAGACATTAGACCGTCAGGAGAGAATTATGTACCATAGAATTCCCAGACACTCACTATATGACTGGTCAAGTTCAGTTTCTGGTCAATGACAGTGCCCAGAAGGTGGGGGAATTCCAGGATGTTAATGTCATTGAGTATCAAGAGAAATGGTTAGATCATTTTGATTTGAGGTAGACATTGCTTAACACTTGTGTGGTGGGAATGCTATTTAAACTTATCTGCCCAAGCCTAAATGTTGTCCAAGTCTTGCTGTTACAGGCACGAGCTGCAGTTGAGACTGGTGATAAATTTTGTGCAATTATCAATGAACATCCCCACTTTTGACCTTTTATGATAGAGTGAGTGTCTTAATGAAACAGTGGAAGATGGTAGGTCTAGAATACTAACCTGAGGAACTCTTGCAGTGGTATCCTGAAATGAGCTTATTCATCTCCAATAAACAGAACCATCTTAAATTGTGATAGCTATAATCTAGGACCAGATCAAGTGAATTGGTGAAACAGAAACCACAGAAATCTTCGATATTTTCTAATCAATCTGTTCAGAGGATTATTATTACCCACCCTGGAGTAGGTGGGACTTAATTACAGTTACTTCCACTCACCATTCCCACCTGCTCTTCCTTTAAATCGGCCTGAGCAATTCATTAATAAATTAAACCCAATCACTCCTTACAACCCAATTACAACATTGACAGACTCCCCTCTTTAGATAAACATTTTGACAACATAAACAATCCTTGAACCAAAACAAATGAAAATGAAACAAAAATATTCTTTTGTATTTTAGAGCTTCCCTTATAACCAATCAGAAACATTTTTTCATATTTTGCATAATACAATAAATTTTCCATTTCGCTCTTTCATTTCTTTAAACAATCCAAACAAAAATTGATTCGTTTTCATAGTCTTAAATTCTTTTGGTTTTTGTTTTGAAGGTCTCCAATTATTTATTAGAGCAATCACTTTTTTGTGAAACAATCTGACAACTGATGTCTTGCATCAACCCACTTTATTTTGGCATTTTTTAAAATAATATTTCCTTTCTACCAACAAGGTCTATTCTCAAACATTAATCAGCAATATCGGTTGTCACACTTGTGTTATCCCAAGGAGAGCTATTATCCTCACAACATTCTATGTATCAAACTTTTTCAGATTGCCCTTGTATAGGAATTCCTGTAGAAAATTAAGTATACCTCTGTGTCTATCATCATGCTGAAATTTCAGCACAAAAGTGTTTGTCATTTACTGGGATACCAGACAGCATGTTATTCTTTCCCACCAAGAATATAATAAATTTTGACATATTTGAATAGGTTTCTGGACTAAAAAGGACTAGCTTATCTTGAGTCACTCAAGTCAGGAAATTTGCATGTACATTTTGCTGAATTTAGTTTCTGTAATCTTTCATTTGGTCTCAAGACTTCCATGAAAGGAGTACGTTTCACCACTATGTAAGTGTGCAACAGATTTCACTGTCAAATCAAACTACATAACTGGTCTGTTTCTTTCCTGGATGCACAATTTTCTTTCTGTGAGGACACGTCTCAGTTTATTTTTTCAAGACCGACTATGATGTAAAGTAACTCCAAATTTATTCTGCCTTATTTAATCCTGTATATATAATGCTTCCAAAAGCCTGACTTCAATCTTAAATTCAATTTTTATTTTATTTACCTTGCGTCGCTCATGTGCTTTGGAGCCCATCCACAGTCAACTATTGGCGTGTGTCTTAGCAATGCCTGTCAGTTTATCATTGTGATTGTAATAGAACGTTGCTGGATCCGCCTTTAAGCTAAATGCAACCTACCTTCAGCAAGATGGAATTAATTGAGAAGCAGCATATCTTGCCACTTCATTCAGCACAAATATATTTGTTTCATTTCCAAATCTTTATAAATGCTTGGTACCACAGAACTTAAATTATTTCTAAAACGAGATGAAAAGTTGAAAATGCAAGACCCAAAAGCTTCAGTTTCCTGTTTCCTTTTAATAAAGTTCCATTGCTTCTCTTCGATATCAACTGTTCCTTTTGGTAGCTTCTCAAAAATATCTTCCTTTCAAATTTTTCATCCTGCATCTTTTAAAGTGATTGTCTTAGATTGCAAGGGGTATGTCATTTTAACAGCTAAAGGGATCTTCGAGATCAGTTTTCCTGCATTAGTGGTATCCACTCGAATAGCTTCATCACCAGAATTCTCTTTGAAACTCCAGACCACTGTCTGACCTTAGCCTCATATGTCCCTTCAGGGAGTACATGTTTCCATCTGCCTGATGTGAGGGATTATCTCCAATGTATATATCAAGTTCTTTCCAACATTTTATTTTGGCATCTTTTATCAACTCATCTTCTAACTTATTTGTTGCCACTAAAGCTTTTCAATCATAAACAAGTAGCACAATGGTGAGCAATGCTGCCTCACAGCATCGGTGATCTGGGTTCAATTCCACCCTTGGGTGACTGTGTGTTTGGAGTTTGCACATTCTCCCTGTGTCTGCGTGGGTTTCCTCCCACAGTCCAAAGATGTGCACTTAGATGGATTGGCCATATTAAGTTGCCCATGGTGTCCAGGGATGAGAAGGCTATGTGGATGAGCCATGGGATATGCAGGGTTATAGGGATAAGGTAGGACTGGGTGAGATCCTCATCGGAGGGTTGTTGTGGATGGTGGGCTGATTGGCCTGCTTCCACACTGTAGGGATTCTATGATTCTGTGAACTCTAAGCTTTATATAGTTTATCTATTTTGAGTTTTGATCAAAATTAAGTTCAAATTAGAATTGAATTGAACAAAAGTTGTAAAGAGTTTTGTTTGCTACAAGTGGAGTTGTATATCCTTGCAGGACAATCATGTTTCACTTTGTTTATGAAGAATGTTTTTATATTTTATCCAATATTGGGAAAGTGAATTACAATGGGACACGATGGTATTCATTCTCCATGCATCACAATTTACCAAGTAAATGACCAAAGATTTGTTCCAATATTTCTTCAGCACTTGAGAAAATACTTGCATTTTTTAAGAAATGTGATTACACATTAATTAGGCATGACTAGATAAATGCCATCAAGGGCTTCTTTTCCAAAAAACAGCATGGACAAATATGGACTTGTTAATGGATGAAACATATCCTAAAGTGCTTCAGGGAGTTAGAAGGAGAAAACTGAAAGAAGGCAACATTTCAAAAAGCTGAGATAAAGCAGAGGAAGCTAATAAGGGTGTTAATGGAATTGAAAAGGTGGAGGGAATTAGAAAGTGAATTCCAGAACAAGAGAGTTATGCAGCAAAAAGCAAAGCAAGCAATTCTGGCATATGGGAGAAGGGGGCTGTAACAGTGATTGTTGTTAACATTGGGATCCCTCTTGTAGGGCTGGAGCAGGTTACAGCATTCAAGAGGAAATGAGGCTGTGAAGAGATGGATAACAATAGAATGATAGTTCTATATATAAGTGACATTTGGAGATTGGGTGCCAGTGCATGGTTAATTTTTCACTTGGGATTTGGTGCAATATGGGATACACAGTAAAATTCTGAGTGAGTTGAAGTTTACAGTGAGATGTTGAAAGTGAAGACTTGGGAGAAGATTGGAATAATAGGGAGTGGTGCTCATAAGTCATGGATGAGGGTTTCTGCAAATGGTTGAAGCAATAGTGGAGAAATCCATCAAGATTGAGGTTAAATGGGGTCAAAAGCTCAGCTGGCGTTTGAAAAGAAACTAAAATTGTGAATAATTTTCATTCAGCTTAAGACGGAATGCTTTGCCACATTATCAGGATATCTCAGATGGATTTCAAGGAATGACTTGTTTTTTGACATTAGAATCGGTGTTGGTATGAAGGCAATGGCAGCAACTAACTGTACATAAAGATTCATAGAAACATTCAATTTGATGATTGATGAGTGAAATTAATTTTTGGTGGAGTAAGTTGAAGGAAGAAGACTAGCCACAACACTAAGAAACACTATTTCTTCCTTGAGTAGCAACATGAGAGTTGCCAAATCCAGCAATTTAACGTTGTTTCAGGACTGCTGTTTGATATTATTTTAGATTATCACAGATACAGAGAGGATGTTTTCTCAAATGCACTGGAGCCGGTCAATGAGCAGCTACCGAGATGTTGGAGATGTTTATTGGATCCAGATATGTCTAGTTGATTTTCTAAAAAAAAAACCTAGATTCCAACAGTGACAACATGGGGAGCTATTGGGTATGCAGCACTGGTGTACCGTACAGTTTGGACAGTAATAATAGTTGACTGCATTTCATTCATAAGGTGGGAATTCAAGAAAGAATGAAGCACTCATGACTTATTGGATGTAGATAAATCAAGACAAGTGACCAGTTGCCTTATACATCGGGACAATCTAGATATTTCTGAAATGAGCATTTCTATTTTTGAACATTAAAGCAGGAATAATTATTTACAGCCTTTTGAGGATAGCTGTGTTAATGTGAAACATATAACCATATCACTTCAGCATTTTGTCTCCTGAATCCTCAGACATTTTGAATTTTGCCCTAGATTCCACCTTCAACATTTAAAATGGAAAAAAAAGTGAAAATTGATGGAAAATGATGGTACAGTTTCCATTTAAAAATCAAGCAGCACTCACTTAAAACAGATTTGAGGTGTTTTTTTTCCTGAAGATTGCAAGTATTTGGAATTCTGTTCCTGAAAGGGTGGTAGAACACAGGCAGAGACAGAGAGATTCTTGTTCAGCAAGTGGGTGAAAGGTTATCAGGGTAGATGGAACTGGGATTTGAGGTAATAATCAAATCAGCCATGATCTTATTAAATGGGAGAGCAGGTTTGGGGGTGGGTTGCATGTTCTATTCCTGCAGCTATTTCGTAAGTACACATGTCAAAATGCAATCACCAGCTTTCTGATCCAAGTGAATTTAGAAATTAATGATTTTTTTTGTTGAAGAACTGGCTTTTAAGAAATAAAAACTTGCATTTATATTGGACTTCCACCAGCATTTTGAAGTGAATTGTGAAGTGCAGTCACTATTGCAATGTAACACCCAATCTTTGGCAGCAAATTCCTACCTATAGCAATGTGGTGATGACCAGATACTTTGTGCTTGCAATGTCAATTGAGGAATAAGTAATAGCTACCTGCTGTTTTTGTTTTAAATACTGTCAAATATTGGGATTCTTTGTACCCAACTGAAAGGGCAAAGGGGGCCTGAGTTTAATGTCTCATCTGAAAGGTGGCACATCTGATAGTGCATCGCTTCCTCAAAGTGACAGCTTTAATTTTCATGTTGAAGTCAAGAGTGGGAGTTGGATCCAAAACCTTTGGACACAAAGGCAAACATAATCCCAAACTAAACTAGTCCCACCTGTCTGCTCCTGGCCCATATCCCTCCAAACTTTTCCTATTCATGTATCTATCCAAATGTCTTTAAAATATTGTAAATTACCCACAGCCACCACTTTGTCAGAAAGTTTATTCCACAAGTGAACCACTCTGTGAAAAAAAATTGCCTCATGTCTTTTCTAAATATCTCTCCTCTCACCTTAATGCGCTTCCTAGTCTTGAATTCCCTCAACCTAGGGAAAAGACCCTTGCTATTCACCTATCTATGCCCGTCATGATTTCATAAACCTCTATAAGGTCACCCCTGAACTTCCTGTACTCCAGTGGAAAAAGTCCAGCCTTTCTTGATAACTCACACCTTCCATACCCAGCAACATCCTGGTTAATCTCTTCTGAACTCTCTCCAGCTTGATAATATCCTTCCTGTATCTGGGCGACCAGAACTGGACACAGTATTCCAGAAGAGGCCTCACCAATGTCCTGTACAACTCAACATGACGCCCCAACTCCTATCCTCAAAGGATTGAGCAATGAAAGCAAACATGCCAATGCCTTTTTAACCACCCTGTTTAAGTGAGACACAAACTTCAAAGAATTATGTTCCTGCACCCCAAGGTCCCTCTGTTCTACAACACAAGCCAAAGCCCTACCATTAATTGTATAAACCCTACCCTTGTTTGTTGTACCAAAAAGCAATCCCTTGCGTTTATCCAGATTGAACTCCACCTTCCATGTGAAAATAGACAAGTCTCCTTGGCCGGATGGGATCTATCCTAGGATCCTCTGGGAAGCAAGGGAAGAGATTGCCGAGCTTTTGGCATTGATCTTCAAATCATCATTGTCTACAGGAGTAGTGCCTGAGGACTGGAGGATAGCAAATGTGGTTCCCTTGTTCAAAAAGGGTAGTAGAGACAACCCTGGTAATTGCAAATCTGTGAGTGTCACTTCAGTTGTTGGTAAAGTTTTGGAAAAATTATGAGAGATAGGATTTATAACCATCTAGAAAAGAATAATCTGATCAGAGACAGTCAGTACAATTTTGTGAAGGGTAGGTCGTGCCTTACGAATCTTATTGAGTTTTTTGACAAAGTGACCAAACAGGTAGATGAGAGTAAACAGTTGATGTGTATATGGATTTCAGCAAGGCGTTTGATAAGGTTCCCCACAGTAGGTTATTATACAAAATGCGGAGGAATGGGATTGTGGGAGACATAGCAGTTTGGATCAGTATTTGGCTTACTGAAAGAAAACAGAGGGTTGTAGTTGATGGAACATGTTCATCTTGGTGTCCAGTTACTAGCGGTGTACCGCAAGGGTCGGTGTTGGGTCCACTGCTGTTCGTCATTTTTATAAATGACCTGGATGAGGGCTTAGAAGGGTGGGTTAGTAAATTTGCGGATGACACTAAGGTCGGTGGAGTTGTGGACAGTGACGAAGGATGTAGTAGGTTGCAGAGAGACATAGATAGGATGCAGAGCTGGGCTGAGAGGTGGCAAATGGAGTTTAATGTGGACAAGTGTGAGGTGATGCATTTAGATGGAGTAATCGGAATGCAAAGTACTGGGCTAATGGTAAGATTCTTTGAAGTGCAGATGAGCAGAGAGATCTCAGTGTCCATGTAGACAGATCCCTGGAAGTTGCCACCCAGGTTGACAGGGTTGTTAAGAATGCATACATTGTTTTGGCCTTTATTAATAGAGGGATTGAGTTCTGGAACCAGGAGGTTATGCTGCAGCTGTACAAAGCTCTGGTACGGCCACACTTGGAGTATGTGTACAGTTCTGGTCACCGCATTATAAGAAGGATGTGAAAGCTTTGGAAAGAGTGCAGAGGAGATTTAGTAGGATGTTGCCTGGTATGGAAGAAATGTCTTGCGAGGAAAGGCTGAGGGACTTGAGGCTGTTCTCATTCGAGAGAAGAAGGTTGAGAGGTGACTTAATTGAGACATACAAGATAATCAGAGGGTTAGATAGGGTGGACAGGGAGAGCCTTTTTCCAAGTATGGGGATGGCAAACACGAAGGGACACAACTTTAAAGTGAGGGGAGATAGGTATAAGACAGATGTCAGAGGTAGTTTCTTTACTCAGAGTAAGGGTATGGGATGCTTTGCCTGCAATGGTAGTAAATTCGCCAAGTTTAAGTGCATTTAAGTCCTCATTGGACAGGCATATGGACGTACATGGAATAGTGTAGGTGGGATGGGCTTCAGATTAGTATGACAGAGCAGCGCAGCATCGAGGGCCGAAGGGCCTGGACTGTGCTGTAATATTCTATGTTCAATGCTCTATGTTCCATCTTTTAGCCCACTGACCCATTTGATCAAGTTGCCTTTGTAATCTTAGGAAAAAAAATTATTATCTGTCTACTGTGCCACCAATTTTGTTGTTGTCTGCAAATTTAATAACCCTGCCTTCTTTATTCCCATCCAAATCATTTGTAATAATGAAAAGCAGAAGACGGCCCAGAAATGATCTCTGTGAAACACTGCTGGTCACAGGCCTCCAGTCCAAAAAGCAATCCTCCACCATTACTCTGTCTCCTGTTGTTAGGCCAATTTTGTATCTAATTGGCAAGCTTGCCCAGAATCCCATGTGACCTATCTTTACTAATTAGTCTAACATGCAGACCTTGTAAAAGGCTTTACTAAAATCCAAGTAAACAACGTCTATTGCTCTGCCCATATCAATCTTTTTGGTAACTTCCTCAAAAAATTCAGTCAAGTTTGTGAGACATTATTTTCCTCGCACAAAACCATGCTGACTATCCTTAATCAATTTTTGCCCCTCTAAATTTCCATAAATCCCTCCAACAACATACCAACAACCAGCCAGATTCACAGGTCTTTAGTGCCCCTGTTTCTCCTTACAGCCTTTCGTAAACAAAGATACAATATTAACCACCTTCCAGTCATCAGGCACCTCACCCATAGTTATAGATGATGCAAATATTTCTGCAAAGGGTCTCATAATTTCCTCTCTTACTACTCATAATGTTTTGGGATACATTAGATCAGGACCCAGAGATTTATCCACCTTTATATTCTGAGACATCCCGAATTTCCTCTTTTGTAATGTGAACTTTCTTAAAAAAAAATCAAAGTGTATTTCTGTACATTCTCTAGACTCCATTTCTTTCACCACAGTAAAAACTGATGAGGAATATTCATTAGTATCTCTCCCATTTTCTGGGGTTCAGCATAAAGATGACCACCTTAATATTTAATAGGCCCTACACTCACTCTAGTTACCCTGTTGCTCCAAATGTATTTGTAGAATCTCTTTGGATTATCCTTAACCTTACCTGCCAATACTATCTCAATTGAGATTCAGTTGAACCAAGTTGTCAGTGTCTAAATTGAGATTCCCTTTTATTCTTGACTAGAACCTCAATATGTTTATTCATCTATTGTTTGTTAATCTTATCAGTCTTACCCTTCACTCTAACAGGAACCAAGTGCCTCTCTACTCTTGTTATCACACTTTTGAAAGCCTCCCACTTGTCAACCGTCCCTTTACCTGAAGAAGGGCTCATGCCCGAAATGTCGATTCTCCTGTTCCTTGGATGCTGCCTGACCTGCTGCGCTTTTCCATTTTCAACTTTTGAACATTGTCTCATGCCATTAAAATTTGCCTTATTCCATTTAAAAGGTTTAACTTTTGTGGAAGGCTTATCCTTTTCCATAACCAAGTTGAAGCTAATAGAATTATGATCGCTAGAGCCAAAGTGTTCCCCACTTTTACTTCAGTCACCTCTCTGACTTATTGCCCAAATTGTCTAATTTTGCTCTTTCTGTAGTAGGAGCATCCACATGTTGATAAACCAAATAAACCAAAGGGTCTGTTTCTGTAGTATATTACTCTATGACTCTATGTTGCCAACTGAGCAGTGCTGATACAGTTGAAATAAATATGTTGCATACTATTTTGGTAATCCCATAATGGAAGGATACATTGAATACATACATACTCTTAAAATCTATTCATGATATTTGTCTTTTAGATCCAAATGGTGGAGAGTTATCATTTGGAGCATTGTTTCTGTGGAGATTTTTGGATGGACAGACAGCTAAGATTACAAAGAGAGCTTGATCAGTTGGGTCAGTGGGCTGAGGAGTAGCACATGGAGTTTAATTTTGATAAGTGTGGTGTACTGTACTTTGGTAAAACAAACAAGGGCAAGACTTATACAATTAGTGGTAGTGCCGTGGGTCATGTTGTAGGGTAGAGAGACCTACAGGTTCAGGCACATAGTTTTTTGAAATTTACATCAGAGGTAGACAGGGTGGACAAGAAGACGTTTAGCATGCTTGCCTTCATTATTCAGACCTCCTGAGTACAGGAGTTGGAATGTCATGTTGAGGTTGTATAGGACATTGATGAGACCTCTGGAGTACTGTGTGCATTTCTGGTCACCTTGCTATAGGAAAGATTTTTATTGAATTCGAGAGTGTAAGAGTTTCAGTTATAAAGCTAGGCTGGCACTTTTTACACTGGAGTGTAGGAGGTTGAGGGGGTGATCTTACAGAGCTTTATAAATTCGTGAGGGGCATAGTTAAGGTGAATAGCAAGGGTCTTTCCCCAATGGTGGGGGAGTTCAAAAGAAGGGGGCGTATTTTTAAGGTGAGAGGAGAAAGATTTTAACAAGGCCATGAGGGGAAACTTTTTTTACACAGATGGTGATTCATGTGTGGAGTGAACTGCCAGGAGAAATGATGGATACAAGTACAGTTATAATATTTAAAACACATTTGGATGAGTACTTGAATAGGAAAGGTATGGAGTGGTATAGGCCAAAACAGGCAGGTGGGACTAGTTTAGTTTGGGATTATGTTCAGCTTTTGGATTGGTTGGACCAAAGGGTCTGATTCCATGCTGTATGACTGAGTATATTATCTTTTAGATTGTTTATTATGACAGTTGCTTTGTTAAAGCATACAAAATGCTTTGTTTCCAAAGGCAATGGCATAAGCCATTGAAATGTTCTTCTGTCTTTTGGTTTGGAGGGGAGGAAGGTTCATTACAGGTTGAGGCAACACCAGTAAGTTTATCTAGTGATGCCATAAACTGTTGACATGAGCACTTGCATGATAAAAGCAATGATGTATTGTCCCAATAAAAGCACTGCAAAAGGATGGCTGCCGTGGGTATTTACAAATATTTAGTAATATTGCACACAAATAATTGTTTTGTGACATACCACCTAAGATGGCTCAAGTCAAGTAGTTATTCACCATATAGTGAACTCCAATAACAGGATAGAATGGAACCAATATGCTGTTTATTATTTTCTGAAGGGTTGGCACTTAGCTTGGTTGATTACACTCAACAGTACACTTTTTCACAGCATGGATTTCCAAAACAAAGTACCTTCGCGATAGTAATTTGTAAGTTGTTTGCCAACAGACATCATTTGCTAAAAGCCCTGTGTTTATTGATGATAGTGATAACATTGTTAAATATTAGCAATTGCAAACAACACTGGCCAGTCACTGGTTGGAATGTTAAACACTATTAATCTACCATTCTAAAACCCATAAGTTTAGGTGACCTTTTGTCATGTGCTGGATCAAAGCCTATCAACACTGAGCTAAGTATATTTTGCAGTGTGTATATATAGTGTGAATTTTTATCCAAGAGAAAGTTATTGTTCTCACCTAAACAATGTGCGAACACTGTTTTACAGGTGTTTTAAGACACTTTTGGAAATTTGCTTTTGATTTGGGAAACATGGATATAGCACCAAATGCTGGACTATTTTAATACATAAATCTTTAGTTGTATGCAACCTTCAGACTTGACTGAGACCTAAGTGGTGTGTTTGTTGTAGGATGAGGGAAGATGTTGATTTGTGAGGAAAACTTGGCAAAATTAGCCCGTGTCTATCGAAGAACACTTTTTTTTAAACAAGGAGAAACTTGCCAAAAAAACCCTAGTGAACTGCGAATGTTGGGGATCAGAGAGAAACAAATTTCTGGAAAAACTCAGCAACAATGGCAGCATCTACAAAGAGAGAGCAGGGTTAACATTTCAGGTCCAATGACCGTTCATAGCTGTAAGTTTTTAAACTGTTGTGAAGAGGAGTCACTGGACCCAAAATAAGAAATTTGGTAGGTCTGGCAGCAGCTGTGGAGAGGGAAGGAGTGTTCATGTTTTGAGGCTGGTGTGATTTTTCTTCAGAACTGAGGGTGGAAGCTGAAAAGGGTGTTTCCCCTTGGAGAGACAAGAACTAATAGGTACAGAGGTCTCCCATTGAAAATGTTGAGGATTTTTTATTCTGGAAGTCAGGTATCTTTGGAACTCTCTTTTCACCAGAGAATGGTGGAAGAGGCTTACTGAATACTCTTAAGGCAGAGGTAGTAGATTTTCATGTAACAAGGAGGCCAGGATTATTTTGGGGCAGGTGGTATTGTGGAGTTGAAGCCATAACCAAATCAGCCATTATCGAGTTGAATGGTGGAACAGCTGAAGAAGCTGAATGACCTGCTCCAACTCTTAATTCGCATGTTGTTTGCATGTTTAGCCACCAGTTTTAATCATTTTGAATAAAAAGTTTCATTTTCAGAACACTACTCAAATTGTGGAATCCGTTAATTTATCTTGAAGCCATACATAAAAGATTCCTCTGTGATACATTTGGCTTCAGTAATTATTAATTTTTTTTAAAAAACTCTCATCATTTGGAATCACTTCCTAAAATGGCCATAAAGCTTTTTCAAAAGAAATGCTTACTGCAGTTCTTTTCTGTCTATACTCCCCTAGCATTAGTTACTGTAATAATTACTAAGCTTTCCCCAAGGAAATCTGGAATGTGTGTCTTTATGCTATTTTAAAAAATAAAATAAACGGATATTGGCTCATTTCCCAGATACAGGGCATTATTCATTATGATTTGCTGTGAAGAGACAAAAATAAGAGTAGGCTTTTTTTCTTTTAATGTCTTCAAATAAATTTAGTTTAGTTTCGATTATTTCCCGAAATGCTTTTCCTTTGTGAATGACAGCCAGATGAAGAACTGAGGCAAATGTAACGTTTTTCATTAAAGGAACGTTGGAACAAGGCTATTTCATGTAGCCTCTCTGTTTGATGATACAGGGCAACAGGACTTGTGCTTGGGTAAACTCCCATTTATTAAAATTCCAATCTGAATTGTTCAGTCACAGGAAGCAGAAGGTTAATTCGAGACCAAAAAAGAGAAAATGCTGGAAAACCTCAGCAAGTCTGGCAGCATCTGTAAGGAGAGAAAAGAGCTGACGTTTCGAGTCTAACTGACCCTTTGTCAAGGATGGCTTTTCTTGAGTAATGACAACTTTAGGACATGAGCGGCCACCACTTTTTCACTTTTCCTTTTCTTCCCCAAGTTCATAACTCAGCAACAATAAATTGTAGCTTATGCTGAGTTCTTGATTTAGCTGTGCAAGTATTTCCCAGGGATTGCAGTCATCCCGTTTTTAGTTTTGAAGATTTCCTCTGGTCTCTTACCAATTTGTCAATAAGCTCTTCAATGAGCTTATCAAGTGGTTAACTGGAGTTATGTGCATTGTCAGTTGCCCTTCTCCATGCCTTTACTTTCTTTTGATAATTGAAGTGTGCAATGCAGATGTGGGATGACTGTGCCAACTGAGGGTGCTATTTTCAAAGTGCACATCCAACTGCAGTCACCCACTTGACCAATGGAAAACTCAGTCCATAGTGTGTGTTTCTTAGAAACAGGGATTGTGTTTTTAAAAAAAACATTCCTCAAATAATTTATTATTGTACCCATTGTGAAATGGCCCCTAGGGACCATATAGCCATGGCATTGAATTACTATTCCTTATTTATTTTGAAGCCAGTGTTGTAGTTGGGCTGTATATTTGAATTCCTTACTGGCAGATTCCCTCTATTTTTATGCAGAATGGGATAGTTCTGTGGCAGTCATATGGGTTTATACATCTTACTCACTGTTTGATCCACCAGTTTATAGAAGCCTTCATCATATCCTCAATAATATGTCAACCCTGAAATTGGGAATCTGGGATCTCGAGATGTGAAATTCTGCAGACATTTTCCCAGTTGTAACTTTGAAAGCTCCCCAGAGATATATTTTTCTGAATGTGGTGATTTTCATCAGTGTATTTGATCCCATCCTTTTTCTTGACTGGAAAGCGCAAGTGTGCATACTGTATTAAAGCTTTGATTCATAACATAATTAACTTGGCATTAGTGTGTTTTTAGAATAAGATTGTCTTGATACAGTGTTATTGTGTTGGAGTAATGGAGTACTATCACTCAAATTTAACTAGTCAATGTAATTAGATGTTCATAATATATTTGATTTTACTGCATGATTTAACAGCTTTTCTTCATCTTTTCAGGCAGCCAACAGTTATCTGCGAGATCAGTGGTTTCATTCGTTGCAGTGGAAGGTATGTAGATGGCCAAGTGTCCAAAAATTGCTCATAGCTAAATCTGTGTAAAAATTGACTTTTCAAAGCAGAATGGCACGGGGCAATCTGGTAAGAGGTTGTGAGCTGTACTTAACACTCAAAGCTTTGAGGCTTTGCATATTCATTCTGAAAATGTGCTGCAGAAGAGAGATAAACAGGTTCAATCCCTCAAACTTATGTATAGTAAGTTGTTATTCATTGACAGA
Organism: Hemiscyllium ocellatum; assembly: GCF_020745735.1. Taxonomy (NCBI): domain Eukaryota; kingdom Metazoa; phylum Chordata; class Chondrichthyes; order Orectolobiformes; family Hemiscylliidae; genus Hemiscyllium; species Hemiscyllium ocellatum. The sequence continues at coordinate 23,612,474 of NC_083417.1, read as the reverse complement.
TGATAACTCTCAAAACAGAGGAAACGTTGATTGGTGTATTGACCAGAAACCACAGCAATGATGATTAGTTAAAAAGTGCACCATTGGCACTATCCCAGGAGCAGATAACATGGCAGCTGCTTCGCCAAGATCAAAAGTGATAAGTGAAAATCACAATGCTTTGATGCAAATATGCAAATCAGACTTCCCCAGTTTTGGCAATTAGTTAGTCATCATCAAACACACCAAACTGATGGGAGTGTGTTTGAGAGAGGTGAAAGTTTTGTCTGAGACAGTTTAAAGACAGCAGCCTGGAATGGATAAATGTGAGACATTGATTTTTAATTTGAACATCATTCTCAGAAATAAACATGAAATTGTTATTGGGAGCTGAAAAGATCTTTATTTTTGTATTTCAACTAAGGTGACAAATAATGCCATTGCAACAGTTATATGGGCTTTCTAACCCAGAATGCATGAAATAAGCCATGCACAACAGAAGCCAGACTTTTGCTATTAGTAAAAAGGCCATACAACAACCAATGGTTGTAATACAGAAAAAATGACATGTGAAACACTTGCTAACTAACATAGTAGTTCTAATATATTAACACTTGTTTGTTATTAATTATGACCTTCCTAGTAAATATAAATAGATGGAAATTTTGATACATCTTTTTCTAACTGAGCATCATTTAAAAGAAAATCAAGTCCTGCTTTTCCTGTTTGAGTGTTCTTTGTCATAGTTGTTACTTGTCCTTAAACTAACAACAAAAATATTTTCGCTACGTTTCAGTTGCTTTGCAAATTCATATTCATTGTACTGGGTCTGATATACAAGACCAGTGAGCATCAGGGCTCACAACTGCTAAGAAAGTCATCCTCAATGCTGTGGGGCAGCCCAAGAAGTAGTATTTATATTCCCCGTCATGTTGGCCTCATGGCATTAAAGCTTTTGAGTACAGTATTGGTGCTTTATAATGTCTGCATAAATACTGCCAGTGTCCAGTACTTATCTTGGTAGTGAAAGATTGATGGAAGATTGGTCAATTGGCTACAACTACATCCAATCCTGCCCTCAACAGGATTGGAGGTAGTTGTAGCCAACCCCCAACATGCACTTCAAATTAGGAGTTGTAGATAAGACATCTGGCAGGGAACTCTAGTTAAATTTTTCCCTCTGAATTTAAAGACTCAGAAGTCAATTACAGTGAAATTAGTAATTGCCTCAATTGACGACAGGTAACTTTGCAAGAACTAGAATAGAACTCTTGGAGCACTGAGATCTATATGATTTAGGAGATTGAGCCTGTAGGGTTAATTTTGACCTTGTATGATCGAGTAAAATGGATGACAGTCAGCCTACAGCCCAGTTTACATCTCATTCTTAACAATTCCCTTGACTTAAATGGAAATAAAACTTTGGAAAATAAGAAGGTAAGATATAGGAGCAGAATTAGGTCATTCTGCCTATTGAGTCTGTTCTTCTATTTTGTTATGGCTGATATGTTTCTCAAATGTATTCTCCTGCCTTCTCTCCAAATCCCTTGATCCCCTTACAAATCAATTACCTATCTATCTCTGTCTTAATTACACTTAATGACTTAGCCTTCACAGCCTTCTGGGGCAATGAGGGAATTCCTCCTCTTCTCATCCCATCATCTTGAGCCTGTGCTTTTGGATCCTAGTCTCTCCTTATGGAAACATCTTCTCCATGTCTACCCTATCTGGGCCTTTCAGTTTCTGGAAGTTTCAATCAGATCCCTGTTCATCCTTCCAAACTCCACCAAGCAGACACCCAGAATCCTCAACTGCTCCTCTTGACAAGCCATTCATCCCTGGAATCAGTGTTGTGAATCTCCTCTGGAACCCTAACGCACTGCAATATCCTTTCTTAGATACAAGGTCCAAAACTGCTCACAGTATTCCTCATGTGGTCTGATCAGACCTTTACATATCCACAGCAGTACATTTCTATTTGTGTATTCTCACCTTTGTGAAATGAATGCTAACTTTGCATTTGCCTTCTTAACTGCCAACTGAATCTGCATGTTAACCTTAAGAGAATCCTGAACTAGGGTTCCTAAATCTCTTTGCGCTTCAGATTTTCAAAGCTTTTGTCCCTTCAGAAAATAATCTATGCCTCTATTTCTCCTATCAAAGTGCATAATCCTCACGCTTTCCCACATTGTATTCCATCTGACACTTCTTTACCCCATCTCTTAGTCTGTCTAAGTCCTTCTGCAGCCTCCTGCACCCTCATCACTCCGTGTCCCTCCACCTATCTTCGTGTCATCTACAAACTTAGAAACAATGTTCTCGGTTCCTTCATCCAGATTGTTAATATATAACGTGAAAAGTTGTGGTTCTAACACTGACTCTGTAGAACATGACTGGTCACTGGCTGCCACCCTGAAAAAGACCCCTTCTGCCTCACACCCTGCCTTCTACCAGTCAGCCAATTCTCTATCCATGCCAGTGCCTTGCCTCTAACACTATCAGCTCTTGTCTCACTAGCAACCCCTGAAAGGCTTCCGGAAATCCAAGTTGATCACATCTACTGGCTGTCCTTTGTCTAACTTGCTTATTGCCTCCTCAAAGAATTCTAATAGGTTTGTCAGGCATGACCTTATCTTGATGAAGCTGTGCTTACTCTGCCCTATTTTACCGTGCACTTCCAAGAACTCCACAATCTCATCCTTAATAATGGGCTCTCAAATTTTACTAACAACTGGGCTGCTGACTTGAGACCATGCATTTTACACAAAGTCATAAAGTCAAAATCAGCTCCCCTGGATTCCAGAGCAAAAGGAGAGAATGTAAAACTGACAAGAGCCATCAGAAAAACTATAGTTACTAATCGAAGATTACTGTGTGTTCTTCCAGGATTTCCGAGGTATGCATGGATCAAGAGAATGATTTACTGCCAGTCTGCTATATTTGTTTGACTTGGTTAGAAAATGCATTGGGGCCATAGAGTCATAGAAATGTACAACATGGAAACAGACCCTTCGGTCCAACCTGTCTATGCCGACCAGATATCCCAACCTAATCTAGTCCCACCTGCCACCAACTGGCCCATATCCCTCCAAACCCTTCCTATTCATATACACATCCAAATGCCTCTTAAATGTTGCAATTGTACCAGCCTCCACTACATTCTCTGGTAGCTCATTCCATACACGTACCACCCTCTGCGTGAAAAAGTTGCCCCTTAGGTCTCTTTTATATCTTTCTCCTCTCACCCTAAACCTATGCCCTCGAGTTCTGGACTCCCTGATCCCAGGGAGAAGACTTTGTCTATTTATCCTGTCCATGCCCCTCATAATTTTGTAAACCTCTATAAAGTCACCCCTCAGCCTCCTACACTGCAGGGAAAACAGCCCCAGCCTGTTCAGCCTCTCCCTATAGCTCAAATCCTCCAACCCTGGCAACATCCTTGTAAATCTTTTCTGAATCTTTTCAAGTTTCACAACATCTTTCCGATAGGAAGGAGACCAGAATTGCACGCAAGCAATGATTTTGCGAAGTAGTGAGGGAGACACTGGTCATGCTCATTTGAGGATAAAGTTTAGACTGGAGAGAATCAGTTCACTGGTGCATTCACTAACACAAGTGCACTGGTATCAGCGGTTTATGAGTCCTGCAGACAGTTTTCCAAAATAGGTGTATGGTCTCTTGAATGTGGCTTCTTCAAGGCCTTATTGCCAAATATACAAGAACCTGAGCAGAAAATACACGTAACTGTAAACTAGCCCCTGGCTTTTGAAGGGATCACTGGAGGCTGCTGAAGAACATTTAAGGAAAACGAAGAAATCTAAATGTGGGGTGAGGAGCAGAATTAACTGTCCTCGCTTGATCCTTTATACATCTGCCTTTCTCCTGCCCGTGCCCCACACACAACTACACTGTTTGTGCTGCTGGACTTATCAGTATTAAAACATTAAAACCAGAAAGTGCTTAATTCAAACATTATGTATTAGGATACATTACTGTCTCACTCACATTTAAAACGTCCCTCATTTACTTTCACATTTTTATCTTGTTGTTTTCATTTCTAATCACTAATGGTTGTAATTTCAAAAGTCATACTAACTGCCGCTCAGTTTACTTTAAATTTCGGCCATATGATTGCCTCTTAAGATTGAGATTGCAATGTGTGGTGAAGCTGTGAACATTAACAAAAATATAATATTTACATTGTTGCTGCACATACTGATGAAAACAATTCCTTTTGATGGAAAAGTATGAACTAGGGTCCTAGCTGAGGGGTTCAGGCATGCACTTCACATTTCTGTCCATCCGTAAAGCAAGTTTCTCTAATTTTGTGTTAGGTGTACTTTACAATGCACTCTCTGTGGCATGTCTAAGTGTGTGGCACCCCTTTCATAGAACTGTCAGTGTTCTAGGTGATGTGCAAGTAAATATGCTGTAGGATGTTTCTTCAACTATCAAAGCAACCAGCTTTTAAAGCAATGAATAAACACTGCATCCTTGCATCTCATAAATTACCTTGTTGTGCATGACATATTTTATTAATAGGCTTGGGTATTGCACCTGAGCCTGTTGATGTGGCTTGTCTCAAGAGATACCGAGCAATGTGTATCCTAGGTACCTAAGGAGCAAATTAAACACCTCTTATCCTCTTTGTTTGGTCTGTCTACACGCTGCTTTTGATAGGCAGTTGACACAGAATTTCCATTCTCATTCTAAGTGTCAAAGGAACCAAGTGCTCAAAGGCATTTGAAAATGTTGTTTGGGACACAAAGTTGTACCATGCCTTTTTCTTACTTTATATCCATATTTCTGAAACATATCAGAGGCTCTGCATATGATGTGGGGTAAGAGGTGATAGAGTGCTAAGTGATTCTTGACTTATGAATTCAAAGCACTCTTGGCTCTAAAATCCTAAGAAATGTGGAATAAAAGGGTTAGGTGAGTAATCTTGATTGCACGTGCAGATATTCTCCTTCAGACATTGAAGGACTCCTGACTGTAAAGCACTTTTGACATTCTGCCAGCAATGAAGATTTCTTCATTCTGAGCTACTGTCAAACTAACTGTCTCCTGTACAGATTAGTGGAATATGTAGCACAGGTTTTAATCTTCCGTATCTGGCAATCTTCCTGGTAAGTTTGCCTCATTGGTCCTACCCTGAGAAGTGTGAGATAGGGGGTCAGTAAGTTGGTTTGTGATGCAAACTTATGCGTTCAATTCCCATTGGCTGAGGTACCGTGAATGGCTTTCCTTCTCGACCTCTCCCCTTACCTGAGCCATGGTGATCCTCAGGTTAAACGCCCATCAGTTGTTAATCTTTAATGAGAGAGTATTATTTCTTCTGAATTCCTTATTTGGTTTGGGGTTACTATCCTGTAAATTGTCTTTAGTTTTGTTGTTCCCAACACTCCCTCTGTGTCTACTTGAACAAAACCATTCATCATTTTAGAGACTTCTATTAGGTCAGCTGTCCAACTCTTCTTTCCAATAGGAAAGAGACTCATTCTATTCTCTCTTTGGCTAATGTGTATGATCTCACAGTTCTTTGTCATTTTGTTTTGCATACTCTCCTGTGTCTCTATATCCTTTCTATGATATAATGACCAGAACCTCTCACTAATTGTGGTCTTCCAAGATTTGGTCTAAGTTTAGTACTGGTTAGTACTGATGAAGGGCTTTTGCCCGAAACGTCAAATTTCCTGTTCCTTGGATGCTGCCTGACCTGCTGTGCTTTAACCAGCTACACATTTTCAGCTTTAGTACTGGTTCTCTACTTTGCAATATTATTCCTATTGAAATATAGCTTTATACTCAGATTTTACTTGTTATATCCTTAATCCTGAGAGTTATTGTTGCACTGCACCTGTTCAGGTAAGTATTCCAACACAACCCTGGTATCTGAATGCCTTGAAACTAATTGGCCCTGATGATTTTTAACAGGCTCTTTAAAAAAGTTATTTCAGATCATAACAAAACCCCCATGGGACTGTTGAATTGGGAGTTTTCCATCATTACACTGACTCCCTGAGCATTCTGCTAGTCTTCAGCAAGAATTATGCTGAAGAAACCTGTAGATAGTCGACAGAGGATTAGGACCATTCTTCTGGTGCAATATTTTAAATACCTACATCTCTACATCAGGTCTGAGGCATTTAATTGCATTTCTTCATTTATTTCCCTGTCTGCTTTCCTAAGCACAGTCCATTTACTGAATGCTTGTTGGCTCATAATAAAACCAATTCAGAAGAATAAGCAATACAAAGAAAAATATTGACAAAGTATGTAAGGGTAGTCTTGAAAGATGAGCCTTCCAATGAGATATTTGAGACTGGATTGTTAGCTGCGGAATCAGTGGTATCTCCAATTTGTGCTCCTGTCTCGTGTGGCTCTAACTTGGGTGGGCTTGGCTTGGATGGTGCAGGTGGAATCAGTAACTTTTATTGATTCCTTTCCCTCACCCAGTGACAAGTTTCCTTCTTGCTATTCAGTTACCCCTTGCTGGAAAGTGTATTTCAACAGATGCTAAGTGGAAATAGGATCAGGCTCAACTTTGGATTCTGTGCTCAGTTAGTCCACGGGCATGCCTTGTCAATGTCTCTGTGAGAAAAATTGCTACTTTGGTGAGGTACAACACTGTTGTTAATTCATGCAGTTGTGCACTTGAATCTGAAGTTTTAAGTATGTGAGAAAACTGGTCGAGGCAGCTTTTGTTTTATAATTTACTGTGACAAGTAAATATATATTCCTGCAAAATGTTGACAAGTTGCAAGATACATGCCAGCACAGTGCTCAAAGGCGCTCCTGTCGTAACACAGGCAGTGCTGTTTCATGGAAGGTCTGGTGAAAAGCCAAAAGGTTCTCTCTTTTCTTCCAGATTCAAGCAAGTATTTGGCTGAAGAATGGAGGAAGAATGATTTTTGCTTTGTACCTTTGCTGCACAAAGCCAAGAATGCCTTGGCTGGACTGTAAACAAGACCGTAACAGTGAATAATAGACTAGCATAGAGCATAAATACCTTGAAAGACATGCTACAACTTATAATTAGAAGACAAAGAAATATTAAGCATGGTTTACTTTACGAAACTTGATAGAAATGTTTCCGGACCTTCGGCCAATGAGATGTGAGAGTTGGGAAGCAATAAGGTTGTTTGAAAATATCCCAAGAGAAAGTTAAACAGAAAGTAAAAATCTTGCGTTCTGAATTGGAAGATTTTCTGGCAAGCATTCTGACAGTTTGAGTTTGTCACAATGTACTGAGGTAGTCTCTGAATACTAGAGTAACTCTGTGTGTGAAATGAGTCAAATTGTCTGCTCCTTGAGAAAGGCTTGAATGTTCTTGCAAATTAGCCACATGTAGCCAAAGTTAACCACAAGAGTGGCAGCCTGTTCAAAATAAATAGAAGGGAAGACTTGATGGAAGGAAAAATTTTTCATAGGACACTACACATTGATTTTTCACCTTTGGCAATGGGGTCAGGTCTGATTTAATGTAATCGTTATTTTCAGATTAATATTGTGCAGGCCATGACAGATGTCCACAAGACAAACTTTGCACATCAAATGGTACTTAGAATCCAAACTTTTCTTGGATCCCTGAAGGACAGGTGTGCGGCACTGAGAACATTTCTTTTCCCTTTCGTCCCTTTTAATGGACAAATTCGAATAAAAAGGGGAAAGGATTGCGTAGATTTAATGCCAATCTTCCAGAAACTTATGCAAACCTTTCGCTGTCAGCTTTGGATTCCCACATGGGCGTAGATCCAGAACCCAGAACTGTTGCCAACTCAGCATTGAATTGCAGTGTTATCATTGAATGCTAGTTCAGAAGGCAGAAGAACGTCCTTGTAATTCAAAAAGGGACTAGTTCTTTGAGGCTGGGTCACGGGAGGAGCACAAATCTTGGCTTACTTTACAACTTATATCTGATCTTGGGAGTGCTTAATGCTGATGGGGTTTAATATCTTAGCATTGCCGTTCCTCATATTAACAAGGACAAAGTTCACTATAAAGAGGCAAACTAGTTTGAGGTGTTAAACACTACTTTGCAGTTTGGACAAAGCAAACTGAAGTTATCGTTAGTTGATGCAAACAGAGGCAGGTACACCTTGTCTCCTCCAGAGAATCTGCTGTCCATAACTGTGCTTTGTATCAGGATAATTTGCCCGGCTCCTTTTTGCAAAACTTAAGCCACCATACATTGCATACTTAAAAATATCTGAAATTGAATGCTTTCGAGCAAAGTTTACAAAATCCAGTATTTCATTGAGAAGTTTTTGCAGCCCACACAATCCGATTCAAGGCTAAAGAGATCGGAATGCCACAGAATGTGAATATTATCAGCATCATGAGATATACCTGCACTTGGAACTTTTTGTTAAAACTTGGTACTTTCTGTAACAGTGTGTTTGACATCATCAAACCACACAATAATATACAGTTGCAAATTTTCTAAGTTATGTTTAACAAAATTGCAATTGCTTCCATATATGAATCTTAGAGAGTACTGATTAAAGCTGTTATTTTCTACACCATTAGGCTTCTGATCTGACGCAAGACTTTAAATGCTTTAAAGATATAGTCCAAACTATCTGTGTTTCAAAGACAATTTGTTTTACAAAAAGAAAACAGAATGCAACATTCAGAGATAAGTTTGACGTGGAACTCTGCTGGCTCAGTAATTATACCATAGAATTAATGCACTTTTGCCTCACTGTTGCCCTCCACATCAATGTCAGACACCACCGTTCAGATATAACATTCAGGATAAAACTCTATTTGCATTGTTGTATTGTGCTTCCATTGTGCATTGCCCAATTGTGAAATACTCACCATTTTATTTCACTCAAATACCCTGTGTTGTGTCAAACCAAAGTCTGTAAATGTCACTTTTGTACCAATGTGTGAATGTGTGCGTATCTAAACTTTCCCATTCAGGATTTAAAATCAATCACTTCTATATCTTGCAATGATTTTAATTTAGACATGGACTGATTTCTTTCATAAGTAAAATGAGCTTAAAAAGTGCTCTTAGGTTAATAAAAACAGACAAAATCTATCAGGATAATTTGATCCAGTCTGAAGTCAGGTTTCAGAGCAAAGCATTTGCCTGGTACCTATTTATATATAGGGGCTTTGGGACAGGGAATGGCCATGTGAGGTCACCTGTAAATGAATAATAATGCACTCATTATATTTGGTCATTTTATTTACCTCTATTATTTAATTGAAATAACTCAATGCTGATGAATTTAATCAGTTATTCAATATCTGCAAGAGTGCACAATAGTAGTAGTGTGTACTATCTACAAGGTACAATGCAGCAAATTTCCAAGCCCCTCTCAACCGTATATTAAAAATATATAATTTGTAGCATCTAGAAGGATAATAGGTGTAGCGACGTAGAATGCTATCACCTCTTAAGTTTCCTTCCAAGCCACTTGAAAATATATTGCTGTTACTTTACTGCTCCTATGTCAAAGTCCTGGAATTGGTGTACCTATGGGTGTACATAAACCAGCAGGACTGCAGAAGTTCAAAAGGAAGCTTACCACCACTTTTCAAGGGTCTTTGGAGATGGCTGACAAATACTTGCCCTAAGGGTAATGCTCACATCACATGAAGGAAAGTTTCATCACCCACACGTTGGCATTTGTCCGATTGGTGGTGGAGTGGAGTCCGACATGGGGTCTATGCCAGGGCCGCAACTTTTTACAATTTACATCAATGTCTTAGATCAGCAGAGCAAAGGAGTGCTGACTAATTTGTAGATGACCCCAAGATAGGCAGGGAAGTATGCCATGAAGAAACAATGGGGAAGTTGTGGACAGAAATAGATAGTTTGAATAAGTGGTCAAAAATCTGGTAGATGGAGTATAATATGGGAAGGTGTGAACTTGTTTACTTTGGAAGGAAGAATAAAAAAGCAGAGTTAAATGGAGAATGACTGCAGAATTCCAAGGTGCAGAGGCATTTGATGTTCTGGTGCACAAATCACTGAAAGGTAGTGTGCAGGGACATAGTCAAGAAAGCTAAGGAATGCTGTCCTTTGTTACAAAAGGAATTGATTGTAAAAGTAAGGATGTCATGCTTCAGTTGTACAGGGCATTGGTGAGACCACATCTTCTACACTGCAATTTTGAGCTGCTTGTTGAAGCAAGATGTATATGCTTTGGAGATAATTTGGAGGAGGTTTACTAAATTGAGAACTGGAATGAGCAGATTGTCTTCTGAGGAAGGGTTGGACAAGCTGTTTTTTTTCCCCCTTGGCAAACAATGACATGAGACAAGTGGGTCCTACAGCAGAAGCACGAAAGTATCTTGATGCTGAAGTCCCAAATGAAAAATAGCCTTGTTGGGTGCAGTCAATGATGCTAAAGCAAAAGGGTATTGGAAGAGAATGGCCTAAGTCGGAAGAGTCAGCCAAGGAGATTTTGAATCAAAACCTGACAGCACATTGTTCCAACCAGCAGACATTGGTGAAAAAACAGACAACCCCATGTTACAAGACACAAACACTTTAAAGATCATATGTGCACTATATGTAAATATCTGCACAAAGTGGGACGAGCTAGAATACCAAATAGTTGCTAACATTTGAAAATAGTACATGTATAAAGTTAGACATTTGGGTAACTAAAAATGTACATGATGTATGTTGTTTTTATTTTTTTTGTACCAATAGCAAGGTGTTTGGATTGAAATGCAACCATGTATTTGTCAATGTAGCCTGCTGTGACCTCTAACGCAAGGCTGTAGTAGACAGTATGTCTGAGTATACTTCAGTAAAATCTTCATGTTAACACACTGCTGTGTTGTATACTCAAAACAGCAGCAGAAGGTAGAACTCCGAACCCGAATTGTGAAAGAAGGAGACTTGGCCAAGGTGATTTTTGGCCTGTCGATGTTGATGAGCAATCCTCTCAAAATACTGAGAGCTAGGATCAGGGTCATGCTCGATTTCAGGCACAAACCTAAGGGTGATCAGGTACCATCAAAATGAATCCATTGTGCTAGAGGACCATGCAAATTTGTTCCTATTGCATTATTGTGTTGGTGAAAGCCACTTATGCTCCAAGATAAAGTGAAAGTGGTGACAGGTCAGCCTGTGCTGATTCTAGACCTATGAGACAGTGAGAGGGAAAGAAGTGGGAAAGTGGAGAACATGTAGTGAACAACAGAGGCTTTAATTTAGATACTGAGCCAGGATAAACTGTCTTACTCCATCTGGAAAGTTATTTAACTTGATGGCAACTTTCCACAGTTTTGATGAGAAAATAAAGAAGTGAAAAAAAGGCACATGATATCAGCAATAGAAATCAGGAAGTGTATCTCAAATGCAGAAATAAGGCTAAAGCTGGAATAAAGAAAGCCACGTGAAAGCATGAGGAAAGGATGGCAGATTGAGCCAAACAAAAAAGTAAGATGTTATTCAAATATGATAATAGTCAGGATTGACAAAGGATAGAGTGAGGCCCATAAGGAACAAAATGGGGGGTGGGGGTGGAGGAGGTGTGAGGGGTTGTAAACTGCTCACTGAAGGAAAAGGTATGGGAGAGGTACAAAATTAATACTTTGCTCCTGTCTTTACCAAATTAGACAACGGTGACAATAGCCCAGTTTAAAGTAAGTATTGAGCAACTAAGCAGTGTAGTAACAGATGAAGAAGAGTTGTTAAAAAGACCAGCAGCACTTCAGGTAGAGAAGTTGCCAGGCCCAGATGGGATGCATCCTCGATTGCTGAGAGAGGGGGTAAGGGAGAAAATTGTGGAGAAATTTTCTAGGTCTCTCCGAAGATAGGATCAGTCCAGGGAACTGGCGGATTGCAAATGATATGACACTGTTCTTTAAGAAAGAGGCAAAGGATAACCCAAGAAACTACAGATATGTCAGTTTGACATCAATAGTGGGGAAACTGACAGAAGCCATAATACACAATAATATAAATATATACTCAGAGAAAAATACGTTAATGCTAGACAGTACATATCACTTTGTCGAAGGCAGGTCACATCTGAAAATTTTTGAGTTCTTCGAGGTGACATAGACAGTGGCTGAGGGTGGTGCTGACGATATAGGGATATTCTATCTCCACTTGTTGGTGCATCTGTAATGAGGGGCACAATGTCAAGATTGTCAGCAAGAGAGCTAGGAGTGAGATGAGGAGAAGCTTCTTTACTCAGAGAATTGTTAGGATTTGGAATGCATTGCCTGGCAGAGTGAGGCAGGTGGATTCCATACAAGATTTCTAAAGAGAGCTTGATATGTAGTTGAAAGTGAGTTTAGAGGGTTACTGCGATAGGGCTGGACAATGGGACTAGCGGTAACTTTTTTTTGAGTTTTTGTATAGATATGATGGGTCAAATGGCCATCTTCTACATTGTAAAACGCTATGATCCTAGTTTCTGTTAATACTGCTTGTTTAACTTGTGTGCTTAGGAAACTCGAACCTGTTTTATAAAGGAGCATAAATTAGACTTTAGGGCCTTGAATTAGCACAGTCAATTGGTCTTATGCCAGTTTCAGGTAGATACCATGAGTGACTATGGGCATTTTGTAGATGATAGTTTGCATATCCAATACGCACTGAAAATGTGCATCCTTGACTTTGAAAGCAGATGTTGTGAATCCAATTTCTATATCCACATAGCCACATAATTTTCAAATTATCACAACCACCTATGTGCATTTTTCACTGTAGTTTCTTATTTTGTGTTTTATCCTTTAAAATAGTTCACAATGTTGGCCAGAGAGCATCCATAGGCTGTTGTCTTTCTAATTTGCTGGTATATAACAACAACAAAAAATCAATAAGACAACTGCACTTTTAGTATGTTTGTGGAAGGTCATCAATATTGTAATTGGCTCTCATTTGTAAGTATTAAAGCAAAGAACAATATTACCTATTTGACACAAGGTCATCTTTAGAAATTGTTGTTTGGAAGGAAGCTATTGGGGATGTTCCAAACTTCCTGGAACCAGCTCTGTTAAATCATTCCAAAGTCCAGGATAACCCACTTAATCAAAACTTAAACAAGATCACTCGGAAAGATTATAAATCATAAAATAGAACATATTCAAAGCTGGAGAATCACTGTGTTATTTCAGGGAATTGAGATGGAGCCAGTCATCCGTTTGGTATATCACCTACTCTCAGAGCTACTTGAATATCTGTGTCAACAAAATCAAAACTGCTGGAGAAACTCAGCAGGTCTTGGCAGCATCTGTGGGGTGAAAAACAGTTAATATTTTGAGTAATGTCCAAGTATTTCAAGTTCATGTTGGACTTGTAATATTAACTATGTTTTTCTCTCCACAGATCCTGCTGGACCTGCTGAGTTTCTCCAGCACTTTCTACTTTTATTTCAAATTTCCAGCGTTTGCAGTTCTTTGTTTTATTTGAACGCTGTGTTGTATTCTTTATGTAGATTGAGGCACCTCATTTCAGCGGCATTTTCCAGTCTTGCAATTCAATCGCTGTTATTTCCTGTCCCAATGAACTGAAAAGCCCAATGTCACCACATTGCCATTCACCGAACAACAATATTTTATGTCTGAGTAGCTTCACTGCAGCCATCTCTTTAATTATAATATGCATATTTAGCTACTCAGCTTGGAAGTGAACAAGATTTATGGCAGGAGAATGTAGGAGTCCTTACTGGACATGTGCAGTTGGGTTAACTGAAGTGGGGTGGATGAGGGAAAGATACTGGCACAACTAACATATTTACGTTCTGTAAATTCTGTGTTTTTTTCATAATTATGCATACAGTGCAAAAATTAATTTTTATATGGAGACAGAGGGTTGTGGTGGAGGGATGCTGTTTGGACTGGAGGCCTGTGACCAGCAGTGTACCACAGAGATCAGTTTTTTTTCATTTATATACATGGTTTGTTTATGAATATAGGAGCGTGGTTATTAAGTTTGCAGATTATATTAAAAAAGGTGGTGTATTGGAAATTATCCTTGAGTACAACACGACCTTGATCAAATGGGCCAATAGCCCGAGGTGTGGCAGATGGAGATTAACTTAGATAAATGCAAGATATTGCATTCTGGTTAGACAAACTGGGGCTAGACTTATATAGTTAATGATAGGGCCCTGGGAAGTGTTGCTGAACAAAGAGACCTAGAGGTTCAGGGTCATTGTTTCTTGAAAATGGAGTCGCAGATAGACAGGGTGTTTGGCACATTTGCCTTCATTGGTCAGAACTTTGGGTACAGGAGTTGGGGCATCATGTTGCAGCTGCACAGGAGACTTGTGAGGCCACTTCTAGAATGCGGCACACAATTCTGGTCGCCCTTCTATAGGAAGGATGCTGTGAACCCTTGTGAAACCTGAAAGGCTGCAGAAAAGATTTACAAAGATGTTCCCAGGACTGGAGGGTTTGAGTTACAGGGAGATGCTGATTGATTGGGATTATCTTCCCAGAGCATCAGAGGCTGAGGTTATAGAGGTTTATGCAATCATGAGCATGGATAGGCTGAATAGCCAAGGTCCTTTTCCAAAGGGAGGGGAGTCCAAAACCAGAGTGCTTAGGTATAAGGTGAGAAGGGAAAGATTTTAAAATGGGCCTGAGGGGTAACTTTTTCACACAGAGGGTGGTGTGTGTATGGAACAAGCTGCCAGAGGAAGTGGTAGATGTGATTGCAATTACAATTAAAAGGCTTCTGGATGGGTTTATAAATAACAAGGGTTTCGTGGGATTTAGGCCAAATGCTGGCAAATGGGACTAGGTCAGATTGGGATGTCTGATTGGTGCAGACAAATTGGACTGAAGGGTGTGTTTCTGTGCTGTATGACTATAAGTATCCCGTGGATCCTGCTGTGACTTCAGTTTTAACATAAACGTACACGCATTATTACTAGAAACTCCCATTCTCTCAATCTCTATCTGGTGGCAGAGTTATTTTAATGAGTGACCGAATGGTTTTTATGATGTTTTCATTGGATTAGTGCGAGGAAATTCAGTTATGGTAGAAAAATGGAGCAAAATTTCTTGTGTCCAAATTTTCTTGAAGCGTGTCTGCACAGTTATTCAATGCTTTTATTTCAGGAAATTTGGAGCCAGTGTCTTTAATGTAATGACTAACTTGTGGATGCCATTAACATTATTATGTTGCATAAATGGCTGTTTGCAGACCTTCTAATTGTAGCAGTGGCCTTTGTACAGTATCATCTTGGTTGTTAGACTTAGGAGATCAATAAGTCCCGTTTGGACTGTTCACACACCCTGTTCTCTGTTGACCTGTAATTGCAGCAATTATTCAACAGATCATAAAACATATTACCCTCTGAAAGTAGTAGTCAAGCCAACTATTGTGACCCACACTACATACAGCAAAGCACAATTCAACAAGAATGATGCCTGGGTCCTCCCAGTCCCCAGGCAATGCATTTGCCATTTGATTTAGTCCCGTTAAGTGCAGAATGAACACTTCCACAGTTGTTTTCCACCTTCAATGACATTATAATTTTGAGTGTAATGAAAATCAACATAAATGAATGACTATGTAGGAGTGGTTTAACTAAGGATACTTTTTCTGTGTTAGTCATAGCTTTGGTTATGGATTAAATCATTTCATCTGTAAATGTGGTGACGTGTTCTACATCAGGAGCAAAGGTCAAAGCTGAAAGTGATCATCCCTTCCTTTTGTTATTTTCATTTCTCCAAATTGAGAAATTACTAAAGTGAGGCAGAACGCGAAAGAACTTGGGCAAATATTCTCTCAGCAACCTAGAACTCTAAACAGCAACCACTGGTTCATTGTTCAGTCCTTTTTTTTAGGAATAAGGGCTGCCACAGTAAACATTTAAATTTTCCTCCTGTTAATAAAGCCAACATCACTTTTATGAAACAATAATGAAACTGCTAGAAAGGCTCAGGTGGTCTGGCGGCATCTGTGGAGACAAAGCAGTATTAACGTTTCAGGTCCAATGAAACCGCCCCCCAAAGAACAACCTTTATGAAAGGTAGCTCACTCAAGAGTAGGATTTTTGGGGTGCATTTTCTGAATCGAGAAAGGAGGAAAGAAAATCTTTCTATTTATCTAGTGCCTTTTGTATCTGCAAGATGCCCCAAAATTCTTGACAGTGAAGCGCTTAGAATGTGTCAAATATGGTTCTATTGTAGGGAATGTGGCAAACTGTTTATAAGCAGTAAAGTCTCACAAGCAGTAAGATAACAATAACCAGGTATAACAGAGTCAGTACTTGATTTCAGATATAAATGACCTGTATGAAATTTGTATATGTTTTGGTTTGAAGCATTATGTAACTGTGCATTTTGACAGAGTATTCCTTTCGAAACTAATGGAAAAAACAAAAATGCTCATAACAGTCAGAACCATTTCAGATGGAATGTAAATTTGATTCTTTAGAGTATTGTGAACTGGTAAAATTATCATCAAATGTACA
Organism: Hemiscyllium ocellatum; assembly: GCF_020745735.1. NCBI lineage: Eukaryota > Metazoa > Chordata > Chondrichthyes > Orectolobiformes > Hemiscylliidae > Hemiscyllium > Hemiscyllium ocellatum. Next base: position 23,596,083 of record NC_083417.1, on the reverse strand, counting down.
CTGTTTTCTGGCTATTCTCTTAACCAGAACTGTTGTTGGACTTCTGTTTTGTTTTAAAACAGTTGCAGATAATTTAAAAATCCAATTTGTGAAATTTTGCAAAAGCAACTTCATCCCTACTCCATTCTAAGTTTCACTTTGTGTCCAGTGAATTCTCCGTTGATGAATACACACATTATAATTTTCTTCGACATAATTAATGAACAGAAGTCATCATTAATCCATTTCTAACAGCTTTCCACTTGTGCCTAACAATCGTTTTCACCAGAAACCTGAAGATTGAGGTTTTAAATTTAATAAGAGGTTTTGATAAAGTAAACAGGGAAAAGAAGATTCCCTGTGGAGATTAGTCAGTGACAAGTTATTTATTCAAAATTATTTGGAAAAAAGATCTAGTGAGGACATTAGGATGCTTTTGCCACTGAGTTGTCAGGTTCTGGGACACTCTATGTCCAAAGATGGTGCAAGTTGACTTTCATATACAATCTTAAATAAAGAGTTCATAGAATAGAATCCCTATGGTGTGGAAGCAGGCCATTCAAGTCCACATTAATTCTCCGATGAACATCCCACCCTGATTCTCACCCCACCCATGCCCTCTACCTATAACCTTACATTTCCCATGGCTAATATATCTAGCCTATGCATCCCTGGATGCTACTGGCAATTTAGCATGGTCAATACACCTAACCCGCATATCTTTGGACTCTGGGGTGAAACCAGAGCACTGGAATAAACTACGCAGACATGGGAAGTATGTGCAAACTTACAGACAGTCGCCTGAGGGTGGAAATGAACCCGGGTTCCTGGTGCTGTGAGGCAGCAGTGCTAACCACTGAGTCACCATGCTGCCAGTTAGACAGTTTACTTTAAGAGGAACTTAGTAGAGTTAACAGGAATGAGGGACTCTGCTACACTGCTCTTTCAAAAGGCTAGCATAGATATGATGGGCCAAATGGCTTCCTTCTGTAATGTATGTTTTTTCATGTGTGAAAGATAAAGGAGTGCTTTGTAATTGTATGTCCTCAAAACGTTTGAATTACTTTACACTAAAATGGTAATATGATTTCTTTAAAGGAAGCTGCCCTAACAATATAGAGCTCCCCTTCTGATTAAGCCCCAAATTGTAATAATGCAAAAGGATTTTTGTTAACTGACCTGCTCCCAGTTATTGTCTACAATCTTGGTAATACTCAACATGGCTCAGTGTGCATCAGAAAATAAACAAATACATGTGGGTGAAGATTGGATTATCAGTCCACGGCTGCTCAACACTCTGTGGTGATATGCACTGCTGATTGCAGTTAGTGATGCAGGGAAATAGTATCACATTTCAGTCGCTCTTCCTCTGCCCGTCAAAATAGCTCACTTTGTGTTGCATTAACTTATGTTGGCACTGCTTTGAACTATTTCCAGAAGATCAGTGTCTGCGAACTGATTCCTGGCGTTCATTCTGCCAACTTCCTTGTGGCTGCCTCAGACCTGAAGCCCATATTTTATAATTCCACACCACTGCTGCAGAGATCAAGTAGCTGAATTTGGCAACATAAGCCTGGAAACCTGTTCACTTGCCGCCTTGTATCCAAACTAACATGGAGGTAAGATAAAAGCAGCTTTAAAGGAGACAAAGGAAGCCCATGACCAGCATGTCCAATGCAGAGTTTGCAGCTGTGGAGGCACTTTAATATTGAGCTGAAATTGGTGCTGTGGAAAAGCAAGGGCCAGAGAGTTGTACTGCAGAGGAATTAAAGCAAGAATTAGCCATTTTTACATGAATTGAGAAATGAACTTCAAAGCAACTTTTATCCTCCTGTTAGCACATTTCTGTTGTTAACCTTGGTGGGGAATGGTTGTGTGGAGGAGGGTGATGTCAGTGGTGAGGGCAGTAATGAGTGGTAGCAAAAAAGCCTACTTATAATAATGCTACTATTAGTTGATGTTTGTCATCATCTCTCCTGTATCAATTGCACAGATACAAAATTGCAGTAAACATCCTTAAATTAGAACTTTGAGATTCAATCATATGCTTTGTACTTTGCCACTCAAAATACAGTTAATATTATTCACAATGATTGACAAATATTGCTTAACTGTCAGCCTTCGTTTGCAAATTCTGTGGAAATTTAATAAAATTTAAACAACATGTGAAAAGCACAGCAACACCCCCATAACAATGACTTGCAACAGGACTGCTTCTTGCAGTTGGACTTTCATTGAAATATTTAATTTCTCTAAGTTGTTTAGAGCATTCTGTCATTATTTCTGTTGAGATTGATAAACCTGGCATGCTTTATTCATGCAATTCATGTTACTGTGTTAGTGCATTCCTGGTCCATATGACACTCCTAATTGCATCACCTAGACAGCTATCAAGAATAGAATGTGCTGGAGAACTCAGCAGGTCTGGCAGTATCTGTAAAGAGAGAAATAGATTTGACGTCTCAAGTCCATGAGAAGATGCATTGGATTCGAAAGTTAGCTGTTTCCCTATCCACAGAGGCTGCCAGACCTGCTGAGCTTCTGCGGCACTTCCTGTTTGTATTTCAAATCTCCAGCATCTGGAGTTTTTTTTTGCTTTAGCTGACAAGAACGTGTTCATTTGAAAAGATTTGGTCAAGTAAATATATATGGATAATTTTGCAAGTCTGTACTAATGGTGAGCAACTTTGCCCACTGACGTTGCAAGTGAATAATTTGACATGCACTACAAACATTCTTTCCAACCCATGGGTCCTATGGAATTAACCATTTGCTTTTTTCAAACTGGTTTAGAAAATTTTCATAATTGGCCTCTTTTTGTAGAGCAGCAGTTCAAGATCTCCTGGTGAACACAAGGCACTTTTGCTCTGGTTAAACAACATGAAGGATGAACTGATTAGATCAGTTTATGACAGTTTAGGTAACAGATCTAACTGCAGCGATCACAAAAGAATTGTTGGAGCACCAGCCTTGACCACATCCTGCCGTTGATTGGCATTAGTTGTTTGGCTTGTTACTGTCAGCACAGCTGTAACGTAGCACAGCCTGACTCCAGATATAGCACTGTTACGACAGAGCAACCTTTACAAGGTCAGTAACCAAATCAAGAAACAGGGTTTAGCTTCAAAGGAATAAATATGTTGTTCATATCCTGCGCAAAAATATTCTGGAGAAGACATGTTGCCAAGCATTTCAGAACACAATGAAAATGTAGTATCAACACATGTTTGCATTTATACCATGTACACTTCCATGGAGGTGGGTACAATTATAACATTTAAAAGACAGCTGTTGGATATATGATTAGGAGGGGTTTAAAGGGATATGGGCCAAATGCTAGCAAACGGAACGAGATCAGATTGTGATGTCTGGTCAGTGCAGATAAATCTGTTTCCGTGCTGTATGACTCTATGACTTGACATAAACCTCCCATTGATATCTTACTGTTATGCATCAAAATGCGAAAGATGGACTTGTAGCAGAATTGACTCATTTGTAACATATTGATTCAGGTACCTGGAAAGTTCCAATCTGTAATGGTTAGTATGGTATATCTGTGTGTGAAATGTGGAGAGAGCAAGATGGATTAGCCAGCCCGTGGTGTATTAATAAACACCTTCCAAGTTTAATTTCTCTCACAGTCTGGGAGTATTCTGAAGATTTTTAATTGTATTGCAACAGCATCCACAATAGGTGTACAATGAATATTGTCATATAGTAATTCATCAACACCATCCTCCCCAACATGGTCACACTGTTGCTGTCACGCTCACTGTCTCACTCACACACTCACGCTCGCTGTCACTCTCACTCCACAGCAGACTCAGTTAAAACTCCTCCTTTCTGTCTTTGCTAAATAATCCAATATGAAAGTAAAATACTAGATTACAGCCAAGGGCAAAATTATGCACAGGTTGTAAACTGAGCAGTGTCTTTCTGCCCAGAGTCCACACTTGGAAGGAGATAGAGTGGTAATTGGTGAACAAATGCAGTTTTAGTAACTGAACCTCTTCCCAAGCCTGCAGCACTGTACATTGCTAAACTACTCTAATATTTTGTTTTTAAAAGGAGTGCGATTGTCCTTTAACAAAAATTAACTAAAATTAGCCTGGTCATTGCAGAGCTGTAGTGAGCTATTGTAGCCAATTACTCCAAATAGAACTTGAGCATATACATTAACCATGTTTAAGCTGTTCCTCATGCTGCACTGATCAACATAGTGCATCCTCAAAGTCAGTACTTTACTCATGTAATCTTTACTCAGCATCAGGGATCTGGGTTCTATTACAGTCTCTGTCTGTGCACATTCTCCCCGTGCCTGTGTGGGTTTCTTCCCACAGTCTAATGATGTGCCAATTAGGTGGATTAACCATGGAAAATGCAGGGTTACAGAGATAGGAAGTCAGGGGCAGGGGGTTTTGGATGGGATGTTCTTTGGAAGGTCATTGTGGAAGATGGGTCGAATGGCCTGCTTTCATACCATAGGGACTCTATGATTTCTATGAACCTTGCTGATTAATACCACTTCGATTATACAGATTGTTGAAAATTTGAATTGCTAATGTGAATATACTGGAGAAAAGAATTACATGCCAACCAACTTTTTCCTTTCTTAAAAAATGCAGCACTGTGTTGGTAACAAAAATATTAGCTTTTCCTGCCTCACCCTTTTATCAAAACAATGAGCATGTCTAATACTTTTCATGTGAAAATCTGTATTAGGTCAAGTTAAGTAGAATTCTCTACATTTCACTTTTGACTGTCACCTCAAGTTTCAAAGTCTTCTAATTTATTTATTAATTATGTCCTTTCTGCTCCTTTCAGAAAAAGATCTACAAGTACAAAAAGGTACTGAGTAACCCAAGTCGCTGGGAGGTTGTGTTGAAGGAGATTCGGACTCTGGTGGATATGGCACTTTTTTCACCTCTTCAGGATGATTCCATTCACCAGGCACCACTGGAGATAGTCTCTAAGCTTCTCTCAGAGGTATGGACCAACTGTTCCATTTTGGCATGTACTATTTTAATCAAATTAACATCATTTCTGAGCCTTTTTTTTTAGTACCTACCAATTCTCTGTAGCTTTGAACAAAAGGTACAGAGCACTGGTTAACTTATTAACTTTGTATCTTGTTAACTCTTACTAACATTCAAGAACAGATTTTGATAAACAATGTTCTTGGAAATTCCTATTTTTGGTTTCTGTCCCTTTTTGGTTATGATTGTAACAAGGTCAGCCAGATGGACCTCATAGAAATGTTAATCTAGTCCAATCAGGGAACCTGGTTGACTGATCTTCTCAGGAGTGTCAGCAATTCTGCTGATTCTGAGAGCTGACTCTGAAGGAGCTGGATGAGTGTCCAGGACTTTTCACATCTAACTGAAGGGGAATTTGGCGATTGGCCTCTGTGGAGTTATTTCAGGTTGTACATTGCAGCTTCCTTGGATGTAGTTAGAACTGGGCCTGAACCTGTACAAAAGGCAGGCCTTCAAGGGCTGTTCCTGGTCTCCCAGCTTACTTGCCTCATACACATCTTACCAGGTACCGATGTTCAATTAAACAAGGGCATGATTTCTGTGAAAGTTTCAGAATCCCAAAGTGGGGACCAAATGGGGGACCCGAGTCTGCGTCAGCAAGTCCAACACTGCAGTTTCCCAGAATCAGCCTGCAGTCTCTAGGTTGCTCACGCTCTAGAAACTTGATGGGCCCACTGAGAGAGAGATGGACACTGCTGGGACAGGTGGTCAATGTGAAGGTGTACAGAGATATAATACATTCGGTGGGTGAAGCTGGTCGCCAGCTGGGAGCAGAGGAAGAAGTCTTCTGTTGGATTACTGTGGGCCACTGCAGCCCTGCCAACATGTCAAAGTATATACAGCTTTCCCTCAAATAACTAAAATATATTGACATCTCTATTAAAATAATTGTTGTGCAGAATGTCATTTACAATCGCCTGCAATACCTTTACTGCATTCTTATGTTGTCCAGAATCGAAAGCTGGCTGAGTTAAATTAAACATCTTTGTTAACTGTAGCCAGTGTAACTTTTAAAATATAAGCAGCTAATTTTAAGTTTCATTTTCCTTTTGTGTATCCTTCCAGAACCTCAAGCTAACAACCCAGGAGCATGAAAATATCATTGTGGTAAGTCTTTATGTAAGAGTGATGTTCGGAGAATTTTGTAAGTATAGAACCTGCAGAACCTTGAATATGTCTACAAGTTTGGTGCAAACTTTAGAGGTTAACACTTCCCAGCAAGGTTCCTTGTTTGCTTAAAGAACTGATTAGATGTCTAGGCATGGTCTTCAGTGCACCTAATTCTCAATTCTCTCGTTTCTACTTCAATTAAGGGAAAATCATTAGGGATTATTGGTTCAATACACTGAACCTCAATTTTTTTTTTCATCAAATTTCTTACTTCTCGTGATGTTTCATGCTGGACTCCTTTACCTGAGCCTTTCTACCTTTTAACTAATACAAGACAGATAAAAACAAAGTTTACAGACATCTAATCATAGTAGTTATCTCCAAACCGATGAGTATAACCTACTTGCAGTGCATTGGGCCATCTCTTTCAGAGCAGTGGGAGAAAGTGGGAGTCTTGATGATGTGTTTGATCATTTTGTAAGATCCAATGTGTCAAATCTGCTCCTGGGTATTTGCTTATCATCATATACATCATGCTGCTCAGTTGTCATTAAATGTGCAGGTAATCTTAATTGTTCCTCCACATTTAGAAGTTTTATCACATTTTCTTATGCTTTGACAAAATTAGACATTGGCCTGAGATTCCTGTTCTGGCAGTTTTGATTTGAATAATACTTTTCTGATATTTTATAGTGAGAAGTACACAAGTGAAAGCTGAAAATGCTTTTAAAAGCACCAAATTATGCAATTCTTGTTGGACTGGTTTTGTCTCAAAGGAGTGCACCATATTCATCCAACTGTGCATTATCATCGTTTACATTTTCATTTGCAGGAAAACAGGGCAATATGATTTGCAGGAGTGTAGTCCAACAAAAATTATATCTGAGTGGAGAAAGGAAGTATTAGGGGAAAGCAACTAAGCACAATATTTAAAGAGGGTGCTGAATGCAGGGGAAAGAGGGGTTTTACAGAGGACCATGGGACTTACATGGCCACTAGTGGTTAACCAGAGAGATTGATTAGTATGGTGGAGTGGGTGGTAATTTGTCCGAGTTAGAGGAACATAAAGTTTGAGCTGTATAAGTGGCATGTCATGGACTGTTATATTGGGGAGAGTCCAGGCCATGGAGGACCTTAAACTTAATTTGACACATTGGTGGACAGTGGTCCAATGTGATTCAGTGACAATGGGGGGAATGAGTGAACAGGATCTGGAACAGATTAGGACAAAGCAGAGTTTTTAATCAGCTCATATTTGTGATGAGGAGACATGTGATGCCATCAAGGAGAATATTTGAATAGTCAAGACTGGATTTCTTGAGGGTTTGTGACAACCTGTTCCTTTAACAAGGTGATGATGTTCTTGGTTTTAAACAGAGAGGTCATAAATGATACAGACTCCAAGTCTGGAGGTGAGGGGTTTTAGGACCATTTTGGTAATAGCTAATAGATACTGCCTCAGGCAGAAGGCTTTCAAGGTTTTAAAAAAAACACTTGTAAATGAAAGTGGAGTGACCAGTTCTCCCAGCTCAGCTTTGGTTTTTTAACAGCAGTGTGGAAAAAGCTATTGAACCCAAAGAAGTAGGTCCAGGCTAGTTCTCTTTCTTTCTTTCTCTCTCTCTTTCTCTCTCTCTCTCTCTCTTTCTTTCTCCCTCACTCTCTCCCTCACTCTCTCCCTCACTCTCTCCCTCACTCTCTCCGACTTCTCTCCTATAAGAACCTGTGTTTGATTTTACCTTTTGTGCCAAGATATTCTGTATTCTGTTCTCTTTTGTTTGTGTTTCATTTGATAATCGTGTAAATAGATTCTGTTTTGTTTAAAACTAAGTGGTGTGACCAGCTGATTATCTCCTGGAATATCCACTGTACACCTGCTTAAAGCAACTAGCAAAATTAGGGTCTGGGCTACCTTCTTTAAAATGTTTTGAAGAGAGGCTGGGGGGTGTATGGCCTAGTGCATAACAGGTTTCACCAGCAGATCAGCTGACATGGAGGTGGAGATAGGCTGATAGTGTTTAAAGATGAGGTAGATAGATTTTAACAAATATTGATAATTTGAAGGTTACAAGGAACTGTCTTGAAAGAGGAGTTGAGACCTGGGGCAGATGAGCCTTCGTCTTATTGAATGGTGGGAAGATTTGAGGGGTTCAAAGGCCTACTCCACTCCTTTACCTATTTCTTATGTTACGGATATTGAAGTAGGCGGTCCTTATGATGGAAAACATATTGTTCCAAAGCCTAGCTTGAGGTCAAACAAGAGTCCACATGTAGTAAATGTCTGGTGGCATCTGAGACAAAGGCTGGGGAGGGATTAGAATTGACTGCAAAGCAACAGATTTTGTGGTAGGGGCCAAAAGTAAAAGTTTTGATCCTCTCAACACTTCATTGGAGTGAAAACTGGTTCATTGTTGTTGCAATATCAAATTAACAAGATGGAGAATGAAGAGAATGTGTAGATCTGGGCTTATATTTTGTAACGTGTTCACATCTATGGCAGAGAGCTTTTCATTTCCACCAGTTGCAGATCTCTGCAGGAGTAGAGTTACAAAGCTGTTTGAGATCCTATTGTTGCTTAATGGCTGCTGTCTTTGCCTACATTACAGTCATTGCCTTCAAAGTTGACTTTTTGCCCGAAGTGCTTGAGATGCTTCAACATGATATCTCAGTCTAAGTACAAAGAACATGCAGTGCCATTGGGAAACTGCAATGTGAGCAACATATCTGGGCATTTGTTTAATTCACCTCCTTATTCTTAAAGAAATTAATCTGGCAATGTAACATAATGTTCAGAATTTGATGCCTATCATGATTAGGTGACATTGAGGGGAGTCAGTCTACATTGAGTCGCATTAAGCCAGACACATCCATATTGCTGGTTCATTTGTATGTTTCATATCTTCACACTTAGTGCTTTTCATTTGGGGAAAGATGTGGAAGTAGCAGGCTGAGTATCAACCAGTTTGAACCACTTTGTGGACATTTCTTCCATGGCTTACTGAGTTCTAGAGTGGGACTTGAACTTGGACCTCCTGCCTGGTCCAGCAGTGGATATTGCTGGGGAAGATGTGTCACTCAGAATTAACATTTGCCTTCCTGTGGGGACACACTGGAAGGCAAAATAAAATGTTTGAGGACTACTGCTATAGCCTGTGTTATGGAACGAAGCACATTGAAGATATTTATACTCACATATTTTGTTGTGATGTCATTTTCAGGGTGAGCCGGTGAGCAAATGGCATCAGACTGAAAATACTTTGCTACATGATTGCCTTTTTAAACCAAAAGCAAACCGACTTAAATGTTTGATTTGCCCAAAGCAAGATTGTAGAATAATTTGAATGCCTTATTTCTGTCCCTTAGGCAATAGCACCTTTGCTGGAAAACAACCATCCTCCTCCTGATCTCTGCGAGTTTTTCTGCAAGGTACTTATTTATACATCTTTGTTTGTCGATACTTGTTCGGATAGAGGGCAGAACAGGTCTTTTGCATTCAAATTTGCATTTGCTGCCAATCACTGAGGCGAGCGGCATAATTTTTTTTGTACTAGACTTAGCTGTTAATTGAAGCAAATTACGTGGAAATATACATCTTGCAAATGCAAAATTTAATCTCCGTAACCATCACTACATTATTAAACAAGTACATTCTAAAGGATTCCCTTGGGGTGTCTGGTTGTACAGAAGTGGAGAAAGCAGGGACTCTCGGATCGCTCACCTTAGAGTAAAGAAGATTAAGGGGAGATGTTCAAAATGAAGAGCTTTGATGGCAGAAGGGCCAATAACCAGAACTTATAGATTTAAAATATTTGGTAAAAGAGACAGAGGTAAGATGAGTAAGCAGTATTTTAGACAGCCAGTTCTGATGATCAGTAGCATACTCTCTGTGAGGGCAATGGAAGCAGATTCAGTAGTAACCCTGAATTGTAAATTGGATACGTACTTGCAAACGAAATCTTGATAGCAGAATAGGACAAATTGGATAGTTTTACAAAGGGTCGGTGAAGAACAAAGAGCCAATAGCCTGCACCTCTGCTTTCTGGTTCTATGATCGCATGCTCCACGTAGATTGAGTTTCAAAGATGTTCTTCTTTTGCAGCATTGCAGGGAACGGCCTCGATCGATGGTTGTCATAGAAGTGTTCACACCTGTGGTTCAGAGAATTCTCAAGCATAATATGGTATGTTTTGTACTCAATCCATATCACACATATTCGGAGCTTCCATGGTTGAAAAATATCTCTCCTGATTGAGAAGTATAATGATTCTTTCTTAGTCTGACCTGATAATGCAAATGAAACTTCTCAATTCCCCCGAATGAGCAAATACACCTTAGAATACACGGCAGAACTAATCGCTCAATTGTGGCTGAAACAGATTGGTTAGGTTTTGTAGCTTGAAAAGATAGTGTCTTCAAGCTTCAGCAGACAAAATTATAGTGTTGACGGAGAGACTTAAACATGGTCAGCACTTTGATCTCACCGTGTCATATAGGAATCCCAGTGATGTTCTCATGCTCGCTAAATTCAGAGCTATGATTAGATTAGATTCCCTACAGTGTGGAAACAGGCCCTTTGGCCCAAATAGTCCACACCAACCTCCCGAAAAATAACCCACCCAGACAGACATCTCTGCAACACTTTGATTCTATGCCTTCCAGCAGCGTAGCCTCCAACTCTACGTTGCAGGTGAAGAAAATTCTGGCCCAAGAATCAAGTGTGTTGATCTCGGTCAGCAATCTTACTGGATCAGATTGGATAAAGCTGACTGGTTTCTTTCCATGAAATATGATGGCATGTTTGGGTTTTTAATCTGGATTCATAGTTTCACAGTCACTTATGGCAAGCTTTCACTTGAATTTATTTTGTCTGCAATTGGACTGTGACAATGCTGTCAGAGAGTCATAGAGATGTACAGCATGGAAACAGACCCTTTGGTCCAACTCGTCCAGATATCCCAACCCAATCTAGTCCTACCTGCCAGCACAGTCCCATTTGAATAAGTTGATTAAGGATAGTCAGTATGGTTTTTTTTGAAGGGTGGATCATGCCTCACAAACCTTATTGAGTTATTTGAGAAGGTGACCAAACAGGTAGATGAGGGTAAAGCAGTTGATGTGGCGTATATGGATTTCAGAAAGGTGTTTGATAGGTTTCCCTGGTAGGCTATTGCACAAAACGCAGAGGCATGGGATTGAGGCTGATTTAGCAGTTTGGATCAGAAGTTGGCTAGCTGAAAGAAAGCAGAGGGTGGTGGTTGATGGGAAATGTTCATCCTGGAGTTCACTTCCTAGTGATGTACCCCAAGGATTTGTTTTTGGGGCCACTGCTGTTTGTCATTTTTATAAATGACCTAGCTGAGGGTACAGAAGAATAGGTTAGTAAATTTGTGTGAATGATACAAAGATCAGTGGAGTTGTGGATAGTGCTGAAGGATGTTGCAGGTTAGATAGGGACATAGATGAGTTGTAGAGCAGGGCTGAGAGGTGGAAAATGGAGTTTAATGTGAAAAAGTGTGAGGTGATTCACTTTGGAAGGAGTAACAGGAATCTTGGTTAAAAATCACACAACACCAGGTTATGGTCCAATAGGTTTATTTGGAAGCAGTAGCTTTCAGAGCACTGCTCCTTTATCAGTTGGTTGGTAGTTTCTTGGTATTGTAGATGAGCTGAGAAAAAATTTAAGGGCATTTAAATGGTCATTGGATAAACATATGGATGAAAATGGAATAGTGTAGGATAGATAGGCTTCAGATTGGTACAACACCGAGGGCTGAAGAGCCTGTACTGTGCTGTAATGTTCTGTGTTCTACTTGGCCCATATCCCTCTAAATACATCCTATTATCATGGAGTTGTAGATTCCCTAAAGTGTGGAAGCAAGCCATTTGGTCCAACAAGTCCACACAGACTCGCTGAAGAGTAAGCCACCCAGAGCCATTCCCCTACCCAATTACTCAACATTTCCCTTGACTAATGCTCCTAGCCTACACATCTCTGAACACTATGGGCAGCCTGAGGCAACCCACCACAGACACAGGGAGAATGTTCAAACTCCATATAAGCAGTCGCTCACGGCTGGAATTGAACCCGGTCCCTAACGCTGTGAAGCAATGGTGCTAACCACTGAGCCACTGTAATTTTAGAGTAATAGAGATGTGTAGCACAGTAACAAACTCTTTGGTCTATCTTGTACATGCTGACCAGATATCCTAAATTAATCCTGTCCCGTTTGCCAGCATTTGGCCCAAATCCCTTTCAACCCTTCCTATTCATCTAACCACCCAGATGCCTTTTAAATGTTATAATTGTACCAGCCTCCACCACTTCCTCTTGTAGCTCATTCTACCCTCTGTGTGAAAACGTTGCCCCTTAGGTCCCTTTTATATCTTTCCCCTCTCACCCTAAACCTTTGCATTCTAGATCTGGACTCCCCCGCCCCAGGGAAAAGACCTTGTCGATTTATCATATTCATGTTCCTATCTAATAGGAAGGAGATCAGAATTGCATGCAATATTCTAAAACTGGCCTAACCAATTGTCCTGTACAGCCACAACATGACCTTCCAACTCCTGTACCCAATACTCTGATCAATAAAGAAAAGCATACCAAATGCCGCCTTCGCTATCTTATCTACCTGCGACTCTACTTTCAAGGAACTGTGAACCTGCACTCCAGGGATATCTTCGTTCAGCAGCACTCCCCAGGACTTTACCACTAAGTGTACAAATCCTGCTCTGATCATTTTAATAAGGTTATTTTGTCCTTGGTTTTTTTCTAAGAGAGATCATATGGCAAAAGTGTCGAAATGTCTGGGAAAGAGCCTAGTTGAGCAATGGCAGAGGAGTGGTCAGTTTTCCCAGATTGTTTTAGTTGTAACGATGAGAAGCTGTTGTACTCCAGAGAAAGGTTCCATGCTGATTCTTGCCTGAACTTTCTCTCTGAAATCTCTCCTGCCTGTAAGAACCTGTGTTTGCATTTACCTTTAGCCAAGGGGTGTGTCTATGGGATGTTGGAATTGGAACAGCTCCTTAGTTAAGTTGTTCTATTGAGACGGTCGAGTTTTCAAATAGTTGTTATTCTAAATTCTGTTTCCTTTTGTGCATGTTTAGATATTGTATTTAAATAAATTCTGTTTTGCTTAAAGCGGAGTGGTTTGACCAACTGCATCAGTTCTGGAATATCCACTGCACACCTGCCTCTTAAAATAAGAAGAGTTAGGTTCTGGACTACCCTCATAACATAATTTGACGTGGGTCTGACCTGATCCATAATGGGGAAAAACTGAAGTGACATGGGCAATTTACTTGTTCACTTTAAACCTTGCTTGAGTGTTACCTATTATACAAACCTATAAAATTTCTAATTCTCGAAAAAGAAATTGCTATCTAAATTGTTTGTCATGTACATTGCAGGGTTCAGAATTTTATTTTTAAACTATAATTCAATGCTCTGGCTGAACTGGGACACTGTCATATTCGGAAGTTTGAGCATGCCTCCCTGAGCCTAGATTAGATACACTGAGTCATGCATATGTGTAAAACAAAAATGCAATGATTCGGGACACTCCCAAAGGAAAACAAAAGAGCCAGTTCCCATACAGCAAAAATTGCAACAATATGTGAACTTTAACAATAGAGAGGCATCAAGTCTGCAACAATGGTTGAAACTAGGGACATTGGGAAAATTGGAAACCATAGCAGAACCCTCTGTTCTTGTTTCATGCCAATGGAAGATATTCTGTTTTACAGGCCTTATTTCATACACAGAATAATGCCCTTAATGGAAGGGGGATCATGCAGATACAACCTGGTCATGATTCCTTCTGCCGCAGTTCAGTATTTGCAATGTGTTCGAATTGCTCATTACCTTTCCATCATATCAAATCATTGATATAATCATGGAGACCTGAATTTGGGATGCAATAAATTAGTGGTTTGAGACAAGGTGTGTGTAGCATGCTTAAAAGGACAGAGTCATTTTAGATGTTTGATTGCAACGTTTTCTACCATTGGGTTTTCCTTGCCACGTGAGCAGGACTGTCAAATTCTAATAGATAGAGATTGATTGCCATAACTGATCGATAGCTCCAGTATTATTTGTATAATTTAACCGTTAGGATAGTGAAAAGAAGACCAGATGCACTTAAAACATGTGTTTTGGGGGCTGTCAACAGCTGCTTATATGTTTGCGCAAAAGAGCAATATGTTCAACAATAACCATAAGAAGAAACATAGCCATAGATGGGGTTCTTGTTTTTCTCTGAGGTTTTATAGTTATAAATTAAATAGTTTATACTATCATCAAATTTCAAATAATGGTGAACTGGGTACTTAAATCTTTAACAAGGGTAACGATGCTAGAGGTGAAGTCAGCGTGTTGATTTAATGGAATATACGTAGGTGGACAAGACAGAATACAGTAATGCTGCAGAGGCCAAGGATTACATTTTCCAATTTTTTTTTGTTCTGTTGTTATTGGCAGTGTAGCTGTGCAGTTGGTTCATAGTTTGCCGGCAACCAAAGTAAAATATGTCCTGGTGGAATTGCTGTTGAATTTTCTTTGGCATTGAAAAGAAGGAATATTTATTAAAATGGAAGAGTTTCATTTGCCCTTTCCTGTATAATTGAATATAGTTTGACCACAGTGGTATTAAATTCCAGAATTCGAGAAACCTAATGTTAACTGTGTGAAGAACAGCTCAAAAATGGATTGTATTTTGAATGTTACATGGAAGCTATTTTAAGTTTCTTTGCACAAGTTGCATTAAAAAAGACCATATAAAACCCAAGTGATATTTAACAATTTCTAAATCTTGGAAATCATTAGGAATTTGGCCCAATGTTGGCAGTCACAAGGGAAGGTGCCTAAAGAATGACTGCTCATTAGAGAATTGATGTAAGATGTAACATTGCATAGTCCATGGTTTTCTTAGTTATTTATCTAGCCTTTGCTATGTTTGATGAAGTAATATTGATGGTAAAACTTTTTTTTTAAAAAATGAAGTCAGAAGTGTAGTAGATTACACTCCACTTACCTCAATGATTGCAGCTCCAACAACACTGAAGAAGCTTGACACCATCTCGGACGAAGCAGCTCACTTGTTTGGCACCCTATCCACCACCCTTACATTCGTTCCCTTCCCGACCAATGCACAATTGTTCCAGAGTGCACTATCTGTGAGATGCACTGTATTACCTCACCAACATTCCTCTGACAGCACCTGTTAAATCCATGCCCTCTGGCATCCAGAAGGACGAGCATTGGAGCACCATCACCTACAGTTCCCTCAAAGCCACTCACCATGCTGATTTGTAACTATATCTTTCAATGACTGATTAGGCATTTCATAGCAAAGGAAATGCTAAAGGTTGGTGCTAAAAGCCATGGTATATGGGTACCAATCCATAGGACCTCAAACACTATTTGATGCCATTGTTAGTGACAGGCTGAATTGCTAAAATGGTTATAATGCTGCTGGACATGTAATGCAGAGGATTGAAATTATGAACAAGATGAGTTCAGATCTCAAAAAAAGCACCCTGGAGTCTTGAACTAAATTAGATGATTAAATAATCTGATATGAAAAGCTACCACTGGTAATGAAGGCCTTGAAACTACCAGATTACCAATAAAACTGTGAATATAGCTCACCAGTGTGTTTAGCTATATGGCCACTCGATCGGGTGATGGTCAATGAGTGTTCGCCTTACCAATGATGTGCACATTGCAAGAATGAATTAAAAAATACAAATACTTCAGGCCCATCTGAAGTAAAGTATATGGTTGCAGAGTAAATTGCACCCAAACTACACTCGATTTTGCATTTAATGAGAAGTTTCAATGAAATAAATTCAGAAAATTACAAACCGACACATCATCAATGAATGCAATCTTATAGGGGTCTGAAGTGCCCAGGCTATGCCAGGATTTTTGGCAGAATTGATTGAGATATCCAGTGAGGCCTGTCTTGAACATCTCACTTTATCTTTTGACAAGCTGCGAAGTGGATTTCTTACCAGGCAGCAATGATTTGCCAGTTGAGGCGGTATAACTTGTTAAATGCCTTTATTAACAGTGCAACCCGACCTTTTGCCCACCTGTGGCCTGTTGTCTACTGTAAACAGAAATAGGGAGGGATTGAGTAGCGTGAAAGTTGTTGGCACCGCGGTTGCGGCTAGTGAAGGTTGTCATTAAATAATGAGATGCTCTGGGCAACTGAGTCCCCAATGCAGAGGCCATGCTGAGTTAGTGAAGTGGGGAATCGCAACTGAGTGAGGGAAGGTGTTGCAGGCAATAGCGAGGATGACAGACTAGTAGGTGGTGGGTACAACAGCAGAGAGAGTGAGGTCACAGGGAAAAAGAGTACATCACTCAGTGACCTCATTATGGCACAGCTGTACATTCCTCCATACTGCACAGGCAGAACTGACCCATGGGGTGACCTCAGACCAGGCTGCCAGGCTTTGATGGCTTGTCCTTAGGGAAGACAATGCCCCTCCTTTGCACCAAGCTCTCCTCCAGCACCTCCAGGTCCCTAATGGAGAATAATGCCACCACCTTCTCAAACATTAGTTTCTGTCTTTGACTGAGCAGGGATGCCAGTGCTTGTCTGCATACACAACAGCCTTTTAAATATGGTGTGGGTACCAACGTTGCTGCTCTTCTTAGTGGGAATGCAACGAGTGGCCAGTGGTCCTGGGAGTGGTGCATGATGAGATGGGGCTAAAATTGAATGTAAGAGAATTCAGAGGGGTGGGGTATATAGTTAATGAGTTGGCAAAATACAATGAGGAGTCTTGTCCAACCTCATGGCAAGGATCTCTCCAAAAAATACGATGCAACTCACACTTCACCAAAAAAAATGATAAGGCATAAGCCTGTTTTTTTTTAACCCCCTCTCACTCCTTTCACTGAGAATGTAATCCCTAATGTATTTAAGAACAGTGACCTAGTGCAGTGCAATTTTATTACTGCAGCTGAAAATAAGTATAATCATCATTGTATGCTCCTACTTTGTGTACTGATGTTGACCAGTTACCATAGGACCATAAGATGTGGTAGGAAAGACATAAGAATTATGAGCAGGAATAGAGTATATTTAGCCCCTCAAACCTGCATTGTTATTCCTAAGATCATAGCCTGTCTTCTAACTTGACTCCACTTTCCTGCTGGATTCCCTTATCCCTTGATCCCAAAGATCTATCAGTTTCAGCTTTAAATTCACTCTACAAATTTACTCAATGTTTAGTAAAATATTAGATGATTAACCACAGAAGAATTCATACATGTCAGTGCTGGCTTTTCTGAGAGCAGCAGCGTTTACTTCTGAAGCAGATTTGAGCCAGTTGAAGTTGTGGTTTGGCTTGGAAGACATGATTTGCCGCCTTAATTTTTCTGGATGGGAATAGGAGAACAGAAGAATTCAAACGCACCAGGCCAGCTTGCTTAAGGCCATTCCTTTTTCTTCCAAAGCAGCAATGGAGTAATAGAAGGTTTACAATACTCCAAACAGGAAATTGCATATTGCTCCAAAAATTGATTAGGTTGGTTAATCAGTCACTATAAACTGTGTGATCCATTAAACAGTGCATAATTGACAGTTAAATGGTGCTTGTTTTTCCCATACTTTAACCTTTTGTCTCTACAAATTCAGTTGTTTTATTTTATCCCTTCTATACTCTTGTTCCTCATTAACTTTAGAAAATATTTCAGTTCCTTTGCTCTTAGCATACTACATTCAGAGATAAAGCTACTGTTTTTCTGATTCATTATTCTTTCCCTTCTTGGATGAGATATTTCTTTTTGACTTGTTCCAATTAGCATTGCTTTGATCTGTGGAATAGTCATGGGATGGAATCTTCCTGGTACCTTGGAGTCAAAGGATGTGAGGAAAATAGCACAATACCCAGTCAGGATGCTTCCCTGATGGTCTCCTCCATCTGGGTAAATGTCTGAAGATGATCTGCCACGTGAGTTGGCCGCTTCCTCCATGCCATGGAGATGGTAGCCAGTGGCTCCACATATTGCCACAATCGAGGACTATTAACCCAAGCTGTCAGAATTTCCCTGATGATGGATAGGTTCCTCTCTGAGACTAGAGCCCAGCAACTATTTTGGGGAAGTCTACAGTCAGCAAGTTGGATAGCTGCCATATGGTCTTTCCAAACTCTGAGTAACACATCCATAAGGCCACAACAGCTGCATTTGTAGCCACAATCACTTCTGTGGAGCAGTTCTGGTCCCAACATCTCTGGGCCTTTTGCCTTGACCATCCAAGAGCATCTCCATTTTGAAGTGCCCTCAAGCTGGATTACACCTTTAACATTGTCAACCCCTCTTCAGAGTCATGTGTGTGTGGGTCATGTGTGTGGAGGTGGGGGATGGGTAGTTGGGGTGTTCAGTGTTGCAGGCCCCAATTGCATCACAGTCCCACCCTTAATTGATTAGATTAGATTACTTACAGTGTGGAAACAGGCCCTTCGGGCCAACAAGTCCACACCGACCCACCGAAGCGCACCCATCCAGACCCATTCCCCTATGTTTACCCCTGCACCTAACACTAAGCCAATTCACCTGACCTGCACGTTTTTGGATTGTGGGAGGAAACTGGAGCAGACACGGGGAGAATGTGCAAACTCAACACAGTCAATTGAACCCGGGTCTCTGGCGCTGTGAGGCAGCAGTTCTAATCACTGTGCCACCCTGCCGTCCACAATTAGCAATTGCAGAAGCATTTATATGACCAGTTCCAGTAAGATTACGATATTATGTGGATTATAGACACTGGCAGAGCATGGAGCTAGAAATGTTCCCAACCTTCCATGATCTTCTGTGTTGGGAATATTCTACCTACACGGAGGTGTAACCTGTAAGGAACGTAAATCCATCATAGAACTGAATCTCCCTTAAATGGGTCCATAGATGAAGTTGCAGCCTGCAACTAGTTCTATTTCTGGTTCTTTTTGTTCATCACAGCCTTTGAAAATTATAGGACTATGCATAGATGAATAAATTCAAGAATTGGTATGACCAAAATGGACTCTTCTCTGTTGGCTACACAGAGAGGTGTGGTCTCCATAATTTTTATTTATTAAAATTAATGAACTTACATATTTGAATATGACTCCAGGTTGATGTGACAACAGAAAGCAATGCTGCAAAGTCTATGGATTTCAGTGAAATAAAGAACAACCCAAGCAGATTAGTAGATGTGGAGAAAGTGTGAATGCTTGTACCATTATAGTTGGGTCATCGTGTAAAACCATTGGTATAAGAAATAGTACATTTGGTTACCACACTAAAAAAAATATATTGTAATCTATTGGATCCTTTTAATACATAATACAGGAAGGGTAACTTATGAATAGATTTGTTTTGCAATGTCTTATTAAATTGACAAACTCTAAATACATGGCTGTGACTATAACGTCTAGCCCCAGTAAGTAATTACTTCACATATTACAAAGATTTGCTGTGCATGAGCAGACTTTCACCTGTCACTGCAATCAAGCATGAGCAGTGAAGTTGTATTTGCAATTTCAATTACCTCGAGGCATGGATTATTGACAAATACTTGACTCTGGCCTGAACAGTTGCCACTTTGAGTTCAGACAGGTTCACACCCGATCTCTGATAGTATAGCGGTGATTTGGCAAAAGTTTCAGAAAAATATCAAGCTCCCAGATCCAGCCAATATAGCCTTGAGTGATTCAAAATTTTTTAAAAATACGCAAATGTAAATGTAAATTTTCTAATGGGCTATTAATCAGATAATATAACATTAGTACTAGCCAAACATCTTCAATACAATACATATCCCTTAATTGCCTTGTGGTATGGGCAAGCTGTGAGCCCACTTGGAGCCTGACATTAGAAGTTTACCACTTGAGGTAGTGAGTAGGGGGTATACTTTATGGAAGTATATTTCAGTGCTGTTTACAAGGGAAGAGGCACATTTCAAGGTTCAATTAATGGTGATTGGCTATGTACACAATAGGATTAATGATAGGCTTTACAAGGATTGCCAGAATTTTTTTAAACATATGTATATAGTCCAAGCAAGATGTTGGCTGAGTGACTAAAATTGCTGGTAGAACCAAATAGCTGCTGCAGTCTCTGTCGAGACAGGAAACCGAGGCCATTTTCTGGATGTGGGTGTCATTTACAAGGCAAACTTTTATTGATCTTATTAGTTGACCTAAAAAGGTGGTGATGGCAGAAGATCTTGTTGAACCTGTGTAACCAGATTGATAATCAGTGGCTTGCTATGCTGTTCCAGAAGTAGGCTAAGCATCAAGAGCATTGGTGTTACAGTGTTGTGTGTGTATATGGACCCATTCAGAAAAGAACAGCAGGTTTTCCCTTCTAAACATTAAATTACCAGTTTGGTGGCACAATAGTCCAGTTTAATGACTGGTAAAGTGGAGATATTAACCAGGAGAATAGTTTTGTTTGCCACTCCTTGTTTGCCAGTCTTGTTTTTGGTACAACATTCAGCATGTGTAATGGGAGTGGAGAAAGAGGACGTGATTGAATTACTGCCATCGCCATTCCAATCCTCCAGTGTGTATTAGCCTCAAGCCATATTGGAGAAGCTGACGGAGCTCTGGCTTCTGAACCAGAACCTCTGTGACAGTCCCATGCAGCCTTCAGGAACTATAGGAACCTTAAGCATTGTCTTGTGTTCATCGGGCTGTGTAGGCTCTTTACTGCAGTAGTCCAAAATTAATCCTGTTGTAAGGAAGATTGA
Organism: Hemiscyllium ocellatum; assembly: GCF_020745735.1. Lineage (NCBI taxonomy): Eukaryota > Metazoa > Chordata > Chondrichthyes > Orectolobiformes > Hemiscylliidae > Hemiscyllium > Hemiscyllium ocellatum. The sequence goes on along the minus strand of NC_083417.1, from coordinate 23,575,214 downwards.
GATCTCGGCCATTTTCTGAGGTAAAGCTTCCATGCTGTAACAACTCTGCACAATGAAGAAACAACTCTATAAATGCTCCTCGGCTTGTAAATTTGCAAGTTTCAGTCAGTGTTGGATGAAGTTTCACTTGCCTGCCACCTCTCCATTGTTTTTTCTCCTGCTTTCTCCAGTCATTATAAAGGAAACTTTTCGTTTAGAAACTTTTGGTCCAGTAGATTGATACATATCCTTTAGAAAATGTTAGTGAGCTTGGCTCAGAACCTTCTGAGCAGCACAATGGAAACAAGGAAAAGCATTTCTGAAATTGCCTCAAGATGTAGCTATGTATTTTATTATGAAAGAAAATTAAAAATCCCTTGTAAACACACATCCTTCCAGTCTGGATGCCTGTTCTATCTAGGCAGCTTGATGTCTGAGTACTGGGCCAATATAAATGCTGGGAAGTTATATGAATGTCTGGCTCATGTAACTGGAGCTCAGGATTTTAATATAATTATTAAACAAGTGGCCGTCGCTTCTGGAATCAGCAAAAAGCCTAAATAGACAAAAATTAAGCATTGGTGAGCTCTACCATTCTTCTCCTGAGATAAATCTATAGAATGCCAATAACTTTGAGGGTGACATCCATTTTAACGTGAACATAATTGTTAACTTAATACAGTGCCCAACCAAGTTTTCTCTTTGTTTTTGTTTTTTGATGTGTAAACACAAAGCACATCTTGAAACTGACAAAATCGTCCATTGATCCCTGCAGTCTCTCAGATCCCAACCCTTCACCCATCACCCCATCTCATCATCTCTGGGCCTGCTAGAGTGGACCAGTTGGGATCTACAAACACTGACTGAAATATTGATCTAGTGCCTCTGTCCCAAAGTGCCGGAGAGCTGCCGGTCTGTAATGGGACTTGCTAATTGAAAAAGGCAGAAATCCCCCCATGCTGTCTTAATGGCTGTTAAATGGCTACAAAGCAGCTGGTGTTTCCATTGATGGATTTCCCTGAAGCCCATCCTCCTACCCCCAGCATAGAAATGCCCTAAACCAGGAAAAGAAAACACACAGGCAGCACCTTGTCTGCAGCACAACAAGACAGTATTGATTTAAAATAAACCACAGTCAAGACAACAGAAAAGCTCCCTTGTCCATCTTGGAATAACATAATGGGATCTTTCACAAACACTTGAAATGACAAAGCCTTAGCTGAACGTCTCATACAAAAAGCATGACCTTCAACAATACGACATTGACATGGCATAAACTACTGTAACCTCATTAGCTAAACTGTTACTTACTTCTATTATTGTTTGCCATTAATTGGATGCTAATGTACTGATGGGTCAATGATGCCTTTTTGACATTGTGGTAACAGAATTGACTAACACAAATGCCATGCTATAAGGAAAACAAACCCCTTATACAGTACGCCATCAGAGCTATCACAAGTCCTTATTCTAAGGTAACATAGTTTTACTGTGTTCTCCCATTCTTCGGAGCAATGGTCAATACAAGCTTCTCAATGCAAGGAATTGACAGAATTGCCTACTCAGACGAAAACAACGAAAAATTTACTTTTTCACCTGAGCTGTGAGTGTTTCCCTTGAACTTAAAAACTACTCCCAGTCCCAAAAATACCACTGAAAACTTGAAATACAATTGTCTCTCTTGCTCCATTCTAAAATCCTGAAGTAAATCAAAAGATTAAGCTGCTAAAGTAGCCCATACAACTTATTTGGAAGTAACTGACCATGAGTAGAGAAATACTTGCAAGTTAATTATTAACTTCATTCACTCAGAGAAGCCACATGATACTGAACAATAATTCCAAATCCAAATTTACAATATATATTAAAAGACATATAAATCAGTTTATATCAGATTATAGGCAGATTAATTGGTAGTTTGCCAAAGTTCAAAGCTCCAACTTCTTATTACAACAGGTTATTTGAGTAGAAGACAGTGAGGACTGCAGATACTGGAGAATCAGAATCTTAAATGTGTGGCACTGAAAAGCACAGCAGGTCAGGCAGTATATGAGGAGCAGGAGAGTTGATGTTTTGGGCATAAGCCCTTCATCAGGATTATTTGAGTAGTTTCTTATTGCAAAAAATTTCATTTAAATTAGACATGACGTCAATTCAAGCTGATTCTAGGTACGATTGACATCACTTAACGTTGCAGTCTTGATCATAGTTTCATAAGAATTTCGGTTTTCTGTTGCTTAATTCAAGCATAATAGAGCTTAGATTTCCCTAGCAAAGCCAACATTATTTTGCAGTGAGAAGTATTATTATCTTGTGAGAAGTCGAAGTGACTTTGCTAAATTGCTATAAGCATGAGTGTGATATGCAAACAAAATATTATCAAAATAAATGGCAGTTCTTAGAACAAATGTATTTTATACAGCAGTGAGCATTGATTTAGTATGGAACTCTCATTCTCCTATCTGTTAGTTTGTACTAAATATATTTATTTGTAGTGATAGGAGAGTCGTTAGTTAAAGGAACAGACAGGTGTGATGATGCTTCTCCTTTAACAAGATTATGTTGTCCTTGTTTTTTTTCATAGGGGTTGTAAAGTCAGAGGTTCTGCTGTGTCTGGGTTTATGTATTTGATGAAACGATTTAGGTGCATTGAAAGGGGACGGCAGTTCTCCCAGTTCAGGGTTTGGTTTGGTTTTAGCAAGCTGTTTATTTGCAGCAGCTGGTCAGGTTTTAGCTGGGAACCCAGAGAAGCTGCTGGGCCCAAAGAAACAGCTCCACGCTGATCCTCTCTCTCTCTCTCTCTCTGACATCTCTCCTGTAAGATCCTGTGTTTGATTCTACTCTTTTTCTTTGCCAAGGGAATGGTTATAGGGATGTTGCAATTGTTTGGAACAGCATCATTAAGTTGCAATAGATGCAATTTAAATTTTCAAATAGTTACTTTATTCTCAATTTGGTTTTCTGTGTTTGTGTATAAATAAATTCTGGTTTGTTCAAAGCTGAGTGGTTGGGCCAGCTGCATCACTCCTGGAATATCCACTTTACACCTGCTTAAAGCAACTAGAAAAGGTAGAGTCTGGGCTACCTTCTTGAAATGTTTTAAGGGGGTCTGGCCTGGTCCATAACACAGGTGCTTCTGCAGTCACAGACATGACTGCTGGATGGTGTGTTGCCTCCAGGTATGCAGGGCATCCTGAAGGGAGAGGGTAATGAGACAGAGGTCTGATGTACATTGGTTCAAATGATGTAGATGGAATGATGGATGAGGTCTTGCCTCAAGAATTTAAGGTGCTAGGTAGTAAACCAAAGAGCGGGACCTCAAAGTTGTAATCTCTGGATTAGTCCCAGTGCCACATGCTAGTGAGTACAGAAGCAAGAGAATAGGGCAAATGAATGTGTGGTTCGAGAGTTGGTGGCAGAGGAAGAGTTTTAGATTACTGGCATGAATTCTGGGAAAGTGCACCTGAGCTAGAATGGTGTTGCTGTCCTTGCGGGTTTGCTAGTGCTGTGGGGAGGATTAACCTATTTGGCAGGGGGAAAGGGGACACAGTGTTTTTGTACAATAGGGACTTTAGTAAAGGAACCAAGGAAGAGGGAGTTCAGCAATATTGAACTTCAAAGAAGTAAGGTGAGACTGAATGAGCCTCCAATGCTAGGAGTATTGTAGGCAAGACCAATAAGTTGAGGGTGTGGATTGACAGGTGAAATTGTGATACTGGTGGTAACACATAGGTGTTCTTTTTCAGGGTGGGTGGAGGAGGGCTATGCGCAGAGCTGGGAACTTGATATTCCGGCGTATAGGATCTTCAGGCAAGTGAGGGAGAGTGTAAAAGAAGCAGTCACATAATTAAGCAGTCAGTTACTGCATGAAGGAAGGACAGTATCTTGTGAGGTTCTGTGGGTGGAGCTTAGAATTAAAGATGGCTGTCGCACTGAAAGAAGAATTATAGACTCCTAAACCATTGATGTTCAATAGAAGAGCAGTTATGCAGTCAATTCACTGAAGTGCATAAAAACAATAATAGGATAGTTATATATGGGGATTTTAACTTCTCGAACATTAATTGGGATATTTCTGGCGTAAAAGGTTTAGAGAGGCATATTTCTTGGACTGAATACAGCAGACATTTACAGTTGAAACTTGGATGCTTGAGCACAGATCCCTGAAATCAGCAAGACAGAATAATAGCGTAGTTAAGGCATACGGGACACACAGCTTTATCAGTAGTGGCATAGGTTATCAGAGTAGGGAAGGTTACGTTAAATCTGTACAAAGCTTTGGTCAGGCTACAGCTGGAGTACAGTGTGCAGTGTGGGTCACCACACTATAAGTTGGATGTGATTGCATGGGCTGGGGGGGGTGCAGAGGAGATTTGTTAGGACATTCACCGGGATGGGGCAATTTAGCTATGAAGAGAGTCTGGTTGTTTGCTTTAGAGCAGAGAAGGCTGCAAGGTAACCTGTTTGAGCTATATATGATTATGTGGGGCATGGACAAGGTGAAGAGAAAGCATCCGATCCTCCCAGTTGAAGGGACAGAGATGACGGGGACATAATTTTAAGGTGAAAGGTAGGTTTATAGCGGACTTGAGGAAAATGGTTTTCATCCAGAGGATGGTGAGGAGTTTGGAATGCATTGTTTGGAAGAATAATTGAGGTAGAACATTCAAAAAAAACTTTGCAATGTATTTGGATTAGCACTTAAATTGCCATAGCATTTGCTGGAAAGTGGGCCAAGTGTAGATTTAGGGTAGTTTTTGTCTGTGCAGACTTAGTGGGCTAAAGGGCCTCTTCTGTATTACATGGGACTAAATCAATTTTAAAATGACATGATGAGATAAACACTTGCTTAAGGTCCTAGTTGATAAATCCTTTTGATTTAAACCCTAATAATCTATACAAGTCTGAAAAAAATCAAATTCACCTTGAAGTACCCAGTACCCGCTCTGGCTTCTTCCTGTAGTTAAAAGGGAAGATTGGAGGAAATTTCTGAGTTCTCCTTTATCACCTTCTGATTGGCAAAACCTAGGAGGTGCATTTCTCTAAAGTAAGATTGGGTTAATTCTTATTTATTTTCCTTTTGGTTTTCAGTGGGTGATGATAAGTTTTTTTTGTCTCTTGGGGGCCCTCAGACTCCATGTATTTAACCACAATAGTTTACCAGATTATGTTAGTTTTAATGTTAAATGAAGGTGGAATTTTAATTTGTACCTTTCCACCATTGATTGCAGCCATAGTCTGTCCATGAACACTGGACATGATGATAGTGCTGGTTGTACTATTGCCGATTTTTTTGATACGACAAAAAGATGCTGGCCAGTTCAATTTTAGTTTCAGTTAGCATTTCACTGATATTCCAATTTTGCTAAAAATATATTTTTCTGTGGTACTAGAAGGCATGTAAATTATATTCTGAAAGTTATGGTTACACATGATTACATGTTTCAAGAGTTAAAAGAGTTCCTGCATAATAACAGTTATTGGCATTTTAAAATTGATATTGGACAAATTGTTTCATCTAACTGTTCACTGCAGTTTTTTTTCCAGCTTGGAAAAAATATGCAAAGAGCAGTTTACTTCAATTTGGGCTGAAAGTTGGTGCATACTTTTGTCTCAATCTCTTCTGTGAATTTTCTATAATTTTAACACCAGAAGGAACTCCAGTGATTAGAAAATCATTAGTACAGACATTGTTAATTCAATGATCAAATTCCAGGAAGACTAGGCAAAAGCAAATTGGTTTCTTTTTAATGTATTGATCTGATACTTAATGGTTAACTTGTTAGCCCACTGTGTGGCACACTGATTTGATTAATGGCCAGTGACTGTAATGTAAGAATTTCACAGCCATTAGAAACAGTTATTAAATATCAATAAACCAAGGATGGCTTTGGCTGAATTTTATTGCAATGTTTTTAATAATAAGGCAACTGATATCCCATGAGTTATGTGGCACAGGATTCTATGTTAACTAAAGCAAATGCTGGTTAATATATTTTGAATTCCTTTAGGGCAGACATTTATTTAAAGTATTTGAGAGCAGTAACTTTTGAATGGCATTTTGCCTAAGTTATCAGGCGAACCCTGAATGTCTTTTCTAAAGATGTTAATGATAATGGTGCTACATCAGCCAAGAGATTTCAGTCTGTACTCTTAGGCTAGACTTGCTTTACAATGTGTTTGGTGGGTTCTTAACATTTGGCCAAGATCAGACTGGTGCTGGAAAAGCACAGCAGGTCAGGCAGCATCCGAGGAGCTGGAAAATCAATGTTTCAGGCAGGAGTCCTTCATCAGGAGTGAGGCTGGAAGCCTCTGGGGTGGAGGGTCCCAGCCTCATCCCTGATGAAGGGCTCCTGTCCAAAACATTGATTTTCCTGCTCCTCGGATGCTGCCTGACCTGCTGTGCTTTTCCAGCACCAGTCTTGACTGCATCTGCAGCCCCCACTTTCACCCTTAACACTTGGCTCCGACCCTTTCTTTGTCCTGGTGTAACAGCAGCAACTGTGTGATCTAAGAATAGTTCTTCCAGTTCCACCTCTCTTCTGCCGAAGGGACTGAAGTGTGAGGTATGGTTCCCTACTCACCTGGCACCCTCTGGTGCATTTCACAAGTGGCTGTCCTTCATGTGCAAGTCTGCACATGCTTTGCAGCAGACCAATTGTGGAGATGTCACAACCAAGCTAAAACCTGTTCCCATTTAATGTAAAACATGTAAGTACTAGGTCACGAAATCAGAAGCAGAATTTCCTCCATTCTCTGAGTGACATTGAACTCAACTACAGCATCCTCACTTCTGAGCTGAGTGAGATATTTGTTGGGACTAGGACTTGGAACACAGTCTGTCTAGTTCAGTGCAACACAAGTCAATGTATTATCATCAACAAAGATGCAGAAGAATAGTATCAAATTTTAAACAGAAAGCACAGCTGGCATTAATGCTTTTCATTTGTAACATCAATTTTTCATAATTCTCTACAAAACAAGACTTTAGAAAAACATCACCTTAAGTGAACATTCACCTGCTTTGTTTTCTGATTCTAATTGGTGGTCTTGACCCTTTTACAAAGAGATCAGGTCGAGAAAGCCAAATCAAGTTCAGTTTTTTACATTAGGTCCAAGAAAAGTTATTCAAGCAGGGATTTAACATTAAGTAAAGTGAGAGAGCAAAATACCGTGATGCTGAAAACTGAGAGAAGCAGAAAATGGTGAAAAATAAACAAGAGTCATTAATCTGGAATGTAAACACTTTTTCGATCACCAATGATTTGGAAGGCCTGTTCAGTATTTCCAGCATTTGTTGTTTTTCTACATGAAATCATTTATGTTTTCCACACTTGGCACTTTGCATTTTGTTAGGTTTTTGTTTGCAGCACTCTGAGGTATTTAGTGGAGCTGCACCGTTGTTTAAATGATACTAGACCTTGAACCAAACAACATTATATTCTCCTTTCCTCAGGATTTTGGCAAGTGTCCCCGTTTGAGACTTTTCACTCAGGAGTATATTCTTGCTTTAAATGAACTGAATGCCGGAATGGAAGTCGTGAAGAAATTCATTCACAGGTATCCACAATTTTACATTCTTCCACACTAACTGTTGAAATGACTTAAAAATTCTTAAACTTAGTTGAATAAGCTAATACAATAACATAGGACCGTTTTATTTTAACTTAAACTATCTAAATAATTGACCAGGTATCATGTTTGTTTGTTTGTTTATTTATTGTTTTGATGAAATTTCAGAGTGAATATTTTTAGAAAAATGTAATTATTTTAGTTACATATTTAATTTATACTGGATATAAACTGATTTGAGCTAAATATGGTTTCCCTTCTTTTTATGTTATAGTATGCATGGTCCAACTGGCCAGTGTCCCCACCCAAGAGTCCTACCAAACCTTGTAGCTGTTTGCTTAGCTGCCATTTATTCTTGTTATGAAGAATTTATAAACAGGTTTGTACAAATATTTGATATTTGTTTAAGTTTTAACTCAGAATTGGATTGATTTTAATAATGAGGTACTGTCTCATTAGGCTGTTTAGGATCTTTGGCCTCCCCAGTCTTCCAAGTAATATCTATTGAATACCTATCTAATTGAAGCAAGAACAGGTTATTGGACACAATATGTTCACTCTATTTTTCTCTCCATGATACTGTCAGATCTGCTGGGTTTTTTGAGCACTTAGGTATTCACAATACAAACATTCAGTGCAGTGAGATCGAGATGATTTCAAAAATCTTCCTTGCTTTTAATTACATCTTCATGATGAAATTAATCTATGGCTTGACTTCCACAAACAAGAAACTATTTGCCAGATGTCTTTTGATGAAGTCTGTACTGCTTTAAAGTATAGCATATGCCCTTTAATCCTCAAAGCTGAAGGACAGAATGTGCACTTGCATCAGAGATTGAAAATCTAAAGCGTTTGTCTGCTGGTCAGGGTGACTGATCCATAAAGAAATATAATCCTCTCTATAGTTAAGTAGGAATCTGCAACCCGATCATACATTCCAAAAGCCAGAGAATCAGTGCAAGGTCCAAGCAGGCTTGTATTGAAGAGTACATAAAACGTGATGAAAGCTATGACACAAGGAAGATACCAGGACAGGTGTTTTGTAGACCTCCATCAACAATGCAAAAGCTATGGCTACAGATTTGTTCTGAAGTCAGAAGATTCCTAACCAAATGGTTTGAAGTCTTTGTTCTGTAAGTTGTGGAGTGTACAGAAAGTGAAGTGGATTTTGAGCAAAGTCCAGTAGATCAGAAAGGACTGTTGCCAATAATTTTAGAGAAACTCAGAAGAGGACTAAGATTGGATTGAAAATATGATCTTGTGATGCTTTAAATTAATACATTTGCACACATTTCTTCCTCTGGTACTTGTTCAGTAATTTGTGCTGAAGATATAAACAAATAGATAATGATATATTTAATAGCCCAAACACTTCTTTGTGTTCTTCTGTAGTCGTGACAACTCGCCCAGCCTGAAGGAAATACGCAATGGTTGTCAGCAACAGTGTGATCGAAAGCCGAATCTACCCCTCCGGCTGCTGCATAGCAACCCTGACCTTGTGTCACAGGAGGTCACTACTGACGCCAGGATGAAATCTATCATTGTGAACTCAACCGAGATCCACGTGGAATTGGAACGGAGCAACATGGTTAATCAAAAACTGAAAGGAAGCACCAGCAGTAGTAGCAACAGCAGCAGTAGCAGTAGTAGCAGCAGCAGCAGTGACAGTGAACCCAGCCTGATTGACTGCTTGCTGGTCAGCCCCACCTGTAGCACCATGGTCATTGAACTGAGCTCGCAGGCTGAACGGGTCCTCAGCTGCTACGTGGAAATTCTCAAAATGCTGTAAGTAGATCCATTCTAAAAGCATGTCTGGATTATGCTAAGCTGCCTGTTCTGAATCACACTAAGTCAAGGATTGGCATTAGCTGAGAGGATTTGAGGAGCATGATAAGGGAGATGCTCCTGCTGCAAAGAGAGTGAAAAGTAGCTTAAAAACACAATCACTGCTCAGGTTGTGCTGCCCTGGGATTTCCTGATGCTTTATCAAGTTACATTTGGGAATTCACCCTGCACTGTCAATATGCTGACATGAAATTGCTTCCCTCAGGTCATTCCTTTCCCAGATATTCTCATTCAGTGATGCATCAGATGAGCACTTGATGACCTTTGAAGTGATGGTTTTTCCTTCATGTAGCATCCTTTGGGCAGACCATAAATGTGGAAATCTTGTTTAGCCAGTTCCTTCTGAGGAAAGTTTCCACATTCTGGAAGCCTCTGGTGGATACTGTCACCAGAGTTTCCTGATCTCTCGTACCAGGAGTAAGCAGGACTGTGAGGTCCTGCAATGACCTTTACTGCCAATTGATCTGACACCCAAGATAGATCAATGACCAGGAGCACAAAGCATTCAGCTGTTTCCTGTTGTGGATGCCATGTCTGTCAGGCACGAAAGAATCCCAGAGAGGAAAGTTTGCTTTATTTTTAAGGATCAACGTTGTCTTTGCATGTACATATTTCTATAATGCTTTCTATTTAGCATGTTTGTAAGAAACAACAAATATGGTTCTTCCAACATCATCTTTTTGTCTAAACTTATATTCTGAAGAATTTCAACAACAGAAAGGTCATGATGCATAAAAATTGTCAGCGTAATGAAATGTGTATGAGAAGATGTTTAATTGTATGTTGCTTGTTTCAATGGAATTCTTGTTTTCCTTGTTGTAATCTATATCACACAAGATACTGACAGCAATAATTCTCCAAGCATCTCAGTTTGACAGAAAACTGAACATGTTACTTTGGTTTTGCTGAATAAGTTTTACCTGTTGATGCATAATTTATTAGTGGAAATTTTGCAAAGATTAGACACATCCTCAGTTGGCACATATTTTTGTGACTGAGGCATTAACAATCAAGTATGTGCTTATGGTACACCAGTGTTTTAGTGAAGAGTGTAAAGTGATGGCTGTGTATCAGTGAGGTAAAAATCACAAAAGTGCCCTTCACCATCTCTGGAATAATTGATTCAGTTGCAAATGTTTAAACTCTGGCATAATTCTACAAATTGCTACAACTTAAATACTGTGATTTTGGGAATTATTTGATGTTTATCCCCTCAGTTTACCCAAGGTTTCTGTGTAATATTTTCTAATAATTAGTATCTTTTAATATGGGTATGAAATTGGGCACAGTAGCAGTAGAGTTCCAAAATGGCATCCTCTTTTGCCACTGCCACTTCCTGATGTTCCTCTTCCCTCTTTTAGTAGTCTCCATGGCTTCTGCTCACCCAATCCTGCTTGATTTTCAGAAGAATGCCATCCATGACTGGCAGCAACTGGTTTGTGCAGAAGGTGTGACGTCAGCATTTGCCAATCACTTATGAAACTTGAAGCAAGTGTAGGAAGCATCAAAAACATACAGAATTGAAGCAACAGCCAGAAGTAATCAACCAGCAACTAATCTGTAAGTTGTTGATGATCACTTTAAACAGCGCTGGTGTGGCTTCCTCCATGCTACCTAACGTATGTTCAGCTATACAAGGTTTAAAAAATAAAGGTGTAGCCTGAAATGTGAGACACCAAAATAGAGCTGCTGGTTTCAAATCAGTGTTGCATGCTGATCGATGCCATGACCTGCGTGCTTCATGTTAATCAGAGGAAGTTAAGTGAACGTGGGATCCTTTACCCTGCTGTCTTCAGACATTTACTTGCATACCATGGTTGACATTTTGGAATCCTTGAGGTCCTAGTGCAGTCGTCTTCCTGCCTGGGTGACTGCAGCATGGATGGTGGAAGGAAGTCTTTGGCCTTGGGCGATGTGCTCGAGCAGCTCTGATGCCAGGAAGGTCTAGTTGCAGCTGCTCTATCTCAGCATGGGCATCGATGGGCACCAAACAGGGCACTGGTCGAGTGGTATTGGTGCAGTCTGACTTCTTAAGAGAGGATAGCCAGTTCCACACTGCTGATGCCACCTCAGCATCTCTAGGGATGGCTTGGAGGACAGATTGCTGGACAGCTGTGAACACTGTTATCCAAAGCCATGATGGCAGCGGCACTTGGGTTCTAGTGGAAACTGTTTGTGATTCAGTGGAAGCTGGGACTTGCGCATCAGGTGCTGCATCGTGATTGGATCCACGAATGCAAAGACAGGTATGGCCACCATGTAAGCTCCAAGGTCTGATCAAAGCCCTGTGCCCAGTTTCCATTAGATCATTCCACAGTCTTTTCCAATTAAATCAGGAAGGCTTCCTTGAGCACAAAATATTTTATTGTGTATGTTCATAAGCCTTCCAGCTTAGCTTGCAACATTTGAAGATCAATTTAAAAGCTATGCAACAGAACTCCTTTTGCGACCATGCTTTCACGTGAACCTGCAGTACTCTTGTCCACTGTCCTGGTTGCCACACAGTTGAATTTCAATCTGACTGCATGCAGATCTATTCACCCATGATGTTCGGAGCTACCTGTACCAGTGACTGCGATTGCAACATCAAGTGACTGTGCTGTGTCTTCATCATCACTCTCCTCTTTAATGTGCACCCACTGTTTGGTCAGGTTGTACCACTTGGATACCCGAAGAAAAAGGCACAGGGTCAGTTTATGTTGAGGGAAGAGTGGATAAAAGGAGGTTGGGCACACTAATGCTATTTGCAGCTTCTCAGTAAGAAGAGATTATCGAATGATAGGAAGTGGCACCTGAGAAGAATACCAACACCTGTTGGTTTCAGCTTCACTCCTGGCTGCGCCTCATCATTGGCTGTTTCAATAGTGGATGCTTGGATACTGCCTGACCTGCTGTGCTTTTCCAGCAACACACACTTGGCTCTTTCAATAGTGGCCAGTGTCACCTGATATTTGGTCATACTGGCGTGCCTGTCCCTCTCCAATTAATTCCTGCTGTCCCTTTTTAAGCAGGGAGAGAGAGAGAAAAAGAGAGAGAGAGATATGTGTCCCTGAATGATGTGCAATCTGTTTGGATGATATGGTTGTCATTATTGAATAGCTAGGAGTGTGTATAAGCTATGATGTGTTCGATGTTTTAGCATGGCTAAGTGTGATGGAGAGGTCAAGCTAATCACATATGAGTCATAATTGATTGCGTTTGCTGATCAGTGAGTGATGAGCATGTGGCGCATTGAATATGATGCTAGTGCTGTAGTTGGTGGGATATGTCACTTGAAAATGCATTCTGTAATCTTGGCCACTTGTGTGAGGTCATTAACACTCTGCTGCTTTGCACCCAAATCCAAACTGCTGTTGTCAAACTGTGGCTAGCTGAGCTGCCATCTCAGTGTGTGATTAGAGGATGGACATAGGATTCGCTACTCCCTTCTATGTATTCCACTAAGATTCCAAGTGCATCATCTGCACATGTCTGTCTCCTGTTGACTGACCATTGGTGATTAGTTCTAAACATTCAACTTCCACTGCACAGCTTCCTTTTATGAAATGCAGACATGACCCATGTTTGCGAGCAAATGATGTTTTTTTGACACCTTCAATATCCCAGTTATTATTAAAACCCATTTTGCTGTTTCAAATTTTTACTGGTTCTCTCTCACACTGCACTCGTCTCTACCCCTTAAGTCTAAGAGACAGAAACATGAAGCAACTTGGCAGATATTTGGTTTTAGCTGTTCACTGCCAGATCTGCCAAAACTCGCTAAAACATTGTTGAGTCTATTCTCATCTGCCAAAGCTGTCTTTAATTATGGATCATTCAGCAATGTAAAGAGAACCTCTGTAGTGACATCACAGGTGAACCTTAAATTCATTGGTTGGAAATACTAAAATTTGACTGTAGTATAGATTACTTGCACATTGAAAGTAAACAGCAGACATATTTATATACAACATAGTAAAAGACCAGCACGAAACTTCTAAAAATCAAATGAACTGTGTAAGTGAAACTGAGATGGTGAGTCAGCTGATGTGTTGTACCCGCATGTTGTGGGGCTATTGGAACTTATTATGGTTATTGTGTTGGTTGGTTGAGGAACTCTGGCTCAGAGTTGATGAGCTGGAGTCTGAGCTTTGAACACTGTGATATATCAGGAAGCGGGGAGAGTTACCTGGATGCTGCGTTTCAGCAGGCAGATCATGTGCCTTAGGTTAATAACCTCTAATTCAGTCAGGGGACAGGAACAGGAGGATGTGTTAACAACGAGTCAAGTAAAGAGATCCGGGAGGTAGTGCTGAAGGCACCTCATCTTGAGCTTATCATTCCTGTGTGGATGAGAGTAGGGGCTGTAGGGTGGCAAAGCAAACTGACCATACCATCGTGGTACAGGAAGCCGTTCAAGAAGTGGGAGAAAAGAGAAATGGGGTTGTAAATGTGGATCATATAATCAGGGGAATAGACACTGTTCTCTGTGGCCAAGATTGAGAGTCTTGATATCTCATCTGGAATGCAAAGGATCTTGGAGTGGGAGGGGCAAGATCCAGTTATCATGGTTCACGTGGGTACCAATGATATAGGTAGAAAGAGGTCCTGCTGAGTGAGTAAGAACAGCTGGCAGCTAAATTAAAAAGCAGTATCAAAAAGATAACGATCTGTGGATTACTACTTGTCCAACAAGGAAATTGGCACAAGATCAACAAGATTAGATATTAAAATGTGTGGTTCAAAGATTGGTGTGGGAGAAATGGTTTGTATCACATTTCACAGTAGGAGACACCAGCAACTTACCAGAATCTCAAGAAAGTTGGAGCCAGAGGTGAGTGTAGTGGCCATGACTTAGGAGAAGGTGTTGGGAAAGCTGAAAGGTCTGAAGGTGGATAAATCACCTGGAATAAGAGAACTAAATCCCAAACTTCTTCCTGAAGGAGACAGACAAGGAGATTGCAGAGACATTGTTTTTTTTTCAAGAATCACTGGAATCAGGGAGGGTCCCAGCGGACTGGAAAATGGTTAATGTAGATGGGAAGGAGCAGAAGATGGGAAATTATGGGCTGGATGTCTGACTGTAGTAGTTGGTAAGATTTTGGGACCATTATGAAGGAAGAGATTGCAGACTACTTGGAAGTACATGATAAAATAGGGCTGAGTCATAAAGGGGATGTCATTGCTGGACAAATCTGTTAGAATTCTTTGAGAAGGTAATGAGCATGTTAGATAAAGGAGATCTAGTGGCACAAAGATAGGTGGAGGGACAGGTAGTATTGGACGGTTGCAGAAGGACTTGAGGCTAGGAGAGTGGCAAAGAACTGGCAGGTAGAATACAATGTGGGGAAGTGTAAGGTTATGCATTTTGGTTAGAAGAAGAGGCATTGATTTAGAAAAAAAATAGGAAAGGCTTTGGAAATCTGAAGCACAAAGGGATTAAGAGTGCTAGTTCAGAATTCTCTTCAGGTTAACCTATAGATTCAGTTGGCGGTTGGGAAGGCAAGTGCAATGTTATCATTCATTTCAAGAGGGATAGAATACAAGAGCAGACATGTTTTGCTGAGGTTGTATTAGGTCCAGCCCTGTGCTGTACTCCAGGCAGGTGTGCACTAATAGCCATTTTTTCTCTTCATCCATTGAAGATCTCTTTCTGGTTCTCTCCAGGCTGTTCACTAACTCTACATTGAGCTTAATGAGCCATTAATTGGAAGCGTGTAGTATACTGCCCCCCCCAACCTGCCCTCATTTTAAAAATTATGTGTGCACTATAAACACTGGATATAGCACTCCAGGTGTGGTCAAATCAGGGCTTTGCATAGCTGTAGCATGACTTCCAGCATCTTGTAGTTCACTCCTGTTAGTACAAAGGCCAACATTTCATTAACCCTTTGAATATATATTTTTGACCAGGCCATGACAGTTTAACGATTTCTGTTAATGAACTCCCAAGTCTACTGGAACTCTACTGTTTTGAGCTTTTCAGCACTTAAAGCATACTATGTTTGATCCCTTCCAGGTCTAACGTTGATAATTTTGCTTTTTTTCTTTATTTCATTTGGTATATCTTTGCCCTTTTGTTAAATCAATATCTGTTTGTAATTTATTGCTTTCATCTTTGCTGCTTAACTTTGTGCCAATTTTTTTGTGTCATTGGCATACTTGGATATGAAGCTCTTCCTCTTATAATCAGAGTCATTAAATATTTGAGGCGACAACACAGATCCTTGTATGACATGAGTAGTCAAAGCTTGCCAATTATAGTACCTGTCCATTTCTCTTTCTTATGCTGCTCAACCATTTACTAAGCAGGTCAATCACTTGCCTTCAGTTCCACGACCTGCAATTTGAGCTAACAATCTCTTATGAAGACTTCATTGAATGAACAGACTCCAGTAGAGTAAGTTGCAACTCAGTGTGGTGGTGAATTGAATAACCCCTAGGTTGGTTTAAACTGATAAGGAACAGGATGGGCTTATTTAAGGATTTAATGTAGTAGCAGAATCCCACTAGAAGAATCCATCACAAAGGACAGGTTTACTAATGACAGTCCTACCATCCAGTCTAAAACATCAATGGCTCACTTAAAATAGAAAGTGGCATCCTATCAATTTCCCAATTACTTGTATGACTGGAAAATGTAATATTTTAACAATGTTTTGTCAAATTAGTATCAATAAAGCAACATTTCAGAATTTTATATGAAGCAAGGTGATAATCTTGTGATTTTCTGCTGAGATTTTGATGTTGCATCACTTTTTTTCCATTGTAATCAGTTGCACAACTCAACTAGCAGAGCCAGAACTCTGTCCACGTCATTTCAAATAGAGTATCAGAAATCAACGTAATAAGCTGCTGCATCTTTAAAAATAGTACCATAGAAAATAAATACAAAGTTGCAAGTATGTCATAACTTTTATGTTTCTAAACTTATGGTCTTAATAATAACTAATGGGGACTTGGCAAACCAGCATTGCCAGAGGCAATGATTGCATAACTGTTCTACAGTGTCTTGTGAACTCATTGTCCTCCACTTTGTAATTCTTCATACACAGTACTGAAGCTTTTCCAGAAAAGACAATGGATCAGTTAGTGAAGCTGTCTGGAAGAATTTAAATAAGACATCTTGTTTTGAGGTTAGGGTCATACCGAAAAAAAAAAATTTCTTAAACAGGTGAATTACACATTTGACGCACAGGATCAGTACAGCTTAAGCCAGATAATTCTGAAAGGACTTGATCATTAATTGAATTTCACGCTGCAGGGAAGTCCATACGTAGAGCAAACATAAAATTAGATAAAACCTGTTCTGGTCAGACTTATTGTTGATTAGTGTGGACTATGTAGCATATTTGACAAATTTGCTGATGTTTTGAAAGTATAAAATGACTGTAATTTACACGCAAGAGAGTGAGGTCACTTTTTTTTATTATGGTCTGCTACATAAGTGGAAAGCATCCAGAATTTTCTTCCACTGATAATTTATTATTAGGTGGCATAATTCAGTAAGGGCGCTGACCCCTTGAATCTTATTGTGCCTTTTAAATCCATTCTAGAACACTGTGTGCAGTTGTGAGTTATGTCTAGGTTATTCATATCAATGTGTCAATGATTTTATTTTTCGCTTTAGCGTGTGAAATATTTACTCAAGAAATAAATTGTTTCACACAAAAAAATTGCAGAACATTCCTAACCATCAGAAATACTTATGGGAATAATGGATATAGAGATAGGGTAGGAAGGTGGAAATTAATTGAAAGATCACTCTCGATTTTATTAAATGACTGAGCCAGCTCAGAGCATGTGACCAGCTATTTCTTGTGTTCTTCTACAGTTTTTGAACCTTATTGGTTGAGTACATGTAAAATTGAATAGTTCATTTTTTTGGGAGAAATTTTTGAGTTGTTGGGTAGAGTGAAGTAAGTATTGGACTTTTGGATATTTGTTTTGATTTTTAGGAAATGTGCTTGTTAATTCTAAACATACGTGTAACTGGTGCAGGAATTGATATTTGTCTGTCTCTACTGCAGGTCAGATTACGATGACTGGAGACCTGCACTTGCTAGTCTCCTTCAACCTATTCCCTTTCCCAAAGAGTAAGTATGTTAAGATGGAGAACACAAATATTGCTTCTAAAATGTATTCCTTTTCATGTGAAAATCAAAGCTTTGTCTCATAGTTGTCCACTAAAAGGATGTAATGCGGTTGGTAAAATATAAATTGGGGTGGAAACCTTTGCAGAAATTATGGTTCACACAAATCAATGGCATAGGAAATAATTAAGATTATATAGATAAAGTTTGATTCGTTTCGGTTCTAGACTCAAAAGTGCAAGATCTTGAAATTAAAGCAGAAAGAGAGTGCTACCCAAGGGAGTATAATGACAAAATAACTAAACACATCTCTCTACGAAGGGATGGAAATAGATGCTTTGAATGTTGGAAGTTTAAGGATTAAAATGGAGAATTCAGATTTCCGTCCTGAAGAGGGAAGCTGTGGAAGAACAATCAGAACTGACATTTTGCTCAATAGTCACAAAGCTGAACAAACATACATGACTATACAGAAGAATAGATTAACTTGAGATATAAAAATGTAAACATGAGAAACAGTGCAATTTATTTGTGAAATAGAACTTAATTAAAATTGTATTTTACTTTGTTAACTGGTGAAGTTCTTTATTACTAATTGTTCTTGTGTACCTTGCTAGGCCATTTAAAAGGACCCAGTTATGAATTAATCAGATGGCTGAGGGTCTGGAATCAAATATAAGCATAAACCAGTGATAATGATAGACTTGCATCTCTAAAGGACATTAGCAAACGATTCAGTAGTTTCATGTTATTATTACTGATTCAAGCTTTTCTTCCAGATTTATTTAATTTACTGAATTTAACTTCCCAGTTGCTGTGGTGAGGTGTGAACTCTCGCACATGGTTTATTGGACTACTAATATGATCACTTTGATACCATATCCCTAATGCCAGGAATTCTATAGATCTGAATGACAACACAAAGGAAGCCAAAACATTTATTGACATTGGCTAAATACTACCAGATCAGGGGAAGGCTTTAAATCAAAAATGGTTTGAAATGCATATCATTATAGTTTGGAACTATATCATCATTCCTTCCCTGTTGATGGGTCAAAATCCCTCCCCAACAGCATTGCATTGTACCTTCATCACATGGAGTGCACCTCATCACCATCTTCTCAAGAACAATTATGGATGGACAATAAATGCTGGTCTAGTTAGAGATGCTGATGTCCCATGAAAGAATTTTGAAAAGATTTTGAGTGAGACATCAGTGGTCAGTTATCCAAAATTGAAAATTAGTTCTGTATCTTAAAATAAATAACTTCTCAAATCTTCTCTTCCTGTAAGCAGAACATTATGTTAACCTTCTTGATGTAGACTGCATTGCCTAGCTAGGGGATCAAATGAAATGTAGCCTCCACTGTACAGTAGTATTCTTTGGGACCTTTCTTTGAGTAAACAGTACAGTAGTTTCAAAAGTACAGCCCAAAGGGTCAGAATTAGCTTTAATCAAGCTTTCAAGATCATATTAGCACCTATCACCCCGACCTGACATGCACATCATTCAATTAGCACAGCAAACATTGATTGAAGCTCATCAACAAGGCAAAGAAAACAATGGCTAACATATTGCTAATTTATTTTGTTTTTCTACCAACCCAGCGATCGGATGCTAGAGTTAACAAAATAAGCTGCTAATTTGATGTAACCAAAAGAATGATCTTTAATAATTTGCTACTGTATTCTAATCATGTATGCTGAAGTAAATTTCCATTTATTCTCTTTAACATTGAAAATGGAAATAATAAAAAATTGTGAACAGTTATTTTGGATTACAATATCCCGTGTATCTAATGTATAGATTGGAATTTATGAAAATTTGTGAAAATATTTTAAAATTTATGAAACCACCTACATTTAATGAATAAATGTATTAAGGATGAATGGATGAAATGTTTGTCCATTTTATCAACAGGGCACTTGCACATGTGAAGTTCACAAAGTAAGTAATACATTTTATATGTTTTACCAAGATAAGAGTACAGTTCAATTTAATTTGTAATATTGAATACAGTGAAGTACATGGAAAAAACATACTGAACTGTGAGACATTTCTTTACATTCTGTCTTCCAAGAAAAGACAGCATAAACAGCATTTACTGGATGTTCCCTCAATCCCCAACTCCAGCAAGCAAACCTTCTTCATTAATTAATATAAGAAACAATTGTAAAATATATGGAATACAAATGTACCTCTTAACCAAGAGGTAAGGTGCACAGTTAAATCTGACCCAATTGGCTCTTTCAACTTGTTTATTCCTAAACCATTGACCTGTTTTATTGGAAAATCCTTAATCGTTGATGTTCATTTTACAAAATCTGTTTCTGACAATGGATGTATCTTAGAATACATTAAATTAATCATTTCCCTTAGCTGGACAATATGAAATGATAAACAATGTTATGTGCATATTGTTTAAATATGATTGAATTCTACTGAAATAGAATACTTCAGAAATTTGGTTATTGATCGGTGTAGAAGGTCGAACTCCTAAGCTTTATGTCAGCAGTGTAAATCATACCTTATCTGTTGGCTACTAGTGTGCGGTGGATATACACTTTAGTGTCTATGTATGTAGTCCATGTATATCTACAACTCTGAGGTATTTTTTAAACAATTCAGTTCTTAATGCTTGAGTAACTTCAATGCAATTGTGTGATTGGTTTGTGGGTTAGTACAACATTTTTAAACTGCAGGAATGATTATAGGTCCACATTTCCAAACTGCCTTCTGGGCATTTTCAGTAATATTTTCCTCAGCTATTAATATGAGGTAATGCACTCCAGTAATCATTCCACTCTTAATGACCAGAGGAAAATATATCTAAATGTAAGTGCAATACATTAATCAAATTTGTCAGCTATGATGTAGAATTCTATTCTAAAGTGCACAACTTAACAGATGATAAATCTTGTTTTCAACTAATACAGTGCTTAAAAATGTGTTGAAATACGTCATCTTCTCACTTGGATGTGATGAAAATAACAGAGCTCATGTTGCTTCAGTCACTCCATCACCTTAAAAAGTTTTAATTAAATACAGTCTTCACAAAAGCAGTGCTTTAGTGATGTTAACCTGGCTTTCAGTCAGTATCTGCCGAGAACATAACAGTGAATTGACTGAGTTAAAAGTGCCACTTTATACTAATCAGTCACAAGAACAGCACTTGTAGAATTTCCAACTCAAAAGCAGATAAAGGTTTCAAAACTAGCCTTTTACATCTGTGTACCAAATAAATCTGTTTTGATGAATTTAGCTCTTCAGATATCTTGCGTCTTGCCCTTAGTTTGGCAAGAGAACAGGCAGGTGCAGTTCCAATAACTGGGATCTCTTCAAGCTTTTATCAAGAGGAAAAAATATCTAACCATGGTGTAATGTCTTTTAGTCTGCTGTGATTCCTCATTCCAATTTCACTGACTGCCAGCAGCAAAATGAGCTAGGATAGAAACTATTCCTATTTTTAACCAAACTTCCTAATATACTTTGTAAAGACAGTAGGAGTTGGATGGTTTCGAGTTACCTATTTGTACTTCTTCTCAGGGAACTAAAGTATGTCATACAGAGATTTGCAGAAGATCCAAGGCAAGAAGTGAGTAAAATCCACAAAATACCTTGGTAAAAATCTTGGTATAAACTAGAAGTTACAGGTAATCAAATTAGCAGACAAATATGCATTACATTCTTTGTTATAACACAGGAGTTAATCATTTTCTTGTACTCTGTAAAGATTTATATCTGCCATAGGATATAAAGCAGGAGTGAAACACAAGAATGCATAACGCCTCCTCAGCATAGCAGATAGGCACAAACATATAAAGTATTTGTCTGTGTGAGCCAACAATAATAACATCTAGGCATATCTTTCTAAACTACATTTAAGCACGCTTTGCATTTAGTACATCATAGAATCACAGAATGGTACAACATGAAAGGGGTCCATTCACCCACTTGCCTTTGGAACAGGCCCCTACTGCTCCACAACGTTAAATCATAAGGTCCTTCCTCCTGCACCATATCGCTCTTATAATCTACTTCACATTCTTCTATTTCTACCAACTCTAGAAACAAGCACTGTGAGTTTTCAGTGTGCTCTGAGCAAATTTGGGACTTGTGTGATCAGGAAAAAGTACTGTATCCCTCCTTATCCAACCAGTTTGAAATATTATTCATGAACAGCACAGGCTCAAAACAAAGAACTGACATTTACAACTGAGCTTAACATCAAATCAGGCACAGAAAGATGTGAAGAGAGGAAAATATTAAATGAAGAGTGAGAAGACATAAGCAAAAAAAGGAAAAAAAGTACAAATCATTTCAACAACTGAAATCAGATTCCAATCTTGTAAAAGTTGGTTTTCATTGACAAAGGGGTTATTTTGCTTAGACGGAAATAGTTACTCCCTTATGTATTTGAGTTGAATTTAGTCTGCATATATGACATCAGTTCAGGAATGTCTCGCTGATCATGTACAGCTTACAGGCCAGGATTTAACCTTGCATCGACACTCACCTCCATTTTTTTTCAATTTGCACAGAAATAGCAAAGTGCTGTTCACCTTTATATTATCTTTGTAGTAAATGTTGGCTCAGTATCTTTTGAATGCATTCAAATCCAATTTCAGTCTTTGATTAAGTTAGCTAATTGGCATCAGGTAGGCTGCAATTTATTTTCTTATTGCTGGGATAGGGAGGGGGACAAATTAAGAAGACTATCCATTGCTCACCTATTAAGTGGGGCCAGACTTTGATAATCAACCAACCCCATTATGACATTTACAGAACAACTGAAAATTGTGGCTAGCAGTTGACCTCACACTTTTGTCACACTGACCATAAGGACTAACTTTTATTTTGTTTTGTTTCTGTGTTCATTCACGGGACTTGGACATCACTGGCTGAGCTATCATTTGTTGCCCATCCCTAACTACCCTTGAGAAGGGAATCTTGAACCATTGCAGTCTAATTCATGCAGGTAGACCCACAATGCTATTAGGGAGGGAGTTCCACAATTTTGACCGAGTAGCAATGAAAGCATTATATTTCCAGGTCAGAATTGTGTGTGGCTTTGAGGTGAACTTGCAGGCAGTAATGTTTCCTTCTAGATGGTAGTGGGTTTTGGAGGTGCTGTCTGAGGAGCCTTGGTGAATTATGGAATAGCTATCTTTGATATAGGTGTAGAAAATTAACTTTTGCTTTGAGGGTTGGTTTCAACATAGGGAATCATTGATTATTCAAGAAGTAGACCATAATGAAAACATCAAACAAAAACACAACAACAAATCAAGCTATTAACTCTCAGCATGTGGATTACTGTTGTAGTTTTTGACCTTTTAATGCTCCCATGTTTTTTTGGTTAATTCAGATGGTTAGATTAATACCTGATTTCACAAGTGTCCCTTTGTGCACTGAGTCTAGCAATTTACTCAGAAAACACCTCAGCGAAATGATGTGCCAATAATGTGTGTGTGTGTGTGTGTGTGTATCTATATATCTATACGTGTTTGTTTTTTTTCACGAAGCAATTATTCATTTCATGTCTTTTTTAAAATTAAAATTGCATTCAAGTAAAGTCATTCATTTGTCCACAACTCCTTGCTTTAAATGAGACACAGTACATAGAATGATTGATTCACTGGTTGTGAAAATATTAAAATGACCTGGATTTAAACATAGATCTCTGGGTAAGTCAAAGTCATCCTGTACCGATGTAATATGGGTCACTGAGCATACTTTAAATACAAGGCATGGCACTCAAGCTGATTAATTGTATTCTGGCAGGTCCATTCCTGCTTGTTGAGTGTTCGAGCTGGCAAAGATGGTTGGTTCCAACTTTACAGTCCAGGAGGAGTCGCTTGTGATGATGATGGGGAGCTTTTTGCCAGTATGGTACGTGTTTGCAATAATGTGAGTTAATACCTTCTGTTTATGTTACAAATAAACCTAAGATAACAATTTGTTGCTTAAATTGAGTTAAAATTGCAATATTCTATCTAGTAAATAATCAGAAACTTTGCTCTCTACTGCTGGAGTTCTGTTTCAGCTATTGGAAATAAATGATAGTATGTTTCCTTCTAACAATCCCATTGTGAGCAGATAAATTGTAATCTAACCTGCTTATTGTCAGCACACTGAGTGTCATGCGTCATTTCAGCTGGAGGTGAAGCACTTTTCAAGCTGTACTTGTACATATGGATTGTATAGGATAGCTGCAAACAAACAGGCCAGTGTACCTAACTAATCCATGCCAGTGTGCCAGTGTTTATGTTCAACTTGAATCCCATTGGGGCAGCATGGTGACTTAATGGTTAGCATTGCTGCCTCATAGCACCAAGGACCTAGATTTGATTCCACCCTTGGTCGATGTGGAGTTTGTAGGTTCTCACCATGTCTGCATGGATTTCTTCTGAGCGCTTTTCCTCTTACAGTCCAAAGATGTGCAGGTAAGTGGGATGGACCATGTGACATGCAGGCTTAGAGGGAGAGGGTAAGGAGGTGAGTCTGCATGGGATGCTCTTTTTGGACTTGATGGGCTGAATGGCCTATTTCCACACTGTAAGGATTCTATGATTCTATCTTCTCTCAGCTAAGTTTATAATCTTTTTTTTTGTTCAAAGTTTTATTAGAGCTTGCTTACGTGTAATTGCTGGGGAAGAATAAAGCAACTGAGATTCTGAACCTGTAAATAAAGATTCAAAACTGATGAATGAAGTATTGCTATTTATCATTGTGCAATTGTAAACTAGAGACTCTTTCTGTAAACAGACTGTGATTAAACCTTCTTTAAAGCCATTTACTTTTCTACTCAGCTTACAACACAACTTTATTGAATCTGGTGCTCTTCAATTCAATCAGAAAGGCACTTTAAAGCCAACAATTTTCTTGGTGATTAAAAGGAGGAAGGACATTCTTGTCAAGCAATTTTCTTAATCAGCATCAGCTTCCATGCACATGAAAGAGCATTCTTGGACTGAAGTGTAGGTTCAGTCTTCAATTCTCTGGGTAGTTTCGCTGATTATATCTCCGCCTCTGCTCTCAATTGTTTTGATGACAACATTCTTCCTTGACATTTGAACATCAGTTGGCTGCTGCTCATACATGGCATCAGCAAGACTCAGAGAACCAAATGATTGCAGAGGCATAGAAATCCTGTTTTCCTCACCCTCCAGCAATTTCCTGTAGGTTGCAATCTCAATATCGAGAGCCATCTTTACAGTCAGTAGCTCCTGGTATTCTTGCAAATGACGGGCCATCTCATCCTTCAAGTTACCAATCTCATCTTCAAGGTTGGCAATGGTTTCCTGGGCATTATTTGCCTCCAAAGCATAACGTTCTTCCATTTCCTGCATCTGGCGCTCAAGAGATTCATTCGTTCCCTTAAGTGCATCAATATCGCAGGTCAGTGTCTGGATTTGTCTGCGGTAATCACCATTCTCTTGTTTCATTGTGCGAAGAGCATCATTATTGCGAGCAGCAGAATCATTCACATCCGCCAACTTGGACTTGTACCATGCCTCAGTTTCAGCAATGTTCTTAGCAGCAAGCTTATCAAACTCAGAACGAACTTCATGGAGTGCTGCAGTAAGGTCAGGTCTGACCATATCCATCTCAACCTTGACCTGTGATTCTTGGATTTGAGCTTGTAATTCACTAACTTCCTCTTCGTGTAGTTTCTTTAAGAACATAATTTCTTCCTGCAGTGATTCAACTTTACGTTCCAGATCTAAGCGTGCCAGACAGGCATCATCCACATCCTGTCTGAAAGCTGCCAGATTGTTTTCAGCCTCCTCCCGCTGAAGAATTTCATCTTGCAACTTTTCCCTCAGCTTTTGGAGATCGTCGACCAGGTTGTCTCTTTCCACCTCGATTCTGGACTTCTCGTTGTTGATCTGGTCAATCTGCTGCCGCAGTTGCCTCAGCTCCAGTTCGTACATGTCCCCAATCCTGGACCGGGGTTTCCCTTTCAGCTGTTCGAGCTCGACCAGCAACATCTTGTTCTGGTGTTCGAGCCCTCTCACCTTCTCCAGGAAGCCGGCCAGACGGTCATTCAGCTCAATCATCTCGGCTTTCTCATTGCTGCGATTGGTCTTGAACTCCGAGTTCATGGCTTCCACCAGGGAGAAGTTGAGGCTGTTGCTCATGGCCGCTGAGGGAGCGCTGCTCCTCAAACGCCGTGTGCTCTGTGCCTTGATCGGTACCGTGTAGCTGACCCTGGAGTAAGAAGGAACGATGCTTCGCCCCGGTTTCACAGACGAGTACGAGCGAATCCCCGAAGTGGTCCGGATGGGTTTTTCTACGAACATCTTGCGGTAGACACTTGTTTTGGAGGTCATTTTGTAATCCTTTGTCGGACTCTGTCCTCTTCTCTGATGGATTCTTCACCAAGTAGAACTCCTCGGCTGTAAGAGCAAGTTTATAATCTTAACCTTCTTTTTGCTTCTCTCCCACATCCTTATTGCAGCCATATTTTTGGGATCAGTTTGGCCAGTACCCCAGCAGACCCCTTTAGCAAAGGAGTTTGGCTGTTAGAATAGTCACAGGGTGCCTCTCATCTGATGGTGTCAAGGAGTCTCCAGTCCACTTTAAGGGCCAGACCACATTCATTGGAAAACCATGGAGTGGCTGAGAAACAAATGTTGGGTATTCCAGACCCCGGTAAAAACAATGACTGCAGATGCTGGAAACCAGATTCTGGATCAGTGGTGCTGGAAGAGCACAGCAGTTTAGGCAGCATCCAACGAGCAGCGAAATCGATGTTTCGGGCAAAAGCCCTTGCCGAAACGTCGATTTCGCTGCTTGTTGGATGCTGCCTGAACTGCTGTGCTATTCCAAAGCCCGACCTATCAACAGGTTGGGGGCCTCTGATGAGACAGAAACCCAACTTTATTTGAAACACAAATGCTCATCTTGGCCCCAACCCCAAAGAAATGAATTTTCTAGCACATTGATATCCTAAATTGATAGTACCCACTAGAAGAACCCAGTTTGTGTATTATTGTTATTATATACCTCAATCAATTTGGGCTGTTTAGTAACCCAAACATTGGACGCTTAAAAGGTGGTGCCAACCACATTTGCAACAAATGATAAGCCACTTTTGTGCTGCTAAGTCCCCTTTTAAACCAATTAAAATCTAATTCTGAGTGGAATCTGGCTGAGAACGGAAAGGGTTTGCATTTATTTAGTTATCAAGAGCTCATTGCAAATCCCATTTGGGTATAGGTTACAATTATGTTGAAGTTACCTGGCAGCAGCCTTATGCTCTATCCTCTACTTATACCACGGCTCGCTTGCCTGATCCTCTGTGATGCTTACCATCCCATGCCTCTCACTGAGCTCTCTGCAAAGATTGAGCTATTGTTAGTTCCATTGCAGCAGATTCAATAACACAGGAGCTTCCACTGAGTTTAACTCCAAATGCATAAAATAATTTAATTATTCCCCAGGCTTTACATAGACACTGCTCCAAGTTAGTTTCTGTGCTAGGAGGTATTAAATTTCTTGAATGACTGATGTATTATACCAGCCTGTTACAAATATCTGCCTTTATGGCCATGATTTACGGAAATAGCTAAAAGTGAGAAGTATTACTAGACCGATAATTTGAGTAAGTAACTTTTACATTCTGACTTGCTCTTTGTCCTCTAGTTGAAAATTCACCACAAATTAAAATTTGCAGCTACGATATGAAAAGCTTGAGGGACTGAAACACAGTGGACAAATGGGGCCATTGTGTTTGTTGTCATAGGCAAGTTCCAGGGTTGCTTTCACATAACGTCATTCTGTCTGAACTTTAGTTGAACCATTTGGAGTCCACAGTCAATCTCTAGCAGAGCCAATGAGCCTGCTGAGGCTTTCTTGCTGGAATTCTTGTAATCCTGATTTGACCAGGTGAAGGAGATAGGGGAGGACACTGCCATATGATCCTCTTTCTGTTTTCTCTGGTAGAAAGAGTAAAATAACATTTATTTAAGCCAAGAACAAGTCACATTGACCTGTTTCATCCTCACATTTTTTTTGTTTACTCGCAAATATGGCACAGGATGCAAATGCTTCGAATTAACGAAATAGTAAAGGCTTTATTTAGCAAGAAAATTACCATTGAAATGCACTTTCACAGTGAGGCATTTTCCTGCCTATTTAGGTTTATGAAATCTCGCAGCATTCGATACGTGGGTTGCTGCCAGTATTAAAGTAAATGCGGCCAGTGATGGATTCCAGGTTGCTGCTCCTTACAGTTTCCTTTTCTCTGTCACTCAGGTGACAAGGCTGGGGGGATGGAGGTTGGGTCCAGAGGACGGGAGGCTTGGGGGAGTAGCAGAGATCTTTGTGTGCTTTTGCTTTCCCTCTTTGGGGGCCCTTTTGAGATTTAAAACATACCATGCGGGGGCAAGGAATGCAAATATGTAGCTATTGGTGCATGGCACATGTGCAACTTAATTATCTCTGAATTATATGGTCAGAATTGAATGTCCCCAGCCCACCCACTGAAGTGGTGGCATTGGAAGAATGTGCTGGGTGAGAGGGTCACGAGTGGGGACCGTGCTGTCTTTCTACGTTTGCAGTGCCCTGTAGTGACCAGCCTTCCCAACCCCTACTACCACTGAGGCCTTTTCATTGGGTAATTAATGTTGGGTGGGGGAGTAACCTGGAGGGAAATCTGAGAAGCAAATTCTGTTGGGTTTATGTGAGGGCTTCCTTCACTGCCAGGCTCTCAGAGCCTAACCGAAGGATTAGGAAGTGGGAGCTGCTGAGAGCATGGCCTTTAGCCTTGTGGCTGATTCCCTTTCTTGCCTTCCTCTGCAACCCGTCCTTCTGTCATCACCTACATGCAGCCTGACTCACTTTGTATTCTGGGCTTAGGTGGGTGCAATACTGACAGCTGCCAGGCCTTGCCTAGTGGCAGTACTGAGCAGTAATGCGCTGAAGTTGACTGATTGGCTAGCCGCTCTTGGGAGTAGAAAAACAACTATTTGGCACTTAGTTCATGTCCTTCTGAAAAGTGGGCAGTGCTGGTTCTCCTAGCAATAGATGAGATGGACATCACCAATATCGCATTGCACAAATGGTGTCCTGATAAAAATGCGAAAATTGTAAATGTCTGTGTATGCATCATGATACCTTGCTTGTCACGCAAGTACAGTCATTTTTTTATTTCTCCTCAGGTGCACATTTTAATGGGTTCCTGCTATAAGACAAAGAAGTTCCTGCTGTCACTGGCTGAAAACAAACTGGGACCTTGTATGCTGCTGGCTTTGAGAGGAAATCAAACAATGGTAGAGGTAAGACTCCCACATTGCAATGGATTATATAACCTCATGAATAGCATACCCTGCATGTATCCTAACTGCATATTGCTTCAATATATTTTGTTTCAGTTGTCAAGAGCAACATTGCATTTTATATGCAAGTCTTTGTTTCATAACATGGTTAGAAAGGAAGATAAACTTGTACATTTCCAGTAAATAAAATCTCTGCTTTCAAGCCAGTATAGATTATTTTGATCAGGCAATGCAATAACCCTATAATAAACAGTCACATGCAAACTGGATTTGTGTTAAAGACTGATACTTCACTTTACTTTTCCTCCCCAACATGGTCTTTATTGTCTTTTGTTATTTGAGAGAGCCAGAGATTCAGTTTTTAAGATTTCATCATGGATCCAGCTCCAGCCTAGTGGGAATAGCTTTGAACTTTCAGAAAGAGATAGTTCATGCCATCTGCTTCCAGACCAGTTGGTGGAAGGGGAAACCCACTCCCAGATGTTGACATCCAAATCTGAATCTTGAGTTTAGGAGTTGAGTTCTCTGGAATAGACACAAGGCCCATGTTTTCCCTCAAAGCAGAGGTGGGACATTTCTCAATTTCACAAGCCAGATGTCAGCCAAGTGCCGTGGAAGGTTTTATATTTCAGGGCTGCAGGGCTGCTTGGGTGTGAGGCTTGGTGACCTCCAAACTAAAGAAGAAACTGTTGGCTGCATACTTGGGTTGGGTGCAACAGTTGCCTCAATACACTGGCGCTATACTACAGTTTGATTTTAAAAATAGAATAAAACCAAAAACCTTTTTCTTGCTAATGTCCTCCCTCTCTCATCTCCCCATCCTCCCTCTCTCTCACCTCTCCATCCTCTCTCTCTCTCTCTCTCTCTCTCTCTCTCTCTTGTCCTCCATCCCAGGCCAACCTGATGCTATCTCATACCTCCATTCTCCCTATGCCCCCCTCACTCTTCAATCTCTCTATTCCCACCAAATGACTGTCTTCGCAGGCACTTGGCCCCTCTCACCTCCGGTACCTCATCGCCAAGCCTTTGTTAACAGTACCAAAGCATGTCACCATCTAACCCCATGCCAACTCACCTGATATCCACAATAATCAACCCCAGAAACTCTTTTGACATGAAATAAATAGATATATCAATTGATTATATAATTTTAAAAAATACTCCAGTTGTTAAAAAAGATCAAATTTCTGCAACTAATCTCTTATGAAAACATAATTGGTATTCAAATTCTTTGACAACTACTTGATAATTTTGACAGTCCGTGTATGGTTTCATTCCTGTGTAGGTTTCATAACCTCATTTTTTTCCCCTCGATCCCACCCTGCAACCTACACCACTGTCCCAATCCCACACCTCTTGCCCCAACCTCTCGGAGACATCTATCCCTCCCACTGAGGGGTCATCCGCACACTTCACCAAAGGTCTCCCCGGCTATCCAAAGGAACTTCATTAAATCGGACTTCCTTGACTTAGAGTCCTTCTGTTTCTTCAGGATGTTCACTAGAACAGAGAGACTCTCTGCTGAGTTGTAAATCTGTGCAATTGTGAAGTTATATTGACGAGTGACTTGAAAAGCATCAGTTTTTAAATAGGGCCAAAACATTCAGACAACATACGTCTGTCATGACTAGCACAAACATTCTTTTACTTTCTAATTTAGTTTTATAGGAGTGGGAAAGGGATTCAATGACTGTTTACAATGTGAAACTTTCTAGACTTGAGAGCTGTACTCTAGTGAAATATCACCCCTAACAACAGTGTTGTTTGCACGGATCTGAGTGTCAGTTAAATCTTACATTTACTTTGTATGCTATTTAGACAGTTTGACAATGAACAGATTACTGGATCCAAACATGGAAGCAACATATAATTAGAGGAAAATAATAAAAAATATTTGCAGATTGCATCGAGTGTTATTGTCAAGACTCGAGGGATAAAAGAGTACTAACAACAGAAAAGTCACTCTGTTGAAATCCGAGCTGCTACAGTCTTGTACCCCAATGACTGTCATTAAATATATTGTAATCGGTAGCTGGCAGTGAATCAAAATGCTGTAATTCAGTTGAGGATTTCTGATGACATTCATGAACCGTACAAGTGAAGCAGAGTTTGCCCCAGAGACTGAATCACAGCAATGAGTTCACTGCCAAGAGTTTGTTTTTTGTGAGTAATATGTATCTTTCAAAATACTGCAGAAGCCTCTTTGAAAATATTATTTGCCTACTGGTCATGCAAAGGTAATGATACAATGTACCATGAACATTGGTCTCTTCATGAGCTGGTATTTCAAGAGTGTGTCATTGAAAAATTTCAATTTGAAGGGAAAGTTGATCATACAACAGACATTAGCAGTTGCTCTCATTGTAATTACTTGCTGTCAAATCCTATTTTAAAAAGTCTCTGCGGACACCCATTAATAAACTTGAATGAAGAATTGGCTGCATCTGATTGGAGTAAATGGAAGGATAATAAAAGTTACAATGGCAGTTGTACCAAAGTTATATTAAGTAGTTCTTTTTTATTAACACTATATTTAAAATCTAGGCTGTGGCGCACCAATATGTCTCTACCTGTCGGTCTGTTCATCAATCTTACTATTAAAATGATACATGAACATGCATTTCTAATGTTTTGTGACATTTTCATTTTATTTAATTGTGGACAAGTTTATTCTAGGCTAATATTTTGCAAGTTATTGGCTCATGTGAAATGTACTTCATAACCTTGACATTTTCTTTTGAAAAGAGAAAAGAAGCAATATTTGTAGATTAAGAGGAACAAGTCCAGAGATTAACACAGCAGTCAGAATGTCTGCTTTAAAAAGTAATCCTGGGCTACTATACTTTAAAGACAACAAGTGAGAGAGAATTCCAACAGTTTCATTCTGAGTTTTGATTTTCTGCCAGAAATGTCCTCCAGCTAAATTTTGGGAAGACTGAAACCATTGTCTTCAGGCCCCCGTGCAAAGTTCATTCCTTAGCTATTGACTTCATCCCCCTCCCTAGCAACATTTTGAAACTCAACAAGGCAATTTGCAATCTTGCTGTTATGTTTGACCCCACAAAGAGGTTGTCACCACATTTTTCTTCTGTGGTCAAAACAGCGTGATTCTGAACCCATTGAAATGTTACCTAACTTCACCCCTGCCTCCGCTCATCCGATGCTGAAACCCTCACCCATACCTTTGTAACCCCTTGATTTCATATTCCATTCTTGGACTGGGCAGCCTAATGCCTCTCTTCCATGACCTCAACTTCAGTTCCCAACAGTGGCTCCGTGGTTAGCATTTCTGAATGACTATCAGTCTGGAGTTTGCACATTCTCCTGTGTCTGTGTGGGTTTCCTCCCACAATGCAAAGGTGTGCTGGTCAGGTGAACTAAATTGCCCATAGTGTTAGTGCATTAGCCAGGAGTATTTTTGGGTCAGGGAATAGGTCTGGGCGGGTTCTCTTTGGAGTGTCAGTGTGGACTTGTTGGACAGAAGGGCCTGTTTCCACACTGTAGGGATTCTTCTAATCTAATTCTTCTTCATCTTCTTCTATCCAAAATTCTGCTCTGTATTATCCTACCTGTTACTAATTTCCTTAACCCATCATCCCGCGTTCAATAGTTTTCACTGGGTTCCACTCGAGGTTAATTTTAATATTTTCCTCATTATTTTCAAACCCCTTCATGCTGTTACCCCTGTAGGACTATAATCCAATAACATCTCTATGCTCCTCCAATTCTGATCTTTTCTGATCAGAATTTAATGGCTTTTTAAAATTTATTTGTGGGATGTGTGTGTCGCTGGCTGGCCAGCATTTATTGCCCATCCCTAGTTGCCCTTGAGAAGGTGTTGGTGAACTGCCTGCTTGAACTGCCACACTCCACCTGCTGCGGGAGAGGTGCCATTAAGGAGGGGATTCCAGGAAATTCCAGGCTTCTCCACAGATGACTGTGTGCTTTCAGTTGTCTAGGACGTAAGCTATGGAATCCACTCCCTAAACCTATTATCTTCTCGACCTCATCCATCTCTTTTAAGATCTTCCTTAAATATTCTTGGATTGACCATGCTTATAATATATCATGTTTCTTCATGTGGCAGCATTGAAGTTTGTTTGATAGCACTCCTCTGAAGGAACTTGGGAAGTCTTGCTATATAAATGCAACTTGTTGGTGTAAAGTGAATATTTCAATGACTGTACACTGCACTCTGACCTCTGAACCACTTCACATCAACTAATCTTTGTGGATGTAGGACACAGCTGTACCTTCAAACAATACATTCTCTGTCACATTCCATAACTCCTGTCATGTGACATTCCCTGAACGGCAGCAAGAATCAATTACTATTTTAGCAGAAAAGTATGCTACTGATGACCTAATGGGATGAAGTATTTATATTCCCCTGCGTTTAATGGTGTGAATATGGGTGAGCGAGTAAATTACTGGCATAATATGAAGAAACAAATTGTTCCAATTGGGTGACGACTTCCCCGTGTCATTCATCAGCCACCATATTAAATCAGGCAACTTTTAGTCACCAATGGCACCCATCTGAACCAACTGTTGAGCTGATTGTTTAACCAGAGAGGTACCACACCAGATTTGTAGTGCTGGAAAAGCACAACAGGTCGGCAGCACCCGAAGTCGACATTCTGGGCATAAACCCTTCATATGCCCTCAACGTCGATTCTCATGCTCCTCGGATACTGCTTGACCTGCTGTGCTTTACCAACATCACATTTCCGACTCAGATCTCCAGCGTCTGCAGTCCTCACTCTCACTACTGCAGATTTGTCAGTTTGTGCTGGATTTTAAGCAGCCTTGGCAGGGAACCTTGGCAAGGTGCTACTGTAAAAAGGCCTCAATGAAAGGTTAGCTTTTTTGGAAAGGGGCAGGAGCAAACGAACTGTGAAGCCACTGACACAGTTGGTTTTGGTGAGGAGGGAGGTGTGGAGAAGATTTGGGGAGGGGTGTCACTTTTTGGTGTAACATTTAAATTAAAAAAACTCTTCAATTTCTGTAAACTCTAGATCCTGTGTTTGATGCTCGAGTACAACATTATAGATAACAATGACACACAACTTCAAATTATCTCCACGCTGGAGAGCACAGATGTTGGAAAGAAAATGTATGAACAGCTCTGTGACCGACAAAGGGAGCTAAAGGAGCTGGTAGGTTTCATTTCAAGTTTATTTCACCATGACTCAGTTTTCTCTGTTTCTCATGTCCTTGTGATCAAATCTCAACCTGAGTTATCTAGCCGATGATTTGACTAGTAATACTTGAAGCTGGGAAGTCTTTAAACTTTGCTTGGAAAAGCTCTGCAAGTCTGGCAGAACCTGTGGAGAGAAATCAGAATTAACATTTCAGGTCGAGTGACTCTTCAGAACCTGAAACATGAACTCTCCACAGATGTTGCCAGATCTGCTGAGCTTTTCCAGCAATTTTTTCCCCCTGGTTTACAGCATTCGCAGTTCTTTCAGTTTTTATTTAAAATTTTCTTAACTCGTTGCCGTCTCCTTCGGAAATATGTAGTTTCCTCTGATAACCTTTCTGAGGATTCTGCCAGCCATAATTCAATATTTAATGATGACCGAAAGGTCTAGAAATCTGACTGATAAGGCAAATGGAAATGTTACTTTGGATTTAAACTTCAGAGGTTTTGGGGCAGGGCAAAATAAGTGTTATTGTATTTCTGACATTAATAATAACTGATTTTGAATCTCCAGTGTTAAAATGTCATTCTTTATTGAGATGACCAATGTCACAGATAAGGGCTTTTGTTTTGCCAAATAGTCATTGATAATCTGAGTTGTTATGTCAATATGCATTTTTACAAGCATCTTATAGGCTGACGTTATGGATAACGATGGTAGAGGTTCCAACTGCACAACACATGGCTGATCTCCTGCTATAGGTCTATGTGAAAAAACTTACAAATTGATGCTCAATCTGTCTGGTATTATGATCACACCTTCCTTGGCCAGTAAGCCCTAGCATGGAACTCCAAACCTCGAGGTTCTGACTCCAAGATAGAGAGAATACCCAACATAGGGTAATGAGACATCATAATGTATAATAAATGGTGTCAGTGTCACGTGATCATAGAGTAATACAATGTGGAAACAAAGCCTTTGGCCCAATCATGTTGAGGCCTGAAAGGAGTCAGAAGTTTTACCAAAGTCTTAGAGAATATTTGTACCTATTATGCTGTAAATAGAGTTTGAAGAAAAACAGTTTGTATTCCAGAAGTAGGACTTGGGAGACTAAAGCTAGTTAAACATCTTACAACAGATAACATATCCATTGTTCCACAAGACCTCCTCAGCAACTATTTAACATTATCCTAATTAAAGCCAGCTTTAAGTACACTTTCATTCACTCAAGCCATGTCGCTCAAGTTATATTGAGCAAATAACGAGGCACTCCCTAAAGAACAGAGTTATAAAATACTTTTTAGTTTGGTTTTAGTGCTCTGTGCACTAAATGATGAGTCAATGACTTCAGGGGTGACTAACTCCCTGCCCCACCAGTAAGAGGTCTCCAGATCAAGTAGGTACATAGGTGCTAACTAATGAGCTTCTCCTCTGACCAGGATCCTTCCCATTAAAGTCCTGCCCAACTTGAGGTTGCCACCCAAAGGCTCTTAGCCTCATGGAGCTGGCTAGTTCTAAAGAAGGATCACTGGATCCAAAACATTGATTCCTCTTTCTCTGCACAGATGTTGCCAGACCTGTTGAGTTTTTCCACCAATTTATGTTTTGTTTCTGATTTCCAGCATCTGCAGTTCTTTGGGGGTTTTTTTGCCCCTCATCGCCGCCTTTGTGACCTCTGTTCAAAGTGTTTCAATTATGTCTGAACGAAATATCTCTTTATTCATGTGAAATTATTTTTCTTCACTGCAGCAAAGGAAGGGTGGACCCACACGCCTAACACTGCCATCCAAATCCACAGTAAGTTGTAATTTAAACTGATGTTTTCCAATAATAACTATTTTTTTTACCCCAGTCCCATCATACGACCATGAATAAGCCTTCCCTTTTCTGCTTTAGTCATTTCTAGGTTCCTGTTGACTTCAATTTGAGCTCTCAGTTCTGTAATCATGAGGAGCCAGTCACTTGGAAGTTTTGTGGTGTAACCTACCTGGCTGGAAATTAGCAGGATCAGCCCTGACAGCATGGAAAATTAGGCAGGGAATAAAACAGATCATAGAGTCATACAGCATGGAAACAGACCCTTTGGTTTAACTCGTCCATACCAACCAAGTTTTGAAAGCTAAATTAATTTTGTTTGTCTTCTTTTGGACCATATCCCTTTCCTATTCATGTACTCATCCAAATCACTTTTAAATTTTGTAACTGTACCTGCATCTACCACTTCTTCTGGCAGCTCATGAACCATTCTGTGTGTGACAAAGTTGCCACTTCAGGTCTCTTTTAAATCTTTTTCACCTTAAAATAATGCCCTCTACTTTTGAACTTTCTAACCCTAGGGAAAGGACCTTTGCTATTCTCTTTATTTCATGATTTTCCTTAAACGAGTTGGATGATCCGATTCTGTCAGTGTGCTCCAAGAGGAGATACAGAAGACAGTCATTTCTTTGTGAAGTTCTCAGAAAATGCTGCTTAAACAGAAAACAGAAACTCTTTCAAAGGAGATTTAAATGTGTGGAGCAGACTGGCAATACCATGAATTGCTCATGTAAAAATAAATACCAGCCAGTTTTGCTGTTCTAACATCCAATGATTTCATTCTACTCTGCAATAGTTTGGGAAACCGCTGCCTCATGTTCCTAACCAGTTTGGAGACAATGAGGCATGCAGTAGAACCCTGTTTGCTTACTGAGGTTGGCTAATTCAACATCATTTAGAGATCAGTCTAGGACCTTCTTGGTCTCTATGACTCAGCATTGCAACATAATTGTACGTTGATTCATCAGGGCCCTGACGTATTTCATTTCCATTGAGATGACTGCTGCAGTCCTCCTCCAATGCCTATCTTTTGTTTTGTTCTTGTCTCTCAGCCGGTCTTTTGAACAAAGCCTACTATTTTGAAATTGTCTTTCTGCGAGAAAGAACTGCTCTCAGAAGAAAGTGAAACTTTGTGCTCAAGTATATTTCCCAATCCGACAGGAAAACCGATGTATAATGATTGGGATGACCTAAGGAGATAGAGTGAAAGAGACCTTTCGCACAGTTGCACATTGAGTCAGATTGATGCATGCTGAGACATATTCAACATTGCACAGACTCAGACTGTGACGTGTTAGAAATTGCAGGCACAAGTGTTGCTAACTTCATATCGGCTGACAGTCACAGATTTCTGAGGCAGGTTATACAAGCTTCTCAGAAAAGCCAAAGGCTTCCTGCAGCAATGAGTCAATCACGGTATATTAAAATATGAAGATGTTTGCATAGGTCATTATGACTCTATTGGGAAATACGGAATTTTGTATGCCTTGTATATTTCAAACTTCATTCTTAACATAGCAAGTTTAGTTCCTTAGAAAAACTTTTCCATAACATATCTATATAGAGATGTATATTTCAGTAACTTTCCTCGGTTTCTAATTTCCTTTGTTGAGACTCTTCTCAGTTTTTAATTAAACAGCCCTAATTTCATAATTCCTTTCGGAACATGAAACTTAAGTCAGTGATGCAAAACATATTCCAAACATACAAAAGAACTCTAATGTGGAAGACAAATTGATTAAAGGGAGTGTTTTATGAATGCTGGTGTGCAATACAAACTTAAAGGCCTGTTACTGTTAATTGCACATCGTCGGTTTTTAATTATATTCAGGTGGTGGGCATTATCTGAGGTACTGTACTGATTCTTTTCAAATGAGTAAGGTCCCTGGTCCAAAACTAAGTAGAAACATCCTTGTTCAAACCAAATTTCTGGTTGCTGGATCGATTTTGGTAAATCATGTCTCTGAAAATAAAACTTTGTAAATGTATTCAGACTATACTTCAGTCACTTCCTGGCTTTGAGTTGTAACGTTTAAATTCATGGATATGACGTGGTAGGAAATCTTTAAGCTGATGAGAGGAAGTTACTCAATTGAACTGCAGCTATTTCCAGAAAAAAGTTCAAAACTGCAAAGGGTTTGAGAAGGAAAAAAGGATTTTTTAAGTGTACAACCGTAGAAAACCTTTTTTGTTTGATGTAATAAGGAAAAGATGGTTTTATGGAAATACAAATTGATTATGCTCTCTAATCCCAGGTCTAACCTTAGTTAATGAATGTAATCAAAAATTGGCTTTCTGCTTTTCCACAGTATTTGAATTTTGAAAGAGTTTGAAGTACAGAGTAACAGTAAACATTTGCACACAAGGAATGATTTTTACTAATGCTTGCTTTTCTGCTAAAATAAGTAAAAATAGAAATGTTCCCAATAGGATACTTGAAAAGATTGCTTAAATTTTGATTTAATTTGAATCAGCTATACTTTGTAGATACTCAGAAACAAGAGATAACCACAACAGTTTCCCTTTTGATTTGATGCTGCATGTTTTTCACATTTTGAAGTGACTGCAATATACATTAAAAAGCTGTAGCCATGGCTGACTTTATTTTATCACAGCAGAGTTGACAGTAGCAAATAAGCACTATGCTGTCAGACAGATCACGCTGACATTGAGGAAAGATGTGCAAGAAGATATAAATCCTCCTGACCTTCTAAAGGTCATTCATTCGAAAAATGCCCAAGGCATGACTGGTTTCTACAATGACTGCCATGCAAAAATCATTTGTGTGTTTGTGCCATTAGTCACACAATAAATGAGAGCAATCAATTGGGTAAGCAAAGAGGGGCAAATTGGGAAATAACATGCATATGTAAAATGACATTAAATGTAATCTGCACCACAGATATGAGAATTATAGACTCCCTGTAAATGGTGTCGGCACATTTTTTCAATGCCAAAAATGGCTTTGATTGATGTACCAAATGCATTTCAGTCATGAAGATTTGAACACATGCACACAACAATGAACTGTACAACCAATGTACTTGCAGCCATTATCATTCCAGGAAGTTGTTTAAAAAAAACAGTTGAGTTATCAGCTGACAGCGTTAGGCAAACTGAAGAGGTTGAGGAATGAAAGATCAGGAAAGTGTTTGTCCCCACTCCTCTCCTGAAGGTAGAATATGTGTTGGATAACTCATTTTAGTAATTTACCTCAAATGGTCAACTTTCCTGTGAGTGTCAGCAATGACTATTAACACATTGTTTCGCTGCAATGATGATTGCAGCTGAGCCTGGCTGTCTTGCTCACTTGATATTTGCTTGTTAAAAGTGGGGAGCAATCAGAAGCCAAACATCTGACTACTTATTCCCTCCCGGAAATGGTTGTGTCTAAATTAGCTGCTGAGAGACCAGAGAGCAGTTGGGGGTGGGTGGGGGTGGCGGTCGTGGTCGCTTTGATCGTACTTAATATCCAGTCACAGAATCCCTACTTTCACTGCGTTTCTGATTTAAGTTAAAAAAAATCACACAACATCAGGTTATAGTCCAACAGGTTTATTTGGAAGCACTAGCTAGGGAGTTGTGAATCCTGCTCCACAACAACCTGATGAAGGAGCAGCACTCCGAAAGCTAGTGCTTCCAAATAAACCTGTTGGACTATAGCCTGATGTTGTATGATATTTAAGTTTGTCCACCCCAGTCCAACACTGGCACCTCCACATCTCTGATTTAAGTCAGCACAAACTTAATTCACACATTAAATCTAGGATCTTCTTGGTTAAAATATTCAGTGCCACACTGAACCATTTTTAAAGAAGTTAATAATTCAATAGGAGAGATCCCTATTACATACTTACTACAATTTTTATTGATTATGTTTGATTAGATTAATTACATTGTAGAAACAGGCCTTTTGGCCCAACAAGTCCACACCGACCCGCCGAAGCGCACCCACCCAGACCCATTCCCCTACAGTTACCCCTGCACCTAACACTATGGTCAATTTAGCGTGGCCAATTCACCTAACCTGCACATTTTTTGGACTGTGGGAGGAAACTGGAGCACCCGGAGGAAAGCCACGCAGGCACAGGGAGAATGTGCAAACTCCACAC
Organism: Hemiscyllium ocellatum; assembly: GCF_020745735.1. Taxonomy (NCBI): domain Eukaryota; kingdom Metazoa; phylum Chordata; class Chondrichthyes; order Orectolobiformes; family Hemiscylliidae; genus Hemiscyllium; species Hemiscyllium ocellatum. Next base: position 23,535,389 of record NC_083417.1, on the reverse strand, counting down.
AGTCAGTCGCCTGAGGCGGGAATTGAACCCAGATCTCTGGCACTGTGAGGCAGCAGTGCTAACTGCTGTGCCACCATGCCGCCATGTCAAAACTTAGCAAATGTGTTTATGGGCATGAACAGAGCAGTTGTCAGAATAACATGCATATGGTGAATTCTGAGTAAAGCTAATTTGTAGTTTATGCTTTTGGATCAAGTTCTGGAAGCTGTTGATGTGGATAGCAACCACTGAAACAACATACAATGTCATCATATGGCAATAAATCCTTCTTTAGACTATGTGGTAGGATCATCCTTTGATCCTCTATTAGAGCTCTAGCACATTCAATCTAGAGCTTCTGTCTAAAGCAAAATCCAAGCTGAGCTACAGTTTGAGGATTTAATCCCTATCATCTCCCAAAATCTAGCAAGGAGTTTTAAAATTTTGCTGCAGCTAAACAGATGAACATTTACATGTCCAATAGAGCTCAGTGTGGATCACTGAGATGTTGTTTGCATTTACTTCAATGGGGCCAAATATTCCCCAGATTGAAGCTATCATTTTTCAACTTGTTCCACACTAATTTCTCAAAAGAGACATCAAATAATAAGTGTTTATAGATTGTCTCAAAATACCTGTCATTTCAATTTTACAATATCTGGAAAGAATATGTTCAATTTTTCATAATTTTAAGGAACACCAACATTTCAAAAAGGTTTTAGGGTTAGAAGAGATGATTGAGACCGGGAGAGGCAAAGCAATGGATGAACTTACAAATAATTTCATAATTTCCACCTTTGTTTCCAAAGAATAATTATATTGGACTCAAAATATTAATTTTATGTCTCTTTCTGCTATCCACACCTGATGAGGTTTTCAGCACTTTCTACCTTACTTTTAGAATTTCGAGGAAGTTTTACAATAACAGCAACTTGTAATTATTGAAACACCTTTGGCATAGTGAAATGCCCTGAGACACTTCATGGAAACATTGGGACAAAAGTTCACACCAACCCAAATAGAGAGGTAGCAGGACAGATATTCAGGAGTCTTTTAAAGGAGGGAAGAGAGGCTGAGAGATTTAGGTATAAAGTTCCAAAGTATTAGAGACCCAACTGCTGAAGGTAACACCACCAATTGTAGATTAATTAAAATCAGGGATGCTCAGGGAGAGAGAATGAACTATCTCAAAGCATTGAGGGCTTGAAAGATATTATCAAAATAGAGAGCGGTCAACTCATGGTTGATTTGAAAACAAAATGTAGGATTTTAAAGTGGAGATTTCAATGCTTAACCAGAAAACAATATAGATGAGCAAACAGGACTTACTATAAACCGACCGACTCCCACAGCTACCTAGACTACACCTACTCCCACTCTGTCCCCTGTAAAAACGCCATCCCATACTCCCAATTCCATCGTCTCCACTGCATCTGCTCCCAGGAGGACCAGTTCCAATACCATACAACTCCGATGGCCTCCGTCTTCAAAGACCGCAATTTCCCGCTCCTCCGCCCTTGAGCCCCACCCCTCCAATCGCCACCAGGACAGAACCCCACTGGTCTTCACCTACCACCCCACCAACCTCCATATACATCTTATCATCTGTCGTCATTTCTGCCACCTCCAAACGGACCCCACCACCAGAAATATATTTTCTCCCCTCCCCTATCAGCGTTCCGAAAAGACCACTCTCTCCATGACTCCCTCGTCAGGTCCACACCCCCCACCAACCCAACCTCCACTCCCGGCACCTTCCCCTGTAACTGCAAGAAATGCAAAACTTGCGCCCACACCTCCCCCCTTACTTCCCTCCAAGGGATCCTTCCATATCTGCCACAAATTCACCTGCACCTCCACACACATCATTTACTGCATCCACTGCACCCGATGGGCGGCACAGTGGTTAGCACTGCTGCCTCACAGCGCCAGAGACCTGGGTTCAGTTCCCGCCTCAGGCAACTGACTGTGTGGAGTTTGCACATTCTCCCTGTGTCTGCGTGGGTTTCCTCCAGGTGCTCCGGTTTCCTCCACAGTCCAAAAATGTGCAGGTTAGGTGAATTGGCCATGCTAAATTGCCCATAGTGTTAGGTGAAGGGGTAAATGTAGGGGAATGGGTCTGGGTGGGTGCGCTTCGACGGGTCGGTGTGGACTTGTTGGGCCGAAGGGCCTGTTTCCACGCTGTAAGTAATCTAATCTAATCTAATTGATGTGGCCTCCTCTATATTGGGGAGACAGGCCACCTACTTGCGCCCACACCTCTGCGACACCCCGACCAACCAACCCAACCACCCCGTGGCTCAACACTTCAACTCCCCCTCCCACTCCATCAAGGATACACAGGTCCTTGGACTCCTCCATCGCCAGACCATAGCAATACGACGGCTGGAGGAAGAGCGCCTCATCTTCCGCCTAGGAACCCTCCAATCACAAGGGATGAACTCTGATTTCTCCAGTTTCCTCATTTCCCCTCCCCCCACCTTGTCTCAGTCAAATCCCTCGAACTCAGCACCACCTTCCTAACCTGCAATCTTCTTCCTGACCTCTCCGCCCCCACCCCACTCCGGCCTACCACCCTCACCTTGACCTCCTTCCACCTATCACATTTCCAATGCCCCTTCCCCAAGTCCCTCCTCCCTACCTTTTATCTTAGCCTGCTGGACACACTTTCCTCATTCCTGAAGAAGGGCTCATGCCCGAAACGTCGATTCTCCTGCTCCTTGGATGCTGCCTGACCTGCTGCGCTTTTCCAGCAACACATTTTCAGCTTTGATGTGAGTTCAGACATGGAGAGCATTATGTTTAGTTTAGATGGAATGAACTTGGAAAAGTGGGAAGGATTATGTTGATGTGGTCAAGTTTAAAGTTAATAAAGGCACGGGGGAGTTTCTAGTCACTTACATGAAGCAAAACCTGAGTCAGATAATGCTATGGACAGTACTAATGAAACGTTCAACTCATTTGTAAAAGGAAGAAATATTGTATTTTTAAAAATGTATGTTCCCATGTGTCATTTAGACCAGTATTTAGCAGGAAATGAGCACTTGAACACTTATTTTGCTCACAAGATTGTTAATGTTTCTCAGAAAAGAGTGTAGTTGTGTACATTTGCAAAATTATGAATATTGGAATGTTCAGTTAAAGAATGGTGAATTGGATCTCCTCCTTTCAATGTCCTTGGTCAGCCATAACCAAAGTTTTTAATTCTTTTTACCACATAGCTATTATCGCACTTCATTCAAAACTAGCACTTATTGAATTTAAGGAGCCAATTGCAAGACAAGCCAATTGAGTGAAAGACAGGAATTCTATTAACTATTAACATTGAACAAAAATAAAATATGATGTCAAACACACACATAAACACTAAAGTAAAGTTTAAAAAGGGAAAGAGTGGCTGGTACAATAGGAAGATAAAAGGATATGCAGTTTAAGCAGTTCTTGGATTTATTGAGTTGTTCTGGTGGAACCTGAGACCTTGGCTGTCTTGTATCCTCAGCAGTAATGAAATTTATGGGACTCTTTTTGTTCTTGGTGCATGGATGTTTCTCTGCTCTGTTGTATCGCTGATGCTGGCTTTTGAGATGTTAAGAAAGAAACAGGAAGGACTAAAGTTTTCCAGTCCCTGCTATTACCTATCCACTTTCTTTCCTTCCATCTTTCCTAACAAAATATCATTTATTGATGTATTTCTGAGTCTAGCTCAGTTGCAGGTTAGGAAGGATTGTTGCAGATAAATAACCCTTTCATGTCTGATGTGTGCACTTTCTCAGACAAGTGCAAATTAAAGCAGGAGATACGTGTCACTTGAAGCGTAACTCCAATAGCTGGTTTCATTGCTTTACATAAATTATTTTAGTTCAGATGATTCCATTTGTTCAACATTGGTGTACTGGATCCGCCTCAATCAGTGGTCAGCTAATTTCTGCTGCCATTGCAAGGCTACGCCTGTTTCTTTTTAAGGTACTACAGTCTAGGTATTAAAATCAGATGACAGAAAATGCAAAGCTTGCTTTCTACCTGAGAGTTTGATTTAAGTATAAATCAGGCACTGTTAGGCTGGAATTGATTCTGCAAACACTGTCTGACTATAAGCACAGGTACCTCAAAGGAGGTATTCTGAGGTGTCAGTTGATGAAGGGCTTATGCTCGAAACGTCGAATTCTCTATTCCTGAGATGCATCCTGGCCTGCTGTGCTTTGACCAGCAACACATTTGTAGCTGTGATCTCCAGCATCTGCAGACCTCATTTTTTACTCTTATCTCTACTGTCAGGTTTTAGGAATGAGCCCCAGTGCAAAGATTAGAGCCATAATCTAAGTTGTGTGTACCAAAGGAATCAGAGATCTTTCAGATGATACCCAAAGCCAAGGTTCCCTTGCTGTTGCAGGTGGGCACAAAACACCCTGTCACACTATTCCTAAAACGTAAGAAAGTTCTCCTCGTGTCCTGACCAATATTTACCTCTTAAACAACACCACTAAAGCAAATAATCTGGATGTTTGTCTCGTGACTGTTTGTTTGTTAATGGGACCTTTCCACATAGGTTGCTACATATACTTTCAGAGGTGACTGCACTTGAAAAGAAAATATATTTGATTGGCTGTAATTGGGGTGTCCCGATGTGGTGAAAGATGGTAAATAGGTACAAGTCTCTTCCATTCTCTCTCATACACATTTCCAGAGCACCTTGTGTAAATCTTGCATGAAAGGTCTTCTAGAAAAAGATGAACTTGGACAATAATTTGAAACATTATTTCTCATTCACAACCATTCATCCAGCTATGATTTGGTGCCATTCCTTGTACTGAATACCAATAGAGGTACTGAAAACACTCACTAAGAGTCATTAGTCTGTGACTTTTATCACAGAATAAACTGCTGCACAGGTTAGCCCTGCTTTACAAGGCTCTTATCTTTGAGAAAATCTGCAGGAGCCAGTCACTGAGTAACTTATTTCAACTCAAGACCCAAGCGAAAACCGAGATTAAATACACCGAGAGTAACTTTTAAAATCTAGTTAGGCATGACTCAAAATATATGCGGAGGTTAACTTCTATTACTTACTGCAATGGCCATACATTTCAATATTTCTCTACGAATTTGTTATTTCCAGGATGCAGACCTCGCCAGACTTCTCAGCTCAGGATCTTTTGGAAATCTGGAAAATCTAAGTCTGGCCTTCACCAATGTAACGAGTGCCTGTGCAGAACAACTAATCAAACTGCCATCTCTTAAACAGTTAAACCTGTGGTCTACCCAGGTGAGGAGCTTGTATTTCTCATATTTATTTATTTGCCATTATATCCATGTTACGGAGAATCAAATGTTTCATTAATTGTTCCTCACCATAGGATGCACCCGGTAATATAACAAGTGTGTTGCTTGCTTTTCATCTCTGCTTTTGACGTTCAACATTAGTTAAAGCTGGAGGCAGTCTTTGAGGCAGCTGCAGAATGCCCCGTTGAGGGGCAGTTGCTTCACAATTGTGTCTCAGCTAGAAAGGTTACGCATTAGATTAGATTCCCTACAGTGTGGAAACCGGCCCTTTGGTCCAACAAGCCCACACTGACCCTCTGAAGAATAACCCACTCAGATCCATTTCCCTCTGACAGATGCACCTAACACTATGGGCAATTTAGCATGGCCAATTTACCTGACCTGCACATCTTTGGACTGTGGGAGGAAACTGGAGCGCCCAAAGGAAACCCACACAGACACAGGAAGAATGTGCAAATTCCCACAAACAGTCCCCCGAGACTGGGATTGACCCCAGATCCCCAGATGCTGCGACACTGAATGAATTTAAGAAGAGAGACAGATATTTGATTACTAATAGGTTATGGGGAGTGGGCAGGAAGCCCTGATAAGATCACAACCAAAGTCCCCTCCGAACCCGGTTATACTCCCTACTACCCTCTTCCATCAGACAAAAAAGCCAGCTGAGTCATTTAAGCTGATGGTTGTGTGGCTTGGGGGAGAGGGAAACACATTCTGCATCAGAAATTGCATTTACTGTTCTAGCTGGGGTTGAACTACTGTTTTATGTCAATTTTGAATAACTTCCTGGGTTTTTTACTGATATGCTTTTTTTCTTAATACCCATGACCATGTTACCACTTGTTTCGTCAACCTATTCCACCCCAGAATACAGGACACCACTAATCACTGATCTCCAGGCAGAATACTTTCCACCCACTACCACTCGTTGTCTTCTGTTGACCAGCCAATTTTGTATCCAGATAACCAAATTTCCCTGTATCCCATACCTTCTAACTTTCTGAATGAGCCTACTGTGGGCAACCTTATCAAATGCCTTGCTGAAATCCATATACACCATATCCACTGCTCAACTCTGTCAACTTGTCTCGTCATATTCTCAACAAACTCAATAAGGCTTGTGAGGCATGACCTGCCCCTCACAAAGCCACGCTGACTATCTTTAATCAAACTATATTTTTTCAAGTAGTCATAAATCCCATCTCTCAGAATCCTTTTCAGTAGCTTGCTTACCACAGGCTGGTCTGTAATTCCCACTGATCTCCCTATTCCCTTTCTTGAACAGAAGAACAACATTCACCTCCCTCCAATCATCCAATACTACTCCCGTGGAGAGTGAGGATGCACAGATCATTGCCAGAGGCACAGCAATTTCATTCCTCGCTCCCTGGAGTAACCTTGGATATATCTGGTCTGGTCCTGGAGTCTTACCTATCTTGATGCTTCCCAGAATTTCCAGCCCATCCACTTTCTTAATATCAATCTGTTCAAGCCTATTAATCTGGTCTATGGTGTTCTTACTGTCAACAAAGTCCCTCTCTCGGTTAAACACTGAAGCAAAAAACTCATTTAGGTGATCTTCCAACACTTTTGGCTGCAATGTACAAGTCTCAGTGTCTACTACTGGAGTGAAGAATGAAGAAATTGTATTTACACTGCCTTACATCATAATATGAATTTTTAATGGATACCCTTATCCCATACAACTATGTATATAAGGATGAAGTGAATGCTATAAACAGTTGATGAAAGGTAAAAGAAGCATCCTATGAAAATGTTGAAGTGAAAGAAACAGTCCAACACTTAAAAGATTTTTTACAAACAAAAGATCCAAACAAAATGCAATAATCTTGTTCAAAAATATCAGTGATGACCTTCATGCTCCGGCCTGTGGAAATGATCACTCAGGTGAACAAAGCGTTTAACTTTAAAGCAGAAGGGCATTAACTTTTGTTAATTTAACATTTAAATACTGCACATCTGCACTTTTGGCATATGCTTATTGCAGAACTTTGCATTCTGTAGTTTTCTGTTCATTAAAAATCACTGGGTGGAAGATAATGGGAAAGGGATGAACAGTTTTGCAATATGTGCTCACAGCCTGTGACAATTCTCACTCCATAATTTTTAAAATTGTGCTCGCCAAAGCTCCAACACAATTAAATTGCCCAATACTAGACAGTGTTCAGGTGCCAGCTGCCACTAAGTTGTTTAATTGAACATAAGCACACCAATCACTAACCAGGACTCCAAGGAATACTAAACCCATGTGTTATTAAGATGAAACATCCAAAATGTAAGATCTATAGCAAGCCACATTCTCTTACTCACTGTGAAAACACAACAATCTGTCTCGCAATCAGCCTGAGACAAATATTTTTATGGGGAAAACGTTATACGATGTAAATTGTTAGACAGATTGCATTTCACATGCATAATATGTTCTGCCTGGCAGAGACATGTCACAACTCAGACCCATTTTTGAAGTGTGTTGGAGAAAAAATTTTAATATCACTGCAACAAAGTAAATTTTAAAATGGCTGTAGACTCAAGTAACTGTGAAGAGGAAGAAATATATGTTAATGGAAATTCTGAAGAAGTTAAGTGAATCAGCAGTTTCTCGTGATACTTGATGTGGTCAGGCTGTTAGAATCTGGTTTTATTAACTGCATTTGCGTCTTCTTTACAGTTTGGTGATGCAGGGTTGCGGGTTCTTTCAGAACACCTCACGTCGCTGCAAGTTCTGAACCTTTGTGAGACACCAGTCACAGACGCAGGCCTCCTGGCACTTAGCTGTAAGTGGAAGACAATTCTCAATCCTATGGGATTGGAAAACCAATGTTTGTTAAACCGCTCCGTTGACAGGTTTCAAATTGAACCAGGAGCAAAAGCTCATGCACCCAGGCAACATGAACATGCAAAGGTACAAAAAGTGTGGTTGCATCATTCCATGACACTGGGAACACTAGTCAATTTTGTACTAGTAGAAAAAAATTAGCAAATTATGTTTATTAAAAAATTGAGCAGTGATCACTTGCAAGTGGTGCAGAAAACATCCCAACAGTCTATTTGAACAGACAGTTCAATACTGTGGGGCCTGATAACCTATAACAAAACCATTGCAGAACATCACAATATCACTTTGCTTGGTAGCTGCAGGCTCTTTGATTACATTGTGCTTATTAAATATTTACCATATGAAACAAGGGTAGCATGATTGGGAGAACCAGGTTGACTTTCAATCTGTAACTCTTAAAAGTTCTCCCATCACTGGGAATTTCCTTATGTCATATCTGTCTCACTTATAGATTGTTAGCAATTGATGCCATGATCCATTGACAATACCATTATCGTTGCATCAAACACCAGGATGCTAAAAGCTGAACAAAATTGATTTCAGTCCTTTTGTCTAACAATCCCTGTTCTTTTCATTTTGACAAGTTCACCCTATTTTGATCCATTTTGCACAGGCAAACCTATTTATGTTTTACTCCCAAAGAAAAAGATTTGAGAGGGGCAAGGACTTTCTCTCTGTTGATAATTGTAGACAATATGTCATAGTTGGTTTTTGGCTTTCTTCATTCACACTGCTTTGGATCATATCCAGCACCACACTGTTGGAAAACTGGGTTTTTACTGCCTGATCTCTCAATCAGTGAAGAATACAGGTGGATTTTACTATGGCCTCTGCAGACTTGAGAAGGTCAGATTCAGGGTCAAATGCTGGACCTCGAGCCTATATTTGCTGTCGCTGTGTCCCTCTGACACAGTTTTCCTGGAGGCAGTCACCTATTTGGTATCCTCAGGCGAGATGCCGATAGTCCAGCCAGTGATCAGACAGTTTTGGAAAGCTCTGTGTATATGGAGTCCTGAAGGCATGTCTTTCTACTCAACGTGACAAAGCCATTAGGTCCTTAGGAACAGACAGAAAACCCTGCTGATGGATCATTTTGGCAGCACCCCTCCCCCCCACACACTTTTCTCCTCAAACCTCCCCTGATCAAAACCTTAACTATCTCCAGTATTTCCTCACTTTCGTGGAGCAGACAGAGCCACCTCATTTGTCTGTGGGAGAGTCCATGGTGGAAGACGTGTGGAGAAACCATTCTGAGCTGGCATTGCCTTCCCCACCCCACCCCATCCATGCATTCCCCACACGAGATTGACTTACCCATAGGTACTCTCTCAGACTCCTCGGAGTCTGTTTTCAAAGTAGCTTTGACTAAGGGTCAGAGACCAATCTTGTTCCTCTGTGGAGATGTAACTTGGTGAAGACAAAGCAAACAGGAGCTCCTTTGCTCTGATGTAATAATGCCTGAGAGAAAGAGGAAAGAGGATCCTTGGTGTAAAACTAAACTGAAATTGGTGATGGTGGAAAAGGCTTCAAAAACTCTAACATTATTTGTTTGGGAAGAGGTTTCACGATCGGAAAGCTTCTTGAAAATGCATTGACATGTCAATAATTCAATCTACAGGCCTGCAGCTTAAAATTTGTGATTTGTTGTTGAGAATTCTGACGAAAATATGTATATTTTATCTTTTAGCCATGAGAAGTCTGTGCAGCTTGAATATGAACAGCACCAAACTGTCAGCTGATACATATGAAGATCTGAAGGTAAATGTCCTGTTCAAAGCAGCATCTTCAAGTTGTTTTATGATTATTACGAACTTAGCAACTGGGAAACAGAATATATAGGATTATAATTGGCACCTTTCCCCGCACTGGTAGATAATTCTCAATGAGTGTCAGGGAGGGAATTGAGCTTATTGTCCAAAGGTGGGAAATGTGAAATCAATGGGCCATAATTTGCTGTTAAAGGCCATGTCAAAGAATCATGCTACTAATTAGACTTACCTTTGCACATTCAGGCTCTTTAATTTATTCTGTGGTAGGCCACTTTTAGAATACGGTGTTCAATTCTGGTTGGCCTGCTTTAGGAAAGATGTTGTTATACTTAAGAGTTCAGAAAAGATTTATGAGAATGTTGCCAGGATTGGAGGGTTTGGATATCGGGAGAGACTGAGTAGGCTGGGGCTATTTTCCCCAGAGCGCCAGAGGCTGAGGGTGACCTTATAGAAGTTTATAAAGTCATGACAGGGATAGATAGAGTGAATAGTCAAGGTCTTTTTCCTGGGGAAAAGGGCATAGGATTAAGGTGATAAGGGAAAGATTTAAAAGGCACCTAAGGGGCAATGTCTTCACACAGAGCGTAATGTGTATATGGAATGAGCTGCCAGAGGAATTGGTGAAGGAGGCTATAGTTATAACATTTAAAAGGCATCTGGATGGGTACATGAATAGGAAGGGTTAGAGGGATGTGGACCAAATGCTGGCAAATGGGACTAGATCAGTTTAGGATGTCTGGTTGGAATAGACGAGTTGAACAACAGGATCTGTTTCTGTGCTGTGACTCTGACTCTATAAGTCATTTATAGTATCACAAACCTCATCACAGTGATCAGGATGGAGTATATGATCTTGAATGGCCAAGTTATTCAACTGAGTCATGTGGTCTCCAAATTATAGATTATGTTTTTTTAAGAAATGGATGATATTGTCTTTCACCTGATCGCATTGAACTCCTGTTTGGACACACTCATAAATCTCAACTGGAACTGCTGGATTTTTGTAAGGCAAGGGTGTTGAGAGTTAATGAATCAAGGTAGTAGACAGTGTTTAGATACAGATCAATCATAAGTGGTTCAAATGGCTGAATGGCCACGTCCTATCCCTGTGTTCCATAACACCAGGCCACAGTACCAAACAGAATGTTTGCATTAAGATGTGTAAAAACAACAATTAAAAAAAAATTGCCAGTTTTTTTTTGACTATCTTTAGTTGCCTTTAAGGAGGCGGTGGTGATCTGCCTTCTTGAATTACTGCAGTCCATTTAAAGTAGATAGATTCACAATGTCATTAAGGAGGGAGTACCAGGATTTTGACCCAGCATCACTGAAGGAACAACAATATATTTCCAAGTCAGATTGGTGTATTGATCATTGGATTGTAAGTTGCTGTTCCAAAAAGCCTTGGTGAATTTCTTCAGTACATCTTGGCTGCTGTCCTGAGCATCAGTAGTGGAAGGGGTGAATGTCTGTGCAGGTAGTGCCAAGTAAATGGACTGCTTTGTCCTGGATGGTATCAAGCTTCTTGAGTGTTGTTGGAGCTGCGCCATCTAGCCAGGTATTCCATCACACTTCTGACTTGTGCTTTGCAGATGGTGGACAGGCTTTGGGGAGTCAGAAAGTGAGTTACTCACTGCAAGGTTCCTAGCTTCTGACCTATTTTTCCAGTCACAGTATTTGTGTTTAGTCCATTCAGTTTCAGTTCCTCTCATTTGGTATTTCAATTCCAACATCTACTTCTGTGTTATCCATGCCACTTTGGGACATATTTTTCTGTGAAATATACCATAGCAACACAAGTTGGTGATGACCAAGTCCCTATTATATACAGAAACCTGTTTCTAGTTGGAGAGATGTATTCCACAACATGAAATCAAACACTAACTGTATTTTTATTTCAAAATCAAATAGGCAAAGCTGCCAAACCTCAAAGAAGTGGATGTCCGTTACACGGAAGCCTGGTGAATTCCTTGTTTGATGGTCAGTGATAAATCATTCTTTTGTAGAAGAATCAGAAAAAGAAACTCTTTTCCAGCATTTTTACCTTGGGCCAGGGATTGCGGAGATCGCCAGCTCGGGTTCTTTCACCAGAGGCCTGTACACTGCTGGGCTCAATATGGACCCTGCTTCATTCTTAATGCTTTTTGATTTCTGAAGATGAAAAAAAAATGTGTAGCAACAATCCAGCTACAAAAGGAAACTCCCTGCTCATTAATTGCCTTTGTGTTCATGCTGTGTATAAAAAGATATCTTTTTCTCTTGTTCACTTCATCTACTTGAACGGACCAATGTCAAACTGATTTGGAAGTTCTCTGGCTGAAGATATCAATTATTCGATGGATACATTACCTTTGCCATCCCAAATCCTTGCAGTGACATGCAAAGTGATTTTGTTTTTTGTACATAAGTTTTACATCACACGCATATTTAAAAATTGTTCACATAGCAGGTCTGGGACCTGATTCTTATTTATGGATTGTAATTCTTTTACCTGTTTTTGCATATAGTACTGTATAAACTAGTTATTTTAGCTGTCTAGTAGCCTGGAAGCTCTCCTTTAAGTGATTTTATGTTGCCTTTATGAACTTCTTTTGTCTATCCTGTTGGATCACTGCGACTTTTACAAGATACAGAAAACAACAAAACAGCTGGGTTTTCTGCTTCACCTCTGACCAAGAAACTGAAACTTTGAAAGAAATTAAGAGGCGAACTTTTATTTACAAAGACCAAATTGCCAATCTTTTTCTCAAGTCGTGGTGAGGTTCCACCAAAGTTAACGGAGTCCAAACATTTTAAAAGAAACATCACTTTATATCTTTGTTTTTTTCTTAAATGTTTTGCCTAATTTAAATTTGCTTTCCTCCCTCTTTACCGAATTTGTGCATAGTTCCAACATGCATGTGTGATTTGCATGGTCCTAGTAGCAATCCTCTTGTCAAACCCTGTAGCTTGACTTACTTTGTGATAGCAACCACTATGAGTGTTCCATAAGGTAATGGAACACCTTGATTATTTTCTGTTCTGTTGCCTTTATTTCATATGAGCCTTTGTTGTATAGAGCAAAATTATCTTTGTCATTTTTAGCATGGTTGCTGCATTGCAAAATTTACAGCATCTCAGAAAAAAAACAAAAAAAAATTGTAACATGTACTTTTCATTTTGTTTTGTATGCAACTTATCCAGGAATGGAGGCCAGGCTTCTTTGTTTTATACCTTGTAGTTTTTTTTTTCACTTTCCCTTTTGTTTTGAACTGGTTAAGTCTTAATCAGATTAGTGTGCCAGAGTTCTGCATCGAGTCTCAAACTGCATGATGATGCAGACGTGGAAAATAAAATTGAAAAAAAATACAGCCGTTGTTTATCATCAGCACTGTTGCTTTTATCAGATGGTTTACTACTGTTCTGTAGCTGTTGTACAAAGAGATGTGAAATAATTTCAGGCAAATAAACAGTAAGTGAATATCTTTCACTTGTGTAGTTGGTTTCGTTTAATCGGTACTCATGAATCCAGGTCAGGTGAATGGTAAATGAAGACAATAGACTTCCCATATACAGTACTTACCACTGCATGTCTTCATTGTTCCATCGTTAATAAGAACATAGCAAGTTTTCACAAACAGCAATGACCTAGATGAACAAAGATTATATTTTGTTTTTGGGGCATTGATTGACAGGTAAGTGTCGGCTAACAATACCAGAGAACATCTCTCCAATGGGTAGTATAGTGGAATCTTTAAGCCCATCCAAGTCAGCAGACTGAAACTTAACATCTCATCCAAACATTTTGCATTGTTATCCCCTACTCCATCAATACAAAGATCAACATAGGTTAGTAATGACATAAAGTCTCAGTTTTTACCCTATTGAGTTCATTTCAAATATTTATTTTAATGGATGTCTTTGGACATGAGCATGCTTGGAATTTCAAATTGAAGTAGTGTGTGAAAAATCTCTTCAGTTTTATGGAAATGGCTGCAGAGAATTATAAATAATCATGAAGGGCAGAGATAAAGTGAACAGCAAAAGTCCTTTCCTAATTTTAGTGAGTTTAAAACTAAAGGACATAATTTTAAGGTGAGAAAGATTTAAAAAGACCTGAAGAGGAACTTTTTCACCACAGGTTCAAATGTGGAATGAACTGCTAGAGGATGTGGTAGATCAGGTCGGGTTACAATATTTAAAAGACATTTGTACAAGTACATCAATAGGAAAGGTTTAGGGGGATGTGGGCCAAATGCAGGCAAATGAGACTAATTTAGTTTGGGAAACTTGGCATCGATAAGTCAAACTGGAGGGTCTGTTTCTGTGCTGTTTGACTCTAAAACACAAGTTTGAATTGACAGAAATTAACCACAACATCAGGAGGGTGAGGTCTTTGTATTTACTCGCAAAAAATAGTTGCAAGGAACAGCAGATTAGTTATTGTGTAAATGATGACATTACCTATGTTACTAACAACAAGTTGGTGCAATACTTCATGATTATGTCCCAGCATTGAAATGGTGATTAGAGATGGATGAATATTTTACTACTTAACATCCACATTATCAATACATTCCAGAATCTCTTAAAATCATTTTCTTGTGGGTTTAAACATCTTATTTTGAAAATTGAACTCAAAAAAGTGAAATCTCCAGAATTAGCTTTTGGTAAATGAGATGTGCTTGACAATTGCATAGTGCAGTGCAACTAGGTTTGCATGGGGCCTCATCAGTTTGATCTGTGTATACCGCCTTGCCAAAGGTTGTTGGTGGTAAGCTAGTTCAATGTTGAGCCATTCAAATCATAAATGTCCCTGTTGCTTTTCCACTGGTTGTGTCACTTAATAGACAGCTATTACAGGACAAATGTATGTAAGCTGCTATTGGATTCCAAAGTAATGATTAATAACTGCAGCAAAGGCATGCGCTTCTGAACTTTGAAACAAAACAAAATGCCATCATTTATCAACTGGTGAGAAATAAGAACTAAGAAACTAAGAATTGAAAATTCTCAGCACCATATGTGGAGGGAGAAATAAATTTAACATTTAAAGTTAATGTGACCTTTTACTCAAAATGATAAATCTAAAAGGATTTTGAATTGAAATATTTGGATTTGACTTGCTACAGAAATATTTTCTTTTCCTAATAGGTTAAATAATAACACCATTTCACTTTGTCTTTTCATTTTGATATTTAATTAAACTTAACAAGGGATCAGATCTGAAAGCAAGCAGATGTGCTGTTGTCTACTTTATCATGAGATGGCTAATGATATTAACTGAATAGAATTAATACAATAGCTATTTTCTTTAGAACCAAACGTTTTCATTCTCTTTTGATTTATTGATTTTTTTTCAAAATATTTAAACAAAATTGTGTTAAATAATTTAATGGTGTTCACAGATAACATGGTAAAGCCGAGAACAATCAATGTTGATGTGACTATGTTCAGAGTAGGGGTGTAAATGATCCTCGACAACGGCCAGACTACAATGATTTAGCAGCCTATGTTACACATCATTTATTTTCCTCTACAATCAATAAGAATTTCGGATTTGATGATAAAGCAGTGCCCATTTGCTGGTGCCCAATTGCAGTGATCCCCCAGAGACATTTCACCTGATGTTCTTGGCATTTTAGCACAGCTTGTTGCTATGGCTACTGCTAACAACTATGTTGTCAAGACATTTTAAGATCCTCTGACTGGAGAGGACAAAATGTTGAGAGAGTTCTATTTCAGCTTGCATTATTGGGGAAATTACTATTTCCATTAAAATGTGTATGAAGAACACAAAAATAGTTTAAGAAGAATTTTCCACAAGCAAAAGCCAAAATGAATAAGTACAAGCAATGAAAGGTGACTTTTTTTGATGTAAAATACATCAATGTACAGGATTTTGGAAATGTTTCTGTTCTGTATTTTGGCATTTTAGGGCATTTGTTGGTCTTTTTGATGGAACAAAGTTTTATACATGTATGTAAGTATATCTCCTTAAGTGTCTCGGAGAAGAACAAAGCTTCCTGTTTCCTTCTGAATTACTAGCATGGACAGTAACTGAAGGTTGGTTGTGTAGACAGAAGTGGAATGAGATATCACATGGGAGTTGGATTTCCCTGTATCCTATGCGTCTTTAACCCTGCTACCTGCATCTCTTGTTTGTCACAGTTTCCCTACATGATAGTCAGCATAAGTGAGGGACTTGATTTTAAGCTGTATAAGAGCACTCTGAAAAACACCACCATATCTGATTCACAATCCTGACTCCTAATTCTGATGTGGAAAGGGTGTTCTAATCACAGAGTGCAATGTGATACCTGATTCCCTCTGGGGTCTTTGTATGGGCAAGTAACCCTGCTCCTCCTGGCACACATACAGTGCTGTAAAGGCACTTGTCCCCTTCCTGAAGCTGCCTCAGCTCATTTAAGCTGCTTTCTTTCACAAGGCCTGACAATTCTGAATACCCAGACTTGAGATGCAGGTTAAATCAGAGGCTGCCTTCATTTCAGTACCGTGTGTATTCATAATGGTCAACTTGTGTAAAGGCTGACCCCAACAATTAGCCAAAAATAAAATTTTTGAACACATCGTGTCAACATCCCTGGAATTTTAACCAAAATATCTAAACTTTTTAGACTTACCAACCACTTTTAGCTGATGTCAAAGTTACTTGACAGAAGCACACCATTGAAGATGGCTTTTCAGCTCCTCATGTTTGTGCTTGTGTTTTTTGCATGTTTTACACTTTTATTATAGACGAGATTAATCAACACAATCTCCCAACTGGCAACTCTGCAAAAGCAAGGAAGTGTGGATGTAACCTTGCCAAAATGTTACTCATGTAAAAGTTGACCTCTTACATTTTTACCAAATATTTAGTTTTAGGAATTTGACTTTTATGCAAGCATATACAGAATTTAAATTTTCAAGCCAACTCCAAAGAGAGAATTGAAACCCTCCATCCCACCTCTTTAAAACCTACAAGTTGGTGAGTTGGAATCAGAGTTCAGACAGATAAAAGTTTAAAGTCTGACCCTGAAGCCCAATGCACCTAGTTTTGTGTTAAAATTCTACTCCACTGTGACTATCTTTTTTGTGTGAGTACTTGTGCCTGAGCACCAGTGTTCTTCAAAGTAATCCAAAGTTACCCTCGGGTGATCTCTGCAGTCAGTCCACCAACAATGGTACATGTTTTGAATAAAAGGAAGAATATGAATGTTCACATTCTCCTGAATTGTTAGAGAAGGGTAATTATCTGTATTTTCTCCTGTCTCACTTGTCTCTTGTTTCTTGTATTTGTTGATAGTTGAGAAGAGTTTCCCCCAGGTAAAGCGTGAGGTTCTGCTCCAGAGATACTTTTCTGGTGGTCACTAGTCTCTGACCCAGATTCCATTTCCATAAACAAAAAAGGAAGAAATAAATATTAATGCTATAATATGAAGGAGGTATTGGTTTATTTCCATGCAGCTACTACACTACCTTTCACAGTTCTGTAAGTAGTTGAGCCAATAGGCAATCATTGAAGAAATAAACTTGGACATGAAGGTGCACATAAGGAGTGGATCGAGGCTACATTCATTAAGCCTGGATCTACAGAGGTTTCCTACTGGATGGTTAGCACACCATTCATTTGTCTCACAGCAATATCACATCATGGTTAAGCCTGGATTTCACAGCACCATCCATTTGTAATCAACAGGAAAATGACAGTAAAAATAATAGTGTCTGAGATGAATCTAACATAGTTGCAATGCATACTCCTCATTGTCCAAAATTAGTTTTAATATTCATGAATGCAAACAACCTCTACAAACCTGTATTTTCCACATGTGACTGAATTTCTATGCATTAAAATCTGCATTAGATCAAGAATTAATACAGCTGGCAGAACAGTTAATGTATTAGTTGATTCTTTTGTGAGATTAAATTCCTTGTTTATTGTGTGTACGTTGCTGATGTGACATCAAGTAAAACAATTATGGGTTACCTATTTGGTTTATTTAAGTTGATGAAATAGTCCAGAATAATACTTGTGGTACCAAAAGAGGAAATGCTGGAAAATCTCAGCAGTTCTGGCAGCATCTGTAAGGAGAGAAAAGAGCTGACGTTTTGAGTCTAACTGACCCTTTTCAAAGGATGGGAACAGTCCTGCAGTTAGACTCAAAATGTCAGCTCTTTTCTCTCCTTACAGATGCTGCCAGAACTGCTGAGATTTTCCAGCATTTTCTCTTTTGGTTTCAGATTTCAGCATCCACAGTGATTTGCTTTTATTCTTGTGGTATCCTCTTGCCATAACAAATAATGCCTTTTCTTTTATTTTCCCAATAATTAAAGAAGTTGAACTCTATTTGATTTGTTTATAGCAGCAAGAGAATGTTGTAATATAAAAGATCATAATATTTATGACCAAATTTTACTAAAATTGTACAGGCAATTATTGCTGCAGGACTGTCCCCATCCTTGTAGATCATAAACATGATATTTTGTGCAGAGTTACAATAAGGTTTTAATATTGGTGATTTATATTACTTAAATATTACTTGGCTCAGCGTACCAAGATATATTTGATTTTAATAAAACATCAAATGAACGTCTTTCCCCTTTCGCTCGGTGTTTCATTGGTATTAGGATTTATTGACAAATTGTGGTTAGTTCTCATTTACAATTTGCTTTCTTTCAGTATTTATTTTCTAATTCCAGTCTGTTTTTAATTTACATTAAAACTCCCAAAGAGCTCCTCAGAAACATGCATCACATTCAGGTACAGTAGATGAAATAAAGTGTACTTTATTGTGAGGATAACTAGACTGCATCTGGGAATGGCCTTCACATCTAAGATGAACCGTCACACTTGTGACACATCTCTTTTCCCAAATCCCAGTGAACTTAGATATGGGTCAGAAATGGGAGGCACAATGGCTCAGTGGTTAGCACTCCTGTCTCACAGTGCCAGGGACCCAGGTTCAATTCCACCCAAGAGTGACTGTGTGGAATTTGCACATTCTCCCATGTCTGCATGGGTTTCCTCCCACAGTCCAAAGATGTGCAGTTTAGTTAGTTTAGCACTGTCAAACCATCTGTGGTGTCCAAGGATGTGCAAGCTAGGTGGATTAGCCAAAGGAAATGCAGTTTTACAGGGTTGGGTGGGTCTGGATTGGATACTCTTCAAAGAGCTGAATGGTGTGCTTCCACCCAGTACAGATTCTATAATTCTCAAGGTCAAAAACTCTCACCTCCAAGAAATGCTGGTCAATCATTGTCTGGTAACACCACAGTGAACAGTGGCCACAATGGGCGCTACTTTTGCATTACATTGGAATCTTAAGTGGCTAGGGGAGGGGAAGGGTCAGTGAGACGTTAGGGCAGAGAATGTCAAATCTGCAAGTGTAACCTCCCCAGGTGATGGGGGAAGGGGAAGCTGGGGAGGTTACACCTTGGGGGAGGCCCTTGAGAAAGAGCACCCAATCTTGCCTGGCATCAGCCTGGTCAGGGAAACCTGTTTGGCTGGCTTCTTGGTATGGTCATTGTTGTAGTCAGAGGGAGCTCTAGTCTTTGCACGGCAGCATGAGGATGAGGTCTTTAATGCCCAGTGGAGGATATCAATTGGCACATTGGCAGGTGAGTGGCTGCACTGGTAAAGTTGTAAAGGATGTGTGTGGTAGACAATCAGCACAACACTTGCAGGATTTGACATTCTTCTCTGCATTAAAATCCAGTGGCAGGAGAACATTAAACCCCCCGCTCAGTATTTCAGGTTGATAAAGACTCTTCATCAGTATTTTGGTGGGTGAAATCAAAATACAATGGGCGAAATTTCAATTGGAATTCATGTAAAATGTTTGGGAGGTCTTAAGGGGATGTGGCAGCAGGTTTTGTTAGATACACCAAAGAATTACAAGGCAAAAATTGAAAGCATTGAAGATGAACAAGATGGAAGAGACGAAGGGAAATCCTGTTTGAGCGAAGAACAGAGCTTTGTCAAGGGGGTGTTCCGAGAGGTGAATGTGCAGTGAATTAGATACCGGTACAAAAGCTGTCATTTTTTTCGACAGTGTTCTCTTTCCAACATTATTTGTAAAATCTGATATATATTTTTCCTAAACAATTGTGGAACATTTTCAGTCTTCACAATTTGATTCTCTCCATCATCACTATAGTTCAACTCTCCTTTTAATTGGTTTATTAAATCTCATTATTTCCTTTCATATTTTCAGTTAGTTTTCTTTGTATTATTGGTTACCTTGTTTAATATTCCTCTCGACTTCCCCACTGTACTTTCTATAATTCTGACTTCCTTCATTATTAACTCCTGGTTTATCAAAAGCTGCTTATCAAGATTTTTTCGTAGTTTTAATTTTTCCTGTTATCCAAAAATGTTATGCTTCAATTTATCTCCTTTTTTGACATGTATGAATATATTTATTTTGTGCTTAGGTGCTTCTATGCTTCTAATGTTGGAAATTTTCCACGGCTGTGCTATTTTCTAACTTTCTACTGAATAAGTTTGAGCCAGACCTCTTATCTATTCATGAAAATCTGTCTTTGCGTTCAGCAGCCTTTTATTGAAATCATGTTCGTCATCCATTCCTAGTAGTGTGCATAGCTTATGTCACCATAATTTCCTAACTGCTTCAGTCAGTTATTCTCTGTCAGTTATTTACATTTTGCATTTTCACAGCATTAAATCATTTTGCACTGCTTCCCTAGAAACATATTCACAAAGGAAAATACCCTGGATTATCTCTAAAGAGTGACTCCTACTTTGACCACCAGCAGATAATTTTTGGGTACCAATGCCCTCTAGATCCTTTATCTCCTTCCCTCTGACCTCATTCGTTCTTCTGGGAAGGTCATGCCTCTGACCTATCCCTCAGTGATGCTGCATAATCTGCATGCAGTAAGTGACTCTGATTGCTATTAAGCATTTCTTTAGTCACCTTCACTCAACTTCTTTCTGCAGAAGACCTCCCATTGATCAGTGGGACACTTCCATCCACCTCCGGTACATACTCTGTGGCATGAAAGGTTAACTGGACCCAGTACTTTACTAACAACTACTGAGGATGTACCTAAATAATTGTATGATGATGTTGTCAGATCACAGGATGCTCAGACCTGAAAACACCAGTAAAGTCTACTTCTCCCATGTTTCTGTCTAGTTTGTATGAGGATTGTGTTCAGTCTGAAGTTCCTGCACTCCCTTCACCAACCTCCCTCCCTCCAACCTTGATGTTTTCATTAAGAATTGTTGGCATGACATCAGTCATCTTCACTTCTCTGCTCCAAAATAAATGCTGTAACCACATCAAAGGCTGAGAATCCTATGGTGAGTGGAGTATATATTGACCACTCCATCCCAAAAGTGTCCGCACTCAACATTGAACAAATCAGGAATGTAATGGTTTTGCTTTACTTATTCATGGGATGTGTATGTTGCTAGCAAAGCTAGTTTTCATTGCCTATTCGTAACTGCCCTGAGGGTAGTAGAGAGTCAACCATATTGCTGTGAGAATCACATGCAGACCAGACCAAGTAAGGATGACAGATTTCCTTCCCTGAATATCATTAGTGAACCTGACAATCAGCAATGGTTTCATGGTCATCATCAGATCCTTAATTCCAGATATTTTATTGAATTCAAGTTCCAACATCTTCCATGGCAGGATTTGAATCTAGGTTCCCAGAACGATCGAGGATGATGCCACTAGGCGATCACATTCCCTTAATGCTTTGCACTTTCCTGAATGAGTACATTTCTAATAATACTGGAGTGGTTTGGCACCATCAAAGATATGCATTTTGGAAAGGTAAATCAGGGCAGGACTTATACACTTAATGGTAAGGTCCTGAGGAGTGTTGCTGAACAAAGAAACCTTGTTCAGCAGGTTCATAGTTCCCTGAAAGTGGAGTCACAGGTGGGTAGGATAGTGAAGAAGGCATTTAGTATGCTTTCATTTTTTTGGTTAGAGCTATTTTCTCTGGAACGTCAGAGACTGAAGGGTGACCTTACAGAGGTTGATAAAATCATGAGAGGACCACAGATAGGGCAAATAGACAAGGTGTTTTCCCAGGGTGGGAGAGTCCAGAACTAGAAGGCATGGATTTAGGTTGAGAGGGGACAGATTTAAAAGAGACCAAAGGGGCAACATTTTCACACAGAGGGTGGTGTATCTATGGAATGAGCTGCACAGGAAGTAGTGGAGATTAGTACAATTACAACATTTAAAAGGAATCTGGATGGGGATATGAATAGAAAGTATTTAGAGGGATATGGCAAATGGGGCAAATTAATTTAGGATATCTGGTCAGCTTGGATAAGTTGAACCAATGGACTTGTTCCCATGCTGTGCACCTCTATGATTCTATGACTGTAGAGTTCATTAATACATTTGCATTTGTGCATGTTCTTAAGGGTTCCCTTGCTGGCACTAATATGGTGTTGAACTGTTTTGTCAGTGTTTTGTTTTGAGATCTGGCTTGGTCTTTGCTGATATCTGATTTTTTTCAGAAAGGGTATAGTGTTTGTTTGTTTTACATGGTTTTACTTTTATCTTTTCCTTTCCTATTTTTCCTCTGTTTCTTTTTATTTTTCTAATTGCTGGTCCTTTACCAGGCTGTAGTCATTTTGCAAACAGTTCCTTTTAATAATACAGGCCTGCAGTCGCCAGTCTCTACTGCTCAATAGTACTTACATCAATAAAGAAGTGATGACATCATATGGTCTTCCCTTTATGTTGACATTAAAATGGAGAGACATGAACAAAAAGCAATTTGTTCACTAGGTAAACCTGGTTAGTTTACAAAACTACTTCTTAATGTTTTTAAAGTTGTATTTTGTTCATTAAAGCTTTGCATCTACTCTTAGAAATTAGAGTTGTCAATTTTCCAAATGTTTGGAAGGTAAGGGCTATCCTCTAATTGATGTTTCTTGAGGTTTCTAAGTGTCTGCCATTGAGAACTTGAATTCTGTGATAAATGGCTACCACTACTTTACCATGATATCTGTATCTTATGTAGCAATACTTCTGTTCACTCCCATAACATAAGCATTAAACATGGACAAAGAGGTACTGAAAGATTCAACAGCCATTGATTGCACCTCCTGGTATTTACAAATAGCATAGTCACATTTCGCTGCACTTTGGATGCTGCCTGAACTGCTGTGCTCTTCCAGCACCACTAATCCAGAAACAGGCATTTCAGTGTCTGGGCTAATAGTCATAGACCATGGAAACAGGCCCTTCAGCCCATCATTCAGCTTTATGTTTTAAAATAATAGTGCACTTTCATCAGTGTTTCAAGTGACCCCAGTTAAGTTGGAGACTGTGGCTTTTATACGCTCAGGTCACTCACTATGATGCAGTGATGATATGACCATTTCTCTTACAATATATCCTGCACACTAACTGTGAAATGTAACACACAAATTAACACTCTAATTGAATTTTGCAGCATTCTGGATTCAACATTAAGTTGATTAACTTCAAACAATGAATTCTGTCTTCCAGTTTGATTTTCTTTTCCTCCTTTTGCCAAGTGCCAGTACATATTTTGTTTTCATATTTTGCATTCAGATAGAGCTGCGATTGTTCTGCTATTAAATGTTGCTCTGAACTTTGTTTCTTTACCACAACAATTACCATTCCCTTTACTAAAACAAAGAATTATGGATGCTGGAGATCTGAAACAAAAATAGTAATCACTGGCAAAACTAAGTAGGTCTGACAGCATCTGTGGGGTGAAAGCAGAGTGAATGTTTTGGGTTTGGTGATTCAAGACCAGCAACTTCTTGTTTTGCACCATCCTCTTTACCTTTTGTTCCATGACATCTTCATAATTAAACTCTCTACCATATCCCAGACTTTCACTTTGTTCTCTCACTCTTTGCCTTTTTCACAGTTGATAACCCATCAAATTTCTACTCTTCTGTTCCAGAGCAGAGTCATGTCTGACATGAAGTGGCAACTTTCTTTCCACAGATGCTGTTTAATTTCCAGACCTTCTTATTTTGAATTTTATCTTTCTAGTGTCTGCAGTGTTTGCTTGTATCCTACCTTGACCATGTGCATTAGCTTAATTTCAGGGATTGTTCATCCTATACATTGTCTGCATGAAGTGTTTGGAGATCAACAACTCTATCCTACCTCCATTTTTATAATTCTTTTCTTCTATTTCTTTACCCAAATGGTTCTGAGTGTAATACTCTCTCAAATGCTTACGTTTTAGCACTCAATTGGTTAGAATCCTGCCCCAGAACAGGCATCTTAAATGTTAGTAATATAAATCTGCTGTAAGAAGCACTGTAAGATACAATGACCAAATATGTACAAAATTTCAACATGATCTGCTATGTTATCACCAGGTAATTGTCAGAACAACCTTGTGTCCTGTAAACAGCAGCAGTTTATAATATTGTTAGAACAACTTTGTGTCCTGTAAACTTCAGAAGTTAATAATCTCTGACGCATGTAATTCCAGCTGGAGATTGTTAGCATAAATATTAGTCCCAAAATTCTGATGCTGCAGTTAACTCCCTCTTAGCAATTATTTCTGGCAATACATTTTTATTATTTAAATTTGTTCATAAATCTATTTGCAGGGCCAATGGATTTTCCATAACTTGAAGCTGCTTCCACTTCCTGTGAATTGATCCCTTGAATGAATGCTTCGTATCGTTGTGATGTAAACAAGTTAGTAATATTTACCCAAAAGCAGTGGAAATACTCAGCAAAGCTGACATCATCTGTGGAGTTCGTACTTCAGGTCAGAAGTACTTGAGAGTCATCAACCTGAAACATGAACTGTTTTTCTCTCTCTATTACTTGTAGGTGCCGGTGTTAGACTGAGTTGGATTAAGTTAAAAGTCACACAACGCCAGGTTATAGTACAACAGGTTTGTTTGGAAGCACTAGCTTTCAGAGTGCTGCTCTTTCATCAAGTGGTTATGATGATGAAGGAGTGGCGCTCCGAAAGCTAGTGCTTCCAAACAAACCTGTTGGATTATAACCTGGTGTTGTGTGGTTTTCAACTCTTTCCATTGTCAGCATTGCTGCCTAGAGTCACAGAGTCCTGTAGCATACAGACATGCCCTTTGGCCCAAACTGGTCCATGCCAACCAAAGTTTCCGTCCGTGTTGACCCCATTTCCCTGCACTTGGCTCATATCCTTCTAATCCTTTATTATCCATGTATTTGTCCAAATGCCTTTTAAATATTGTTAATGTGCCCGTCTCAACCACTTACTCTGGCAGCTCATTCCATAGGCATACCACCTTCTGTGTTTTAAAAAAAAGTTGCCCCTCAGGTTCCCTTTCATTCTTTCCCCTCTAACCTTGAACTGATGCCCTCTAGTCTTCGATTCCCCAACCCTGGCTCAAAGACTGAGTGCATTCACTTTATCCATGCCTCTCATGATCATATACACCTGTACACAAGTGAGGTGCCAGAACACTAGAGGTTGGCTAACGTGGTGCCACTGTTTAAGAAGGGTGGTTAAAAACAAGCCAGGGAACTGTAAACCAGTGAGCCTGGTGTTGGTGGTGGACAAGTTGGTGGAAGGAATCCTGAGGGACAGGATGTTCATGTATTTGGAAAGGCAAGGACTGATTAGGGATAGTCAACATGGCTTTGTGCGTGGGAAATCATGTCTTGCAAACTTGATTGAGTTTTTTGAAGAAGTAACAAAAAAGATTGATGAGGGCAGAGCACTAGATGTGATCTATATGGACTTCAGCAAGGCATTCGACAAGGTTCCGCATGGGAGACTGGTTAGCAAGGTTAGATCTCACGGATACAGGGAGAACTAGCCATTTGGATACAGAACTGGCTCAAAGATAGAAGACAGAGGGTGGTGGTGGTGGAGGGTTGCTTTGCAGACTGGAGGCCTGTGACCAGTGGACTGCCACAAGGATCGGTGCTGGGTCCATGACTTTTTGTCATTTATGTAAATGATTTGGATACGAGCATAAGAGGAAGAGTTAGTAAGTTTGCAGATGTAGTGGACAATGAAGAAGGTTACCTCAGACTACATTGGGATCTTAATCAGATGGGCCAATGGGCTGAGAAGTGGCAGATGGAGTTTAGTTCAGATAAATGTGAGGTGCTACATTTTGGGAAAGAAAATCTGAGCAGGACTTTTACATTTAATGGTAAGGCCCTAGGGAGTGTTGCTGAACAAGAGACCTTAGTGTGCAGGTTCATAGCTCCTTGAAAGTGGAGTCGCAGGTAGATAGGATAGTGAAGAAGGCGTTTGGTATGCTTTCCTTTATTGGTCAGAGTATTGAGTACAGGAGTTGGGAGGTCATGTTGCGGCTGTACAGGACATTGGTTAGGCCACTGTTGGAATATTGTGTGCAATTCTGGTCTCCTTCCTATCATAAAGATGTTGTGAAACTTGTAAGGGTTCAGAAAAGATTTACAAGGATGTTGCCAGGGTTGGAGGATTTGAGCTACAGCTGAACAGGCTGGGGCTGTTTTCCCTGGAGCGTTGGAGGCTGAGGGGTGACCTTATAGAGGTTTACAAAATTATGAGGGGCATGGATAGGATTAATAGATTAAGTCTTTTCCCTGGGGTTGGGGAGTCCAGAACTACACGGCATAGATTAAGGGGCAACTTTTTCACGCAGAGGGTGGTCCGTGTATGGAATGAGCTGCTGGAGGAAGTGGTGGAGGCTGGTACAATTGCAACATTTAAAAGGCATTTGGATGGGTATATGAATAGGAAAGGTTTGGAGGGATATGGGTCGGGTAATGGCAGGTGGGACTAGATTGGTTTGGTATATCTGGACGGCATGGATGGGTTGGACCGAAGGGTCTGTTTCCATGCTGTACACCTTTATGACTCTGAGTCTATAAGGAGCCCATCAGTCTCCTATGCTCTAAAGAAAAAAGCACTAGCTTGTCCAACCTCTCCCCATAACTCAGACCCTTGAGTTCTGGCAACATCCTTGCAAATTTATTCTGCACTCTTTGCAATTTAATAACATCCTTCCTATAACAAGGTGACCAAAACTAGATACAATACTGAATATAAGTGCGGCCTCACCAACATCCTGTATGACTGCAACATAACTTGCCAACTTCTATACTCAATGCCCTGATTCATGAAGGCCAGTGAGCCAAAAGCTGCTTTCACTGCTCTATCTGTGACCCCACTTTGAGAAATATGAACCTGAACTCCAAGATCCCTCTGTTCCCCTACAATCCTTAAGGCCCTACCATTCACCATGAAACTGATGATTAGATTCCTTAGTGTGGAAATAGAAGTCCACACCCTCCCTCCGAAGAGTAACCCACCCTGACCCATTCCCCCACCATATATTTACCCCTGACTAATGCACTTAACACTATGGGTAATTTAGCATGGCCAATTTACTAAACCTGCACATCCTTGGATTGTGGGAGGAAACCGGAGCACCCAGAGGAAACCCACGCACACACGGGAAGAATGTGCAAACTCCACACAGACAATCGCCCGAGTCAGGAATCGAACCCGGGTGCCTGGTGCTGTGAGGCAACAGTGCTAAGCACTGGGCCACCGTGCCACCCCATTGATGCTGCCTACCTTGATTTGATTTTTCTAAATGCAAGACCTCGCATTTATGTACATTAAATTCCATTTGTCATTTCTTGACTCACTTCCCCAGCTCATCAAGGTCCATAAGATCATAAGACATAGGGGTGGAGGTAAGGCCATTCAGCCCATCGAGCCCAGTATGCCATTTAATCATGGCTGATGGGCATTTCAACTCCACTTAACCACACTCTCCCCATAGCCCTTAATTCCTTGTGAGATCAAGAATTTATCAATCTCTGCCTTGAAGACATTGAAAGTCCAGACCTCCACTGCACTCCATGGCAATGCATTCCACAGGCCCACCACACTCTGGCTGAAGAAATGTCTCCTCATTTGTGTTCTAAGTTGATACCCTCCAATTCTAAGGCTGTGCCCACAGGTCCTAGTCTCCCCGCCTAATGGAAACAACTTCCCAGCATCCATCGTTTCTAAGCCAGGCATTATCTTGTAAGTTTCTGTTAGATCTCCCCTCAACCTTCTAAACTCAAATGAATACAATCCCAGAATTTTCAGGCATTCACTATTTGTTAGGCCTACCATTCCAGGGATCATCCATGTGAATCTGCTGGACATGCTCAATGCCAGTATGACCTTCCTGAGTGTGGGGCCCAAATTTGGACACAGTATTCTAAATGGGGTTTAACTAGAGCTTTATGAAGTCTCAAAAGCACATCGCTGCTTTTATATTCCAACTCTCTTGAGATAAATGACAACATTACATTTGCATTCTTAATCACGGACTCAACCTGCAAGCTAACCTTTAGAGAATTCTGGACTAGCGCTCCCAAATCCCTTTGTACTTTGGCTTTATGAATTTTCTCACTGTTTAGGTCCTGCTGCAATTTTTGAGAACCTTTCTCACTCTCCACGATACCGCCTATTTTAGTGTCATCAGCAAACGTATTAATTACGCCTTTTACATTCTCATCCAAATCATTGATATAGATAACGAACAGTAGTGGGCCCAGCACTGACCCCTGAGGCACTCCACTTCTCATGGCCTCCAGTCTGATAAGATCTGTTACCCTCTGCTTCCTACCATCAAGCCAATTTTGTATACAATTTTCCACTCACCCTGGATTCCATGTGATTTAATCTTCCAGAGCAGCCTACAAAGTGGAACCTTCTCTGAAATCCATATCGACTATGTCTACTGCCCTACTATCGTTAACCTTCCTGGTCACTTCATCAAAGAGCTCTAATAAATTGGTGAGGTATGATCTCCCACGCCCAAAGCCCTGCTGACTGCTCTGAATCAAACCTGGTCTTTCCAAGTACATGTATATCTTATCCCTCAGAATCTTCTCAAATAACTTACCCAGCACAGATGTTAAGTTTACTGCTCTATAAGTTCCAGGCTTTTTTATGCCGTCCTTCTTGAGTAATGGCACAACATTCGTTACCCACCAGTCTTGCAGTGCCTCACCCATGGCTAACATTGATGCAAAAATATCAGCCAGGGCCCCAGCAATTTCTTCTGTAGCCTCTTGCAGTATTCTTGGACATATTTGGTCAGGAGCAGGAAACTTATCCACCATCAAACATTCTAATACACCAGGAATATTCTATATTATTTTTGTTTTGTGCTCCCAGGATCCCAAGACTTTTGCTCTAGTATTAATAGAATTGACCATATGATTCAAGTTTCTTCAATTTTATTTTGCCTCTGTTCTTAGCAGAAGTACTAAAACCTGCATTACTCCACCACATGTCATGGTTATTCAACAATTAAGTCACTGCTGTATGGTTCTGGTTTGTACTCAGTAATTTTAAGTGGTTCAAATCACCCTCACATCCCTGGTACTTGACACTGGACTTATTTTAGGGAATATGAAATGAGGAATGCAGTAGACAGATCTTACAGGGCAAAATAATCTCTGCATTTATTTAAATAAAAAAGGTAATTATAATGCAAGAAGTAAACGTTAAGTGCAACAAACAGTGAAATGAACACTATCAATTTAAAGAGGACACCGTGGGGCAGCACGGTGGCACGGTGGTTAGCACTGCTGCCTCACAGCGCCAGGGACCTGGGTTCAATTCCCGCCTCAGGCGACTGACTGTGTGGAGTTTGCACATTCTCCCCGTGTCTGCGTGGGTTTCCTCCGGGTGCTCCGGTTTCCTCCCACATTCCAAAGGTGAATTGGCCATACTAAATTGCCTGTAGTGTTAGGTAAGGGGTATATGTAGGGGTATGGGTGGGTTGCGCTTCGGCGGGTCGGTGTGGACTTGTTGGGCCGAAGGGCCTGTTTCCACACTGTAAGTAATCTAATCTAATCTAATCTAATGAAATACATTATCAAATTAAACACAGATTAAACACTATTAGAAGCCAAACAGCAGTTTTAATCACTGAAACTTTAATCAAGCTTCCTATCCTTGGTCCTATCCTTGGTGTCCCATGCACTGCCACCACCTGCCTCCCCCTTCCTGCTAGCTAGATTGGAAGCTTTTGGGTCTTGAGAGTTTAAACTCACCACTGGGGAAAGAACAATTTTGAAGTACAGCTGACTGTTCCCATTTGCCATACCCAGTGCCTAGGTTGAGTCCATGGATGTAGTAGATTAGATTAGATCCCCTACAATATGGAAACATGCCCTTTGGCCCAATAAGTCCACACTGACTCTCAGAAGAGCAATCCAATCAGACCCATTCCCCTGCATTCACCGCTGACTAATGCACCTAGCAATGTAGGCAATTCAGCTTGGCCAATTCACCTAACTTGTGCATCTTTGGACTGTGGGAGGAAACCAGAGCACCCAGAGGAAACCCACGCAGACACAGGGAGAATGTGCAAACTCCACACAGACAGTTGCCCAAGGCGGGAATTGAACCTGGGTCCCTGGTGCTGTCAGGCAGCAGTAGTAACCACTGAGCCACCATGCCCCTCCCCAGTAATTTGTGTAAGGGAATTATTCGGTGATTGCTTCGCTTTCTTCACTTTCTGGCAGTTTTGTAGGCCCAGTTTTCACCTCAGGATGTGTCTGAGGCCTTGTGGTGTCAGTCGGGCTGGTGGTTTCCAGAGGCTTTCGGTTCTTAGGTCTGCTGGTCATGGCTGGTTGCCATTGGTTCCCCTGGTTTGGAACAGGCCTGTGTCAGTAGTTTTTGGAATTGCTTTCAGGATCCCCCTTCTTGAGAT
This sequence comes from Hemiscyllium ocellatum, assembly GCF_020745735.1. Classification (NCBI taxonomy): domain Eukaryota; kingdom Metazoa; phylum Chordata; class Chondrichthyes; order Orectolobiformes; family Hemiscylliidae; genus Hemiscyllium; species Hemiscyllium ocellatum. Next base: position 23,504,809 of record NC_083417.1, on the reverse strand, counting down.
AACTCTTGGAAATAGCTGTTGGAATTCTTCTGCTTGGGATTACTGCTGGGGGAATAGCTCATTCAGGTGAGATTGGGGCCTGCAATTATACTGATTGTGGGCATCTTCGCACCAAATCTGTGCTTGCCATGTGATTTCTGGTGTTCCCTTTGAAGTCAATTGGCTTCCTGATAGTTAAGAGTATGTGTGAATGTATTTGATTGACATCAAATGTCTTATATCTCTGTGAATGGGGTTTGATTGAAGTTGCATGTTCAGTATCTGTGTAGACCCTATATTGTCTGTGCTGGGTAGCCCAAGGTGTAAAGGTTAGTTTCAGTGTAGAGTTGAAAATCACACAATGCCAGGTTGTAGTCCAATAAGTTAATTTAGAAGTACAAGCTTTCGGACTGCTGCTCCTTCGTCAGGTAGCAGCACTCCAAAAGCTTGTACTTCCAAATAAACCTGTTGGACTGTAACCTGGTATTGTGTGAGTTTTAACTTTGTCCAACCCAGTCCAACACCGGCACGTCTACATCAATCTACAGTATTAGATTTGGTTGATTGTCCTCTTCGAGTAGAGGTATAAAATAAACTTCCAGGCTGAACAATAGCCCCAGAATGAAATCATTTTGATTTTGTGGTGTTTGCACAGCCTGAGCCCAGGATTTTGTCCAGTATTTTAAATGCTAGAAACATGCAGGGTCTTGTCTTTTAGATGATGGGGAATTTTTGTTCAATCTTACAGTGCCAAGGTAAACCAAAAATGTATACAAATTCACAATATGTAGTTCACGCAGAGGCATTTGTTGGAGTGATCATTAAAGAATTCCACCCCAATTTATCTGTAGATAAGAATTATTCACTAGTGTGGTTTCATTGAGAGATAGATACTGAGCATACACAGAAGGAACTCTGCCATAATAATGTCAGATCACATGGAACTGAAGTCTGATTCTATAAAGGCTGCTGTACCATCTCTTCTCTTACCATGCTTTACAGAGGTGCTAAATAATGCCTGATCATGTGCGCTTGCAAGAGGCCATAAATTGAATTTCTATAATACAATATTACACTCTGCTGTTTTTCTCTTCATTCTGTTTTGTTTTAATATTTTCACTTTAGCTCCTGACACTATTGCCTGCTGGTGGTTACAGAACTCCTGATATTGGTAGCATTTTTGCTTAGTTATCCAAGTGTTCACTCGTTATGTGTGAGTTTTTGCAAAAGGCCCTTAAATCACAAGGCATCACAGCCAATGCTTCCACTGATGGCACTAAGTTCACACATTTCCCGTGTGCACATCATCAATTACGCTTGTGCATCTCATAGCCACTTCAACTCTGGAAGATCATGCTTCCAGCTATCCAACACTTCTCCCTTATCAGAGTGTCAGATGTTATTCATTTGACCAATTCTTCATGGTTCTTATCCCATTCTTCCATTTGGTGCCAATTCTCTGCTGATTGCATTTCTACAAGGTGTGTGGATTATTCTCCTGAATTAAAAGAATTGAATCATTGTTGCTTCAGAAATCATCCAGAATCAATCAGAAATAATCACCTGAGCTGGTCTGTTTATATTCCAAAGGGCATGTTCCTACTGCAACTTCATCTGAGATTTAACAGTCCAATCAAGGAGCAAAGTTGGAAGTATCTGGGAGACAGTAAAGGCTGCAGATGCTGGAAGTCAGAGTCAATAAATGTGAAGCTGGAAGTGCACAGCAGGTCAGACAGCATCCGCGGAGCAGGAACGTCAATGTTTCGGACCGAAACCCTTTGTCAGAACTATCTGGTCTGTGCTGCTTCAAATTCAATACTCCCATAAGTATACAATATCATGTGAGAATTATATGGACAGGAATACAACACAAGTCATTAGACACAAGTCATTAGACTCTCAAATTCAGAGATCACAGAGCAGGATGTGGCAGATTTCACCTACCACTGGATTTCATTATTTATTGTTTTTACACACTGCCTTAAAGAAACAATATATATGTATATTCAGTAAAATACACAATCTTTGATATTCAACGTAATAATCCAGATTCTACAGCTGATGATGAGCAAGTGGCACTTACTTCACAGCCCTTCCAGCTGCTTTCAGGATTTTCATGGGATTTTAATCAGATTATCACAGATAATCTGAATCTGATAGTTTGTGAAGTCCTCTAGAGGGAGAGTTTGGAATCTGTTTGAGCCAGTTAAGAGGGTAATCATTAGAAATGTTCACTCGAACGATTGTGAACAGGGCAATCACTTGTGTGCCTCCTGAACCAATAAAATTGAAGAGTCCTTACCCAGAGCTGAATGTTAAAATTGTAATTTGCTGGGAGTGAAGAGCTTTCCATAGAAAACAGGAACCTAGAAACATGTCTGCTTAACTGGGCCACTGCATTCAGATAGTGTTTTCGTGTCTCTCAAGCAATTAACACTGACTCCAGTTTAAAACATGCCACTTCAAGGAATTTATAGTTGGGGACCAAGGCTCAGAGATGCAATGATGAATTTGCAGGCCCAGCAGAAATGGGAACATGAAGAGACAGTACAGCCTGCTGGGACTAATCCATGATTCAGTATCATCATGGCTGATCTTGGGCTTCAACTCCTCTTACCTCCCTGCTCCCCATAACTCTTGATTCACCAAGAGATCAAAAATCCATCTATCTGAGCCTTGAACATATTCAACAATAGAGCATCTATAACTCTGCTGGAGAGAATTCCAAAGATCCTCAATCCTCCGAGTGAACAACTTGTCCTCATTTCATTCCTCAGTGGTCAATCTCTTACTCTGCAACTGTGCTCCAAGTTCTAGGTTCTCCAGGCAAAGGATACAATCTGTCAGTGTCCACCATGTCAAGTGCCTTCAGAACATTTCATGTTTAAATGGGTTCACCTCTCATTCTTTCAAACTCCATAGAGTATCAGCCCAATACATTTAGATTTCATCCTAGGGACCAATCTAGTGAACCTTCGCTATATCATCACTGAGACATAAATATCTTCCTTATTTATGTGCATTGTATTTCACAATGTATCCTCACCAAAGCTCTATATAACTGCAGCAAGCTTTCCTTGTCCCTGTATTCTCTGTCACACTTTGCAACAAGTGCACTGACCATTCTAATAGTTCTCAGGATTTGCATGCAAACTTTCAGTGTTTAATAGTGGAATTAGAAGCAGAAATCAAGCCCTTCAAGCTTGCTCTGCCATTCACAGCTGATCTGATCATGGCCACAAGTCCACTTTTTATGTCTGTAGTGCCTCACGTCACCCTTCACTCTCTTGTCTGTCAACAATCCATCTAATTGAGTCTAGAATAAATTAAATGGTAGCCTCTAGGAAAAATTGCACAGGCATGTCCTCTGCCTTGGGTAGGTTAGAGGTTATTAGGGTGGACAAATCCCCAGGACCGGATGGGATATATCCCAGGTTGCTGAGGGAGGAGAGAGAGGACATAGCTGGGGCCCTGACAGATGTCTTTATGGCATCCTTAAATACACGTGAGGTGCCGGAGGACTGGAAGGTTGCTCATGTTGTCCCCTTGTACAAGAAGAGTAGTAGGGATATTTCAGGTAACTACAGATCAGTGAGCTGACGTCAGTGGTGGGAAAGTTCCTGGAGGAGGTACTGAGGAATAGGATCTACTTATATTTAGAAAAGAATGGGTGTATCAGTGATAGGCAACATGGTTTTGTGCGGGGGACATCGTGCCTTACCAACTTAATAGAGTTCTTCAAGGAAGTGACCAAGCTGATAGATGAAGGAAGAGCTGTTGATGTCATATACATGGACTTTAGTAAGGCATTTAATAAGGTTCCCTATTGTAGACTAATGGAGAAAGTGAAGTCATGTGGTGTGCAGGGTGTTCTAGTTGGGTGGATAAAGAATTGGTTGAGCAACAGGAGACAAAGAGTAGTAGTTGAAGGGAGTTTCTCAAAATGGAGAAGGGTGATCAGTGGTGTTCCACAGGGGTCAATGTTGAGGCCACTGTTGTTTGTAATATACATAAATGATCTGGAAGAGGGCACTGTTGGTATGATCAGCAAGTTTGCAAATGACATGAAGATTGGTGGAGTACCAGAAAGCATAAGGGACTGTCAAAGAATACAGGAGGATATAGATAGACTGGAGAGTTGGGCAGAAAAGTGGCAGATGGATTTCAATCCAGACAAATGTGAGGTGATGCATTTAGGCAAGACTAATTTTTTTTTAGATTACTTACAGTAGTGGAAACAGGCCCTTCGGCCCAACAAGCCCACACTGACCCGCCGAAGCACAATCCACCCAGACCCCCTCCTCCACACCTACCCCATCACCTAACACTATGGACAATTTAGCATGGCCAATTCACCTAACCTGCACATTTTTGGATTGTGGGTGGAAACTGGAGCATCCAGAGGAAACCCACGCAGACACGGGGGGAATGTGCAAACTCCACACAGTCAGTCACCTGAGGCGGGAATTGAACCCGGGTCTCTAGCGCTGTGCGGCAGCAGTGCTAACCACTGTGCCACCGTGCTGCCCATAATTCTAGAGCGAATTATACAATGACAGAAAGAGCCTTAGGAAAGGTTGATGGGCAGAGAGATCCGGGAGTTCAAGTCTATTGTACCCTGAAGGTTGCTGCACAAGTGGATAGAGTTGTCAAGAAGGCATATAGTATGCTTGCCTTCATTGGATGGGCTATTGAGTATAAGTGGTGGCAAGTCATGTTAAAATTGTACAAGACATTGGCTCGGCCACATTTAGAATACTGCGTACAGTTCTGGTCGCCACATTACCAAAAGGATGTGGATGCTTTGGAGAGGGTGCAGAGAAGGTTTACGAGGATGTTGCCTGGTATGGAAGGTGCTAGTTATGAAGAGTGGTTGTGTAGATTATGTTAATTTTCATTAGAAATAAGGAGATTGAGGGAGGACCTGATTAAGTTTTATAAGATCATGAAAGGTATAGACAGGGTGGATAGAGATGAGCTTTTTCCCAAGGTGAAGGATTCAAAAACGAGAGGTCACACTTTCAAGGTGAATAGTGGAAGGTTTAAAGGGGGATACGCACGGCAAGTACTTCACTTGGTGGTGGGTGTGTGGAATGCATTGCCAGAAGAGCTGGTCGAGGCAGGCACGGTAGATTCATTTAAGATGCATCTGGACAGATGCATGAGTAGGTGGGGAGCAGAGGGATACAGATGCTTAGGAATTGACCGACAGGTTTAAACAGTACATTTGGATCAGCTCAGGCTTGGAGGGCTGAAGGGCCTGTTCCTGGGCTGTAAATTTTTTTTGTTCTTTGTTCTTAAAAAGTGAACATCTTATTTTTAAACTTGATCCCATAGTTCTAATTTCTACCAGAAGAGGATAAATCTTTCCAGTATCTACCCTATCAAGTCTTCTCAGGATTATATATATTTAATAAGGTTACCTCTCATTCATCTAAACACCATGAGTAAAGAAAGGTCCAACTTGTTCAACAAAGACATTCTTGATGATCAGGGAGTGCACAACAACAGGTTAGATATCTAAGGTTATGGGATAGGCTATTTAGGACAGAGATGAGGAGAAATGTCTTCATCCAGAGAGTGATGAACCTGTGGAATTCTCTGCCACAGAAAGTGGTTAAGACTAAGACATTGAATATGGAGATTCATATAGTCCTTAAGGTTAAAGGGATCAAAGGGTATGGGGAGAAAGCAGGAACTCGGTACTGAGTTGGGTGATTAGATATGATCGTATCAAGTCACCCACTCATTCAATCTGTTTATATCTCTTTCATAGCCTTTGATGTCCTCCTCACAGCTTACATTCTCAATTAGTATTTTATCAGCAAACCTAGACAAGGTGTTTCTCTCTCTTTAAATTATTATTATAAATTGTAAATAGCTGAGGCCTAACACTATTCCTTGTGACACTCTGATAGTCATAGTCGGCAAATTTTAAAATTCCCTGAATATCTTTGTGCTTCCTGTCCATTAATCAATCCCCCAACTATGTTAGTACATCTACTTCAAGTCCTTATCTTGCACATTAATGTTTTGTCACAGTTGAGGATCCCCTGAACCTCCCTCCTCACATTAAGAAAAAATTGTTTGTAAAATTTATCAAATATGATTTCCATTTTGTAAAGCCATATTTTCTCTGGCTGATCATTGTGGAATTCTCTCAGTGCACTGTTAAACTGGATTGTATCTGTTGCAGGATTTAATAATCAAGCCGGGAAAAGTAAGCTTTTGTAACAAGATGAAAAAATATTAATAAGAGAAGCATTTTACAGAGTACAGAAATTGGAATAAACAGTGCATCTGGAAAACTACTCCAAGTTAAACCTTGGCGACAGAACAAAAAAACAGACAAGAAAGGCAAACTGATGTGAGGAAGCTGTTCCTAATGCAACGATTGATTAATACCATGAATGGTATTTTGAGTTGGATTTTGAAAAAGACTACTCCAGGTCTTTATATAATGTTAGGCCACAGTTAGAGTATTGTGTGCAGTTCTGAAAACCACATTATAGGAGGAACAGCAAAGGAGACGGTACAGAAGGTTCTTCCAGGATGTTGCCTGGGCAGGAGAGTTTTTGTTCGGAAGAGAGATTTAATAGACTGGGGTTGTTTTCTTTGGAGAAGAGGAGACTGAGGAAGGGACATGATTAAGATGTATCAAATTATAAGGGGCATTGATGGGAAGGAACTTGTCTCCTTAGTTGAGAGATCAATGACCTGAGACATGGATTTACTCAGGGTAATGGGCATCTGGAACTTTCTGCCTGCAAGAATGCAACAGGCAGAAATCCTCAAAAGATTTAGATATGTCGAAGTGCACTTGAGATAAAAAGGCATATAGGGCTATGGTCCAAGGGCTAGAAAATAGGATCAGAATTGTATCCTCGAGTCATAGAGATGTACAGCATGGAAATAGACCTTTCAGTCCAACTCGTCCATGCCAACCAGATATCCCAACCCAATCTAGTCCCACCTGCCAGTACCTGGCCCATATCCCTCCAAACCCTTCCTTTTCATATACCCATCCAGATGCCTTTTAAATGTTGCAATTGTACTAGCCTTCACCACTTCCTCTGGCAGCTTATTCCATAGATGTACCACCCTCTGAGTGGAAAAACTGCCCCTTAGGTCTCTTTTATATCTTTCTCCTCTCATCCTAAACCAATGCTCTCTAGTTCTGGATTCCCCCACCCCAGAGAAAAGACTTTGTCTATTTATCCTATAGTTAGATAGTTTTTTTGACTGGCACAGACTTGATGGTTGAAAGCCTTTTTCTGTGCCGCAGACCTCTGACTCTATTATTCTATTTTTGGCTAACATCTCTGATTCTCTCATAACTCAATGTTTTATGACCTCAAATATCCCAGTTTCTTTTTATTAAACTATTTTGAACACATCTATATCATTGCATTAGTATCACAGTCAAAGCACATTTATTTCTGAGAGTTAGATCTGTTATTCCTTGAATTCTTGCTTTCAAAGTTGCATCATAAAATTAAAATAACATTCATTGGATGTTGTCAAGCAGACTGGTCCAACATTTATTGACCATTCCTATTTGTCCTTGAGAAGATAGTGTGAACTGCCTCCTTGAACTGTTATTGTCCATTAGTGATGTTTGATGATAAAGGTTATGGTGGCAGTTTCTACCCCAGATGCTACAAGTCACTCAATAACAGTACTGAACATGCACCACACAGCCACAAAGTACAAGAAAATTCCTATACTCCTTTTGCATTTTGTGCAGAATGTGGCATCTGTGTTCTCCAATGATATTTGCCTTCAAATCTTTCCTTCTGTTGCCTCAAGCAAAGTGGGAATTTCATACTTGAATACATTACAGGATTAGATGGAATAAGTCACATAATACTATAACATCAAGCGGTGTTTTGTTTTATAGAATTATTCAAATTCAATGTGCAATTATATTTTAAAGACTCTTTATATCATTGAGTATTGCAGTGGAAGTAGAATCATAGAATCATGCAGCACAGAAGAGGTCCTTCAGCACACTGAGTCTGTACTGACCTATCTATAATAGTCCCACTTTCCAGACTTGGCCTATACCTTTGAATGTTATGATATTTCAAGTGCTCACCCAATTACTTTTAAAATATTGTGAGGTTTACCACATCCACAAGCTGTACAGAGGCAAACTTAGTAGATCACTGCAAATAATTTTCAAGAGCAAAATGAGTCCTAATATTCTGGTAGAATACTTTCAATATTGGGACTCTTTTGCTTTTGAAAATAACTTGCAGCGACCTACTAAGCTTTGCCTCTATATGACTAAAATGAATAAATATTCTCAGGAACTTCCTCAATACTGTCAGGCCACCTCCAGATAATGGCCTTCAGAAACTTTCGCAGTTGCTCATCTTTGGTAGTTGCAGTTTACAACTGTTTACATTAGCTCTGGCCAAAGAGTGACAGATCTGCCTTAAAAACATCAACTTCAACTAAAATAAAATGAAGAACTGCAGAGATCTGAAACAAAAGCAAAAATTGCTGATGAAACTCAAAGATCTCTCAGCACCTGTGGGTAGAAAGCACAGTTAATGTTGCGAGTCATCAGAGTCTTCCTGCATTTCATCAGTAATTTCTATTTTCATTTCAACTTCAATGAGTTCACTTGAGTCATGTGTGGTCTGTAATACCACATAGTTGACTGTTGTAAATTGTGACTATACCAAGATCTGTGCATACTTGTAGTCCTGTTACTGCTGGACAGCTGTCATCTGCTTGGTTATAAAAAAAGGTTCTGGAAGCTGCAATGAATTTGTATATTGGCCCCGGTTTAATTCTGCCAATGCACAGAATTGGTGATCCATTGTATGCTGAAGGACAGTCTCACATAAGTTATACCTTGAAGAGCCACTTGCTAACGGAGATATCTTTCAGGATTCATGATGGTAATATATTGGCACTAGCTAATGTGTTGATTTCAGCTCTTACTTGTGAAGTCCTATTTTTTTCAGAACATATTAGGCCAATGGTTTTAAGAGAATCTGATTGCCTTATAGCAAAAACATGGTGTGTGAGGTTAGCAGTATAGAAAGTTTGGTCATCTTCTGAGTGGGTTCATTGATGTTGTATGTGTTTGGGTTCTGGGAGCCAGCCTGACCTTTTGAAACTAGATGTCCTGCACACGAAAAGTTTGGCAGGGTGTGTGGAAAGGAACTATGAGACAATGTTGTTTTTTTGGGAGGGGGTGGTGAGGGGAGTGAAATCAGTAATTGCTTCCTCAAAGTTGGCTACCCAACACTTTCAGCTCATGATGCCAGCCATGCTCCTGAACCCCACTTTTGGAAGCCCTGTTCTAAGATCCTGCTTGGTTAACAGTTGGAGAGCATGAACCAGTGTGACTTGACCAGAAGCGGTCATAGCAACAAGATGAAGTTTATTGCATGATGGCAATTGGTACAATATATTGGTTGGTTAGATATAATTTCCAAGATCATCAAGAGTCAGGGATGACATGATTGACCCTATTGGGTTCTCAAGCTATACTCCTGATTCCCCTCATAAGACTAAATTACATCATCATTTTGGTGGCATTTAATAACGTCTCCATAATTAAGACCATACCATGTAAGAGTAGAATTAAGCCATTTGGCCCATCAAGTCTGCTCTGCCACTTCATAATGGCTGATATGTTTCTCAATCCCATTCTCCTGCCTTCGCTTCATAATTTTTTATCCCTTTCCAATCAAGAATTTCTGTGTTAGACATCCCCCTCCACCCCCCCGTTCTTCTAAACTCCAAGTACAAAGTCATACTCTTTCATAGAATATAAGAACAGGACTAGGCCATTCATGTCTATTGACTCTGTCCTGCCATTCAGAATGATCGTGGCTGATTGAACACTTCAGCGCCTTTTACCTACCCCAATCCCACAGTCCTGTATGCCTTGATAATCAGAGAAGTATCAATTTCTACCTTATGTATGCTCAAAGACAAAGCTTCTACAACGCTCTGTGGTAAAGAATTCCAAAGGTTCACAACCCTCTGAGTAAAATAAATTTGCACTTCGTACCCAAGAGATATTCCCCTTATTTTAATAAGTCTTATTAAAACTTATAAAATATTCTATATTTAAATGATTTTTAATATCCTTTTAAATATCTGGACTCCCCAACTAGGGGAAACATCTTCCCTGCATCTAACCTGTCTATCCCTTTAAGTATTTTATCAGTTTCAATGACATCACCTCCCATTCTTTGAAACTCCAGAGGATACAGGCCCAGTTTGCTTAACCTGTCATCATAGGACAGTCCTACCAACCCAGGAACAAATTTTGTGAACCTTAGTAACGCTCCTTTGTGGCAATAATATCCATCCAGATACCAAATCTGCACACAGTACTCCAAGTGTGGTCTAACTCCTATACAATTGAAGAAACGTTTCACTACTTCTGGACACGAATTCTCCTGCAATAAAGGCTAACATTCCATGAGCCTTCCTACCCGCATATTAGCCTTCAGTGATTTATCAAAAAGGACACCTAGGTCCCGTAATATGCTTACACTTTCCAACCTCGCACTATTTGAGAAATATTCTGCACATCTGTTTCTTCCAGCAAAGTGAATGACATCTGGTCGCCACCACCAAATCATTGATATAGATTGTGAACAGCTGGGGCCCAACAATGGATCTTTGCAGCATCCTACAAGTCACTGTCAGTCAGCGTGAGAATGATTAATTTCTCTGCTTTCTATCTGTTAGCCAATTGATGCCAGTCTCATCTGAACAATCATCCATTTCCCATCTCAAGTGCTTTAAATCCTCTAGAATTAGAATTAGGTTTTATTGTCCCATGCACTCAAGCACAGGGACACAGGAGTACAGTGAAAATGTACAAAGTCGCCATGCTCCAGTGCCATCTTGGGTATAAAGGTATCTAGAGACAAACTCTTAGGTATAAAGTAGAAAAAGAAAGATATGACATTACAAGTTCAACATTAGAGTCCTTCTTAAAGTCCTTAACCATATGTCTAGACCTGGGCTTTCCCACCCTGATGCTGAGATCATCACCAGCATGAAGCAGTAGGCCAAACTAGAGACCCTTGGCTGTGCTGTCGCTGCAGAACCATGTCACTGCTCTTTGGTGCCATCAGGTCTCTTCTGATGGGTCACCGCCTTGACTCTATGCTGGACCAATCTCAGAAAGCAGCCACCGCTAAAGCTGCTGGGTCTTGCCTCCGTCCACTATCGCTGTTGGGAACAAATGTTGCCTCTGATGCGCTGGACACCTTGATGTTGTCAGTGCTCTCCACAGAAGGTAAGTAAGTTTAAAAGTTTAAAAAAAGAGAAAGAAGGGAAAAAAGAGAAAGAGTAAAATCAGACAAGCTCCAGGCCCAGGAAGCCCACATTCTGTGCTGCTACTCCATCGCCATCTTGAACAGAAGACAAACCTACCTGCTGTGGGTGACTTTATCAAAAGCCTTCTGAAAATCTAAGATTATTCCATATATTGGCTCTCATTTATCACTTTTGTTAGCAATAGTTTTGAAAACATTTGTCAAATACATTTTCCCATTTACAAATCTATGCAGTGTAGGCCCAGTCATATAATTATTACTCAGATTTTGAGATTTGAGCATTTTCCATATTACTAATGAAAGGGTAACAGGTCCATCGTTTTCTTTTTGTCTGTCTCACTCCCTTCTTAAATACTGGGATGGAATTTGTTACTCTCCAATCCACAAGAATCATTCAAGAATTGATAGAACTCTGGAAGATACAAGAACTATCTCTGTAGCTATCTCGTTCAAGTCTCTGGAATGTAGAATACCAGGTAATGGTTATTTATCTATTTTCAGCACCATTAATTTCTCCAGTACAATCTTCTTACTAATACTAATTTCTTGTAACTCCTTATCCAATCGACATTTGGATCTCTACTTCTGGGAGATTGCTTGTATCTTCCTCAGAGAAAACAGACACATAGTAATGGTTTAGCTTCTGTGTCATTTCTCCATTCCCCTTTATAAATTCTCAAGATTTTGCCGGTAATGGACCCACCTTTGATTTAACTAAACACTTCTTTATTGAAATTTGTTTTCTCATGATTTTTGCTAGATTGCATTCACAGCCTGTCCTTATCAGTTTATTGCTCCTCTTTTCAGAGCCATTATTTCATACAGCATCTCCACCATCCTTTTATTCCCCAAAGTTCACATTTACAAATTCAATCATTTAATTACTTTTCATCCAGATCTCTGACTTCACTAATTCAAGCAGCCTAGAGCTTTCAAGATTCTGTCAGAATGCATTCTCTTTGAACTTGGTGGATCGTTAGGTCTTTGGCTTGAAAACTGTTGACTGTGATTCTTTTCTTCTTTAAATTCTTCCTGAGCTGGAGGATCTTTTATAATTTGGAAGAAGCATGCTATTCCTGCTGAATGCAATAGTTAGTCCATTAACTTACCCAAAGGACCCTCATTCCACTGAATTCCTTTAGAGAAGGAACTCCTTTCCCCAAATGTCCAAATACACTTCTATATCTGCTGTCTCAACAAACCCTCCTTCACTCCCAACAAATCTACAGTTTAATTACATATCTCCAACTTTATTATGATTAGATTCCTTACAGTGTAGAAACAGGCCCTTCGGCCCAACCAGTCCACACCGACCCTCCGAAGAGTAACCCACCCAGACCCATTTCCCTCTGACTAATGCACCTAACCCTATGGGCAATTTAGCATGGCCAATTCACCTAATTTGTACATCATTGGACTGTGGGAGAAAACCAGAGCACCCAGAGGAAACCCACGCAGATGCAGGGAGAATGTGCAAACTCCACACAGTCAGTCGCCCCAGGCTGGAATCGTACCTGGGACCCTGGTGCTGTGAGGCAGCAGTGCTAACCACTGAGCCACCGTGCTGCCTATGGTCCTAAAACTCTGATATCTTCTTCTGTAAAATACTGTCTTCTAAATCCTATAAATTATCCTTTTGCTCCCACTATGTTTCCACAGCTGAGTCCTTGGTATTCATTAAGTTAGTGGCCCTTAACTTCACTACAGTAGCTTTGCCTGAAGGTTCCTATTTGTAATGACAAAGACGCTCACTCTGATTGCATGTGCTCTATTTTGACCCTTTATGTTTCCCAGCCTTCTCCTCTGCATTGTTAATTTAAAGTTCTTTTCCCTGGTCTACATTACTCACAAAGCACCTGATACACAGCTTCCTCCACCAGTCCTTTTTCTCAAAGGACTTTGGATCTTACAAGCATGACTAGTTTTAATTTCTTCTCCTGAGCCTAATATAAGCTTTGAGGTGACTATTTCAGCAGTGAGTACTGCCTTTGCCCAGCTGTACCTCCCACCAATTTTGCTAATTGCTTATCTGTGTATTCGTAAAGTAAGAACAAGTATAAACTCTTTAGGGTCGAATGGATGTGTTTTCACCATTTTAGATCGAGGGATTTAAGCAACAATACCCATTGCTGATTATTACATTGCACACGCTGTGGCTCCAATGACAGCAACTAATGGTGGGATACGCTGCTGCCACAAATCCTACTTTTTTTCACTGGTTCTACAAGTCTGTTTTGTGACTTTACCAAGAAATATACCAATGTTCCTCAGATGGCACCTTCTAACCCACCATCCAGAATGACAAGCACAGCAGATAAATGGGAATGGCAATATCTGCAAATTTTCCTCCAAGGCGCTCGTCACTGAGTCTTTGAAATACATCGCTATTCCCTCAGTGTTGTTGTGTCAAAATCCTGGACTCCCTGCTTAACAGCATTGTGACGTTATGTGCAATAAATGGACTGCAGCGGTTCACGAATGTCAGGTCACTGGTACTTTCTCAAGGACAGGTAAGGGTAGGCAATAAATGCTGGCCCAATCAGTGAAGCCCACATTCTATACTGAGCCAATGCAGTTTTGTTATTCTGTCATAAAACCCCACACTATGAACAAACATCCATTAACACTCCAGGAGCCCTTTGGTCATCTATACAAGAGAGCTAACAGGTAAGGCCAGTGAACTCAGGGTGTGGATAGAAACATGGGACTGAGATATTAAAGCCATTACCGAAGTATAGCTAAGGGAGGGATAGGACTAGCAGCTTAACATATGAGGGTACAGATACTTTAGGCGGGACAGAGATGGTGGAAGGAAGGGAGGGGAGGGGGAGTTGCATTTTTGATGAGTCAGAGATGTAATAACTGAAGTATCACCCAGTGAGGCTTTGTTGGTGGAGCTAAAAATAAGAAGGGAATGGTGATGTTATTGTGTTTGTACTATAGGCCCTCAAATAGTCAATGGAAATTAGAGGAACAAACATTCATGGATACTAGGGAGACTTGCAGGAGCAATAGGGTTGTAATAGTAGGGGATTTTAATTTTCCTTACATAGATTGCGACTGCTAAAGTGTTAAGGGCTTAGATGGTGTGGAATTTGTTAAGCATGTTCAGGAAAGTTTCCTCAAGCAGTATATAGAGGGTCCTACTCAGGAAGGGGCAAAATCCAATCTACTCTTGGGAAACAGGGCAGGACAGGTGATGGAGGTGACAGTGGGGGAGCACTTTGGGACCAGTGACCATAGTTCTATTAATCTTAAAATAGTTATGGAGAAGGACAAAATTGGTCCACAGGTTCACGTTCTAAATTGGGGCAAGGCAAAGTTTGATGGAATTAGATTGGAGCTTGTGGGGGTTGATTGAAATAGTTTGTTTGCAGGCAAAGGGAACTCTGGCAAGTGTGAGAGCTTTAAAAGTTAGATAGCTAGACTTCAAGATCGATAGTTGCTGTGAGGGTGACTGGCAAGGTTGGCAGGAATAGGGAGCGCTGGCTGACAAGAGATATTGAGGCGTTGACCATAAAAAAAGGAGACATGGCTCAGGTACAGGCAGCTGGGAACAAGTGAATCCCTGAAGGTATACAGGGAATGCAGGAGTTTACTGGAGAAGGAAATCAGGAGGGCTGAGAAGATTAGGGTGAATCCAAAAAAGGTTCTTTAAGGATATAAAAAGGAAAAAAAAATAGAAAATAGGACCCCCCAAAGGCCAAGCTGGACATGTATGTGTTGAATCGCAGAAACTGGGTGAGGTTCTCAATGAATATTTTTCCTCAATGTTTACCATGGAGGACGATAAGACGATTTGGGAAGATAGTGGTATTATCTTGGGGACAGTCCATATAACAGTAGAAGAGGTGTTGAATGTATAAGAATAGTTGAATAAATCTCCTTGTCCTGACCAGATATATCCAAGAACATTGCAAGAGGTTAGAGAAGAAATTGTGGGGACCCTGGCTGATATTTTTGCATCATTGTTAGCCACAATGAGGTCCTGGAAGATTGGAGGGTAGCGAACGTTGTGCCATTGTTCAAGAAGGGCTGCAAAGAAAAGCTTGGGAATTATAGACCAGTGAGCTTAACATCTGTGGTGGGTAAGTTATTTGAGAAGATTTTGAGGGATAAGATATACATGTACTTGGAAAGACAGGGTTTGATTAGGAGTAAGAGAAAAATGAATATTGCAGTTGCTGGAGATCAGAGTCAAAAAGTGTGGTGCTGGAAAAGCACAGCCAGTCAGACAGCATCTGAGGAGCAGGAGAGTTGATGTTTTGAGAATGACGAAGAGCTCAGGCTCGAAACATCGACTCTCTCACTCCCCGTTTGATTAGGAGCAGTCAGCATGGCTTTGTGAGTGGGAGAACATGCCTATCAAATTCGTCAGAGTTCTTTAATGAAATGGCCAGGAAGGGTGACGAGGGCAGAGCAGTAGACATAGTCTATATGGATTTCAATCAGGCCTTTGAGAAGGTTCCCCATGGTAAGCTGCTCTGGAAGGTTGATCGCATGGAATCCAGGGTGAGCTAGCAAATTGGATAAAAAAGTTGGCATAATCGTAGGAAGCAGGAGGTCATAGTGGAAGGATGCTTGTCAGACTGGAAGCCTGTGACTAGTGGTATGCCTCGGGGGCAGTGCTGTTTGATATCCATATCAATGATTTGGATGAGAATGTACAAGGCATAATTAGTAAGTTTGGTGAGGACGCTAAAATAGGACAGTAAGGAAGGTTCTCAGAAATTGCCGCAGGACCTTGATCAGCTGGGGAAGTGGGCTGAGAAATGACAATGTAGTTTAATGTAGATAAATATGAGGTCTTGCATTTTGGAAAGTCAAATCAAGGTAGGAGTTTCATGGTGAATGGTAGGGCCTTATGGAGTGTAGTGGAACAGAGGGACCTTGGAGTTCAGGTGCATGGTTCTCTGACGGCACGGTGGCACAGTGGTTAGCACTGCTGCCTCACAGCGCCAGGGACCTGGGTTCAATTCCCACCTCAGGCGACTGACTGTGTGGAGTTTGCACGTTCTCCCCGTGTGTGCGTGGGTTTCCTCCGGGTGCTCCGGTTTCCTCCCACAGTCCAAAGATGAGCTTATCAGGTAAATTGGCCATGCTAAATTGCCCGTAGTGTTAGGTAAGGGGTATATGTAGGGGTATGGGTGGGTTGTGCTTCGGCGGGTCGGTGTGGACTTGTTGGGCCGAAGGGCCTGTTTCCACACTGTAAGTAATCTAAAAAAAAAGAAAGTGACGTCACAGGTAGACAGGGCAGTAAAGAAGGCTTTTGGCACTCTGGCCTTCATCAGTCAGGGCCCTGAGTATAGAAGTTGGGAAGTTATGTTGCAGTTATACAGGACTTTGGTGAGGCTGCACTTGGAATATTGTGTTTAGTTTTGGTCACCTTGTTATAGGAAGGAGGTTATTAAACTGTAAAGGGTTCAGAAGAAATTTACATGGATGTTGTCTGGACTTAATGGTCTGAGTTATATGGAGAGGTTGGACAAGCTAGGACTTTTTTCTTCAGAGTTTAGGAGACTGAGGGAGACCTAATACAGATGTATAAGGTCATGAGAGACATGGATCAGGTGAATGCACTCAGTCTTTTTTTTCAAGGTTGAGGATAAAAGCTCATCAGTTTAAGGTTAGAGGAGAAAGAACAACAGGTGACTTGAGGGGCAACTTCTTTACACAGTGTGGTACACATAATGAACTGTCAGTGGAAGTGGTTGAGGTGGGTCATTAACAACGTGGGTGGCACGGTGGCACAGTGGTTAGCACTGCTGCCTCACAGCGCCTGAGACCCGGGTTCAATTCCCGACTCAGGCGACTGACTGTGTGGAGTTTGCACGTTCTCCCCGTGTCTGCGTGGGTTTCCTCCGGGTGCTCCGGTTTCCTCCCACTGTCCAAAGATGTGTGGGTCAGGTGAATTGGCCATGCTAAATTGCCCGTAGTATTAGGTAAGGGTTAAATGTAGGGGTATGGGTGGGTTGCGCTTCGGCGGGTCGGTGTGGACTTGTTGGGCCGAAGGGCCTGTTTCCACACTGTAAGTCTAGTCTAAGTCTAGTCTAAAAAAACATTTAAAAGGCACTTGGACAAATCCATGGATAGTAAAGAGTTAGAAAGATATGGGCAGGGAAATGGAGTTAGCATGGATAGACATTTTGGTAGACATGGACCAGTTTGAGCTGAAGGGCCTGTCTCCATACTCCAGGACTCAATGACTCTAAAGACTCTAAAACCCCATAATATGAACAAACTTCCATTAACACTCCAGGAGACCTTCAGTCATCTACCTGAAGAGTGTGGTGCTGGAAAAGCACAGTTGATCAGGCAACATCTGAGGAGCAAGAGAAACGATGTTTCAGGCTTAAACTCTTCATCAGGAATGGAGCTTGTGGACCAAGGGAGCTGAGAGACAAATGGGAGGGGTTGGGGTTGGGGCTGGGGGGAAGGTAGCTGGGAAGGTGGGGTTGAAAGTGGTAGGTCGGAGAGCAGAGTGGAGCAGATAGGTGGGAAGGAATTTGGACAGGTAGGACAGTTCAAGAGTGCGGTAAAAAGCTGTAAGGTTAGGATTGGGATAAGGTGAGGTGGAGAGGAAATGGGTGAAATTCACACTAATCCCATCCGGTTGGAGGGTTCCCAGGCAAAAGATGGCGTTCCTACTCCAGGCATTGGGTGGTAAGGGTTTGGCGATAGAGAAGGCCCAGGATTTGTATGTCCTCGGCAGAGTAGGAGGGGATATTACAGTGTTCAGCCACAGGACAATGAGGTTGGTTTGTGCAGGTAACCCAGAAATGATCTGCAATTTGATATCTTGTCTCCCCATTGTAGAGGAGACCATATGTGCAATGGATACAGTAGACGTGTGTGGAAGGACAGATGAATTTCTGTCAGATATGGAAGGATCCTTTGGAGCCTTGGATGGAGGTGAGGGGGCAGGTGTGGACACAGGTTTTGCACTTTTTCGGTGGCAGGGGAAGGTGCCAGGATGGGAGGGTGAGTTGGTTGTGGGCGTGGACCTGACAAGGGAGTCGCGGAGGGAATAGTCTCTCTGAAGTGTAGGTAGGGGTGGGGAGGCAAATATCTATGGTGGTGGGGTCTGTTTGTAGGTGATGAAAAAGGCAGAAGATGGTGCGATGTATCTGGAGGTTGGTGGGGTGGAAGGTGAGGACCACAGAGGTTCTGACCTTGTTGTGATTGGGGGTGGGGAAGGGGGGGTGTCAAGGATAGAGGTGCAGGAAGTGGAGGAGACCTGCTAGAGGGCATCGTCGACCACATGGAAGGGGAAATTGCCATCTTTGAAGAAGGAGGCCATCTGAGATGTTCTGTGGTAGAAGTGGTCCTCCTGGGAGCAGATGTGGTGGAGGGGGAGCAATTGGGAATAATGGATAATGTTTTTATAGGAAGCTGAGTGGGAAGAGGTGTAGTCCAGGTAGCTGTGGGAGTCTGTAGGTTTGTCATGGATTTCCGTGTTGAGTCGGTCGCCGGAAATGGAGATGGAAAGGTCCAGGAAGTGGAGAGAGGCATCAGAGATGGTCCAGATACTCACTTTCTCCTTCTTTCAGTCACCTACTACCTGACATATGCTGGTTTAAAACTATGGTTCTGTAAAGACTGATCGAGTTAATTATTAAACTTCTTGACAAAAAGACAAAATTCCATATAGGCATTAGTTTACAATCCAAACTGTAAAAAAACGTTTACAAAATGTTTACACATCTTTTGTCAAATAATGGTGCACCAAAAACTCATTTAGCAAAGTTCCATCTTTTCTGTCAAAACAGGGTTTTTGCAATAATGTTCTAAATCAGAACATAAAAAAGTTTGGAAAATTAGTTTTAATAGTTTTGATTAAAAGTTTCATTTGTAATGAAAAGTAGCAAATACTTATCTATAATGTAAATATATTATTAAATAATTTTCCCTCTGCAGGCATAAAAAGGAAAAATAAAATGGGAGGACTTTTTTTTCTGCTGGCTGCTGCCTTGAACAGATAGCACACTGATCATACTGTTAGGTTTCTAATTTGGTTTCCAAACTCCTCACAGTTTCTGTCTACCTCATACTATTCCTTCAATCAAACTCTGCATTGCTTTTCCACTATCAACAAAGTGCCTTTTCCAGCAGTTGTTCAGCTCAGAATCACAAGGAAGCAATGATAGGAGATAATATTCTTCAGAAGCAACCTTTTGAATATTCCCCACCATCCAAGTCTTTGCTATCTCACAGGTGACTTGTAACACTCAAAGGTGAAGTTGCCTGTCACTCTTGTGCTTTTTGAACCCTAGTTGCCAGAGATCAATCTGGTGCCTTTCTTCAGAGCATCTCCTATGTCACCATGGTGACTGAGAGAAAATACTGGCAGAAAGCCTTACGCTAATAAAAAGAGTTCTTTTATACTTACAGTAATAGAGTCATCGAGGTGTACAGCATGGAAACAGACCCTTTGGTCCAACACGCCCATGCTGACCATGTCCCACTAATCTAGTCCCACTTGCCAGCACCCAGCCATATCCCTCCAAACCCTTCCTATTCATAAACCCATCCAAATGCCTTTTAAATGTTGCAATTGTACGAGCCTCCACCACTTCCTCTGGCAGCTCATTCCATACACGCACCACCCTCTGCGTGAAAAAGTTGCCCCTTGGGTCTCTTTTATATCTTTCCCCTCTCACCCTAAACCTATGCCCTCTAGTTCTGGACTCCCCCACCACAGGGAAAAGACTTTGTCTATTTATTCCTATCCATGCCTCCTATGATTTTATAAACCTCTATAAGGTCACCCCTCAGCTACGCTGAGCAGGAGAGCTATGGAAGAAACTCCCTATGATTTTTAGTTCGTGACGTTACCCTACAGAAATAACCATGAATTATTTCAAATAACGAAAAGCTTTAAAACAAAACAACTGTATTCATTTCAAGTTAGGCACATTTATATTGTAAATACAAGGACGTAGAGCTGGAGCTCCACGTACAGTGTTTGAGTAAAATCGCACCGGCTCAGCAGCAGCACTCTCACTTCTGAGTCAGAAAGTCAGCAATCCTATTGCATTAATGTGAGCACATAATCTACGATTACACTCCAAGTGAGTGCTGTGCTGTCAGAAGTGCCATGTAGCAGCTGAGACACTTAACCCAGACACATATTCCCTTTCAAGTGAGTGGAAATCTTCATTGTAGCACTTGCTGAAAGAAATCGGGCAGTTCTACCCCCATCTGGATGTCTTAATCCTTTAAAAAAAAACAATGAAAATAGGTTATCTGGCAATTTTACCTCTGTGTTATTTGTAGGATTTTGCTGTGAGCAAATTGGCTAAGCCTGCATTTCAACAGTGACCACAGTTTAGAAGTATTTCATTGACTGTGAGGTGCTTTGGCACCCGTTGAGAATTTTAAAGCTGACAGCTAAAAAGCAGGGAGATCTTATGGGACAGTTGGGTAGCATCTCTGCCTCTAAACCAGCAGTCTGGGTTCTAGTCACAGATAGGATCAAGAATGGTACATTCATAATGTGGGTGAGACTAAACCTGCAAATGCTTCCAGAACAACCAACAGCAGGTGGTAAAGAGATTCTGAACTGCCATGTGATGGAAAGAATGTTGGAGTCTCTATCAGCACTATCTATAGCTCCAGGCTACAACATGCCTGTAAACGTATACGTTGCCACAGCAACCTAGACTCCCTGAGTGATCAGTAACATGCCACCACCGTATTAGTGGCAATTATTTGTATTCTATACAGCAGAGTAAATTAAAATACTTCAGTAGTATCAGTGTCAAGCAGCTCCAGTGTCTGGATGTATAATTAATCTTCCTCTCCTCTAGTTATCCCAGTAATGGTGTTAAGAATACTTCTGGCCACTATATTTAGCAACAACAAATCCATTTCTGAATACTTCCTCTGATTTGTAATTTTCATTAAAATTTTACATGTTTTATTTAATTATTGATAATATAAAGGAATGCAGGAACAGGAGCCAATCTTTCAGTCCCAAACCCTATTTCAACATTTAATTAGATCGTGCTTCCTGACTATATTCATCTGTTTTTGCTCCAAATCCCTTGGTAATTAGCAAATATTTATTCATTTTAGATTTAAAAATATTGATTGAACTGGCATCTATGGCTGTGTTTTGTTTTAAATGGGAGAGAATTCCTAACTGTACCATGCGTTGTACTGTATAAGGAAATATTTTGTAATTGCTCTCCTGAATGGCCTGATTCTAATTTAAACAAGTGTTCTACCACTGCAGAAGGTTTATTTTTGGATTGGTCCCATCAATTCAGAACAAAATCCTATCCATCTCAGCCTTGTCTTTTTCTATTTAAGGGGATATAAGCCCAGTTTATTTAATGTGGTCTGAATTGCAACCTAGAGGAAACTTAGGGTGGCACAGTGGCTCACAGGCAGCAAGGACTCAGTTTCAATTCCTCCCTCGGGTGACTATCTGTGTGGAATTCGTACATTCTCCGTGCATCTGTGTGGATTGCCTCTGGGTGGTCCGGTTTCCTCCCACAGTCCGGGGATGTGCAGGCTAGGTGGTTAGGCCATGATAAATTGCCCAAAGTGTCTTGGGATGTGCAGGTTAGGCAAGTTAGCCATGGGAAATGCAGGTTTGCAGGGATAGGTGGGTCTGGGTGAGATGCTCCTCAGAAGATCAGTGTGGACTCAAGAGGCTGCTTCCACGCTGTGGGGATTCTATGATAAAGCTTTCATAAACGCTTCAATAGTACCAATACATGTAGGAAACAGAGTTGGATCTCAATGTCCTTTTGTGATAAACTCAAAGGACAAAACCATTCTGCATATGTGAAAATATGTTTGATTTTCCACAGAATCATCCTTGCAAATTTAGTACTAACTTGTTCTGAAGTACAACCAATTTTGTGGGTTTGTGCACACAGGGAACTGGATTAAAACCAGCCAAAATTATTAGTATGAAAGAGAGAGATCAGTCAGACCTGAATTAAATACAGTCTCTCAGAGATGAAAGGATATGTGTGCTAATCTCAGAAATTTATCCGCTCTCCAAATAATATTTGGGGTTAACCAATGGAATGAAATAGTATCTACTCTTGTGGGTTCTCTTATACTGAAAACTGCTCCAAGCAACATTAATCCCTTCACTAAACTGAAATTACCAGCAATTTTTGGAAATATAAAATATATTTTAGAATAATCTTAAAATAATTATTTCCAAATGTTGAAACTGGTCAGAGCACATCTGTGCTAAAGATGTTTCCTTTCCTAATTATTTACTTCAGAGATTTTGCTAAAACATTTTCAAGATTCATCTTTTTCTGATTATAGTAATGACATAATGTTGAATTTTTGGCATCTTCTAATAGAAACCTTATTTCTGTAATGTCTTAAAGTTGAAGTGCAAGTTTGAGAGTGTGAAAAGAGATTGGTGCTGTTGTGATTTACATAGAGAGCAAAGGGAGAGATAAGCGTGTTTGGAGAGATCAAGGGCTATTCTGTGATGAAAGTGAAGGGTTTACATATGGGGTGTGGGAGGGTAGAAAGTTTGTAAGGAATGTTGACAAGTCTTGTTGCAATATATGGAGAGATAGACAGCTCTGTGCACAGTTTGTTTGTGAATATTGAACCTTTCCTACACTGAATCCAGATCCTGTGTGTGATCTGCTGGCAATGACACCATCAACCAGACCTTTCCAGGCCTTGTGGAGGCTGCCACATGTGTAGGGAAACAATATATCCCTCCTCGCCCTGAACTCCTCCATTAGGGTTGCCAGGGAAACATCAAGGACAGAACTACTCACACTATTTCCGAGACTTCCTTTCCTGAAGAGGTATGGTAGTGAAAGTCGGAAAAAGAAAACGCTACATTACCATTTTAAGTAGGAATCAGGAATCCCTGCCAGAAACTCAACAGACAAATCATTAAAATGAGGCCCAGTTCTCATAATGACGACAGTAGGGAAGTTCTGCTTTCTGCCGAACTGAAATTAAAATCAGGGCACACATCAACCACCTTCCATTTCTTCGTTTGATTCCAAATTCAATTAAAGCATTTCACGTAATAAAAGCCTGTGGGACACATACACAATTTTCATTGTGTATATCACCCCCGTTATCAATTTCTGCCAAATGATTTTAAAAGATGGAAATTCCCTGTACATTTTAAAGCATCAAATAACTAAAAAGGAAGGCAGTCACTTAATAAGTGTTCCTTCTTGGAATTGCTCGTAGGCAGCTGCAGGGCCTGAAAAGGTAGTCAGTGTTCATGACAAGTTCTAGCTATTTTGCACCAACTTTGGAAGCAAGTCAGTAAGCTCTGTTCACAGAGTCATAGATAGAGTCATAGAGATGTACAGCATGGAAACAGACTCTTCGGTCCAACCCGTCCATGCCGACCAGATATCCCGACCCAATCTAGTCCCACCTGCCAGCACCCGGCCCATATCCCTCCAAACCCTTCCTATTCATATACCCATCCAGATGCCTTTTAAATATTAAAATTGTACCAGCCTCCACCACTTCCTCTGGCAGCTCATTCCACACATGTACCACCCTCTGCAAGGAAAGGCTGCTCCTTAGGTCTCTTTTATATCTTTCCCCTCTCACCCTAAACCTATGCCCTCTCGTTCTGGACTTCCCCACACAAGGAAAAAGACTTTGTCTATTTATCCTATCCGTGCCCCTCTTGAATTTTTCAACCTCTATAAGGTCACCCCTCAGCCTCTGACACTCCAGGGAAATCAGCCCCCGTCTATTCAACCTCTCCCTATAGCTCAAATCCTCCAACCCAGGCAACACTGTTGTAAATATTTTCTGAACCCTTTCAAGTTTCACAACATCTTTCGATAGGAAGGAGACCAGAATTGCACACAATATTGCAACAGTGGCCTAACCAAAGTCCTGTACAGCCGCAACATGACCTCCCAACTCCTGTAGGAGAAAGTGAGGACTGCAGATGCTGGAGATCAGAGCTCAAAATGTGTTGCAGGAAAAGTGCAGCAGGTCAGGCAGCATCCAAGGAGCAGGAGAATTGACATTCGGGCATGAGCCATTCTTCAGGAATGAGGAGAGTGTGCAAAGCAGGCTAAGATAAAAGGTAGGGAGGAGGGACTTAGGGGAGGGGCATTGGAAATGCGATAGGTGGAAGGAGGTTAAGGAGAGGGTGATAGGCCAGAGTGGGGGTGGAGGCAGAGAGGTCAGGAAGAAGATTGCAGGTTAGGAAGGTGGTGCTGATCCCAGCACCAATCCTTGTGGAACTCCACTGGTCACAGGCCTCCAGTCTGAAAAACAACCCTCCGCCACCACCCTCTGTCTTCTACCTTTGAGCCGGTTCTGTATCCAAATGGCTAGTTCTCCCTGTATTCCATGAGATCTAACCTTGCTCCCATGGGGAACCTTGTCGAACACCTATCTCCCCATATCCTTCTAAATTCTATCGAGTATGGACCCAGAGTCCTCGAACATGCCTCGTATGTTAAACTTTTCATTCCTGGGATCATTCTCATGAACCTCCTCTGATAAGACAATTCACGCATGTTTTATTTCAATTTTACGTGACTACCTAAAGGGGGAAGAGAATGAGGAAGAGAGTGAAAATGAAATAATTGACGTAGTGATGGCAATGAAAGTATGTGAGGCATAGAGACAATCAGGAGGCAATCTCATTGGAGATAAAAGAAACAGACTAAATTAATTAATTCTTGGCATATAACCATTGTTAGCAACTTGAGCATTTATTGTTCCCCCATATTCACCTTTGCAAAGTTGGTCCATTTTCTTCTTGAACCATTACAATTAAAGGTACTTCCATAAACTATCCAGCGGAGAATTTCAGGGATTGTTTTTTGGTGTAATGATTAAAGATGATGAATATTTGTCCAAGTCTGGATGGTGTGAGATTTGGAGGTGTACTTGGACGTGGAATTTGATAGAGTTTCCACATACCACTATTTCTGTCTACCTGGTAAAACCTGTACTATGATTATGTCCCAAAGGCTTGAATCCATGTTGGTTGGAATCAGAACTGGACACATCATCAATCTCTAGCCATCAGCAACTTAGCTTCATTGACAGCAAATTCAGCAGTTGTGAGAAGTTATCACATTTATCCTTTATTTCCTGAACCTTAGCTCTGCAGAGACATGTCTTTTCGTGTGGTGTGACTGTATCTGTGTATGGAATTAAAGGAAAATGGTTTTAATTCCAACTCACAGCTTAGATGTTCATCAGTTGTAGCCACTTGCTTTAAGAATCAATTATTTTGAGATAATTATATAAGCCTGGTGGACTGATCTTTTGTTTTGAGAACATAGAACAGTACAGCACAGTACAGGCCCTTTGGCCTTCGATGCTGTGCCGACCTTTTATCCTACTCTATGATCAAACTAACTTACATATCCTTCATTTTACTGTCATCCACATACCTAGCCAAGAGTTCTTAAAATGCCCCTAATGTATCTGACTCTACCACCACTGGCAATGCATTCTATGAACCCACCACTCTGTGTGAAGAACCTACCTATGACATCTCCCTCAAGCCTTCCTCCAATCACCTTAAAATTATGCCTCCTCATGATAGCCATTCCTTCCCTGGGAAACATTCTCTGGCTATCCACTCCATCTATACCTCTATCAAGTCACTTCTCATCCTTCTTCGCTCCAATGAGAAAATTCTTAACTGCTTCAACCTTTCTTCATAAGACAGACTGAAGGGTCTGTTTCCATGCTATGTCTCTGACTTTATGACACTATAGCCTCCAGTCAAGGCAGCATCCTGATAAAATTCCTAAGCACCCTCTCTAAAGCTTCCACATCCTTCCTATAATAAGGCAACCAGAACTGAACATAATATTTCAAGTGTGGTCTAAACAGGGCTTTATAAAGCTGCAGCATAAGGTCATGGCTCTTAAACTCAATCTTCCTACTAATGAAAGCCAACACACCATATGCCTTCCTAACAACTCGATCAAATTTGGTGGCAATTTTGAGAGATCTAACCCTGTATTCTGTACTCAAACTCAACCTTCAAAATGAAAGACTTCACACTTTTCCAGGTTGAACTCCATCTGCCATTTCTAAGTTCAGTACTGCATCCTGTCAATGTCGCATTGCAACTGACAACAGCCTTCCACACTGTTCACAACTCCACCAACCCTTGCACCATCAGCAAACTTACTAACCTGCCCTTCCACTTCCTCATGCAAGTCATCTATAAAATAATTGGCCATTTTGATGTTGAATCAATAAAAGCATCTTTTCAGGGTCATAATAACCACTTAAAGTGTAAAATTGTATTGATAAAATAGTTGTTTGTGTTGTTTTGGATATAAAGTCAGAGTCTTAGTGTCATACAGCACAGAAACAGATACTTTTGGCTCATGGTAACCATACATCCCAATTTCACTTCGTCCAATTTGCCAGTATTTGGCTCATATAACTCTAAAGTCTGTAATTGTACCTGCCCCTGCCACTTCCCCTAGCAGTTCAATCCATATACACAACCACCCTCTGTGTGAAAAAGTTACCCCATATGTCCTTTTTGAAATCTTTCCCTCTAATTCTACCAGTGTATCTTCCAAGTTTTACAAGTCGCTTGTTGGGATTTTGTAATACCTCTATGCAGCTTACCAAGCTAGATCTTACAGGGATGGGAGGGCAAAAAAGAATCAGCTATTCACCAAGCACCAGAAAGGGAAGTGTAACTATCTTGATCACTAGATTAAAATAAAATACCCATGACCTACATCATCTGATGTGTTGGCAAACAAAGAATAATACATCCATTACCCATCAGCCTTACTGTGAATTAAGAATTAAAAAATACAACTTTATTATAATATCATAAAATAGTCAGTTAAAGAAAACATCAAAAATATCAAACTATCATAAAAATAAAAAATCACACTAAAATTATTCATTAAATACAAATACATAAATATCACAATAAGCCAATGGGCAACCAGAGTTCAGTTGTTAAAAATCCTGAACAACTCAAGAATCAATGAAATCGTAAAATAGGACATGTGCTGGGCAAAGATTTTAAAATACTGAATTCCTAAGGAACTCAAGTTTATCATTCTGCTTTGTCCATTTCCCTCTTGCACTCATAACAAATCCAAAAAAATGCAATTGTTTTTCTTTTTGTCAAGCTTTCAATTTCTTTCACCAAATGTTTATACTTCTCAACCTCCTCATGTTCCTCTTTCTCCAAGGCATCATATTCATTTTCAAAACATATTGTAACATCCGCAAAAATTCCTTCTGAAAATCGTATCAAGCTCCAAAGTTTTCCTGTACCATCCTTTATATGAGGCTCAAAATACGTAGTCCAACCGAATTTGCCAACAAATTGATATAACTTCTCCACAATTCTGTTGAATCGCTTAATCCACATATTCTTGACTCCAAAGCACCACCCAGAAATATGAGGAAATGTTTCAAACCTGCACTCATTATTCATCAGGAATCTTCCATGCAAGAGAATAGCTCTCGTCGGGTATAAAATACACCACAATAACATCATATTAACCAATTTGGAAGATTTGATAAGGACCATAAATCTCAACCATGCATTAGAAATCTTATCATTCTTAAAATAATCTAGCCTCAAACTCTGACATTGCTGGGCACTCCATTTATGGAATTCCTCATCTCTCCAGTTCTTATAACAGTCACTAGTCATCAGTTCTAATATTCACCATCATCTTCTGACCTGTTATCGAATTGTTCCCAATCATCTTCAGGTAGGCAGATTTCTTGACAGACTCTCAACCTAATAAGTGCCTGTACGTCTATGATGTTATCTTTGTTACTGAGCTGGAATAAGGCATTTATAATCTTAGCCTCATGCTTTTCCATTACCACAATCAGGACTTGGACCTCCACGCAGGGTATCCCCAGCCCACTATCCCTATTTCTGACATTCAACCTCCTGTTTGTTACTGTCTGTGGAGGTAAACTTGTTCTAATAACACCAAGTTATAGTCCAACAAGTTTAATTGGAAGCACACTAGCTTTCGGAGCGCCACTCCTTCATCCGGTGATTGTGGAGGGCTCGATCGTAACACAGAATTTATAGCAAAAATTTGCAGTGTGATGTAACTGAAATTATACATTGAAAAATTGATTGTCTGTTAAACCTTTCATCTGTTAGAGTACAGTGATAGTTTCACTTCTTTCATGTGTAAATCACAAAACCTTTTTTTTAAAGTTGCATTCTCAGGTTAGTTGTTAAAAAATGGTGATAGCTAGACAATATGTTGAAGGTGTTAGCCCCCTGTGTTCTCTGTCTATGACCTGATGTTTAGATTGATTCTGATCAAAGAAGTGATATAATAGAGTTTTATATAAATTCATGCAGTTTTTGAGCTCAGAGTTCTACATGAATGTATGCAGTTTTTGAGCAAAGTGCAATGTAACTCTGCAAGTACAAAATCACCCCACAAAATGTATGTGTGTATGTGGGTCTTTGTCTGTCTGTGTGTGTGTGTCTGTCTGTCTGGGGTGGGGATTGTGAGTGTGAGAAAGTGTGTGTGTGTGTGTGTCTTAAGTCTGTGAGGGGGTTTTGTGATTTACACATGAAAGAAGTGAAACTATCACTGTATTCTAACAGATGAAAGGCTTAACAGATAATCAATTTTTCAATGTATAATTTCAGTTACATCACACTGCAAATTTTTGCTATAAATTCTGTGTTACAATTGAGCCCTCCACTATCACCTGATGAAGAAGTGGCGCTCCGAAAGCTAGTGTGCTTCCAATTAAACTTGTTGGACTATAACTTGGTGTTATTAGAACAAGTTTACCTCCACAGACAGTAACAAACAGGAGGTTGAATGTCCGAAATAGGGATAGTGGGCTGGGGATACCCTGCGTGGAGGTCCAAGTCCTGATTGTGGTAATGGAAAAGCATGAGGCTAAGATTATAAATGCCTTATTCCAGCTCAATAACAAAGATAACATCATAGACGTAAAGGCACTTATTAGGTTGAGAGTCTGTCAAGAAATCTGCCTACCTGAAGATGTTTGGGAACAATTTGATAGCGGGTCAGAAGATGATGGTGAATATCAGAACTGATGACTAGTGCCTGTTATAAGAACTGGAGAGATGAGGAATTCTCTCTGAAATCTGTTTCAAAATCTTACTTTTCAATACGGTTGAGATCATCTTGTTAATAAATTTACTATCCTTAAACTTAACATCCAACTCTTGTAGCAATGTAATCTCTTCACTTGATCAAAAACCACCTTTCTGCCCCATCTTTATATGTTACACTGTTCCTATCCACTTTTTATTACAAGCTCCAGAATGCCTATGTGTGATATGCTGACCTAGCCCTATCTTGGTGGTAAATTTCACCTCATGTGTGGAACAGTGAAATGACACAAGTCCAGCTAACTCCTTTGTACCATCACACTTAGGAAAGTGACATGCAACATCATGCCATTCACGTTTCTTATTACATTTCAAACACTTAACATTGTGCACACTCTTCATATGATTACAAACATTCCCACATTTGAAAAAAGGGAATTACAAAAGCTACAAAACAACCTATGAAATAGATATTGTACTACTATTTCACAACCTTTATCCTTGCCTTAGGACGGCATAATTATCCTAGGTTCCTTAAGTGTATTATCATTTTCTCTTCCACCAGGATGACAAAGTGGCTCAGTGGTTAGCGCTGCTGCCTCACAGCACCAGGGACTGTGTTCAATTCCAGCCTTGGGTGACTGTCTGTGTGGAGTTTGCACATTCTCACCGTGTCTGCATGGGTTTCCTCCCACAGGACAAAGATGTGCATGTTAGGTGAGTTGGCCGTGTTAAATTGCCCATACTGTTCAGTGATGTGTGAGGTTAGGAGCATTAGTCAGGGGTAAGTATAGGATGATAGGGTAGGAGGATGGGTCTGGGTGGGTTATTCCTTGGAGATTGGTGTGGACTTGTTGGGCTGAAGGGCCTGTTCTCACACTGTAGGAATTCTAATTCTCTTCGCCCATGGTCATTTTGGTCCTCTTCACAAAACTTACTATTGTAGGTATTAAATTATGTCAATAGTATCCACAATAAAAGTCATGTCACTCTCTGCCCTAAACCCTACACCAACTGATTTGTCTCGAGGTCTTGGGGTCAAACAGAGGCTAGAGGGTCTCAGATCATCTGTCTGTGTTGAGACGGTTGTCACCTTACTATTGGAGTGATTACACTTAGCTCAGGACACCACTACTAGTATAGTTGCGAGGCATTCATTTATCCGGTCCTTCACTCACCTAGATGCAGAGAGACTAACACACTCTGCCATAGTCATTTTTAAAACAGATATCAGTAATAATGATACCCACCACCCACATGGGCCAACAACCGTCTTGTATTTTCCTCTGGTCGTATTAGCTGTCAGTGGGTCGAGCCTGGCCTGCTCAAATGTAGGTCCTCTCGCCCACTGATGTTACTGGTGGGAACCGCGTGGACGTTCAACCAAAGTTGTGAGGAACACAGGCCAACAGTGACTATACAAGCAGGGCTTCGAGGCAAGACCCCACCACAAAAAAGCCACAGACCACATCCCATCATCTATGCCCTCTAGTTTGGACTCTCTCATCCTAGGAAAAAGACCTTGTCTACTCACCCTATTCATGCCCCCCATGATTTTACAAACCTCTATGAGGTCACCCCTCAGCATCCGATGCTCCATGGAAAAAATGCCTAGCTTATTCAGCCTCTCCCTCGAACTCAAACTCTTCAGTGTTGAACAAAATAAATAGAATAACTGCTCCTGCAGGTTGTGACAATGTCACAGAACAGGTTGTGAAAAAAACATGGTCATAGAGTCAGAGATGTACAGCACAGAAACAGACCCTTCGGTCCAATTCATCCATGCCGGCCAGATATTCCAACCCAATCTAGTCCCACCTGCCAGCACCATATGTCATATATAACTTTCTATATTACTAGTACGTTGACACAATGTAACTGTGGTTGTTTTGACCAAAATACGGTACACATTGTGGGGATTTTTTTTTCACATTTTATGTTAAACATTGTATCTTTAAATATCTGGCCATCAAAATAGCAACTAGCAATGATTTTCCAGCGGCATAACTCAGCAAGAGTGAAAATCGTCCAAGATTGAAGCATACAGCAATGCAATTCTCAGATTCCCAAATCAGCAGAATTGTCAGTGAAGTGGTAGGATAGTTGAAAGCAAATGTGGAATTGGCAAAGGGTGTGGTTAGTAACTCCATGAAAATGTAAAGCAATTAAAATAGAGTTGCATGAAGTACCCTGCATGTGAAGAATTCAAATATCCACTTCAGTCTTTGAATTAATCTGTCAACATTTCACAAAACAAAATAAAAATCCAATATCACAAAACAAATTATGTTCAACATATAAAACTCCAAGAGTAATTCTAAACGGATTTGACAGCTCTCCAAAATGAAATAACTATTTCTATCGCATTTTCCACATCTTATAAACAAAGCCCAAGGTTAATTCAACAAATCATAGAAACAAATCATTGCACAGAAAACCATGCAGCCAATATCTTCTGTTTGAAAGAACAGTCAGTGGGCCCACACCTGACTTGATTCTTGAAACCCTCTAAATTTCTCAGCTTTAAACATCTTGAAATTATTTATTGAGAAGGGAGACAGTGGTGGAACAGCAATGTCAATAGACAAATATTGCAGTGGTCCCAGCTAATACTCTGGGGAACATGGGTTCAAATCCCATGACAGTAGCTGGTGGAATTTAAATTCTATTAATAAAATATATATTTTTGTTTTATTCACTCATGGAATAAGGGCGTACTACCTGGCCAGAATTTATTGCCCATCTCTAGTTGCCTTTGAACTGAATGGTTTGCTAGGCCATTTTAGAAAACAGTTACGAATGAACTCCATTGCAAATGGTCTGGGATCACATATAGGCCACACCTGGGAGGTCCCTGAATATATCAGTGAACAAGATAGGTTTTTCTGACAGTCGAGAATAGCTTCATGGTCATCAGTAAATTCTTAATGCAAGAATCATTTTCTATTGAATTCGGATTCCATCAACTTCCATGGCAGGATTGGAATCTTGGTCCCCAGAATATGAGCTGAGTTTCTGGGTTAATAATCTAGCCATATACACTAGACCATCCCCTCCCCAAAACTGAAAGTTAAGGCAGAATCTTCCTAGACCCTGGTCACGGCAGAAACATTAGGCAGAATTGCATGAGATGGCGAGTAAGGAGTTTCCCAATGTCAAAAGTAAAATGGCCAGTTTTCCAGCCAAGTGTTGGACTCATGAGCAGAGAGAAGTCTGTTGCCATTAATTAGCAATACACGTGTAATCTCTCCTCATTGAGATGTACTTACTTGTTTTCTCACCTGCCAGATAAAAATTAGATTAAGTTACTTACAGTGTGGAAACAGACCCTTCGGCCCAACAAGTCCACATCGACCCTCCGAAGAGCAACCCACCCAGACCCATTCCCTTACATTTACCCCTTCATCATGGGCAATTTAGCATGGCCAATTCACCTAACTTGCACAATCTTTGGACTGTGGGAGGAAACCGGAGCACCCGGAGGAAACCCACAGACACGGGGAGAATGTGCAAACTCCACACACAGAGTCACCCAAGGTGGGAACTGAACCGGAATCTCTGGTGCTATGAGGCAGCAGTGCTAACCATAGTGCCACCGTGCTGTGGAAGACAATAATACTGACATGAAAGTCAGCTCATGCCTTGCTCCTTCAGCTCACCATCAGTGACCAACTTCCCAGGGAGTATGTCGTGGACAGTGACTGCATGTACCCATCATCCACCAGTCTCCGTTGGCTAAGCGAAGTGCCAATTTGCCTCAACCTGATGTGTATATTGAAACTGGGAGGAACTGTGCAGGAGCTGCGGGGTGCCAATGCCAGAGCTTGAACAGATGCATGGCTGGGCTTTAAAGATGATGATGCCAGCAGGAAACCTGGGAGGTCCCAGCAGTGACTGTACTTATGCCTATAGTGAATTCAACAAGGTTGGTTCCATGTGGTGCGATGCATAGGTTATAAGGTGAATTTGGAAATGTAGCATGAGAAAACTCACTAGAACTTGGAGAGAAATGATGACTCAGTGGTTAACACTGCTGCCTCACAGTGCTAGGGAACTGGGTTTGATTCTAACTTCTGGTGACTGTGTGTGTGGAGTTTGCACATTCTCCCCCTGTCTGCGTGGGTTTCCTCCAGTTTCCTCCCATAATCCAAAGATGTGTAGGTTAGGTGAATTGGCCATGCTAAATTGTCCATAGTGTTTAGGGATGTATTGGTTTAGGAGCATTAGGCAGGGGTAAATGTAGAGTAGTAGGGGAACAGGTCTGGGTGGGATACTCTTCAGAGGGTCAGTGTGGACTTGTTGGGCCAAATGGCCTGTTTCTACATTGTAGGGATTCTATGATTCTTTCATGATATTTTCCAAAATTGACACTTAGTTAATTTCTGGTAAAATCCAGATCTTAGTTGCAGCAATGGTGATCATGCATCTATTGTAAAAATCCGGAATAGAGTGGTGTTGGAAAAGCACAGCAGTTCAGACAGCATCCGAGGAGCAGGAAAATCTACATTTCAGGAAAAAACCCTTCATCAGGAATACAGGCAGAGAGCCTGAAGGGTGGAGAGATAAATGAGAGGAGGGTGGGGGTGGGGAGAAAGTAGCATAGAGTACAATAGGTGAGTGGGGGTGGGGATGAAGGTGATAGGTCAGGGAGGAGGGTGGAATGGATAGGTGGAAAAGAAGATAGGCAGGAAGGACAAGCCATGGGGACAGTACTGAGCTGGAAGTTTGGAAAAGGGGTGAGGTGGGGTAAGGGGAAATGAGGAAACTGTTGAAGTCCACATTGATACCCCTGGGGTTGAAGTGTTCCGAGGTGGAAGATGAAGGGTTCTTTCTCCAGGCGTCAGGTGGTGACGGAGCGGTGGTGAAGGAGGCCCAGGACCTCCATTTCCTCGGCAGAGTGGGAGGGGGAGTTGAAATGTTGGGCCACAGGGCGGTGTGGTTGATTGGTGTGGGTGTCCCAGAGATGTTCCCTAAAGCACTCTGCTAGGAGGCGTCCAGTCTCCCCAATGTAGAGGTGACTGCGTCGGGAGCAACGGATACATAAATGATATTGGTGGATGTGGAGATAAAACTTTATCGTAAACTTCCATCTGGTTCATAAATGCTCCTTCAGGAAGGAAACTCATTATCCTTACTTGGTCTGGCATAGGTGTGACACCAAACTCAAAGTAGTGTGGTTGACTCTTGCCTATCCTCAGATTGAATAGCCTGTGAGGCCATTTCAAAGAATAATTAGAGTTGAATAATAATGCTGGTAATCAGCTCTACCCTCTTCTTGAGGTTTTTTTGAGTTATAATGGACAAAAGGACCGAAGGGCCTGTTTCCACAGTGTAGGGATTCTATGGTTCTATGAAAATGTGCCAATTACACAACCATCACTGTTTGCTTTCTACTATTACACCGCATAACAGGCAATTTTATTGATTTAGGAGTTTGTAAGTCAAAAGTGCTTCATTTTTGGCTGATGTCTCAATTAAATGAGGAAAAATACATCCCACAATGTGTAACTTGTTTTTGACAGAAAGATATTTTACACTGGTGACTGAATGTAGTATTAATACAGAAAATTATAAAGGACATATCTAAGGACCCATTTTATCTTATTTGTTCTGTGACACCATCACAACCTACATGACAAGTTATTTTAAATGATTTGCTAAGGTAATTCCAAGGGATGAAAGGTAGCAATTTTAACAACATAATTTTACATTTTGCATAGTCCTATCCAATAACATCAATGTACAACACAAAGAATACATCACATCCAAGATACTGATGGCAGAAGATGGCTAATAGCTGAAAGGATTAGTCACAAAGTAAGCTTCGCCCATCAGGATATAAAGGACTGATCTTGGAAGCAGCTATGCAGAGCTCTGTGTGTCCTACATGTTCTGTACGTGTTCAGCAGAGGGTGTACAGAACTTCTATGGTTGTTCTTAGTATTAACAGCATGAAGAGTATCCTGCCCAGACCCATTCCCCTGCTACTCTACATTTACCCCTGACTAATGCTAAATCACTTAATCTTAAATTAATAAAAGTGTCCTGAGGAAGGGTCACTAAACTCTGATTTCTCTTCACAGATGCTGCCAGACCTGCTGAGCTTTTCCATCAACTACTGTTTTTGTTTCAGATTTACAGCATCTGCAGTTCTTTCAGTTATTAATCTTAAATTAAGCCTGATTGTTCCTCATGAGAGGCAATCATGTATCTCAGATTGAATGTACCTTCTGCTAGGTAATATATAATAAATCTATTTATTGTTCATCAAGATTAAACCTGTCCTCTGCCAAACATTTGTGTGTTTATCATTTTTCTTAAGATATCCATAGCTTAGACTGTTACTAGCAAGAAAGTTTGGTGGCAGTGAAGTTACACAAATTATCTCAGATGGTTCCTGCATGAATGAACATTTCCAATCCGTTGGTCAAATTGGGGTACATCTTTGTAATAAATTCCAAAGTCATTGAGTAAGTACATTTCTTGCAATTTCTCCTATAGAATGTTCACTAATTTTTTGAAATCTATGACTTCTGGTTGTGATGTGAGCTATTCGTCAGAGGAAACAGTTACTTTTGAACTACTCAATTTAAATCTCTCATCATTTTGTAAATCTTTTAATTTCCTCTGTTCACATGAAAACAGTGCTACTTTTTTGAACTTTTGAGCATAGGGAACTTGAGTGTGGAGTCTGAGGAAGTAGGGGAGTTCACAGGAGTTTTTTACTTCTGTGTTTACGAAAGAAACAAACTTTGAAGAGCGGGTATGCATGCTGGAATGGATAGAGATAGAGGAAGCTGATGTGCTGAAAATTTTGTCAAACATTAAAATTGACAAGTCACCAGGCCCGGACCAGATTTGTCCTTGGCTGCTTTGGGGAACGAGAAATGTGATTGCTTCACCACTTGCGAAGATCTTTGCATCCTTGCTCTCTACTGGAGTCGTACCTGAAGACTGGAGAGAGGCAAATGTAATTCCACTCTTCAAGAAAGGAAATAAGGAAATCCCCGGCAATTACAGACTAGTAAGTCTCACGTCTGTCATCTGCAAGGTGTTAGAAAGGATTCTGAGGGATAGGATTTATGACCATCTGGAAGAGCATGGCTTGATTAAATACAGTCAACACGGCTTTGTGAGGGGCAGGTCATGCCTCACAAACCTTATAGAGTTCTTTGAGGATGTGACTAGAAAAGTTGATGAGGGTCGAGTTGTGGATGTTGTGAATATGGACTTCAGCAAGGCATTTGATAAGGTTCCCCATGGTAGGCTCATTCAGAAGGTCAGGAGGAATGGGATACAGGGGAACTTAGCTGTCAGGATACAGAATTGGCTGGCCAACAGAAGACAGTGAGTAGTAGTAGAAGGAAAATACTTTGCCTGGAAGTCAGTGGTAAGTGGTGTTCCACAGGGCTCTGTCCTTGGGCCTCTATTGTTTGTAATTTTTATTAATGACTTGGATGAGGGGATTGAAGGATGGGTCAGCATGTTTGCAGATGACACAAAGGTTGGAAGTGTCATTGACAGTATAGAGGGCTGTTGTAGTCTGCAGCGGGACATTGACAGGATGCAGAGATGGGCTGAGAGTTGGCAGATGGAGCTCAACCTGGATAATGCGAGGTGATGCATTTTGGAAGGTCGAATTTGAAAGCTGAGTACAGGTTTAAGGATAGGATTCTTGGCAGTGTGAAGGAACAGGGGGATCTTGGTATGCAGGTACATAGATCCCTTAAAATGGCCACCCAAGTGGACAGAGTTGTTAAAAAAGCATATGGTGCTTTACGATCATAAGACCATAAGACCTCGGATT
This sequence comes from Hemiscyllium ocellatum, assembly GCF_020745735.1. NCBI lineage: Eukaryota > Metazoa > Chordata > Chondrichthyes > Orectolobiformes > Hemiscylliidae > Hemiscyllium > Hemiscyllium ocellatum. The sequence continues at coordinate 23,467,641 of NC_083417.1, read as the reverse complement.
GGAAGTAAGGCTATTCGGCCCATCAAGTCCACTCCGCCATTCAATCATGGCTGATGGGCATTTCAACTCCACTTACTCGCATTCTCCCCGTAGCCCTTAATTCCTTGTGACATCAAGAATTTATCAATCTCTGCCTTGAAGACATTTAGCGTCCCGGCCTCCAATGCACTCTGCAGCAATGAATTCCACAGGCCCACCACTCTCTGGCTGAAGAAATGTCTCCGCATTTCTGTTCTGAATTGACCCCCCTCTAATTCTAAGGCTGTGTCCACGGGTCCTAGTCTCCTCGCCTAACGGAAATAATTTCCTAGCGTCCACCCTTTCTAAGCCATGTATTATCTTGTAAGTCTCTATTAAATCTCTCCTTAATCTTCTAAACTCCAATGAATACAATCCCAGGATCCACAGCCGTTCCTTGTTTGTTACACCTACCATTCCAGGGATCATCCGTGTGAATCTCCGCTGGACACGTTCCAGTGCCAGTATGTCCTTCCTGAGGTGTGGGGACCAAACTGGACACAGTACTCCAAATGGGGCCTAAACAGAGCTTTATAAAGTCTCAGTAGCACAACGGTGCTTTTATATTCCAACCCTCGAGATAAATGACAACATTGCATGTTTACCTTTAGAGAATCCTCGACTAGTACTCTCAGATCCCTTTGTACTTTGGCTTTACGAATTTTCTTACCGTTTAGAAAGTAGTCTATGCTTTTATTCTTTTTTCCAAAGTGCAAGACCTCGCATTTGCTCACGTTGAATTCCATCAGCAATTTCCTGAACCACTCTCCCAAACTGTCTAGATCCTTCTGCAGCCTCCCCACTTCCTCAGTACTACCTGCCTGTCCACCTAATTTCATATCATCAGCAAACTTCGCTAGAATGCCCCCAGTCCCTTCATCCAGATCATTAATATATAACATGAACAGTTGCGGCCCCAACACTGAACCCTGCAGAACATCGCTTGTCACTAGCTGCCATTCCGAAAAAGAACCTTTTATCCCAACTCTCCGCCTTCTGTCAGACAGCCAATCCTGACATTAACAGGAGGATTGAGTTTAAGAGTAGTGAGATCTTGTTGCAGCTCTATAAAACTTTGGTTAGACTGCACTTGGAATACTGCATCCAGTTCTGGTCGCCCTATTATAGGGAAGATGTGGATGCTTTGGAGAGGGTTCAGAGGAAGTTTACCAGGAATGGAGGGCTTATCTTATGAAGCGAGGTTGACTGAGCTCGGACTTTTTTCACTGGAGAAAAGGAGGAGGAGAGGGGACCTAATTGAGGACTACAAGATAATGAGAGGCATAGATAGAGTCGATAGCCAGACACTATTTCCCAGGGCAGAAATGACTTACACGAGGGGTCATAATTTTAAGCTGGTTGGAAGAAAGTATAAAAGGGATGTCAGAGGCGGGTTCTTTACACAGAGTGGTGGGAGCATGGAATGCGTTGCCAGCAGCAGTTGTGGAAGCAAGGTCATTGGGGACATTTAAGAAACTGCTGGACATGCAAATGTCACAGAAATTTGAGGGTTCGTACATTAGGTTTACCTTACATGAGGGTCAATGGTTGGCACAACATTGTGGCTGAAGGGCCTGTTCTGTGCTGTACTATTCTATCTTCTACGTTCTATGTTCTCATAACTGAATTCCCTAGTAACATGCTGGAATGCCATTTTTATTCATCTGGCATTTGCTGATGTCCAGAAAGTTTCAGCATGGCCCTTAATAGTGGTTTGTGAAGCACTAGCATAATGATTTTGTCTTTATTTTGAATATTGAATACCTCTATTTGTAACCAAATAACTGACGTGCTTTTTATACACCCTATTAACTTGTGCTGTGACTTCTAAAAATTGTGTTTCCAGATATCAAAGTATCTTTTGCTCACTTTTGCTTTTCAAATTATGCTATTCATATACTATAACCATCTTTTCGTACTAGTTCCTCCAGCGTACATTACTTTATATTTCTCTCCATTGAATACCATCAGTTATGATTTTGCCCATTTAACTATTACTTATTCGAAAAAAAATTCTATCACCTGCAAACTTTATAATACTACCGCTAAAAAAAATTTTTTTAAAAAAAAGTATTAAACAAATCATGGACTCAGAACTGAAAACTGGGTAAGACTGTGCAAATACCCTTCCAGTCTGAAAAGCATTAATTCCACCATCAGTCTCTTTTTCCTGTCAGTGAGCTAATTCTATATCCATACTAACAGGCATTTCTACCTTCATAACAAGCCTCCTATGTGGCTGCTGCAAGTCCACATTTACAAGACCTACTACATTTAACTCAAGATCCTCATTTAACTTATTTGCTAATTCAATCATATTAATCAGATATGATTTGCACTTAACAAAGTCATGTTGGTTCTTCTTCATTAATCCACACCTTTAACTAAACTTTGTTTTGAGACCAATGATGATTTCCAAAATATTTCCACCTCTGCTGTTGGGCTAAACAGGATCCTTATTTATCACTCTTTCCTCTTTTCTTGAAGAATTTCTTGAACATTGGATTAATCTCCATTTCCTGGCATAATTCCTGAATTCAATATGGATTGCAAGATTGTGATGAATGTCTGGGCTGTTTCTAAAGTCTGATCAAGTGACTTAACAATTTTCAGTATATATTCTCTATCCATTCCCATCTGGTCAATGACTTTTAGTGTAGCCTTCACATTTTTTTAAAATTTGTGAATACAAATGCAAAGTATCAATTATAACTGCTTCTCTGTCTGAAGATTTATTCTTGGATCCTTAATAAGCCTGACATCTTCGATGCAAATAGCAATATTAAGATATTATTTATAAACATTGCTTTTTTTAAACCCTTAACTCTGTGTGTGTTACTTGATTGGCCCGGTAGAAACAAATAATATGGTGTGCTCAGCTTTTATGAGAAAATATATAGAAGCCATCAGAAATTATATTTTTAAAGCTAGCTCTTTAAGAGGACAAGAATAACATGCGCTGTTCAAAATGAGAAATATGTTCATTTATATTTTAGCTCCAACCTTTAGTTATGTAATCATATTATTAGTGCAACAGTTATACAACAGACCTTATCAATCTAAATGCTGCCCAAGACTTGATTAACTGGATAATTTAAGAATACCAGCCTAATTCTACTTACTTTTCAACATAAAACACCCTCAAAAGTGAACAAAGAATTCAGAGAAAAGTTAAAGTCCAGAAAGTATGCAGTAAATAAAGGCAATCTTCTAGAATCCATTAGGTTAGCACTTCAACACACTCAATTTCTCAAAGCATCAAAAAAATACATGAGGTTACCAGAGCTTTTAGCAGGTGACATAAGCATCGCCACAGGGATCTCATTTTCTCCCAGAGAGAGCCAATGTCAGTAACTACCTGATTCCCTTGGCAACCAACATGAATGGTTTCATAGGTACACAATGGCTTGTAGAAAAACAAGAAGTTAATTAGGGTACTTAGAAGTAATAAGATGAGACTGTGATAAATACAAAAACAACATGTGCAAAGACAAGCTTCAGCCTGATTTTAAGATTCTGGAAATTAATGGATTTTCTTCCAATATCCTTCCATCTATGAAAGAACATGTATGTGCAAGAAACAAAGTTATTTCAGATGTAGCAACTTCATATGGTACACCTTTGATGATGGCCGCAGTGGCTAATTCTTCAGAGGTAGGTTTTGCACATGAAGCTACTAACAGTTATGGGTTCTTCCTTTCAGCGTTGGTATCTGTTGCTGTAAGCCACTGATCGTCATGGTAGTGTATGCCACCCCTCAGGAGTTGTCACTTTTTTCATCTGTCTTCAGCTAGTGATTAGCAATTAGGTGCCATAATCAATGTCTAAGGGCTGCAGCAAGTATAAACTAGCCAGTTTGACCATGACGGTGGAGAAACCACTAGAAACAAAAATTAAGCACAAAAATAATAAGTCACACAGACAAAAGCTGGTAACTTAAAAATGAGCCAGCATGGATTTCTCAAGTGAAAAGGGTGTTTAGCTAACTTGAGACATTTTATTTGAAAAGGTAACAGATAAGTTGATGAAGGGAATGTTGCTGTTGTAGCATACACAGTATACAAGGATTTCCAAAAAGCACTTGGTGTAGTGTTTCTCAATGGATAGCTGAGCAAAGTTATAGCTCAGGAAACCATAAAACAGACCATAGTAACATGAATACAAAGTTGAATGAGTGACAGAAAACAGACTGTAGTGCTTAAAGGATGATGAGTCGTCACAGGACTCAAAACATAGACTTTGCTTTCTCTTGGCAGATGCTGCCACATCTGTTGAGTTTATCCAGCAATTTCTATGATAATTAGGGGTTTGACAGAGTAAGTGCTGAGGTGTTGTTTCCTCTTGTGGGAGAGTTTAGGACCAGACAACATAATCTCAGAATAAGCAGTCATCTACTTAAGACAGTGATGAGGAGAATTTATTTTCTTTCAAAACATAATCAAGCTGTGGAATCTTTCATGCAGACATCTATAGAGACTGCGTTATTAATTATATGCAAGGCTGAGAGATTTTTAATCAGCAAGGCGATCAAGGGTTATGAGGAAACAGCAAAAAAGTGGAGGAGAGGGTTATCAGATCAGCCCTGATCTCATTGAATGGTGGAGCAGATTTGTTGGTCAAATAGTCTACTTCTGCTCCTACATGATCTTACTTCTTGAAAAGGTGAACATCATAATTGCAAGAAGCTCCTTAAAGCTTCGTCTTGAGCACCCTACTAGTGTCAAGCTATGGCTACCTTACTATACAAAGAGTACACGGGTCTGCAGCCACCATACATTGAAATCACCTGTTTGATAAGTGTTAACAATTTGGGAAGTTTCCGAAAACTGTCTCATTCTATTTTTTTTGTCTGCCAGGACTAAATGATGAGAATGAGTTAAAATAATGCTGAATGATTCAGCTACATTAAGGAATTTGTAGGGATTGGCATTGCTCTACTCATTCTCACTTTTGTTAATAACTCGAAAGAAAACATGAGCTAAATGTAATCCTTAGATAGTTTACACTCTAACCCTGGCTTTTCAGTGATTTCTAACTTACTGCACCCTCCCTTGACTATTATTAATGTCTCTGAATCTGCTCTTTTGTAACATTTAAGGAGACAGGGGCCTGTGCAATGTCACAACAAAAACCTAACAAAGGGACATAACTAACAGAATATTAAACATTAACAAATATAGCATATAAAATTAGCTAATAGGACTTTAATAAATGACTGCCAACCTGAAATGTTAATGTCTGGCACCTTGGTTTTTATTTCACATTTCCAGAATCTCCAATATTTTACTTTTGTAAACAATAACATTGTCACTATTTTCCAATTCACCTATCAGCCTTTGCAGTGTCCATGTATCATGGAAAGACTCAAGCATATTATGTACACCATAAGGACTATCTAGGCTAGCCAATAACACATTGCTTCAGAAAAGTGGCAGGCAGTAAACACAACTATCTCTCTGCACGGCAACAAACATTTGGGGATGACCAGAGGGTTCAAATCTACAGGCGATAGGAGAAACATTCACCCTCAAAAGTCAACAGCAAAGACTATGGTGAAATATTCAAGACAGCATACCCCATACAAAGTTACTTTACATTAGATTTCCTCATGGTCTAGGGGCAATGCTGACAGTAGTAGACATCTTGTGGAGAGCAGGAAGACATGGGAGAGGTTGGCTGAAGGAACAGTAGCTATGAGAAAGATGAAATATTTGAGTCACTGATCCGCCAATCAGAAATTTTATCTCTCCCATGTTGACTCCTCCAGAACAGAGATTATGATTGGAGGAAAAGCGAGGTTGGAAAGGAGAGAACTTGGAATTGGACTGCCTGAGCACATGGGAGAGACAATCTATGATTGGAGCCAGGACTGCAGGAAGTTGTGATTAGAGGAGTTGGAGCTATAGGATATGAGAGAAAAGAGAATTGTAGCTGAAGGGAAAATTTTACTCAACGAGACAATGGAAAGAAGAGGAGATCACAAATTCCAGAAATAATGGAGAATCTAGGGGATTAATGTAAGTAAGGAACTACAAGATGTTACATCACTAAAATGTACTACTAAAGAGATTAATGGGGCTGAATGTGAATAAATCCCTTGGGCTTGATGAAGCTTGGAACAGTAGCAGTCTAGAACCAAGAAGCATAGCTTCTGAATCAGGAAACACAGCATCGTAACATTGCCAGGTTGGGATAAAAAGGAGCTACATAACAGAGTCATGAATGTTCGGAATTCTCTGCCCTAGAAGCATTTGGAGCCTCAGTCTTTGAGTATATTGAAGAGTGGGTTTAATGGATTTCAACATATTAAAAACATCAAGGTATGAGAAGGAAAATGATGTTGAATAGATCAGCCATATTCTCATTGTGTAGTGGAGCAGTTTGAAAGGGCAAAATGGTCTACTCCTTCTCCAATTTTGTGTGTTCTTATGTAATTCTTTTCAGAGCAGAAGCTTTGAACTCTGGATTCATTGGATAGTTGGCATTATTCCCCTTGAAGATATTCATCATTAGATTTGTATGTTTTCATTGCAGGGAGTCAGGGGAGAGGACAAAGTTTCTGCCAGCAGTCAATAATCATTCATCAATCAGGACAGCATGCCATAGGACAACGAAGTGTACATATCCTCATGGTATATATTCAGGATCAGTTCCATTCATTGAGGTAGAAGGGAAGCCCTCACTCTTGAAGTGGCCTGGAGGGTGAACCTAATGTTAGAGAACTGAGCTGTCAAGGAAAAGTTGAGAAAATTGAAATTTTTAGGCTTAAAAGGTGACTGAGGAGACCTTTAAGAGAGATGTGTGGCAACAAATACTTAAAAAAAGTAAGTCCAGAGCAGCACTTCAGATTAGCCCATTGGAAGCAGCTATTACAGAGTCTTACAGCCATTGACTGTCCAATTGAGTCCCAACACCTCATACTTTACCCTATCATCTTGCAAATTAGCCTAAGTTGGCAAAGTGCCTCAATTAGTCATATTTATCGTGTTAAACTTTTGACCAAGTCAGGACTAACTTATGTATAACCTAAGAACTATAGCCAATGAGGATCCTATCGTTGTTATATTGGAGATCAAAGTGTGATGTGATTTTCTTTGATTGCTATGTGTTAGAAACATGGTTGAAATTATGGAAGATTTTCTCTGTTTAATATTTCTCACTAAATTGTAAAAGCTTTCTCAAATAATATGTTAAATAATCCACTAGAAATTGAGAAACAGAGAAAATCTTCCCCTTTAGCCTCTACTCCACTATCTAGGATTAATTTTGTTCTGTAAACTTTACTGGCAATGAACTTTCTTCTTCAGTCAATCCCCTATAACAAAGAGATGAATGACCAAGGGCATCACCTCAAGATCACTGCTAAAATCTTGTCAGTTAATCTTTTTGTCAGCTCATGTTTTTATAACATTGATAGGAATAAGTTATTTGGAAGGTTCTCTTTGATCTTCCACATTCAATACTTTTGTAACATTCATTGAGTATTCAAAGAGGGAACAATTGAATCATTCCAGTCAACTTTTCATAAATTTGTTTCCTACTTAAAGGAAAGAAAATATATCATGAAAGTAAACGGCATTTAGAGAGAGATTAACATCAAAAGCATGTTTTATAATCATTGAAATCTCTTTGCTGACTAATATTTTATTTGTCATCCAGTCTTAAAGTTAAATAAATCACAAACACAACACAGACTGGAATCCATAGCATTACTTCAATCAAAGACAGATTCTTGCTTAGGTTATCTTATTATGTGAAATGTGAAAAATCTTTGGCTGATGTTTATATTACCCTACAGTATAAAGGATCAGTTCCCCTCATTGAGGCAGAAGGGAAGTCTTCACTCTTGAAGTGGCCTGGGGAGTGAATCTAACGTTAGAGAACTGAAAAGGAAGAATTGAGAAAATCGAATTGTTAGGCTAAAAAATGACTCAGAAGATCCCTAAAAGAGACACATGGCAATTAATACTTAGAAAAAGTAAGTCCAGAGCTTCACTTCTAACTAACCCATTGAAAGCAGCTGTTAGATGATATCAAAGAGTCTTCCCGCACAGAAAGGGGCCACATGGGCCACTACACCAGCACCAACTGTGCAATTTAGTCTCACATTTTATGTTTTATCTTGTAATCTTGCAAACTAGCCCACCTTCAAGTACATGTCCAGCTACTTTTGCAAAGTATCTATGAAATCTCACATTGACCAGTATAGTTTCAGAACTTGAAAATCTATGACTGACATGACATAAAGTGGAATGCTGTGAACAAATGAGAACACATATCGTCTTAATCAATCTTGCCAAAAGATTCAGCCAGGTGAGCAGAGGCAGTCTATTTGAGTTACTGGTACAACCTGTCTGCTTGCCAAAGCTACTCAATATAACTTGTTTCATGGCAGAATGTTGTGTAAAGTCAACTTCAGAACTCTTTAAGATCCACAGTTGAATTGAACAGGATTGTGAGCTACTACTGACACACTTTGGCATATTCTTCAATTTACCACAGTAACATCCTTTGCTGACAATACCACACTACTGGTCCATATTAAAGAAGGGCTTCAGCAGCAAATAAACAGACACTCTTAGGTTCCAGGATTTTGTCATATAATTATAAGAGAGTCCTAAAGGGTTAATTCTCATGTTACATTGGCTTTATCCATTCTATGAATGTTACACAATCTGTGGATAGAGACAATAAGCTCTACTCCTGTTGTCAAAGGGAGTAGATGTACCAGCTCTCTAAGATCCTAGTAATTACACCTGTCCAAATATAGATGTACTAGATGCTATCATTGTAATCAACCTTCATGGTTAGCTAAGAATAGTACCTTTTCAATCGATTATCTGTGACAGTGTGTTCTTTACTATTCATCATTATATAGCTCTTAGAAAAAGCAAAGACAAATAAGGTCTAGTGACAGCAAACTAACTCAGACAATGCTTACCTTGGACCACAAACTGGTAGGAAAATACCACACAAAACATCGATCAGCACCGATAAACTGACCTGAGAGGTTCATAGTAGCTTCACTTATCTAAGCTCCACAATTACTACCAATCTGTCACTTGATGCTGAAATCAACAAATAGATTACAAAAGCTGCAGCTGTAATGTACAAGCTGAGTAAGAGAGCATGATATAATAACGAGCTGACTGAGAACACCATACTATGAATCCACCAACCTTGTGCTCTCAGAATACTAATTTTATACAAGGTAGTTGCTATAATGGGCTCTTGTGGTGTGGTGGTAGTATTCCTGTCTCTGATCCAGAAAGCCCGGATTCAAGTTCTACATGCTTAGAAAGGTGTCATAGCACATCTGAACAAGTTGCTTTTTTAAAAAGCAATACAGCATATTTGATGGTTGAATGGTGCTCTTTGTATGGTGAGGGGTGAGGCCATGGAGAGATTTGAGAACAAAAATGATTTTTTTTAACATCAAGACAACATTTTCCAAACCTGCAATATTCTACCCCCTAGTAGGAAAAAGGTAAGCAATGTATTGGAACTCCACCACTCTCATGTTCCCTCCAAGCTGTACACTATCTTATCTGGGAGCTAAGGGCGGCACGGTGGCACAGTGGTTAGCACTGCTGCCTCACAGCACCAGAGACCCGGGTTCAATTCCCGCCTCAGGCAACTGTCTGTGTGGAGTTTGCTCATTCTCCTCGTGTCTGCATGAGTTTCCTCCGGGTGCTCCGGTGCAGGTTAGGTGAACTGGCCATGCTAAATTGCCTGTAGCCTTAGGCAAAGGGGTAAATGTAGGGGAATGGGTCTGGGTGGGTTACTCTTCGGAGGGTCGGTGTGGACTTGTTGGGTAGAAGGGCCTGTTTCCACACTGTAAGTAATCTAATCTAAACTGCTATTCCTTCATTGTCACTGGGTCAAGATCCTGGGTATCCTTTCTCAGCAGCACCATGAATGTCTATACACCTCAAAGACTGCAGTCATTCAAGAAGGTAATTCATCAAAACTTCCTTCAGGAACATCAGGGATCGGCCTGGTCCAATGATGCCCGCACCCTGGACAAATAAAGTTTCAAGGAGCAAACATTTCTGCACCACTCTTTTACCTTTAGATGGAGTCATAGAGTCATAGAGATGTACAGCATGGAAACAGACCCTTCAGTCCAAGCATCCATGCCGACCAGATATCCCAACCCAATCTAGTCCCACCTGCCAGGACCCAGCCCATATCTCTCCAAACCCTTCCTATTCATATACCCATCCAAATGCATCTTAAATGTTGCAATTGTACCAGCCTCCACCACTTCCTCTGACAGCTCATTCCATACATGTACCACCCTCTGCATGAAAAAGTTGCCCCTTAAGTCTCTTTTATATCTTTCCCCTCTCACCCTAAACCTATGCCCTCTAGTTCTGGACTCCACGATCCCAAGGAAAAGACTTTGTCCATTTATCCTATCCATGCCCCTCATAATTGTGTAAACCTCTATAAGGTCACTCCCTCAGCCTCCGATGCTCCAGGGAAAACAGCCCCAGCCTGTTCAGCCTCTCCCTGTAGCTCAGATCCTCCAACCCTGGCAACATCCTTGTAAATCTTTTCACGTTTCACAAAATCTTTCCGATAGGAAGGAGACCAGAATTGCACGCAATACTCCAACAGTGGCTTGACCAATGTCCTGTACAGCTGCAATGTGACCTCCCAACTCCTATACTCAATACTCTGATCAATAAAGGAAAGCATACCAAATGTCGTATTCACTATCCTATCCACCTGCAACTCCACTTTCAAGGAGCTATGAACCTGCACTCCAAGGTCTCTTTGTTCAGCCACACTCCCTAGGAGCTTACCATTAAGTGTGTAAGTCCTGCTAAGATTTGCTTTCCTAAAATGCAGCACCTCACATTTATCTGAATTAAATTCCATCTGCCACTTCTCAGCCCATTGGCCCATCTGGTCCAGATCCTGTTGTAATCTGAGGTAACCCTCTTCACTGTTCACTACACCTCCAATTTTGGTGTCATCTGCAAACTTACTAAGTGTACCTCTTATGCTCGCATCCAAATCATTTATGTAAATGGAAAAAAGTAGAGGGCCCAGCACTGATCCTTGTGGCACTCCACTGGTCACAGGCCTCCAGGCTGAAAAACAACCCTCTACCACCATCCTCTGTCTTCTACTTTTGAGCCAGTTCTGTATCCAAATGGTTAGTTCTCCCTGTATTCCATGAGATCTAACCTTGCTAATCAGTCTCCCATGGGGAATCTTGTCGAACGCCTTACTGAAGTCCATATAGATCACATCTACTGCTCTGCCCTCATTAATCTTCTTTGTTACTTCTTCAAAAAAGTCAATCAAGTTTGTGAGACGTGACTTCCCACGCACAAAGCCATGTTGACTATCCTGAATCAGTCCTTGCCTTTCCAAATACATGTACATCCTGTCCCTCAGGATTCCCTCCAACAACTTGACCACCACCGAGGTCAAGGTCACCGGTCTATAGTTCCCTGGCTTGTCTTTACCGCCCTTCTTAAACAGTGGCACCACGTTTGCCAACCTCCAGTCTTCTGGCACCTCACCTGTGACTATCGATGACACAAATATCTCACCAAGAGGCCCAGCAATCACTTCTCTAGCTTCCCACAGAGTTCTCAGGTACACCTGATGAGGTCTGGGGATTTATCCACTTTTAACCATTTCAAGACATCTAGCACTTCCTCCTCTGTAATCTGGACATTTTGCAAGATTTCACCATCAATTACCCTACAGTCTATATCTTCCATATCCTTTTCCACAGTAAATACTGATGCAAAATATTCATTTAGTATCTCCCCCATTTTCTGTGGCTCCACACAAAGGACGCCTTGCTGATCTTTGAGGGATCCTATCCTCTCCCTAGTTACGCTTTTGTCCTTAATATATTTGTAAAATCCCTTTGGATTCTCCTTAATTCTATTTGCCAAAGCAATCTCATGTCCCCATTTTGCCCTCCTGATTTCCCTCTTAGGTATACTCCTACTTTCTTTATGCTCTTCTAAGGATTCACTCGATCTATCCTGTCTATACCTGACATATGCTTCATTTTTCTTAACCAAACCCTCAATTTCTTTAGTCATCCAGTATTCCCTATACCTACCAGCCTTTCCTTTCACCCTGACAGGAATATACTTTCTCTGGATTCTTGTTATCTCATTTCTGAAGGCTTCCCATTTTCCGGCCGTCCCTTTACCTGTGAACATCTGCCTCCAATCAGCTTTCGAAAGTTCTTGCCTAATACCGTCAAAATTGGCCTTTCTCCAATTTAGAACTTCAACTTTTAGATCTGGTCTATCCTTTTCCATCACTATTTTAAAACAAATAGACTTATGGTCACTGGCCCCAAAGTGCTCCCCCACTGACACCTCAGTCACCTGCCCTGCCTTATTTCCCAAGAGTAGGTCAAGTTTTGCACCTTCTCTAGTAGGTACATCCACATACTGAATCAGAAAATTGTCTTGTACACACTGAAGAAATTCCTCTCCATCTAAGCCTTTAATACTATGGTAATCCCAGTCAATGTTTGGAAAGTTAAAATCCCCTACCATAACTACCCTATTATTCTTACAGATAGCTGAGATCTCCTTACAAGTTTGTTTCTCAATTTCACTCTGCCTATTGGGGGGTCTATAATACAATCCCAATAAGGTGATCATCCCTTTCTTATTTCTCAGTTCCACCCAAGTAACTTCCCTGGATGTATTTCCAGGAATATCCTCCCTCAGCACAGCTGTAATGCTATCCCTTAACAAAAATACCATCCTGTCTTGCCTCCCTTTCTATCCTTCCTATAGCATTTGTATCCTGGAACATTAAGCTGCCAGGTCTGCCCATCCCTGAGCCATGTTTCCATAATTGCTTTGATATCCCAGTCCCAAGTTCCTAACCATGCCCTGAGTTCATCTGCCTTCCCTGTTAGGCCCCTTGCATTGAAATAAATGCAGTTTAATTTATTAGTCCTATCGTGTCCCTGCCTGTCCTAACTGACTCACTTCTGTTCTCAGCTGTACCTGTCTCAGATCGATCTCTTTCCTCACTATTTTCCTGGGTCCCACCCCCCTACCTTACTAGTTTAAATCCTCTCAAGAATTTCTAGCAAATTTCCCTGCCAGTATATTAGCCCCCTTCCAATTTCGGTGCAATCCGTCCTTCTTGTACAGGTTACTTCTACCCCAAAAAAGATTCCAATGGTCCAAAACTGTGAATCCTTCTCCCATACACCAGCTCCTCAGCCATGCATTCATCTGCTCTATCCTCCTCTTCCTGCCCTCACTAGCTCGTAGCACTGGGAGTAATCCAGATATTACTACCCCTGAGGACCTCCTTTTTAAATTTCTGCCTAACTCCCTGTAATCTCCCTTCAGAATCTCAATCTTTTCCCTTTCTATATCATTGGTTCCAATGTGGACAATGACCTCCTGCTGGCCTCTCTCCCCCGTGAGAACATTCTGCACCCTCTCTGAGACAGCCTTGATCCTGGCACCAGGGAAACAGTACACTATTCTGCTTTTTCTCGGCTGGCCACAGAAACATCTGTCTGTACTTCTGACTACAGATTCCCTTAACAAAATTGATATCTTTGAAGCTGGCATATCCTTCGTTGCATTAGAGCCAACCTCAATACCAGAAACTTGGCTTTTCGTGCTATGTTCCCCTGAGAATCCATCACCCCCTACATTTTCCAAAACAACATACCTGTTTGAAATGGGTATATCCACAAAAGACTCCAGCACTAGCTGCCTACCTCTCTTACCCTTCCTGGAGTTAACCCATCTATGTGACTGTATCTGAGACTTTCCCCCCTTCCTATAACTGCCATCCATCGCATACTTTTGCTGTTGCAAATTCCTCATCGCTTCAATCTGTCTCTCCAACCGATCCACTCGATCTGATAAGATTCGCAACCAACAGCAATAATGGCAGATAGAATCCGCAGTAACCCTTAAACTCTCTTTAAACTCCCACATCTGACAAGACGCACATGTCACTTTACTGAAGGCTATTTTTGCTCTTTCACAATCTACAGACCGTCTTATTCCTCTACAAACACTGTCCCAGGTTAAATTAATAGCTATGGCTTATATTTTAAGTTTAATCAAGAGACTTATCTCCAAAAACATATAATCAAGAAATAATCCACTATTCTCACTACTGCAGCCTCTTTCTTGGACAGACTTAAAACAACAAATAACTTTTCTGATTCTGTGCTGTGAACGTCGCCCAACAGTTCCTCCAAGATCAGTTGTGAACTTCACTGTTTGTTAATTTTCCCAGATGCACTCCAATGTCCAGTGATACACGAAATCAAACAGCAAAGGTGGTAACTGTGCCGATTCTCTCTCTCTCTCTCTCTGTCTCCTGCACTGTCCTCACCATGTGCTTCCTAGATCCTCCTTAAAATTACCTCTTTGACCAAGGTTTTGTGTATATGCCATAATATCTGCTGGTTTGATGTGTAATTTTATTTTATGTTACTCCTGTGAAATGCTTTGGAATATTTTATTATGTTAAAGGCAATATGTAAAGGTAAATTTATTAGCATTATTGCTTTTTTGTTATATGTTCTGTATCAGTCACCAATGACAAATAATATTATTATTCACCTTGAAATATTATCATTGAAATTTTCCTGATACCTGAAATGGTTCTTCTGACAAATTTCAATTCAGCAAACAGGAAATGAAGAGATCACATGGAATACCAGTGGTTTTTTGCACACTTCAGCACAATTGCTCAACCATGTAGGACAGTGCAATACTAGATTAATGGATTGCTATTGGGTTGTTTTGTACAATGGAATACAATATCACAATGTACAAGAAAACTAAAGGGAACCTTGCCACAAGGACATTTTTCTTTACTGTAAGAAATGACAATTGAAAAAAAGTCTCTGTAGAACATTCTGTCCCTACTATTGCAAAGCTCATGATTTCTGAGCAGATGACTCCCTCTTATATAAGTGATGCCAGAGACAAGCCTTTTTTGCCTGAGTACAATCAAACTGTGCTATTATATTCTTGGCTCATGTGTAGATTTCACAACATATTTTAACTAAACTATGTGTTAACCTAATCTAATACCATGCATTATAGAAATATGAAATAAAAACAAAAAAGTTCAGAAATATTCAGCACATCAGGCAGCAACTGTAGAGAGATACAGAGATTCCTTTTCAAGTTGATGTCCTTTAATTGGTATTGGGAAAAATAGTCGAGGTAGAGTAGGTATTAAGTGTGGGATGGATGGGAGACTAGCATAATGAAGGCTATGATGGGCATTGTGGCTAGGCCAGCATTTATTGCCCATCCTTAATTTCCTGGAGTGCAGTTAAGAGTCAACCACAGTGCTATGGGTCTGGAGTTATATGTAGGCCAGACCAGGTAAAGATGACAGTTTCCTCCTCTAAAGGACATTAGTGAGTCAGACGGGTTTTTTTTTTCCTGGCAATTGACAAAGGTTTCATTAGATTCTTCATACAGATATTTGTTGAATTCAAATTCCACCATCTGTTGTGACAGGATTTGAACCCAGGTACCCGGAATATTACCTGGGTTTCTGGATTAACAGTCCAATGATATTTCTACTGGGCCATTGCCTCCCCCAATGGCAAATGAGAGTGAATGAATTGCAGAAGAGTTTGTCCTACAAGGCAAAGGGGAATGGCAATAGGTAAGAAATGAAACAAATAGACAAAAGTCACCCAATGTCTCTGCCTCCATCCCCAACCAGGACAATCTGAGGCCATTCTGCTTTCTCCTTGATTGAACATCCAACCAGTCTCCAACAACGACTTTACTTGGGTTTCCTTGTTCTCTGTTGTTGAAAATTTAGTGTAAGAAGATTGTTTGTATTAAGAAAGCCATCCTTCATGAAGTTAAAAAACATACATCAGTTATAGTACAACAGGTTTATTTAGATTAGATTAGACTTACAGTGTGGAAACAGGCCCTTCGGCCCAACAAGTCCACACCGACCCGCCGAAGCGCAACCCACCCATACCCCTACATTTACCCCTTACCTAACACTACGGGCAATTTAGCTTGGCCAATTCACCTGACCTGCACATCTTTGGACTGTGGGAGGAAACCGGAGCACCCGGAGGAAACCCACGCAGACACGGGGAGAACGTGCAAACTCCACACAGTCAGTCACCTGAGTCGGGAATTGAACCCGGGTCTACAGGTGCTGTGAGGCAGCAGTGCTAACCACTGCGCCACCGGGCCCCAAGCACTAGCTTTCAAAGTGCTGCTTCTTCATCAGCTGGTTGTGGAGCAGTACCATCAGACACAGAATTTATAGCAAAAGCTTTCAATGTCATGCGGCTGAAACATATTAAACAGACTTAGGTTAAGTCTTTCAGCTTTTAGAATGGTTTTGCTTGTTTCAGTTCGTTAATATGTAAATCCCAGAACTCCTTTTAAGTCACATTCTCAAGATAACTTCAGGTTTTCTAACAAAATGTGTCATCTCAGCTCAGACAATTCATTAAAGATGTGAGGTTAAAGTCTGTCTGTGTCCTAATCTTGAGTCAGATGTGTTCTATTTCTAAAGTAGGATTTACAGAATTTTACATGGATTGACTGTAGGTTATGCATTTTTTGAGCAAAATAAAACATAATTCTGCAAGTACAGATTCACCCCATAAACATATATGTGTGTGTGTGAGTGCAGGAGAGACAGAGTGAGTGGGTGCATGTGAGAGAGTATGTGTTTGTGTATGTGTAAGCTTCATAAAGTATGTGTGTGAGTATGATGGGATATAGGCCTGTGAGAGAGTGTGCGCGTGGGTGTTAGTGTGGGGTGTGTATGTATGTGCATATGAGAGAGCGTCTGTGTTAGTATGTGAATATGTAGGAGTATGTGTGTGTACGTGTGTCCGTGAGAGTGTATAGCGCAGTGGGGTCACCTGTAGTGTGGCATGAACCCAAGGTCCTGGTTGTGGCCATTCCCATTGGTACCGAGCTTGGCTATCAGCTTCTGCTCGGCCACTTTGTGTTGTTGCTTGTCCCGAAGTCGACATTGGAAGATGGTCACCCAAAGGTCTGAGGCCAAATACCCCAGACCGCTGAAGTGTTTGCCGGCACATGATGCCCTCAGAAGAACATGGTACGATGCTCAACTCATTGACCACCAGTTCCAAAGTGCCTTGGTGAGAAACTGGAATGACTTCCTCAGGAGACAGACACAGGTTGCAACCGGTAGGACACCCTTCACTGTCCAGTACTTCCTAGGCACCGAAAAACTAGGCCATGTTCTTCACAGCCTGCAACACGTTATTGTTGAGGATGAGCATCTTGTCAAGACCTTCTCCATGCCTCCACTTCTCACCTTTAAACAGCTGCCAAATCTTAAATAGATCATTGTTCACAGCAAACTGCCCGCCCTTCAGGACAACATTGACCACAACACCATACAACCCTGTCTTGGCAACCTCTGAAAGACATGTCAGAGTGTCAGCAAGGACACCATAATTACACGTGGGAACATTACCACCGTGTATGCAGCAGGTACTCATGTGACTCGGCCAATGTTGTCTATCTCATATGCTGCAGGCAAGGATGTTCCGAGGCATGGTACATTGGTGAGGCCAAGCAGACAGTACGATAACGGATGAATGGACTCCGCACAGACAATCACCAGACAAGGATGTTTCCTCCCAGTCGGGGAACACTTCAGCTGTCTGGGACATTCGGCCTCAGACCTTCGGGTGACCATCCTCCAAGGCAGACTTCAGGACAAGCAAAAACGCAAAAGGGCCGAGCAGAGTATGATAGCCAAATACCCACAGGGAGGGCCTCAACCGGGACCTTGGGTTCATGTCACACTACAGGTGACTCCACTGCATCACACACACACACATACACACAAACACTCCTACATACTCACACACTAACACAGACCCTCTCTCATACAAAAGCTCTCTCTCATACGCACACATACACCCCCCCATACTAACACCCACACATGTAGCCTCTCACAGTTTTATGCTGAAAATGTGTTGCTGGTTAAAGCGCAGCAGGTCAGGCAGCATCCAAGGAACAGGAAATTTCACGTTTTGGGCAAAAGCCCTTCCTTATGAAGGGCTTTTGCCCGAAATGTCGAATTTCCTGTTCCTTGGATGCTGCCTGACCTGCTGCGCTTTAACCAGCAACACATTTTCAGCTCTGATCTCCAGCATCTGCTGACCTCACTTTTTTTTCTCACAGGCTCATGCCCATCACACTCACACACATACTCACATTCTCTCACATGCACTCACACACACACTCACTCACTGTCTCTGCTGCCCTCACATTCAAATGGGGTGAATCTGTCTTTGCAGAATTATATTTTATTTTGCTCAAAAAATGCATAACCTACAGTCAATCCATGTAAGATTCTGTAAATCCCACTTTAGAAATAGAACCAGTCTGACTCAAGGTTGGGACACAGACAGACTTTAACCTCACATCTTTAATGAATTGTCTGAGCTGAGGTGACACATTTTGTTAGAAAACCGGAAGTTATCTTGAGAATGTGACTTAAAAGGAATTCTGGGATTTACATATTAATGAACTGAAACTGGCAAAACCATTCCAAAAGCTGAAAGACTTAATCTAAGTTTGTTTAATATATTTCAGCCGCATGACACTGTACCCTTTTGCTATAATTCTGTGTCTGATGGTCCTGCTCCACAACCACCTGATGAAGAAGCAGCACTTTGACAGCTGGTGCTTCCAAATAAACCTGTTAGTCTGCAACCTGATGTTATCTGATTTTTAACTTTGTCCACCCCAGACCAACGCTGGCTCCTCCAAATCATCCTTCATGAAGGATTACTATGGATAATCTGGTGTATCTGAAAGTTAGGTTCAATATCAGCAAACATTCACATTTAATTGCAAATGTCCATGATGCTTACATCATGAAATAATTTGTTGCAAGTTTGATTTACGTATCTTTCAAATATTATTATGAAGCAGGAATTTTATATAATAATCAACTAACCAAGTTTCATGTTTAAACTCAGAATATATGGGAAGGGAACCTTTTTAATGGGAATTTATATTTGCAAATTCAGGAAAAATATGCAGTGAATTGCTTAAAATAATCAGCTGTACTGTGTTTTGTAAAATGTGGGGCACCTTTCTTTTTCTGTCATTGCCCTTTGCTTGTCTCTACTTTTCCTTGTGTTTATTTGCTCAGTCATCACACTAGCTTTCTATTTTTGTTTTATTTGTTCACAGGGTGTGGACATCAATTGTAACATTGGCATTTATAGCCCACCCCTGATGTTCTCAGAATGTATTAATGGCTTTTGCTGAATTGTTACAATGATGGTACTCCCACGATTCAGTTGGGTTGAAATTTCTCTGACCTCAGCAATAAGAAAGGAATTGTGATGTTCCACAAGAAGAATATTTGCGACTTGGGGTTTGGAAGCTATGGTTTAAAATTGAGGTTACGGCTCTCTTGTCTAGGCAAGTAATGGAGATCTTGGGTTTAGAAAGTGCTGTTGAAGATAACTTGGTGAATTGCTAGAGTGTAATTTATTGAGAATACACACTGCTGCTATAGCTTCAGAAATGGAAGGGATGGATGCTTCTGTGTGGGGATGAAATGCAGATCAAATGGGCTGTTTAGTTATAGATGATATGGAGCTTCCTGCTGTTGCTGAGGCTGCATCCAATCAAACAAGTGAAGAGGATTCCATTGCACTTGTGGGTGTTCAACAGGCCTTGAGGCTTTAGGAAATGGATTTCTTGCCCTAGAATTCTGAACCTATGCTTGTAACTACAATATTTACATGGCTGGTCTTTCTAAATTTCTGTTCATTAGTTATCCATAGGCTGGAGATGGGAAATTTAATTATGTTAATGCCATTGAATGGAAGTTAGTTAGATTCTCTCTTGAAGAGGGAGATCATTGCATGCGCAAATATTACTTACCACTTATCAGTCCAAGCCCGGGTATGGGCTACTTCAGATTTGAAGACCTGACCATTGTGCAATCATTAGCAAGCACTTTGGCTTCTGTTATGTTGGAGAAAAGGTCCACCTGTTATGCAGTGCACAAAGAGGTCACCAATTACATAAATGTGATACAAAGCACATTTTTTATCATAGAATCCCTACAGCGTGAAACAGGTCCCAGGAACGAAAGGCCGAACCCAAGAATTGAATTGGATTGAATTTAATTTATTGTCATGTGTACCAAGGCACAGTGAAAAGCTTTGTTGTGTGAGCAATACAGGCAGATCACAGAGTTAAATAGCATAGATAAGTAAATAATAGGTAAATAGGCAAATGTTAAGAATTTGTGAGTCCATTCAGTATTCTAAGAACAGTAGGGTAGAAACTATTTTGAAACTGGCTGGTGCGTGTGTTCGGGCTTCTGTGCCTTCTCCCTCTCGTAGAGGTTGTAGAAAAACATTGCCAGGGTGGGATGGATCTTTGAGAATGCTGGTGGCCTTTCCTTGATAGCAGGCCTGGTAGATGGATTCCATGGATGGGAGGTTGGCCTTTGTGATTGTCCAGGTTACCACTCTCTGTAACCGTCTCCAACCTTGAATGGTACAGTTGCCATATCAAGTAGTGATGCATCCAGACAGAATGCTTTCGATGATACACCTATAAAAGGTGGCAAGGGTATTTGCCATCATACCAAATTTCCTCAGCTTTCTGAGGGAGAAGAGACATTGTTGGGTCTTTGTAATCAGTTCATCCACAAAAGCTTGTTGTGGATGACCAGTCCCAGGAGCTTGACACTCTCCACTCATTCCACCTCTGTGCTGTTAATGTGTAGGGCACTATGTCAATGTGTAGAGTAACGTTTGAGGGCTCTGACATTATAGTTGATGTGGTTTAGAAGGATGAGGGGGGATCTGAATGAAACTTACAGAATACTGAATGGCCTGGACAGAAGACATTGGGAAGACTTTTCCACTGGCAGGAGAGACAAGAATCTGAGGGCACAGCCTTACAGTAGAGGGAAGACTCTTTAGAACGGAGAAAAGGAGAAACTTCTTTAGCAGAGAGTGGTGAATCTGTGGAATTCCTTGCCACAGAAGGCTGTGGAGGCCAGGTCATTGAGTACATTTAAAACAGAGATAAATGGGTTCTTGATTGCTGAGGGGATCAAAGGTTACGGTGAGACAGCGGGATTAATTGAATGGTGGAGCAGAGTTGATGGATCAAATCACCTAATATCTGCTCCTATGTCTTATGGTCAGTTGACCCATTGAGTCCACACTGACCCTTTAAAGAGCACCCCACCCAGAACCACCTCCCCCATCCTTTCCCTGTAACCCCATATTTCCCAGAGCTGATCGACCGAGCCTGCACATCCCTGGACACATATGGGCAATTTAACATGGCCAATCCCCACCTAACCTTCACAGCTTTGTACTGTGGGAGGAAACTGGAGCACCTGGAGGAAACCCCTGTAAACTCTACCCAGACAGTCATCCAAGGGTGGAATCAAGGCCTGGCCCCTGACACTGAGAGACACTGTGCTAACCACTGAGTCACCATGCCAGATGAGTTGACTTAATTACCAAAGTCAGAACAGCATCCTTTCGATACATAGTTAACTACCTCAATGCTGAGAGAATGTTGCTAACACAAATATGCAGTTCTCCCAGCTTCACTACATCCCAATGCTGAAAGCGATTGAGATTACTTGAGTAAATGGTTGGAAAACTATGGATTCTATGATTGAGTTATTTACACAGTTCATGCCAATTGCCTATTTGTTTGGACTATGAGGAGAAACAGTAAAGTGGATCAACACTTGAAAACAAAAGTATGATTGAGCTAATTTCCTCAGAGAGGTTTATGAAAACTGCAGCCACTCATGATAACAGCTTTCTGGCAATTGTTTTTGAGAGCTGCAGTGTCTTTATTGAAATGGAACCTCATGAAATTCAGGATTCTGGAAGACACGTGAGCTGCAAAATAATGCAGATATTGTAAATACATAAAAAACAGGAAAATTATGGAAACACATAGGTGACTGATAAGTTGTATGTGTTTCATTTCAGGTACACAGATTAACATCAAACAGTTTACCTTGTGAGAGGGCACACAGTTTTCCTTTTGGGATTACATACAGGAAGTCCTCAGGTTACAAACTAATTCCATTCTTTCCGCTGTTCGTAAGCTGGATTTGTGTGTAAGTCAGAACAGATACAGGCTAATTAGTTTGCCCATTCGTTAGGATGAAACATTATACGGGACGCGGATTTTGAAAAGTAATTTTTAAAAATGAGAAGCCAGACATCGGTTTGTAACCCAGGGACTTCCCGTACTGGAAATTAAAAGTTGTATGTTGCTACATAACTAAAAGGTACCCCAGGATGTACTTTTACTACATTCTGAAGATCAAGTGGGCTTGTGTAGTGTACATTCTAGCAAATTACGTTTTGGAGCAGTGAGGTGGATACTTCGTGAAAAACAGTGGAGCCAGGAGATTTTAAGTTATGGAAAAACTGCCTGATAACAGCATCTGGGATGGTCCCGAAACAATCTGTTACAGATCTATGAGTCCATTGCATTCAAAAACATCTCGAAACCCACAAACAAGAAGCATATTTTACCATTTCTCTCTGTGAGTGAAAAAGATAAAAAGAAAGAGTTAATTTAGAAACAAGAAAAAGACCTAGGTTCACCTAATCAGCTGTTGAATTAAAGATTGACCCTTGCTCTGTAGGCAGTTCAGGTAGTTCTTCTATAATGCAATGGTTGCAATCTTGTACAACCCCGCATTATAGAAAAATCACGCTTTAGAAACAGTGCTTAAAGTGATGGTGATGTAATTGCGTTACAACTAACACATGTTTTAAAAGTTTGCACTTTTGAAACAGTGTCCCCAATTCGTCAATTGCATTACAACAAATTTGTGTTAGCAAAAGACGTGTTATAGCAGAATGACCTGTAGGTTGCATTTGGACTTTCTGAAAGCATTTGACAAGGTAGCTCACAAAAGATTAAGTCATAAGTTAGGAGCCCATGGTGTTGGAGGTGGCCCATAGATGTGGATAGAGGATTAACAAAAGTACAGGAAACCATCAGTATGAATAAGGGGTTCTATTTCAAGTTGGCGACCTGTGATCAGTGGTATTTCACTGGTATCAGTGTTGGGATCACAACTAATGGCTTGGAAGAAGGAAGTAAATGTACTATAGGCAAATTTGCAAAGACATAAAAGTAGAGAGGAAAGCAGTTGTGAGAGGGATGCAATCAGTTTACAAAGGAATATTCATAGGTTAAGTTGGTAAAAAGTTGGCAAATGACATAAAATGCAGGAAAATATGAAGGTGTTCATTTTGGAGAGGAGAACAAAAGGACAGAATATAATTTAATGGAGAAAAAAAAAACTATAGAAAGCTACAGCACAAAGGGACTCAGGATACTTGTACATGAAACACAGAGAGTGAGCACACAAATACAACAGAAGATCAGGAAGGCTAGTAGAATGTTGACCCTTCATTCAAGGGGGTTCCAGTATGAGTATGCGACTGTACAAGGTGTTGGTGAGACCACATTTGGAGTACTGTGGGTAGTTTTGGTCCTCTTATTTAAGGAATCTCAGTATTTCATTGGCGTCCATTCAGGGGAGGTTCACTAGAATGACGCCTGGTATGGACTGAGTGTGTTATGAGCAAAAGCTATAAAGTTGGATTTCTACTTGAGTTTAGAATGAGAGGTGATCTCATTGAAACAGATAGGTTTCTTAAGGAACTTGACAAGGTAAATACTGAGACATTGTTCCTCCTTATGGGTGAGACTAGGACCAGACGGCACAGTCTTAAAATAAAGGGGTGCCAATTTTAACAGGGATAAGGAGAAATTTCTTCTCTCAGAAGGTTGTGAATCTTTAGTACTCCTTGCCACAGAGAGCTGTGGGGACAGAATCATTGCATATAATTAAGGCTGAGTTAGATAGATTCCTCATGAGTAGAGGAATCAAGGGAGCGAAGGAAACACAGGAATGTAGCTGTGAGGAATGTCAGATCAACCATGATCCGATTGAATGGCAGAGTAGACTGAAGGGGATGAATGGTCTACTTCTGATGGTCTTAACAATATGTCATTCATGCTAAAATCATAAGAACTCGAAGAAATAATTCTCCACCTTGTGGTTCTGGTTTCTTGAACTACAGAACTTGTCTTTTCTGGTCTATAATTATCCACCATAGTATTTGTATTAAGCTGTCTTTTTAAAAAAATCTGTCTGACTTGTGAATGAATGTATGTGCATTTGTCTTCAAATGTTAAGGGGGTATAGTTTAAACTCACATAGTCATAGATTAATAATCCATTTTTTGCCATTTGTTCCATAATAAGATTGTTTACAATAAAATG
Organism: Hemiscyllium ocellatum; assembly: GCF_020745735.1. Taxonomy (NCBI): domain Eukaryota; kingdom Metazoa; phylum Chordata; class Chondrichthyes; order Orectolobiformes; family Hemiscylliidae; genus Hemiscyllium; species Hemiscyllium ocellatum. Next base: position 23,443,282 of record NC_083417.1, on the reverse strand, counting down.
AGTTACCTTCCTGGTAACAATGAAACCTGGTATGAATGACTTTTATCCTGAGTAGCAGTCCATCAGGCAAATGGATCAACTTGGTGCTTTAAATGGGTAAATACACATTTATGAGATCATGTAGAATAGTAAGGTTCAATTATAGGTGCTCCTTTCCCATTTACATTACGACAACCTATAGATGCCAATGACAACAAACCCACCATATACTTGGGCAACAGGTTTTCTTCAATGTCTTACCAGATACACTGGTGACAGACTTAAATACAAATGAGCTATGACAAACCAAAAATAAACTTAGAATTCAGTTTTAAAGGTACATTGAGTCTTTTGCTGGTTTGAAGCTTTCATAATAATTAATGTCATGAGAATTTATGAAAAACATAAGAGATCATGGAATGACTTAAAGCCAAAAACATTTTATCATGCTGAATCTTTGGATACTTTTTTTTCAAATCAGTTAATCTTTCCTCTTATAGATAGAAAAGTTTATTTTGTGTATTTTTAAAATGAATTTACAGATCTCCCCAAATTATTGTACTCCCAGACTTAATGCGGAACATATATTCTAAATTCCTTCATATATGTTGAGATGAAAAGCATGGGAATGCTGGTAAGAATCTGAAAGGGGTCTGAGTGATGGGGGCTGTGATGAGAATTATGATTGAATTCGGTGAGAAATCCAACAAGGCTCACGTCAATGCAGGAGCATCTCTCCCACATGTTCTGCTTTTGACAAACAGTGCAGTGAGTTTCTCACCAGGCAGGAGTGAGTTCCTAATTAAGGGTGATTATTACTTGTTAAATATCTTGTTAACAGACCAACTCATCTTAGTAATATTCAACTTCCTCTTTTACCAAATGCACCAATCAAGCCGGACAGGTGAGTAAACTTGACGTCAAAACCAAAGCGGTAACTTTGTAAATTCAGGTCGTTGCTTGCTCTGAACTACCTTTATATTGCACACGATTGAATTGTATCTCAGGGCAAAATCCATGGTCATCAGCCACATGTACCTCCCCATCCATGGACACTGGCATCCAGCATTTGCTTTCAACATTGTGGTGCTCCTACAATACACTCTCAAAATGCTCCTGAAGCATTCCAAGATGCACTGGCAACCAGCAGACTGCAGACAGGCACCTAGCTGAAAGGTAGGACCAGGCTGCATCACTGGGCTGCTTGCCTTAGCACTCACCCACTTTGCACTTAACTACGTGCTCAAAGCATCCCTGTCTTGCCCTGGCTTTCCATTAGCCTAGTATATAGTCAGGCAGTTTGCCTTACTGGTCAGCAGGCCTCAGCCAAGAGTGTATATGTTGTGGTTTTGTTCTCATGCTGGGTATGAGCAAAACCAACGTAGTGTACAAAATCCCATGCAAGGACTGTACAAAACACTACATAGGACAAACAGGAAGACAGCTAATGATCCGTATCCATGAGCACCAACTAGCCACGAAACGACAGGACCCGCTATCCTTAGTAGCCACACCCGCAGATGACAAGCAACATGAGTTCGACTGGAACAACACTACTATTATAGGACAAACCAAACAGAGAACAGCCAGAGAATTCCTAGAAGCATGGCACTCATCCACAGATTCTATCAATAAACATATCGACCTGGACCCAATATACCGCCCACTGCAGCAGAGAACTGGAACTGACAACCAGAAGCGGCAGAGACAAATCACTATAAATGCCGGAGGAAACATTATAGAAGCACTTCGCAGGAGGCTCCCAAGCACTGAGGATGTCACTTAGACAAGGGACGAAATGTCTGCAACACAAATTCCCAGCTCGACGAACAGAACCACAACAACGAGCACCCGAGCTACAAATCTTCTCACAAACCAAGAGTGTATATAGCTTGCTGTATGGCAGTGTGCTACATTATGCACCACACACCAACAGGCAGGCAGCCATGTCTCAAGGTTTTATGAAGTAGTCCATGCATCAGTCAGGGGGTCCACGCACAGTAAGTAAAGGGTAGCCTCCCATATCAGTTCAGCGGAATGGCCACAGTCAAGCATCCAAAGGGGTGTTCTCAGTCAGGTGTCCATGCTTCTACCATCCAGTGAGTTTGTCTCCGACAGTCCTTTGGCTCCATAGCAGCCAGTCTAATTTCTAGGCTGAACACAGTTGGAGAGAAGTGCAGCCATCAGTCAAGAGTCTCGGCATTTCTTGTCTAGTGCCGTCCTGTTAGGTCGCTCAAGGGGGTGGGCCACTGACAGTTCATTGGTTCCATCCAGAGAAACTAAGGGGAAAGGAGGTCAGGAGGTGGCTGGTGTTGTTGAGGAAAGTAGACCCTGCAAGTTATTCTTCAGCCCTGGGTATTGCAGGCTGAGAAATTGTAAAAGGTGGTAACAGTATCTGAAAGGGGATTACAAGGCAAGATGGGGAAGGAGAAAGTGAAGACTGCAGATGCTGGAGAGTTAGAAGTGAAAAAGGTGGTGCTGGAAAAAGCACAGCAGGTCAGGCAGCATCTGAGGAGCAGGAGAGTCGACGTTTCAGGCATAAGTCCTTCATCAGGAATGGGAAAAGAGCTGATCCATGACCAGGAGCACTCTCCCTTCAGGATGGGAATTATATGACCATACCTGGCCTAGTCACCTCATTTGCCTGGGTCTGGTTAGAAAGGGGGGCATTTGCTGGTATACGTGTGCAGGTTTTTTCGGACTTGGGGAAAACCTATTGAGTTTACAGGAAAGGCTATTAGGAAGGGAATGTGAACTTACAGGATTAGCAGCTTCAGGGGCTCATTAACACTTTTAGGCAGAGGCTGGAAGCCACTGGCCAAAGGATATTCACTGTCACCACCAGCTGTGCTAGAAATTAAAAATAAATTATAGGGAAGAAAATGGCTGAAGAAGCACTCAGAGTGAGCAGGGTAAATTACTCAACCTGTTAGGATGGGGCTGCAGCATCCACCGATTATTTGGCTTTTAAAGGGAAGGGCTTGGACAGGGATAGCAGGATGTAGGTGGAGGGTCTTGGCACCTCTGGAGTGAGGTGACTGGAGATTACTGTGGGGTTTGTGTGTGGTTCTTCCCCTGAATGGGTGTCAGCTAGCACCACCCTGTTTCCTTGTGAGGATGTGGGCACCTGGAGTGCTTGCCAGTTTCCTGTTCTCCCTGTCACCATGCCTTCGGTACTGAGGAACAGTAGGTGGTGAGCTGGTGTGCAGGTGTGTGAGCATCTCCAGCAGACCCTGTGAAGGAACTGGACCTGGCTCACTATGGCAGCCACCAACCAGTCCGTGGAGGAAGCCAGGCAATCACATGACTTGCTGCGCAGCTACATCTCCTGGGTAATAAAGGCCACTGTGCCCCACATCTCTCTTTGCTGCTCCTGTTCCTCCCTGTGCATGAAGTCCCCTCCTGCCTGGGACCTGTTGCCTGTTCTCCGGAAGTCCTCTGAATGCTAGTAGTCCAGTTGTTTCCCCCTCAGCCAATTGCTGAGCTGTCACAGTGATGTGCTCACCAGATTGTGTTTCCACACTAACGCTCCCACTGAGCTGTCAGTGTCTGGGCTGGATGAGGGCAGCCTTGCTGATGCTTTCTCTGAGGCCTCTGTATTCCCATCCTCAGAATTCAAAAAGGTAGCTCTTGGGGGAGCCAGCCATTTGGTAGGCAAGGTGGTGGACAAGCCGTTAGAAGTTATATGCAACGAGTGACATGGTGTGTGAGATTTGCTGTGGATTAAAGAATAGTCCTTACTCAGATGGTTAGTCTTGAATATCTCAGTATCCCTGTGAGCCAGGATTCTCTTCTCATAAGGGGTGAGGAGCCTATTGTCCAGCCCTTGTCCCCATGCAGTCTCTTTCTGCTCTGTTATGGACTGTCATATCCTGTAATGATAGGCAGGGATGGATTAAGTGAGATGAACATGAATGGCATAAGGTAGATAAGCAAAACATGGAGTGGTGTCCTGGAAAAGTGAGGAGGCAGCACAGCAAGCCATGTAGGCTTAATGGTGTGGGGGATTGGTGACCTTTTGAACAGCCGAGGGAAGAGGTTGCAGACAATAGTGAGACTTGTAGAGCATGAGACGTGGGTGGTGGCAGCGGTGAGGGAGTGAGTGAGAGATGGCATAGGGAGGGATGTAGCAATTACTCTGGCATAGCAATGAAGGCTATTGATCTTCTTACAACACTGCTGACTGTTCCACCCAACAGTGGAGGCAGCACTGAGCTGGGTGGCATCCTTCTGACTGCCAGGATCTGCTATCATGGCCTCCCTTGGAGGTCCTACAAGAAGAGGACTTCTTTCCACCGCGCTCTCAAATAGGACATCCAGGCCCCTGTTGGAAAACTGTGGTGTTATATTTCCCTTCTCTGACACCTTCTGTCAATGTTCTTGAGCAGTGCAGCTTCAGTATACCAGTGCTTGTCAAAGGGCACAGTTCCCTTATAAGGATAACGTGGATGCAAGGGATGTCTTTCAGCCAATATTGACTGAAAGGTGCATTGTGCTGGGAAGAGCACATGGTAAGATCTGGATAGAATCAGAGGAGAGGGATGCAAAAATATAATAATTTTTGATACATTGAGGTAGGTAGTTGATGACATGAGGTTGGTGAGTGAAAAATGCTTTAGGCCTCATGGCAGAAATCCTTTCAAAATCCAACTTAGACTTAGCCAAAATAAAAGTAAGATTCAGCCCATAGTTTTCATTGCTAACTGCTACCAGCCCTATTCTGACTGATGGAGTAAACAACATTGATCTTTATTATAGTGCATTTATAATGTTCAAAAGCAAGTTCTCCAAGCTTCTTAGAGAAATCAGAATATAAATAAAGTTAAACCAAAGAGAAAATTAGTAGTAGAGGGCACAAAGGCACTCAGCCAAGTACAGCATTTCCAAAAGGATCTCAGAGATGGGGATTAAATTGGTGGATAGATTTATAGAGTGGATTCCAGAGACTGGGGTTTAAGTTGCTGAATGCTAATCCCCAATTGTATTTGCAAGTAGGGTGTTAAGCACAAGAGACCAGAGATAGGAGAAGGGAGAGTTCTGTGGAATGATAGGACTTGAAAAGGTTGCAAAAATAGAAGGATAGCAGATCTTAACGTATATCAACAGAAACAAGGATAGTGATTGAGCTGAACTTGGGCTGCGATGGGTGGTGTCTTTGGCCAACTGAAAATTAGAGTGTGTGGTTTTACATGTCCTTTGATTTTGTGATGTGATTCACATTCACTTTCTTCGCATTTTGGTGCTAATTTTGCAATATTTCATTTCGGCAACCTCAGAGGTTTTACAAAGCTAGCAGCACATACAGCACAGTTCTGATGAAGAATAATCAGCAGGCCGGAAACATTAATTCTGTTTTCTCCCCACAGGCGTGGCAGGAAATGCTGAGTTTCATCAGCAATTTCTATTTATTCTTCATTGAGGTTTTTTTTTCCCAGAGTAAAGCGCAATCAGTAATATCCAGTGGCATCATGAAATATAATAATTTTTGGTACATTCCATTTAGAATGGGACAAGTGAAAACGTGATACTTTCTACAAAGGTGATTGTAAGGCTTATGTACTCTGCCCTGCTGATGGAGTTTTGAATAGAGGAGGTGGGAAAGCTATCAAAATGTTAAATATTGATATGCATATGGGAAGAAATCACAGGACTCTTGAGGAAACCAGAGGGAAATTGGGACTTAAAAAGTCCCAATTATAAAATATCATTTGTGAATTAAAGCAGGTAGACAATCGTAGAATCCTTACAATGTGGAAGGAGGCCAATCAGCCTATACTGATCTTCCAAAGAGCATCCCACCCAATCTCCACATTTCCAATGGTTAAACCACCTCGCCTCTGCAACTCTGGAACACTGTAGGCAATTCAGTTCACTTAACTCGCACACTTTTGGACTGTAGGAGAAATCCAGAGCAAAAACCCACGCAGACATGCAGTGAACGTGCAAACTCTACACAAACAGTCACCCGAGACTGGAATTGAAACCAGGTCCCTGTGCTACTGTGCTGCTTCAATGGCATCTACTTAAATTTTATAAACATACCACACACAACCTGAGGTCTGGCAAGTGGAATTTCTAATGTTAAATTATTCTGAAAATCAAAATAATATTGGGGATTTTGTTTGGAGTTTAGTAAATTTGAGACGATAAACCAAAGATTGTTCTTTAGTCCAGTAGATGCCTTTCTCATATTGACACCATCAGTCCAAATTGTCTCATATTAAATGTAAAGCTTAAAGTCATACGAAAAACTTAATACCATGCAAAAAAAGGGAATAAGGTTGCTGAGCATTTTTCTTTAGCCTGGTGCAGCAATAAGGTCTGCAGTTTTGGTTATATGTAACACTTCAGACATCAAGATGGTTTTGTATACATGATGGACCCTCTAATCAAAACCCAAGCAGTCTCAGCATTAAGATTCCAGAACCCAGGATCAGTGAGAAACCGATATCAAAGTTAAAAATCACACAACACAGGTTTATAATCCAACAGGTTTATTTGGAAGCACTAGCTTTCGGAGCGCCGCTCCTTCATCAGGTGGTTTACCTGTTAATGATTACCTGTTACCTCCAAAAGTTAATGATTACAAATAAACCTGTTGGACTATAACCTGATGATGTGTGATTTTTAACTTTGTACCCCCCAGTCCAACACCAGCTCCTCCAAGTCATGGCTACCAACAATATCAAAGACATTGTTAAGAGAGAGAGAATGTCTCACCATGAATAATATACTTTTTTTATTTGCACTTGTTGGGAGAAGCTATTTTATTCTGGCCCGCCCCACTAAAAAGAAATTAGTCTCATGGAGAAGTATGGAATTTTCTTTATCAATGTCTTTCTTAATCCATTCACTCCCCTTCAAATAGCTTTTCAGCAATCCTTTACACTCCTCCAGGAAGCAGGGAGAGTCTGAGCACACCCACAGTTCCTAATGGAACAGTTTTTTTAAAACCGTAGTACTGAGCTCAAGGACTTCCATTGTTTCTCTGATACTAGAGTATATAGATTAATAACAGCCTGAGAATGGGAACGAAGTTGGAAGCAAATGATAATAAAGACAGTAAATGCCAATTAAGTTATAAACTGGGAGAAGTATTATTTCAATATGCATTATTGAAACACTTTCATTAAAAGTAGTTTGATTAATCTGCTAAGGACTTATACAGAGACACATCACAACTCCAATAAATGAAGCTGTACTAATATAGTTAAATGCAAGGCTGAAACTGCCACATTAAAAGTGTTGCTAATTGTGTCATATGTAAAGACTAGGACTATAATAAGGGAATTTAGACCAGTTGAGAGAAGAAAAAGACACATACGTAGTTGCAATATGTCAGGAAAAGAAGATCATAGAATCCCGACAGTGTGGAAGCAGGCCATTCAGCCCATCAAGTCCACATAGACCCTCCGAAGAGCATCCCACCCAGGCCCACCCCATCCCTGTAATCCTGCATTTCCCATGGCCAGCCAGCACATCTCAGGATACTATAGGCAATTCAGTATGGTCAATCCACTTAACCTATACATCTTTGAAGTGTGGGAGGAAACTGGAGCGCTTGGTGGAAACCCATGCAGACACGGGGAGAATGTGCCAACTCCACACAGACAGTCGCCCAAGGGTGGGATCGAATCCAAGTCCCTGATGCTATGAAGCAGCAATCATAACCACTGAGCCAGCTTGCCCCCCCACCCTCCACACACACTATCCCTCCTTAGAGTAATTATCATACCTGGCCTTGCATCAGCGTTCCTCAAAGGGCTCAGCAGCCAAAATTCATGTAAAATGATTTTTAGGAAGTGCTGTTATTGCCATATCTCCAGAAGTACATGGAGTATTTTTAGATGTGTTCGGGTGAGAGTGCAAATGAATATTTGCATTCTCAATGGAATGGCTGAGAAGGTTGCAACAGGACAAGGATGTGGAACAGAAGCTATGGGGACAGGAATGCTCTCTGGGATCTTGGAACCTGCTACTTTCACCCTCAATCGCAAAGAGAGGAGGCTCTTGGGCAGGCCATCCAGTGTCCCTGAATCTCGGTATGTGTGTATCCTCCACTGCTATCAGCACTGACCTGTATCACACCCCCTGTCCAACACATACAATGGTGTGAAATGACTTTAAGTTAGGAACTGTTTGTAAATACTGAAATGAAAGCTTAAAATGTAGGTTTTGCTAAAAAAAAGGCAGAGTACTATGGACATTGGAGATCTGAAATAAAACAGGGTATGCCTGTGAAATACTGAAATGAAAACTTAAAATGTTCCTTTTGTTAAAAAAGGCAAAATACTATGGACGCTAGAAATCTGGAATAAAACAGGAAATGTTGGAGAAACTCAACAGCATCTGCGGAGAGAAAAACAGGTAACATTTCCTGTTTGATATGACTTCTTCAGAATGGAGTTATTAGCTCCAGAATTTTGTCATGTGCAAGTTGAAGTAAAAATCTGACTAGAAATGTATATACCTGTACTCCGTCGAGTTAACATTTTAATCTCTGGTGACTTAGATTGTTTGGAGAGCCTGGTGTTGAATTCCTCAGAGAAAGGAAAGTTGAAAGGAGATTTTCTGGAGGCAATCAAAATTATGAGGGATCAGAACAGAGAAGATAGAAAGAAACTGCTCCAATTGATGGAAGATCCAAGAAACAAAAGTCAGGTAATTGACAAAATAAACAAAATAAACAATAACCAGTTGGTATTCATGTATCCTGGTCGCTAGTTTTCTGCCTGTTTGTACAATATAGTGTTTGTTAGAGTCCTTGCATGGTATTTTGTAAATGACATTAGTTTTGATCATTGTCTGTATAGGGTCTTTTAAGTTCATTAGCTGCTGTTTTATAGTGTTTGTGGGTTTGTGGGCTACCATGATACCAAGGGGTCTGAGTAGTCTGGCAGTCATTCCTGAGATGTCTTTGATGTAGGGGAGAGTGGCTAGGGTTTCTGGACATGTTTTGTCTGCCTGATGGGTTTGTTGCTGAGAAATCGGTGGACTGTGTTCATTGGGTACCCATTCTTTTTGAATACACTGCAAGGACTGTAACAAACATTACATTGGACAAACAGGCAGAAAACTAGCCACCAGGATACATGAACACCAATTAGCCACAAAAAGACATGACCCTCTCTCACTAGTACCCTCACATACGGATGAGGAAGGACACCACTTCAACTGGGACAACACATCCATCCTAGGACAAGCCAAACAAAGACACACACGAGAATTCCTAGAAGCATGGCATTCCAATTGGAACTCTATCAACAAACATATCAAGTTAGACCCCATCTACCACTCCATGAGAAAAGGAACAGGCAGTGACTTCACCACAGGAAATAACATCACCATAGGAAATGACATCACCAACCCAAAGAAACCAAAATATACAAATAGAAAGCAGGAATTTTCAGCATTGCTTCGCCTGAGGCCCACTGAAGATGTTACCTAGTAAGGTAGCGAAATATCTGGAAATGAACCTTTCAGCTCAGCGAGCAAACCTACATCCAAAACAATAGCAACTTGAGGACAGAAACTTTTACACAGTGACTGGTTAAGATCGGGAATGCACTACTTGAGAGTGTTGTGGAGACAGATTCAGTTGTTGCCTTTCAAAAAGAATTGGGATTTCAAATAAAGAGAATAAAAATCACAGGGCTCTGAGGAAAACAGAGGGGAACAGAATTAGTTGAGTACCAGCATGGACAAAATGAGTTGAAAGGTCATTTTGGCTTGAATAGTGGGACTAAAATCGATTTGAGATTTCATTTATTTAACACGCTTCATTAACTGATGCTTGGCAAACATTGATCATAGTGCTGCTGAAATTCTGTGACTCAATAGCATAGGTGACAGATTCTCCGGCTGTTAAAGTGATTTCGAGTTCTGGCCTTTCACAGGCATGTGCTGTCATCTAGTGGTAAAAGGAAGCCATTATCCTTACCATTGAGTAGTGTCCATTGGAAGTAGTTTTCTTTTGATAGCTGATTCCTCAGAACCAATATCATGAACTGGATAATAATTTGGAAGAAAATATTCCGCAAAATTTGAGCACCAATATGATCAATGTGGCAACTATTACATTAAAATAGATAGTGCAAATGTTTGAATTAGGAACAGGAGTAAACACTCAGTTCATTTATCCTTCTCTGCCATTTCACAAGATCAAATCAAAATTCACCAGTTTCCAGTATTATTTGTGGGAAGTAGAATTGGGAAACTGGTGCATAGATTCATTTGTTCAAATGAAAGTATCCCTCCCAAACAATGTTGACTCTATAGCATAGTATTTGTGGAGTCATGGCGGCTCAGTGGTTAGAACTGCTGCCTCACAGCGCCAGGAACCCAGATTCAGTTCCACCTTGGATGACTGTCTGTGTGGAATTTGCACATTCTTCCTGTGTCTGCATGTCTCTCTGCTGTGGTTTCCTTCTACAGTCCAAAGATATGCAGGTTAGGTGGATTGCCCATGCTAAATTGTCCTGTAGTGGTCAGGGATGTGTAGTTAGGTGGATTAGCCATGGGACACACAGGGTTACAGGAGTGAGACTGAGTGGGATGCTCTTTAGAGAGTCAGTATGGACTTGTTGGGCTGAATAGCCTCTTTCCACAGTGTAGGGATTCTATGCAGAGTAAAAAATGAGGTCTGCAGATGCTGGAGATCACAGCTGCAAATGTGTTGCTGGTCAAAGCACAGCAGGTTAGGCAGCATCTCAGGAATAGAGAATTCAACGTTTCGAGCATAAGCCCTTCATCAGGAATTATTCCTGATGAAGGGCTTATGCTCGAAACGTTGAATTCTCTATTCCTGAGATGCTGCCTAACCTGCTGTGCTTTGACCAGCAACACATTTGCATTCTATGCAGAGTCCATGTTTTATTCAAAATTGTGTTGGGACTCCAGATCTGAAAGTCCCCCATTTCCAACAGATATTATTTCTGCCAGTAGAAAAATGAGGGCAGGATCTGGCTCACATATGGGAAATTGCAAATCTCAAACAGACTCAGTATTTACTGGACCATGGGCCTTATCACAATGCGTGATTTATGATTATTTATTGGATGTAAATTGTCATCAAAAGCAAAGTCCATGGGACTATCAAGCTGCAAAATCATTTAAATCCTCTGCCCATTAAATTAACTTTCAACCCATCTGTGTCACTGAGTTGAAATAAAAATGCTGCATTTATTTATTACTTTTATTAATACTTATTTGTTAACATATATTTCAGGAGTGTCATTATAGCGTTATTACAATATGACTGCTTTCACAAGCTGACCTTAGCAGAGTGTGGAGCGATAAAGTCATTTAATAAACACTTGGAAATGTCAATCAGAGATTTGAGGCCTTTGATGTGGAGTCTTGACTACAATTAAGCATTTGAGGGACTTAAATATATTGAATATGCATTTATTAAAGAATGATTTTTTAATGTAGTGAACTCTGTAATACAGTCAGTTCTCCTATAATGTAATGGTTGCGTTCTTGTGTAACCCTGTGTATTGGAAAAATTGCACTTTAAAAACAGTGCTTAAAGTGATAGCATTACATTAATTGCATTACAGCCAACGCATGTTTTAAAAGTTCATGCTTTACAAGTAGTGTCCCCAACTCATCAATTGTGTTACAGTGGATTTGCGTTGAGGAAATACGTGGTATAGCAGAATGACCTGTAGGCACTTTAGGAACTTTATTTTATTTTACCTCAGCAGGCTCCTCAGGTCTGCCCATGGTGGATTCTACATTAGTTGGCATGGAAGATGTAAGGTCAGAGGGTGGTATGTGGGGAGGAGCTCAGGCTAGTCTGAGTTCATACTAGTGTGACATAGGGACTATATGAGATAATGAGATAAGTGGCAGATCTTTAAGTTGATTCTGGGGCCTAGAATGCTGGCACTCCCAATATGAGGCACCTTTACTGAGAGGAATGCGGTTCTTTGGAAAATTTCCCATGTCTGTGCACAAACCTCGATAGTAAAAATCTGGGCACATACTTTCTTTAAAATTCATTCATTTGTGCTGGCTTGGCCTCAGCCTTTATTATCCATCACTAATTGAAGGTAATGGTGAGCTGCCTTGTGTAGCTGCAACAGATGTAGATGGAAGTAGGACCATAATGCAGAGGTAGGTAGATTCTTGGAGGGCAAAGGAATGAATGTTTTTCAGGTTTCAATGGGGATTTGGAATTTGAAACACAAATATAATTGTGCCGTGATCTCATTGAAATGGTGAAGCAGTTTCAAAGGATCAATCCAGCACCTTTTACATATGTTCATATTCATCAGTACGGTAGTAAGTATCACCAGCACAGATACAGACATGGGCACACACACACACACACACACACACCCACACACACCCCCCTTTATTATCAGTGTCCTGCAGCTCCTCACATTGGCAGAGCAGTGCTTTTACCTGTGTTAGTTCCTAAGCCCTGGAAAAGCGAAACACGGATTGGGTGGGCAAACCATCCCCTTTTGAGGGCAGTAAGCTACCATATTCTGAAATCTAAAAGTCTAGAATCCCGGACAGCTACTTGAGCAGCTGCTGTCAAAAGATATGTAGAAGGTTAAGGTTCTAGGTTGGTATGATTCCAGATGGGTAGGTGTAGGGTGCCAGGTGGGATAGGGTGCTAAATGGGTTGGGAGTAGGATGCCAAGTGTTTGGAGTGGGGGGTGGTGGTGGTAGGACCAGGTGTGTATGGTGCAAGGGCCCAAATTGGCAAGGGGGCCAGAAAAGTGATGCACTATTTAGGGGAGGTTGAGGTAGAAGGGAGACATTGGGGCTGGCGAGTGCCTGGTGCCAGCTCCCAGGGTAAGTTTTGAACATATAGTGCAGTGCAGGCCTTTCAGCCCTCAATGTTGCACCGACCTGTGAAACCAATCTAATAACCTACACTATTTTGTTATCATCCATATATTTATCCAATTACCATTTAAATGCCCTTGAAGTTGGCGAGTCTACCACTGTTGTATGCCCCTACTACTCTCTAAGTAAAGAACGTACCTCTGGCATCTGTCCTATATCTATTACCATTCAATTTAAAGCCAAGTCCTCTCATGCTAACCATCACCATCTGAGGAAAAAGGCTCTCACTGTCCACCCTATCTAATCCTCTGATTATCTTTTATGCCTCTATTAAGTCACCCCTCAACTGTCTCTCTCACAAAAACAGCCTTAAGTCCCTCAGCCTTTCCGAGTAAATCCTTCCCTTCATAACAGGGCAACATCCTGGTAAATCTCCTCTGAACCCTTTCTAATGCTTCCACATCCTTCCTATAATGATGACCAGAACTGTACACAATACTTCAAGTGTGACCACACCAGAGTTTTGTACAACTGCAACATGACCTCATGGCTCCAAAACCAATCCCTCTACCAATAAAAGGTAATACATCGTACGTCTTCTTAACAACCCTATCAACCTGGGTGTCAACTTTCAGGGATCTAAGCACATGGACACCAACATCTCTCTGATCATCCACACTTCCAAGAATCTTACCATTATCCCAGTACTCTGAATTTCTGTTGCTCCTTCCAAAGTGAATCATCTCACACTTTTCCACATTAAACTCTATTTGCCACCTCTCAGCCCAACTCTGTAGCTTATCTATGTTCCTCTGTAATGTTACACACTGTCCACAACTCCACTGACTTCAGCGTTATCCACCAATTTACTAACCCATCCTTCTATGCCCTCATCCAGGTCATTTATAAAAATGACAAACTGCAGTGGCCCCAAAACAGATCCTTGCAGTACCCCACTAGTAACTGAACACCAGGATTAACATTTCCCATCAACCACCACCCTCTGAATTTTTTTCAGCTAGCCAATTTCTGATCCAGATTGCTAAATCACCCTCAATCCCATGCCTCGATATTTTCTACAATAGCCTACCATGGGGAACCTTATCAAACATCTATACCACATCAGCTACTTTACCCTCATCCACCTGTTTGGTCACCTTCTCAAAAAACTCAATAAACTTTGTGAAGCATGACTCACCCTTCACAAAACTGTGTTGACTATCTCTAATCAAATTATTCCTGTCTAGATGATTATAAATTCTATCTCTTATAATCCTTTCTAACACTTTACCCAACACAACCAAAGTAAGGCTCACTGGTCTAAGGTTTCCAGGGTTGTCTCTACTCCCCTTCTTGAACAAGGGGACAACATTTGCTATCCTCCAGTCTTCTGGCACTATTCCTGTAGACAATAACGACATAAAGAACAAAGCCAAAGGCTCTGCAATTTCTCCCTGGCTTCCCAGAGAATCCTAGGATAAATCCTATCTGGCCCAGGGGTTCTATCTATTTTCACACTTTCCAGAATTGCTAACACCTTCTCCTTATGAACCTTAATTCAGTCTAGTCCAATAGCCTGTATCTCAGTATTCTCTTCTACAGCATTATCTTATTCCTGTCTGAATACTGACGAAAAATATTCATTGAGAGCCTCTCCTATCTCTTTGGACACCATGCACAAGTTCCCACGACTGTCCTTGACAGGCCCTAATCTTACTTTTGTCATTCTTTTATTCCTGATATAAGTATGGCAAGCTCTAGGATTTTCCTTGATCCTACTTGCCAAAGACTTCTCATGTCCCCTCCTGGTTCTTCTTAGCTCTCTCTTTAGGTCCTTCCTGGCTAACTTGTAACACTCATGAGCCTTAACTGAGCCTTTACATCTCATCTTTACAGAAGCCTTCTTCTTCCTGTTGACAAGAGCTTAAACTTCTTTCATAAACCATGGTTCCCTTGCTCGACTACTACCTCCCTGCCTGACAGGTACATACTTATCCTTGTATCCCTAAACAAGCTCCACATTTCAATTGTGCCCATCCCCTGCAGTTTCCTTCCCTATCCTATGCATGCTAAATCTTGCCTAATCGTACCATAATTGCCTTTCCCCCAGCTGAACTCTTGACCTCCAGTGTATACCTATCCCTTTCCATCACTAAAGTAAACTTAACCAAATTGTGATCACTCTTACCAAAGTGATCACCTAACTCTAAATCTAACACCTGGCCCATTCATTACCCAGTGTCAAATCCAATGTGGCCTCGCCTCTTGTTGACCTATCTACATACTGTGTCAGGAAACCATCCCACACACATTGGACAAAAATTGACCCATCTAAGGTACTTTCCAGTCAATATTAGGAAAGTTAAAGTCCCTCATAACAACTACTCTGTTACTTTCATTGCTATCCAGAGTCATCTTTGCAATCTTTTCTCCTACATCGCTGGAACGTTTTGGAGATCTATGGAAAATTCCAAAAAGGGTGACCTCTCTTTTCCTGTTTCTAACCTTAGCCATACTACCTCAATAGACGAGTCGTCATCAAATGTTTCTGCCACTGTAATACTGACCTTGACTAACAAGGCCACACCTTCCCCTCTTTTACTACCTTCTAAACCCTGGAACCTGCAATAACCATTCCTGTCCCTGCTCTATCCATGCCCCAGTTCACCCACCTTAATCTGAATGCTTCTGGTGTTGAAGTAGATACACTTCAAACCACCTTCCTGTCTGCTGGTACACTCCTGTGACCGTGAAACCTTATTTATGACCTCACTATTCTTAACCTGGAGCTACAATTCCATTTCCCATTCCCTGCTGAATTAGTTTAAATCCTCCAAAAGAACAATAGCAAACCTCCCCCCTGGAATATTGGTACCCCTCTGGTTCAGATATAGACCATCCCACTTTAGAAGTCTCACCTGCTCCAGAATTAGCCCCAATTTTTCAGGTATCTGAATCCCTCCTACCTGCACCATCCTTGTAGCTATGTGTTCAACTGCTCTCTCTTTGTGGGCAGCACGGTAGCTCAGTGGTTAGTACTGCTGCCACAAAGTGCCAAGGACCCAGTTTGATTCCATCATCGGGCGATTGTCTGTGTGGAATTTGCACATTCTCTCTGTGTACGTGCAGGTTTCCTCTGGGTGGTCAGGTTTCCTCCCACCCTGGTAGTCTAGTGGTTAGGCTTCAGCGCTTTCACCACTGCGACCTGGGTTCGATTCCCGGTCAGGGAACGGCTGGTTCATTGGTGCCACACAGTGGCTCAGTGGTTAGCACTGCTGCCTCGCAGTGCCAGGGACCCAGGTTCGATTCCAGCCTTGGGCGATTGTCTGTGTGGAGTTTGCACATTCTCCCTGTGTACGTGCAGGTTTCCTCCCACAGTCACAAAGATGTGCAGGTCAGGTGGATTGGCCATGCTAAATTGCTCATAGCATTAGGTGCATTAGTCATAGGGGAAATGGGTCCGGGTGGGTTAATTTTCAGAGTGTTGGTGTGCACTTGTTGGGGCAAATGACCTGTTTCCACACTGTAGGGAGTCTAATCTCTCCCTATCCCTTGCCTTGCTGGCACGGGTAACAAACCAGAGACAACAACTCTGTTTGTTCTAGCTCTGAGCTTTTACCTTAGCTTCTTGAATTTCTGCCTTACATCCCCATCCCTTTTCCTACCTATGCCATTGGTGCTTATATGGACCATGAGTTGGGGCTGCTCTCCTCCCACTTAAGGATCCTGAAAACACAATCTACGGCATCACGGAACCTGGCACCTGGGAGGCAACCCACCAACTGTGAGTCCCTCTTGTTCCCACAGAATCTCCTATCTGTTCCCCCAACTATGGAGTCCCCAATAAGTAATGCTCTGCCCCTTCCCTTCTGAGCAACAGGGACAGAATCTGTGCCAGAGACCTGTACCTCATGACTTACTCCGGTAAGTCATTACCCCCCCCCAACAGTATCCAAAACGGTATACGTGTTATTTAGGGGAACGACCACAGGGGTTCGCTGCACTACTTGACGGTTTCCTTTCTGTCCCCTGACAGGAACTCACTTACCTTCCTGTAACTCCTCTCAATTACCCCCTCAGCCTCCCAAATGATCCAAAGTTCATCCAGCTCTAGCTCCAGTTTGCTAACCTGGTGTCCGAGGAGCTGGAGTTGGGTGCACTTCTCGCAGATGAAGTCAGCAGAGACACTATTGGTGACCATTACCTCCCACGTTTTACAGGAGGATCATTCAACTGCCCTGACATCCATTCCTATTGTTCTGAATTCTCAAAGAGACTATTGAAATAAAACTGCTAACCTTACCAAATCAGCACACAGAACCTTTTGGTTTTGGTCAGATGAGGAGGATGAGTGGGAGACACTACCTAAGTAGCATTTCGGGTAAAGCAACCGCCCAAATACATAACCTCACTTACTCAGCCATCCCATGTCTGCTCCTGCTCAGCGTGCACTCCGCCTATTCATGAGGTAAGCTTTTTATAGGATTTACTTACCTTCCCAGCGGCCCCTTGGTCCTCGCTCTCACCGGTCCCACTGCAAAAATGGAGACCGCCAGTTGACGAGGTAAGCTTTTTATTGGATTTATTTACCTTTGTGGCAGCCCCCTGGTCCTCGGTCTCACTGCTCCGACTGTAAAAATGGAGTTTGGATCCAGCAGCCAGGGGAAAAGGAAGGTCTGGAGCTGGTGATGAGGGGGACAACAGGAGTGGAGAGAAAGGGGGGTGGGCAAAGGGATGAGTGAATATGGAGTTAGGGTGGGAGTATCCACCAGGAAAGGACAGGGATGATGTGTCCTGAAGGGGGCCGAGTGGGGGAAGTGATGTTTGTCTGGGGGACGGGGTGAAGCGGGGGAAGTGGAGGTTGGGACAGTATTGAATCAGATCCAGAGGAGGCATAATTGTGGAGTGTGTGAGCTTAAGCATGTTCTCAGTTGAATAGTAATCAGGAGTTAGACTGAGTTTTCAATCATCCAACTTTTCTTGTGTAATAATTTATTTCATTTCATCCAAAAGCTGCAAATTCTCTGATTTTGCACACTTTTCGAAGGTTCCAGGTGTAGGGGAATTGATCAGTGAAATCTTCAAGAGCAGGGCAATTCCTTCAAAATCTGCAACAATGTGGATTCTGCAGGGCCTCTTAGCAAAGTTTCCATCGACACTGGAATAATAACTGTCTGGCCACTGGAAAATCTGGACCATTATCTTTAATGGTTTTTCCAGTGTCATTGAAGCTGTTTCACTCAGCAGCCATGTTGGAGAGCTTTCTCTGGGCTAAATGCCCTTCAGAATCGCAACAGCTTCGTGAATCTCCTTCTAGATTCACCAATGAGCAAAGTATTATACATAAACATTACACATCTTGGGCAAACTAAGTATTCCATCTTTTTCTCAAGCATAAATTGAGTTTCAGGAAAGTTGGGCTTTGTAGGGCCAAATTAGCATGAATAACTTAATCTTTGGAAAATTAATTTGAAAAGATTTCCAGCAAAGCCAATTTACATTTTTTATTTGACTGATTTTGGGAATTTACCAATATTTTCACTTTATGTGAACTGGTCTCAAAATATAATGGCAATAGCAAATTATTATTTCTTGATTGGGATTGATTACTTCCAGGACTACATACTTTCAAACTCTGAGGAGCTTTTGTTTCTAATGTTGTTGGCTCACATCAGAACCAGATGCTGCAGAGTTATAATACTATTGGGGATATAGGGAAATGTAATTTTCTTTCAGGAAATTTAAGAGTAAAAATCAGCTTCAGATCCAACAGTTTGCTAGTGCACCATGGACCACTAATAACTAATGGAACATTGTTTGTTTGCAGTCCAAACGTTATTCTCCAGATTTATGAGAAACAGAAGCTTAGATATGTGTTAATCACAATGGATTGCCAAATATGTAAAGATAATATGTGTCATTTCACCTATACCTTTTGACTTTAATGTCAATCAAGAAATGTATCTAACTCAGCCTTAGAAATGGTCATAGAGTCATAAAGATGTACAGCATCGAAACAGACCCTTCGGTCCAACCCGCCCATGCTGACCAGATATCCCAACCCAATCTAGTCCCACCTGCCAGCACTTGGCCCATATCTCTCTATTCATATTCCTATTCATACACCCATCCAAATGCGTCTTAAATGTTGCAATTGTACCAGCCTCCACCACTTCCTCTGGCAGCTCATTCCATACACTTACCACCCTCTGTGTGAAAAAGTTGCCCCTTAGGTCTCTTTTATATCTTTCCCCTCTCACCCTAAACCTATACCCTCTAGTTCTGGACTCCTCGAACCCAGAGAAAAGACTTTGCCTATTTATCCTATCCATGCCCCTCAAAATTTTGTAAACCTCTATAAAGTCACCCCTCAGCCTCCGACGCTCCAGTCAGTGACTCTGCTTTCACTGCTCTGTGGGGAAGAGAATTCCACAGATTGCAACGCACTGAGAGAAGCAATGTATTCCCATCTCTATCTGAAATGGGTGCCCCTTACCTTTAAAAGGGGTTCCTTCGATTTAGTTTCTCCCAAAATGAGCAACGTTCTCTCAGCATCCAACCTGTCAAGACCCCTTAATAAGACTAGATCTCATTCTTGCAAGATAGTTCCACCTGATAATGTACAGTATTTCCAACAGTTGAACAAGAACGCCGAGATCCTGCGGTGCAGTGGTAGTCTCCCTACCTCTGAGCCAGGAGGTTCGGGTTCAAGACTCATCTGTTGCACAGATGTGTTATAGCATCTCTGAACAGGTTGTTAGGAAAATATCTTAAACAAGAACCCTGGACTCATACAGTCATAGAGTTAGACAGCATGGAAATAGTTCCTTGAGTTCAATTTGTCCATACTGACAGATATCCAATCTATCCAGATTGTCCGAAACGTCGATTTTCCTGCTCCTCTGATACAGCCTGACCTTCTGTGCTTTTTCAGCACCACACTCTCGACTCTAATCTCCAGCATTTGCAATCCTCTCTTCCACCATATTGACAAATATCCTAATCTGACCTGGTCCCATTTGCTAGCATTTGTCCCATATCTCTCTAATTCCTTCCTACTCATCCAGATGCCTTTTAAGTGTTGTAAATGTTCCTACTCCCACCACTTCCTCTGGCAGCTCATTCCATATACACACGACTCCCTGTGTGAAATAGTTGCTCCTCAGCTCCCTTTTAAATCTTTTTCCTCTCACTTTAAACCTGTGCCCTCTAGTTTTAGATTCCCCTACACTAGGGAAAAATACCTTGACTATTCACCCTATTCGTTCCCCTCATGATTTTATAAACCTCTATAAGGTCATCCCTCAGCCTCCCACGCACCAGGGATAAAAGCCCCAGCCTATTCTGCCTCTCCCTATAGCTCAACTCTCCCTTTCAAGTTTAACAACACCTTTCCTTAAGCAGGGGGACCAGAACTGAATGCAGTATTCCAAAAGTGGCCAAACTAATGCAACATGACTCAAAGAAAACATTTTAGTCACCATTTAGTGGATCAGTTGAGTGGCAATTAATGTGATTGTAACCTGCACGTGGTTAATAAATCTTAATATCTAATTCCTGTTGCGAGATTTGAAAAAAAAAATTTAAATGTACATTCTGAGCTTTTCAATTGTAGACAAACCACAGAGTTGGCAGCTTCGCACACAGCCAATTTAATTTTCCAGTCTGTTTCCATCCACCAATACTACAACATGGTTTAGAAGCCAAGTATTATATAATGAGCAATGCAACATTACCACAGCTAGTATATTTTCTCCAAGCGACGTTCAGAACTTTGTTTAAGGCAGCTGCTGCCCACACGCAGTGGGGAAAGACCACCATCTAGGGTCTTTCTGTCAAACCTAAGTGGGGGTCCATTCAATTATCAGACCCTCTTAGTGCCTCATATGCAACTAAATATGGTCTTATACAAGCCTTTGGTTTGTTTGTTGGATAGAATCAAACTTCAAAGTTGGCTTTTTCCCTCATATGCTACTGTATAGAACTGAACTGCATTTGCAACTATACGTATGTACTGTATACAAATATAAAGATATTGTTTACAAATAAAGTATATTTTTGAAATTAAAAAACAATCGCTTCACTTGCATCAAATACTGTCTAGCTCATTCAGTTGAAGCACAGACAGTAATGTGTTGTTTTTCTAATCCTTTGTACAAAATAACTGGATGTGAAAAGATGGTGATGGCTTTAAACAACTTGGTGTTTACACTCTGGTTATGAAATCACAGGGGTGACATTGTTTTGCTGACAAAGTTTGGGTAAAGGGCTTCAATAACTCTTTAGATGCCATAGTAAAAGGTTTTAATACATTAATGCTCATTCACAGAGCACTGGTATCATAATTTTGTTGAAAAATTGTCACAACAGGTTACAAAGACTTCTTTGTTTTTGAATGGAAAGAATAATCATGGTGTATATAGCTATTAAAAAAAAACAAAGTACATCTTTGACAAACTAAGTTCGGTCTTTAAAACTACTCCAACATTCAACATGATCATAGCTAATCTTCTGTATTAATGCCATCTTCCCACTGTCTTTCCATATCCCCCTTGATGACTTTAAAATCTAAAAATGTATCTATCTCATTCCTGAATATATTTGGTGATATAATCTCCACAGCTTAGGGTGTAGGTTTGCTCGCTGAGCTGTAAGTTTGATATCCAGACGTTTCATTACCTGGCCAGGTATAAATAGAAAACAGGAGACAACAGCTTTGCTTCACTTGGAAGTTGCCACTGATGATGTTACCTAGCCAGGTAATGAAACGTCTGGATATCAAACCTACAGCTCAGCGAGCAAACCTACACCCTAAACCTCCACCTGAGCTACAAACCTTCACAAACCTTGCAAAAATCTCCACAGCCTTCTGTGGTAGAGAATTCCACAAGTTGACTACCCTTTGATTGAAGAAATATTTCCTCCTCTCAGTTGTAAATGATCTACCTCATGTCCTAAGATTGTGACTCCTGGTTCTAGATTCCCCAACCAGGAAAAACATCCTCCCTAGTTTGTCTGGTCTTGTTAGCATTTTACACATTTCAATCAGATCCCTTGTCATCCTCCTAAACTTTAATGAATATAGGCCCAGTTGAACCAATCTCTCCTCATAGGTCAGTCCTACCACTCCCAGTATCAGTCTACTGAACCTTTATTGTAGTCTCTCTACAGCAAGTATTGCTTTCTGAGGTAGCGTGACCAAAATTGCACACAATATTCCAGGTGTGATCTCACCAAGACCCTACATAATTGCAAAAAGCCATCCTTATTTCTGAACATTGGCCTTCATTGCAAGAGAATCAATGTACTATTTGTCTTCTGAATTGTTCACTGGATCTGCTGTTCACTTTCATTGACAAGCGTGCAAGGACATCAGATTGCTTTGTACATCTGCTTTTCCAATATATTACCATTTAAATATTACACTGGCAATAGTTTTTACACATTGAAGTGCCACAATTGTATTGCATCTGCCTTGCATTTGCCCACTCACTCAACATGTCCAACACACTTTGAAGCATTCATGCATCCTTCTCACAACTCACAATCCCACCCTGTTTTATGTCATTAGCAAACTTGGAAATGTTGCATTTGGTTCCGTCATCCCTTGATTAAAGGCAAGTCATTTCTGAAAGATCTTAGATTTGAATCACAAAGTTCAGTTGTGTTGCCTCCACCTTAACATCATTTTTCAGTGATGAAAAGACACAGCTGTCTGCTCAGATAAAAGTTTCATCATGAAAATGCGAAAGTATGAAGAGACATGGCTTGAGGAAAGCAATGTTTGGAAAATGTGAATGCTGGATTCCAGTTATAATGATGTTTGGATTGGTTAGAATTTAATTGATCAATCTATTAATATTACGTGTTGCCAGCTAAATTCACACTTTTTAAATCATGTGTAGTTATGCAGCTTCCTCTCACTTTAGACTGATAATTGTCAATGTAGCTATAAACATAAAACAGACTTCAAAATACTTTTACCAGCACCAATGTAGTCTGTGATTACCAAACTCTTAGTTTCCTTAATCCCTCATTTTAAATCAAGATAGGTCAAGCAAGCACTCCCCATGACGTTGTCTGTTTGTAGCCTGGATGATTTTTCAACATGATTTTCTAAACCACTCTCTCATTTCAATATCATTGATTGGGTGCCAATTCACTTTATGTTTGCAGTTTCTACCGAGCCTACTTGACATCTATTTAAAATGGAAGTACACATTTTAAAGCAAGGTAGCCTTCCCACAAAATGGTTCCAAGTTCACATGAGCGATTTTGCTGGAACTACTGAGACAAGGGGATTTCTTCAAGTCTTTCAAAGCCTCCTGGTTGGTCCTGATGGAAGAAAGGAGCCCAATTGGGACACAGTTTCCTGATACCCACAAGAGCATCCCTACAATCATTACCTATTGACAGACAGGGCTAATCCAACATCATCATTATCATATGGATCTGGTTTCAGTATAGAAGTTCAATGACTTTTCATGAGGACAACAGGATAACATGAAATTCTCATCTCTCTATTTCTCTCAAAGATAGCTCCCAACACTCCTTTCACCCTTCTCCCCTTGTCCAATGGTTCTTTAATCAAGATTAGAGTGGTACTGGAAATGTACAGCAGGTCAGGCAACACCTGAGGAGAAGAAAATCGATGTTTCGGGCAGGAGCCCTTCAACAGGAAGGGCTCATTCCTGATGCATGGCTCCTTCCTGAAACATCAATTTTCCTACTCCGAGGATGCTGCCTGACCTGCTGTGCATTTCCAGCACCACTCTATTCTTGACTCTAATCTCCAGCATCTGCAGTCCTCACTTTCACCTCAATGGTTCTCTACTCTTCTTTACCATTCAGTCACTGTAACACCCTCTTATTTATTTCAAGCACACTCATTTTTGTGTTGATTTTTCCGTTGATTTTTCCACTTTAAACAGATCAGCAGCATTTTCTCGTCACATCCAAGCATTTTTGCAACAAGAATTTCCTCCCAGCGCTCCTTCCTCATTTCTCACTTTCCAAAGTTGGCCTTAAATTCCTCACTTCCTTGTCCTCATTCCACCATGCTACTTCTCCAGCTTTCACAGCCACCTTCTGGAGAAACCATATGCATTCCCAATTACCTTTGCAATACTTCTCATCCTTGCTCTGTCTTTTGGCAAAATAACACACAACATGAGAGAGGGGAGGAAGACAGGGCAGAAGTAGCGAACAATGTAGTCTTGATCTCAACAGAACCTTCACTCAGCTCAGCAAGATGCACTTTATGCTGCAAAACGTTCACCTGTTAATGTGTAACCCTCAAGTTCATCCTAATATTTGTCCATTTTCTCTTGTCATCTCGGTCCTTTTAAAAGAGTATATTTTCTGACTGGGGCATTTCAAACATGGTGACTCAGTCTGAGGAGAAGGAATTAATTATTTAGGACTGAGATGATGAGAAATTTCTTCACTCAAAGGGTTGTGAATCCTAGAAGTTTTCTATCCAGAAGATACTGGATGGTTCTGAAATAGTTAATATTCCATCCTATCTAATGATGTCACACAGTCTTCAATGGAGAATTGACACAATCCGCTCTAGGTCCCAATGGGGTTGCATTTGTCTTCACTGACTCCTGATATTATAATGATTATGTCTAACCAGTCAATGTAACTCATATCTCTTGCTATCATGCAATAAACTATATCTTGTTGTTAAGACAAGTGCCTCTTCCCTACAAGGGAAATTAGTGATGTTGCAAATGGACTAATAGTCTAGAGCCCTAGGCCAATGTTCTGTGGATATGGATTCAAGTCCCATGGTGAAATTTGGTGAAATTTAAATTCAATCAAATCTAGAATTAAAGGCTAGGCTAATCACAATCATGCAACCATTTCTGGTTGTTCTTCACTTACGTCTTTTAGAGGAGGAAATCTGCCATCTTTACCTGGTCTGGCTTCCATGTCACTCCAGATCCACAACAACATGGTTGACAGTTAACCTTCTCCTAAAATAGCATAGATACCTAATCAGTTCAAGGGCAGTTAGGGATGGACAAAAAGTGCCCACATCCAGTTCAAGAAGAGACTAAAAGGAACTGTAAACCAAACAGGCCCTTGGACCTTAACTCCTTGGCCCAGCTACCATAGATCCAGACAGCATCTTCAGCTGCCTCATTAATGACTTCCCGACCATCACAAGGTGGAGAAGTTTGCTGATGACTGCACAATGTACAGTATCACTTACAATTCCTCAGCCACTGAACCAGTCCATACCAGAATACAGCAAGGCCTAGACAACTTCCACAGTTCAGATGCTTGGAGGCAAGTTACTTTCAACCCACACAAGCACTGGGCAAAAACCATCTCCAATGAGTCTAAGAATTATGAAAGGTTTTTTTCCCAAACTTTTGATAGTGAACAAATCTGGTAGTTTTGTGAAAATAAATTTCTTAAATTAAGCGTTTTACTGTAGTCAGGCCATTGAAAACTTTATAGTGCTAGCTGAAGAGGTAAACAGGACTCACTCAGCTGCTGAAGCGGTAACTTAGCTCCCTCAGTCAGTGGAATGAGGAACTACAGAAAACAGTGAATAATATTTAAAGAGAAATAATCTGTAAACTTTTTGGAATCAATGAAGCCATATATTATTCCCGGAATAGCAAGGTCCTTCACACTCAACATAATAATGACTTCTAAAAAATTATGCCATTGATCAGCAATTTTTAACAAACAGTGAAAAGAATTGTCCAAATATTCTTTCAGGTTGTAAAATTGCTACTTCTTTTATGACCAAAGGAAAGGCTTTTGTTGTTTTCAGCTGCTGATTGCATAAGATATTACTATGGTCTTTATGAAAAGGCATGAAGAATTTTCAGTATAGTGCAAATTGAAGACTTCATGATTGTGAGTTAAAATTGGATGTCAGTCAACCATCTCCACTCAAACAAATCTGAACTTAAGCAATAAACGACAATGCCTAGCTCTAACTTTGTGCATTTGAGCATCATTTTCAGAATGGTTGCATTGCTAATGCCAGAAGTTCAAACCATGCCGAAGAACCACAACACATTCACAAAAGAAAAATACCGCAGATATGGAAATTTGAAATAACAACAGAAAACGCTGAAAATATTCAATAAGTAAGGCAGTGGCTGCAGTCAGAGAAAGGAAGTTAACATTTCATGTCATTGGTCTTTCTTCAGAACCGGAGAAGATTAGAAACGAAACAGACATACAGAGGGAAGGAAAGTGGGGAACAGAGAAAAGAGGAACAGTCTGTAATGGAACGGATACCAGAAGAAATGAATGACACGTGGTGATAATGTGTTAAAACTTCATTACAACAGGAAAAGAGGCCAAGGAAAGGAAGATCAGAATGGGAATGGAACAGAGAATAAATATGACAATCAACTCGGGGCTCAGCATCATTCTTCCTTGTGAACAAGAGGTGTTCTGCAAGGCAGTTGCCAGATCTATACTTGGCCTGTCTCATGCAAACAGGCAATATTGTGAGCAGCAAATATAGTATAGTAAATTGAAAGAAATACAAGTAAATTGCAGTTTCATCTAGAAGGAGTTTTTAAGTGTCCTGGTTGGCAGGAAGGGAGGATTAAGGGTAAATGTTGCATTTCTTTCGTTTGCATGAGACAAGTAATGGATATTGAAGGTGATTCTGGAATAGATTAGATGTCACGTCTCTTCAGACAAGGGGAGAGAATGATGTATTTTTTGGAACCATCATGCTGAAAGTGGTGGAGGAATACATTGAATATGAAGGTCGATGGGGTGAAAGGTGAGGACAGGGGAACTTCACCATGCCTCTAGGACAGAAGAGAAAGTGTGAGGGCAGAAGTTTGTGAAAAGGAACTGACACAGTTCCCTGTCAACCATAGAGAAGAGGATTTTTTTTTGGGAAAAGAAAGACATATTGGAAGTTCTGGAATAGATCATAGCCTCTAGGAGGAATGGAATAAAGTTCCCAAAGAAAATAGGATAAGCAGAAGTGTAGTCACAGTAGCTGTGGAATCACCTGTGGATTTATAGTGAATAATGGTCAATAATACATCCCTAGAAATGCAGGGGAAGTCAGAGACATTGAGGAAGGGAAAAATCAGAGATCAACGAAATAAAGTGGAGGAAAGGTTGGAAATTGGAAGCACAGTTACTAAATTTTATTTAATTTACCTGAAAAGAAAGAAAAGACTTAAGCTGGACCCAAACAAAGTAGGCCCCCCCAAAAGGCAAATATGACTGGGACAAGAAGTCTAAAAGCTGCTCTTTTTTCACGGTGGGAGAAAGATTTTATTGTCTACTAAAATATGTAATGAATTTAGCCATTCTATCTACCTTGCATTTCCTGGGCAACTTGAGCTCAGATGTACTGTTGACTAGAGGGTAGTGTGTCTATCTCTGGGCCAGAATTCAATTCCAACCTGCCCCAGACAAATATGTCTGAACAGCTTGATTAAAAATATCTATATCATTGATTGGATAGACATTAAAGCTGTCTCTCTTCTGCATAATTATGTGGTTTAACTTAGCTACAGCAGAATGGTTTTTACTGAAATGATGTGACATTTGTTTCCCAAAACAATTATCCCAACAGCATGCATGCATTTTGAAATTAAATACAGATTTATGTCAAATCCTGAGCAGTCTTTGTATCGTAGAGTGAAATGTGTAATAATGCCTCCAGGATTAAGGACAGCATTTAGGATTAAGGATAGAATTCTTGGCAGTGTGGAAAAACAGAGGGATCTTGGTGTGCAGGTACATAGATCCCTTAAAATGGCCACCCAAGTGGACAGGGTTGTTAAGAAAGCATATGGTGTTTTGGCTTTCATTAACATGGGGATTGAGTTTAAGAGTCTTGAGATCTTGTTGCAGCTCTATAAAACTTTGGTTAGACTGCACTTGGAATACTGCGTCCAGCTCTGGTCGCCCTATTATAGGAAAGATGTGGATGCTTTGGAGAGGGTTCAGAGGAGGTTTACCAGGATGCTGCCTGGACTGGAGGGCTTATCTTATGAAGCGAGGTTGACTGAGCTCGGACATTTTTCATTGGAGAAAAGGAGGAGGAGAGGGGACCTAATTGAGGACTACAAGATAATGAGAGGCATAGATAGAGTCAATAGCCAGAGACTATTTCCCAGGGCAGAAATGACTTACACAAGGGGTCATAGTTTTAAGCTGGTTGGAGGAAAGTATAGAGGGGATGTCAGAGGCGGGTTCTTTACACAGAGTTGTGAGAGCATGGAATGCGTTACCAGCAGCAGTTGTGGAAGCAAGGTCATTGGGGACATTTAAGAAACTGCTGAACATGCAAATGTCACAGAAATTTGAGGGTTCATACATTAGGTTTACCTTACATGAGAATCAATGGTCAGCATAACATCATGGGCTGAAGGGCCTGTTCTGTGCTGTACTGTTCTATCTTCTATGTTCTAAACTTGACAGTATATCAATAGGACCAAGATTCAAATCAGGTTACATTGTGGATCGTGTTATGACAAAAATGTTATTGATAATTGGGATATTGCATTTTGGATTGCTGGGCCTTAAAGCAAGGGAGAACTTTAAATAGAATGACATAGAACCTACACACAGAAAAGGACCACTTGCCCCACATTTTCTGTGCTGCCGTTTATGCTCCACACTTGTATTTAAACAATAGCTATCATAAACCTCAGGAATTCTACGATCTATTCCATTGCCAATTAATTACTTTGGAATGTAATCTACTATTTTGAGAGTGGGAAAATCACAATATTATTGAGACTAGATCCAGCAACTTAAAATTTGGCATCTATCAGTCACCTAATGGCATGGTAAATCCTCCGGTTGGTCACTAATTTCCAGGGAAATTGCCAAGCCTGGTTCAATTACTAGTGTAAGGGAACATGCCAGGAGCAAAAACAGGTTTACCTAAAAATAATGTACCACCTTAGTGAAGCTACAGTTCATCAAGACTAAAGATCAAGTCGCTATAATCATAGAGAATGACAACTGGTGGCGGTTTAACCTGAGGGTTACCATGCCTTACATAAATGAAACAGTGGAAGCAAAATTGTGTCATGTTATGAAGATGTGTGTGTGTGTATACCTTAAAGAAAGTAAAAAGCTAGTAGAACTACCAGACAGCACCAAGTGTTCTCAACAAGATGCAATGTATCATGTGGTCTAGCAGTTAGGGTAGCTGTTTGCCTGGAGACAAAAAGACAGATCTGAATTAGGCCAGTCAGTTTAAATTATACCCCCCCCCACCCCACCAAAAATACCAAACTCCAATCCAGTTTGAATTTAGTATGTTGAAAATCTTAAAAGCCAATGATACAATTTGGGGTATATGACTGAGGAAAATTGAATAGTTGGAAGGAGAACTGCCATGCCACCAGCATGTAGAGACTGCCAAAAAATAGCTTTCTCAAAGGTACCTTTATCAATCCATGATGGGTGAAGCATAATTCCAAAGAAGAAGAAAAGAAGAAACAGGAAGATCCAAATAGAAGATCCGACAGCTGGCTGGTTTTGAAAATCTGAATTTTTGGGAAATCCTAATCGGGATGGGGGTGGGGGTGGGGGGGAGGTTATCAACTAGTATTATAGAAGGGGAAGGTAAAGGATAGGTTAGAGGAAGTTGTTAGTTAATTATTCTCTGTTATACTTTAAGAAATAAAGTTGTTAATCTTTACTTAAGTAGTTCTTGGCCACTTGAATTTACACAGATTACAGCACAGGATAAATTTTTTCTATGTTGCTGGTTTAAATTAAGCAGGAGGGTTTACCCCGTATCATAACGGTAGGCAGAACTAAGCTAACCCTCAAACAATTAAACAGATCAGAGCTTTGCAAGTTGTGCCACTGTCTGTCATGAGCTGAAAGTTATTAAATTAAAGGATTTGAGATTCTCTAAGGAAAAACAAACTATTATGATAAAGGAAATACATTATGTAGCAACACTTGAATTAACTGGTTAGGGAAGACCAAGGTCATAATGCTAACTTGTGTAAGACCAATCTGGATTATATGTTAGGAGGTTTGGGGGCGCGTGGTAGTTTGGTGCACCGACCAGGTGCCAGGTACCAACTGGCAGAGTCCTCCTCCTACTACTCCCTCGACCATGATCTCACCAAACCATCATCTCCCAGACTATCCACAACCTCATCACCTCTGGGGATCTCGCACTCACAGCCTCCAACCTCATTATCTGTGAACCCCGCATTGCCCCGATTCTAACTCTTACCCAAGGTTCACAAACCTGACTGCCCCAGCCGACCCATTGTCTCAGCCTGCTCCTGTCTCACCGAACTTATCTCTCCCTATCTTGGCATCATCCTGTCCCCCTTAGTCCAGGAACTTCCCACCTATGTTTGGGACACTACCCATGCCCTCCATCTCCTCCAGGACTTTCGTTTCTGTGGCCCTCAACATTATATCTTCACCATGGACATCCAGTCCCAGTATATACCTGCCCACCACGATGAAGGCCTCCAAGCCCTCTGTTTCTTGTTTTCACATTGTCCCAACCAGTACCCTTCCACCGACACCCTCATCTGCCTGGCTGAACTGGTCCATGCCCTCAACATCTCCTCCTTCCAATCCTCCCACTTCGGCCGAACCAAAGGGGTAGCCATGGGCATCCGCGTTTGTCCCAGTTATGTTTACATCTTCATTGGGTACGTGGAACAGTCCATCTTCCATAGCTACATCACCACCATTCCCCACCTTTTCCTCCGCTACATCGATGTCTGTATCGGTGCTACCTTATGCTCGCACAATGAGGTTGAACAGTTCATTAATGTCACCAACACCTTCCACCCCGACATCAAATTCTCCTGGACCATCACAGACACCTCCCTCCTCTTCCTGGACCTCTCCTTCTCTGGCAACCGACTAACCATGAACATCCCGACTCCCACAGCTACCTGGACTACACCTCCTCCCACCCTGCCTCCTGTAAAAATGCCATCCCTTATTCCCAATTCCTCTGCCTCTGCCACATCTGTTCCCAGGATGACTAATCCCACCATTGAACATACCAGATGGCCTCCTTCTTCAAAGACCACAATTTCCCCTCCCACATAGTCGATGATGCCCTCCAGCGTATCTCCTCCATTTCCTGCACCTCCGCCCTTGAACCCCACCCCTCAATCACAAAAACGACATACACCCTGGTCCTCATCTTCCACCCTGCCAACCTTCCGCCACCTACAAACAAACCCCACCCCTATCTGCATTTTGGAGAGACATTCCCTCCACGACTCCCCTATCAGATTATTGCCTGCACACACCCCCAACTCCCCCCTCCCTTCCCCACCGGCACCTTCCGGGAAAACCTGCACCCACACCTCCCCATCGCCTCCGTTCAAGGCCCCAAGGGATCCTTCCACATCCGACAGAAATTTATCTGTATGTCCACACACATTACCCACTATATCCATTGCACCCAATGTGATCTCCTCTACATCAGGGAGACAGGGACGCCAACTTGCGGATCTTTTCAGAGGAGATTTCTGAGACACTCGCATCAACCAACCCTACCATCATGTCGCTGAACACTCCACCAAGGACATGCAGGTCCTGGGCCTCCTCCATCGCCAAACCCTAACCAGCCTTGAAGGAAGAACGCCTCATCTTCTGCCTTGGGACCCTGCAAACACATGGGCTCAATGTGGATTTCACCAGTTACCTCATTTCCCCTGCCCCCACCTGGTCCCAGTCCCAAGTCCTTAATTAGACACTGTCCTCTTAACCTGCCCATCTTCCTTTCCACCTATCCAATCCACCCTCCTCTTTGGCCTATCACCATTGCACCCCCACACCCCCCCAACTACCTTCATCGGCCTACCAAATTCCCAGCTACATTCCTCCAAGCCCCATCATCTTCCCACTTATCTCTCAGCCCCCCAGCCCACAAGCCTCTTTCCTGATGAAGGGCTCTTGCCCAAAACATCAATTCTCCTGCTCCTCGGATGCTGCCGGACCTGCTGTGCTTTTCCAGCGCCACACTCTCGACTCTGTCCTCCTGTGTGCTGGATGTCAGCTTGTTGAAGTCTTTCAAGCATGAGTTGAAATGCTCATCATGTCACTGTGGGATTCACATTAGCCCAGATATTCCAAAGATCAGAATGTCATCAGAGCAGCAAAAACTGGAAATGTGCACCAGCACCATGAGGAATCTCTGAGGCAGCAGACTCCACGAGAATTTTCCAGGATATTGAAACCTCTGGGAGGCAATTCCACTCCATTTGGAACCCCCTGAAAAAAAAAGCCTTGAAGGCAGAGACTTAAGGGTTACCATGGAAGTGGCAGGGATTAAGTACCCAATTAATTCTTGGGTAACTATTAAACTAACCATCCCCAACTGCACCTCCCTGACCCATTACACCCCCACTGGCACCCCCAAGCCCAACCTAAGCATTCATTACCTGGAATCCTACCCACTTGGCACCCTATCTATCTCATTCACCCCACACCCTATACCCATTCACTCACCTGACACACCAATATTCTCACCCATCTGACACCTTAATCCCTCAATCAATTGCCACCCTAAACCTACAAAAACCTTATATACTTTGGACAAAGGTTACTGGCACTTCTGTTAGAATTTAAATCACAGAACATGGCAACTGCTACTGCAAAAGGGGGACATGTTTCAACAAAAGATCTTCTTTACTTTTGGATTCACGGATTTGAGACAAGTTCGTAACAGAAGGCTCCCTATCCAGGAATCTCCTGCACAAAAGATATCTAAAGTTAAGTGAGTAGCTTTCAATCTGATTAGTATTGGAAATAGGGGTTCTGATCCTGATTGAAATATCTGAGCCAACATACACAAAACAGCATAAGACAGGCTGGTTAGACCAAAATGCCTTTATCAGTCTGACATTGTTCATTTATGTCAGATGGGAGGTGGGAGACATCCTGTGTAAAAATCCTCAACAAAGGCAGAATCACGGGTGCCAAGTGGATGATTTGATTTGATTTGAATTACCGAGATACAGTGAAAAGTATTGATTTGCGTGCTATTCAGCCAAATCACACCTTACATAAGTATATCAGGGTAATCGAACAGAATATAGTGTTACAGCTACAGAGAAAGATCTACCTTAATATGAAAGGTTAATGCAAATGTCTGATAACAATAGGGAAGGGATTAATATCAAGCTCCTCCTAATTCACTTAGCCTGGTAGAAACTCAATTGGGCCAAATTACATCACATGACAACATTGGATACAGCAACAATTATGGGCCCAAACAGCAATCCTGCTAATGTGCCAACAACTTAAGTTCCATAAGTAGTCATGTGTTCAGCCAAGCTATTCCAGTACAGGTACAATAGCGGCATCCGTTCATTCAAATTCCTGACCACTTCCTGCTTCATCCCAATATGCTCAATCATGAATGAGGTGATGGAAGTAGGTACCTGCTAATTCACTGTTACTCACTGAAGCTCAGTATGTTTCTGCCAGGCAAATCAACTGCATTCCTCAAAACTGCTTCAGTTCAAAGATGGTCCAAATTCATGGACTCCCGAGGTAAGACAAGTGATATGATGCTGGATCAGAATTCCAAAGTGCAATGGACATTTTAAAAATGTTTAATTCCAAAAGGCAGCTTGAGAAGATGACTGTTACAGACCAAAAGACTGAAGATGTAAAATCAGCTGTCTGGGAAAGTCCTGCTTGTAACCATGGGTTGTCACAGCCATAGAGTGGCAGGGAAACTTCAAACAGAAGGACAGATGTAACAGGAAGAGATAATGAGAGGGATGAGTATCTTACCCCTCTTAGCTAAAAGCCATTTGTTGCAAGCATTTTGTTTGCGTTTTTTCCTTCCAGGAATATACAACACAAGGGATTAAAAGTCTACTGAGTGAGCTTGAAGAAGGAGGTGTTCTAATGAACTGAGGTTCTTGTATATTAACCTGAGTTTGAGCAGTCACAGTCAAGGTCACAGTCAAAGGACAACCCACTAGCCTATCCCTTTGCAGGTAAAAACATTCTCTCACTCTGTGCTGCCGGCTAGCCACATCAATAGAAAAATGGACAAATATATAGAAGGTGCACTTTGCCAGGGTGAGACAGAAGCTGGTCCTTTTGGAGCATCGTTCCATCTCCATTGTAGGTAAAAATCTGATCATCAGGTATGAGGTACTCTCTGGTGCATGTTACGCAGGTCTGGCCCATTCCCCAAACCTACGCCATTGCATTCACCCAAACCATCTCTTACTTCATCTGTCGGTCTAAGATGGACCATGTCCAAAGGGACATCATGTACAAGCCTCTGGATAAGGGGAAGAAGAACATACCCAACACCACCCTCATCCTAATGGTTACCTTTGTGTGTGGCTACATCAAAGCTGGACATACACTCTTAGTACACAAATCCCAAGTGTCGCTGCATACTGAGGTTCTACCTGTCCCTGGTGGTGCAAGGGATGGGGATGACCTCGTTGAAATGGTACACTTCAAGTAGTTGGACCATTCTACATCACCTATCCTTCATGGAGAAATTTGCAAAGAGAAACACCTTTGACCACAAATCGATCAGGAAGTGGTCAACACATAGTATCCTTGCAGGAAAAGAAGAGGATGAATCCTTTTGGACTGTTCCCTGAGCAGACTGTAAAAGTCATTTGGCAGAATATCTCATCACCAGAAATTTCTAACAAACATCAAGACTGGCTGGTGGTGGGAAGGACACTACCTGTGAGATCATTCATGTATGCCCAGTCAGTTTGCACCACCACATGCTGTCCTCAAAGTGGCTGCTGGGTGGGTAGAGACTGTGTTATGGACTAGGCCAGACCACTCAAAACATTCTGAAGCAGGCAGCCCAGACCATAACTGTGCAATTTGTTTTGGTAAGTCTTTAGTGAAAATTGCCTGGAGTAAGTTAGCTAGGTTGACTACTGGATTTTAAAACAGACAAAAATGTATTCACAAAATTACATAATAAAACACAAAGAACAGAATAAAGAAGCCCTATAGAACTCAGTCTATCCAAACTAGACTTAATTATGCTGTTCCGAATATACACAACAGTCCCAATAAGCAAAACCCCTTAGAAATCAGTATAAATGAATAGAACAGATGCTTACAGGTTGAAGTTAGAAGGGTGTGTTAGAGAGAGAGAGAGAGTTTGTTTCCACACAGCTCACTGTTGAACTCCCAACCAGTTCTGGACTGAACTAAACTGCTCAGCTATAGAGCTGACCACTCCCCTTTCATTATACAGGTCACTTCTAAATCAGGACCACTTTGGCCTGAAGTCTCATCTATTTACATTTAAACAAAAGGCCTCTCAAAATCTTTTTCATCTCTGTACCAAACCAGTCTGATCAGAGCCTGGCATGGTTTATTATCCCTCTGAAAAACATCACAGACAGGGTATCCTTCAGCCAAGAAAAAGAAGCGACTAGCTTTGTGACAACTGTCACACATCTTCTTTTGCAATGGACCTTTGCAGAGGAAGTTTGGAGAAAGATGCTGTGGTTCTTGTCAAAGTTCATCCTGAGTATCTCCATAATGCAGGACTCTGTGCTCCACGTCTGTTCCACAAGAGACACACTGAGATAAACATTGACTGCACTTGGAGGGCCATCAACTTAGTGAAAGATGCCCTTTTGGTCTGCCTCAAACTTGTTGGTCTTGCAGAATGTCATGGAAATTAAACTGACTCGACTCAGATGCTAGGAAGAGCAAAGAAAAAGGTTTATTAAAAACTGCATGCAAGGCCAATGCACTTGACAGAAATGCCTCGTGTAAGGGCTTTGAACCAGATTCACATACCATTTTTATCACCCGCTCAAGGACAAGGGCTGGGAACATTCGAGTCCTTATTTTTTCCATTCCCTTGCTGTGGACATAACTGTCTTTATGTTTTCCTTAGCTCAAATCTGAAACTGACTGCTCAGAAGGCCAGTTTGAATGTTTACAAAGTTCCG
Organism: Hemiscyllium ocellatum; assembly: GCF_020745735.1. Classification (NCBI taxonomy): domain Eukaryota; kingdom Metazoa; phylum Chordata; class Chondrichthyes; order Orectolobiformes; family Hemiscylliidae; genus Hemiscyllium; species Hemiscyllium ocellatum. Next base: position 23,407,571 of record NC_083417.1, on the reverse strand, counting down.
CAGAGATAAGCTGTCTCTTGACTGCAGGCTTCAGCAAAGTTGCAAAATGTCAGAAAAGTTTTACATTTAGTGAAGCATTCTCTTTCAGATTTCATAGTAGATGGATTTCAGAGTAAATGTTAATTCTGTTAATTTTCCATTACACAGAACAACGAGCTGACGTCAACTGAGTGTTGCAGTTTGGCACATTCTAAGGTCCAGGAATATGTGCTGAGGGATGCACTAAACCTGGGGGGAGCTGCTGCCAGGGCATATTGGGGGAAGACCAATGTCTGAGATCTTTCTGCTGAAGTTAAAAGGGGTTAAATCTTCATGCCTCAAATGCAAATAAATATAATCTTATACAAATAAGAAATGCCTTTGGTTTGTTTGCTGGATAGAGTCAAGCTCCAGTGTTTGTTTCTTCATATACTACTATACAATTTTATCCATATGCTACTGTCAAACTGTTTCAATGACTATGTGTATATAAATATATTTTTATGAATAAAGTACATGTCTGAAATTAAAAATAGCTTGAACTCAGAAATGGTAAGAGTCTTAAAACTGAGTCAAGTTGACATAGCTTGGAATTCCCCATTGATGAGTATCATAGGAGTCATCCATCCAATTCTCAAATCTAGCATTACAACAAAGTCCTTTAGTCAGTATCAAATTAATATCTTGTACTGCTGTTTCCTCTTGAGTTTGAAACTCCCTTCCCAGAACAAAGTACAGGCCGGGTCTTTAAATTTACCGCAATACTGAGTAAGTTAGATTTTTGATAGACAAGCAAGTCAAGCATTACAGGGTGCAGTCACAAATGTGAAGCTGAGACCACAACTATATCAGTCATGATCTTATTGAGTGGTAGAACAGGCTTGAATTGCTAAATTGCTGACTCCTACTCCTCTGACCTTGGAGTGCAGCTTCATAGCTCCTTGAAAGCGGAGTCGCAGGTAGATAGGATAGTGAAGAAGGCATTTGGTATGCTTTCCTTTACTGGTCAGAGTATTGAGTACAGGAGTTGGAAGGTCATGTTGCAGCTGTACAGGACATTGGTTAGGCCACTGTTGGAATATTGCTTGTAATTCTGGTCTCCTTCCTATCCGAAAGATTTGTGAAACTTGAAAGGGTTTAGAAAAGATTTACAAGGATGTTGCCAGGGTTGGAAGATCTGAGCTACAGGGAGACGCTGAATAGGCTGGGGCTGTTTTCCCTGGAGCGTTGGAGGCTGAGGGGTGACCTTATAGAGGTTTACAAAATTATGAAGGGCATGGATAGGATAAATAGGCAAAGTCTTTTCCCTGTGGTTGGGGAGTCCAGAATGAGAGGGCATAGGTTTAGGGTGAGAGGGGAAAGATATAAAAGAGACCTAAGGGGCAACTTTTTCATGCAGAGGGTGGTAAGAGGCATTTGGATGGATATATGAATAGGAAGGGTTTGGAGGGATATGGGCCAGGTGCTGGCAGGTGGGACTAGATTGGGTTGGGATACCTAGTCGGCATGGACGGGTTGGACCGAAGGGTCTGTTTCCATGCTGTACATCTCTATGACTCTATGACTCTATGTTCTTATGATGGTGGTGGTACTTTAGCTACAATTCAATTGAAATTGACATTACTAGCATATAAGATTGCAAAATGTTCAGAGCAATTTGTGTCCAGGGCAACTTGAGCTTCTGTAGTCTTTTCAGCTTTAGTTTTAGAAGTATTGTGTCTGAAACAGACCTCATTCAGGAAGCTGAAACATGACCCTGGGTGAAATAATCACAACTAGGAATTTCCACAATTTGTACCAGTTTGCAGGCTTGTGTGAAGGCTTTAATAATTAAGCTTGTGCTTCTGGGTAAAAAGAAACTGAAAGGAATATTCTAAAAACCTTTAAATATGCTTTTCCTTTTAATTTAGTAAGAAAATGACTAACTAACAAATGTAAGTAGAAAATGATTTCTTATCTTCAATAAGTAAAATGTCAGTTATTTAAAATTAGATTACTGTTACATTTCGATGGTTTGGCTTTGAGATAACATTCTTTGTGGGGACTAAGGTACTTTTCCTCTTGAACATCTTCAGCATGATGTTTTGCTTTCACAGGAGACAGCTTAATATGCTATCTCACCTTGCATATGCCCTACAGGCAACCCAGAAGAGCTTCCCAAAAATGAATGCATGCTCCCAAGTAAAATAGGACACAGATAGCTACAGGAAATGTCTAAACAGTGTCAGGAGATCTAAAAGAGAACATCTCTTACAATTGGAAGTTGCAATGTGCTACAGGGGGAAATTATTCATACTAGGGCACTGCCTATCTTTTATTGAACTTCAAGAACATTTTGTTAAGAAATATGCCCAGATCTTGAGCACAAAATCTAGGCTTACGTTCTGGTACAGTACTGAGAGATTGCTGTTTTGTTGGATTTTTAGTTTGTTTCGATGAGATGTTAAACCAACAACCTATGTGGCCTCTCCGATGTGTGTACAAGATTTCATAGTGCTATTTCAAAGAGCTGACGAGTTATCTTTTAAACTTTGGCCAATATTTAATCTTCAATGAACATCACAATAACCAGTTAGCTGGTTTGTATCACACTGCAGCTTGTGGAAGTGGCTATTGTCTGCACATTTGTTTCCGACATGTATTTTTTAAAAGTAGTTCATTGGCCTTGAGGAGTTTTGGAACATGATAAAGCCATGAAAGGTGTAATGTGTATGTCTTTAGGGGGATATGTAACAGTAAATGCCAATTGCCCTGTTACACAGCAGATTTCTCTAGCAGTTAAGTGTTGTTCAAGTTGTGCATTTGCTAACCATTAATCTAGCTTCCACTCATCTTTGGAAACCTATCAACTCCAAAGTCTGACTGTGCTGTAGTGTAGTGTATGGTTTGAAGGATACACCTCAAACTTGTTTTCCAAACCTCAATACTCATCATCCCTTAACCGCAGCTTTTGTTTTCTTATCCATTTCCCCATACAGTACTATCTACAGAAATATTCCCTCAGACACACAATTCAGAACAATAGCTTTGATTAGCTATTTCGGCACATTGTCATTTAAAGACTATAATCACAATGCTTGATAAAAGTTATGATTTTATGCTACCAGATTATTCTCTGTAAGCTAAGTACATACAGCAAAGCAAAGCCATACTAGACTAGCAAACACCATCAAATTTGTTTCAGGTTTGCTGCAAGAATTCTCCTGCTAACTTGCTTAACCCTTTTATCCATTAAAGAACTATATTTTCAACCAGTTTCTAGATATCTAAAATTACCATTTGTCATTGTTTGTAGGGTTACTCTCGCTGTCCAGTTTACCTATCCATCTTGATACTGCAGGAGTCGAACATTTTCTCGGTATTTTGGTATTTACGATGAGAAGGAAGTACTTTACAGGTATATGAGAGGAATTGAGCACTTGAGTTGTCCTTTGAATTAACGTTAGATACTTTGAAATAAAGTGGCAAATGAAAAAATACGTTCAGAACACAAAAGTTGTTAACCTTCAGAGACTGGGCAGATTCGTTGCAGGTAAAAGGGATTAGCAGTAAGGGGCAGCAATAGTTCAATGCATCTGGATTAGTGACAGTGAGGAGTCGTAGATGCTTAACTTAAACCGCAGGAAACTTTAGAAGCACAGCGAAGCTAAGCATTGACTTCCTAATAACTCCAATCCCAACCCACTAACTGTCAGCAAGAAAGATACAGCAGCAAGCCTTTAGTGACATTGATGCATAGATCTGCGCATATTCAGTGAAAGAAAAGTTATAATAATGTGCACAGCTGTCGAGATAACGACTCTAATTGGATCCGAACAAAGCTTTATTCAAAAGGAAATGTCTTCCTATTTTTAATACAGAAAGAGGAAGAGAGAAAGAATGAGAGTTAAAGAGAGTGAAAAAAAAATCGCGCAGATACAACAGACACAATAGGGAGAAGCCAAGAGGGGAAAATCAAATAGAGGGATTAGACAATCAGAGAAAAGCAACCGGTTCTATTCATATGTCCTGACGCTGGATAGTATCTATAACAGATACTGTCAAATATTTTGATCCCAACATTGTAACCGAAAATGCAAGGAAGACCAATGAATGAACTAAAACATTTACATCAATCCAGCTATTTGGGCTGCAAACGTTACTTTAGTGTTAGTTTCCAGATTATTTTTATATATTTTGTTGTAATGGTCCATTTAAGACCTGCCTGCTTTTCAATACTTACACGTAACTCAAAAGTGAATAGTGACGTTCGCACCTTTTTTTCAGTGAAGATGGGTTTCTGAGGTTGGAATAAAAGGGACTGTTCGTGTCTGCGCCAGATGGCGCTGTGTAAATGAAATAGACACAAATCGGAACTTCCTTCCAAGTGTAACTAACGTACCTTTGGGCAGCTTTACAGTTTTGCATAGATCGCATCAACGGCGTTTCCGGACCAAGTTTTTTTTTCAAAGAAAATTTAGCCAACTTCCTCATGCAGATAAATTGCGGAACATGCAAGATGTTTGTTTTGTAGTCATGAAAAACCAACTACTTGTGACTGTGTTCGTGTGTTCGAAGCGATCCTAAAGGAAAAAAAAGTCATTGCAACATTCCTTGGCCCCAGCAAAAGGTTCCAGATGAGTGAATTTGCCTGAAAGTAATCTGCACAGCGCTCTGCTGTGTGTGTGTGTGTGTGTATTTGCGACGAGTAAGTTGGCCACAGATCCAATTTCCTTTCATCAGTCCGAGTTGTTGAAAAACTAAAAGGAGTTCTGGGGTTGGGGGGTGGTGGTGGGAGGGTGGGAGGGGAGGAGAGAGGCGAAGATGTCCTGGAATAAAGATGACTTGGATTCTATGTCGGAGCCGGAGAAGAGTCAACTGAAAAGGACCTTGGAGTTGGGCGCCGTGATGACAGTATTCAGCCTCAAGAAGTCACAACCCGAGAGAAGAACACTGCAGGTGATCATGGAGACTCAGCAACTGTCCTGGAACAGGACAGCAGACAAGATCGAGGGAGTCCGTGAGTATCTATCTCTCTGATGCAGACTTCAGTGTGGCTGTACTGAGTGTTGCTGCGCTCCTGCTGAGCTAACCATTTTCAGGCTAGGTTTTAAAAGGCTTTGAACCACTGATCATCATTCTGCAGTCTGAATTAATTACAGAAAGGTAAAATGCAAATAACTCATTAAATTAGCCACCATCCTTAAACTTACTTCTTTCTTGAGATATGCCTTTCATTGAGACTAAGGGGAAACATTTCCAATGCAACCCCCTTCTGAGAAGTTGAATTAGCTAGTTCAGCCATTATGTTTTTCATTGACCACTTGGCTGTAGGAGCAATTGATCCTTGCATGAGTATCAAGCTTTGACAAAGATGTGCAGGTTAGGGTGAATTGGCCATGTTAGATGGCCCACAGTGTTCACAGATTTGCAGGCTAGGTGGATTGGCCATGGGAAATTCAGGATAGTATCTGGGTGGGATGTTCTTCAGAGGATCAGTGCGGACTTGATGGGCCAAAATGCCTGGTTCCCCACTGTAGGGATTCTAGAATTCTATGAATTGCAGAGGCGGGAACTAGCATATTCAAACCTTGGGCCCTGCAAAGCCTGTATATCCACACCTGAAAGGCTGCTTGGTCGATAGGGAATAGAGAAATAAAAAGAAGGTGGGCATATTAAACCACCTCTCCATCCTCCTTCCCCAATAGTTGAGTAAGGCAATCTTTTCCTGTAGTTTCTTCTTATTTAAACCCAGGGAGAGCAGTAAACCAGAGGGCATAGGTTTAGGGTGAGAGGGGAAAGATAGAAAGGAGACCTAAGGCAACATTTCACACAGAGGGTGGTATGTGTATGGAGGGTGGGGTGGAGGCTGGTACAATTGCAACATTTAAGAGGCATTTGGATCGGTATATGAATAGGAAGGGTTTGGAGGGATATGGGCCGGGTGCTGGCAGGTGGGACTAGATTGGGTTGGGATATCTGGTTGACATGGACAGGTTGGACCAAAGGGTCTGTTTCCATGTTGTACATCTCTATGACTCTATGACTAAATAAGTAATTTTGGCACTAACTTTGGATAGAAATAAAATAAACCAATTAGAGGATACCAATATAAAGTGGATCGGAATGACAGAAATTAAGAATCTGGTTTACATAACAAATGGGAGTTCTAAGCAAAACCCATATGTATTATATATGTATATATAATGTGAGTATGTGAACTTTAAAGAAAATGATAGGATGCTGAGGCCTATTCCCTGCCACTCCCGCACTATGTGGGTGAAGTTCAGGTCACTTTACGTGTGCAGGAAGTGTCTCCAGTTGGTTAAACACAAGCTCAAAGTTTCTAACCAAGACGCTGGAGTCGCTGCAACGTGTATGGGAGATGAGAAATTCCTGGAATGCATGTTCTGGGAGGATCCAACTGTCACACCCCTCTTCAGAAACAGAGAGAAGGATAAATTCAACAACTACAGACCAGCCAGCCTAACACTGGTGATGGGGAAACATTTCAATGTATTGTTTGGGGTTTTATATGAACAACCTGAGCCACTGGGTTGGGGAATGTAGGGTGGGATTGTTAGAGAGAGGGGCACCAGGAGTTTGTAGGAGGCTTGGTGGACATACGGATAACTGCTCTTAACCATCCATTAATGGGACTAATTGACAGCTCTGCTATCACACCAGGATTCCTGCGTCCGTTTCTTCCTACTAACCTAATCACTAGACGTTTTCCGATACTTGCAATTTGATTACAATGCTTCTGCCAAATTTTCCTGCCTCTCTGTCACTATCACGTCCACTTGTGTTAAATTCTGTTCAGTGGATTGAATTTTACAGTCATCAGTGCAGCAACAGCAGTGCTGACTTCGAAGAAAGTTCCCTATAAAGATCTAGCAATGCTTGTGCTTCAGATTTCTCGTATTCTGATGGCATTTTGTATATGACGCCAAGTCTAGAGATCTCCAGGCGTACACCAGAAGTGATGTCATCTAGTCAGATAGACAGCAAATTACATTGAAGTAATCTCACAGGCAGCAGGCCAGCAAAGTAAAATCACATGTCAAGGCCTTAGAGAGGGTACATGGAAAATTCATTCAGATTATACCAGAGATGAAAGACTTCAGTTATGTGGAAAGACTAGAAAACCAAGGGTTATTTTTCTTTCCTTTATGCGTGAAATTATTATGAATGCGCAGCATGAAAGGGTGAAGGAAGAAAGTTCAGTACTAACTTTCAAATGGAATTCTTGAAGTAGAGACATTTGCAAGCTTACAATGAAAGGACATGTTAGAGAGAGAGAGAGGTCTAGCTGATACTGATCTGTCACTCAGTCATGTGAAGGGTTGGGTTAAGCCTCATAACCAGCAACTATTTTTCTTCAAGTCCCTTGCATTGTGTTTCAGGTTTAGGAAGTATGATGAATAAATTTGGTCGATAACATCAAACTTCGCTTTACAAGATGGCTTGCATGCCATATGTGCTGTCCTGTATAAAGCCTTTTGCTCTGAGGCAACATGTTCTCTCATGCACCTAATGAAGCAGTTATTGGAGGTTAGATTTCAGCACTTATTCAGGGTTTGAATGAACCTTCATTGGAGATAGGCATGTAGCTGTTACTGAAACTCAGCACCTTTAACTAGTGGAGTCTTCATTTGATAGGGGACAACGTGTTTTTATACTGGAGCGATTAAGATAGGTGACAATACATTACCATGTTTTTATGATCTGGTGTACTGCTATACTATTCTCATTCAGGAAGAGGTTTAGGTGAAAAAAAAATTTATTTACATATAGCTCTATATTCTGTCCCAGGAGCTTCCAAAGCACTTTACAGGCAATTAGTTGCTTTTAAAGTATAGTCATAGTTGTGCAGAAAAAACATAAAAGCTGACTTGTGAACAGGAAGCGTGAGGGATTTTATCTGTTAACCTGATTTGGTTGAGGGATAAATGTTGGCCACAAAAATAGGAGAACTTCCCTGATCTTTTTTGCATAGCTACATGTGATCTTTTATATCCACCCTAGCAGTCAAATTGGCCTTTGGTTTACTTACTTGAGTGTCTTATCATCTGACAGTGTAGCATGATTTGTTCATGGTATGGCGTTAGCATGGCCTGAATAGAATTAGTACTCAAAGCCTGAAATGGGCCTAAAGCCATGAACTTTGACGCAGAGACACAAGGACCTTTGCTTGAGTCAAGCTAACATTTTCATCTTTATGAGATTGAAATTCATTTCTATTTCACCTTGATCATATTTTCTGCAACAATTCACATTTACTTATTCTGATGCATTTAAGAAGATTTGAGAATGTTGCAACCATTAAGTAGGGCCTAACAAATATTGTACAACTGTTTGGATGCATGAACAGATCATTCCAAACACAATGTGTAATGGTAAGATGGATCACACATTTTATTGAATACTGTGTAGTAAGTGTACACAAAGGAAAATGTTGCTGTGCATTTTGATTCAAATGTTACTGGGGGAATTATATATTGTGTGAGCTTTCATTGTTTTGTCACTGTATATGCTGTGCTAGTTATAGTGGTACACAAATTCCAAGAAAACCCAAGTCTCTTTAGTGTTAAAAAATATTGCATTACAAAATATGTACATAGTTTCACGATTTGGACTCTGGATACTTCCTCAAGTACAGTGCAGACATGACTTTAAAAATTACATAAACAACCTTAGGGATAGAAGACGATAATTCACATTTGATTAAAATGTGCTCATGTTTACTTAGTGTTCTGCAGACATTCAGTATAATTTGAGTATAGTTTCGACAATCTCATGCAATAGTGTTTTAAAAAAGTAATGTTCTGTTTCTCAATTTGGAAGTTGTGATTTTTCATTTCTTTCTTTTGTCCTTTACCACGTGCATGTTGCTTTTAATTCAAAGGAGGCCAGGCAACTGAACAAATGCCTGCAAGTTGTTTCTTGCTTGTCAACAGGTTGGGTGAATGCATTGTTTCTCTGTGGAGAAGCACTTGCTTTTGTTTATCATCTCACTGTTAATATTCGCTGAGAGGTCAGGCCTTTGGATATCAACATGAACAACAGCATGGGTTATCCATAGGCACCAACACATCACACCAGTGTTGGGTTCCAGTATCCTGAAAGCTGCTGATAAAATATTTTGACAAGACATTTTGTGGAAGGCTCCAAACAGCAGTTTTATGATATGTACAGTTCATTGTTTAACACGTGTCAGAATTGTACTTTTTATGAGTGAATTGTTGCTATCCATCCTTTTACCTGTCATTCTCATCAGATTTGAGTTTTTTGAGAGTTCAACAAATTATTGCATGAGTGAAGCATGAATTGAGAATTTTCTGACCAAAACCTGGGATGGATTCTTGTAAGGATCTGATATAACATGGGGTATGGCAGGGTGTGTAGCAGAATCAGATGAGAAGTCTGGTGAGGCTTGTCTTGATGTTGGGAGCATCTCGCTCCAACTTTAATGGATTTGACAAGCAGTGAGATGAGCTTCATGCTAGGTAGTGGTGAGTTGCCTATTAACCGATATGTTAATGGCTTGTTAAATGATTCATTAATGCTAACTCATCTCATTAGTATTTAGCTTCCTATCTTAACATACCAGACAAACTATGTCAAGGATTCTCGACATGGAAATCAGTTTGAGTATCTTGTAACTTTAGCTAGCTGCTGGTTCCAAAGGATCTCCATGCTGCTTAGGGCCAACGTCAGCATGGGCACCAACCACATGCACCACTTGTCAACGGACAGTGGCACTGACATTTCTCATGCCTCAGTTGCACTTGCAGGCTGCTCAGGATGCACAGACTTATATTGCAGGGCTCGCCAGCAAGTGGCATACACATGATGCTGCAGCAAAGACACTTAGCTCACATGGATGGGGACCTCATTGATTGGACCAAGGTGAGTCTCATGGGTGCTTGCTTGCTCACTTAGTGCTTACTGCTTGCTTGCAGCATCCATGCCTTGCCTTGTTGTCCCTGTTAGCACAGTCACATGAGCAGGCAATTTGCTGATCAGTAATCCTCTGTCAAGGTGTTGCACATTTTTGCTGTACCGTATCATGTTACGTCAATTTCACATGTGCACTCTGTGTCAATGATTTACACAATGGACACATTGTATGTGCAGCAAAAAAACAGCCATGTGTCTTAGGAGTGTAATTCATCCTGAAAGCTACGGAGGTACCCGTCAGTCAGGGTCCCATCATAAGGAGCGGCACAGTGGCTTGGGGCGGCACGGTGGCTTTAGGGGCAGCATGATGGCTCAGTCATTAGCACTGGTGCCTCACAGTGCCAGGGACCCGGGTTCAATTCCAGCCTCGGGTGATTGTCTGTGTGGAGTTTGCACATTCTCCCTGTGTCTGCGTGGGTTTCCTCTGGGTGCTCCGGTTTCCTCCCATGGTCCAAAGATGTGCAGGTTAGGTGAATTTGTCATGCTAAATTGCCCATAGAGTTAGGTGCATTAGTCAAGGATTAATAGGGGGAATGGGTCTGGGTGGGTCACTCTTCAGAGGTTCAGTGTGGACTAGTTGGGCCGAAGGGCGTGTTTCCACACTTTAGGGAATCTAATCTAATCTAATCAAAATATGTTAAAGACAGCCTCCCATACCAGCCTAGGGAATTGGCAATAATAATGCTTCCAATCAGAATGTTCACAGCCGGGATTTGGTGCCTTCATAGTCCAGGGATTGAGTTACAGTTAGTCTTGTGATTCCATACCGATCAGTCAAAGCTAAGGGCTAACCTGGCTAGGGAGGTGTCCAGGCATCAATAAGGGGCCTGGGCACCACCCACCCAGGGCTGACTGGTGAGTCCTTCATGACCATTCAAATGGACTGGGGGAAAGCGGGGTTTGGGAGGGTGTTTGTGATGGTGGTGGTGGAGAGAGGTGGTGGAGAAGGAGACCTGTTGGAAGAAGACTCAGTGAGTTATTGTTTGGGATTGGGTCCTGCTGGCTGGAGGAAGGGGAGATGACAGTTGTGAAGTGGAGGCAATAGTATTTTTCAAGAAGGGGAAATGTGAAGAGTGCATAAGAAGGGGGTTCTGTGGCAGGGTTCATTTATGGTCACAAGGACCCTAGCTTCAAGGGGGTCACAGTATATTTTTGCACTTTTTATAGTTATCTTTTATGTCAGGGGAAGCTTGGCAGGATCATGTAGATGGGTTCAGTGAGAACTCGAGAAGGGGTTCCTGACATACACCATGGGGGTATTAATAGGTAGGTAATAAGGGACATTCAGAAAGTGTGGCACTGCAAAAGTGCGGCAGGTCAGACAACATCCGAGGAGCAGGAGAGTTGACATTTTGGGCATAAGCCCTTATGCCTGAAACGTCAACTCTCCTGCTTCTCGGATGCTGCCTATCCTACCATGCTCTTCCATTGTCACACCTTTTGACTCTGATCTCCAGCATCTGCAGTCCTCACTTTCTCTTCGGTAATAAAGCACGTTCTGTAAGGTATGGCAAAATATCTCACTAAGCTTCACAGCAGGAATTCTTACGAAATATTCAATGAAACTCACACTTAGCTATAAAAATGTAAAATTCAGCCTACGGTCCAGAACACCCCATTTCTGGCTGATTTCTGACTTTGCTTCTGTGATTAAAGTGTCTCATCATGACAATTAATTCATACATTTTCATTCAAGTTTTATAATGTTAGGTTAGTTCATTTTTTAGTCAGAGTATATTATTCCTGGTGGACCCAATCAAAACATTTATATCATGTATGGTGGAGCAAAGACTTCTGGGAAATTGATTTTGGTATGTATGCCATGTGAGAAAATATTGTATTATGACTTTAGTTCCAATTGTATCATATTTCAAAGAATTTCAGATGGTCTCGTTGTTGCTATAAAATGATTAACAAATAAAAATGATAACTAGCCACGTAAGGAGAAATTAGGGCATGTGACGTTCATATCTCTTTGGGTGGTTCAGTGAGAAATTATCTGATAATCACTCCTGATTTATATCTAGGGTCATTTTACAAGGTTAAATGTGCCAAATAACTGCAAGATATTACTGTTGCAATATATTTTTTTTTAAAATTAGTTTAACGTCAACATCAGAAGTTACAGCAAGCTTTGAAATCATTCCAAGCAACAAAGCTGCAATGAAACATCTTTACCTAAAACTTATGGGGGAAAATTGTTTTTTGCACAAAATGCATTATAGTGGAAAGGCAATCACATGACTTCAAAACTAAATTGACAACACTCAAAATAAGATGTCACTTTCCTCAGCGATAGCTTAAAACCAATTTCAAGCACATGGGTCTTGATCAACAATATACTGAGATTTTTTGAAACTTCCTTGGTAAATCTCTTAGACCTAGATTTTCAATGTAGCAGATGGTGTTTACATTGTGATGAAAATGATGGACATGGCAGGAATGTGAGATGTCACCCTTGAACACAGCGCCTACCGTTTTCATAGAGTTGAGAATGGGACAGGTTGTGTTTCATACATGCCCATTTTAGAGATGCAGCTATACATAGAAATCCTCCAGTGTCCTTTGATTTGGGTGAGCTGGATACCTGAAATATGGTGTACACAGATCAGACCTAGGAGGAGTAGGACTAACTTTGTACATTAATTTAGATTGTTGATATATCCTTTTGGAGATGTAAAGTGCTTTATTGGGATTGCTAAACATAGTCATTAACGTGCATGAAAAGCACATCAATTTTTAGAACTGTGAAGTTCATTGGAATTGTCAAAATAAATGTCAAAAGTGACATGATGAAATGTGAAGAGAAACTGTTAAGAGCAAGTGTCAAAGAGATCTGTAAAGTTGTCAAACATTTTAAACTCTTACCCTTTAACTCTGTGAAAGATATATCTGGATTATTAAACCACTGCCTGCTATTTCAAACCGTCTGTTGACCTTAGCTTAGGATTGTCATTAGTGGATTAGTGCTAACAGAGTAATTTTACAATTTCCTATTATCATAGTAAGGTTGGCTGCTATCTCACTGTTTGATTGACAGCTGCAAGCGATTATAGAGGTTTGAAATAAGACTATCATTTTTGTTTAAGAGACTATGCACTTGACTGAAATATGTACTGTTATAAGGCATTATCTAGTTGAATGAATGTCAATGCAGCAATTGCCTTCTTCTGAATGAGCACTCGTTTCTCAATATATTGAAATCTGTAATCATCCACACTTAGAATTTTATTTAATTATTGTATGAGTAATGAATCCTGCCCAATGTGGATATTGGATGAGTTGGTTTGATAGTTATAAGGGCAAAAGGGTGGTCAGTGAGGTCACGATCTGGTGTACGTTGCCACTAATTTGATATAAGGACATCATCAGTAATGTGGCAAGGGCAGAGGGGTATAAATTGAAATAGGAGCAATAAATATTAAAGAGGTAGGCTACAGGGGCATATGTTGGCATTGAAGATTCAAGATGTTTTAAGGATTAGATGCTGCAAGGATGATATGAAGGGTTATCAGATGGGGTTAAGTCCAGGCCTTAGGTTAGACTTGCATCTGTATTGTAAAGATTATTTATGAAATTAAGTATTTTGTAGGCTATTATACAGGCCATATTTCATTAGCTGCCTGATGAAAAAAACATTCCCTAAAGAGTTTAGATATAGCTTTACCTTTGTAATTGGGAAAATGTTAGAGTCTGTTATAAAGGACATTACATTGGTGCGTAAAGAAATACACCATATAATTCAGCAGAGTCAGCATGGCTTCATGAAGGGGAAATATTAGAATTCTTTGAGGAGGTAACAAGCAGGACAGAGAAAGATGAAGCAGTGATTGTACTATATTGCATCTTCAAAAGGCATTTGATAAATTACCACATGTTAGGCTACTTAAGGTAAGAGTCCATGGTATTGGAAGTAAGTTGTTAGCATCGATACAGGATCAATTAACTAACAGAACACAGAGAGGTAGGGTAAGGGGGGCATTTTCAGGATTCAGAGGAGTGCCACAGGGTTCAGTGCCAATATATATGAATGACTTGTGTGAGGAAAGTGAATATCTGATAGACAAGTTTGTGGATAACTCAAAAATAGGTAGGAAGGTAAGTGGTGAAGATGACACAAAGAGTCTATGGAATGATATAAACAATTTAAACAAGTGGGCAAAAACTTGGCAGATGGAATGCAATATGTGAAAATGTGAGTTTATGCACTTTGGCCGGAATAACAGAGGAGATGAATCTAATTTTAAATGCCAGAAGGCTGCAGGAAGCTATAGATCAGAGGGATTTCAGAGTCCTCATCCATTAATCATAAAAAGCTAGCATACAAGTTCAGCAGGAACAGGCAAAGCATTTGAAATGTTGGTCTTTATTTAGAAGGAGTATAAAATTAGGAGGTTTTGTTAAACCTACACAAGGCACTAGTCAGACCAGTACTGTGAACAGTTTTTAAACCCTTATCTGAGGACAGATATATTGGAAGGTATTGGAGAAAGGTATTGGTGGCAGTACAGAGAAGTTCACTAGACTGTTACTAGGTATGGAGGGACTGCCTTATGAGGAGAGGTTCAGTGGAATGGGACAGTACTCATTTCAAATTTTAAAGGATGAGAAGTGACCTGATTGAAACATCGAAGATTCTTTGGGGATTTGACAAAGGAGATGTGGAAAGGTTGTTTAGAACCAGAAGACATAATTGCAGAATAAGAGATGGCACATTTAAGTTGGAAATGAGAAGGAATTTCTTCTCTCAGAGGGTGGTGAATCTGTGGAATTTGTTACCACAGACGGCTGTCAAGGCTGGGTCATTAAGTATATTCAAGGCTGAGATAGACAGAGTTTTAATCAGAAACAGAATCAAGGGCTATAGGGAAAATGAAGGAAAGTGGAGCTACAGTGTATCAAATCAGCTATAATCTCATTGAATGGTGGCACAGACTTGATCGTTGAAGTGGCCTTCTTTTGCTCTTCTATCTCTTCAGAGAACATACTATCACTCTGAAGGCTCACTGGACCTGAAACATTGACTCTGTTTTCTCTCCAAAGATGTTGTCAGGCCTGCTGAGTTTCTCCAACATTTTCTGTTTTTACTTCAGATTTTCAACATCCACTCTTCTTTATTTTATTGAACTATCACTTGTTACTTTGAAATCTGAACTGAGAAAAAAAGAAATCCAGAGATAACTTGCACAATTATATAAAGCTGACAATCATAACTAAGTTTCGAAGACACGGAAACAGCCAGATTTAATGCTTGCACCCTCTGGCACAAAGAATGGTTGCTTTCTCCCTGGTGAGCTAGCCATTGCTATTAATAATAGTTATTTGCAATGGATATTAATTCACCTTGAATCATTTGCATTGAAGTGACCCTTATAAATGATGTTAGGAGAAATAACCATCAGTGTACAGTTGTGTGTGCCACACCATCGGAAGCATGTGAATGCATTGAATATAGTGCAGAAGTTTACAAAATGGTTCCAGGGTTGAGCCAGTGTGGAAAAATTACAGAAGTTAGGATTGTTTTTATTGGAAAAGGGAAACCCAAGAGGAGATATCATGAGGGATCTGGGTAGAGTTGATAAAGAGAAACTGTTACGATCAGAACGAGCTTGACAACCACAGGATCCAGTTTTAAGCTATTTTTCAAAGGAAGTAGATGCTAGGTAAGATTGTTTTCTTCAGCTAGCAAGCAGTTAGTGGGTATAGACTGCACTGCTTGGAAGTGTGCTAGAGACAGTTTCAATGAGATATTCAAGGGGGCAATGGATGATTATTTATAATTGAAGCAAGGTACAGGGTCATGGAAAAAAAGAGAGGAGATTGGCACTAGGTTAAAGAGCTAAAAGAATCAGTGCAGGCACATTGGGCCAAATGACCTCCTTCTGCATCCTGACCATTCTTGAGCATGCAAAACAATGAGAACTTTAAAAAATACAGGTTCCCCAATGGCGGTTTGAGGGTCCTACACTCTGAATAGACTTTTCAACCCTCCCTGTTTGCCTGCATTCAATACAGTCACAAATTACCCACAAATAATGTTAATAATAGAATCATAGAGATAGCGTCTCCATGCCCTCTGTCTCACTTATCCAAAAAAGCATTGTACTGCTTCAGTTATGTTGAAAGGCTCTTTCTCCTGCTTTTGAGGTCCACTCATAGTGTCATAGTGTCATACAGCATGGAAACAGACCCATTGGTCCAACTTGTCCATTCCAACTAAGTTTCTCAAACTAAACTATCCTATTTGCCTGCATTTGGCCCATATCCCTTTAAATCTTCCCTGTTCATGTACCTATCCAAATGTCTTTTAATTGTTGTAACTGTACCTGCATCTACCACTTCTCTGGCAGTTCATTCCACAAATGAACCACCTTCAGTGTAAAAACGTTACTCCTCAGGTCCCTTTTAAATCTTTCTCCTCTCTCCTTAAAAATATCCCCCTCTGGTTTTGAACTCCCCCACCCTAAGCAAAAGATCTTTGCTATTCATCTTATCTATGCCCCTCATGATTTTATAAACCTCTATAAGGTCATCCCTCAACCTCCAAAGTTTCAGTTAAAAAAAAGTCCAAGCCTATCCAGCCTCTCCTTTTATCTGAAATGCTCCAGTCCTGGCAACATCCTGACTAAATAATTTCTGAACCCTGTCCAATTTATTAATATCCTTCCTATAGCAAGGTGACTAGAATTGTACACAGTAGTCCAAACGTGGTCTCACCAATGTGGACAACTTCAACATAACGTTCTAACTGCTATAGCAATGAAGGCAAGCACACTATACACCTTCTTAACCAACCTGCCTACCTGTGACACAACTTTTGATGAACAATGCACCTGAACCCTAGGTCTCTCTGTTTGACAACACAACTCAGGGCCCTACCATTAACTGTCTAAGCCCTGCCCTTGTTCACTTTACCAAAATGCAATAATTGAATGATGACTCAGTCCTCTGTTATTCAATGACAATCACAGCTGGTGACTGTTCTGCATACTGTACATCTTCTGACCCCCATTTAACCTTGAGAAAAAAAATCCTGAAACCTATGGAGAAAACCTGCCTGTTATTGGGACAAAATTGCATTCCCAACACTTGGTGTGTGCAGATCATTTTCAGAAAGAAATTTAAAGTTGGATTTCTTTTGTTTGGATTAGCAGTTATGTTGTCATGCTTCTCTTGTTGGGAGTGCACGTGTGCTGGGAATATGAATGTGGTGGTCATTAATTCATGGCTGTGATATTTTGCAGTGCGTAAATGGTCTAAATGCCCAAATTCCTAATGTATGCACTTCATGTCCAGAGCTCTGTGTTAAGTCGAGCTAATTAATTCATAAAATTTATCTCACAAGTGAATTGCCCAACTTTTGGAAACTGGATTATTGTTATTCAGGTGCAGCGTTTCACCCATGTTTGAACTGTCCAGATTTACAGAAATGAGACCTGGACTGAGATATTATGTAGAGATGGAAGCAAATCATGTGAAAATTTGAAAGTGAACTTTAGATTTCCTTTGTGTGACATAGTGCCAGTTTTCCAAATAAGGAAAATACAAATAGAGGCAAGATCAACAAGTTTTATGAAAAAAGTTAAGGACAGCATAGATATAATTTCCAGAGGAATTCTATGTGTTTGGTCTTGGGGCTGATTCCAGTTAGCAGTCAGCAGTCATGAATTGATTTGGCCGATTTAGTTTCAGAATGAAGACAATTCAAACCAGCTGCACAGTTAGTATAATTATGAACTTGAGCTGGGTCTGTAACCACAGAAAGATTATGGGGAAAACATGCATTTTCTTTCTGGAATTTTCAGTAGTCGCTCAAAGTCACAGTCTGAAAAAAAGTCAGAGCTCTTCAATGTACATATGTAATTATTGCACATTGCATAAGTATCAGTTGTTAGCTTTTTGATTGAAAGTTCCATTCCTCAATGTCCTTTGTTGTCTAACTTGCTGGGAGCGTTATGCTGCTTTTTGTCTTACACATTGTCTGCTTTCAACAAAAAAATTGCATGGTGATTGGTAGCATGCACAACTAAAACTCATTTGCTGAAGATCTGGAGCTCTGTTGTTCATTGGTAGCTTGTAATTTTAATTGAGAAGTCAGCAAATTTGAAACAGCAGAAGCAGAGGTTGTACTACAACTCAGTTCAGTCTGTGACTATAATATTTGTTCATCTTCTGGGAGCTTAATTTGAAGACAGTTTTAGATAATTTGATCATTGCCTCTGTTTGCTGTCAGCAACCTATGAAAATCTGAACTGATTTCTTAATGAGCATACATATGCAACAAGGGAAAACAAAAGGAAAATATTGTGGATATTCAAAATACTGGGTAGATCTGGCTGTGAAGAGAGAAATAGCATTATCCAGGTCATCTTTAATGAGAATTGGAAAACGGTGAAGATTTATTAAGGTTTTAAGCAAATAGAGACAAGAAAATCGGGAGAGGAGGAAGGGACAAAGAAAAGGCCTGAAATTGACTGAAATTTAGGATCAATTAAATAACAAATGTAATGATGATGTGAGTTGGAAATGGAACAAGAAACAAAAGGTGGGTCCAGAGGAGGTATAAATGGCAGAAAATGATGAATAAATGATAACTGTCCCTAATTCAACAGAAATTGCTCTAAAATAGTAACCTAACTCCAAAATTAAAAAGATGACTGGTATTGCTCTGAGACTTTGCTTCAGACTATGAATAAAGATTTGCCATTTTGGTCATGATTGTGCATTTTATTTCTATATATTAATGTTAAAAGAAAATAGCTACAAATAACATTTCCTTTGGTTCCTGGCTGATCTAGTGTAGCTCTAGGTAGAGAACCTTTATCAACAGTCTTGAGTTGCTGTTCTAACAACTTGTCCATCCATTTCAGTTGATGTGAGATTATCATAGCCTCTATCCTTGACAAGTCTGGGTTTTGGAGAATGCATATATTTGTTCTTTTGTTCATGCACACTATTCATAAGATCATTCTCAGACAGCATTAATGACATTATTCTCAGTTCTTGATATGGCACTTAAAGGGTTCCAGTCAGTACTGCGGTGAAGTGTGTCGAGCATTATTACCTGAAAGTCATTGAGTTTAGTATCAGATTTCATATCATGATTCTTGAAAACTTGAGTAAGTATACTTCAAAGTTGAGAGTGTGATGATGGAAAAGCAGAGCAGGTCAGGCAGCATTCAAGGAGCAGGAGAATTGACGTTTTGGGCATAAGCCCTTCATCAGGAAAGTATACTTCATAGAATAATTGAATTCCTATAGTGTGGAAGGGCCATCAAGTCCATACCAACCCTCGGAAGAGCAAGCCACTGGGACCCAAACCCTACCCCTCCCCATAATTCTGCGTTTACCATGGTTAATCCACCTAGCCTGCAGATCCCTGGCCATTATGGGCAATTTGATGTGGCCAATCCACTTAATCTGTGCATTTTTGGACTGTGGGAGGAAATTGGAGCACTCGAAGGAAACCCATGCAGCAAACTCCACATAGGCAGTAATCCAAGGGTGGAATCAAACCTGGGTCCTGGCAACCTGAGGCAGTAGTGTTAACCACTGAGGCACACGGCTATATTTCTTCATTAGTATCAGATTTTTGATTCTTTCGCTTATTAAGAGCAGTTACTGGGAGAAAGCAGTGACAGAGACTGAAGGAAGAGACAATTGAACCAATAACCTGCAGTAGTCCCTACTGGTTGACAACTGATGCTGTCACTGTGGGAAGAACTGTAAAGCTTAGAAGCCCATCTGCAAATCCATAACCAACATTTCCATTTTAATTAAAGCCAGCCATCCACAAGAAAGAATTCTCCTCAATATAAGAAATTACTAATAATGATACTCTGTACGTAAGTTGTACTACACTTGAGTGTACTAATATAGACAAGTAATCTATTTTTCAGTGTGATTCTATGCATTAGCCACGTTTTAAAATATATTTTTAATGTGATGAGTACATGCAAAATGAATGAAGATAATGGATGAATGCAATGCTGAAGTCCAGATTGAGGAATTGAGCAATGGGGTTGAATCCTTCTCCATTACTGAGTCTTGCAGTTTGACAACTTGAGGGTGTCTAGCCAGCCCCATACAGCTATAATGAAAGATGAAGTCATTTTAAATAGCAAGACTGTGTTTTCAAAGACGCCTGAGAGGAACTTTCCAGAAATAAGACTGTAACTTAAATCAAGTTTCTTAATAATTTTACATACATACCATAATTTCTTCAACTTTTCCGAAGTTTTTACTGAGGAATTTCTGTTAAATCTTTATAAAATACTGGATTGGCTTCAGTCAGTTAAAGTGTTGCATCCAGTTCTAAGTATCTCACTTCCAGAAGGATGTGATGGCCTTAAAACGGATGCAGAAAATCCGAGTTGAGCAATTTCACTTACATAGATAAATTGAAGAAGCTCAATTTATCAAAGCTCAATTATATTAGAGAATATAAGGGTGAGAGAGGACTTGAGAGATATTCAGAATCCTAAAGGATTTGGGCAGAGTAGATGGGGAGAAATTGTTCCCATAGATGGAAGGGTTGAGAACCAAAAGCCACAGATTTAATTTGATTGACAAAAGAAGCAATAACAACCGGAGAAGCAATGCTTTTAATGCAGTGTGTGGTTAGGATCGAGAATACAATACCTTGAGGACATGATGGAGTCAAATTCAATCACAGCTTTCAAAAGAAAATGGATAATTATCTGAAAAGAAAAACATACAAGCTTTCGCAGATGGCTGCACATCCAACAGGCCATATTGTCTCCTTCTTTGTGGTAACGATTCTATGATTTTATGAATTATCATTTTCAAATATGTTTTTTAAGGTATAAAACAGACCCTAAAACAACAGCAATACATTCTTGATGTACCCCTTTTTGAGTGAATGATTTCCTCTTTAGTGCAGCTAAATAGAGGAGAAGTTTGTTTATTGAGGAGATAACATTTGGCTATCCCCATCACTTATGAGCAGTGGTGCCATGGAACATTTTGTTCTGTCACACAGTGCACGTTGACAAGAATGGTAATGTATAAATGCTGGCAAACCATACGTGATCTCTGTGAGTGCTGGTTATATTGTAAACTAACATAATGGTGTTAAACCCTGTAAAACCCATCTGATACTTTACAAATTCTAGTCGCTTCAGATAATTGAATGAAGGAATGTTACTCCTGTAGATTTAAAAAAATTAATCAAGACATGGGGCTGCCACTGGCAAAGCCAATATTTATGGTCCAGTGTTAATGGGTCTGAGAAACTGGTGGCAGGTGGTTTTTTTTGAGCCACTGTTGTCCATGTGGCGTACTTGCACCCATATTGCCAGTTTGGGATCTGACACCCCTGTGTCAGGTAAGTTTTAATTACTCCACGTACTCCTTGACCTTCTTCCACCTATCACATCTCCATCGCCCCTCCCCCAAGTCCCTCCTCCCTACCTTTTATCTTAGCCTGCCTGGCACATTCTCCTCATTCCTGATGAAGGGCTCTGGCCCGAAACGTCGAATTTCCTGTTCCTTGGATGCTGCCTAACCTGCTGTGCTTTAACCAGCAACACATTTTCAGCTTTAATTACTCCACCCCAACATTGGGTCTTAACTTGAATCTCAGAAAAACCAGTATGAACATTCTTACCATGGCAATTGCATTTAACTATCCCAAGGCTCATCACATTGCCAATTGATGGCACATTCAGGTTAGCAATGTGCTTTAGATCGTGTCCACAAGGAATTAGAATGAGTCTAACCAAAATTATTTAAATACAGATCAGATCGAGCAAACTTCATCCCATCATCGTGAACTGAATCCAGAATAAAAGACTGAAGCAGGTACTACCTCCTTGCTGCTTTAATGTGGTGGCAAAATCTATCTGCAAGCCTCTTCTTTTTTAAAACAGACCTCTTTTGTTAACTGGAACTGTCCATAATAAAGTGATACAGGTATCTTTTGCAATTGGAGAACTACTCTATATCAATTTGTAATTGAGTAACTTGCAGTGAGCAAATCTTGTGGTGAAGTGAATAGTGTCTCTGAATTAGAAGTTTGGGGTTTGAATCCCACACCAGGACTTGATGGCTGAGGAAAATACATTCATAACATGACTCAACCAAGTTGAGTATTGACCTGCAAATCCTTCCAACTCACACTGATAGCAGATGGTAAGCGCAGTAGAGATTCTTGGTCAGTTCTGTGTTGCTGCCTCTATTATCTTTATCTACTGTTTGAGACTAGAGTGCGCAACTGCTTGAACTGTAACACAACATCACCACAGTGTAGGTATTTGTTAGATAGTCAGTGGCCAGCAAATGAGAGGATAAGTACAGATATGATACCTTACATGCTTTTGACATTAGATGACAATTCAGCTTCCCTCTTGTTTTATCCAAGTTGTTATTGAGTAGTTGATGTATGTTACAGACCAATAGTGTTACAGATCGTAGAATCACAAGGCAAGTGGGAAGATATTCAGTCCATTGTGTTGTGTTGGCCTTTTAAAGCCGTTTTCAATTTAGCCAATTTTTATTAAGGGAATAAAAATTCATTTTGAGATCTGTCATAAATACTATAAAACTCAAACTCCAGGGACAAAAATGCATCCATCTCCACCAACCCAGAAACTGAATGTTTCACCATTCAACATTCATTGAAGACAAAGGATTTTATTGTACTCAGAATATTTTTAAATTGGTTGTATTCACTTCACAAGTAGGCTTCTGAATGTCCATTTCTCATGCTTTTTGGTCCTTGGTGTGCACTGCTGGACCACTTCTATTCATTTTAAAAGGAAAGACATGACAGGGCAGATTAAACAGCTTGCCCGGTCTCCAGGGTCCAGTGTTAAATCAGCTCTTGAATATTGTAACTCAGCAGTAATTCAGGAGCAAGGTGAAAAAGTCAATGGGTCAAATTCAGTCTGCAGATTTCAGATTGCCAGACTAAATTTGAAGAAACAAATAGCATATTTCCCAAATGAAAACTTAAGTCCTTTAGTATTATAGACTCAAAGAGGAAAAATCCTCTATGTCAAATTTGTTTTTCCAAAAACTGATCAAAGTTATGGCATTGAAAGAAGCAGTTGTATCAGTGCCAGCTCTTTAACTGGAACTATTTACCCAAATCAGACCCCCTGATCTTTCTTGATATCTGTATTACATTTGTTTTCCTTTATTTTCTTTCCATTCCATGAAGCTCTACATTAAAACTCAGTACAAAATGCTGTCAGATTGTAAGAAAATAAGGAAAATAAGTCCAAAGTAGATAATGTATTCTTTCAAAGCATCAGAACCATTACCTGTCTTACATATCATTCTTTCAGGATTGCTAAACAATTTAGAGGTAGCTGTACAAGCTTGGGGAATAAGAGCTAAGGGCTCTCATTTTGCAGTTCGACCTATAGTGTATTGTAGTTTATATTTTATATTTTGGGTAATAAACTTTTGCATTCGTTTGTTAAAAATATATTGGCAGCCTCTTGTGAGTATGCTCAATGACTGACCTCCACTTTAAAAGAATATAAGAAATAAGACTTATGGTTTATTAAACCAGGTTTCACTCTAGGGTCTGACTTGTCCAATATTACCAGCAGTTGGGATCAGAACTTCTGCCATTTGCAAAATGCTGGTAGCTCTGTAAAATAAGCCTAAATAGAACTTGCAATGACACAATGAGCTGACCACTCCAGGGAGCATCCAACCAATCTGCACCACTACCTCCACGGAGAATGTACTTTGAAAGTGGGTCTGCAGTGGGGAGACATCCCCCTGTGAATTCCCAGCTATTTTACTGGCACCTAACCCCTGACCTCTGAGCCTGCAACACCGAGGGACCAGAAAAATTCTCACGTAGCGTTCTGTCAGCCACAATATTAGAAGTTAACATTCACAGGAAGTGTGACTGGGTCGGTCATAAAACCATTTTTGCAGGGCCTGAGCACCTGGAAATCCCCAAAACCCATGGCTGATTGAAGGACACCTTTTCAAATTGACAATTAATAAGAACGAATTCTTACCTAAATTACGATACCTTAATTGTCTTGCACATATGCATTTCTGAATGTAAAATTCATTTATGTCCAATTAAGTAGACTTGCGTGAAATTTTGTCAGGGCTGTCTCTTACAGCAAATATTAACGTGACTGATGTTGTGAAAACTTTGATCTTCTCTTCATTTAAAATTAAGCTTGAAGATTCAGCAGTGTGTCTATTAAATACTTCACTCCACAACAGCTCTCTGCTTCTTCATGGTGTGAAATTTGGTTCAGTGGATTCTTTTGAGAACACTGACACCATTTCAAATGTATCCTTGCCATTGCCTGCTTTTTCACTGCAATATGAATGAGTATTTTAGGATTTTCTCTCTTCCCTTCAGCTGCTTGTGCTGCTGTATGTGCTGGGACATTGCTAGCATGCTTCCTGGTGTGTGGCATGTTTGCCTTCAGGACACCATCAGTAACAGAGACGGCTGGTGGAGCATGCCTGACCTATAACTTCATAACAAAGGATGGTTTTAGTTTATTTCACAGACTTCCTCAAATGTTTTAATGGAATGAGGCAGCACAGTGGCTCAGTGGTTAGCACTGCTGCCTCACAGCGCCAAAGACTTGGGTTCGATTCCGGCCCCTGGTGACTGTGTGGAGTATGCACATTCTTCCTGTGTGTGTGGGACAATCTGGGTTCCTCGTTTCCTCCCACGGTCCAAGGATGTGCAGGTTAGATGCATTGGCTATGCTAAGTTGCCAATTGTGTATAAGCTAGGTTGGTTAGCCTTGGAAAATACAGGGTGGGTCCAGTGAGATGCTCTTTGGAAGGTTGGTGTTGGATGAATGGCCTGCTTCCACACTGTGAGTCTCAGGAGGTTTGTGTATTTTGTGAGAAGCTGTTCCAATTCAGAAGTGTCCACTGTCCCTCAGTATAAATGTCTTAACAGAAATGTGTTTTGCAGACTTGATTTTGCTTGGAACATAGAACAATACACAGCACAGAAACTGTCTCTTCTGCCACTCCATGTCTATGCCAACCATGACGCTATTGTCACCCAATCCTATCTGCCTGCACGTGGTTTGTATCCCTCTCAGCCCTGCCTGTTCAGTTGTCTGCCTAAATTCCTCGTAAACCTTGCTGTCGCACCCGTTTCTACCACCTTCCATGGAAGCACGGTATGGGCACTTTCCACCCTCTGTAAAAATCTTGCTTCACACATCTCCCTTAAACTTTTGCACTCTCATCTCTTGAGAAGAATGAAAAGCCACAGGCACCAGGCATTTTTTGTGTGATTTTTTGAATAGACTACATGGTAATCACCATTTGATTGGCCTACTTCCACACTGTGAGTCTCAGGAGGTTGTGAACCATTGTTCAAAATATTGATGCTATCCATAGTCTTGTGCAAGGTTCACTTCAATGTTAGATTGACATATGTATGGAGTTGAACTCAATAAAGATGGTAGGTGGAGCAGTCAGTAATTCATGTTTTACAAACTAAATTATATTTTCATTTCTTGTATGCAGCAATATCATTTCCACAAAGTATTACAGTAGACACAATTAACTTGTCTATAGTACAAAGGATATTGATGGAGTTAGAGAGTGTTTTAACCGGTGTAAAGAGGTTTGAGTCTGGTGGCAGGGAAGAGGGAGTGTGGGTCAGAGTCTGGGGTTTTTAAGGGATTGCGGGTGGTGTAGTTGTGGGAATTTGAAGTAATTTGGAGGTTAGTTTAGCAGCTAATCAAGAGTTAGGCTAGGGCAGGGCTTAGACACTTAATGGTAAGGTCCTAGGAAGTGTTGCTGAACAAAGAAACTTGAGAGTGAAGGTTCATAGTTTCTTGAAAGTGGAGTCATAGGTAGATAGGATAATGAAGAAGGCATTTAGTATACTTTCCTTTATTGGTCAGAACATTGAGTATAGGAGTTGGGAGGTCATGTTGCAGCTATACAGGACATTGGTTAGGCCACTTTTGAAGTATTGTGTGCAATTCTGATCTGCATCCTATAGGAAAGCTGTTGTGAAACTTGAAAGGGTTCAGAAGAGATTTACAAGAATGTTGCCTGTTTTGGAGGGTTTGAGCTGAGGGAAAGGCAGTTTAGGCTGGGGCTATTTTCCCTGGAGCTTCAGAGGTTGAGGGATGACCTTATAGAGGTTTATGAAATCATGTGGGACATGGATAGGGTGAAGAGCTGAGGTCTTTTCCCTAACAGAGCAGAGTTCAAAACTAGAGAGCAAAGGTTTAAGGTAAGAGGGGAAAGATTTTAAAGGGATCTAAGGGACAACTTTATCACGCAGAGGGTGGTGGATGTGTGGAACAAGCTGCCAGAAGAAGTGGTGGAGGCAGGTACAATTACAACATTTGGAAGACATCTGGATGGGTGTACGAATAGAAAGGGTATAAAGGAATATGGACCAAGTGCTGGAAAATGGGGCTAGATTAATTTAGAATATCTGGTTGGCATGGACAAGTTGGAAAGAAGGGTCTGCTTCCTGCTGGACATCTCAAAGACTCTATTTAGTGGTATTTTATGAGTAGCTACTTGCATAATTTCAGCAGAACCCTCTGGATTTCTGATTTAAATAGATACTTTCAGAAGATTCCAGGTGCAGGGGAATTGCCCAGTGAGATCTTCAATTTCCCAAGCAATTCTTTTGCAGTTTGCTATAATGGGGATTCCTCCCCTATACACTTGAAATGATTCTATGGCCATTGGAAAATCAGACCTTAAAGGTGAAGACAGCCTTTTGCCCTTTTGAGTTCATCTGTATGAAAAAGTAGCTTCTATTTAATAAATTCAGAGTTTTCACTTCCAGAATCTTCACTTTATCCAGAATTCCAGAACCACTCTGTGTCAGAAAATTTTGATATAAATTCCAAATTTGCTTTTTTTTTCAGTTTAAATCTGTATTGGCTTGCTATAAGTTTTATCAACTTATCATTTGCTGCTTCTAATTCTTCTTTACTATCTTGCACATATCAACACGATCACCTTTTAAATGTCTATTCAAGTTTATCTCTTTCATGAGACCATTACAAATAGGAGCAGAATTAGGCCATTCAACCCTTTGAGTTTGCTCCACCATGCAATCATGCCTGCTATGCTTCTCAACCCCATTTTTCTGCATTTTCTCCATATTCCTCGATCCCTTTACCAATCAAGAACTGAGCTATATCTGTCTTAAATACACTCAATGACAACCATTAACAGGCATCTGCACAAACACACATCCAGCTTTTAAATGATGTAAAATTTTAAATAGAAGTGTTGAGTTGGCCATGGAGATTTGGGTGTTGGAGGTTGGGCTAACATTTATTACCCATCCCTAGTTACTTCGACTCATAGAGTCATACAGCATTGCAACAGACCCTCTGGTCCACCATGTCCATAGTAACTAACAAACACCAACTACACTGGTTCCATTTACCTGCACTTGGTCCATAGCTTACTATGCCCTGACATTTTTAGTGTTTTTCCAGATGATTCTTAAATGTTATGAGAGTACCTGCCACCACCATCCTCTTAGGCAGTGTTCCATATTTCTACCAGCCCCTGAGTGAAAACATAATTCTCAAATCTCCTCTAAACAATTTACTGCTCACTTTAGACCAATGTCTTCTGGTCTTAGACATGTCAGCAATGGGGAAACGCTTCTTACAATCTTTGTCTCTGCTTCTGAAACTTTTATACACCTCAATCAGATCCCTTCAGTAGGTGTGGTTAGTAAATTTGCGGATGACACAAAAACTGATGGTATAGTCAACAATGAAGGTTATCGAAGATTACAAAGGGAGCTTGATCAATTGGGCCAATAGGCTGAGGAGTGGCAAATGGAGCTTAATTTGGATAACTGCTACGTATTGCATTTTGGTAGAATGAACAAGGGAAGGACTTTTACTGTTCATGGTAGGCCCCTGGGTATTGTTGTCAAACAGAGAGACCTAGGGGTTCAGGTGCATAGGTTTTTAAAAGTTGCAACACAGGTGGAAAGGGTAGGTAAGAAGGCTGTCATTGCTCAGACCATTGAATATATGAGTTGGGATGTCATGTTGAGGTTGTACAGGATGTTGGTGAGGTCACTTTTGGAATAGTATGTACAGTTCTGGTTGCCCTCCTTGATGAAGGCTATTATTAAATTGGAGAGGGCTCAGAAATGATTTACTAGGATGTTGCTGGGACTGGACAGTTTGAATTATAAAGAGAGGCCGGATAGGTTAGGACTTTTTTCACCGCAGCATTGGAGGTTGAGAGATGAACTTATAGAGATTTATAAAATCATGAGGGGCATAGATAAGGTGAATAGCAAAGGTCTTTTCCCCAGGGTGGGGCAGTTCAAAACCAGCGAGGCATATTTTTAAGGTGAGATGAGAAAGATTTAAAAAGGACCTCAGGGCCAAGATTTTCACATAGAGGGTAGTTTGGTGTGGAATGAACTGGCAGAGGAAATGGTTGATGCAGGTACAGTTACAACATTTGAAAGACATTTGGATAGGTATATAATAGGAAAGGTTTAGAGGGATATAGGCCAAAAATAGGCAAGTAGGATAGTTTAGTTTGGGAAGCTTGATCAGCATGGATGAGTTAGACCTAAGGGTCTGTTTCTGTGCTCTATGACTCTAAGACTGTGACATTGTGACTCTATGTGCTTTCAAAAAATAGTTGTTTGCAGTAGATTCCAGAGCATTGAATTCAGCCAGAAACAAGTTTAGAAAAGCTGTGAGACATCAGGCAGCCAGAATATAGAGCCTGTTCCAATTTAAACTTTGCTGAATAACCAGTCTCCTAGCTGGTAAAGTACAAGAAACTTCACAACTTGCAGTGGATCATTCTTTTTTTCACAAGATAATTGCGTCTTGTTCAGATTAATGCTTAAAAGTTATAGACAGAAAATAATTGTATGAAACAACATTTCATTCGAGTGGAACTGGTCATATATCAGTGAAAAGAATGTTTTTACTGTTTAGAAGTAGTGAAATGTTTTGTATTTGGTTAATAATGAAGCTTGTGGAATTTAGTTATCAATTAACAGAAGGCGCACTGAATGTTTCTGACAGTAAAGCAGTTGTCAGTAAGTTCCCTCACAGGCAGATGTTTGTCAAATGCACTTTCGCAGATATGCTCCATGTAACCCTTTACTTTCAGCCCTTCCAAAACAGGATAGTAGGAAATTGTTGGAGTTTCTGGTCAGATTATTGGCCAATATTACATGGTCAACTAATACAATTGGTCTTTCCATAC
The DNA here is from genome assembly GCF_020745735.1 of Hemiscyllium ocellatum. Taxonomy (NCBI): domain Eukaryota; kingdom Metazoa; phylum Chordata; class Chondrichthyes; order Orectolobiformes; family Hemiscylliidae; genus Hemiscyllium; species Hemiscyllium ocellatum. Next base: position 23,378,435 of record NC_083417.1, on the reverse strand, counting down.
ATTATTAAATTGGAGGGAGGCCAGTTTTCATGGTATTAGGCAAGAACTTTCAAAAGTTGATTGGGTACGGATGTTCATAGATAAGGGATGGCTGGAATATGGGAAATTTCATAAATTAGATGAGACAGTATGTTCCTATTCGGGTGAAATGCAAGGCAGGTGGATGTGGGGAATACTGGATGACTATAGAAATTAGGTTTTCATTAAGAGAAAAGGAAGGAAGTATATGTCAGGTATAGACAGCAGAAATTTAGTGAATCTTTAGAAGAATATAAAAGCAGTAGGAATATACTTTAGAGAGGAATCAGGAGAGCAAAAAGGGGATATGAGACCGCTTTGGCAAATAGGGTTAAGGAGAATTCAAAGGGATTTTATAAATACATTAAGGACAAAAGGGTAACTAGGGAGAGAATTGGGCCCCACAAAGATCAGCAAGGCAGCCAATGTATAGAACCGCAGGAAATTGGGGAGTTACTAAATGAGTATTTTGCATCAGTGTTTGCTGTGGAGAAGGACATGAAAGATTCAGAATGTGTTGACATTACAGAGGAAAAGGTGCGGGATGTCTTCAAACACATAAAGGTGATAAATCTCCACGATCTGATCAGGTGTACCCTAGAACTCTGTGAGCCTCTATGGAAGTTGGGCCCCTTGCTGAGATATTTGTGTCATTAATAATCATCCGTGAGGTGTCAAAAGACTGGAGGTTGGCTAATGTGGTGCCATTATTTAAGAAAGTTGGTAAGGAAAAGCCAGGGAACTATAGACTGGTGAGCCTGACATTGGTGGTGGGCAAGTTGTTGAAGGGAATCCTGAGGGACAGGATTTACATGTATTTGGAAAGACAAGGACTGATTAGGGACGGTCAGCATGGCTTTGTGAGTGGAATGTCATGTCTCGTTAATTTGTTTGAGTTTTTTGAAGAAGTAACAAGAGGATTGATGAGGGCAGAGGAGTGGACATGATCTATATGGACTTCAGTAAGGTGTTCAACAAGATTCCTCATGGTAGACAGCTTAGCAAGGTTAGATCTCATGGAATACAGGGAGAATTAGTCATATGAATACAGAACTGGCTCACAGGTAGAAGTCAGAGGGTGTGGTGGAGGGTTACTTTTCAGACTGGAGGCCTGTAACCAGTGGTGTGTCACAAGAATCGGTGCTGGGTCCACTGCTTTTCATCATTTACATAAATGATTTGAATGTGAACATAGGAGGTATAGTTAGTAAGTTTTCAGACAACACCAAAATTGGGGGTCTAGTGGACAGCAAAGAAGGTTGCCTCAGAGTACAACAGGATCTTGATCAGATAGGCCAATGGGCTGAGGAGTGGCAAATGAAGTTTAATTTGAATAAATGTGACATGCTGCAGTTTGGAAAAGCAAATCAAGGCAGGACCTAAACATTTAATGCTAAGTTCCCGGGGAGTGTTGATGAATAAAGAGACCTTGGAGTGCAAGTTCATAGTTCCTTGAAAGTGGGGTCATAGGTAAATAAGATAGTGAAGAAAGCATTTAGTATGCTTTCCTTTTTTGGTCAGAGTATTGAGTATAGGAGTTGGGAGGTCATGTTGCGGCTATACAGGACATTGGTTAGGCCACTTTTGGAATATTGTGTGTAATTATGATCTCTGTCCTTGGAAGAATGTTGTGAAACTTGAAAGGGTTCAGAAGAGATTACAATGGTGTTGCCTGGGTTGGAGGGTTTGAGCTACAGGGAAAGGCTGAATAAGCTGGGGCTGTTTTCTCTGGAGCTTCAGAGGCTGAGGGGTGACCTTGTAGAGGTTTATAAAATCATGCGTGGCATGAGTGGGGTAAATAGCTGAGGTGTGCTCCCTAGCATAGGGGAGTCCAAAACTAGTGGTAAAGGTTTAGGGTGAGAGGGGAAAGATTTGAAAGGAACCTAAGGGACGATTTGTTTACGCAAAGGTTGGTGTGTGCAGGAATGAGCTGCCAGATGCAATGGTGGAGACATTTAAAGATATCTGGATGGGTAGATGACTAGGAAGGGTTGAGAAGGATATGAGCGAAATGCTGGCAAATGGGTCTGGATCAGTTTAGGATATCTGGTTGGCTTGGATGAGTTGGAAGGAAGGGTGTGGTTCCATGCTGTACATCTTTATGACTCTATGACGCTACATTCTGCACAAGCCTTCAGCAGCATGTATAATGTATTTTGGGTAAACATTGTATCACGGACATTTGTGTATTTTGTGAGAAGCTGTTCCAATTCAAGTGTTCACTTTCCCTCCGTATAAACGTCTTAACGGAAATGTGTTTTGCAGACTTGATTTTGTTTGGAACATAGAACAATACACAGCACAGAAACTGTCTCTTCCGCCACTCATGTCTATGCTGACCATGAAGTTATTGTCATCTAATCTTATCTGCCTGCACATGGTTGTATCCCTCTCAGCCCTGCCTGTTCAGCTATCTGCCTAAATTCCTCTTAAACTTTAATGTCACATCCGTTTTCTACCACCTTCCATGGAAACACGGTACGGGCACTTTCCACCCTCTGTAAAAATCTTGCTTCACACATCTCCCTTAAACTTTTGCACTCTCATCTTGAGAAGAATGAAAAACCAGACGCATCAGGCATTTTTTGTGTGATTTTTTTTGAATAGACTACATGATAATCACCACTTGACACAATGTTTTAAACCCTAATATAATTTATTTTAATATGTTTTTGGAGCTCTCACCGAAGCTAATTTGTTTTTCTCAACTTTCTCTGTCTTTGACATGTTCGTGTTTTTAGCACTGCACCTTTTATCTGCTCTTCTGCTTTCTTTTTTTTCTCACTTTCAACCTCATTATCTCTTTCACTTTTTACTTTGCCTCCACTTTCTTGTTATTTACCTTTGTGCTTCAATTTTGTCACTGCAATTCTGTCTATCTTCTGTCATTTTAAGCAGAGGTTGGCAGATATTATTGATGTGCACAGATAAAATGGTTGCAATGTTTATAGCTTGTTCCATTTCCCACTTTGTAGTACAGTAATTAATGATATGCCTGTCTTTGTCACATGTACTGCCTGCTTAGCTACACCCTTCCTCTAAACTGCTACAATTTATCCACCCACTATTTGCTATATGCATCAGTGACACAAATGGCCTTCTTTAACCATAATGTCACAGTTGTTGTACAGTCTATTTTTCATTATCTCCCACCATTATCTCTTTTATACAACCTATCATTCTGTTCCTCCTCCTCTAGCTGCATACTCTCTCTGTCAGTCAGGTCTTCTGTTTCCAGTTCAGTTTATTTTATTTCTGCTCTTTTCCTTGATCTTTACTCTTCCAGCTCCCCTGTCTCACCTTATCTCTGTCCTCACAGTGGGTCAGTGGTTAGCACTGCTGCCTCACAGCTTCAAGGACCCAGATTTGATTCCAGCCTCGAGCGACTGTGTGGAGCTTTGCACATTCTCCCCCGTTTGAATATTTTTGTTCTGGGAGCTTTGGTTTTGTCCCACAGTCCAAACATGTCCAGATTAGGTGGATTGGCTGTGCTAAATTGCCTATACTGTTCAGGATAGGTGGATTATCTATGGGAAATGCAAGGATAGGGTGAGGTGCTCTCCGATAGTTGGTGTCGACACAGTGGGCTGAATTTCGAAAGTGTGGTGCTGGCAAAGTACAGCAGGTCAGGCAGCATCTGAGGAGCAGGAAAATTAATGTTTTGGGCCATTCCTGATGAAGGGCTTCGGCCCGAAATGTCGATTTTCCTGCTCCTCGGATGCTGCCTGACCTGCTGTGCTTTTCCAGCACGAACCTCTCTGATCTCCAGCATCTTCCGTCCCCACTTTCTCTACAATAGGCTGAATGGCCTGCACTCACATTGGAAGGATGCTATGACTCTTAACTACTCTGATTAGCACGTTGCTTCTCTGCAGTTTCTTCATCTCTGCTTTTCTAGCCCCCCCACCCCATGTCTGTCCCATAATCTACTACCCACCTCATTCATCTTTATGTAAAAAAAGTGTAATTTTGACCTAGTCTTTCTGGCAAGGAATTCATAGAATTGGAATGACTTTCATGAAAAACAAAATCAGGTAAATCAAATGTGTTAATAAACAGCACAGAGGGAGCACTCAGTCAAATATGTTCAGTGTAGGAATGTGAGTTAGCCATTCAGTCTTTTGAGCTTGCTGGAAGAAATGGTTGACCTGATAACTCCACATTTGTCCTCCTTGCTGGTCAAGAATCTGTCTGTCGCTGCTTTCAACATTTTCAAAGGCTCAGCTTCTGTTTAGTCAGAGAGGGTGAATTTCAATAGCTCAAGGTGAGACAAATGAAGAACGAGGTTTGTCCTTCCATCATTTGCTTTGCAATTAACTGGGGTCAAGGAGCTGGCAGGATGTATGTTCAGTTCCTTTTGACTCAGGGCTGTTTGGCCAACTGAGTTTTGTTTCGGGAGAAAGTGAGGACTGCAGATGCTGGAGATTAGAGTCAAAAAATGTGGTGCAAAGCACAGCTGGTCAGGCAGCATCCGAGGAGCAAGACAGTCGATGTTTTGAGCATAAGCTCTGTATCAGATGTTCCTGACCGGCTGTGCTTTTCCAGTGCCAGACTTTTTGACTCTGAGCCTTATTTCAGCATACCTGGTTGTCTTGCACTCAAAAACATGATGCCAATGATCTAAAGGTTTATCAAAGAAAATCTAAAGATATAGAAATAGAATGATTTATATAGTCCAGAATTGCATTTCAAACTATGAAGCTGTGGAGCTTTGATAGCAAGTATGTACTGTTATCATTGCAACATGAAATGAAGTAATTAGGTTATAGGCCAGAAATGATTGGTTAGAATTCTCTGGTAGTAAGTAGAACATGTGGTAAAATATCTTGACACCTATCAGAGTTGCTGGATTATTGAAAAACATTTCAACTGATAACTCGGTTCTATTCTGTACTTAAAAAAAGGGCGGGGACCTTCAAATAATGGCAAGCTTTTCACCTACTTCAGTGTTGTTTCTTGCTTTTCAGTGACTTATAACAATGAATAGAATCTTCCTGCAGTATAGAACTAGCTATGGATCATCCGAATTTAAGTGGTGTCAGGAGACCACTTTGAATTGGATGAACCCATAACAACATGCTGTTAGTCATACGGGTGACAACAATTTAATGTCTCACTTAAGTGGGACACTGACAGCTTGAAGTGTTATTACCAAGTTGTTTCTATCTATATACATATATGTTTTTCAATAATCCAAAACAATCGCTGTATATAGAATCTAATGGATCCAATGTTGACTTACAATTGATTTCTTACCAAACAGCCCTCCATCTTGAATGAAAATCCTGGGTGGAAATTACAGCTGGTTAGCAGTGGTATCACTTTGGCAGACATTAGAACCTCACCTGCCCCAACTCCATTCAAGTCAACAGGAGAAATAGCCAGGCCCAACATTTACTTAATGTGTGCTAATACATGTCTAGAAAAAAATAGATGAATTGAACACAAATAATGCAGGAATAAACATTTCAAAGTGCGGGAAGGTTGTGCAATGTTTTCCCTATTACAATCAAGGTGGAGTTCGGGTACACCTGCATTATTGTGATAATGGAGCCCATTATAAAACAGGAGCTCATTTTAAAACACAGGTTACATTTTAGTTTCTGATATTTGTGTTGGTCCACCATTTATTCAATAAAGGGAAGGTTGATATATCAGAGCAAATGTTCTCTTTAGGTTTTTTTTAAGTGAATTATGCAGCTTCTAAGTTACACCTGAGTCATCTTGTTGGGTGGTTCTTTGGCTGGGTGGTGTCCTCATTGGGAGAGAAAATTAATAATGTGATAGTGGAATGATTTAAAAGAACCTACTTCCATCTCAATTGCCACACTATCCAAAATGTTACAAAGGAGAGATACCTGACTACAGATTTGTGCCATTCAATCACTTCTGAATTTTATGCTTTGAAGTTCTTGGTCATTGGGAAATTAGCAACAGGTACAACAGATGTTGAACTTGTTCTTTAATTTATTTATGAAGTGTTTCATAGATGTAAAGTATCAACTCTTACTATTCAGCTCATGGTGCTTAAGCAGAATTTATAGTATACATGGAGGCAAATGCACAAATGTCTTCTCTCAGGTTACTTCTGATCAATAATTTAAAGTGTAAAATCGTAGGAATGATACTTAGAGATCCAGGAAATCTCAAGGTTTAGTAAAAGCAAAATACTGCGGATGCTGGATATCTGAAACAAACACAGGGAATGCTGAAGAAATTCACCAGGTCTGGGCAGCATCTATGGAAAGAAAAAAAACTAACATTTCGAGTCTGATGTGAATCTTCTTCAGAACTCAGACCAGACTCAAAATATGAAATCTCTCGGTTTCCTGCATTTGTAACACTTAGACCTACAAGGTGCATTGCAAGATATTTAAAATGAAGTTGTCCACCAGAAATTGTGGGCTAGTCATTATCAGATGTGCAAATTTCTTAAACAAGCTGAGCATATGTTCTTTTGATGCAGGTTAATATCTACATGTAAAGAATTATTTAACTAACATATTTCGCCATTCCGTAACAAGGAAGTGAAACATTGACATCGATTACACTCTGCTTCCCATTTTACAAGAAAATAATGAGTAATGTTGCAATACAAGTGCATGGACCACAAAATGAGTACTTTGACTACATACGAAGGGAGGTGGCCTATTACTTATTTAGGTATTATTTAAAAATGATCTCTTTCTGATTTCCAAATTAGCCAGAATTAGCTGGTGGCCAGTGTATTGGACATCATTCAGTTGAGAGTAGACAAAATGGTGCAGCACTGTGTCATATACTATAAATAGCTGACTATTCCTTCAGGTTAGAATGTAGTTCAGTTGTGTTTGGCAATCAAAATCCTGCAAATTCACTGTGGCCTGACAGATAGCAGGAAAGCTGAAAGGTGGAATTTGGAAAGATCGAATGCCAAAGGCCAGAAAGACACATTGCCTTTGGAGATCAATATGACACAGGTGCTATTGATGCAATCCTGCGCACCAACATTTGCATTATGTCTAAAGTGCTGGTTATGGACAGCTACAAATACAGAAGATACTGGAGATACTCAGCAAGTTGTTTCATTTGTCAAGAAAACCAAAGTCAGTTGACATTTGAAGTATAAAGAGGTAAAAACAATGACTGCAGATGCTGGAAACCAGATTCTGGATTAGTGGTGCTGGAAGAGCACAGCAGTTCAGGCAGCATCCAAGGAGCAGCGAAATCGACGTTTCGGGCAAAAACCCTTCATCAGGAATAAAGACAGAGACCCTGAAGCGTGGAGAGATAAGCTCGAGGAGGGTGGTGGTGGGGAGAAAGTAGCATAGAGTACAATAGGTGAGTGGGGGAGGGGATGAAGGTGATAGGTCAGGGAGGAGGGGGTGGAGTGGATAGATGGAAAGGGAGATAGGCAAGTAGGACAAGTCCGGACAAGTCATGGGGACAGTGCTGAGATGGAAGTTTGGAACTGGGGTGAGGTGGGGGAAGGGAAAATGAGGAAACTGTTGAAGTCCACATTGATGCCCTGGGATTGTAGTGTTCCGAGGCGGAAGACGAGGCATTCTTCCTCCAGGCGTCTGGTGGTGAGGGAGCAGCGGCGAAGGAGGCCCAGGACCTCCATGTCCTCGGCAGAGTGGGAGGGGGAGTTGAAATGTTGGGCCACACGGCGGTGTGGTTGATTGGTGTGGGTGTCCCGGAGATGTTCCCTAAAGTGCTCTGCTAGGAGGTGCCCAGTCTCCCCAATGTAGAAGAGACCGCATCGGGAACAATGGATACAATAAATGATATTAGTGGATGTGCAGGTAAAACTTTGATGGATGTGGAAGGCTCCTTTAGGGCCTTGGATAGAGCTGAGGGAGGAGGTGTGGGCGCAGGTTTTACAGTTCCGGCAGTGGCAGGGTAAGGTGCCAGGAAGAGAGGGTGGATTGTAGGGGGGTGTGGACCTGACCAGGTAGTCACGGAGGGAATGGTCTTTGCAAAAGGTGGAAAGGGGTGGTCACCTTCATCCCCTCCCCCACTCACCTATTTTACTCTATGCTACATTCTCCCCACCCCCACCCTCCTCTAGCTTATCTCTCCACGCTTCAGGGTCTCTGCCTTTATTCCTGATGAAGGGCTTTTGCCCGAAACGTGATTTTGCTGTTCCTTAGATGCTGACTGAACTGCTGTGCTCTTCCAGCACCACTAATCCAGAATTTGAAGTATAAACCCAGCCTTGGAACTGAACAATTTGGATTTTCAGCATCTGAAATATTTTGGGTTTTAAGCTGTTGCTATATGATTTATTAAATTACTCAGACAAACCATGTAACTGAAATGCCTACATGAATTGCAGTGATTCAAAAAGACAACTCACCACCACCTTCTCAAATGCACTGAGAGATGAACAACAATTGCTGGGGTAGCCAGTCCACATCCTGTGGAAGAATAAGGTTTCTTTTAAATCAAAAAGTATGACTCCCCTTTAAAAAGTATTCTGGCATCACCATCTGATAGGAATTGTGGAAAAATAATAATTCAAGGTAAAATATCATTAAATGTGAAATACTCCATCTTCTGATGAAGGAATATATGAATGATAAGTACTTTCAAAATCTATAATCTATTAATTTTAAAATAGTTATGAAAAAGGGTAGAATTGATTGCAAAGTTAAAGTTCTAAATTGGAGTAAGGCTAATTTTAACAGTATCAGAAAGGAACTTTAAAAGTTGATTGAGAGAGGTTATTTGCGGGGAAAGGATCAGTTTGGAAGTGCTTAAGAACGAGATAACAAGAGTCCAGAGATAGTAGATTTTGTCACAGTAAAGGGCAAGGCTGGTAGGTGTGAGCAAAAAGGGGACATGGGATAGCTTTGGCAAATAGAGTTAAGGAGAATCCAAAGAGATTCTATAAATACATTAAGAGCAAAATAGAATAGGGAGAGAACAGGGTCTCATAAAAATCAACTAAGCCATCTGTGTGGAACCACAGGAGATGAATAAAATATTAAATGAATATTTTGTGTTAGTATTTACTGGAGAGAAGGACACAGACGCTGGGGAACTTAGAGTGATAAATCGTGACGTTTTGGAAAGAGTTTATGTTACAGGAGGAAGAGGTCTTAAAACGCATAAAGCTAGGTGAATGCCCAGGACCTGATTAGGTGTTTCCTAGGACTTTATGGGAAGCTATGGAAGAGATCACTGGGCCCCTTGCTGAAATGTTTGAGATATTTGTAGCATCAATAGCTACAGTTGAGATTCTGGAGAACTGGATGTTGACTAATGTGGTACCATTATTTAAGAAATGTGTAAAGAAAAGTCAGGGAACAAAAGACCCTGAGGAGCGTCATTGGTGTGTATGTTGTTGGACGGAACAGGATTTATATGCATTTGGAAAGGCAAGGATTGATTAGGGATAGTCAACATGGCTTTGTATATGGGAAAACGTGTCTCACTAACTTGAATGAATGTTCTGCAGAGGTGACAATGAAGTTTGATGAAGGCAGAGCAGTAGATGTTGTCTATATGGCCTTCAGTTAGGCGTTCGACAAAGTTCCTCATGGTAGACTGGTGAGTAAGTTTAGGAGAAAGTGAGGACTGCAGATGCTGGAGATCAGAGTCGAGAGTGTGGTGCTGGAAAAGCACAGCATCAGGCAGCATCCACGGAGCAGGAGGATCGACGTTTCGGGCATAAGCCTTCATCAGGAATCAGGCTTGTGGATTGGGGCTGAGAGATAAATGGGAGGGTTGGCGGGGGAGATAGCTCGGAAAGCGATAGGTGGATGAAGGTGAGGGGGAAGGTGATAGGTTGGGGGGTAGTGATGAATGTGTGAGTAAGTTTAGATCACATGAGATCCAGGGGGAGCAAGCCAATTAGGTACAAAAATTGGCTTGAAGGTAGGAGAGACAGTGGAAGGCTTGTAATCAGTGTGAACCACAAGGATCAGTCCTTGGTGCACTGCTTTTTGTCATTTATATAAATGATTTGGATGTGAATATAGGAAATATGATTAGTAAATTTGAATATGACACCAAAATAGGTGGTGTGGTGGACAGTGAAGAAAATTATTTTGGAGTACAAGAGGATCTTAATCAGATGGGCCAATAGTCCTAGGATGGGAAGATGGTGTTTAATTTAGATAAATGTGAGGTGTTGAATTTTTGTAAGGCAAACCAAGGCAGGTCTTATGCAGTTTATGGTGGGTCCCTGGGCAGTGTTGCCTAACAAAGAGTCCTACTGGTGCAGCTGCATAGTTCCTTGAAAGTGGAGTGGCAGACAGACGGTGATGAAGAAGGTGTTTGGTGCACTTGCCTTCATAGGTCAAAATATTGAGTATAAAGAGTTGGGATGTCATGTTGCAGGTATACAGGTCATTGGTGAGGCCAGTTTTGGAATACTGCATATGGGAAGATTGTTGTTAAACTCTAGAGGAGGCAGAAAAAATTTGCAGGGATGTGGCTAGGACTGGAGGGTTAGAGCTATAGGGAGAAGTTGTATAGGTTGGGGTTTTTCTACATGGATCATCGGAGACTGAGGGGTGACTTTATAGAGGATTATAAAATCATGACTGGGATGTATACAGTGAATAGCCAAGATCTTTTCCTTGGGGAGTCTAAAACTAGAGGGCATAGGTTTAAAGTGAGAGGGGGAAGATTTAAAAAGGACCTGAGTGGGTAACTTTTCCATCCAGAGGGTGGTGCATGTATAGAATGAGCTGCCAGAGGAAGAGGTAGAGGCTGGTACAATTCCAACATTTAAAAGACATCTGGATGGGCTTATGAATAGGAAAGGGTTAGTGGGATATGGGCTGAATGCTGGCAAATGGGACCAGGTCAGAGTGGCATGTGTGGTCAGAGTTGGATGGTAGGGCCGGTTTCCGTGCTGTATTATTCTATGACTCCATGACTGTAAGAGCTTTATTTGAAAGCATTTTTGCTACTATTTGTCTTTTCCCTTAAGTATTAAAATAGGAAAACAATGAAGTTATAGTTCTTGTGTAGACGAGACTGTGGCCTTTGTGATGTGTAGAATGATTAAAAACAATGCTTTCTTTTGTTGTGTCACATTATGGAGGTTTGTTCTCAGTTCTCTAGTTGAATTAGTGCTACCGTCCACTAGCGTACACTTCCTTTTGTAATTGTTTTGTGGTTTGTATACCTGTTGCAGAATGAAATAGTTGAACTGAACATCACATGCTGTCATCGAGCACAGAGATCATTGCCTAGTTATTAGTGAATTTGTACCCGAATGTGCCTCAACTTTGAACATTGACAAAACAAACAGATCTTCATTTAATTTTATTTACATTCACACTTGAAACATTAATGGCTGAGCATGCATTTCAATGTTGTTGAATAATGTTTACCTTTTAATTTCTACTGTTTGCAGTCTCACCATAAGGCCCAATCTCAAGCTGAGCAGTTTTATTCCCATTTCCACTCTTGCAAAGACTCTCAACTTCCACCTTGTCAGATCATTGATTCCTGCCACTGCTTTGGCAGTCTGCTGCTGCTGCAATCTATCTCGAGACATGACTATGCCATTATTTTCCTGGCCAGCTTCTCCCTACCACCACATCCACAGCCATATGTAAGGGAGGCAATGGACTAGTGGTGTAATTGCTGGATTGTTGATCCAGGGATACAGGTAATATTCTGGGACCCCAGGTTCAAATCCTGCTATGGCAAATGGTGGAATTTGAATTCAATAAAAATCTGGAATTACCAATCCAATGCTGGTTATGGAACCATTGTTGATTGTCAGGTAAAGCAGATCTGGTTCACTAATGTCCTTTGGGGAAGGAAACTGTCATCCTTACCTGATCTGGCTGACATGTGACTCTTAACTGCCCTGTGGACAATAAATGCTGCCGAGCTGGCAATACCCTCATCCCATGAACAAAATTTTTAAAATCTACATCCCCTCCCTGACCCCACCCAGTCCCCAACACCTCAAATTGATATTTCTCACTTTTTTGCATGAATCCCTTATGGTCCTCCCCCTCATCTATATCTGTACCTTTTTCCGACTCTTTAGCTTTTACAGAGTTCTGAATTCTTCCCAATTTGATCATCTTGAAATTCCTTTGCCTCAACATTGACAATGTGACCTACATCCCAGAATTCCCTCCTGGAACCTGTATGATTCTTCCCTTCCCTCTCCTCCTTTATGAGCCTCCTTCAACCCCATGTCTTTGAACAGAATTTTGATTATACCTACAAGCTCCATTCCCTTTGGCACAGCATCAGTTTTTGTCTATTTTTACTTTTGAGATGTGCTGTGGGACATTCGCACATTGAGAATTTATGCACAGAAGTAATAGAGAGAAACTTAAGTTGACCTAGATATAGAAGTGTGACCATTTCCATTTGATCTTCTGCAATGCATTCTCATACACCCAAGAGCAATAATGAAAATAAACTATCTGCATTTCTCTATATTTGTTTATGGCAGTACTGGCCCGTAAATGCTATACACACAGTAATAGCTCATCACGCCTCGAAACAGTGGTGTGGACTTATGTACATGGAGGATAGACAGATAGAATTCAAATTTTGTCATTCTATCAATTAGTAAGTGAGGTCTTCATGTTAAATGGACAGATTGCAGTGAGCCATATAAGGATGCTATGCAAGTCAGTGGTCATTCTACTGTACGTTGGTCGGCTACGTTTGTTCTAAGCTCAGTCAACTTTCACCAAGATGTTGAGCCAGCAAGCAAGTGAAGCCACTCACATTGTCAAGTAAGCAAATTAATTCTCTGCTTCTTTTGTCACTACCTTCAAGCTGAGACTTTGGGTTCGTGACCTTTCTCCCACTGAAAGTAGTTTCCCTGCCAAAAGCCTTTATGATTTGAACACCTCTATTAAACCTCAACAATTGTTTTCTGTTTTAAGAAAAACAGGCCCAACTTCCCTAGTCTGACTACACAGCTGAAAGTCTGAATCCTGATTCCCTGTACTGTTCTAAGAAAGCTCCTGTAAGGCCTTGGTTTCCTTCTTTAAATCTGGGCTTGTATGTACATCAGATTGAGTATAACAAAGGGTTTATAATGGTTTTGAAGAACTTTCTTGCTTTTGTAGTCCAGGCCTCTATTTATAATGTCAGATTCTTTGATTTGATTTGATTTGATTTGATTTATTTATTATCACGTGTATCTTTTTACAAAATACAATGAGAAGTGCTGTATAGTGTCACCACTGTCTGGCGCCATCTTAAAACACAGAAAAATAAACCAAAGGATAGAATATAAAGGCAGAAAAATAAAATAATAAAGCAAGTGTCCAACATGACAGTCCTTCTTGTTAAGTGCTCTGTCATGAGTCATGGGCATGGTGGCCAGACATGAGTCCCTTCACCATGCCACCCCCACTGGAATGAAAGTCTCCACTCTTCAGCACTATCTTGCCTCCACCGACGTCCTTGCCAGTATGATTCCTTGCTGGACTTTGCTAATGCAGATGCCACTGTTGCTGCTGGGTACCGCACTGGCCCAAACCCAACTCTGCTGATACTGAGCTACATTTTGGGCCCACCTTGTGATGCAGCTGCTACTTGATGCCGAAGGGTCATGTACTAGGTTCAAACTCGTCCCTGTTTCCATGAATCTTCACTGGATACAGTCGCTGCTGGGAACTCAAACTCATTCTTCCACCCAAAATGCATTTCTTCATATGTCTCTGGGTTAGATTGAACCAGCCTATTTCACCTCTAATGCCACTGCCATAAGTCCACGTAAGTGGGCCTACTCCAGTCCACGTAACTGGGCCTACTCCAGTCCACGTAACTGGGCCTACTTGCCGCCGATGCTGTCACTGTGATCAAGTTCTTCATCAAGAGGTAAGTAATATAAAATAAAAAAGAAAAAAATGAAAGAGAGAGAGAGAAAAAGAAAAGGAACGAAAAAAAGTGGACAGAATGTACAAAGCTGAAAATGTGTTGCTGATTAAAGCACAGCAGGTTAGGCAGCATCCAAGGAATAGGAAATTCGACGTTTCGGGCATAAGCCCTTCATCAGGAACCCTACTCTACCACCCCCTAATCCTGTTACGAATCTCTTCATTATTCTGTACATTTTGAAATTACCATGCAACCAGCTAACGTTATTTCAAGTAATGCAACAGTGAGTTGTCCCTGATGATTTAACAGGTCTCCTTACTGCACAAAAAGGCAATCATTTGAATATTATTATTTCTAACACTAGGAATAATTGAAAATGCAATCCATCTGGCCAACGTATAACCCTTTGATCTTTGGAAGTAAGTTTGTGGATTTTGACCCAGCAACAGTGAAGGAACAATAATTTGTTTTGAGGTCAGGTGGTGCATGCCTTGGAGGGGAACTGGCACGTACTGGTGTTTTTCTGCTTTTGATACCTTTGTTCTTCATAGTGGAAAAGGTTAGAGGCTTGAAAGTGCTGTCAAAGAAACCTGGGGAGTTACTGCAATGCAGTACTGAAGTGGCAGCCAAAGCCTACTGATGGCAGAGGGAGTAGAAGGTCAAGATGATGAAGAGAGTGTTAGGTAAGCAGCTGCTTTGTCCTAGAGCATTTTGAGGTTTTCAGCAGCTACATTCAGCCAGGCAAGCAATCCATCACATTCCTAATTTGTGCCTTGTAGATGCTGCTCAGACTTTCAGAGTCAGGAGGTGAATTATTCTCTGCATATCCTCAGCCTCTGTATTTACATGGCTGGCGAAGTTAAGTTTCTGGTCAAAAGGAACACCCAGGATGTTGATGTGGGGGAATTCAGTGATGGCAATGTTGTTAAATGTCAAGAAGAGATGGCTATTGCCTGACAATAATATGATATGAATATTACTTGCCACTGATCTGCCTGAACATGTGGTCATCATTTCCATACAGCATGGAAACAAGCCCTTCGACCTAACAAGTTCATATCGACCCTCTGAAGAGTAACCCACCTCAACTCATTTCACTACATTTACCGTTGGCTAATGTATCTAATACTATGGGGAACATAGCATGGCCAATTCACCTGGCCTGCATATCTTTTGGAATGTTGGAGGATTCTGGAGCACTCAGAGGAAACCCATGCAGACATGGGGAGATTGTGTAGACTACAGACAGTTGCCCGAGACCAGAATCGAACTTGGGGCCATGGCACTCTGAGGCAGCAGAGCTAACCACTGAGCCACCATGCGCTTTGATTTCCGAGTGACTTCAAATGGAATTGAATACTGTGGAATCACTAATAAACCTTCCACCTCGGATTTTATAACGGAAGGAATGTCAGTGATGAAACAGCTGAAGATGCCGCAGCCCAGTAATGTCATAGTAACACTTCAGCTTATCAAAGAAGAAATAAAAGTTCAGTCTTTGATCTTATGTTGTATTCTGTGCTGTGTGATTGTAGATAGTAAATTGTACACCTAGAGCATTGATTGTTGATTTTTATGCTGTTCAAAGGGATTTGTGTTTCCTAATCAGATGGAAACAATGGAAACTTCAATATTCTATCTGTTAAGAAAACAGGTAGCATTAAAAGGAATGTGCTGAGTAAAACAAAAACAATTCTTTCTTGATGCCTTCAGAATGTGTGTAGGAATTTTAGTTTGGGAGTTATCTTAATATTTCTTATTATTTGGCAGAAGATAAGCAGAAACATAGTTCACAGCAGCTGATTGGAAGAATTTAATGCAGAATTTCCTGCTGACTGTCCCCAAATTGGGAAGGGGTTCCTTGCCATAATTCTGGAGCTATGGATACCAGTTGGGAATTGAGCAGTAGCCTACCAGATGAATGGAATGGGAGTAGAAGGCAGGCAGCAATGGCATGTATTGTTGCTAGGCCGAGAGGGACATTTGATTCGGTTGGTGCTTTCCAATGCTCCATCTTAAAGGTTATTTGTTGAGTCCAGAAGATCCTGAAGAATTGAGAAGAGCATGCCTGGTACTTACTGTGTCAAGAACTCCTAGATTTTGGAGTCAGATCAAAAAACAACAATCTGACCTCTAGGACCTAATGACTGTTGCACTGACCTGTTTTGGCAATGGAAGGACACATTGCTGTTCAGGTCCAGTTGCCATAATTTATGACAAAAAGATTGTCCCTGTTTTTATACTCTCTCTCTTTTCTCAGCCTCCCATTATCCCAGGAAAAAGCATTGGGAATGTGCAAGGAAAGGTTGTTCCATAAAATAATGAATATTGATGCTCTGCTATAGACTGAAATGTCTTCTCTTCTTTCATCGAATGATGGTATGCGACAATGCAAGACCATCTACAAAAAATGATAATAAGCTGCAGATAATGCTTCCAGTATACTTTCCTGCTATTGTAGCTTAAGCATGGCTTCTAGAAAATTATTAACCATTTAAATTTTAATTTCCTGAGTCTTTTATTTTTCAATTAATTGTAATAAGCTCTAAAATGCTGGCAGGTCTTTGCTGTGAATTTCTGCCATTGGAAACTGGACTAACACTTAGTTGCCTTTGGGGTATCATATTAATTTTATGATACAAAGTTGCAATTTGAAATGAGTTCTGTGCATTTTGAATTTCATTCTCCAACAAGTTTGATCAGCAGGAGGGAGAACCATGGACCAGGACATGTGGCCAACATTAGCTCAACGGACTCTTGCCACAGGTCCTTCATGGTCAAACACCATGCAATTGAATCAGTTGGTTTTTGAGAAGCACGTGGTGCTGCAGCTCCTCTGTCTGACAGAATGAAACTGGATGAGTTACTTTTGGTGTAACCACACATACGTGCATGAGACATACTGGCTCATGTCCAGTTGAAGAGGTTTTTTTTAAGTAGATTGCTTTATTCTCTTTGATACCAAAGGAACAGCTGCAAAATCTGCTCCAAGCTGTGAAAATAACGAAGTAAAAATTTTGGTGCAGAAGAACTCAAAATAGAAGAAGACGAAATGAGTGTGAGAGCCTCCTCAAATAGCAAAGTAGGTAAATGAGACATATGGTGTGGTTCTAAGTGAGAGAGACCAGAAATGTCTCTGGCAAGATCACTATATATCACAAAATAGAATTAGCAGCAAGTGCTGCAGACAGTACAATTGTCCTTGGGCTGGCAACGTTGCCTATTTTAATTAACAAATACTTCAGTGTGAAATGGGTCCATGCTCAGCTGGGTACAGGCTTTTGGATGTGGGAATCCTCCATGCGAACCCTATGACCATTAACGCACTGCAGCCAAGCAAGGCATCCCAAACTTTGAGAGAAAAGGAATTTGAAAGCCAACCAAGCTGGATCTCAATACATGGGAAAAATCAATCTTAGATATTCCCAAGTGGCGATGTCCCCTTCATTAATTGATTTTGGTATTTGAGCAGAACAGAATCAAGTATCTTCAGGACAATAGTCACTTTACAAATTCGAACTCTCCATCCATGCCTCCAACCCTAGCTTCATAATCAGTATCTGTAATAGTTATGCAAATCAAGGTGTGATATAACCTCATACATGAGATGATGCCTGCTAACATTGGAAACAGGCATTTTTTTTAGCTTTATGAATACTCAATTGTTGAAGCTGTAGAAGAATCTATCATAATCATCATTCTTGAACATATCTGCTTTCCATCATTGCATCAATGGCTGCAAGGCCTTCAACTGTTTGACTCTTAAGCTCTGACATTATCTCCTTAAACCTCTTTGTCTCCCTAACTGTCCTCCTTTAACACACCCTTTAAAAAACATCTGTTGAATAATCTTTGGGCCATTTGATCTCTTATCCCTCAATATGGCTCAGGTTTTGCGAGATGACACTCCTGTAACCTACTTGTGGTGGGCCTGTGCCCGTGGAATTTTGTAGAATAAGATGCAACCTTATTGAAATATTCATGAATGTTGGGGACTCAACAGAGTTTGTTTCCCTTTGTGGGAGAAACTAAAACCAGGGGACATAATCTCTCAATAAGGGAGTACCCATTTAAGACAGAGATGAGAAGTTTCATCTCAGAGAGTCATGAATCTGTGGAATTATTTACTGCAGAAGATTGTTGAAGCTGGGATATTAAGTATAATAAAAACTGAAATATAGATTTTTAATCAGTAAAGGAATCAAGGATTTTAGGGAGAAGGCAGGAAAGTGGTGTTGAGGATTATCATATCAGCTATGATCTCATTGAATGGCAAAGCAAATTCAATAAATGCAATGACCTATTTATGTCTTATGTCATATGGATGCGAAAGGCACAATAAAGAAAATAAAACATGGTTACGCCTGTTGACCACAGTTCGATTATGTATGTACATCAACAGTGAGTGAAGGTTCTCTGTAAACCCTCCTTATGGTCTAGTTAATTGCCAAAATTAGTAAGTTCACACCTGACTGGTGAAGATATGAAGAAACCTGCACCTGAGGAAAAATCACCATCTTCAAGAAAACAAGAAAATAATGACAGAAGTTGAACCAAGAAAAATGTTTTTCTTTACTTGATGAGAAAGTAGCATAATCTAAAAACGTGGATTCAAACAACAACCACAAAGTATGGAAATAATGAAAACATCACAACAATGAATGAGTAGTTGAGTCTAGAGACTCATTGTATCCGAGGGTGACAAATGATCAATGTTTTCCATTTTTGTTTGATAGACTAATATATTTTCCTTTGTACTGCTCTTTTCACTTTCTTTTGAAACATCTACCCTTTGGACATTTGACGTTTCTGGAGGTGGGCATGAGTACAGTGGTGGAAAAAAAACCTCTGATTTCCCTGAAACTGACAAAGTCAGTTTCCGACCTTGAAGAATTAACAGAAGTCAAAGTCAGTAGAGGAAGTGTAGTGGCTTTGTGTGCAGGTGTGATGTGAGGACTGCAGATAACTGCACTAAACACAAAAGGGAGAGCTCTATGCCTGCTAAGGCAAATTATATGCAAATCAAACATGAACTGGGCAGTCTTTCGGAGCTTATGCTGGAGACCAGAAGCAGGAAGTGTGTCATCTATTTTTAATGCCAACTCTACAGAGATTCTTCCATTCATCAGTTTCTGGTTTGATTGATCTATAATTACAATCTTGAAGAGATTACAATAAAAGCAAAGATTTTAAACATAAGTTGAGATTTATCTTGAACGTCATAGAATTATTGTTGAGTTCAGTATGCAGACGTTTTATTTGCACAGCCATGAAACAGCTCTGAATTAAAATCATAAATAGCACTCTCTGTGCCTGTGACCATGGCACATAATACATCAAATGGAGGTTGGTTAACTCAGTTGGCTGGACAGCTGGCTTGTGATGCACGGTGATGCCAACATTGTAGGCTTATTCCCACACCAGCTAATGATATTACCATGAAGGATTGCTCTTCACAACCTGTCCCCTTGCCTAAGATTTGGTGAGCCTCAGGTTAAACAACCGCCAAATCATCTTTTGCTAATGAAAGGGCAACCGTAATGTCCACTTGGACTATGCTAACTTTACTTCTTTTGCACAATGCATCCTTGAGTTTTATGTATTGGAATCATTTGACTACTTCACCTTCCTTTAATGCCTTTTCTTCTGTCTTCAGCATGGGATAGCAATATTTATTTGTAATTAAATCTGTTTGATTGTAGTTAGTGCTAATCCACAAATGGTTTACCTTCTTCCTTTAACACTACTTTTCCATAGTCCTGCAAAGATCTGTAGTTGACGACCTCCTCTTCTTCACTGAAATGCTGCTAATTGGTGACAGCAGTATCAGTTTTGGGATCAGCTTTAACATTTACACTGATGTCAGGCAGCCCTATATTTGCCCCAGCTGTCTCAGCCTGTCCACATTTCTGAATTACTGGACTGCTGACCTGACATCCAATCTTGGATGAACTTAATTTGAACATTGGGATGAAAGAAGTACTGCGTTCCACTACAAACTCTGTGCCCTGTCCAATGATTCCATCTGCAACCGTGTTTGGATTGTACTGTCAGAATCCTACTTGATCTTGAGATGAACTTCCAACCTCTTGACTCTTTTATTTTAAAAAGCTCATCTACTTCCCATTTCACCACATTATCTCCCAGCCCACTTGTTACTGAAATCATATGTTTTTGTTTTTGCTGCTTTGGTGCTTTCTTGACTTTCATCCCATTCCTACAGCCTCTGTAAACTTTAACTCAACAAAATCCAGCTAACTACATCCTATCTGCTCATCCATCATACTCTTGTCACTTTCCCGATTAGTCCCTCAGTACCTCTGATTTAAAATTATAATTGGATTTCAATCCCTTCATGGCTTTGTCCTTCAATACCACAGCCCGTCCCTTCAAATTGTCTACTCCTCTGACTTTAAGTTCTTGTGTAACCCAGTACTGCACTTTGAGGCTGCACATTCAGCTATCATGCCCCCCAGTAGGCCCCACACTTCCTCTTTAAGATCCTTCTTAAATCTCACATATTTTTGACCCCGGTCAAGCCTCTTGTGTCTCTTTTTTACTGCAGCCAATTTTCAGCCTATAAGTTGATCTTATTGATTACACATCCATGAAGGACTTTGGGACATTTTTCAATGTTGATTGTCCTATGTAAACACTAATTTTTATTGTATGTTGTTGCTTTAAATTTGTTTGCACTCATCTGGTTCAATTCTTTCCTTTTTAATTGCCACTAGAAAGTTGATGCAATGGCTTCTCTTCTCATTCTCACACCATTACCTCTGACCTTCCAAAAACTCTAGCTTTGGCTGCCTCCTCATTCTTATCTAAATATTGTCCCTCAGTTACATCAACCAAAAACACATTTCCATCTGTACATTGATAATACCTAGCCCTAACTTAACACAACTCCTCAGCCCCTCCACTGTCATTAAGTTGTAAGGTCCTGGATGAGCAGAAATTTCCTCCAAATAAATATTGGGAAGATCAAAACCATTGCTTTTGATCCTTTCTAGTAACTTCCTTTGCCAAGAATTGATGCCAACTTTCTGAGGCTGAAGCATACTGCTTACAGCCATTATGGTCATATTTGACCTGTAGTGAACTTCTAACCACATCCTTACATCATTACTATGACTATTTCATTCTCCATAGCATCACTTGACTCTGCACCTCAGCTCAGACTGCTGAAACCTGTATCTATGCACTTACTATCTCTAAACATAATTTTACCTTCACACCGATGCCTTTCTTGCATGTTCTAAGGTCCTTTAGGTAAACTTGAGGTCATTCATATTTGTACTGTCCATGTCGTAATTCACTATAAGCCCAGTTCACCCATCGCCATTTTGATTACTGAACTGCATTACTAACTAAATAAAGCTTTGCTTTTAAAATTCTTATTTGTTTTTGTATTCACCTCTGTCACCACCCAGTCTATCTCAGTAATGTCCTGCAGCCTCATGACCTCCTGCAATGTTTGTGCCCCTCTAATTCTGGCTTTTGAGCATCTCGATTTGAATCAAACCATTGGTGGTCGTACCTTCAGCTGCCAAGGCTCTGAACCTTGAAATTCTCTCCCTAAACCTTTGTGTCTGCTTTCTTCTCTTTACTCTTTGAAGGTGCTCCTAAAAATCTCCCTCCTTGACAAAACTTTGGTATTTGCATGATGTGGTTCAGTATCAGGTTCTTTTTGATAGCACTCCTATGAACCACTTTGTTATTGGTGCTGTTATAGACATTTTTTTCTTTGCAAAACAAATACTTTGTTTAGTATTTTCTCAAATAATCACCTATTGTGTTTATCTGTTAACCCTTTTAATTCTGATTCTTAATGAGTCATCTTCATTGTTCCACCTTTCTTTTTAGATAAAAGTGAGATGAACTTTAGGGTGTATCTCTACAGTACATTAATTCACTCATGGTCAAGGCTAATAGAAGACAGGGAGGAAGCACTCCATGGCCTGGAGTAATTGCATTGCTAGAGGCCAATTGTCTCAGCTAAAGGATGTTGCTGCAGGAGTTCACAGGACAGGGAATTCATTAATGAGTGTCCCTCTATTATGTGGTCAAAAGTGAGATGTTCCTTCTTGTTTGGCTCCACCAGGGTCGGTGTGGACTAGTTGGACCGAAGGGCCTGTTTCCACACTGTAGGGAATCTAATCTAATCTAATCTAATTCACAAAGACTTCTTTAACTGCACCTTCCAAATTCATGAAGTTACCAATTAGGAGTTGAAGGATGAACACTACCACCTGCTAGTTGCTGTCCGAGTAGTATTGGAGCTATTTCACCATTCCTTGATTGTCACTGAATCAAATTCCTGGAACTCCCTCCCTCACCGTCCTGACATGATATGGACAGTAGAGTTTTATCTCCCCTTCACCAGGGCAATTAAGGATTGGTAATCAAAACTGCTCTTGTCAAAGATACCCACCTCCCAAGGAAGTAGATAAATCATTACCATTGTGCTAATGGCAAGACAACATTTTGTCAGCAATAAATTCAGATGCCGTTACTGAAAATAATGGTAACTGCAACCTTCAACTACTCTGAATTCAAGAATTTTGCCTTTAGAATATTTTTAAATACTGGGTAATAAATGTATGGACATTGTTAATTGCATGCTTGATCCAACAATATAAAAAATGGGTTTAACACCTCTTCAATAATGTCTTGGTTTATAACCTGAGCCTACAATATCCCTCAAATGCATTTTGGTTTTACTATTTCTTTGACTATAGAGGTTAACGGGAAGAGCAATTGTTTTGGTTGAGAGTAGGAAGATATGAGAAATGAGTAAGTTTGAAGCAGCATTGTGGTTGGAGACATTGTGTAGGATGTCAACTAAATACCTGCATCAATATATTAAAATTCATAGGCTGACTGAAAATGGAAAACTTGAAGCAAGATTTTTAATGAGTAATTTAATAGTTTTAATATGAAGTCCATTAAAGGTAGTATTTCACGTATTAACTATTAATGCTTCCATATCAATAAATTCAAAAAATGTTTATCATGGCTGCAGATACAGGAATCATATTTCTGTGACTTGATGCAATGAGAGAACCTAAGTATAGTAATCAGCAAAATGGTAATCAATAAAGTACATTGGACATTATAGTTCTGATGCAAAGTGATTACATTGTCAACATTAGTGTGTGCTGGATTTGCTGAGTGAAGGACAATTATTTTAAACAAAATTAATTGTCCTTTCTTGGTACAGTAATCTAAGCGGGTTGAAGGACAATCAATGGAGTGTCATCACATGGAAAGAGGTCCTGTATAATTCACTATTGAATTTATAAATACCTCATAGAACATAGAACAATACAGCACAGAACAGGCCCTTTGGCCCATGATGTTGTGCCGAACATTTGTCCTAGCTTAAGCACCTATCCATGTACCTATCCAATTGCCACTTAAAGGTCACCAATGATTCTGACTCTGCCACTCCCACAGGCAGCGCATTCCATGCCCCGACCACTCTCTGGGTAAAGAACTTACCCCTAACATCCCCCCTACACTTTCCGCCCTTCGCCTTAAATTTATGTCCCCTTGTAACACTCTGTTGTACCCGGGGAAAAAGTCTCTGACTGTCTACTCCATCTATTCCCCATATCATCTTATAAACCTGTATCAAGTCACCTCTCATCCTCACCATTCCAATGAGAAAAGGCCTAGTACTCTCAATCTATCCTCGTACGACCTATTCTCCATTCCAGTCAACATCCTGATAAATCTCCTCTGCACCCTCTCCAAAGCTTCCACATCTTTCCTAAAATAAGGCGACCAGAACTGCACACAGTACTCTAAATGTGGCCTTACCAAGGTCCTGTACAGCTGCAACATCACCTCACGACTCTTGAATTCAATCCCTCTGCTAATGAACATAATACACCATAGGCCTTCTTAGAAGCTCTATCCATCTGAGTGGCAACTTTCAAAGAGCTATGAACTTTCAAAGACCCCAAGATCCCTCTGCTCCTCCACCTTACTAAGAACCCCACCGTTAACCCTGTATTCCGCATTCTTAGTTGTCCTTCCAAAATGGACATCCTCGCACTTGACAGGGTTGAATTCCATCTGCCACTCCTCAGCGCAGCTCTGCATCATATCTAAGTCCCTTTGCAGCTGACACCAGCCCTCCTCACTATCCACAACTCCACCAATCTTCGTATCATCTGCAAATTTACTGACCCACCCTTCGACACCCTCTTCCAAGTCATTAATAAAAATTACAAACAGGAGAGGACCCAGAACTGATCCCTGCAGAACTCCACTTGTAACTGGGCTCCAGGCTGAATATTTACCATCTACCACCACTCTCTGACTTCGACCGGCTAGCCAGTTCTCTATCCAACTGGCCAAATTTCCCATTATCCCATGCCTCCTGACTTTCCGCATAAGTCTACCATGGGGAACTTTATCAAATGCCTTACTAAAATCCATGTACACTACATCCACTGCTCTATGCTCATCCACATGCTTGGTCACCTCCTCAAAGAATTAACCGCTTTTGGAAATACTGTATTGGAAAGAGATGCAAAGACAATCAGTTAGATTAGTTGTTTTAAATGAGTTTAATCTGTAAGAAAAGATTAAAGAACCTTACACTGTAATGCCAATGAGAGATGGTTGATGGGGGTGGTGGAATGAGGCATAAGGGGTCTAGATTTATATGGGAGTCTTCCAGCTAATCCATCATTACTTTTGCAGAAGCTCTGTATAAAACCTTAGATAAATGGCACAAAGCAAAAAGTAGTATGAAGATATTATCAGTTAAAAATATTATTTTAAATAGCCATTTGAAAGTATTGGACTCAAGTATTGCTGATGAAAGACACATATGTCAATGCTGTTCAGTTCGCACTTATAAGGACCTTCTCAAGAACACCAATGTAAAATATGTATTGTATGAGAATAGAGTCCTGACTGATTGGCAAGTAGACTTTGATAGGTAGAAGCATTGCCATAGAAAATGCACCAGTTAATTGTTGACTGACACTTAACTGCCAAGTTTTAGTTAAATTGAAACCAGTTAGGTTGATTCTGATTTGTCAAGGCATTTCTCTGAGCAATAAACCAGAGAATGGCTATCGCAGGTGGAATGTGTGCACCTGTTCTTTCTGTCTACAAAAGACAAGGCTCTATGTCTTAGTGTAAGTAGGTTTGATTTTGCACGTGTAAATTGCGTTTTGAGTTTTGTAATAGTGGGCTGTTTAAGTACTGTCAGCTGGTATTGTTCTGAAGATACTTGACATTATCCCACCAGTCTTTCAAGCATAATGGCTAGCATTAGACCAGCACTGAAATGTATTTGAGATTTGTTTTTGTGTAGTAGGCAGGACACCTTTCTTAGCTTGACAATAACACCATGATAGAGACAAACACTATATGTATTGCTATTGAATAGTAGCAACTTGAAACAGCTAGCTTCATCTGTTATTCAAATCTTTGATACAGCTAATTCTTCCAGGTCAACCAGAGCCAGGTCAATCATCAATATCACAGTTTAGGTAGAGCAACATTTCATTGTAAGCAGGCAAAAATAAATTGTTAAAACAAGCCACTCAATTTTTTGTGCATCATTAGACATAATCTCCCTGCTAATTATTGGTTCTAGACATTATGCACAAGAAACAGGAGCTTGTTCACTTTTATTGTCAGAAAATCACCTTCTGCGGGAAACGGATTGAAATTTATATTTTCCAGGAGGTGAGACTTTAACTAATATGGAGATGGTTTCTTGTCCAATTAAAAAGTTATTAGGGGCCAAGGAAGTGATGAAAGGGGTTCTCAATTCATTATCCATGGCAGCCATTACAATGGCTGCAGCCTGTCCAGAGGAAGAAGATTTACACCTAAGGCTGCGCAGTGGGTGTTACGGGCGCGGTAAGGGCCTAGCACCCATGTGGGACAGGAAGGAGCTTCTTATCCCAGACTCTGAGAGGAGGTGAGTGCCCTTCTATGTAACAGGGGCATTCCTGTGTTCAACAAAACCTACCTCTGCCTCCAAGTGCTTCTCAAATCTTACATCAAATCTTTCTCTCCTGATGCCCTGTCCCTCCCCAGGTCTTCACCATTCTGAAAGTATGCACCTCTCTGGAGGCCATGTGACACAGCATGCAGCAGACCACCACAATGGCCAAGACCCTCGCAGAGGATTATTGTAGAGCAGAACCTGAGCAATTCAGGCGCTGGGTCGTCACCTATGAACCAGTTCTGAAGAAATACCCCGGACCTAAAACAGTAACTCTGTGTTCTCTCTTCACAGATGCTACCAGACCTGCTGAGTTTCTTCAGCAATTTTTTTTGGTATGGTGTCTGCCAATGAGGGGTTTGTTGTATGGAGAACGGTTGAACAGTTTAGACCTATACTCTCTGGAGTTTAGAAAAATGAGGGGAGATCAAATTAAGTTATACAAAATGATAAAAGATATGGATAGAATAGACCTGGAGTGGATGCCTCCTCTTTTGGGGCATTCTAGAGTGAGAGGTCATAGTTTTAGGATAAGAGGTAGCAAATTTAAAACAGAGTTGAGGAGAAACTACTTCTCCCAAAGGGTTGTGAAACTGTGGAATTCACTACCCCAATGTGGGATGGATGCTGGGATAGTAAGTTCATTTAATGAGGAGTTAGACAGATTTTTAATTGATAACAGGTTGAATGGGTATGTAGAGAAGGCAGGGAAAGTGAGGTGAGGAGCATAGCGGTCATGATCGAATGGTGGAGCAGACTGATGGGCTGAATGGCCCAATTCTGCCCCTGCATCTTTTGAGCTCATGAATTGTGAATCTGATGTATTGTCAGCTCTGAAGGAGAGGGCATCTTTTACCTGTTGACACATTGGTGTGTGCCAGTGAGACACTTCAGTAATCTGCACTGACAGAGGTACAGTTGATTGTGACTAAACATTTCATTCTTTGCTAACACCTTAATCAATGTCATGATAGAGTCACAGTCTCCTTTGGCATTGCCTCACAGTCATATCCAGGTTTCCTTCCCTCTGCCTGTAGTCCCAGTACTCAGGATGATATCTCCTTGTCCTTTGTCCCTTGAGAAAATTCTGACATGAAAAATGAAGGCAAGGTAGAGTCATAGAGTCATACAGCATGGAAACAAACCCTTCGATCCAACCAGTCCATGCTGAACATAATCCCAAACTGCCTGCCTGCTACTGGCCCATATAACTCTAAACCCTTCCTGTTCATGTATCAATCTAAATATCTTTTAATTGTAATTGTACCTGTGTCTGCCATTTTCTCAAAGTTCATTCCACAGTTGAACCACCCTCTGTGTAGAAGATTTGCCTCTTACATTTTTTTTAAGTCTCTCTCCTCTCACGTTAAAAATATTCCCCCTAATCTTGAAATCCTCCATGCTAGGTGTTGCCAACATTCTTCCCAGTCAACTGCTTGCATCTTAAGTGATAATAATCCATTTCTGTTTCTACAGACCAGCTAATGATTGCTATGGCTGCTTCACATGTTGTTTGATTAACCATGAAATATTTTATTTTTTATTCTTCTGTACACTTTAAACAGGATGTTAGTTGGAATTGTTTTGTGACTCAACTTTGTTGGTGGACATCCGTTTCAATGAAATGAATATGCAATCTGAGATTGATGTCCTGCTTGTCCGATCATATTTTTTGTCATAATGCAGACACTGGTATAACGTAGGTAGAATGGCAGCAGTCTAGTGTCTTAGCATGTATAGGCTAGTTTCAAGACTTTTGGGGAGCAATGGTAGTGACCCTACCTCTGAGGTGGATTTGAATCTTACCTGCTCCGTTAGGGTATCAGAAAACGTCTGAACAGGTTAACTAAACATATCTAATTGTCTGAAGATTCAAGGTTACTAGTCTATTTTACAGATGATTTTAAGAGCAACATTTTGACCAAAGCGAGTGCTGTAATGGATAGCAAAAAAGTTAATTTCATTGATAATCTGGTTTGCCCATGTTTTGATACTTTTTTGCACTATAGCTGCCAGTTATCAGAGAATTATTAACAATCTGCATGTTTCCCACTGTCTTTATTTAGCAGGACAAACTAATGGCCTAGGGATCTTGTGGCATTACAGTAGTGGCCTTATGTATTCAAACCTTCTCTTCTCCAAACTGGAACAGATTGATTGGGAAAATATCTGGGCTAGAAAGTAAATTAAAGTACCACCTGCAGTGTATATAAAGACAGATGGATTAAATGTCCAGGTCACATTGCAATAATTGAAATTCCTTTGTTGTAATTGCTAACCCTTACCTTGAAACACAGACCGTGAATTTGTACTTTATAAAACACCTTTAATAAGGAGTCTCACAGGAAAATAATCACCCAAAAATAAATTAACGCTGCTCAGCTTGACCTGCTTAGAAAAACAATCCAGATTTGTTCAAGTAGAATTGATGCAATAAAAGCAAAAATGAGGTGTGAGAAAAGATTTAAAAACAGCAAAGTGAAAGATGGTGATTTGTCTACTATTGGCATGAAGAGTAGTTGTGAGTCACAGTTAGTATTACAATTACCAGCAACAAGATTTCCCCAGGTAATTGCTTTATTTGTTCTACAAACTTTCCATGAGATTGTAACATGTGGAAACTGCACTTATTGTAGACTTTTCATTTTCAAAATTTGCAAGTTCCTACAGAGCACACGGTTACATGCTTGGAGTCAAGTTATAAATGATTCATCAGAATTCAGATGCTACAGTGGTCATAAGTGCACAATTTAACTGCTCACCTATTTGTCAGTGAAAAGACATGCACCTCACTGAAACAAAAGTGCAAACACGCTAACAGAGAAACACATTTTTTTAGATTAGACTTACAGTGTGGAAACAGGCCCTTCGGCCCAACAAGTCCACACCGACCCGCCGAAGCGCAACCCACCCATACCCCTACATTTACCCCTTACCTAACACTACGGGCAATTTAGCTTGGCCAATTCACCTGACCTGCACATCTTTGGACTGTGGGAGGAAACCGGAGCACCCGGAGGAAACCCACGCAGACACGGGGAGAACGTGCAAACTCCACACAGTCAGTCACCTGAGTCGGGAATTGAACCCGGGTCTACAGGTGCTGTGAGGCAGCAGTGCTAACCACTGTGCCACCGTGCCGCCCACTAAAAATCTCAAAATTTAAATTGTTTATAGATAGCTGTCAATTTATTGTTAAAATGCACAAGTCCCTCCTTATCATAATATTGACATCTCAATTATAAATTAGTATCCTTTGGCTTACTGCTAAAATGTTGAGGGAATGCATGGTTTCAATTGTATGTGTATATATTTGATTAGGAATCCCTGAATTGGAAAACACTTTAAATACGGTCCTGCCTATCCTTTCAACAGAACCAAAAAATTCCCATATCACTATTTCAAAGAGCAGAGGAGGTCTTCTCTGTGATATGACAAATACTTAACTTTAAATCAGCATCATTAAAATAAATATTAAAATGACTTGATCCTGCAGTATTTAGGAGTTTGCTGTGCAAAAATTGCTGACTGCATTTCCAACAATATAATGGCAACCATACTTCAATACTTTTTAATTCATTGCAATATGCTTTGGGATAACCTGGCATTGTTGTTGTGGTTCTGTTCGCCGAGCTGGGAATTTGTGTTGCAGACGTTTTGTGCCCTGTCTACGTGACATCCTCAGTGCTTGGGAGCCTCCTGTGAAGCACTTCTGTGATGTTTCCTCTGGCATTTATAGTGATTTGTATCTGCCGCTTCCGGTTGTCAGTTCCAGCTGTCCGCTGCAGTGGCTGGTATATTTGGTCCAGTGGCCGGTATATTGATTGAATCTGTGGATGAGTGCCATGCCTCTAGGAATTCCCTGGCTGTTCTCTGTTTGGCTTATCCTATAATAGTAGTGTTGTCACAGTCGAACTCATGTTACTTGTCATCTGGGTGTGTGGCTACTAAGGATAGCTGATCATGTCATTTCGTGGTTAATTGGTGTTTTGTGTAGTCCTTGCATGGGATTTTGTACACTACATTGGTTTTGCTCATGCTGGGTATCGGGTCCTTCGTTCTAATGAGTTGTTGTCTGAGAGTGGCTGTTGGTTTATGCGCTGTTATGAGTCCTAGTGGTCGCAGTAGTCTGGCTGTCAGTTCTGAAATGTTTTTGATGTATGGTAGTGTGGCTAGTCCTTTGCGTTGCGAAATGTCCTCATTCCGTCATCTTTCCCTTAGGCATCTGTTGATGAAATTGCGGGGGTATCCGTTTTTGGCAAATACATTGTATAGATGTTCTTCTTCCTCTTTTTGCAGTTCTGGTGTACTGCGGTGTGTTGGGGGTGGTTGCTTTTGTAGTTTAAAAGGCATTATGGAGATGCAAGTGCTATTTTTTTTGTACAGAAGTGATGGCTGTTCCTATGTAATGTGGAATATTGCTTTGTGTTTCAGAAAGTTGTGGGGTTAATATTAGGGGAAATGCTACACTAATGACAACATGTTTAAATAATTCAATTAAAAATTCTAAGGGTATCCTAATCCAATGTATATGGAAATATGGAAGTGACAAGACTTTTTGTCTAATTTATCAGGATTCATATTACATTTAATTCAGAATTCTTAAGTTAATAATGAATACTTAATACTCATATTGGAGACACGTGGTATGTTCTTCTGCTTACAAAGTGTATTCACGTCAACATGATTGCCCATGGGCTTAAGACTTTGGGCTGGTTCACTCTTACCTAGTTCCACAAGGAGATCCTAATCCAGTTGTGCAGGTTTTGAGAATAACTACAAAGCACATATGACTTCATCAGTACCTCAGATAAATAATAAATGTGCCTGAGTCCAATCCATTCTTGTATGTCAGTGATATTATGCCATTGAGTGGTGAACTTTCCATAATGTCATTTCTGCTTTCTTCATAAGATTTGAAGAGTTTGGGCAAGTTGCCTTCTATATCTGAAAATGATTAAGAAAGGCATTGCTATGAGAAAAACCTCATTACTATATAAATTTATGTTATGGTAGACATTTCATCGACTTCATTGTATGCGATGGGATGGAAATTAGATTGTTTTAGAAAGGGTGAATATGTAAATCTTTCTTTCAAAGTATTGCCCTTGAAGTGAGGATAAAACTCAATGTATTGTTTGACTGCAATTGTCTGAAATACCTTGGGAGATTTTGCAATGTTAAAGGCATCATATGAATGCAGCTGTGCCTTGGTAGTTCCTGAGATCACCAATTAAATCCCTGATAGGGCTGAAACAAAATTCATTTGACAGCATTGGTCTTTTCTGAATGAAACATATTGAATGAACATAAGAACACATGGACTAAGAGCAGAACCAGGAGCCCTTTGAGCCTGCTCCGCCATTCAATAAGATCATGGCTGATCTTTCCGTGGCATCAGCTCCACTTACCTGCCTCTCGCTATAAGTTGAGAGTGTGGTGCTGGAAATGCATAGCAGGAATGAAGTCTCATTCCTGATGAAGGGCTTTTGCCCTAAACGTTGACGTTCCTGCTTCTCAAATACTGCCTGACCTGCTATGCTTTTCCAGCACCACACTCTCAACCCATTTGGATACAGAACTGACTTAAAGGTAGAAGACAGAGAGTGATGATGGAGGGTTGTTTTTCACACAGGAGGCCTGTGACCAGTGGAGTGCCATAAGGATCGGTGGTGGGTCCACTACTTTTCATCATTTATATAAATAATTTGGATGTGAGCATAAGAGTTTTAGTTAGTAAGTTTGCTGATGACACCAAAATTGGAGGTGTAGTGGACAGTGAAAAAGGTTACCTCAGATTACATCGGGATCTTGATCAGATGGGCCAATGGGCTGAAGAGTGACAGATGGAGTTTAATTTAGATCATTGTGAGGTGCTGCATTTTGCAAAAGCAAATCTTAGCAGGACTTTTGCATTTAATGGTAAGGTCCTAGGGAATGTTGCTGAACAAAGAGACCTTAGTGTGCAGGTTCATAGCTCCTTGAAAGTGGAGTCGCAGGTGGATAGGATAGTGAAGAAGGTGTTTGGTATGCTTTCCTTTATTGGTCAGAGCATCGAGTACAGGAGTTGGGCGGTCATGTTGTGGCTGTGCAGGACATTGGTTAGGCCACTGTTGGAATATTGCGTGCAATTCTGGTCTCCTTCCTATCGGAAAGATATTGTGAAACTTGAGAGGGTTCAGAAAAGATTTACAATAATGTTGCCATGGTTGGAGGATTTGAGCTATAGGGAGAGGCTGAACAGGCTAGAGCTGTTTTCCCTGGAGCGTTGGAGGCTGAGGGTTGACCTTGTAGAAGTCAAATCATGAGGGGCATGGATAGGATAAATAGACAAAGTATTTTTCCTGGGGTCGGGGAGTCCAGAACTAGAGGGCATAGATTTAAGGTGAGAGGGGAAAGATATAAAAGAGACCTAAGGGGCAACGTTTTTACTCAGAGGGTGGTATGTGTATAGAATGAGCTGCCAGAGTAAGTGGTGGAGGCTGGTACAATTGCAACATTTAAAAGGCATCTGGGTGGGTATATGAATAGGAAGGGTTTGGAGGGATATGGGCCGGGTGCTGGCTGATGGGACTAGATTGGGTTGGGATATCTGGTTGGCATGGACAGGTTGGACTGAAGGGTCTGTTTCCATGCTGTACATCTTTATGACTCTAATCTCCAGCATCAGCAGTCCTCACTTTTCCCTCTCACTATAAACCTTAATTCCTTTACTATTCCAAAAATTATCTATCTTAGCTTTGAAAGCATTTACTGAGGAAGCCTAGGCAGGGAATGCCTTCAGAATAATAAAAAAGTGAAACAAACTGAACTCCAGCCAAACCATGAAAGTCTGTACAGCCCTGCTGTGATCTCAGATACAATTGCAAAAGTTTAAATAAGCAACACACAGCTAACATTGTCTACACAGGCAGTTTGTAGATGGCCAAGAACTGACAGATAAAATCAGTTTTGAAGGAGCATCATATTTCATCAGCAATCCATGGAATTTTTAAAACCAGATTGCGATTGTTCACTATTGAGCTGTCAGTTCTAAATTGAATTAAATGGGACTTTTCAGAGATTATGGAAATGGTATCTAATGTAGACCAAGGGGCTACATGCTGCAAACTGTGAATTTGTATATTTACTGGCATTTGTACATTATTTTTCATTAAATCTAGTTTCAGGGGATTGAACTCCATGAGTCATCTTCCCCTGTTAATTATTTATCTGGGACTGTTTGGTATAAGCTGTTGAATTTAAAGACAGTTTCAAAGTTTATGGACATATGGATCTCAAGCTGTGCTGTTCCAGACCACTAAAGATTAGGGCAAGGAGAGGCCTGGGCAACATATCAAAGTAAAGCAATATCCAAGAATCTACTTCAGTACAAGAAAAGAAGACTGTTCATCGGCTTACCCAGCTAACCGAGTGATATTTTGCATTTGGTTTCAGCATTGTGTCTCAATAACGTATGAAGCAACTACACGGAATAATACCTCAGTATTTTTAATGGACAAGAATTTAGGAGCTGTTTGATAGAAGACCATTTTGTCTTGATTCTGGTGGCTTATTGCTGGGTAGTTTGCTGTCACCATTCTTTCAAGATAGCTTTGATCAATCTGTTCAGATGTGATATAACACACATGTGATACAGGTGACTCTTGAACCTGGGATTTCTGGCCCACAAGACCTGATTTCTAAATTTTACTGTGATGGGATGTGAACTCATATGCCAGAATATTAAGTAGGTAAAAACAATGACTGCAGATGCTGGAAACCAGAGTTTAGATTATGGTGGTGCTGAAAAAGCACAGCAGATCAGGCAGCATCCGAGGAGCAGTAAAATTGACGTTTTGGGCAAAAATCCTTCATCAGGAATACAGGCAAAGAGCCTGAAGGTTGGAAAGATATATTAACCATGGGCTCGGGATTAGTAACATTGGTGCAATGCATTCACCTCTCTCCTTTTTATGCTGAATCTAAGGGTCTGTCTAATTATCAACAGTGGGTGGTAGACCTCTATAGAGTGTTGACAAGAAGAGGCACTTGTCTTGCATAGTGAGGTATAATTTATTGCATGGTAACAATAGGTACAATTAACATGAACTAATTCAATATAACTATAACTGTCAGGAGCCAGGTATGACATGCCAGTCTCCCTTAGACTTTGTGCAAGGAGTAACCATTGCTTCATCCATGGAGGGGTTTATGGAATCTGCAAGAGTGGAAAACTTGGCAAACAGTGTGACTTATGAGCTACCAGGGGATGTGGTGGAGGCTGGGTACAATTACAACATTTAAAAGACATCTGGATGGGTACATTAATAGCAAGGGCTTTGAGGGATACAGGCCAAATGCTGGCAAATGGGACTAGATCAGTTTAGGATATCTGCTTGGCGTGGACGAGTTGGAATGAAGGGTCTGTTTCCATTCTGTGCAACTCTATGAATCCTATTAGTGGGAAGCCATAATTTTCGTTTCCTCACAACACACTTATACTTAGAGATTTGAATTGATGATGTGTTTGTGGCACTTCAGGCCTAATGTCATCCTGTGGTAATCTTCTATATTAATAAATGTGCATGCCATGACAACTCATTGTGCTGAAACTTCTTGTAGTTATATCATACCTGGAAAATAAAGCCAGCAACATGACCTGTGGCTCTCACTTCACACTTCCTTAAAGATGGCATGCAACCATTGGAATTACGTGGCTGTGTCTGAGACCAAGGTTGTGTCTTGTTGAACCCTGCAGCTTAAGGAAGAAAGCAGGAAAATGACAATTTTCGAGAAAGCTAAAGACCAGCGAGCTCAAACCAGGTGTGGTAGTGCAGCGGGGCTTGGAGGAGTGAAAGAAAGATCAAAGTGAAGAGAGAGAGTAGGGTCAGCACATGGAGCAGAGACGTGGAAAGGATTTGGCGTGCTGGGTATACTGGGAAATGCTATGTTCTGCTCTTAGACGCAAATGTACTGATCAAACACTCAGATTACTGAAACATGAATGTGGTTCTTTGTTTTGAGGTAATATCATGTACATTAACATTCACTGGGAGCTAACTATAGTACATCTGATCTCAATTACTGTACTGTTGTTTCAGATTCACTGACAAGTCATGGGACTAATTCATCACATCCTGTTGAAGTAGATAATAGTGGACAGCAATTTACGATATACATCATATCACAAAATGCACCCTTGTTGTATTTTTAGAATCCTACAGTGCACATAGAGGCCATGCAGCCCATCTTTACCAACCCTCCAAAAAGCATTCTACTCTAACCCTGCAACCCCACATTTTACATGGCTACCCCACCTATCCTGCACATTCCTAAACACTATGGAGCAATATAGTATGGCCAATCCACATAACCCCCATGTCTTTGGACTATAGGAGGAAACCAGAGCACCCAGAGGAAACTCATGCAGACATGGGGAGAATGTGCAAACTCCACACAGACAATTATCAAGGCTGGAATCGAACCTGGCTCCCTCCTAACCGCTGTGCTGTCAAACCACCCTGTTTTTAGAGCTAAACGTTTACGCTTAAGAATCAAACTATTTTCATGAAAAAAACAAGACTAAATTTTAAATTTGCTTTGGCTGAGTGTGAGTTGTGTAAGGTTTTGGAAGGGTTCTCTCTGCGAGGCCTGGTGAGATTTCTTGCTGCATCTCACTGGACATGCCTCATTAACAACTACGTTCATTTTGTTGAAAATAAAACTATATACAGTTAATGTTTACCAAGAGCTAAGTATAACATGTGGCGTCCCTCTCTTCTCATTCTAGTCCCAACTTACCATGTGATAATCTCAGAATCCACTCACTGGATAACTGCCAAAAGATCGGCATCCCTTCCCACCCTTAAAAGAGCCTAGCAACTGTTGTCAATCCAGCATTGCACCCCATCAGCAACATAATGCCATAGAGGCTACAAAACCGTACTACTCATGGCACATGGTAGACATAGCTAACCTACTGTTGGACATGTTGTGGTATTTTGCAGCAATCTTGCAGGATTTTAATGTTATCTGCAGCTTTTAACAGCTATGCATGTCCCCCCCAGTTTTTCTAAGGTTAACCTACCTCAAAGCTGCAGTTTTTATGACAGCCACTGCCATAGCTCATTATAAGTTATTGCTGAACTGCAATTATTCTGCTGCTAACATCTCTCACACATTTTTCCCAGTTTAACTCTAATCTTGCCCACAAAACAATCTTTCTGGTGAGTAAAATGGTGAAACCGTCAAAGTGAAAGTAAGCAGTAAGAAAGGCTTTGTTTAACTGTTCAAAACTGTTTATGAATAGATCCTTCTTCTCACTCCATTCAGCAGTATTTTAATCTTCCCACAAACTTCTGAAAGAAAAGGTGGCAGAAGCGGAATTTTTATAGAAAACAAAGAAATGCAGGTGCTGGAGATCTGAAACAAAAACAGAAGTTGCTGGAGAAATGCAGCAGATCTGGCAGCATCTGTGGGGAAAAAGTAGAATTAACGTTTTGAGTCCAGTGACCCTTCATCAGAACTGGAATTTTCCATGCCTGTGGGATACAACTTAAAGCTGGAACAGACATGAAGCCTGCTGTTTAATCTCTGTTCCTGCTCAAACTTTGTAGCACTTTGGTATTTAGGCTGTTCCACATTTAATTAATCTTCCCAGGATATGATGCCTGCGGGCTGGAGCAAGGTAAACTTTCAGAGCGAAGAAACAGAGTATAGAGTCCCAACAGAGCTGCAGCTTCCTTCCATACAGTGATGGTTATTTCACTTTCATACCAGGAGTTTTTATGTTGGATGTGCATTCAGGCTTGCAATCTACTTGACCAAATCTTTAAAACCTGGCCGCCAGCATGTTACGGATGATGTATCTAAAAATCAAAAATCTTCAGAAACTGTGAATTGCCACCAAATTATGTTCTTCTCTTTCATATAAATGTCCGATCACACATCAGGAGTGGTGACACAAAATCATGCGCTAATTTTGTTGAAAATAAAACTAGATACAGTTAATGTTTACCAAGAGCTAAGTATAACATGCCTAATCATTGACTACTGCTATTTCAGATAAACCAGAAAGTCACAGAGCTAATACATCAGATTCCATTGAGGTAGATCATTTTTGACAGCAGTTGAAGACAAACTCTCTTCAGGCGATACATCATATCACAAGGGGGTGGGTTTGTGCAAAGCATTTATCACACTCATCTCACTCTTGATTTGTTCCTTGCAGATTGTTAATGGGCTTTGGGGAGTCAGGAGATGAGTTACTCACTGCAGTATTCCAAGGCTTTAACCTGTTGTTGTGTCCACAGTGTTTACATGAAAGAGGTTAGAGAAAGAAATGGAGGAGTTTGGCATGGAGTGCTTTGAAAACAAGGAAAAGAATTTTTAATTGGAGGCATTGCTGGACAATGGGTATACAGGACTTGATGTGATGGGTCGTCATAGATTCACCATGAGGCCTCTTGGTTTAATTTGGAAAGTGTGATGCAGTTGTTAAGTGTTGCACTGTCTGATTTTTGATATTAAGAAGACAATGTTAAGTAATCATTTTATGAAGATCAGAAATTGATAAATAGTGTGTTGAATTTACACTTTTGGGTCTCAATCCAGAATGAAATGTGGATCAGGAACCAGGACATTACTGAGGGAGACTTTGGAGGAGGTAGCCAATTAAGTGGAGACTTCTGGGAGTTTTGTTCAGTTAAGGGTGGTAGACGGGCACCGAAGGCTGGATGCCAATAGCAAATCCTACATTATTGAAGCATTGGCAGCCTCTGTCAGAGTTGGGTACTGCTTCTATGGTATCAAGGTGTGTTGAGGTGGATACACCTTCTGAAGATTATTCAGTGGTTAAAGTATTTCCCAGAGCTGTGAGGTGGGAAATTAATGATGGCATCACTGGCTGATCATCTCCATCAACCATTGTCTGGAATTTGGCCTCATTGAGGGGCCGATATGCCATTGACTCTAGCTGTTGACCTGGAATTGATGTCATGTCCACCTCCAAACTCACCTCTGCCACTCCATGAAGACATGATCCAGAAGTCTAAGGCCATGCCAATGAGGTAGAAGACGCAATATTGTTCTTTTATACAGCTATTTAAAGATTATTGATTGTTGTTGACAAGAAACTCGAATTCTACCATACCAAACGGGGAAACATGAATTTAATAATAATCTTGGATAAGTCTTTGGTCTAATGGTGTCAATTGTAATAAGAAATCAAATGGTTCACTTTATGCTGTTTTGGAAATGTAATCTGTCATGCTTGCTCGATCTGGGCTACATGTGATTTCAAACCTATAGCAATGTGATTGCTACTTATGTGCCCTCTAAGTAATTAGGGATGAACAATAAATACTGGCCCAGTCAACAAAACTCACATCCCATAAATGTATTTTAAAAAAAGCCACTTTGTTTTGGGTGATGTAAAGTTTCTTGAAAGTTGTGGGAGCTGCATTTACACAAAGTAGTCCATTGCAATTCTGACTTGTGTCTTGCAGATGGTAGACAGTCAGAAGGAGAGTTGCTCTTGTAGATACAGTATATGACTGATCTAGTCCAGATTCTGGTCCCAGATGTTGAGAGTGGGCATGTCAGTAGCGGTAGTGCAGTTAACTATCATGGGAAAATGGTTCGTTTCTCCATCTTGGTGATGACCATTGACTGGAGGTTATATAGCAACAATGTTACTTGTCATTTATCAGCCCAATCATAAATGTTGCCCAAGTCTTACTGAATATGGGCATTGACTGATTAAGAATGCAATAATCACAAGCATTTGCACATCTGACTTTATGATGGAGGAAAAGTCATTTCCAATCTTATCTACAATCCTGGGTGGTTCCCATACATGTCCACTGAGCCAAAATCAAAACACTGCAGATGCTGGAAATTTGCAATCAAAATAGAAAATGTTAACAAGAGATCACTGACTGAAGCGTTAACTTTGTTTCTATCTCCACAGAGGCTTCTTAAGATGCTGAGCATTTTCAGAATTGTCTCTTTCTTATCCCAGGGAGCTCAGCTAATAGCACCTTAATCACCTGAAAATGTTATCAGCAATTTATCCCTCTTTTAAACAAAATAACTAGTTATTCCTATAATTTTAACAATGTATTCCATAACTCGCATATATAAGTTAATAAAAGGCTCAAACATCTTATCCTTTTGCATTCTATTCCATAGTCTGAAACAATAAGGTTATCAGCATGGAGACCAAGCAATGTGAGGATAACAATTCATAAAAGATGTAAGTATTGAAATGCTGGATTAAATAAGGATGGAACAAGAAGCATAGAAATGAAGCAAGTGGCCCCAATAGCTTCACTGCATGTTATATAAATTACCATCTGATTTGATCCCAATGCCAGTACTGTATTCTGTTTGTGGTTTTAAGACTCTGACCCAGCTGATTGTCTATTTTATGAGATTTTTCTTCAAAAGACATCCTATTTTAATCAAGATCATCGTTCCAGTCATGTTTATTTGCCCCCGCTTCTTCAGGTCATCCTCTGCTTATCCAATTCTATTTATCTCCTGTAAATATTATATCCAAAGGTGAGTTCATCAGTGCTTAATTCATCCATGCAATGTCTCATGTTTATTGGCAGGCAAAGCCCTTAAATTCCTTCAAGATGTGAAGGCATTGTAGAACGTGCAGAAAAGACACACAAGAAGGTTTGCAGAGATCAGGAACTTTTGTTCTGAAGTTAGATTGGACAAGTTAGAACTACTTGCCTTTGAGGAGAGAAGGTTGAGAGAAGGGTCCATAGAGGAGAGGGCAAAGCAGACAGGGAGAAATAGTTGCTGCATGTGACAAAAATGAGAGTGAGAGGACATAGACTTAATATAATTAAAAAAAGAAGGAAATGTAAAATGAAAATCTTTTTCATGCAGTGAGTTGTTCAGGTCTGAGGTGCGCTACCTGAGACAGAGAGTGTGATGGATGCAGGTTTAATAGAAGCACTGAAAAGGAAGATAAGGTGTAATTTGAAAAGAAACAGTGTGCACTCTTATGGGTAGAGAATGATACTGTGAGATCCTCACTGGGAGAGCTAGGGCAGACACGATGGGCTGATTGGCTTCTCTCTGCCCTGTGTCAATTCCGTGATTCTGTGAAATTTTGAAATGAGGACCTAATGTAAAGGGAGCTGGTGCAGTTAGTTAGCTGGTTCAGAAAGTTCCCACATCATGGGTTCAATTTCCATTCCAGCATCGTTCCTCCTACCCCTGAGGGTGACAGACAAAGCAAACCGTCACTTACAAAGCTGCCAAGAGAAAGACTAAGGATAAATCAGCAGCAGACAATAAGCTGGAAGGAAATGCCTTCAGTCTGAGTATACATTGCATTAGCCAGTACTTTGGCTTTAAGTCTCTATTCTGCTGTTCATCTCCAGGCTCACTCCTTCCTGTCCAACCACTGAGAAAGTACTCAGCAATGTTACCTCCTGAGCTGGTTTTGAAAAGTCTTGGCAAAATTTTGAAATTGGTCATGTTTTTCAGGGTTAAGAAAAGCCTTTCAACACCTTTTCCAGAAAATAATTTGACCTTGGCAGCTATCCTGACAACTTACCTCATGATCTTACTGTCATCTCCCTGTCATTGCAGTCTGCCACCCTGTATTTCAATTTCCCATCAACAACCCTTTCACCTCCCGTTCCTTGATAACTGATTTCCTTTTTCTGTTTTCAACCTTTATCCCTGCAAAGGTGATGTTTCTCAACAGAATGAGCAGTAGAAAAGATGTGGAATATGTTCATAGTACAGACATGTACTTCACTTGTGGAGTATAAATCATACACGACAAGTTTATCATAAATTATCTGCCTTTCAATTAACTGAAAATTTCTTGATGTCATTGATTTGCAGGAGAGACTCGATGAAGATAGGGTTGATTTTTGGACAATTGAAGAAGTGAGTCCTGTGTTTAAACCTTTACTGATTTGGAAATTTGAAGATGACATGAAAGTTGGTGGAGTTGTGAATAGTGAAGAAGTATATCAAATGATGCAGTAGGGTAGAGATCGTCCAAAAGTTTGGGCAGAGAAATGGCAGATAGAGTTTAGTCCAGACAAATGTGAGGTAATGCATTTTGGATGGTCAACTGCAAGAGGAAAATATACTATAAATATCCAGATCCTGAGGAGTATTGATGTACAGAAGCATCTTGGGGTCTAAGACAAAGGTCCCTGAAAGTGGCATCACAAATGGAAAAGGTGGTAAAGAAGCCAGGCAGCATGCTTACCTTCATTGGTCAGTGTATTGAATATAAAAGTTAGCAAGTCATATTGCAGGAATAGAACACTTTCATTAGGCCACATTTGGAGTATGATGTGCAGTTCATAGAATCTCTACAGTGTGGGTGCAGGCTATTTGGCCCATTTAGTTCATACCAACCCCGTGAAGAGCAGTCTACCCAGACCCACCCCCTACCCTGTAAGCCTGCATTTCCCATGGTCAGACCACCTAGCCTGCACATCTTTGGACTGTGGAAGGAAACCAGAGCACCCAGAAAAAACACACGCAGACACAGGGAGAACATGCAA
The DNA here is from genome assembly GCF_020745735.1 of Hemiscyllium ocellatum. NCBI lineage: Eukaryota > Metazoa > Chordata > Chondrichthyes > Orectolobiformes > Hemiscylliidae > Hemiscyllium > Hemiscyllium ocellatum. Next base: position 23,337,101 of record NC_083417.1, on the reverse strand, counting down.
ACTCCACACAGTCACCTGTGTGTGGAATCAAACCCAGTTCCCTGGCACTGTGAGGCAACAAAGCTAACCACTGAGCCACCATGCCCTCCATTGGTGACCATTCTGGTCTCCACACAATAGGAAGGATATGGAGGCCTTGGAGAAGGTGCTGAAGAGGTTTCCTAGGATGTGGCCTGGATTGGAATGTATTGTTTGGATAGGAGAGTTTGGACAAACTTGGATTTTTTTTGCTAGAGTGTTGGAGGCTGAGGGGTCACCTGATAGAAGTATATAAAATTATGAGAGGTATAAATAAGGTGGACAGTCAGACTCTTTCCCAGGGTGGAAATGTCAAATACTAAGGGCCATAGATTTAAGGTGAGAGGGGGAAAGTTTAAAGGAGATGTGCAAGGCAGGAGTTTTACACAGAGGATGAGAGCTGCCTGGAAAACACTTCCAAGGCTTGTGATAGAAGCTGATACGTTAGCAAAGTTTAAGAGGCATTTAGATAGATCCATGAACAGTCAGGGAGTAGAGGGATGCAGAACATGTGGAGACAGATGGGATTAGTTAAAAATAGCATTATGGTGGGCTGAATTCCTGTTCCTGTGCTGTAGTTCTCTGTGTTCCATGCTTAAGAATTGTGTCACGTGGATCTTGTTCATCATTGAAGAACCAAATTTCAGTTACTTGATCAGAAACAAAACAGAAGTTGCTGGAAAAGCTCAGCAGGTCTGGCAGCATCTGTGGAGAGAAATCAAAGTTGAAATTTTGTGTTGAGTGACCCTTTCTCAGAACTGGACAGAAGATTATTGGACAAAATCTACATCAAAGAGGTGTGCTGTAATTTAAAAAGGAAAGCTCTAGAAAAATTCCATGGTTAGAACATACAACTGGTAAAAATTTATTTTTGTTCTGCTGAACTGGATTGAACTCTGAAAACTGTCACCAGGCAATATACTCACTTTACATTACTGCCTTAAGTCACATCATTTATAATGAAACCCCTGCATAAAGATTAGGGGGGGATTAATGCGAATCTGGATTCTTCACTTTGGAGGTTGGCACAAATGTAGAAAATGCAGAATGTGAACACACTGAGATGGATTGAGAGTGAAATTCAGACAGATCATGGGAACCTCGGCTGGTGTTCTTTCTGAGTGCATCATTAAACAGTCCATGTGGGGGTTGTTTTTATGAGTTTATAAAGGATGGTATGTAAGAAGGTGCTCCTTTCATAAACGGTTTTATAATCTCTACTTTCTTACACCCTGCCTCCCCCAATTATTCTACCAGGGTAACATTTGGCAAAAGTATTTCCTAATCCACCCCAGAAATATCACAGAATTATTAGGGTGCAGAAGGCGGTCATTCAGCCAATCATGCCTGTACTGGCTCTATTACTCAATCCAGTTCTATAATCTAGTTCTATCTTGTCTCTCCCCCATGTTCCTGCACAACATTACTGTCCAAAAACAAACGTAATGCCCTCATGAATGTGTCAATTGAACCTGCCTCCACCACATTTCCAGGCAGTGTATTCCATACCATAACAACTCCTTGTGCGATGCAGTGAAGAAGGCAAGTAGCAAACTCGCCTTTATAGTGAGAGGATTGGAAAGTAGAAGCAGGGATGTCTTACTGCAATTATACAGGCCTTCGTGAGACCACACTTTGGAGCATTGCGAGTAGGAAAGATGAGGAAGGATGCTATAGCTATGCTGGGAGTGCAACAAAGATTTACCAGACCTATTCCTCGGTGGCAGAAGGTTATAGGAAGAGAGACTGGATTGGTTAGGACAATGTTCACTGGGGTTTCGAAGAAAGAGGAGAGGATCTCAGGACTAGACAGAGTAAATGCAGGAAGGCAATGGCGGGGGATTCCAGGAGTCACAGCTTAAGGATATGGGATGGGACATTTAGAACTGGGATGAGGAGAAACTATGCACAAGTCAGGAATATTGCCACTTACCTGGATGGGTGAAGTTCCATCAGCAACCAAGAAACTTGATACCATCCAGGACAAAGCAGTCAGCTTGAGTGACACCCACTTCTACAACAATCCACTCCCTTCACCACCAGCAGCAATGTGTACTATCTACAAGATGCACTGCAGAAGTTCGTCAAAGATCCATAAACAACAACTTCCAAACCCACTTCCATCCAGAAGGAGAAGGACAGCAGATACATGGAAACACCAACATCTGCAAGTTCCCTTCCAAACTACTCACGTCCAGACTTAGAAATATATCGCGGTTCCTTTACCTATCGTTGGGTCAAAATCCTTACATTCCCTCCCCAAGGGCATTGTGGGTCTGTCTACAGTACATGGACTGTAACAGTTGAATGGGGCAGCTCGCCACCACCTTCTCGAGGGCAAGTAGGGATGAGCAATAAATGCTAGCCCAGCCAGCAATGCTCATGTCTCATAAGAGAGTTAAAAAATGCTTTTCACCCACAGCCTCTTGGTGAGTGGTGAGCCTGTAGAATTCTCTGCCACAGAAAGCAGTTGAGGTAAAAAAATTGAATGTTTTCTAGAAGGAATTAGATTCTATTTCTTAAGGCTAAAGGTATCAAAGGGTATGAGTGAAAGCAGGAAGAGGGTACTGAGTAGGATGATCAGCCATGATTATATTGAGTGGCAGAGCAGTCTCAAAAGGCTGAATGTTCTACTCCTGCTCCTATTTTCTATATTTCTATGTGTAAAAACACTTTTTGTTTCACAAATCTGATTTGCTTAGTTTCCACTTCACTTTAAATATTAAGCAAAACCCTGAAATAAATGTTAACACTGCTGTCACACAATAAGGAGAGAAGCAGAAGTGCATAGCATGTTCGTATTGGGAGGGGGAATTCCATGTTTGTCACCAATTGTGACTTTAACTCTTGGCAGGGATTCCTTGCAAAGTCATTTTTTAGTGACCTTGCAATTGGGTTTCCAACCACCCAATCCTAAACGACTCAGGCTAATGTTTAGATTAATTTGGAAACTCCAAAGAAAGTTTGACAGAGAAAAATTTATTTTGAAATGGAATTAAATTCATTTCTGTACCTTTTGAAATAGAGGCGATTACATTCTATTTTCTTTTCAAGACCTTGTTTGACCTTGTTTCTCCATCATTTATTGACATTATGACTTTTAAGGAGCTGAAGGCAGAGCAGTATTTCCTGTTCTCATGTAACTTATACTTTGCAATTAAACTGACACATAACTTTAACAGCCTGCTGTCCATAAAAACACAGTTGCTCTTGCAAAACTTTAACAAGTGCAATTGGAAAATGTTTGTACCTTTGAATTTGGGGTGTGTGGCCAGTTTAGTGCCTGGAGACTTTTTCAGATGAAAGGATGCTTGTAAAGGATCAAGAAAACTTGGGCTTATTGTAGTCTTACAAGTAAGTAACTCAAAACCTTTTAGACAAGCTAATGGGTTTGTGCCCAGATTACCCTGGTCTCTGGCCAAACATGATGAGGAATCTCAACACCAAAAATGCACTCAGATTTTGTACAAGAGATTTGTTGGTACATTAGAAATGTCTGTACATTATACTGAATAAAGTGGATTGTCCAATCCAAAACCTTGAGGAGAAATTTTAAATTCTCCCTCGGATCTGCCCTGAGTTAGCTTTGACCAGGTCTTGGCAAAATGTTGAAACTCTACTTTTATTTATCTTTTACAGGATTAAGAAAAGCCTTGCAACACCCTTTCCATAAATTTAATTGACTCCAGAGACTAACAAATATGCAGAAATCCAGCTTTTAATGAGAAGCAGATCTCAACTCCACATTGATGTCCATGTAAAGCCTCCATTGAAAATTGACTCTCTAGCCCCCCTCCATGACATAAAACAGCAATTACAAATTGTAGAGTGCAAGAGGACTTTTTTTGACGTACTGACATTTTCCTACTACTTCTGTTTTTTGTACAGTATTCTTGTTTTTCATGAGTCTTTTGAATTTCTTTTCTTTTGATATGCTTGCACATTATTTTCTGACCTCTGGATAGGTTAGTATGAGCAGTTCTAGAACCTAGTCTTGTTAAAAAATTGTTGACCAAGAAATTCAATCATACCGGCCCAGTTTGACAAAGCTGCCTGCTGGCCTATTGCAGCATGTTGATGGTTGATATTTGCTGATTCCATGCTAGCACTGTGATACTTGCTGCATTGGTAAAGGTTCCTCACGCACATTTGCAACTAAGTGGTATGATGCTTGTGTTCTACAGAAGTGTCACTAACCCCAAAATGTTAACCCTGCTTTTACTTCTGAGATGCTGCCAGAACTGCTGAGTTTTTCTAGCAATTTCTGATTTTATTTCTGCACTTCTTTGAGTTTGTTTGATATCCGAGATTTGAGGCTCCATTTGTAAAGTTGGTATATAGCTTACCATAGTATATGAACAGTGCATACCATAGTCAGTATTATCAGCAGTTGGCAGTCAAACCAGCCTGAATGGGATCATTGGAAGTTGTATTCCACATAAGATATTTCAAATTGTAGAACATAGAACAGTACAGCGTAGTACAGGCCCTTCGGCCCACGTTGTTGAGTCTAACCAACATTTTACAAGATGATTAGGGGTTTAGATAGGGTTGACCATGAGAACCTTTTTCCACGCATGGAGTCAGCTATTACGAGGGGGCATAGCTTTAAATTAAGGGGTGGTAGACATAGGACAGATGTTAGGGGTAGATTCTTTACTCAGCGAGTCCTGAGTTCATGGAATGCCCTGCCGGTAGCAGTGGTGGACTCTCCCTCTTTATGGGCATTTAAACGGGCATTGGATAGACATATGGAGGATAGTGTGCTAGTGTGGGTTAGGTGGGTTTGGATCGGCGCAACATCAAGGGCCAAAGGGCCTGTACTGCGCTGTATTTTTCTATGTTCTATGTACTATCTTCCAAATTGTAATTAAATTATTCTAGAGTGAAGGTGAGAAGAATTAGGGCACAGTATAATTGCTAGTTGGAACAAACCCTTTCCTATCAATGAATTCTACAACATTGTGATCTGCCCTCCCAGTGTCATGTGTGTACAGTATATGGCACCCTGCACCTGGACGGAGGAAATTATGTTCCCAAATTCAACTGATGACGCTATAGCACTGACCTTATCATGGGGAAACAAAACAAATTGGTGTGAGCTTGCTGACGGTCACTGCCCTGATGCATTAAGTGGATGGACGACTGAGAGATCCCATAAAGGTCACCCCGTCGATCCCTGAAAGGAGACAATTGCAGACAGGTTCAAAGTGACTGTCACCTTCAGAGCCACGAGGAGAGGATGGCCTACCACTCCTGCAGCCTTCCGGTCCCACTCCAACATCGAACATTATTCCATCACAATGCCCCAGGACATACGGACTGTGCTAACATTGTGCCTCACCCATCCAGAGGAAGAGGGATTTAGGGTCAAGACCTGAGCCATCCTGTGGGCCTGATGCATCCTGAGGGGTCCTGCAGCTGAAGCCTCACTTAAGCATGGTGATGGTGAGCATCCATAGTGACCTGCTGCTGCTTCTGGGCTTGCCATTGAGCCTTGTTCTTCTGCATCTGCCCTCAGTGTTTCAGCAAGGCAGCCACAGCGACTGGCATCCCACTAGCAGCTGGATACATCACTTTTGCTGACAATGACCTATGTTAGAAACATGAGGAGCAAAACAGGTTTTTAACTCTGAGCACGTTCATGCAGATGAGGGCTGCACACACTCCTCCATACAGTGAAACATGCAGTACCCAGTAACGAGGGTTAAGTCTCTATCATTCATTCAGCTACCATCTTAGTGTGTCCACCAACTTGGTGAAGGTTAAGTGACAAACACATAACATCAAAATGGGAGTGTCTGCTGTATTCTGGCCCCTTCCTATTCCAGGTCGTCACATCAACTGTGATCATCAGTATCAGTAGAGTCCATCATATCATATCATATGCCAATGTTAGATTTGCAAGCATCAGGGGCATGGTGGAAATTATCTTTGACTAGCACTTCAACTCTAAACAAGTTAACTGTACTTCATTAAATGTGGACGATAAAATAATTGCAAATTAGATTGCAAACCTCAGGCTTTATGAACTAGCCCCTTCAATGACCTCATGTCCAGTAGATGTGAATTCTGCTCATTGAAATGATACTGACTCTGTCCATCCTAGGTGTTGTCCCAGACATTTTCCAGTTGCAGTTAGTCTCGACTGAATAGTAAATGATGGCAGAGAGTCCTACTCCTGGTGGGCACCTTCAGTCTCAGCTTCTGGTCATGGGGGACACAGTTGAGAAATTTGCACACGACACAAAAATTGGCTGTGTAGTGGATAGTATAGAGGAGAGCTGTGAGTTTCAAAGTGATAGAGATAGAAAGTGGCAAATGTTCAACTTTAATAAGTGTTAGATGATACATTTAGGCAGGTCAGTCGGTAAAATGGAATACGCAATAAATGAGAATATACTGAGAGGGGTAGGTGAAGTGGGGAATCTTGGCATACAAGTGTCCAGTTCCTGAAGACAGCAGTACAGATAAGGTTGTAAAGGAGGCGTATGGAATGCTCTCCATCATTGGCAGAAATGTAGAATACAAAAATAGCAATACAATGATGAAACTACATTTGACACTGGAGAGACCACATTTGAGTATTGTGTACAATTCTGGTCACCACATTCCAGGAAGGATGTAATTGCTTTGCAGGTAATGCAGAGAAGATTTACTAGAACATTGCCAGAGCTGGAGAATTGTAACTACGAAGAGAGATTGGAGAGGTTGGGGTTGTTTTTCTTGGAACTGAGGGGGGACATGATTGAGGTATAAAAAATTGTGAGGAGTAGAGATACAGTAGACAGGAGGAACCTGTTTCCTTTAGCAGAGATTCAAAAACCAGGGATCAAGCTAAGCAGGAGAAGGGTTAGAGGGAATGTAAGGAAAAACGTTTATATTTAGAGGGTGGTGCATGCCTGGAATTTGCTGCTTGAGTTAGTGCTGGAAGCAGAGACCCTCTGGATCTGCACCTTAAGTGCTTTAAGCTGCAGGGCTATGGGCCGTGTGCAGAGGATGGGAGTAGAAAGGACACCTGGGTGTCTCTGGGTCAGCATGGACAAAATAGGTTGAATGGCCCCCTTTTGTGCTGTATCATTTCTGTGGTTCTATTGTATTGCATGATAACTGCTTCATTATGGTTCCAATTACTGCACAGAAACCTTTGATGTTATAGGGAAACAGCCTAGCTAGAATAGTAAGAAACATTCTTCGAAGGGTGTTGTGCCATTTTGCATTTGGGTGTTTGCAATTTCTTTAAGAGGGCATGCAACTGAGTGTGAAGTACCTGAATTTTACCAAATTAATGCATTCTGCAAATTATCCTGCATTGGCCAATTGGTACCATCTTGACTTAAGGCTTTAGTTTCGGTCTCATCCTGTCGGCACTTTAGTCTAATTAAATGCTGGAAGACACATTGGTGAGTGAAGGCATGCTGAATTTGAACTAAAGTTAGGAATGAATTTGACCTTTGCTGCCTTTTGGAAACTGAACTCGCAAGCAGTCCATCATGCCAGTTTTTTTGAAAATGCCATCCAATTAGTTAGACATTCCTGTTCTTTTCACCATTCCTGTGATTTTTTCCCTTCAAGTATTTATTCAATTTCCCTTTGAGAAGTTAGTTTTGAATTTGCTTCCAACTTTTCAGATAGTCCGTAGAAACTTACTGCATATTTTTTCTTCATGTTATAACTGGTTCTTCTGCCACGCAGCTTAAATCTGCACATTCTACTTACTGGCCCTTCTTCTACTGGAACAGTTTCTCCTTATATGGTCTGTCAAAACCCTTCCTGATTTTGAACATCTGTATCGAATCTCCAATGCTCTTTCTCTGCTCTAAGAAGAACAATCCTAAGTTGTCCAAACGTTCCACATAACGGGAAGCTCTGCATCCCTAGTACCATTCTTATAATTTTCCTCTGTAGAGTCTCCAAGGTCTTTACATCCTTCCTGAAGTGTGTGATGCCTGGAATCAACCACAATACACCACTTGGTGGCTTTTGTTAAGGCTTACCCTAACACCTTCACCCTTGTACTCTGTGCTGCTGCTTGTGAAGCAAAGGATCCCTTATGCCTTCTTTTTTAATGACCTTCTCAACTTAACCTTGCAAGATTTATGTTCACTCATGTATTGGACTCAACTGTCAGGGCCATACTTTCTTCCTATAGGTTCAGCTTTTAACCTGCTCTTATGACGATGAGGCAGAGCACTAGTTGGAAACCTTCTCATTTACTTCAAGAATATAAACATTTGGGTATATTATGTCAGGATTTATAATAAGGTCCTTAGAATTGTGATCAAGTGGCTGAACCACCTTATGCCATTCGTGACAGAACTAACTAAAATGTAAAAAAGGATTGAAATGGAAATCCAAGTCAATTGCTTTCAACCAAAGAGTACGGGAGAAAGGGAAAACCTTTGAAGTCATTATGAACGGAATCCAGTTGATACAGCATGGGTCTTGCATACTGGCTGAAGTGATGACAAGATAGTCAGTGTTTCCTCCAGGGAGGGAGCATTAAACTTCAAACCAATCAGGCAGTGGCGAAGCCATTGACTGACCCTCACCGGACATCAGATCCCCAGTGGCAGAGCTACTGGCCAGTAAAAGGTTGGCAGTGCTTGTGCTTGGCAGTGCCACTGGTGCTGCAGAAAGAAGACCCATAGTAGTCCGAGGTTTCATGCAGCTCCCAGGACACGGGTACGTTATGTGATGACACAGTGTATGTAGTCTGAGTGTCTAATGTCAGGGATGCAGGGGTTATTGGGGGACTTTTACACCCACTATGCAGACCCCTAAAGCTGGCAGCATGATGTAAGCTGCTGTGACAGGTCCACCTGCTGCTTGATTAACCTCGGCAGCAGTGGGATACAGTCCTTAAGTGGTCATTAGTTGGCCAGTTAAAGACCTCCATTGCCAGCAGAGCAGGATGATCCCATGGACCTCAGAAATTAATTAAGGTGGAAATGGGAGAGCAACATAGTTCAGGTACACCATCTCACCGCCTCATTAAAATGTCCTTCCCAAGATCACCCCCTGTGAGAACGAAAATTCTGCCATATGTGTGGCAGATTAAAACCTGTGATTGTTTTCATTTATTTGTCTTTGGAAATACAGTAATTTGGTACCTGTTGTTTATGTTATCAGTTTACACCTTTACTGATTCACATGGCACGCTCCCAATCATATGCCAAAATAAGGTTTGGGTTCTGCCTTCAGGAAAAGCAGGAGAAAGTAAATGAAAGTTAGCTGTGCAATTCTGTTTTTTTAAGCTGTCCCTAGTGGCGGCATCGTACAGATGTGTGAATTAGGTGCAGGATTCAGTTGCTCCCTCAAGCCTGGTCTGCCATTTGATAAAATCATCATTGATCTCATTGCGACCTCAACTCCACTTTCATACCTCTTTAGCAAAGTTTCCCTACCTTTATATCTCGCTCACCTTGTGGTAAATGACAACATTCCATTTGTCTTCCTAATTACTTGTACTTGCATTACTAATTTTATCTAAACCATATACCTGGACTCCCAGATTACTCTGTACCACAGTGATATGCATTGAAATAATGTGCTGCATTTTCATTCTTCTGTTCAATGAATAACAACGGCAGCGGTCGCAGAACAATCATCTTGCAGCATTTAGTAATTCCAGCACAAGGATAACTTTAGTATATCATGTTTGACATTACAGACACTTTCAAAATACGCACAGGAGAAAATATCACAAGGCTATGGGGAATGGGACCAATTGGATACTTACTTCAATGAGCACAGGAATGATGGACCAAATGGCCTCTTACTGTGCTGTCCAATGTGATATTTCTGTTCTCATTTAAGTGCATATGCACATGCATGTACATTAGAATGAGTTGTATTTTCTAGTCTAACCTCAGAATATACAAAATACAAGATGATGCTGGGCTTAATATTAACTAAGGAAATCCTTCTGTCACATGTCACACATCACTGGACTGCTTCTGACAAATTTACTGACCAATTGAGATTTGCTGGGCTATATAGAAACTTAAAATCTACACATCAATAACTGTATGTTTCTATACATAAGCTCACCAGTCTGAAATACTTGGTCTGGAGAATGGAACAGCATGAGAATACCTAGTCACGTGTCTGCGTGGGTTTCCTCCGGGTGCTCCAGTTTCCTCCCACAGTCCAAAGATGTACAGGTCAGGTGAACTGGCCATACTAAATTGCCCATAGTGTTAGGTGCATTAGTTAGAGGGAGATGGGTCTAGGTGGGTTACTCTTCGGAGGGGCGGTGTGGACTGGTTGGGCCAAAGGGCCTGTTTCCACACTGTAGGGCATGTTATCTAAAAAAAAGTGTGCAAATCAGAAAACACCACAGATGTGTGTTTACCGGAAGCATAAAAAAGTGGTAAAATATTATAAAGCATTAATGATTCTGCTGTTAGAATACTATACTAAAATTATGCTCATGATGCCGCGGGAGTAATTGGGTCTGCTCAAAGATGTCTGAAAACTTGATGTTTCTGAGCTATACATTTCTGGACTGGAGACGTTAAACTGTTTTTGTAATAACTGAAGATCTATGTCTGTCTAACTAATTCTGATCCTCCAGGAATCATTGTTTTGTTCCTAGCTGTCTGAATTTGCTATTAAAATTTCCCCATGATTTGCACAGAGGTAAAAAGTTGAAGGCTTCTATTAATGAATGAGACCAAAGAGCCAACTCCCATTGTGTGAAATAATTTGCATTGTTACAGGGCTGCACATAATATATTTCTTTGTAGCATGTCTTCTTTTGCATAGAACTCACATGTTTACCTGATTTTCTGAAAAACAGTCTTCTTTAGTAAATCAATTGAACAAGTAGAAACCAATCTGCTGACAATCTTTACAGGTCCCTCAGGTTTCCAAATATCTTTAGCAGTCTGTGCAACATCATTATTCATCGATGTGTTTATATGTCTCAGAAAAGAGTTTATGAATGTGTCATGTACTTTTTAAAATCCAAATTTACAAGCCCCCTGGTTGTGATGGGAAATCAAGGGGCAACGCATTTGTCTGCCACTGATAAGAAGCAGCTTTCACTAGAATCAAATGACTCATGACAGTGCATCAAGGACTCACCTGTTGATATGAGAGTATTGGGCAGACATTGGGATGACCCAAGATTATATCTCATTGAAAGGAAATAGAGTCATCATCACCACTGAGGAGATTAGAACAGAGTTGTTGAAGTGTATGCAGACAAGCCGTGAAATAACTGAGTCTAACCTGAGGAAAGTAAGAGAAGTGCTCTATTGGCAAAACATAAGCAATGAGATAAAGGAACATGTCAACAACTGCATTGCTTGTAATGAACACCAGTCTAAGTAAAGGGCCACTCAGGATGCATGACATTCCAGACAGACCAAGGATGAAGCTGGATTTGATCACTTCACCCTCATTTGATCTGATTATGCCTCACCATCGACCATCTTTCTGATGATAGCAAGTTAGACCGGTTGTTGTCAATGACTATCAGAGAGAATTTGGAAAGCCTGAAAGCACAATTTAGTCATCACTGCATTCCAGACATAACGATGTATAACAATTGCTCTCAATTCATGAATGAAGCATTCAACTGCTTCAGAAAATATTGGAAAATTCAACATGATACATCATTTCCACATTATCATGGAAAGGCTAAGGTTGCAGTGAAATTTACCAAAGTGATCACAAAGAAGTCAGCAAATCAGCACAGTCTTTTATAAAACAATCAGTGGATAATCACCTAGATAAAACATGAATGGTTGTCCATTCAAAAGACTAATGTGACACCATGCCAAACTTATTGTACAATTGTGGAAAATTACTGCAAGCAGAATTTGTAGCAGGAATAAATGAAAGAATCAAGGTGAAGTGACAGAAAGATAAATTTCACATGATAAAACTGCCAAGCTATTGCGAAACTGAGGATTGAAGATCCAGTCAGAGTGCAAACATTCAAAATTTCCAATGGAAGTCAGCTCATATGGCAGCTTGGGATCTGAAGAGCGCATGTCACCTCAATCATATGTGATGAACATTAACCAGATAAATCATCAAAAATGCAGCTTTTTACTGAAAACTACAGAATCTATGCCATTACTACATCTGACCAAGATTTGATTTCTCCATCTGCATAGCCTCCAGAATGGCCATTAATCCCAGAAGTCTACGGTTTTTCAGCAATGGAAATAGATCAGCAACAATAGTTAGCAATAACCCTTATCAGGGAACAATATTCCCAGGAGAAGGATCATTGTCCAGGAAACAAACAGATATCAAACAACCATTGATTTATACATTAGGAGAGCCGTACAACTTAAAATGCATTTGTAGAGACTGACAAAACTGGAACAGTTAACACACTGTTTTGTTGATCAATGTTAATTTTCTTTGTAATCATATATATTGGGTTACCTACGCAACATTTAATTTTTAAAATTATGGAAAGGGAGATAGTTTTCTGCTGGTCTTGGTATACTGGCTAGCTTATTAATCCACCCTGACCTTAAATTTATCTGGATGATCTCTGATACCTCTCTCCCCTTTCTCAACCGCTCCATCTCCATTAATAACGACCAACTTGACACCGACACTTTTTACAAACCCACCGACTCCCACAGCTACCTAGATTACACCTCTTCCCACCCTACTCTTGCAAAAATGCCATCCCGTATTCCCAATTCCTCCGCCTCTGCCGTATCTGCTCCCAGGAGGACCAGTTCCACCATAGAACACACCAGATGGCCTCCTTCTTTAGAGACCGCAATTTCCCTTCCCACGTGGTTAAAGATGCCCTCTAACGCATCTCGTCCACATCCCGCACCTCCGCCCTCAAATCCCACCCCTCCAACTGTAACCAGGACAGAATGCCCCCGGTGCTCACCTTCCACCCTACCAACCTTCGCATAAACCAAATCATCCGCCGACATTTCCGCCACCTCCAAACAGACCCCACCACCAGGGATATATTTCCCTCCCCACCCCTTTCCTCCTTCCACAAAGACTGTTCCCTCCGTGACTACCTGGTCAGGTCCACGCCCCCCCTACAATGCACCCTCCCATCCTGGCACCTTCCCCTGCCACTACAGGAATTGCAAAATCTGTGTCCACACTTCCTCGCTCACCTCCATCCAAGGCCCTGAAGAAGCCTTCCACATCCATCAAAGTTTTACCTGCACATCCACCAATATCATTTGTTGTATCCGTTACTCCTGATGCGGTCTCCTCTACATTGGGGAGACTGGACGCCTCCTAGCAGAGTGCTTTAGGGAACATCTCTGGGACACCCACACCAATCAACCACACCACCAATATTTCAACTCCCCCTCCCACTCTGCCGAGGACGTGGAGGTCCTGGGCCTCCTTCACCGCCGCTCCCTCACCACTTGACGCCTGGAGGAAGAACACCTCATTTTCCGCCTTGGAACACTTCAACCCCAGGTCATAAATGTGGACTTCAACAGTTTCCTAATTTCTCCTTCCCCCACCTCACCCCAGGCCCAAACCTCTAGCTCAGCACTGTCCCCATGACTTGTCCTACCTGCCTATCAGCTTTTCCACCTATCTACTCCACCCTCCTCCCTGACCTATCACCTTCATCCCCCGTTCACCCATTGTACTCTTTGCTACCCTCCCCCACCCTCCTCTCTGACCTATCACCTTAATCCCCTCCCCCACTCACCTATTGTACTCTATGCTACTTTCTCCCTATCCCCACCCTCCTCTTATTTATCTCTCCACGCTTCAGGCACTCTGCCTGTATTCCTGATGAAGGGCTTTTGCCCAAAACGTCGATTTTACTGCTCCTCGGATGCTGCCTGAACTCCTGTGCTTTTCCAGCACCACTAATCCAGAATCTGGTTTCTAGCATCTGCAGTCATTGTTTTTACCTAGCTTATTAATGCCATGTGATCTCTTCCTTTGCTGTAAATTTCTTTGTCTGCTGTTTGTGGCAGTCATTAAAATCAAAAGTCGCTGGAAAAGCACAGCTGGTGTGATGCTGGAAAAGCACAGCACACTGGAACAGCACATCAGGAATTCCTGATGAAGGGCTTATGCCCGAAACATCAATTCTCCTGCTCCTCGGATGCGGCCTGACCTGCTGAGCTCTTCCAGCGCCACACTTTCTGACTCTGATCTCCAGTATCTGCAGTCCTCACTTTCTCGCAGTCATTAAAGGCTTCACTTGAATCACCCTTCATCGCCAAATGATTTCCATCGATGGAATGAAAATCAAGTATGTTTGTCAATAAATAGATAATAAATGCATCACTAGTTTATCATCCCAGTTATGGTTCAAAATGACTCCCCCTGCTTCCCAACTCCCAGTAAACTATTAACATAGGCATTTTCTGTCAATTTATGAGAGGTAGTTGGCTGAAACTTAGTGTAATGTTGCATGAAGGACACTATTACGGGGATAGATTTAACCTCTGATTTAACAGTTGGATGTTGGTAAGAAGTGTAAATTTTTAAGAAAGTTAAAGCCCACTCACATGGAGTTTCAGTGGAAGGGTAACTCATTAGATTAGATTACATAGTGTGGAAACAGGCCCTTCAGCCCAACAAATCCACACTGACCCAACAAAGCGCAACCCACCCAGAACCATTCCCCTGCACCTAACACTACAGGCAATTTAGCATGGCCAATTCACCTAACCTGCACATTTTTTTTGGATTGTGGGAGGAACCCAGACACAGGAAGAATGTGGAAACTCCACACAGAAAGTCTGCCTGAGGTGGGATTTGAACCCTGGTCTTCGCGCTGTGAGGCAGCAGTGCTAACCACTGTGCCACCATGCCACCCATCTGCTTTCACCGGGAGGAATGGTCATTTGTAGCTTTCAAAAAGGCTGATTGTTTCCACTTTTAGATTAATGAAACAGTTTGGCCTGATTTCCAGGTAGAAGGAGGCAGAACCTTTAAGGTCAACATGTACATATTAGATTACTTACAGTGTGGAAACAGGCCCTTCGGCCCAACAAGTCCACACCGACCTGCCAAAGCGCAACCCACCCATACCCCTACATTTATCTCTTACCTAACACTATGGGCAATTTAGCATCTTTGTGACTGTGGGAGGAAACCGGAGCACTTGGAGGAAACCCACGCAGACACTGGGAGAATGTGCAAACTCCACACAGTCAGTCACCTGAGGTGGGACTTGAACCCGGGTCTCTACCACTATGAGGTAGCAGTGCTAACCACTGTGCCACCATGCCGCCCACGGTGTGGCCTATGGGTCAGGAAGATCAGGAGTGTAGCCAGCAGACCAGAACTGCTTATCTTGTTTCCCATTTCCAACTCTCAGCTCAAATATCCCTCAACATTTGTGTCTCCCTTTAGCAATCTTGTTAAAATCAACTTAGAGTTTTGCTATTGCACCCTGATTTGGATATTCATGTCTGTTGCTACTCTGGCTTCCGTAGATTTATTGCTATTGGAAGAGTAGTTTGGATGCTCAGCAGAATTAATCTTTGTACCAGACTGCACTCCATGCCTTCAGTAAATATGCATATCCCAAGTTAACTTTCTTGATTTCTTTGACGATTTTTACCGCTGCCTCAGCCTTTCCATTTGACTGAGGATCGTGTGGAGATGATGTATAGGTGAATTTCTCAATTGTTTATGAAGTGACTGAATTCTTCACTCAGGAACCGAGGACCATTGTCACTAATGACAATGTCAAGAATGCTGTAATGACTGCACCATGGTGTGAACGGTTGGCATTGAAGTCAGCTGGTCCACCTGCCAATGGTCAGGATAGTCGTCTACAGTGACAAGATAATTAGCTTCTGCCAGTGTAAATATCTACTCTCTGTTTTGTTCATGCTCTGCCTGGGATGCCATGTGCTATCAATGGTTCTCTAACTTACATACCTTCATATTAATTACAAGCACAGCATTGACTAATATGTCCTTGATTTTGTTGTTTATGTTTACAGCACATATCTAATTCATCCTCAGACTTGGCTTGGGAATGAGCTGTCAGAGGAAGTGGTGAAGGCTGGCACAGTTGCAATATTTAAAAGGCATCTTGATGGATAAATGAATAGGAAGGGTTGAGAGGGAGATGAGCCAAATGCTGGAAAATGGGACTAGATTTATTTAGGATAGCTGGTCAGCATGGACGAGTTGGACCAAAGGGTCTGTTTCCATGCTGTGCAACTCGATGAAGCTATGACTCAGTTCCTTGATGAGTTGTACACATGTATTTTATCATCTCTCATCTCAACTACTTCAGGATAATAAGTCTATGCTGTTTGCTTTGGTACTTCATTTATCCCTGTAGTCCCAAAACTCTCATGGCAACATTTATATTCTGATGCATTTGAGCCATCTGCTTATCATTACTTCTTGTGACGTCGACTCTCCTGCTTCTCAGATGCTGCCTGACCGGCTGTACTTTTCCTTCAACTTTGATCTCCAGCATCTGCAGTTCTCACTTTCTCCTATTATCTTTCAGTGTCTCTGCTGGGTTGGTGTCTTCCATAGTATAATGAGTGTTGCTTCACATTGAATCTGGAAGATTTCACACTCTGTTGAAGCATCCTCTTTTTTTCCTTTTCCGTTCCTAACAGTGACAAAAGTGTACTGGAAACAAAAAATGCTGGAGATCGCAGTGGGTCAGGCAGCATCTATGGAGAGAAAGTTAGCTAATGTTTCAAATCTAGATGATTCTTCATCAGAGCTCTGAGAAGTCATCCAGACCCAAAATGTTAGCTTGCTTTCTCTCCAAGGATACTGCCTGACCACTGTGATCTCTAGCACTTTTTGTTTTCAGTACAGATTCCAGCATCTGCAGTATTTTGCTCCTACATTGTGATAAAGTGTAGCAACTTATAACTCTTCAGTCAACTGGTCCGCTCTCAATTCATAATTCTGCCATTATGCATAGAAGAAATTCAAATGTGGCTTCACATCCTCTGTAATTTGGACAGGAACTCTTAGGAAAAATAAGTTTCAGCCATTTTCTCTTAACCAGTTTTTTTATCTGAGGCTTTTGTATTTTAGTGGTGGCTCACAGTTCTACACAGACCTTATTCTTCCTATCAATAGCTGCACTTTCTCACAGTTCTGCAATTTCTGATACCATGTTTCGAGCCTATAACACAGCAGGGTGTTCAACACGTGTGCTTTAATGAAGTGAGCTTAAGATGTCTGCCTACAATGTGTGTGCCTCAGGGTAGAGGTCGCATGACTACAGCAGACTCAGAGGGACAGTTGTACATGATTGTATTTATATCCAAACACCACACACCACTAATTTCTCACTCCTCCAATCACATTCTCACTGACCACAATATCATTCCCCCTCCCCAGCCCCTCCTCTAAACACATCCAACTCATTGTCCTTCCTTTCCCTTCCTGATCATGGTTCCAGTTTCTCCTGTGAAACATGATCTCTTTTTGTTCTCCTGGCCATGTTTTCTCTGTGTCCTGCCAATCACAATCTAATCTCTTACATCTCCTTCTCCACCATCCCACAGCCATTCTCATCTTGGTTGTAATTCCTCCTTACCTTACTCCTCAATCTCTTCCATTTCCTAGTAAATGTCTGTTTTACTCTTTCCTCCACCTGTGTTGCTCAGCTCCACTTTCTGACAACAGACACCTGTTCCCTCTCAGACCTTAGTCTACCTCTTTCAGCTTTATTCTTTACGCTTTAACAAACTGAAACAAAAATTGCAATACGTCTCTAGAGGAATGCTGAATATTTTTGCCTTGCCCCAGACACTTTTTTTTCAAACTTTTCAATAATGAATTCTCCTTTTATAAGGTTTTTTACTCAGCTTTTGTTTCTCTTCAAATAGTATTTTGAATTTTTTTGACAAAATCAGCAGAAAGCAAAGATAAAAATATTCCTCACTATATTTCCGTGCAGTATTGGTGCATCCAGCAAGTGTGTATTTTTTTTTATTTCTGTAGAAGTTAATTAATTAAAAATTGGGATTGATGATGGGAACTGACTGACAGTTCACTAATGTGCTTTTAAGCTATTACATAAAATCAAAATCTTTGCTAATGCTTACCAGAATGGAAATCAAGTAGTGCAGACTAGAAGCATGGACAGACACAAGAGTTTTTGTTGTTAAACATAATCTATGGAGTGACATACTTAACGTATGTAACGGTATAGACATTACCAACTAAGCAACTGGTTGAAGCAAACACAGTTATCTTATTTCCCTTGCTACAAATATTCATGAAATGAGTGCTGTTTCTACAGGAATGCAGTTGCTCAAGTAAAATATTTAAAACCGCTATTGCCACACTTGAACTGAATTGAATTTATCGTCATTTGTACCGGGGCACAGTGAAAAGCTTTGTCTTGCAAGCAATCCAGGCAGATCACAGAGTTGAGTAGCATAGATAAGTAAATAGTAGGTAAACAGCAGCAGAAACAAAACACAGCTATTGCCGCACTTAAGTACCAAACATTGGCTCCTTTGTAGACTCAACTGTATTTGAAAGTAATGCTGAAAATTTTCATCTGCACCGAAAAGTTCCTGAAGATTGCCAAGTCAGAAACTAAGTTAAAATGGCAGTAGAGCCTAAGGTTTGAAGTCATATTCTGTGTCAAGGAAATCAACGTCTTTAAATTAGATTAGATTAGATCCCTTACAGTATGGAAACAGGCCCTTTTGTCCAGCAAGTGCACACCGCTCCTCTGAAGAGTAACCCACCCAGACCCATTCCCCTTCCCTATATTTACTCCTGACAATGCACCTAACACTATGGGCAATTTAGCTTGGCCAATTCACCTAACCTGCACACTTTTGGATTGTGGGGGGGAAACTGGAGCACCTGGAGGAAACCCAGGCAGACACAGGGAGAATGTGCAAACTCCTCACAGACTGTTACCCAAGGTGGGAATCGAACCCAGGTTCCTGGTGCTATGAGGCAACAGTGCTAACCACTGAGCCTTGTAGAAGTGTGTACCCCTCAAGTAAAATTGTTGATTTTCAGTAAAAAGAAGACATGCTGCCAAAGCACTTTGTCCTGCATTCATCAGGACACAATTGCAAGAATACCAAATCTCAAAGGGAACAACTATTTTTACTGCAAGAGATAATGTATTTGTTGGTTGGCAAGTGAACCCTGATGGATAGAGGCCTGGAGATGGAGTATTTGCCAAGGAACAAATAAATGCCAAGACTTTGATTAAATTCAAACCTAGCAAGTTAACTAGAATTGGTCAAGGCATTGGCATGGGAAAATATTAGAGAATGGTGGTATCCTATCTTTTGTTTAGTTAGAAAAATCACAATGTGTGAACATGTTTTTTCATTTGCACAGACCAGCTGTGTGTATGACTGTGCATAACTTCTAGTGTGCATATGGGAGCTACTCTTAGTGGTTAGCATAATTCTTACCACAGGCAGGACTACTTACCAAGCGTTATCCAATTGTGGAATCACATCTAATATTGAACATCATGTTCTATATTTTGCTGGTTGAGTATGCTTGGTATGTTGCCTATTGTGAGCAACCAAAGGGGTATGCTTTTTGAAATGATCCACCTATCACTGGAACTTATGGTATACATTAATGGTGTCATTCGAGCATTGAAATTCGTGCATCATATTACTCATTTATGCTCTAGCTAGAATGTCACTTTGGCTTGACAAGAGGATCTTATTAGTGCAGAATGCCACTCATGTTCTGATGCATGGTCGCACTGTGAAACAGAACATTTTACGTGTTCCTCACATTGGTGATATTGAAACTGCCTTTTGTTTAGTTCCCCCTGCTCTGGTATTTCAAATATGATTATGTGATCACTTTCTCAAGAAGATTTGTGATGCTTCCTTCCCAGTGATTATTTAACCACATCAGTTGTCTTTTATTCACATCCATCGGCTATCTCAGCATTAATTGATATGAACCTGAGACATTGTAAAGAATTGGCCATTTTTTTCATAAATATGAGCTCTATCACCCTTTTTTCTCATAATGGCAGGAGATGTCTCACCAATTGGATATTGTCACATGCCAATTCTGATCTATACCTGTTTTCCTGAATACATTATTGGGAATGACACATAATTAAAATAGAATTTAGTGGACTGAAATTAATCAAAACTAACTTGTTGTTGGATTTTACTTGGAGCAAATAGATTTTGGCTGAAAGCTTCCATTGTTTGCCTGTATATTCTTTAACAATGAGATTGAAGCAAGGTTGAGACTTGGGCACTGAACTTTGTTATGACACTGGGTAAACCCCTCTGCTAACGTAAACCAGCAACACAGAAAAGATTTACCCCCGTGCTGTAATCTATTAAAATTCGGGAGGCAAAAATCTATCCCAGAGATAAATATTTAAAATAGAAATTAACAACGTTATTTCTTTAAGTCTAACAGATAACATTAACTAACAATTACATACAACTCCTTTGTCTTAAACCTATCTTTTACCTCCCCTTCTACAATACTAGTCTGAATAAAAAAATGCCGCTTATGAATTATAGAAAAATAATCATGTTTCAAAACCAGTCAGCTTTGCTGAGTTTTCTCTGTAGATTTTCCTCCTATAGATTCTCTCTCCAGGTCAGTTTCAATGCTTTTTCTGTGCGAGCTCCTTCTCCAGACAGGTACCTCTCAGAGAGCACTGACTAACAGCCTACATCTGTTGGTCTTCTGGCTGTTCTCTTTGCTGATCTGGTTAACTCTTCATAATGTCTGATATTAATACCTCAAAGCATTGGATCATTTCATTGGATGCAATACTATCAAAATACTAAATTCAAACTTGATTGGAGTCTGGTATCTTGGGACATAATTTAAACTGATTGGCCAAATTTGTATTTGTTTTCATTGTGTGGCAACCCAGCTACTGCTAGCTGTTTCAACCAAATGTGACATTGTTACCTTGTTCCGAACTCGCTGTACTTCTCTAAGTCCTTACTAGCTTTTCAGCTCTCTTAAAGGTACAGTACTCCTACACCTTCATAACAGCTTACAGCCATTAGATAGAGCCTTTCACCAATTACCTTTTTTTTGTTGCTCCTTGTACAATGGCCTATCTAGTGGCTCATTCAACTAAGAATGCAATACACAACAGGATCATATGTGACAGAAGAACCTGAGAGTGATTTTCCAGTGCAATTCTCATTGCACCACTGTTCCTTTCTCATATTGCCTATGCAACTGTAAATATGTAGTTTCCATTTATTGCAATTTGACTACTAATAGGCCTAAGAAGAAATGTTGTTCAAGAAGAATATTGTGAAAGATTCTAAATCCTAATCCCAAAAATAGATTACCAAAACTTGAACCAAATGTTAAATACCCATACCAGACCCCAACCCAGGTTTCATAGATCAGTGGACAGACAGTCAATGAACTTCTGGAAAATGGGTTGCAAATTCAATATTTTAATTAGCCTGACAGGCAGTGATTGAACCTGCTTTGTAGGCTTTGGGAAAGCCAGCATTGAAGGGAGATAAGGGAAAATTTGGGAAGAATGAACTGACTTTGCATCAATGCTTGTTTATTAGGAGCAGCTGGAAATGATTCCTCATGCTGCCCCAGTCCCCACCTCGCTCCATCATCAAGCCTTTCCATATGAGTACCTCACACCCAAACCCACCATTGACCCTGCACCTAGAGATAACTCCTCTGATGCCATGATCCGATTCCATTTCCAGCCTCCTCCTCAGTGCTAGGTGTTAGACCACTCTCTGAGGTTGAATCCATCTTTCCCTCAAACTCATTGGCTACTGCTGGCACTTTACACAAGTGGCCTGTTCAAGTGCTTTGCCATTGAATGGAGCTCTCCTTCAATCAGTTGGGAAACCTATGGAAAGAAACTGCACACTGTGGTGTTGAATTAGCTTTCATTATAACCAAATTTGATTAAACTGCTAGGTCTCAGAAAATTGCAACAAAATAAGCTGCTGACTGTGTGAGGCATCCATGTTGGCACCAATGGGTTTTCAGTGACACAAGGCATTGTTGCTAATTTGTAACTATTTACTAATGAAACGTGCCCTATATACCGATCTTCCTCTGCTTACTTTGTAGTATTATTGCCAAATAGTATTGAATCCAAGTGTGTCTAGTGAGTTCTACAGCATCTCTATCCTGTAGCTTTCTGGATTCAATATCGAATTCAGTAAATTTAAGGTCTTAGCACTTTCTCCCATGTCTTTATGTCAACTTCCAAACACCAGGCCTTGTCATCACATGGGCTGCTACCACGCACAACCCACTGTCAGCTACTAATGGTTCCCATTAGCTGATATTGATTCTCACACACTGACCTTTACCCATTCCTTTGTCTATCCAACTGTTTTTCTCCCTCTCCAGGCTCCATCTCTACTTATCGTTAACTTCTTCCCCCTCCCTCACCCATCTTCAGAATATATACCAACTTTTTCTGAGCTTCAGTCAGTTCTGAAGAAGGGTAACTGGTCTTGAAACGTTAATTCTGCTTTCTTTCCACTAATGCTGCCAGATCTGCTGACTTTCTCTCACAATTTCAGTTTTTGGTTGTCTTTGAGTTTTGGGAGGGGTTTGATTTGAGGATTTACAGCAACAAAAACTGCTATTTATGTTTAATGTGAGCATGGAGGAAACAGATGCTTAGCCAAAAGACGAAGCAGGAGGTGACTAGAAATTTGATCAAAGCACTGGGTTACCTAGAGGGAATTAAAGGAGAAATGACAATGTGAACTGTGGAGGTGGAGAGCTTCATAAAAAATAAATCCAGATTTGGAAAATTTGTAACTGAAGTTTTGGTAAATAGGGAGTGTAATCCGAAGGACAGTGACCTTGAGGGCCTGATATAGGGCTGGAGAAGTATGGCTATTGTGAAATTTGAAGACTATGGGATAGATTTTCTGCGGCTGATGGAGGCAGGATCTGTGGCGACCATCAGAGAAAATCAGAGCAGGAGATTATTGTTGTGCGCTGGTTTACTGGCAACTTCCATCCTTCGGGGTAAAAACAATGACTGCAGATGCTGGAAACCAGATTCTGGATTAGTGGTGCTGCAAGAGCACAGCAGTTCAGGCAGCATCCGAGGAGCAGTAAAATCGACGTTTTGGGCAAAAGCCCTTCATCAGGCTTTTGCCCGAAGCATTGATTTTACTGCTCCGCGGATGCTGCCTAAATTGCTGTGCTCTTTCAGCACCACTAATCCAGAACCTTCCTTCCTTCGGGCTGTTTCTGAGAGGCCAGGCCAGAGATACAGTGACTACCTCCACAGAAATGGCTGGCAGCTCATGGCACCCAGTAAGGAGCCTCGGAAGGCTAACACTCCACATCAGTGTTCTAGCGCTCCACATCATTGTTCTAGCGCTCCACGTCAGTGTTCTAGCGCTCCACATCAGTGTTCTAGCGCTCCACATGAGTGTTCTAGCACTCCATATCATTGTTCTAGCACTCCTTCTCCACAGTGGGACAGACACTAAAACCACGGCTACCCTGTGGAGGGTCTCAGTGAGCATTTGTACTGTCCACAATTTAAAAAATGCCACCATAGCCATCCAGCATTCTTAATTAGTTGGCAAATATAGTCTTAGAGTCATAGAGTCCGATAGCATGAAGACAGGCCCTTTGGCCTAAACTGATCTATGCTGACCAAAATATCCATCCACGCTACCCCGTTTGACATGTGCAAGCTTTCTAAGTATGCCTTGTACATTCTCATCCAAATCATTGATATAGATAACAAACTGTAATGGGTTCAACACCAATCCCTGAGGCACTCCACTACTCACAGGCGTCTAGTCCGACAAGCAACCTTCCACTATTACTTGCTGCTTCCTACCATCAAGTTTGTGTATCCAGTTTGCCAGCAGCCCCCCACCCCCGGATTCCATGCAATCTAACCTTCCAGAGCAATCTACTATGTGAAACCTTATCAAAGGCCTTACTGAAATCCTGATAGACTACATCTACCGCCCTGCCCTTGTCAACTGTCCTGGTCACTTCGTCAAAGAACCGTAATAAATTTGTGAGGCATGATCTCCCCCGTACAAAGCCATGCTGACTGCTCATAATCAAACCCTGTCTTTCCAAATGCATTTACATCTTATCACTCAGAATCTTCTCAAGTAATTTCAAGTCATGCATTTAAAAATCACAGCTTAAATTTTTCATAGTTCTTTCATGAGATGTGGGTATTGCTGGCAACAAGAGGATTGACTGTGCATACCTAATTGTCCTTGAGAGGGTGATGGTGAGCTGCCTTCTTGAGCCACTGAAGATCTCAGGATTCAGATATACCAATGGTGTTGTTAGAAAGTGAATTCCTAGATTTTGATCCAGCGATAGCTCCAGGTCAGCTGGTGAGTGGCCTTGGAAGGAAAATTGTGGGTGGTGATGTCTGACTGCCTGTGTTTCTCTAGCTGAAATAGGCTGCGGGTTTGAAAAATGGAGTCTTGCTCAGTTATGTGGTACATATTACAGATAAGGCACTCTACTGTTGCTATGTTCTAGCATTCAAGGGAGTGAATGTTGAAGGTGATGTGTCAAGGAGGTGGGTTGTTTTCTCCTGGATGCTGCTGAGCCATTTGGTTATTAGAGCTGTACGCATCCAACCAAATGGATTGATCATTTGGTCAAATCATGATTCCTACCATGCAGATGCTGGACACGCTATAGGGGTTCAGGAGGTGAACAACTCTGTACAGATTCCCAAACTTTGACACAGGAATCTAATAATGTGTCCAGTTGTAATTCTGATCAATGGTAATCCCCAGGATATAGATAATGAGGGATTCAGTGATACTGATGTCATTGAACATCATGGAGTGTTAGATGTGCTCATGTTGGAGATAGTCATTGCCTGGCATCTGTCTGGCATGAATTTTACTTGTCATTTATCAATCCAAGCCTGGATGTTGTCCAGATGATGCTTTGCATGGACATGAATACTACAGTATCTGATTTGCAAAGGCCCTGAACATTTGTGCAATCGTAAGCAAATGCCCCCATTTTTGACCTGTGATGGAGGGAAGATCATTGATGAAGCAACTGAAGGTAGTTGGGTCTCAGACATTACCCTGAAGAACTTCTGCAGAGGTGTCTGGGATTGAAATGTCTCACCTCCAACAACTACAGCCATATACCCTTTCTAGGTAAACCTCTATATCTGTGAAAGGTTTCCTCCTGATTCCAATTAACTTGAGTTTTGCTTAATAAAAACCAAACGGAGTGTGGATGCTGTAAGTCAGAAACAAGAACAGAAATTGCTGGAAAAGCTCAGCAGGACTGGCAGCATCTGTGAAGAGAGATCAGTCAACATTTTGGGTCCTGTGACCCTTCTTTAGAATAAAATGCAGCCCAGTGGTGGGAATTTAAAAATTTAAGTATTGTGAGCCAGATGGATCAGTGTGAAGCAGGATACAAGCAGCAGAAATTTAGATGAACAATTTGCAGCATTAATGGCATATCATAACAAACATTCTAATCTAGTTTTTAATCTCACTCACTCCTTCCATTCCATTTATATGCTGCATGATTCTCACCATACATTGCTACTTCAGGGTTTGAGACTAACCCCTGTTACTTCGGTGTGGAAGTTGTTCGTAAAACAATGGTAACATTTATAGGATATTTCCTGAATCAATTCAGTAGTTATTTCTAATGATTCTGCCATTTGCATTCACAAGTTTTTTTTTGGTACTTAGTGATCAAATGAGATATAAATTCTGGTGGTTTAAGAATTTTAAGAATTTAAGAGCTTTAAGAATTTTGAGCTCTGATCAATAAACAAAAATTGCTTTAAAGGAACAAAGGCTTGCATTGGCCTTGAGTCCAAGCCAAAAGTAAGGACGGAAATGATGCAGAATACATCATTGTTTGATTAACACATAGAGGAAAAGCCATTGTGTAAATGAAACTGTGTATCTCCAAACAGTGCAGACTGAGTTTATAAGATTGGCAGCAGATTTGAAAGTCTAAAAGGCAAAACATAAATGAATATTCTCCCTTAGTCTCTCCTAATTCTATAGGGAAGTACACTGCCTCACAGTTGTGACTTTTGTGGCACAAACCACTTCCTTATGTTCTTCCTTGTACCCTGCATCAAGCATGCATTCTTATCTGGTTGCTGCAACATACAAACTTTATTTTAGCAGCAGATTTTTTGTTAGATCTCATTACATTTCAATCAAATTCGAAGTGAGCTCACATTCTCTCATGTGACTGTCAATAGACTTTGAGGTATAAGGTGGTGGTCAATGAAGTCCTTGGGCCCTCAGTCTCCTCTTCCGGCCTGATATTGTTTTGCAATTTGTGCTGTGCAAATGTTTCATCAGGAGAAAATACTGTGGTTAGATTTACCATGTGTCTAAAATAAGAGGGGAAAGATACTAAAAACTCAAGGTGATTTTGGAATCCTTTGATACATAACGGCATTCCTCTTTACAGTGAATTCTGATGATGTTATGACTAGTAATAACACAGGATCTTAGTTGTGGGTTAACAGTTCTTTTCTTTGAAGAGGAACTGGCATTAAGTTAGCATTTTTCATGACCTTGGGCCCTCTCAAAGTAATTAGTTTTGAAGTGGAATCCCTTTGTAATGTAGGCATTTATATGCACACAGAAACAAATGATTAAACCATCATTTTAATGGACTTGTTTAAAGAATACAGGAAACTGGGGAATTCCATTTTTGTTCTGGGATCTTCAATATCTACTTGTGAAAGAGGACAAGGTCTCACCTTAGGTCTTATGAAAAATCACAATTCAGACTGCACTCCCTGGGTTCTGCACTGAAGTGTCTACACTGTATGCACAGGTCTTCAGAGCAGGAGTAAATCTCATAGTCTTCTATTCAGACAGGTGGAGGTTCCAACTAAGCCAATGTTGACACTCCTATTTTCAGACCATTGGAGACAATTGACCAAAAAGATAAAGATAAATTACATAGTTAAACTTACCTCTAACAATTTACTGTTCAGCTCTGCTCAAATACACTCTGTGGTTATGCTCAATTTTATAACTCCCAGACCCAGGATGGAGGAAGGATGAAGTGTCTCCATCTCTTTATTCGCCTGCATCCTCGGTTGGTCACATCAAGGTTTATTGAAGAATTGATCTTTTGTTCCGAAACCAAATGAATTTGTATTTTTAAAGGAGCCAATTTAATCATACTTTCTTGACTTAATAAAGAGGGGGCTAATGAAAGTCTAAGCCTGAGAAGAATTAACACAAAACACATGCACACAGATTAGCAATAGGAGGTAAAATCAGAAGAATAAAACGTTAAAAAGAGATATATGGCCAGCTTCTGAATTGTTCATGAAGAACAGTTGATTTATGGGGATCATTGCAATGGTAGTTACCAGTAGCATTGATGCTGGCAATTGAACAATTGGTTTCATGATCCTTAGTACTGCAAGTTGAAATTCTGTCATACTGATTCTTTTTGACTGTGATTAATTTCAGCATCCAGGATGAGATGGAGTTATTTTGTTGCCCTGTTTCCTTATGGCTGAATGATAGCCAACTGACTGAGAGTAACAGAGTGAGAATATCCCTTTACTTGCAACACAGGTGACTACAGGCTAGTTCTTTGACTGTGACCAGTCAACACTTGAACCAGATGGATATACATAAGAACCTTCAGTTCCATTAGTCCACTCCAGTAGAGTTGAAACTGCCTTTGCGATCCCCATCTTTGTGTATTCTTCAAAGGAAAAAACACAAAATGTACCTGAAGTTTGGGACATAATCCACAGAGGCTGGTTTGCTGTTGAGCAAGAGATTGTCAACCCTTCATTATCTTTGTAATCCAGGAAATCACACTGCAGTCTCTTTGAAGTTTATTTTGACACCTTTAAGTGTTAAATCCCATTAGTTGAACACAATTGTTTTTGCCAGCCAACCATGGCACTTAATCTTGCAGTTACTTTGTTGTTATGGCAGTCCACTTCTTAAAAAAAAACAAATTTTGATATTAAAGGCTAAAGATTCTTCAAACTTCTGCCTGTCATCACTGCAGGCCTATTGGTAGACAACAGAGTTATCCATTTGACTGAGGCAGGTGCTTCCGAAATACCGAGTAAAAAGTGAGGTCTGCAGATGCTGGAGATCAGAGCTGAAAATGTGTTGCTGGTTAAAGCACAGCAGGTTAGGCAGCATCCAAGGAACAGGAAATTAGACGTTTCGGGCCAGAGCCCTTCATCAGGGCTCTGACCCGAAACGTCGAATTTCCTGTTCCTTGGATGCTGCCTGACCTGCTGTGCTTTAACCAGCAACATATTTTCAGCTTCCTTAATACCTTCAAATTATGGAGCACTAGGTCAGGTCAGATTTGAAATCAATAGCTCTTTCACTTGAAATCTAACTCACAAGCTTTCATTTACCCACATGTGTAATTGAGGAATGATTGCTTGATTGCACTAACAGAAGGAAGGATATAGCTCATGGAATCTCACCGAGAAGTTGCAGTAAGATACACACAAAAAATTGGAAACCATCAATTATAACATCTCTTCTAATGTATTGCCTTTATTTGTTAAATTTGGGACTAAAAGATGAATAATTCCTAGACCTGATGGCCCACATCCTTGGGAATTAAAGCAGAAAATGAAGAGAGTGTAGATCATTTCCATTTTTAAGAATTCCTTTGGTTCTGAAACAGAGCTCATGGTTGGCAGGCAACCATTATCATTCAGCAAGAAGAGAAAGAGAAAACAAGAAATAGTTACACCAATAATAATGACATCAATAGAAGGAAAATTGCTCAAATCTGTTATTAGAGATATGATAACAGGTCACTTAGAAAATCATGATATGATTAGGTAGAGTCAATAGTGATTTATGAAAGAGAAATCATGTCCAACAAATTTGTTAGAGCTTTTTGAGGTTCTAACTAGCTGTCGTTGAAGTGGAATTATTGAGTGTGATATATTTTGAATTCAAAAAGTGTTGTTTAAAAGTGTTGCCCAACAGGTTAATATATAAAATTAGGGCTCATGGGTTGGAGGTTAAAGATTGAACAATGGACAGAAAATAGAGAATATGCAGAAACAGGTAACATTGAGTTAAGTTATTTGTAATATGATATTGCATGGATCATTAGTTTGAGTTCAACTATTTACAATCTGTGTCAATAACCCAGGTGAAAGAATGAGTAAAAAGAAAGAATGGACAAAATAACTGAATTCCAGAGGTGAGGTGAGAGTGACAGCATTTAACATCAAAGCCTCATTTGACTGAATATGGAGCTCTAGCAAGACTAAAATCAACGAGTATTGAGGCAAACTCTCCATTGGTTGGAGTCATACCTGGTACATAGGAAGAGAGTTGTGATTGTTGGATCTCAGTCATCTCAGCTCTTGGTAATCTCTACAGGAGGTCCTCTGGTTAGTGTTCTAGACCCAACCATCTTCAGCCGTTGGATTAATGACCTTCCTTCCATTCTGAGGTCAGAATGGGGATATTCATTGTGCAATCATCAATGTTAAGCACCGGTTGCAATTTCTCAGGTGGGTATTTAAATGCAGCAAGACCTGAACAATATCCAGGCTTGAGTTGATAAGGGCAGTAACATTTGTACCACAAAAATTCCAAGAAATGACCATCTCCGATAAAAGACAATTTCAACACCACCCCTTAATATTCAGTCACTGAACCTCCACTGTCAACATCCTGGGGGTTACCATTGACCAGAAACTCATCTGGACTCATAAATACAGTGGCTACAACAGCTGGTCACAGGCTAAGAATACTGTGGCGAGTAACTCATCTCCTGACCCTCCACTGCCTGGCGACCATCCATAAAGCACAAGTGAGGAGTGTACTCCCCACTTGCCTGGGCGGGTGCAGCTCTAACTACAGTCAAAAAATGTGATACCATCCAGAGCAAAGCAGCCTAATTATTTAGCACCACATCCACATTCACAAGCATCTACTCCTTCCACCATTGAAGCTCAGTAGCAGCAGTGTATACCATCTACAAGATGCGTACAGAAATTCACTAAAGATCTTTAGATGACACCTTCCAAGATTGAAGCCACTTACATCTAGAAGGACAAGGGCAGCAGATATGGGAACACCACCACCTGCAAGATCCCCTCTAAGCCACTCTTCATCCTGACTTGGACATCAGCGTTCCTTCACTGTCACTGGTTAAGATCCTGGAATACCTTCGGTACCTTACTCTTGATTCCAACATATTACCATATCGCCTCTGTATCTTTTTCAAGAGGGTAAACAAATGCGGGCCACCCTTCTCAGCAGGACAAGGTTTGCTTGTCCCCAGCAGCAGCCCTTCCCTGACATGTTTGGAGTTCAGTGATCCCACCAACCTGTAAATGAATGAACAAACAAAACAGGGTCTACTTGCAGCACATGGACTACATTGCTTCAAGCTCACCACCACCTTCTCATGGGCAACTGGGGATGAGCAATAAACACTGGCATAGCCTGTGATGCTGACAGCCCATGAGCAGAGAAAAGAATTCCAATTTGATGACAATACAAAATTAGTTGGGGAAATAACCTTTGGGGAGGATTCAAAGAGGTTGCAATATGATATTGGTTAGTTGAATGAGTGAGCAGGAAAATTGAAGTGGTGTATAATATAATGAAATTATCCACTTTGGTAGGAAGAAAGCAAGAGATTATGTAAAACTGATATCCAAAGGGGCTTGGATGACCTTGTGTATTATTCACGGAAAGTTAACATGCAGGATGGAATCTGTTGCATTCATGGCCAGATGAGTTAATACTCAATTTGTTATTCAGTAGAAACAATTTGCATTTATTTATTATTCTGTGCTTAATGCAGAAAAATGCCTGCGACACTGCACTGAGGCACAAAACAAACAGAGATCAAACAGGGTCCCCACATATTTGTTTAAAGGGTTGGGTTTTAATGAAAGTCTTAAGTGAAGAGACAGAGTGGTTCAGAGCTTGAAGCCAGGCATTCAACCTTTGAAGTTGGACCTTGACGCTAGTGAGGCACAACGAATCGTCAAAGCAAAGTTGAGCATCACATATCCCATTATGTTACATGGTTCATTTGGATGTTTCTGGTGGGTTGGATTTGGCTATGCTTTGCATTGTTCCAATGAATGTTGTTTGTACAGTTCTACTTTGAATATCAGCGGAAGACTGAAGCTCAGGATATTATTTCTCAGACAGACTAAAGTATTCCCTTTGGCCAAATAATTCTTTCCTCTGGTAGTTGCTAACAATACAACAGATGCTACCTATTTGTATGCTACTATACTTTCAGCTCTGCATATAAAAACATTTTAACAATGAGCAAGTGTCGGCCAATTGGCCAACCATTCAAGGAGATTATGGCTGATCTACCCAAAAGTCTGAAATTCTCTTTCGTAAGGCCCCTCAAAACCCTCAATTGCTTGATTAAAAAGAAATGGGTCCACTTCCTCCTTAAATACTACTTCTAATAACTTCCAAAAGTATAATAGAAACTTTCATTGCATGAGACCACTGTGAGCCTGTGAAACCTACACTGGATGACAATATGAATTTCTTAATATCATTTTTATGATAGGAACCTTGTTACTCAGAATTTTGGAATATTGTGTGCAATTCTGGTCTCCCTGCTATAGGAAAGATGCTGTGAAACTTGAAAGGGTTCAGAAAAGAATTACAAGGATGTTGCCAGGGTTGGAAGGTTTGAGCCACAGGGAGAGGTTGAATAAGCTGGGACTATTTTCCCTGGATCGTCAGAGGCTGAGGGGTGACCTTATAGAGATTTATAAAATAGTGAGGCACATGGATAGGGTAACAAGACATGGGTTTTCCCTAGGGTGGGGCAGTCCAAAACTAGAGAGCATATTTGAAGGTGGGAGGGGAAAGAATTAAAAGGGAACTAAGGGGCAACTTTTTTATGCAGAAGGTAGTGTGTATA
This sequence comes from Hemiscyllium ocellatum, assembly GCF_020745735.1. Lineage (NCBI taxonomy): Eukaryota > Metazoa > Chordata > Chondrichthyes > Orectolobiformes > Hemiscylliidae > Hemiscyllium > Hemiscyllium ocellatum. The sequence goes on along the minus strand of NC_083417.1, from coordinate 23,305,241 downwards.
TGGAATGAGCAACCAGGGGAAATGGTGGAGGCTGATACAATTAAAGCATTTCAAAGGTATCTGAATGGATATCTGAATAGGATGGGTTTAGAGGGATATGGGCCAAAAGCTGGCAACTGGGACTCGATTTGTTTAGGATATTTGGTTGGCATGGATGAGTTGAACCAAAGGGTCTATTTCTCTCTGATACATCTCTATGAATGTATAACTGAACACCCTTCTGAGGCTGAGCGAAAACTCCTGTTTGTGGGCATAAAATGGTGGGCTTTGTGTTCTCATCAATCTCAATGTCTTCCCACTTGGTGTCCGGCTCAGATTGTTTTTGAAAGCGTGGTCAGTTCTATCCAGGTATCGATTCATGGTCAATTAAACAATTACAGAGACAGGGACCAGGGAGAATGCCACCTCTTCTTCAGGAAAATGTCATAATGAGGAACAGAAAACAGGAAGCAGATTCTGATTGGAGAAAATTCTGAATAGAATTTTTTTGAGATGACACTTGAGGGCTAGGTCCAAGTTCAAATACAGCACTTCAGTCATGTTTAATAAAACTAGCCACCTGTTTTAAAATTAGGGCTGTGCTCACAGAAATCCAGTTCTGTTTAATTTGCATCTATCTGAAAGTGTCATAAACAGCCTAGTTGTCTTTGAACAACATCACTGTCTTATTTCTGCAGTATACTGTCTATAATCAAAATCAGCATCAGTGGTTCACAAATGATTTGCAAAGGTTTATTGTCACTGCTGCCTTTTGTGCCCTCCCTCATAGTTGTGAAATGTTATCTCCCAGAAATCATTACTCCAGTGCCTCATACAATTTTGTTTGCTTTTAGTTGATTTGCAAGAGATTAAGGAAATCCGCCTTGGGAAGAACTCGAAGGACTTTGAACAGATTTCAAAAGAGCAGAAGGACAAATACAGCGATGATGTCTGTTTCACAGTATTCTACGGTACTGACTTTGTGCTCAACAGTCTCAGTTTGGCAGGTAAGTCCCACTACTGCTCCAATCATTCACCAGTCGAGCCATCCCTCGCCCCTATTCTAGGTCAGCATACTTACCAGAAGCCTCTCGTTTTGAAATATAATGTTGAGTTTTCTTCAGAGCATTCTGTAGGCGGAGTGGAAAGGTCTGAATTAAACCCTTGCCAATGAATTTGGAAAGGTGATCTTATCCAAAATGATGGGTTTAGATCAGAGTGCTGCAAGAAAAGCACAGCAGGTCAGTCAGCATCCGAGGAGCAGAAAAATGGATGTTTCAGGCAAAAACCCTTCATCAGGAATGGAGGCAGGGACCCTTCAGGGTGGAGAGATAAATGGGGAGTGGGGGTGGGGCTGGGGATGGGGAGTAGGTAGCAAAGAGTACAATAGGTGAATGGGGGTGGGGATGGAGGTGATAGTTCAGAGAGGAGGATGGGTAAAGGTAGCAAGGGGTACAATAGCAGTCCTAAGAAGATCTGATGTGATGTTCTGGAAAAATCTTTCAGTTTCACTCGTGGAATTGTATCATCTGCAGTACTGTCTCAAACATCTTGAGAAGAATACTTTGGCTTTGGAGAGAATACAGAAGAGATTCATCAGGGATAATACTGGAGATGACTGTTTAAGCTATGAAGAGAGACTCTGTAGAGTAGACATAATTTTCCATAAGATTAACGAGTGATCAAATTATGGTGTTTGAGGTGATTAAAGGATTTGATAGGATACGCGTTGGCTATTTCTTCTGGTGAAGAAGTTCAGAATAAGGGGACATCACCCTTGAATGGCCTAGCTCTAATTTTCAGGTGATATCAAGAAGCATTTATGGAAGAAATCTGGAAATCTGTTCACTTACGAAGTTATTAAGATTTGGTTAATTGAAAACTTCAAAGCTGAGATTGATGTTTCTTCAGGTGATATGAAACCAAGGAATTAAGTGCTGGTCAATTATGTCTCAAAGGGCTGATGGCATGTACCTGGTCCTGTGATGTAGACAGAGGTTTGAAGCTGGAATGGATTACACAGTGGATTAGAACATTCTAAACTCCTGGAAACTAACAGAGCAAAAGTCTTCAATCATTAAAATTTATAGGATCAAGCTGCTGTTGTTGTGGGTGTATTTTATTTCCATTATTTTGAAATGAATAAGACACGAACTTCACAAAATGACATATACATTGCTTGTGTTTTTTACGTTTTACCGATGGCTGTGGTGGTGCTTTTGTTACTTTTAAGCTGTCTTGGGCAGTAACGTATAACATCAGTTGTGAATTTTTGGGTCCTTTGATTCTTTGAAAAATCTTTGAGAAAATCTAGTCTTTTTCCTCCCCAGTAAAGTCATAACCATAACCATATTACTGCTGCTGTGGGATAAATTGTTCATGATGCCCCCTCGCATGGAAAGGAAGAACCTGCATCCAGATGTTGTCTTTCAGAATCTTAGGATGTTCCAAAATGTCTCAATGCCAATGAAGTAATTTGAGGGAAGGTGGTATTAGAAAGACTGCATCTAATTGGTGTGCAGCAAAGGCCCACAAATTGAGGTGAAGAAAATGTCCAGATTATTTGTTTTAATATTGTCGATTGTTACTGAAAAGATGTATAAAACAAACTGCTCCAAACCTTATATTCTTGCGAATAGCTAGTTTACAGTTTCTAAAGATACCATTAATAAACAACACAATCATTCATTGCTCAGGCAGCACAATGGCTCAGTGGTTAGCACTACTGCCTCAGAGCACCAGGGATCCAGGTTCAATTCCACCCTTGGATGACTGCCAGTGTGGAATTTGCATATTCTCTCCGTGTGTATGTGGGTGGGCTTTCTCTAAATACTCCAGTTTCCTCCCAAAGATCAAAAGTTACGTGGATTGGCCACAGGAAATGCAGGGATTGGGATGCTTTTCAGAGGGTCAGTGTGGACTTGATGGGCTGAATGGCCTGCTTCTACACAAGAGAGATTCTATGATAAACTAAATGACCTATAAAATGGATTAACCCACACCCATTGATTGTAATGCACATAACATACCTACTTCATGCTGATTTTTTGTTCATTCCAGGATAAGAGCATTGCTGGCTAGGTCAGCAGTTATTGCCCATCCCTAATTGCTCAAAGGACAGTAAAGAGTCAACCACATAATCTTTGTGTCCAGCCAGTACTAACCATGATGCCCAACCATGTTGGTATCAGCAGGAGCAATATTGTAAGTGATATTGTACTGCTTAAAGTTATTGGCACTTAGTAAGTGGGAGGTAAACCTGACTGAAGCAGCCACTAGAAATGTCTTTACACGCGCACATGCATCATCAACAGTGTGGTGGTGTTGGGTTGCCTGCAGTTGTATGGGAATATTGTGTGGAATTGCTGGTGAATGAAGAAATGGGGTTTAGATTTAGATTCCCTACATTATGGAAACAGGTCCTTTGGCCCATTCAAGTCCATATCGACACTCCAAAGAGCAATCCACCCCGACCCATTCCACTACTCTGTATTTACCCCAAACTTAATGTACCTAGCATTATGGACAATTTAACATGGCCAATTCACCTAAACTGCACATCTTTAGATTGTGGGAGGAAACCCACAGAGACACATAGGAAGAATGTGCAACTTCCACATAGACTGTTGCCCGAGGTAGGAATCAAACCCAGGTCCCTGGTGCTGTGAGACAGCAATACTAATCACTGAGCTATCATGGGTTGTCGTGACTGCTATTGCATTCAGGTGAGTTCCTCAGACACATTCCTACGATGTGCCTTCTCCTTTCATCCTTCTGCTCATTGTACTTCTCAGCTGTTCACCACATCACTAATGGCAATGACTGCCCTCTCCTAATCGTGACGGTTTGCACAATGCAAAAGCCCAATGCAAATTGTGACACCACTCTGCCAGTACTGCAGGTCTCTTCCAGACTGGTCCAGGCAACAGAATGGTTGTGTCAGCGTGACGGTGTCTATCACATTTGCGGTGTGGCTTTAATTGTATACATGTTATCTGCATATACTCAGCAGAGTCTTCAGCCATACCAACAGCCGACTACCTGGCAGTTCCCTGACCAGCTTTGGTTTGTTTGTGGTTACTCAAATGTTGCTAGTAGAACAGACAAGCACAGAATGAATACATCAATATTGCTGCCAAGAATGGGCATTGACCTGACTAATTCACTGCTTATGGTCACATACCGGCCAGAAGCTGTGATAGTGAAATCCCTTTCAGTTCCAGTACACGGTGGAATGGATGTCGGGTTTGCAGTCACTGTTGCCCTGCATCTTAGGAAAGCTGCATGCTCTTTCGATCCACTCTTCCCTGGAAGGTGACAATGTAATGTATTAGTGCTCTTTGAATAGGGAGCATCAGCGGTCTTCCTTACTCAGTATGAGATGTGAAATGTGAGACCCCAGCTCCTGCCAGGTTTGTTCAATGCCACAGTCATCTTGAAAGCCACTGTTAATGGTGTCCTCAGCCTGCCCTGAGATTTTGCTGCAACAGGTGGTAGATTTCACTGAAGATGTCCTTCTCACATGTTACTCGTCAATGGTAAAATAACTGATCTATGAACACCCTTGGTAGATAATGCCCCCTGCTCTGGACCCTTCTCCGCCCCAGTCTTGGGAGAAACTGCATGTTTTTTTTTGTTCAATCTCCATGTCATTTCTTTCGCAAGGAGAATGCACATTAGTGCACCCAAGTCTAGGCATGGCAGGTTTAGCAGAAGCCACAAAATCATCACATAGTCCGACAGCATCTGCCACACCAACGCCCACAGGCGTTTGCAATTTGAAACTACTACAAAAAGCAACATGTGGTTGTAGACTGTGTAACAGGAACAAGAAATCAATTAGAAATTAACTGTACATAATTGGTTACCTCTTTTAGTAGCACTCACTGATGATCATCCTCTAAGTTGGGGGATGTGATGGCCTAGTGGTGTTGTCACTACACTGTTATTAATCCAGAAACACAGGTAATGTTCTGGGGGCCTGCATTCAAATCCTATCATGGCAGTTGGTGGAATTTGAATCTAATAATAATCTAGAAATAAGAGTCTAATGATGACCTCAGAGCCAATGCCGATTTTCAGGAAAAACCCATTGGTTCACTAATGTCCTAGAGGGAAGGAAATCTGCTATCCTTACCTGGTCTGCCTACATGTGACTCCAGACCCACAACAATGTTTTGACTGTTAACTGCAGTATAGGCAATCTGGGGATAGGGAATGAATGCTGGTTCAGCCAGTGACGTCCACATCCCCGAATGAATAATAAAAAAAAAGAGTTCTGGCATGCAAGCTTAAGAGAGGGTGTTGACTAGAGTAGTGATCTCCAAAATGCCACCATTGGCATCAAATCAGCAATGTTTTGCATGTTGATGACACTATAACCCTCACAATTCACTGGACGTTCACTGTGTATACATTGAAGGCAACACCAAAATGAACCCCACAGACATGACACTGACACCACTTTGGAGCTCAAGGGGTAATTGGAGTCCCAAACCTCAAGCTAATAAGCCAAAGTTCTCAGCTACTTTAAAATAATCGCTATCCTGGATCTGTAAATGATCTGAGACCAGCAGCTAACATGTTACAACTTTTTTTTCTATTCTTGCAGCTAATTCAAAAGAAGAAGCTTCCAAATGGTTAAAGGGACTGGAAATTCTGTACAAAGAGAGTCAAACTGCACCAACCCCATTACGAATAGAAAGGTAGAGGATCTCATTATCTGCTATGTCTTTAAACTGCTTTACACATTCTGCAGTTCAATGCCATCCTGCCTACAAACAATTAACACAGCAAATGATGTTTTGGGAAATACTTTAAGCGCTAGAGGTTTGTGTCCTCACTTTATAATGAACATTTCAAAGAGCTTTTCTTAAAATGGTTCAGGGTGCAGGAAATGGTGTCTGAAATCATTTGCTATCGGCATTCGCATTCTCTTTAATTGCAGTTAGTTCTGATGTTTTCTTGGCATTAATATATTGAAAGAACTTGTCTTTTGTGTTGTCTGACGTAACTGGATTGGAGCTGTTATCTTGTGATTTGCTGTTAGGGAAAATGTAACAGTGTGTCTCTGACCTTGTTTCATTCTTACATGTTGTATAATTTGCAGTTGGCTGAGGAAACAGTTTTATTCAGTGGACTGGACAAGAAGAAATAGGTAAGGCTCACTGAATCAATGTAAGACTTCAATCAGTGTTGATATGGTTTATCTAGCTAAGCTCCCAGTCAGGAGCATTTCCTAGATGTTGATAGTGGATCTCATTGAAGGTCTGGGAAGACTGAAACATTAATCTTCCATCTCCTTTACAAGCTCCATCCACACTAATTACTGACTCCTTTCTCCTCCCTGACAAACTGTCTGAGACTGACCCAGAGTTTGAAACTTAGAAAAAATATTTCAGTGCATGGTGATCCTCCAACCCACACATTTACACCATCATTTGATCTGTAAAGTTGTCTGACTCCACCCTGTATTACAGCTCATCTGCTGTAGAAAACCTCATTCTTGCATTTGTTCCCTTATGCCTTGATTACTCCAATGCATTAGAGTCATAATCATACAGCATGGAAGGAAACCGTTTGGTCCAACCTGTCCGTGCTGACCAGGTTTCCTAAACTGAACTAGTCCATTTACCAGTATTTGGCCCATCGTTTCTAAACCTTTCCTATCCATGTACCCATCCAGATACCTTTTAAATGTTGTAATTGTACTTGCCTCTAACGTTTCTTCTGGCAGTTTGTTCCAAACACACACCACCCTCTGTGTGAAAATTCCCAGATTTTGCCCTTCATAAACTTCAGGTCATCCAAAGCTCAAATAAAAGCTGAATACTGTGGAAGCTGGCGAAATGAAATGAAAACAGAACATGCTAGAGAAACATAGCAGATCTGGCAAGACCTGAGGAAAGAGAAACAGAGTTAACGTTTCAAATCTGTTATGACTGTTCTTTGAGATACTTCAAAGTCCTGTTGTCCATGTCTTAACTTGCACCAACACTTATTCACCCTTTTTGGCCTGTGCTAACAGGCTTAAACTGTCTCCTGTGTCATTAGTTCTTTTTTTTAAACCTCTCATGCTTACTCTCATATCCCACTATTGTCTTGCCTCCTCCCTGTCAATGGAGTAACCTTTAGCCCTACCAACGCCAAGATATCTGTCCTTCTAATTCTTGCCTCTTGGGCATCCCTGGTTTTATTTGCCTGACCACCCTGTCTTTGTTGACTAGATACTAATATTAGGAATTCCTTCCCTAAAGCTCTCCATTATATATCCCACTTTCGTCATTTTTAAATTCTTTACAGTTTTTACATTTTTAAGTTTTTATACATTACGTTGCTATTAGCAAAAGAAGCAAAAGTGACATCAGAAAAACCATTTTCACACAGATGTAGTGTTAGCGTCGAGGATGCACTGCCAGAGACTGTGGTGGATTGAGGCATTCAGTAGGGAGTTAGATAGTCTTTGTACAGTAACAATCATATCGCTGATTGGAAGAGCGAGCACAGCTCAAACACAATGGACCACTGGCCCCCTTTGGTTCTGTAAGAATTCTTTGATTCGGTAATACTCATACAAAGTTTAAAGAAAACATTAATTACAATGCAGCTTCATTAGAAGTTACAAAAATTGTTGGAAACACTCAATAAGTTTGGCAGCATCTGTGCAGAGAAATCAAAGTTAACATTTCAGGTCCAATGACCCTTCCTCAGAACTGCTCAGAACCAAATTAACTCTCCACAGGTGCTGCCAGACCTGATGAGCTTTTCCAGCAATTTCAGCTTTTGTTTCTGATTCACAGCATCCACAGTTCTTCTGTTTTCATGAGAAGCTATATTGAAATATGACTAATTAACACTACTTCTAGATCCTTCAGTTTTATTTCAATGAAGTGTTAAAGCTGAACAGATTATGATATTCTTACTGACTGCAAATGTTGATTATGATAAATTTATGTGTAAGCAGAATTAAGAGTTGCAGTTAACTATTGATACAAATGCTCTGGAATTACTAGTCATTTTACTTTGTTGCATGTGAAGATATCTAAAACAATAAAACATGTTGCATTTCCTTATTTTAAATTTGCTAGGTTGACATAGGGCAGAATTTAAGATCTGACGTTTTAACACTTGCAGTAAGCTAGGGTGCTAAAGATTTGATTCACTGACAGGGATGATGTGGGCACATAGGAAACAGTGCAAATTCTAATTTGTGCAAGTTTTTTGTGCACAAAATGATTGTTAGCAATTTATGTTTCATGTGGTTCTGCTCTACTGGTGGACACTTCCACTCCTACTTGTGGGGAATATTAAGCTGCAGCTAAATAACATGTTGCGAAAGGATTTTATTGCCATTTTATCAGCACTTATGGTCAGATAATGGCACAATAACAAAGAAATTCGTGACCTAAGTTTTAATTCTGATTTTCACTTTGAAACATTTATTTGTTACTTGAGTAAGTGTTGTACATATTTCTCTTGGTTCCTGTTTAACAGCTTCATGGCATCTCTCCTCTTAAATCAGCAAGTCGAAAATAATAAAGAAAGAACCCTGCTGGGGCACTGTATCAAAATAAAACACAAATTAACAGTCAGACGGAATCTTACATAATGAAACAGAAACTTACTAAATGAAAATAATGTTGTCTGGGCTGATGTTGTTTCCTAGACCCTGTGGTGCCCATTGGTCTAAAATAGCTTCTATTGTGCTTGTGAGCACTGCATGCTCCCTGTCCAGGGACTCACAAGTGCAGGTTTAACCGCTAAAAGAGAAACAATGAGCCCTCCATGGCCTGCTACCTACATCTATTGATGGCCACATTGGCCAGGCCCAGGAGCAGACCCATGAGAAGGCCCCTCAATTTGTCCATCCCTCCCTGCACTTTGTGCCTGTAGATTTGTAGCATGGGACTGAAGTGCAACCAAAATTTAAGAAGTAGCCCCTTCAACAAACTAAAAGGCAGCCACAAACAGAAATATTCTATGTACATATGAAAAACTGTTTCTTCCAGGCCATAAAAACTACATGTGACCCAGCACTCAGTGAACTTACTCAAGCAATGATTGCATGGGACTGTGCAATGGCGTCTCTACCATACAATGTGAACATACACCAAACAGTGGTGAAAAAACAAAAAGCACTTTGGAATAAAATATTCTCTATCCTGACTATCTGTAAGAGAATAAATACTGAGAAAGTAGAGATATAGCTGGCTTAGCCCAAACTAGACAGATACTCCCATCTTCGTGTGTTGTTGGATGTAGGAAGTGTGTTTAGTGCAGAATGATGTATCTGCACCTCTTGTCCACATTGCCCACACTCCACCCTGAAGTTCTATTTGGATATTCATCCATTTCTTATTTTATTAGCTGACTATTTTCAAAGACCTGGATATTTTGTGGTTGAAACTGTTTTCCTCATTTGTCAATTGCGATATGCGGAATCAAGGCTAGAATCAGACTATTTATTTTTTAATCATTCATGGGATGAAGGTGTCACTGGCTAGACTAGCATTTACATTTAAATATAAATTCCACTAACTGCTGTAGCGGGATTCACAGCCAGGTGCCCAGAACATTACCTGGTTCTCTGGATTAACAGTTCAACAACAATACCACTGAGCTGTTGCCTCCCACCAATCTGTCAAATTTCCTTTCACAACAAATATAAATGTCCCTGTTTATGTAGAGTTTGGTGACATGGAGTGGATAAGCTTAAGTTGATTCTCTAACCTGTAACTAAAAAGAATTGACTTTTTATGGGCATATGAGTATGTAAAAACATAGGAACATAAGAACGAGGTGCAGGAGTAGGCAATTTAGTCCCTCAAGCCTGCTTCACCATTTAGCATGATAATGACAGATCTCATCTCAGCATCAAGTCCGCTTTTCTGCTCGCTCTCCATAACCCTTCAACCCATTACTAATTGAAAATCTGACAATCTCCTTCTTAAATGTTCCAGTGTCCATGACACTCTGGTGTAGTGAAAACGACAGATTCATGACCCGTTGAGAGAAGTAATTTCTCCTCATTGCTTTCTTAAACCTCCTATCTCTTATCCTAAAATTATGACCTCTTATTCTAGATTGCCCCGCATGAGGTAACATCCTCTCATTGTCTTGTTTGTCAATCCCCTTTACCATTTTATATACCTCAATTAGATCTCCTCTCATTCTTCTGAACTCTAGAGTGTAAAGACCTAAACAGCTCAATCTCTCTTCAAACAACAAACCCCTCATCACTGGAATCAATCGAGTGAATCTGCTCTAAACTGCCTCCAATGCAACTAAATCCCTCCTCAAATAATGCACCCAGAATTACATGCAATATTCCATATGTGGTTTCACTAATTCCTTGTACAATTGCAGCAACAATTGCCTACTTCAATACCCCCTTCCTTTAGCAATAAGTGTCGAAATTCAATTCACATATGGTTCTAATTAAAATCATTAATCTGTGAAATCCTATCAGGAATATACTCCTGATTTTGAAATCACATGTTGCCTGAGACCCTTTGATGTAACACATATCCTTCAGAGTAAAAGTCGTCATTGTTTCATTAGAGAGCAATGATTAGCATTGAACTTAACCTGAATGTCACTGTGCCTCAGGTGGAAGAGGCATTGACCCCACTGTACAAACTGGTTGCACAGCTAACTGAGCTAACCAACTCTCTAGATTCCTTACGGAATAATGAATGAGCTACATTTATAGGTTGATATTGAGTGCAAGTGATCATTTGGACCACTATATTTGTGCTGACAAAGGGTCAAAAGGTTGCAAAACTAACTCAAGCTGAAAATAAGAGTTAATGGTGATCATCAGTGTTTTTAGCTAATTTCAGGTGATTTGTTCCAGTCCTATGAAATGTCAAACACTGGGTTTTCTGTACCAGCTGCCCTTTCGGCAGTGACAAAGTTGTTATCTAAACCAGATATCTAATCAGGATAGTGATACTGTTGCTTTCTCCAAAATGCTTTAACATTGCTTGAACCAGGTATCATACAGCATCTACCTTCCCTTGCACCATTGAAATTTATTAGATCCTGCAGGTGCCTGAAATGGGGTTCAAGACTATAAGAAATAGGAACAGGAATAGGCAATTCAGCCTGTTGAGCCTGCTTTGCCATTCAATAGGGCCACAGCTTATATGACACTCATCAAGCCCAGGAGAAAGTGAGGACTGCAGGTGCTGCAGATCAGAGCTGAAAATATGTTGCTGGAAAAGTGCAGCAGGTCAGGCAGCATCCAAGGAGCAGAAGAATCGACGTCTTGGGCATGAGCCCTTCTTCAGGAATTCCTGAAGAAGGGCTCATGCCTGAAACGTCGATTCTCCTGCTCCTTGGATGCTGCCTGACCTGCTGCACTTTTCCAGCAACACGTTTTCAGCATTCATCAAGCCCACCTTCATGCCCTTTCCCCATACGCCTTGGTTCCCTGACTGATCAAGAATCTATCTATCTCAGCCTTAAATATACTCAAGGACTCTGCCCACAGCTCTCTGTGGCAAGGAGTTCAAAGACTCTCAACCTCTGAGAGAAAAAAATCCTCCTCATCTCATTTTTAAATTGGCACCACTTAGATTTGAGATCACGACCTCTGCTCCTGGACTTTCCCACAAGAGGAAACATTCTCTCAGCATTTCCCTTGTCAAGTCCCTTAAGAATCTCTGTATGTTTCAATGAGATCACCTTTCATTCTTCTAAACTCCAGTGAGCAGAGATCCAACCATTTAGCTTTTGTTCATAAGACAATCCCTGCATACTGAGGATCATTCCAGTGAACCTTCTCTGAACTGCCTTCAATGAAATGATCCCTTTCCTTAGATAAAGAGACCAAAACTGCTCACAGTTCTACAGTTGTAGTCTCACCAGCACTTTGTGTAGTTACAGTAAGACTTCCCTACTTTTATACTCCAAACCGCTTTGAATACAGCCTTATGTTGCATTAGCCTTCCTGATTACTTGCTGTACCTGTGTGCTAGCTTTCTGTGTTTTGTGCACGAGAAGCTCCATGTCTCTTTGTGTTTCAGATATCTGCAGTATTCCTACTTTACATAAAACTCTTCTTTTTCTCATTTTCAAATTGAACAACTTCACATTTTCCCACATTATGCTCCATTTATCAACTTTTGCCAATCGCTTAACCCATCCAGTATCTTTCTTTAAACAGTTTGTATCCCTCTCACAACATCCCTTCCACCTATTTTTGTGTTGTCTACAAATTTGACTGCAGTGCATATGCTTTCTTCCTCCAAGTCATTAATATAAAGTGTATATTGGTGAGATGCCAGCACTGAGCCCAGTGGAACTCCACTGGTCACAGGTCAGCAACCAGAAAAGACTCCCCCCACCCCACCCCTCCCCACCACTAGGTAATTCACTACCCATGCCAACGTACTACCTCCAACACCGTACACTCATGATTTAACTTTTAGTATACACCTTGTCGAATGCCTTCTGGAAGTCCAAATATATCTCATCTTCTGGTTCCCCTCTATCCACTCTGGTTGAAAGTTCCTTGAAAAATTCTAATGTCAGACATGATTTTCCTTTCATGAAGATATGCTGACTCTGTTAAAGATATGCTGATTCTGTTTAATTAGACTATGTTCTTCCATATATTCTGCTATTACCTCCTCAATAATTGGTTTCAATACTTCTCCAACGGTAATCAGCCAACAGTGACTCACATATTGCCTCCCTTTCTTTTTGAATGGGGTGTCAAATTAGCAGTTTTCCTTTCCTCTGGTAGTCCTCCAGGATCCAAGAATTTTACAAAGTTAAATAGCATCTGCTATTTCTGTAGCTATCTCTTTTAGGATTCTTGGATGAAAGCCATCATGGCTAAGGGGCTTATCTGCTTTTGTCTAATACTACTTCTGTAGTGACAGTGATGGTACTTAATTCCTCCCCATATTCTTTACTTTTAATTAAATATTTGAAGTAATTTCCATCATAAAGACTAATGCAAAAATACCTGTTTAACATCTCTGACATTTCCTTGTTCCCCATAACCCATATCCTTCATGAGAACATGAGGTCTAAATTCTTCCAACTCTTCAGCTCAGTTAACAAATGTGGTCACTATGAGATAGACTCTGCACCTCAAAAGGTTTGTGTTATTTTCATTTGAAGAACCATGTGTTAAAATTAGTAGACAATGGACAATAAGTGCAGGAGTAGGCCATTCTGCCCTTCGAGCCTGCACCACCATTCATTATGATCATGGCTGATCATCCTCAATCAGTATCCTGTTCCTGCCTTATCTCCATAACCCTTGATTCCACTATTCTTGAGAGCTCTATCCAACTCTTTCTTAAACTAATCCAGAGACTGGGCCTCCACTGCCTTCTGGGGCAGAGCATTCGCACACCCACCACTCTCTGGGTGAAGAAGTTTCTCCTCATCTCTGTCCTAAATGGCCTACTCCTTATTTTTAAGCTGTGTCCTCTGGTTCAGGACTCACCCATCAGCAGAAACATGTTTCCTGCATCCAGAATGTCCAATCCTTTAATAATCTTATATGTCTCAATCAGATCCCTCTCAGTCTTCTAAACTCAAGGGTATACAAGCCCAGTCGCTCCAGTCTTTCAGGGTAAAGTAGTCCCACCATTCCAGGAATTGACCTTGTGAACCTACGCTGCACTCCCTCAATAGCCAGAATGTCTTTCCTCAAATTTGGAGACCAGAACTACACACAATATTCCAGGGGCGGTCTCACCAGGGCCTGTACAGCTGCAGAAGAACCTCTTTGCTTCTATACTCAATCCCTCTTGTTATGAAGGCAAGCATACTATTAGCTTTCTTCACTACCTGCTGTACCTGCATGCTTGCCTTCATTGACTGGTGTACAAGAACACCCAGATCTCTTTGTACTGCCCCTTTACCTAACTTGATTCCATTTAGGTAATAATCTGCCTTCCTGTTCTTGCCGCCAAAGTGGATAACCATACATTTATCCACATTGAACTGCATCTGCCATGCATCTGACCACTCACCTAACCTGTCAAGGTCACCCTGTAATATCCTAACATCCTCCTCACATTTTACCCTGCCACCCTGCTTTGTATCATCAGCAAATTTGCCAATGTTACTAGTAATGCCACCTTCTATATCATTAATATATATTGTAAAAAGCTGCGGTCCCAGCACTGATCCCTACGGTACCCCACTGGTATTCTGAAAGGGAGCCGTTTATCACTACTCTTTGTTTCCTGTCAGCCAACCAATTTTCAGTCCAAGTTAGTACTTTGCCCCCAATACCATGTGCCCTGATTTTGCTCACTAACCTCCTATGTGGGACTTTATCAAAGACTTTCTGAAAGTCCCGGTACACTACATCCACTGGATCTCCCTTGTCCATCTTCAGAATTACATCCTCAAAAAATTCCAGAAGATTAGTCAAGCATGATTTCCCCTTCATAAATCCATACTGACTTTGACCTATCCTGTTACTGCTATCCAGATGTGTCATAATTACATCCTTTATAATTGACTCCAGCATCTTTTCCACCATTGAGGTCAGACTAACTGGTCTATAATTTCCTGCTTTCTCTCTCACTCCTTTCTTAAAAAGTGGTACACATTAGCCACCCTCAAATCCGCAGGAACTGATCCTGAATTTATCGAACTCTGGAAAATAATCACCAACTCATTCATGATTTCTAGAGCCACCTCCTTCACTACCCTGGGATGTAGACCATCAGGCCCCAGGGACTTATCAGCCTTCAGACCTAACAGTCTCTCCAACACCAATTCCTGGCAAATATAAATTCCCTTCAGTTCAGGTCCTTCAGCCACTGTTACCTCAGGGAGATTGCTTGTGTCTTTCCCAGTGAACACAGGTCTGAAGTACGAATTCAACTCTTCTGCCATTTCCTTGTTCCCTGTAATATATTCCCCTGTTTCTGTCTTCAAGGGCCCAATTTTAGTCTTAACCATTTTTTTCCGTTTCACATACCTGAAAAAGCTTTTACTATCCTCCTTTATATTTTTGGCTAGCTTACCTTTGTACCTCATTTTTTCTCTGCATATTTCCTTCTTAGTAATCCTCTATTGTTCTTTGAAAGCTTCCCAGTCCTCCGTTTTCCCACTCATCTTTGTTATGTTATACTTTTTCTCTTTTGACTTTATATGTTTCTTAACTTCCCTCATCAGTCACGGCCACCCATGCCTCCTCGTAGGATCTTTCTTCCTTTTTGGAGTGAACTGATCCTGCATCTTCTGCATTATACCCAGAAATACCTTCCATTGTTCCTCCACTGTCATCCCTGCTAAGGTATTGCACCATTGAACTTTAGCCAGCTGCTCCCTCATAGCTCCATAGTTCCCTTTATTCAACTGAAATATTGTCAGTACCGATTGTACCCTCCCCCTTTCAAATTGCAGATTGAAGCTTATTGTATTATGGTCACTACCTCCTAATGGCTCCTTCGCTTCGAGGTCCCTGATCAATTCTGGTTCGTTGCACAACACCAGATCCAGAATTGCCTTCTCCCTGGTAGGCTCCAGCACCAGCTGTTCTAAGAATCCATCTCAGAGGCACTCCACAAACTCTCTTTCTTGAGTTCCAATACCATCCTGATTCTCCCAGTCTATCTGCATGTTGAAATCCCCCATAACAACTGTAGTAACATCTGTGCAACAGGCCAATTTCAGCTCCTTATTCAACTTACACCCTACATCCATACTACTGTTTTGGGGCCTGTAGATAACTCCCAAGAGGGTATTTCTACCCTTAGAATTTCTCAGCTCTATCCATACTGACTCTACATCCCCTGATTCTAGGTCCCCCCATGCAAGGGATTGAATATCATCCTTTACCAACAGAGCCACCCCACCCCCTCGCCCATCAGTCTGTCCTTACGATAGCAAGTACAGCCTTGTATATTCATTTCCCAGGCCCTGTCCACTTGAACCCACATTTCAGTTATCCCCACAATATTGTAGCTGCCAATTTCCAAAAGAGCCTCAAGCTCATCCATCTTATTTCTAATACTTCGTGCATTCATATATAGTATTTTTAATTTGTTACTGCCCTCACCCTTCCTATCAAACCCTATTTCACTCAACCTTACGCATGATCCCTTTTTGAATTTTCTGCTTCATTGATACCGTTGTCTTTCTTGACTGCCCTTGTTCTAACTTTCCCTTCAATTTCCTTCTTAAACATCCAGTTTGTCCTCTCCCCCTGCTATTTAGTTTAAATGCAGCTGTGTTGCAGTAGCAAACCTGCCTGCCAGAATGCTGGTCCCCAACCTATTAAGGTGCAAACCGTCGCTTTTATATAATTTATGCTTACCACAAAACATACCCCAGTGATCCAAGAATTTAAATCCTTGCTTCCTGCACCAGTTCCCCAGCCACACATTCAAGTCCATGTTTAAATTTAAGAGGTAAGAAAGTTAATTTCATCTCATTCAATTTTGTCCAAATTTGTGTTTGAATAAATTCAAGTTACTTTTAGCCTGAGGTAATGATCTGTTTGATTATTATTATTGATTATGTTTTTTGGTTGAATGTTTGGGGAAGTATTGGAAGTGATGGGACGGTGTGTGGTCTGAAGGGTTAGGGGTAGATGGGAGGTGGGTGAGGGGTGGGGGTGCCATTATTTATGGAGCATTTCAAAATGGTAAAAAGGTTAATTATCCACCCAGTGGCAATGCCATGTCTAAGGCTTAGGCTGCGGTCATTGGTGAGAGCTGACCATCCTCTGCAAGCTGATGTTTGCAATGTAAATAACCAAAACATAACAACACAACAGTTGGAGGAAGAGCTCCTCATCTTCCGCCTGGGAACCCTCCAACCACAAGGAATGAACTCAGATTTCTCCAGTTTCCTCATTTCCCCTCCCCCCCACCTTGTCTCAGTCGGTTCCCTCAACTCAGCACCGCCCTCCTAACCTGCAATCTTCTTCCTGACCTCTCCGCCCCCACCCCACTCCGGCCTATCACCCTCACCTTGACCTCCTTCCACCTATCCCACCTCCATCGCCCCTCCCCCTAGTCCCTCCTCCCTACCTTTTATCTTAGCCTGCCTGGCACCCTCTCCTCATTCCTGATGAAGGGCTTATGCCCGAAACGTCGAATTTCCTATTCCTTGGATGCTGCCTGACCTGCTGTGCTTTAACCAGCAACACATTTTCAACTGCTATGGGAAGTAACCCAAACTGAACCAAGTCCTCACTTCATTATTCTGGTTTGAATTTGTTGAATCTTAATAAGATTGCTAGAAAAATCATCAACTGAATATTGTTCTGGAATTTATAGGCTTAATTTTCCTATTAAATGCTAATATAGACTTTCTTGAAATGAGGACTTCAGACTCAAATGGAATGAAGTGCCATTTCTGCAAAGTGCAATGAACTATCAGCATTCAGCTTGGGGTGAATTTGTGGTTTGTGTATTTTCACACAATTGTAACAGGATTTTGATGGGGAGGTGCCGGTGTTGGACTGGAGTGTACAAAGTCAACAGGCATTTGATGTGGAGGAGGAAATGGCTATCAGAATTTAGCCTGAGGTTGAAAGCATTTCATGCCTGCATTAAGAAAGGAGCAGACAGAGGAATATTAAAATATAAGCTGTTCTTTGGGTTCTCTAAATGTGCCTCTTCTTTCCATACAAAATGAATGTGTGGTTATTGTTGCTGAATCCTTAAGGAGTTTCTCTGTTCACCTTTTTCTACAATATACTATCAAAACAATATCTTATTTTTGAACATGGTGGGACAAACTCAGGTAAGTAAAAACAATGACTGCAGATGCTGGAAACCAAACTCTGGATTAGTGGTGCTGGAAGGGCACAGCAGTTCAGGCAGCATCCGAGGAGCTGTAAAATCAACGTTTCAGGCAAAAGCCCTTCATCAGAAACTCAGTCTGCTCATAAAATTTATGACAAAATGTTTTAGGCCAGCTGGTTTTTCTCATAGTTTTAGTTTTGTACTTTATGGAATAAGTTCCCTGCTTCTCTGCTCTCAGTGAGGATTCAGTAAAATAGAGCATGGAATTCAAAGCAAGCATCTGACTATCTGTTCCATATTCTCTTTGAGCACTCTGCCAGCTTGGAGCACAGAGTCAGAATATTTACATTTCTGTGTGTAAATTCAGCTGAATAAATTAATTGCTTACTATTTTGCAGCATCTCCCTCAAGGAGCTGAAGATCATGCTACCTCAAGTAAACTGCAGAGTGCCGAATGTGAAGTTCCTTAAGGACAAGATGGGGGTATTTATCCTTTAAGCTAATTGCCAATTAGGTTTTCATGATCAGTTATGGCCTGAAGTTAAGTGTGTTTCATGATAATATTTTCATTCAAAGAATATGCTGGGTCAGAAGGTCTGGGTTCAAATCCCACCTACTTTGTACATGTGTCATAGTACATAAAAACAGGTTGATTAACAAGTAATTTCAAAATGTAATATTCTGTTTACCCCCAATTAAAGTGTAATATATTCTATCTCTCTTAAAAAATACATACCACGAGTTTCATTTCCAAAAGCAATAAGTCCTGTACAGAAATACAAAGATGAGTAACAATTCCCCTTGTAGATAGAAGTTTGATTTCTTTTCCAGTGCTTCAGATCAAAGATAAAATCTTTAGTAGTAAGTAAAATCTTACAAGTTTAAGAGCAATGGAGGCCCTGTTTGGTGCATTACTGATCTGACTGGTGCTGCACTCAACTGAATTGCACATAAATAGTCCAGACATTGTTCACCTTTACTGTGAACTGAGGTAAAACACCAGGATTACAGGTAATGTTTGTCAAGTCACACAACCGATGGTGTTTATTTGTGTTTAGTGCATTGGTTCAAAGGACTCAGAACTGGAAGGGGTCTCATAACTCTCATAGCCACATGGGTATGTGGTCATGCAGCAATCTGGAAGGTACCATGCTGTGCAACAAAGGTTCTCTTTAAGATATCTTAATAGGACTGCACTGCTTAACAAACAGGCCATGTCCGACTAAGAACAATGAGAGGGAATATTATCTCACAGCTTTTAACATCTCAATCCTACAAAATGCAAATACTACCTCAAGCAGTTATAGGCAGTTCTGGGGTGGTGTGCGTTTCAGCAGCGCAATTTGGCTATACCTTCACTGAAGCATTAGGAAGGAGGATCCAAGATGGTGGCGATTTGAGAGGTCTGCCTTGCTGAGCTCTCTATCTCAGTTCAGGCAAAGTAGCACTTTCACCTCCTCATTTAAGTTATTTCTATGAAAATTCGACAATTCAAGAGCTCTAGAACTTGTTGTAAAACAAATTGTTCATAAAGTTTGTTTTACTAAAGAAGCACGACAAAAGGTAAATGTTCCAGCAAGTCCCAACACACGTGGCCCTCACCTGAGAAGTGGGACACTTCTGTGGCTGCAGCTGCAGCAACCCACTAGTCCGTTGGAGTTGCTCACTCACCAGGCACTGGTTACTGAGTTTGTGAAACTGCAAGACATGATAGAGTCGTCGATTGAGGAGAAGTTCCGCGGTAGGCTGGACCCGATCTCGGAGTACTGGAGAAGCAGGTGCTTACCTTACAGGAGCAAATTGACAACCTTGAGAATAGAAGTAGATGGAAGAATATTCATGTTCTGAGACTGCCGGAGGGAGTAGAATGCAACCAGTCAACGAGCTTCTTTGAAAGCTGGCTGCTGCGATTTCTTGATCTGGAGGCTGTGTTGGACTGGGTGAAAGTTGAAAGGATCCATCGAGTTGTGCTGCGCAGGCCTAGTGTGACTCCATAACTACAGGGACAAAGCTAAAGCTATGGAAGCCTCCAGAATAAAGGGAAAGCATCCACAGGCCTTAACTTATGAAGGTTTCAGGATAATGTTCTTTTAGGAGTTCTCTGCAGCTGCACTTTGTAAAAGGAAGACCTTTGATGAAGCCAAGAGAAGACTGAGAAACTTTGGTATCCAGTGTTCCCTGAGGTATCCGGCGGTGCTACGCTTCATGTTTGATGGGTCTGTGCTCTCTTTTGACTCTTCAGCTAATGTGAAACATTTTCCAGACACTATAACATGGATCAGGTAACTTAAAGGATGTGAACAGTAGTGTTTCTTTTTCCTTTTTCTCTCTCCTTTTCTTTAAGAACATGTTGCTGAAACTTTTCTGATATTAATGGCTGTTAATGTATATTTGAGAATGGTAGAGTGTCAACTTTTAATTTCCTTGTCAGTTTTTTTTTCTCTCTTTTCCTTTTTTGGGCCTGAGTCTGGGATGCAGCTCAAGCTGGAAGGAGGTATGAAGGTATTTTTGGGATATGAAAGTGAGCTCCATGGTCAGGGTAGAGTCCCTCATTAAAGTGTTTTGTATTTGGTTTACTTTGTTGGCTTTTTGTTTATGTAGTTACTGGTATGTTAGATGTAGTAGTTTTAGCTTATGTATTTGTTAGGTTTCATGAGTTGTTTTTGTTTGTGCTCAGCAGTTGATAAATAGGGTTGTTCCTTTTTGGAGTTTAAATGGTGTTCGGCAGATGCATGGCTAATTGTGTCTTCAAATGGAATATTAGAAGGAGCAATTCTCCAGTTAAGAGGAAAAAGGTGCTTTCTAGTCTTAGAAAGGAGAGAGTGGACATTACCCTTTTGCAGGAGACTCATTTCAATGATAAAGGATACTTGAATTTGCAGCAGGGTGGGTTTCTCCTCCTTTAATATGAGGAGTAAGGAATAGGCCATACTCATTGGGAAGAATCTTTCATTTAAGTTGTTAGATTAAAGATGAGTATGGGTGGTTTGTCATTCTTAAGGCCTCAAGACATGGTGCAGTGTTTTGAATGTTTATTGCCCCCCAGCACATTTTTGATAGATGCATTCTCTAAACTGATGGCTCTTGCACCATGGCAGATTACTATAGAGGGAGACTTTAATTGCCTCATGGATCCCATGGTGAATAGAATGCCTCAAGGCCCCTCGACACGCTCTTTACAATCCAATCAACTAGTGGACTTATGTGCGGAATTGGGATTGGTTGGTGGATGTCGGGAGGCATCTCCACTTCACTATTTCTGATCTTTTCTAATCCGCACCAGTGTCATACCCGAATTGACCTTTCTCTGACCCCTGCATCATCCTTGGATTTGGTAACATCCTGTATAATTGGAAATGTCACTATTTCGGATCACGCTGCAGTACATCTAGAGAAGTGAGGTTAAGGTCAGTGTTGCAGGCTCTCGGCACTGCGAATGGATCCCTTTATTGTTAAGGACAGTAAGTTTGTTCAATGTTTCCTCAATGAGTTTCAGGTATTTTGAGCTAGCAGTTCAGATACAGCCAGTAACCTGCCTGTCCTTTGGGAGACTGCTAAGGCTTATATCTGGGGGACAATTATTTCTTACTCTGCCAGTCAGAAGCGACAGAAGGGGGAGCAACAATGCCTGCTCGAGGCGCTGAAAAGGCATATTTTAATAAGCCATCGTGGTTAAACTGCAGTGGGTTACAGCTCTTCAGTCCACCTTGAATTCTGTGCTTATACAAACAGCAAGGAAGAAACTTTCCTTTGGGAAACAAAGACTTTGAGCATGGCGACAAGTCGGGCAGGTATCTGGCATATCTTGCCAGGAGAAAGAATGTCCGACCCCCCCCCCCCAATTCATTACCTAAATTAGGGACTGGGATGGTCACTTGTGACTCTAAAAAGATCAGTGCTGCATTTCAGAAGTTTTATTTTGAACTATACTAGTCGGAACGTTGTGAGGATGAATGGGCCAAGATGGAGTCTTTCTTTAAAAAACCTGGATCTTCCAGGTGTTACCTCTGAACAGGCATCTTTCCTTGATGCTTCTTTAACAGTACAAGAGGTACACAAAGCTGTGAAATAGATGCCGAGTGTGAAAGCACCTGGCCCCAATGGTCTCCCTGACGAGTTTTACAAAGAATTTGTAAGTATACTGTCGGGACCAATGTTAGACTCGTATATTTACTCGTATAGCCACGACTGGCTTCCACCATCCCTGAGAGAGGCTAATATCTCCCTCATTCTTAAGAAAGGGAAGACTCTAGAGGAATGTACCACCTATAGACCCATTTCACTCTTAAATGCTGATTTTAAAATTTTATTTAAGATTCTTACATTAAGATTGGAAACTCTGCTGCCTTCCACCGTCAAGGACAACCAGACTGGTTTAATAAAAGGCTGTAGATCAATAATGTCAGGAGGTTACTGAATATGATTCAAGGGTGTCGGCAGCAGTCAGTTCAGGGATTAGTGATTCCCTCGGATGCAGAAAAGGCATTTGATCGGGTCAAGTGGCCGTATCCTTTCTATACACTTGAACAATTTGGATTGGAGGAGGTTTTTCTTAGATGGGTGAGGGTCCTTTATACTGATCCTCTGGTAGCGGTTCTCACCAATGGTGTGAGATTTAGTAATTTTAATATTCATACGGGTTGTCCCCTCTCACCATTACCTTTTACATTGGTGATTGAGCCACTGGCAGAGTGATCCACAGGGATCCTAATGTAGCTGCCTCATATTAAAGGAGGAGAAAGTAGGATCTAAATTGCCTAAGATCACATTATATGTGGATGATGTTCTTGTTTTGTTTTGTCGAATCCAGTGGTCTTGGTACCCCATTTGATACGATGTATCAATTCATTTGGCTCCTTCTCAGGTTATAAGATTAATTTCTCAAAATCAGAGGCTATGCCTATGGAGAGTCTTATGAGAATATCTGATGTGGAGGGTGAATCATCATTCTCCTGCAAATGGTCCCAGGTGGGTTTTCTTTGTTTAGGTATCTTTGTTTCTCCTGTCTCTGATCAGCTGGTTAAGGTCAATTTTGTTCATCTGCTCGACAGAATTAAGTAAGATCTTCAGCGATGGGAGGCCTTTCCAATATCCTGGCCAGGCCGGGTAGCTCTTATCAAAATGAATGTCCTCCCCCGTTTGCTCTATCCTATATGAATGCTCCACTTAATTTTTCCTCAGCAAACATTCCAGAGACTTAATGGATGGTTTAGCTCCTTTATTTGGTGCCACAGACAACCTTTTATCAAACTGGCTAAATTGCAGTTCCCTCATGGGTTGGGGGGTGTGGACCTTCTGGATATTAGAAGATACCAATTAAGTTCCCTTCTATCTTTTGTTAATGATTGGGTTTGTGAGGATCCGGCGTCAACATGGCTAGTGTCCCCTCATTAGCCTGTTATTCTTAGATAAAATGAAGGCAGTTATGGAATATTGCTGTAATCTGATAATTATTAATATTGTTAAGGCATGGAGAGCAATGCAACAGAGTGAGGGTAATATATCCGAAACATCCTTTCTTACCCCTATAGCTGGTATGCTGGGCTTTCAACCAGGGATAATGGACTTAAGCTGTGGGATTTAAGCTCTGGGCAACTAGGGGAATCTCCTGTTTGGGTGACTTATTCGAAGGTGAAATAATGATGACCTTTGACCAAATAACCCATAAGTATGGTTTAGCTAGCAGACTCCTTTTTCACTTTTTTTATTTCAGGGATTTTATTCAAAAAGGGACCATGCTATTGACTGACCCCTACAGATCTATTATGGAGAAGAGGGCGCTTCATGCTAAAAATACTTTCTCTATTAGTGTGCTTTACCAGATGTTAGGGGTTGAGATCTCTATGGAGGCACGGAAGGACATTTGCGAGAATGCAAGGAAGATTTCGATTAGTAATAGGAACCCATGCCATGCAGTTAAAGATTCTGCACAGGATCCATTTGGCCTTAGACCATCTCTCAAAACATTTTTTTAAAGTATATTTTTATTGAGAAAAAAGGGAAAACAAATTTTTTTTTAATATTATGACAGACACAAACTCAAATAATTCAAACCAATGTTAAAAAAACAAACTCACCAATTACATTGGTAAATAAATAGTAACTAACAACTGAGCTAAAAAAGCAAAATTTCAACAGTAATAATAATAACACAGCTCAACAAAACAAAGCAATAGATCATTGAACGCGTAAGTTTATACATATTCATACGTTCATAGTTCCTCCTTTCTGGATACCAGATTCATTACAGAGAATTGCCTATATGAAGGCTCTTATTAATATGGTGGACAAATCTGGACTCAGCTAGCCCAAAAAAGGCCACCATGTCTTATAAAAATTCTCAGTTTTATGATGCACCAAAGTCCATGGGGATGTGCTCCGTGACTAGCTTACACCAGCCCGCCAGCCCCGGGGAATTGTCTGACATCCACCCTCATAGAATGTTCTTTCTGGCACAAAAAGTGAGGTTACTGAAAAGCCTTTTCTTCTGGGCATCTAATGAAAGTGAATTAACAAGGCCAAGAAGAAGAGATACCAGGTCCATCTCCACCTCTGTCCCCAAGCCCTTCTCTATTACGCCTACCACAGTGCTCCAGTCTGCCCACAGTCTGTGGCAGGACCAAAGACAATACTCATTTTACATCCAGGACACATTGAAGATGCTCCCGGTTTAAATTTAGCGAGGTCGTCTGGGGCCAGATGGACCCTATAGAAAATTTTCATTTGGCATGGATCCTGTTGCACATCGAGATCCTCCCATATTTCAGACGAAATTTCAACCTCCAGCCCCTCTCCCATACCTTACAGAGCCATTCAGTCTCATCCGAGAGACCCTCTCCCAGTAGATACTACAACCATCCCAACTGCCCTCTCAACTCCTATAAGCTAAGATCACACCACGTACACTGAACATCCAGTAGAGAAAAACAAGCACCAAGAGCAAAGTGAGTACTATAAACAAGTAAACCAAAAATAAATATGTCACCCATCCCTTATCATAACCTAGAGATTCAAGATAAATACAGTATCCATCTTGGACATCATTTAATGCAACTTATTACCAGAAAGGAGACTCCACAAAGTCCTTTTTAAAGAAGAACAAACCCGAACAGCTCTTTGCTCTACGCCGTTCGATTTAAGTCAATGTGTCCACAATATTCTTTGCTTTCTCTGGTGAGTCAAACAAACGTACAGATCCATTATAATTGATCCGAAGCACCGCTCAATATCTTGAAGAATACTGGATCCCAAGCTCACTCAGTCTCCTCTTGACACCATCGTAGGACTTCCTTTTCCAGACCACGGCTGCTGCGAAGTCTTGAAAGAACATGACACTGGAGCCGCCATATACCAACGCACTCCGATCCCTCCCTCGGGCTTTAGAGGCTTCCATGATCCTCTGTTTGTCTTTATAATGATGGAACCTTACCAGGACAAGACATGGGCATTGATCCGCACCTGGTTTTTGTGCCACGATCTGGTGGGCACTTTCAATTGTTGTTCTTCTTTTCTCAACCTCCAAACCAATGAATTCTGAGAACCACTTCTCGAAGAACTCCACTGGTTGCTCACCTTCTGTCCTCTCTGCTATGCCAACAATGTGCAGGTTCTTTCTTCTGCCCCTGTTTTTGAGATCCAGATCCAACAGACCCCGGACCTGTGTTTCCAGGGCTTGAATCCAGCTCTTGGAGGAGTCAGTCTCTGCCTGTACCCCTGCAGCCCGATGCTCGAGCTCATCGGTCCTTTTTCCCACGTCTTGTAGCATAGAGGATACAGGAGCCAGTTTCTCTGTGATACATTTCTTCGAACTACTTCCCCAGGATCTCGCGAGATTTGGTCAGCTCCTTAACCAGGGTCTGGTGAGTGAGCAAGCCCGCTGTTTCAGAGGGCTGGACTGTAGCCCTAGCACCAGGTGAGCTTCCTCCTTTTTTTGGCATTCTTCAGCTGCAAGAACAACGGTAAGTCATTATTTTTGTTTTGAGTTTCTAGCTCCTTCACTATGTTTTTAGTAAAGTGAATGGGATGGGTTCAGGCTCTGTTGGGTCAGTGTTATGATATGGAGCCCACAAACGCGATCTTAACAGAACTCTGCCATCTTGGATTCCTTCATCTCTCAAAATTTAAGGTGGGAGTATCTTTGTTATGTCCTAAGTGTAAAGTAAGTGTTCGCACTCTCACTCATTTGTTTATCATCTTGCCACAGGCTCCATACATACTGGAATGCTGTGGTAGGGGTTTTAGAATGGGTCTTGGAGACCGAATTTAAGATGGATGCTATCTCTCTTCTCCTGGGCCTACCCAATATACTTCTCTGAACGCTTATGGGCAAAACTTTTCAATATTCTCACTTTTTGTGCAAGGAAAAGTATTTTAATTTGTTGGATTTCTGAAAATTTGCCAGGTCTATCAGGTTGGCATAGGCTTATCATGGAACATATTCCTTTAGACTTTTTATGAATATGGTACATCAGAAAACTGAAATTTTTTGTCAGATATGGCAGCCGTCTTTGGACAATCTGGATGTAGATTTATCTGCAATCTTAAATAGGGCTTTTGTGTAGCCATGATGGTTTGATCTAGTGTACTTGATGTCCTTGGAGGAAGAATTTCAAATAAATTTGTGTGTATCACTCGATGCTTTCAGAGGTCAGGAGCTAATGTTGCGTTGTGTTGAGCTGTTCTATTTATTTATTTATTATTACTGATTTTCTTATTTTGCACATGCGTATAGCTGTGTTTTTTTTGTGTTGTTTCTTTTGTTATCATATACACAGAGTCAATTTTTTTGGTTGGCTTGTTGGTGTTGTCATTTCTTGTAATTTTATTTAAAAAAACTTCCTTTAAAGAAAAATATCTCCTAAAAAAAAGAATTAGGGAATGGTATTTTCGAGAATGCTTACCCCTGTCAGCGATGGCGTGATTCCAACAGGGAACGGTTTGTGCACCTCATTCTGCATGCGCCGATGTTGGTGCCATTCTGCACATACGCAATGTCAGCACCGCTTTTCGTGCTGTACCGCACATGTGCGATGTCAGCTGCTGACAGAGCAGCTTTCTGGGAGAGGTATTGTACAGAGAGCAGCTTTCTGACATTTTTTAAGTACTACATAAACTTACTTTTGTTACATAAATAAATACGGTTGCAATCTTCATTCAGGTTGAGCTATACTCTGCATTAGACATTTGGGTGATTTTTGAGTGACTGTGAGTGATATTTTCTGCTGTGCTGCTCCTAACCCCACTTTTCCCATAGGCCCCATTATTTCTATTAAGTGATTTTCTATTAAGTGAGGTTTCGCTGGAACGTGACTACGACGTTATAGGAGAACGACCTGTCCTGAAATATAACTGCAGATCAGTGCATTCAAAAATGAAACATTGTTAAAAAAAATGTCAATGGAATATTATCTTGGAATTAGAATTTTGTATGTTTAATTTTCCTCTTACCTATGAGCAGGATTTGGAGCTGTTCAAATCAGTTACACAGTAGACCTGAACATAAGATATGCCAGCATCAGGAGCGATAGCAAGATTACAGGCACTTCCCTGAAAGTGAAGGACAGTGATTCAATCAGTGCTTTGGTCTGAGACATTGACATTACCTTATCCCCATGCCTTACTTCAAAGAACAAAAAAACAACCAAAACAGCTTGCTGCACTGTGACACCCAGCACATCTGAAGCAACCATCTGCCAAGATCATATTGTAAATGTACCCTTAGAGTTTCAGAATAACCTTTGCATGATGTGAGCAGGTACCTCCATACCTCCCGCTCCATGGTTCTTGCCAGCTTGCCTACAATGGGGAGCAGTCTCCCACTAGTGTTAAATCAAAACTGACACTCTTTCAGTGCTCTAAACAACCTATTTATTGATCTTGTTCTGTCTATAGCAGGTTCCAACAGTGTCTGTTTGTTCAGATATTTACAGATCTCCAAATAGTATAGTAGTTGCAGCAAGTGTCGCAAACACTTGCAAAGTGCTTTCTAGCCTCTGTGCAGACTGCTCTGTGTCCATGTGCTTCATCACGGGAAGCAAATAGTGAGAGGTTGTTGAAGTGGTGTATCTAGAACCGTAAAATGTCCCCTTAGGAAGTGAGCGAAGTATATTTCTTCATATGTGTAGCAGGCAGAATTGCTCCTCCCTGATTCACTCTCTAAAGCTGTTTCAATGCCTTCAACTGCTTTTCACATAATTCAAAGTACCACCATGGCATATCAATGATGTATTAACGCCATTACTGTTAACAACGTAAGAAGTATTAAGCCCAGGCAATTTTTTTCATGCTGTTGAGAGAGTAACAGATAACTCCAACGTTAAACTGTCCATTAGTACACAAATCACACCATTAAGAATACATTTAAAGTATAGGCCCTGAAATTACACTCAGAATTGCCATTCAAAAGCACAGTACATTTATTTCAGTCTGATGTCTGCAATTTTAATGGTTAAAATAACTCATTTATTTTAATACATGGGAGCTGGGGTCAGTGTAAGTCTTTAGATTATCTTTTTCCTTATTTTAATTCATTTGTGGGATGTGGGTGTTTCTGACCAGCTTTTATAGCCCATCCTAATTGCCCAGAGGATAGCTAAGAGTCAACCACATTGCTGTGGATCTGAAGACAGATGTAGGCCAGACAAGGTATGGATGCCAGTTTTCCTTCCCTAAAATGCATCAGTGTACCAGGTCGGGTTTTATAGCAATTGTCATGGATCACACAATCGCCATTTAGAACAACTTTCTATTCCAGATTTTCACTGACTTTAAATTTGACCATCTGCCATCATGGAATCCCCAGAATTAATTAGCTTGATTACTAGTCTACTGAAGATTAGAGTGGTGCTGGAAAAGCACAGCAGGTCAGGCAGCATCCGAGGAGCAGGAAAATCGACGTTTCAGGCAGAAGCCCAGTATCAGGATTCCTAGTTGAAGTTTGCACTGTGTCTGTGTTAATTTCCTCCCACTGTCCAAAAATATGCAGGTTAGGTGGATAGACCAGGGGAAACATAGGGTCCCAGGGATTGGGTGGGATGCTGTTTGGAGGGTCAGTGTGGACTCAATAGGCCAAATAGCCTGTGTCTACACTGTTGTGATTCTATGATATGGCTATGTTGTCACTTCCATAGTTGTTATAGCTGGTCATGTTAAATTTAACCAAGAGATTCATTTAGATCTTGTTGACTTTCACTTTTACAGGAAGCACATTTTTAAGAAAGAAACTCCTGGTGATCTTTTGTTTCTTCATATTTTCCAAATGCTCATTACAACTTTAATTGACATTGTTGATAAGATGTTGCCAGCTTTGTTTGTTGTAAGGAGAGAAAGGCCTGGAAAAAGTATATTCACTTAAAACGTAGTACTTTCCAGCTGCTAAAAAGTTTAAAAAGACACAAAAGCAGGGAATTACAAATACTGGAAATCCAAAGTTAAAATGGAAAATACTGAAAAGTACTCAACAGGGCAAGCTGCATCCAAAGATAGAGAGAAACACAATGTTAACATTTCAGGTCATTGACCTTTCATCTGAACAGTGGTGAACTGATCTGATAGACAGTCCCTCCCAAACAGTGGCATGTTTTCTGCACCCAAGGGTGCTGTGATGATTCTGGTTAATGGGACAGGCCACGTGCATCCCCGAGCAGCCCAATGTTTTTGACTGAAGTCAGCAATTTGCACCCACTGCGGATATTGTTTGGAAGACATTTCAGTAAGGAATTTTAACCAGGTATCCCTAGGTAAACTAACTAATGTCAATCCTTACACAGGACATGGGAAACTCCAAGGATGACTTGAGCTTTGAGCAGTTTCACCAATTCTACAAGAACCTAATGTTTGAAAGCCAGAAAGTAGTAAGTCCATTTTGTCTTGGAAGGTTCAAGCTTATCAATGTGTATGTGTTACCAGACCTTTCTTATGCTTGTGCTTAGAAACTCCTTTTCATGGAGTGTGGACACAATAATCAATGAGAAGATTTCAGGAATTAATATTCTCAACTCAGTTCAATGAATCCCAGTTATGTTGCAGATTTAGCATTGCTGATTATCACAACGTTTGACTAAAGCTCAATGGAAGCTCTAAAGTCTGCTTCCTACACAAAACTAATTCTCTGTTGTGGTTCTGCTCGCCGAGCTGGAAGTTTTTGCTGCAAACGTTTCGTTCCCTGGCTAGGGAACATCATCAGTGCTGTTGGAGCCTCGTGTGAAGCGCTGCTTTGATGTTTCTTCCGTTATTTATAGTGGTTTGTTCTTGCCGCTTCCGGGTGTCAGTTTCAGCTGCAGTGATTTGTATGTGGGAAAATCCGATTCACACGAGAAGAGGAAAAGGATAGCCAACTCCCATTCCTAGACGTGTTAGTAGAGAGAACACCCAACGGAGAATTCACCACAAGGGTACACAGGAAACCAACACACACAGACCAAGTCTTAAACTATGAAAGTAACCACCCCAACACACACAAACGAAGCTGCATCAGGACACTATTCAAAAGGGCCACAACACACTGCAGTACACCAGAACTGCGAAAAGAGGAAGAGGAACATCTATACAAGGTATTCGCCAAAAATGGATACCCACGCAACTTTATCACCAGATGCCTAAGAGATAGACCGAGGAACGAGGACATGCCAAAACCAAAAGGACTAGCCACACTACCATACGTCAGGAGCGTCTCAGAACTGACAGCCAGACTACTGCGACCCTTAGGACTCATAACAGCACACAAGCCAACATCCACGCTCAGACAACAACTCACTAGAACAAAGGACCCAATACCCAGCATGAGCCAAACTAACATAGTTTACAAAATACCATGCAAGGACTGCACAAAACACTATATAGGACAAACAGGAAGACAGCTAACAATCCGCATCCATGAACATCAGCTAGCCACAAAACGACACGACCAGCTATCTCTAGTAGCCATACACTCAGACAACCAGCAACATGAATTTGACTGGGAAAACACCACTATCATAGGACAAGCCAGACAGAGAACAGCCAGAGAATTCCTAGAAGCATGGCATTCATCCCCAAACTCCATCAACAGACACATTGACCTGGACACCATATACAAACCACTACAGCTGAAACTGACACCCGGAAACGGCAAGAACATCCATCAACAGACACATCGACCTGGACCCCACATACAAATCACTGCAGCTGAAACTGACACCCGGAAGCGGCAAGAACAAACCACTATAAATACCGGAAGAAACATCAAAGCAGCGCTTC
The DNA here is from genome assembly GCF_020745735.1 of Hemiscyllium ocellatum. Classification (NCBI taxonomy): domain Eukaryota; kingdom Metazoa; phylum Chordata; class Chondrichthyes; order Orectolobiformes; family Hemiscylliidae; genus Hemiscyllium; species Hemiscyllium ocellatum. The sequence goes on along the minus strand of NC_083417.1, from coordinate 23,274,288 downwards.
ACACGAGGCTCCAACAGCACTGATGATGTTCCCTAGCCAGGGAACGAAACGTTTGCAGCAAAAACTTCCAGCTCGGCGAGCAGAACCACAACAACGGATACCCAAGCTACAAATCTTCAATCAGATTTTAAACTAATTCTCTTCTCTGTTCATTCAGTACTACCTAAACCTAAGTTGTCCAAATATTTATAAAAAGTTGAGTTACAGTAGCCACATTACCATTTTTAAAATCTTTTTGGTCATTAAAATCTAAAATGGTGAAGAAATGTGCTTGCCCAACCCCTCTCTCTCTAATCTGTGTCGCCTTCTTCAGTCAAGAACTACACCTATACAGATGTCATGGGTACCACTTCCAGGTGACAAAGATAGAAAAAGGACCACTCAGTCAAAACTAGCTCAAGATGCTCTGAAGTGGAACTGATAGACAAAGTCAAGAGTATGTTTTAACTACCTGCCATCCTGTGGGAATCAGTTTAAAATTGACCAGATTTTGACCATCCGTGTTTCCTAGCATTGAGTTGAACAGTAAGAAAAATATTTGGTCAAAGTTGCTGGGGTTTTTTTTAACACTGAGACCTTACTTCAACTTCTCCGAGGTGTGCTGCCTGAGCAGTAAGGAAGTAACAGTTCGTTTGTCACCAGGCTGTCTTATTGAGGAAGCAGGATAGAGCTAAATGAAGCTTGAAAAGTACATTTGAAGGTTTTTCATTGCTTTCCTTGTGGGGCCAGCAGAAACAACAGTGCTACTTTGGACCCAACAAGGAACGCTGAGACCTTCTTGCCTTGAATATCCTCCAGCCACTCCACGGATTGTCAGGTCCATGCACAGAATGGTACAGTGGCCGCTTTGCTACTGCTGACGTTCAGGTTGCAGGATTTTGAGCTGTTGCCTGCATCATATGATTAGGAAGTCAGAATTACAATCCACCATGCCTGTTTTATCCTCTAAAAGGACCTGATGCATTGGAACACCTCCACCTGCAAGTTCCTGTCCAAGCCATACATTGTCCTCAGTCGGGACTATGTAACCGTCCTTTCATTGTCACTTATCCAAAATTCTGGAGCTTCCTCCCGACACCCACAAACTACATAGGTTCAAGAAGGCAACCCACCACCACCTTCCTAAGGCCAATTGGGGATGGCAACCTGTGGATTTCTAACCGACACTGCTGCTCCCTCACCTAAAAGTGACCCACAGTTAAAATTAGGGCCTCTTCTGTCACATTATAATTACCGTCCAAGATGATTCCACACATTTCAGGATTACATTAGTTATTTGAAAGTTTACTCCCATAAGGTTCTGTAATGTGATCCCCCTCTACAACCCTGTTATTACTGTTGGGTGCTTTGACTTTAGCTTCCTTGCTTTTAAAATAATGTGATGGTTAAAATTAAAACTCATCAGTCAAATGCAATTCTTTTCCAGATTCTCGAAAGCCTTAAAATCGAGGGGTCTGTATGCATCCTTGGGTAAGGATTTTTTGTGTTTGATTTTAATCCTGGGGAAGTGGAGTTTTGCTTTGTTCATCCAAGGATCACAAGGTTAACACAGATAATGGAGACGTTTAGTCCATCTGTAATAATCATTGCTGATTTGAAAAAAAAATACAGACCCTCAACCATGTCAACTAACTGTACATTGGATCATTTTACTACGTGAACGAAACACCGCTTTTCCTGCTTCTCGGATGCTGCCTGACCTGCTGTGCTTTTCTAGCATCAGACTCTTGACTCTAATCTCTAGCATCTGCAGTCCTCACTTTCACCCACTTTACTACATGACCTGGATCCCTATCAATTTTTGATCAATCTTTGAAAGATTACCTTTCTCACCTATCTTAAATTCCCCTTTCCCTGGGCCTTTGTTCTGGTGTCTTTGGCACATTTTATTATAACATTGCAGAGTTTCTGAATCTGTACCTTTTAGTATCTTGCATTTTTTACAGAGACCCCACTCAGTTGTCCCCTCTCGTGGAGTCCTATTTCAGGCCCTGAAATTCTGTATTGGTTCTCTCAGACTGCTGACATAACTTGGCAAGAGACTATTGCATCCTCCAGAGTAATGATGTAAATTTTGGAAGTTATTGCATCTCCTTTTGCTGGGGGTCAACCCATCCACTGTCATTTCACCAGACATTGATTTGCTCATTTACACATTTAGTCTAACAGCATTTTATTTTCTTTTACGGGACGTGGGTATCACTGGCAAGGCAAGAATTTGTTGCAAAAACAGAAATTGCTGGAAAAACTCAGCATGTCTGGCAGCATCTGTGGAGAGAAATCAGAGTTAATGTTCAGGGTCGAGTGATCATTCTTCAGAATTTGTTGCCCATCTCTAATTGCCCTTCAACTGAAACACTTGCTAGGGTCATTTCAGAAGCCAGTTAAGAGTGACATTGCTTTGGCTTTAGAGTCACATATAGGCCAGATTGAGTAAGGATGGCAGATTTCCTTTTCTAAAAGACATTAGTGAACAAATGGTTTTTAATGACAATCAGTGATAGCTCCCATGGTCACCATTACTGTTCTCTGTACTGAACTGCCCCTACCTAGCTCAAGTTCCTCAATGAATCTGAGCTGTTTGCATTCTCAATCAATCTTGCTAATTTAGGATTGGAAGAATAGAGGGCTCAAGACCAGTCCCTGTACACTCCACAGAATATTTTAATCCACAGCGTTTCGCCCTGACATCAGTCCCCGGAAAGTCCTCAATGATTTGTTTCCTTCGTTCTTACCAATTTTTCACTTGAGATGCCAATACAGAAAGGAAAACCTTGCAATTTTTATTGTCCCTTTCACAATCTCAGGACATTAGTTCTTTGCAGCCAATGAGGTATGCTTGAAATGTAGTCATTGCTGTAAGGTAGGAAACAGTTTGGCCAATTTGTGCCCCCTCAGGTTCTACAAACAGCAATGTGGTAGTGGCAAAGTACCCTGTGTGAGATGTTGATTCAAGGCTAATTAGGGTAGTAGGGAACAGTTCCTCGCTGTCAAGGTCCATTGAGGTTTAGCATATCATCCAATAGGTAGAACCTCTGACAATGGAGCATACCCACCTACTGTACAAGGTCATCAGCCTAGGCTCGTTTTCAAGTCTCTTTCTGCTCAAAGAAATGCTCCCAATTAACACACAAGGAAAACACTGTATTCCTTAGAATATAAAATTCTTAGAACAAAGAAGTATTGGCTTCCATTGATGAGGTAGTGTAGTACCCAGCTCCGTTAATCAGATCACAGATCCTTCTCATTCTCTAACATTTAGTTTGCTTTCTCCTTGCAGAAAAACAGATCGGGCCACTGCCTCAGTTTTGTACCTGCATGATTTCCAACGGTTTCTACTCCATGAACAGAAGGTAAAATGATAAATGTCGAGATTGGTATACAATATACAACAAACTTGTGCTTGAAACATAATTTGCACTTAAGGGTGAGAAAGAATTTCAAAATTAGATGAACATTTTAATCAAAAATGGTTGATGCCATTGAAGAGAGGTAGTGTAAGGAATTTTGTCCATGTCTTGAAATAGAGTCATTGAGTCATACAGCATGGAAACAGACCCTTCGGTCCAACCCGTCCATGCCGACCAGGTATCCTAACCCAATCTAGTCCCACCTGCCAGCACCTGGCCCATATCCCTCCAAACCCTTCCTATTCATATACCCATTCAAATGCCTCTTAAATGTTGCAATTGTACCAGCCTCCACCACATCCTGTGGCAGCTCATTCCATACACTTACCGCCCTCTGCATGAAAAAGTTGCCCCGTAGGTCTCTTTCATATCTTTCCCCTCTCACCCTAAACCTATGCCCTCTAGTTCTGGACTCCCCAAACCCGGGAAAAAGACTTTGCCTATTTATCCTATCCATGCCCCTCATAAACCTCTATAAGGTCACCCCTCAGCCTCCGACGCTCCAGGGGAAACAGCCCCAGCCTGTTCAGCAACTCCCTATAGCTCAAATCCTCCAACCCTGGCAACATCCTTGTAAATCTTTTCAAGTTTCCCAATATCTTTCCAATAGGAAGGAGACCAGAATTGCGTGCAATATTCCAACAGTGGCCTAACCAATGTCCTGTACAGCTGCAACATGACCTCCCAACTCAATACTCTGACCAATAAAGGAAAGCATACCAAACGCCGCCTTCACTATCCTATTTATCTGTGACTCCACTTTCAAGGAGCTATGAACCTGCACTCCAAGGTCCCTTTGTTCAGCAACACTCCCTAGGACTTTGCCATTAAGTGTATAAGTCCTGCTAAGATTACCTTTCCTAAAATGCAGCACCTCGCATTTATCTGAATTAAATTCCATCTGCCACTTCTCAGCCCATTGGCCCTGTTGAAATGAGTTACTGCTAACACTTGTGGGTTCCACTAAAATCTGGGGGGAGTGGTCACATATGAAAACTTGTTGCAGCTCATGCAATGGCTCCCTAAATGGGTGACCAGTACTCCTACCTGAAACTGGCAGCAATGTTATATCAATTTATAAATTGACATGCTAACCTACTGGTGAAAGAAAGAGTAAAATGCTGAGGGGCTTAATTAACAGTTCTTCAATTGACCATTGCAAGCTGTTCCTTGAATAGACATGCCTTTCTCTTTCAGAAGATACATTTATGGCACAACAGGAAGTACAAGTGCTCCTTCTGGCATTGACTGAGAGAATTTGACAGGATTCCCAGTTCTGGATGTGGCCAACCTGGTGTCCAGAATTGGTTCGGAGCAGCTCTGTCTGAATGGCTCCACCAACTGCCTTCTCCTGTCAACACTGTTACTCCTTCTTTACCAAAAGGGAGGGCAAAGGCTGACATAGTTGCTCTAGGGCAGATGTTGCAGCATGTGGGATAGGTGAGGGAGGGATGGCGTGTCCCAGTGAGGAATTTATAGATAGTAGAAAATTGGTGGCCAGCAAATTTGGGGAGTTGTCTCCTACTCTTCAAATTCCTGCTGTGAGTAGGGACTGGCAGCATTTACTGCAGGTAAAGGACTTCCTCCTTTCCAAACTACAGAAGCTGAGCTGACATTTTATAAAGATAATAGTTAGTAGAAAATAATACAGCCTTCCTGTACTGGATATTTTCATCTACTGAAAATCATGTCATTTGAAATTTTCTTTCAGTGCAACCTCACATGCATGCTTTCTCTATAATACAGGAATCATGGGCCAGTGATGTTAAAAAGGTTCGGGAGCTGATGACTAGGTCGATATATGATACTTACAGAGAAACAAATGAACCCTACTTCTATATTGATGAGGTATGTAAGGTTTCATGATGCACAGCATATTTAATTAGGTATGATTAAAAATGCCAATCTTTTTAACTGTTCTCAGTTTCTATTCACGTCCAATCATATCTAATGTACTGATTGCTAAAAATTCATGACTTCAAGCACATTCGTTTGCAATTCTTAAAAGTGGAAAGATTGGGAAGATTTACTCTTTGCAGCTTCCATAGCTGATCCAATAATTCCACGTGAGTCTTGTATGAATATCTTCTGCTTCCCCTCACTTCTTGTTCCTGAACTCGGTGCAAGCCTCCCTGTAGCTGCTCACCTGAGAATGGCTCATGTTTCAATCGATTTCCCAGGCTGAGGGAGACATTGACATTAACTCTCAGATATTTCTGCGAGTTCAGAATTATTTTGCTTCATTTGAAGAATCATAACTGTCCTGAAGTTGGCCTCTCAGTCAGTCACTCTTGTGTTGTCTTTTCTCATTTATTCCCATTCTAGATTACTTTGCAAACACCCACTTTGAGTGTTTCATTTGCCTTTTAAAATCTCTTTAAAATCCAGTTGCCACAACTGTTTTTAGTAGAATATTCCACACCTCAATGACCTTCTATGTAAAGAAATAGTGATGACCTTTATAGTGTGCCCTCTGGCCACTAATTCATTAGTAAGTGGAAATATTTGTTTCTGAATTTACTTTACTGAAACCCTTTTTAATTTTTAACATCCCTTAACCCTCTCTGATCCAGAGAGGCTCCTAACTGCCTAGTCATTCCTCATAATAAATACCTCTCCTCCCTGATTGCACTGTATTGAATCTCTTTGACATCTCCTCAAGGGCCTTAGGACTTTAGTTAAAACAGGAAACTGGAGCCTGTTCTCACCCCTTCCTTAGATGAACCGAGCGATAAGAGAGCAAGAAATCATACATAAGGCCAAGCTGTGGAGGTTTAATTTTATTATGGTTTCACAGGATGTATGTGTCCCTAGGCCCGTTGTCTATTGCCCGTCACTGATTACCCTGAACCGTTACAGTCTGTGTGATGTAGGTACAGCCACAAAGTATTGTTAGGAAGGGAGTTATTTGGATTTGGCCCAGCAACAGTGAAGGAATGCCAATATAGTTATGTGCTAGCATGGCCGAAGGCTTCAGTCCTCATTTTAAGTTAATAGAATCCCTACAGTGTAGAAACAAGCCCTTCAACTCTACAAAGGGTAACTAGCTCAGATCCATTCCCCTACACTAACCCCTAATCTACACATCCCTGAACACTATGGACAATTTTAGCATGGCAAATTCACCTAAGTGCACATCTTTGGATTGTGGAATGAAACCAGAGCACCCGGAGAAAACCCCCACAGACACGGGGAGGATGCGCAAACTCCACAGACAGTTGCCCGAGGCTGGAACTGAACCTAGATCCCTGGCACTATAAGGCAGCAGTGCTAACCACTGACCCACCATATCACCAGTCAGTATGTCTGGTTAAAAAGCAAATATCTGAAAATTTCACAACTTCAAAAGTAGCATTGGTTGGAGTATAGAAGAGTTTCCACATTAAGGACCAAATGTAACTCATGGACACAGGCTAACCACTGGTGTGATTCCAGTGTGACAGGCTCATAGTGAGAGTCTCCAACAGAAATGTCGACATAGGAGTACATAATGAGAGAAAAGGTCAGCACAATGTGAGAATAAACACTGCACACAGTTGCTGGAGGAACTTGTCAGTAACTCTGCTTCATAAGTGCTGAAGGAAAAGTCTTTGCATTTCTGTATCTTCTTTTAGAACTCTAGAATAAGGCAAAATGCATTACGGACAATTAATAATTTGGAGGTGAAGTCACTGTGGTAGTATTGGAAAAGTGAAGAGTCTGCTAGGAAAATCTTGCTTCTACAGATGGCAGTCCGTGATTTAACACTGCTCACTTTGCACTTTGGAAATAATTTTCTAAAGCAAAAATGAAATATGCAGATACTGGAAATCTGAAATAAAAACAGATGATGGAAATACTCAGCAGGTCTGGCAGCATCTGTAGAGATAAAAATAGAGTAGACAGGCTAATTTCACTGATGAGGAGCTTGAAAGTGGAAAAGGCATACGTTGCCAGCAGCAGCCTTACTGACGCTGCAAAGTTGCTGGTCTGTCATAGCCTTGTGCCTCCCTCTTTGTGGGACCTCTCCCTACCACCCCTTCTGCCGTACTCTCTTGAGGTCTCCCCCTGTGCCCTGCTGTCTGGTTGGCATCGAGTTTGGTGAGGCTTCCCTAAAAGACACATCATTTATATCGGCTCTCCAACTGGTGGGCAAGACACACCCTCAGTGATCTTGCAACAAATTTCGGCCCAACATTTTGGGCATTAGACTGAAGCCTTTGTTTTAGTTTCTTTAGAAGCTTCCAGACCCGGCATCTCATTAGCGTGATTTATCAATAATTCACAGATAGTGTGGATAGTTTCAGTTATGGTGGTTCCACAATCCTAGGGGGAGTTTTAACTTGTGGGAATTCTGTACATGTGCAGATTTAGTAAGGAAGATGTCAACCACTTGGGAATTTCATTATGAGGAGAGCTTTGATCTGGAGAACATTTTAATAAAGGGGATTGCCTCCACATTTACGGTCTTAGAACATGTTTTACATTGAAATATTTTTGATTTGTATTCATCATATAAATTCACCTTTCCATAAATTAGGAATAGTCAGGAAATTTAAGGTTTTCTTCCTAAATTAAGAGAGAAATCTTTGACAGGCTACAGTTATTCAATGTCAAATTCTTCTCTGAGGAACATTGGTGCAAAACATTGATGTCACAGCTGCTGTCTGAGTTTGTGGAATTATAGAATCCCTACAATGTCAAGCACTCCATTCTGCCCAACGAGTCCACACTGACCCTCTGAACAGCATCGCATCCAGTCCCAACTCCCTACCCTATCCCTTTAACCTCACATTTCCCCATGGCTAAGCCATCTAACTTACATATCCCTGAACACTATGAGCAATTTAGCACAGCCATTCCACCTAACCTGCACAGCATTGGATTGTGGGAGGCAACTGGAGCGCACCTGGAGGAAACCCACACGAACGTGGTGAGAACATGCAAACTCCACACAGACAGTCGCTCAAGGGTGGAATTGAACCAGGGACCCTGACGCTGGGAGGAGTTAGTGCTGTATTTTATTATTCTTTTCACTGGACTTTATCACACAGACTACAGTAGTTTAGGAAGGCAGCTCACCATGATTTTCTCAAAGGCAAGTAGCAGCAGGCAAGAGACGTTGGCCAGTCAGCAATGCCCATGTCCCATGATTGAATAAATTTTAAAACATTCACAAAATCAGCAATGTTTCATGTGATACTGAATCTCCTTACTTTGTTTTGTGAATAGCAAAGGAGGCACAGTTTGCAGCTGTAATTTAACAGGGAGGTCAGTGTCTGCTGACGTGCCAGAGATGTGCTTCAGATTTTCCCTGAATGACAGCGAGTGGCACAGCAGAAAAGGAAGAATCATTAAAACAACATCATCAGGGATTGCCCAGCCTTGTCCCTCCATGTTCTACAAATTTCTACAAACACACCGCATTCTTCCTGTTTAATTATTGCACTTGACATGAAACTTGTTGACAATGCTGAATGACAGTTAGAGTCAGCGAGTCATAGAGATGTATAGCACGGAAACAGACCCTTCGTTCCAACACGTCTATGCCGACCACATATCCTAACCAAATCTAGTCGCATTTGCCAGCACTTGGCCCATATCCCTCTAAACCCTTCCTATTCATATAACCATCCAGATGCAATTGTACCAGCCTTCACCACTTCCTCTGGCACCACCCTCTGCGTGTAAGAGTTACCCCTTAAGTGCCTTTTATATCTTTCTCCTCTCACCCTAAACCTATGCCCTGTAGTTCTAGACTCCCCAACCCCAGGGAAGAGACTTTGTCTATTTACCCTATCCATTCCCCTCATAATTTTGTAAACCTCTATAAGGTCACCCCTCAGCCTCTGACACTCCAGGGAAAACAGCCCCAGCCTATTCAACCTCTCCCTATAGCTCAAATCCTCCAACCCTGGCAACATCCAAATCTTTTCTGAACCCTTTCAAGTTTCACAACATCCTTCCAATTGGAAGGAGACCAGAATTGCACGCAATATTCCAAAAGTGGCCAAACTAATGTCCTGTACAGCCGCAACATGACCTCCCAAGTCCTGTACTCAATACTCTGACCAATAAAGGAAAGCATACTAAACGCCGCCTTCACTATCCTATTTATCTGAGACTCCACTTTCAAGGAGCTATGGACCTGCACTACAAGATCTCTGTGTTCAGCAACACTCCCTAGGACCTTACCATTAAGTGTGTAAGTCCTGCTAAGAGTTGCTTTCCCAAAATGCAGCACCTCGCATTTATTTGAATTAAACTCCATTGCCACTTCTCAGCCCATTGGCCCATCTGGTCAAGATCCTGTTGTAATCTGACGTAACCTTCTCCAATGACCACTGCACCTGTAATTTTGGGGTTGTCTGCAAACTTACTAACTATACCTCCAAAATTCGTTCTGTCAATATTTGGAGTTCTGAATGTCTGGTTGAATGGTAGAAGGATTTCTTCTGCTCTATTTACCAAATGCATGATCAAGGTCTGATTTCAGATAAGAAAAGAAGAACATTCCCTGGGGAGAAGCCTCTGTAATGGACTATCTTGGAAGGGAGCAGGGGGTAGAATCAATCCCAAAGGAGGATTCAAAAATCAGAAATTACTGGAAAATCTCAGCAGGTCTGGCAGCATCTGTGGAGAGAAATCAGAGTTAGTTTTTGGATCCAGTGACCCTTCTTCCAAATAAGGATTCTTCTGCTAGTATATCTGAGATAGATCAAGTCATTCCCATGTCATGGCAGCCACTGAGTGAGCCTGATGATTATCAGTAGGAGAAAGTGAGGACTGCTGATGCTGGAGATCAGAGTCGATGAGTGTGGTGCTGGAAAAGCACAGCCGGTCAGGCAGCATCCGAGGAGTAGGAGAATCGACATTTCGAGCATAAGCTCTTCATCAGGAATAAGGGGGTGACCCAAGGGGGCTGAGAGATAAATGGCAGAGGGGTGAGGCTGGGAGGAAGGTAGTGGGGAATGCGATAGGTAGATGACAGTGGGGGGGTAAGAGTGATAGGTTGGAGAGGAGGGTGGATAGGTGCGAAGGAAGGTGGATAGGTAGGACCATTCAAGAGGGTGATGCTGAGTTGGAAGGTTGGATCTGGGATGAGGTGGGGGGAGGAAATCAGTGAAATCGGCATTGATCCCATGTGGTTGGAGGGTCCCAAGGCAGAAGATGAGGCGTTCTTCCTCCAGGCGTTGGGTGGTAAAGGTTTGTCGGTGGAGGAGGCCCAAGACTTGCATGTCCTTGGTGGAGTGGGAGGGAGAGTGAAAATGTTCGGCCACAGGGCGGTGGGGTTTCTTAGTGCCTGTTCCCAGAGGTGTTCTCTGAAACATCCCACAAGTTGGGATTCTGCCTGTCTCCCCAGTGTAGAGAAGACCGCAACGTGAGCAACAGACACAGTAGATGACATGTGTAGAAGTACAGGTAAATCTCTTTCGGATGTGGTGAATAGCAGTGGCTCTAAACATCAGGAACATCAAGGTGGTGAAGTATTCCAACGGCCTCTTGTGACCCCTGCCATTACACTGAAGATTGTTGTCCCATCAAATGACTGCAGGGAAAATTCCGAGATTTGGCAGGGCAGCTACTGGAGAGATTTGTTGGAAACAGAATTGTGAGACTATAAGGGATAGGAAAAGGATGAGGTCATTCAGTCCATCATACCCGCTCTACCATTTGATCATGGCCGATGTGTTTCTTAGCCCCAAACTTTGATTCCCTTTCCAGTTTAGAACCTATACATCTCTGTCTTAACTACACTCAGTGACTTGGCCGCAGAAGACTCTAGGGGTCATTAGTTGCCCAGATTCACCACCTCTGCTGAAGAACTTCCTCCTCAGCACAGTTCTAGAAAGCATTTCCTTCACTCTGAGGCTGTGCCCTTGACTCCTTGACTCTCTCAATAGCGGAAACAGCTTCTCCAAATCCACTCTATCCAAGACTCTCAGTGTTCTGTAAGTTTCAATGAAATCCTCCCATTCTTCTAAACTCCATTGAGTACAGACCCAGAATCCTCAACCACTCCTCACATATCAAGCCCTTAATCCCTGGCATCATTCTTATAAGCCTTTAATTTTTCACGATGCAAGGCCAGTTTGTTTAAGTGCACGGCATCTTTAAATATTTTTGCGTATCGTGCAAACTCAGTAAGCTAAAGGGTTACCTTATGTTCAGCCTGGGCAGGGGTTTTTGTGTACCCATGTGAAAAGGAGAGCATATCATCAGTGCTCCATCAGCACTCAGGTCAATACTGTTTGTCTATCGGGGCAGGGATTGACAAAGAATTGAACTCTCAGTTGTCTGTCATCTGATCTGTACCAGCACAGCAGTGACCAGCTGTACATGGTTCTGCTGGTATCTTTACTGACCACAGCTCCTGGAGGGATGTGAGGATTTTGCATTTTTGCTTCACTTTCCCTCAATCTGTTCTTTTTCATGAAAACACTGCATTAGTTCTCACATATACACCCAGATCTACCTCACCTTCGCCTGCCTTGACTCCTGTTCTGTTGCTAAATCAATAGACTGCTTCTCTGAAATCCAGTACTGGATGGACAGAAATTTCCTTCAATGAAGTATTGAGAAGACTGAAGCCACTATCTTCGGTCCCCAATCCAAACTCCATTGCTCAAGCTATAAACTTTCTGAGACTAACCCATACTATTCAAAACATGTCTATGTCGCCTTCAGATGTGTTGCAAAGGTCAAATGTACACCAATGCTAAGACTGCCAGTTCTGTCCTCTCGAACATTACCCGACTTCACTCCCTCACCTCTGCTCAGCTGCTTCTCAAACCTTCAAACATACTCTATTTTCACTAGAACTGACTATTCCAAAGCCCCCCTGCTCCCCGAATGATTCCCTCTTTCTGCGTCCTACAATCACAGTCACAAGTCTCTTAACTCACAACATATTCCGTTCACCTGTCAACTCGTGCTCGCTGACCTGCCTTAGCTCCTGGTCAAACAACATTCTGAGATTAAACACTTGATCCTTATTTCCAAATCTCTCCACCACCTCACCCTCCCCATCTGCAAAATTTCTTTCCACCTCTGCAATCCTCAGAACGCCACTAATTCTGACCACTTGATCATCCCTGATTTTAGGTATTCTGCATATTGGTGACTGTGCTTTCACTAATTTAAGCCCTAGGCTGTGAAATTCCTTCCATTGCCCTCTCTACTCTGCTTTTGTCTCTTAAGATGTTCCTTAAAACCTACAGCTTTCAAAGCCATTGGTCACATGTCCTGAAATCTCTTTATGTAGCTCAGTGTTGAATTTGGAATTTTGCGCTTGTGAAGTGCCTTGGGACATTCATTGTTTTGAAGGTGCTACAGGAATTAAATCATTGTTTTTGTCTGGAACTGTCCAGTAGCATCATGATCCATTTGATTCACAGTAATACAAAGGTAGCACATTCCACTTTTCTCTATATTCAAGAGATTGATCAATTGTGTGACAGTGATTTGATCAGCCTATACAGGTAGCTTTAAATCCTGCTTTGGACATTTCACTGTAGACGTAGAAACTGTCAGATGGGAAATCACAAAAACGGATATAAATCAATGAGCCCAACTGAGACTTTAGTCTCTTTTTCCTTATGGACTAGACCCAACTGTGCAGGCTGCCAGCCGAGAGGACTATTGGTTTTTTGTGTGTCCCCGTCATATCCATGTACGTCGAGTGAGCAATGCTGAGGGACTGTGTTGAAGTGAATAAACTGGAGCCAGAAACTGGACTGAATGTGAGATCTCTATATTTGTAATTCCCAGAGAAGCCACTGGGTGTCAGCATCATCCTGAGTCTGAAATACTGCTTTTGTTTGTGTCAGCCATTAGCAGAAAAGTCTTGAAATCTTCTGTGCAGTTCGAATGGAAAACCTTGATCTTGTGAACTTTACCAACCCAGGTCGGAAAATGTTTGATGGAAGGAGGATAGAGTGAGACACACAAGAATCATTAAAAATACTGAAAGAAGAACACTCTCAGGAGATATCACACAGACATAATTATTAAAAGAACATCTCTAATTAAGAGCATGCAATAATAATCATGGATTTAAAATCTTCAATTCATTTGTACCTTAAATCCCAGTGTAACATTGCAATTAATCACAGGTATATTAACTCCCTCCTTGAGGGAATGATATCGAAATTTCAACTGGTTTGTAAGGGGAAGAGTGAAAAATCTGATTGCAGTAAGTTCCTCAGAGGTCCTCCCAATCAGTAATTGCAATCTTGATCAAAGACTTGCAGAACCGGTAGCAGAGTTTGTTTTTTTTCTCCTGAAATCGGGCCAGTCTATTGGGACGACCTCCAAAAACATTGCCAGTGACAGTAACGTTTATTATACTATGATGAGCTGGAGTTCACACAGAGTTCATGAAGAGCTCCTTTTCAGAATTAATACGTCAAGAAGCAATGATCCTGAATTTGTAAGGATGTTAGTGATTCACTGTAGAGCCCAGCAACACCTCCAACACTTCTGGAGATGTGCTGTTCACAGGTCAAAATGTCGAATAGCCTGGAGGCTGACGTGCCTGGACAAAATGCAGCTTGTTGTGCTGGTTGAGTTTGTTTCAGATTTGGTCCATTTAGAGATGTACCATCAATGGTGCCAGATCTTCCTTGGGTTATTGTTTAGCTGGAATGTTGCCTTTTTGATTTCCTTCCACAAACCATTTTTCTCCTTTCCCTTTGCAAATTGATTCATTCTTCAGAGATTAACCAAGCTCGGGTGGTATTTTGCATCTCACCTTCATCTTGCTGACAGCCCCTTTTTAACTGTGTGGAAGTTGCTGAGACTGACCCTAATTCTGTTGTTTCCTCACATCCACACAATTGTAATGTCATATGGGGGTGAAGGGGTCACTGGAGAGGAATCCCCGGTTATCAAGAATCCTGGACCTAATTCTAGGGCATCCTTCCATGAAGATAGCTAACTTAGTGCAGTTTGGTGATAAAGTTTGGGACAGTGGGGGTCCGTATGGTTTGAAAATGCATCCTCAATCTTGATGATTTTGCAAGAAGGTTAGCTTGCTGTAATAGCTTTTCATTTTATTCTTTGTTTTTCAGTTTTTGACCTACTTGTTTTCAAGAGAAAATACCATCTGGGATACCAAGTATGATTCTATCTGTCCCCAGGACATGAACAACCCATTGTCACATTATTGGATCTCATCATCACATAACACGTAAGCTATTTACTTTGCCCATTTTTAAAGGTTTTCTTTTATAAGTTAAAGATGAATGTATCTTTTTAGTTGTTTGAATTGGAAGTGCATTCATTAATAAAGGTCCTTTATTAATCATTGAAATCTGAATGGGGCTCACTGATAACCTTTAACTACGAGGACCAGAGTGTGTCTTCATTTTCAAACAAGGCTGGATACATTTTTAAAACAATGTGCTGTCTCTTCAATGAAATAATCAGCACTGATGGACAACAATCAGTTAGCACTATTATTTGAAACATAAATATGTATGTTTTTAGGAATAGGAAATTTAATCTTCTGGTTATGTGATTAAAATGGACTTATATATCATAAAATGCTGAACAAAAACATAGGTCAGGTCACCCACATACAGTTGTTCCCCTCCTGATGAAAAATGAAGGAATGTTTGTGATCCTTTTAGTACTGCAGACCAAAACTGCTTGTTATAAGCAGGGCAGAAGGGGTGAACTGACTGCTTTCTTTTCCCACTCTCTGCTTGGTTGTAACAGAGACTTTAAATGTTAAAAAAAAGGATGTGATATAGCCAATTCAGTATCTATTGGGCTGTGAATAATCTTGTAAGAAATAAACCAGGTAAGCATTCTCAAGAGTTAATTTTATTCCTAAAATCCACTTTGGTAAAAATATTTAAAAATGTTAAAAATTTGCAAATACATCCTTCTGCTCACTAATGTCTACAAACGTATGCATTCCCTGAGCACGTACAACTTTAATCCTGACCAAATAAAATGGTAATATCAATAAAGATTCACTGATTGCATCTCGTTGTTTGGCTGTGTCTGATGCAGTTGCATTTCGGTTGTGGTTGGTATATCTCATTTCTCCTGGAATCACTGCTGTAGAAAATCCAATGTAGACAAACTGGAAAAAACACCAAGCCAAGCAGCATCAGGAGGTGGAGAGGTCGACGTTTCAGGTGTAACCCTTCTTCAGGTCTAGGGGGGTTGTAGGGGGAGCTGCAGATAAAGGGGATGAGGTGGTGAGGTGGGGACAGATGAAGACAGGCAGAGGACCTGGTTAGTCAATGAAAGCTTTCAGTAGAACCCCTCAGTCTACTACAAGGTCATGGACACTTTTTCTCAGTTAAAAACAGAATTCAGGTCTTAGAGGGAATGTTCAGAAAAGAGTGGGGAAAGAAAACGTCACCCTACTGCAGATAGTATCAAAAATTGTCTGATCCATTCTCAGCGTCCACCCCCAGAGGTGTGTCACATTCCATCACTCCAGTTTGCTCAAATGTAATTCAAAACTTAGTAAATTCCTCTAGCAAGCTGATTGGCTCATTTCAGGCATGATTTCTTTCAGTCCTTTTGAAGGAACCCAAGAAAATAATTTCTTTAATATGCAGGTAACTAGAATAGATCCGAATGGATCATCCTTTCATTGACAAGTTAGGAAGGAGGTTATCAACACCTCCAGCAAATCCAGTGTCTTTATTGGGGCTTTCTTGTCTCAGTCTCAGTGAAGTGACATATGGTGACACAGCAAGGCAAATTACACTGTGTTAGACAGGGTACTTGACTATAGTTTAAAATTGTCTCTTAAAAATGTAAAATGCAATGAAACAGGCAATTAAATGACATTTTAATGTTTGGTATCACACATCTCCATGACAGCAAGTTTCAGCCTCCCAGACCCTGCCCCCAGTTTGTCATTTCTTCACAGTATCCTCCAATAACAAGTCGTAATAAAGATGAAAAGCAATCACAGAATTGTTCCAGTCAGAAGAATGCTATTCGGCCCATTACTTCCACACCAGCTCTTCAAGTCAGCATTATTCTCTTGCCTTCTCCCCAGATGGTTTTGATT
Organism: Hemiscyllium ocellatum; assembly: GCF_020745735.1. Lineage (NCBI taxonomy): Eukaryota > Metazoa > Chordata > Chondrichthyes > Orectolobiformes > Hemiscylliidae > Hemiscyllium > Hemiscyllium ocellatum. The sequence goes on along the minus strand of NC_083417.1, from coordinate 23,257,857 downwards.
CAAATAATTCTCCAAAGTCCCTTTAAGTACGTCGATTGAACCTCTCTCCACCACTTCCAGCTGCTAAGTTCCAGACACTACTCGACAAGTGAACAAAACATTTTCTCACATTGTATTTACTCCTTTTGTTCAATAAAAATCTTCTTGCTCTTTTACCCTTTGTCCTACTAATGATGCCTAGAAATTTTATATTTTATTAACTACTCTGTCTACTCTTCTTGCTGCTTTTGATGAATCATGCGTGAATACAACCAGGTTTTTCTACTCCTGCATATCCTTTGGAATATTATCTGCTTAATTTTCACTATCTCTCAATGTTCTTTGTACCAAAATGTACCACCTCACACTTCTCTGCATTAAAGTTCCTATTTGCCACTCCACTTGTCTCTGAGTTTTTAAAAGTTTGGCATTGTCTTCCTCATACCTTACAATACTCCCAGCCTCAAACTTTCAAATTATCTCCTGTGCAACAGGATCTAGTTTATTTATATGTATCAGCAAAAGGAAGATCCCAATACTGAGCCTGGAGAACTCCATTACAGCCTCCTTCTAATCTGGAAAATATCCATCAGCTACTACTTTCTGTTTGCTGTCCCTCAGTCAATTTTATATCCATGCCACTACCTTCTATTTTGTTCTATGGACTCTAACTTTGCTCACACTCAGAATGGTTCAACTCTGTATCAAACATATTTTGGAAATCCATGTACACCATAATGATTATTTAAAGGTATTCATGTGTCTTTCTTTCAATATTTAAATATTCTCAAATTTGTAAAATGGTGGATGCCAAGCCTTTTACTGAAGTGACTGACTGTCCACAGATACCTCACAGGAGACCAGGTCCGTAGCGATTCATCAACAGAAGCCTATGCCAGATGTCTAAGAATGGGGTGTCGATGTATTGAGTGTAAGTTGAATATGCCTGGAAAGAAACCTAAATTTTTTTTATCACACTCGGACCACATTGAACAACAAAACTATGCTCACATTCTCCATGGCTTTAAGTATTGAAAAGCAAGGCCAACCCCCCCCCAAACCTATTTCCCACTGCGACCCCACTGCAAAACTGGAACATTGCACGACCCCTCATGAGAACAGAGAGCCACGGGGTTGGTGGGTGGGATTGTTGAAGTCTCTAAGATTGAGTGGAATGGAGGAGCACCGTTAAAAGGAAGGGTTGCGGAACGTAGAGGGTACAATGTGATTCAAAAAGTGTGTGTGAAACCTAAAGTTTTTACTGCTGCAGGGAAGACCTCAAGTTTTAGTCATTTTGGCCATTTCTGCAAGTTTGAACAGAATGACAGTCTTGCAGCTAGCTGTTTCAGTTATGGGGAGGCAATAGTCTAGTGGTATTGTTGCTAGACTATTAATCCAGAAATGCCGATAATGTTCTTGGTCCATGATGGAATCTAAATTCAATAAATAAACTCCGGAAATAAGAGTCCAGTGGTAACCATGAAACTGTTGCTGATTGTTAGACAAAAATTGCATGTGCTTCACTAATGTCCTTTCAGGAAAGTAACTACCATTCTTACCTAGTCTGGCCTACATGTGACTCCAGACCCACAAGCAATGTGGTTGACTTTTAACTGCCCTCTGAGCACATAAGGATGAGCCATAAATGCTAGTCTTGCCAGTGACACCCACGTCCTGTGAATAAATTTTAAAAACTCTGCCTGAGTCTGGCAACCATTACTGTCTTGGCCTTCATGATCCCAAAATGTTGGCTCAGAAACCCACACTCGAACCCCCACATTGAGACCCCTTCTTTTAAAGTTCATATGGAATCACTTCTGTTCCTTGATCTATAATCCCTACAGTGCAGAAAGAGGCCATTCATCCCATTGAGTCTGCAGTGACTTCCAAACAGCATCTCACTCAGATCCAGAACCTCACATTATCCCACATTTCCCACAGCTAATTCAACAAGCCTACACATCCCTGGTTATTACAGGCAATTTAGCATGGCCAATCCACCTAACCTGCATAACTTTGGATTGTGGGAGGAAACCAAAGGGAACCCACACAGACACAGGGTGAATGAGCAAATTCCACACTGACAGTCACCTGAGGGTGGAATCAACCTGGGGGTCTATAGCACTGAGAGGCAGCAGTGCTAACCGCCGAGCCACTCTGCTGCCTAATTGCCTGGTTTCTGTCCGATTTTATTTGATACACTCTTTTCTTTATGATAATGATCTGCATTTACTTTTAAACGTTTAGTGGATTGCTGGGATGGACCAGATGGGAAGCCAATTATTTATCACGGTTGGACACTTACATCCAAAATCAAGTTCGATGATGTTGTTGATGCTATCAAAGCCCATGCATTTGTTACATCAGAGTAAGTTTCAACTGTGTACTTTGTTTAGTATTTTAGCAGCCACAATATTGTTGTCACTGCAGGGTCTACCAATTCCACATCAGACAATCAGTCCATTTAACAAACTGAAAGATCTGTGCAGTGATTGCAATGTGGTCAGCCAGGTGGACCTCATAGAATATGAGATCCCTGATTGGAACTGTTAACCTAGTACCATCAGGGAGCCCTGGCTGACAGATGTGAACAGAACCCCTGTTCACTCCTTGAGCCGGCACTGAGGGAGATGGATCAATGTCCATAGGCTTTCATGGAGTTTCTTCAGTCTGTACAGTAGAACAACTCTCTCATGGAAGGGCGTACATGTGAAATCTACAAAGATTTTTATTTACACGTTCCAGCTTATGGATGCCAGCCACTGTGCTGCCTTCCTAATGTCATCACTGGCGCTGGCCATTTCAGGGTCCTGGTGTGAGGAGGGCAGTGGAACTGACTAGATGCAGACACCAGCTGCAGATTGAGGAGTCAATAGCCCAAGTAGGTTGACAGGCTCCCTCTGTCTGTCTGAAGGTGGATATGGTCCTGTAGAAGGATTATCCTGACCTGGCCTCTGCCCACTATCATTCTCATGCACACACACAAACACACATTGAGACTCACACATATCCATTCTCACACATGCACTAACTGAAACACACACTGAGACTTACACATGCTCACTAACACACAAAAACATGCTTACACATGAACATAAATGCAAGCAACACACCCACTAACTTACACACAATCCCTCACACCTGCATACAAACACACATTCTCAAGCACAAACAACCCACTAAGAGAGGTACGCAGTTTTTAATTTGATTTATAAAAATGTTGGTGAATTGCCACTTCCTAATGAAAGCATGGTTTATTACAGCCTATTACACCTGTGGAGCTGGAAAGTATCTAATGGGCATTCTCGCTTCTCGGACATGCCCACTGCTTTTAATTGGGCAGAAAATCTGTCTCTATGCCAAATATGTCAAGAAATGAAAGAATGAATGTTCCTTTCTCCACATGGGACCAGTTCAAGATCCAAAAAAGATCCCTCCAACCCTCCCCAAAGCACAAATTCTGCATTAAGCATGCCGATTACAGCTTGAAGGATAAAGAAACTCCCTGTGTGTTGTTTCACTGACATACCTCAGCACCACCCTTTTCAGAAGTAGCCCTGTTTCCATTGCTTCCAGTGCCCCAGACCAGTCCTGCTTACACCTGTCAGAATCATATTGCCGGGTGCTGCTAAATTTGCTGTTTGGGTCTGAGCCCCCCACCCCATTGTCTCAGTCCTGAGGCAGAATTGTGGCTGTTTCAAACAGGAGATTCACAGCCAGTGGACGTTTCTGTTGTCAATTTGTAACTGGGTTCTAAAGTTGAAAGGACAATGTCTTACTCATTGCACCACTGAGTTCCCAATTCCAGTCTCGTACCTGTTTTCTTGCACTGGTTCAATTAGCTAATACACATTTATATTTCAAAGTATTTTCAAATGCCCATACCATTCAGCTTATATATGGTACAGAGGATGTGGCACTCATTTTGCCATTGGCTTTCTAAGGTACCCAGTTATACTTTCAATTGAAGAACACTGTACAGTTGAGCAGCAGCGACATATGGCCACCAAGTTCAAGGAAACATTTGGCTCTGCGCTTATCACCAAACCTATTGAAGCAAATGCTGAACAATTGCCGTCTCCAGCACAGCTTACCAATAAAATTATTATTAAGGTGAGAGTGTCACGTTGGTTTTATTGTTTTTACATGATTTAAATCTATGCGTCAGAGCTCTGTTAAAACAGGAGGGGTCCGTAAAAAATTGATTTAACACACAGAAAAAAAGATTTATTATCAAAAGAGGCAACTAAAGCCAAGCCAATCATCATATTTATAAAAATGAAGCAAGGCTTTAATGGAGAAAGCAGGAAAATGGGATTAGGACAGTGAGTTCCAATATGCAGTTACGCCACCAGAACTGGGCCCTGAAACACAACCTCCTCTGAATATATTGTATGTTTCAGATTCTATCCACACTGCTTAATAAACAGATAATGATCAACATGCAGTTGCCAATTAAAGCCACATTAGACCTTTGGGACTGGTGATTGAAACTGACCGTTTTTGTTTGAGTTATCAAGCATAGCGCACACAAAAACCACGAGACGATCAGGATGAATATGTGGGTGAATATGTTATCAGTAAACCAGTTCACAGACAGGGCTGGAATGGGAGTGACCTCTATTTCGAAATTCCAGCTATCTCCAGCTTTTTATTTGCATGACATGCACAGACCCTGCACCTTTCCATGTTGCAAAACATTTCAAAATATTTGTGTATAATGTTATTATCTGTAATACAATAAAGAAGGTGTAAGCCAACGATATGGCTGATTGGCACATGCTAACTGCACACCAGTCAGATCCCAAATTTGATATGATCTAACTATGCAGCATTACAACCCAATCAGATTCTCCACAGAATGTAGCCACATTGGATAATTCTGTGAAATAATAATTTAATTGTTTTGCTCATTGCAGGTCCACCTAAGTTGCCAATTTTTTTTTTTGCCATTGCTATTTTATTTTACTGTATAATTTCTATTGATTTCTCTTTGTTATTATCCCATCCACCATCTGTTTTAGAGAGGTTACCTCCTAATGACTAGTGTCACTTAGAAATTGTAGTGTGTTGCAGCCAGTTACCGACTTGTCATTCTGTTTATTATTCTGAAACTTCTGTCACTATTTACAGCACAAAAAATTGGAATCTCAGCAAGAGAATTGTACGTCTACTGTTTACACATCCTTCAAGGAATTTGAAAAGAAATCTGGGTTTCTTTATCTCCTGGATCCAATTGATCTGGTAAAATCATATCTATCAGTATTTATAATCATTTCTTATGTCTTATACGGGATACATAGCTAATATTTTCTCTAAGATTAAGGTTTAAAAGATGCATTGACTAGACTAGACTTACAGTGTGGAAACAGGCCCTTCGGCCCAACGAGTCCACACCGACCCGCCGAAGCGCAACCCACCCATACCCCTACATTTACCCCTTACCTAACACTACGGGCAATTTAGCTTGGCCAATTCACCTGACCCGCACATCTTTGGATTGTGGGAGGAAACCGGAGCACCCGGTGGAAACCCACGCAGACACGGGGAGAACGTGCAAACTCCACACAGTCAGTCGCCTGAGTCGGGAATTGAACCCGGGTCTACAGGCGCTGTGAGGCAGCAGTGCTAACCACTGTGCCACCGTGCCGCCCACGAAATACCAGTTCTGTCTTATGATGGTACTAATGGACAAGTCAGACTTGATAGAACTTCTTTTTGTTTAGTTAGTTAACACAGTGGTTAGTCAGTGAAACACATTCAAACGGAGGTGCAGACTTTCTTTTACAACTGAACAGAACTTTATTACATGAAAGAAAAAGCTAGCAAACTATAGGAGGCAGTTCAGATGATCTTAAAACAGACAACAAAACAAAGTTTCAACCTATTTTCCAACACTATCCATTATATCCATATCTCAATTCTTTAAGTTTCTGCCTAAATGACTCCTTGTAGTTTGTTTACCATGACCTGTGAAGACAATTCATGAGTCTGTTGGCATGAATGTTTCCCATGATTGAGAGCTTAAACTTTCTCACCTGCAAATTTCTAACCAAACATTCCTGGTTTGGAAGCTTAACATATTAAACCCTTCCACTGAGATAATTGGTTCCCTAAATCACCCCAAATTTTTCCTAGGAGAGAAACTACTCCTGCTGTTAATCTCAACTCAAGTTTTTTTATGAGCAGAATTTAAAAAGAGCTCAGTCCTAAATTCCTCTAAGCTGACAACTAAGCCTTAAATGCTTGTCCTACCTGATGTAAATCCACCAATGTAAACATCTTTTTCTTAACTCAACATTCTGCAGTCACCTGCTTTCTGACAAATGCTGAACTTAGGTTACTATTCCAGAAGATCTCTTTGACATTATGTTTTTCAACAAAAAAGTCCCAGGAGTAGCCAACATTCACCTGCAACTATTTTGAAAGCCGATTGCCAAGTATTTGATTAATATGTATAAATGATGCACATTTTATCATAACTGTAAGGTGCTAAGTCAGAAGTTTGTTAACTTTAACCAAATGCCATATGTGAGGAAATCTCTGAAAATATCATAGAATACCTACAGTGTGGAAACAGGCCCTTCGGCCCAACAAGTCCACAACAACCCTCTGAAGAGTAACCCACCCAGTCTCATTCCCCTACACTTATACCTGACTAATGTCTTTACATCTCAGAACACTATGGGCACTTCAAAATGGCCGATTCACCTAATCTGCACATCTTTGGATTGTGGGAGGCAACCCACGCAGACATGGGGAGAATGTGCAAACTCCACACAGCCACCCATGGCTGGCATTGAACCTGGGTCCCTGACGCTGTAAGGTAGCAATGCTAGCCACTGAGCTACCGTGCCAAGCCAATAATTCATTTAAACAACATCAAATCCTTTGCAAACTGATGTGATTTGTATATAGCTGGCCATTTTAAATAAGGACATAAATTGAATCTATATCAATGAGCTTGTATAAGATCGATACATATTTCCTAATGGTCTATGTTAGGATACATAGAAATACAAGGGCCCATTCGTAAGATTTGCTTTTCGTGAATTATATCTGTTAACAATGTTGTGCATACACAAAACCTTTCTTGACAGATCTGTGCAAAGTGCTTGCATTTCTAGCTTCTGATTTTAATACCCTTTTAAAATACCAAGTATATAACAGATTTGGTGCAGTTTTACATATTTACTGTGTATTATTGACAAAAAATGGTTGTAGCTGAAAATGTGTAGCTGGTTAAAGCACAGCAGGTTAGGCAGCATCCAAGGAACAGGAAATTCGACGTTTTGGGCCAGAGCCCTTCATCAGGAATGAGGAGAGGGTGCCAGGCAGGCTAACCAAACCAAAAAATGGTTGTATACTTAGCATGCATTTTGATTTCTTTTGCAGGCCTGGTACAAGCACTATTGTGTGATAGTAGATGGAAAGCTTTATTTTGCAGATTCAACAGATGAAGATGATGAATTTTCTAGAACAAGAAACCAGGTACCACTCTTCATATTTTGCTTTCTTCTATCTTCTCTCCTATTGTTCCTTTCTTCTCTCCCTCAGCTTTCATCACGTTTCATTTTAGTCTTTCAATGTGTAATCAAGAAGGTAAAAGAAAATCTGCATGCATAATTTCTCTTTGTCTCTTCCATGTCCTCTAAATGATGTAGTGAGAGATGGAAATGCACTCTACTTCAAAAGCTAAAGCACAATTGTAGTCAAGTTTCTAACTTTAGTTTCCACGTCAGAAGCTCTGTGCTCTGGTGATATCACATTAGATTAGATTACTTACAGTGTGGAAACAGGCCCTTCGGCCCAACAAGTCCACACCGACCCACCGAAGCGCAACCCACCCATACCCCTACATTTACCCTTTACCTAACACTACGGTCAATTTAGCATGGCCAATTCACCTGACCCGCACATCTTTGGACTGTGGGAGGAAACCGGAGCACCCGGAGGAAACCCACGCAGACACAGGGAGAACGTGCAAACTACACACAGTCAGTCGCCTGAGTCGGGAATTGAACCCGGGTCTCAGGCGCTGTGAGGCAGCAGTGCTAACCACTGTGCCACCGTGCCGCCCACATCTTGACAATCTCTGTTTATATTAAAGAGAAATAATTTGCTTTCACTTTTTGCCTCTACCACAAGACATGTTGGGATCCATTATTAAGGTTAGGCAGTGTAAGAAACTTTATTGTTAGGTAGTGCTTACGTAAGGTAGTATTAGCAAGTCTGGAACTTGTTAGCTTCACTAGACAACATTAAGCCATTATGTTACACTAAGAACAGACTGAAAAGCTGATGGCATAGCCTGAAGAGGCCCCAGGGAGGGTGAGAGATAACAGGACATTAGAGCCGTGTCTAGATACACATAGCTCAAACTGAGGTAATAGAACGTTATCAGGCGAGACCCAATCACATATGAAAATTCTGAGTTTTACCAAATAAGGATGTAACACTGGGATGCAAGGGGCTAAAAAGCTAGACAAAGAGAACAATAGACAGAAGGCGCTTTCTCCAGTGAGCTGTAAACACCTCACTGTATTTTGTGTATGTCTCTCTCTCAGTAAACAGCTTATATTTTGAATCAGATCCAGTGTTTCTCTCCTTCAAACGAACACGGGGACGGTAGCCCGTCCTAACAGACAGCACCAGAGTATTACTTCAGAGAGTTTTGTGATCTCTGCTGCAGAGACAAAATCTATGTATAGGAATGTTATTAATACTGTACCAGTACCAATTTTAATAACAATTATTGCAACTGTATTGTCTTTCCCTATGTTATCCATAGGTGAGTCAAGTGTTTATTAAAAAGGACCACCTCAAAATGATTGAAGCATTTCGTTAGGAGACTATCCTCTGACAGAGGAAGTGAAATGAGCATCACTTCATAGAATCCATATAGTGCAGACCCACTGCATCAACCCTCCAATGAGCATCTCACTAAGACCCAGACCTCCACCCTATCCCCATAACCTTGTATTTAACCATGGCTAAGCCCCTGCCAGCCTGCACATCTCTGGACAATACAGGACAGTTTAATGGTCAATCTACCTAAGCTCTACTTCTTTGGACTGGAAACTGGAGTATCCGGTGGAAGGAGAGACACACACACACACACGCACACACGCACACACACACACACGCACACAGCTACCATGTTGACCATGGAGTGAGGTGGTCCCCTCGTTTTTCCATTTGCTGATCTTCATGCTCTTCTCTTTTAGAGAACAGTGTGGAGCATTGGAAAAATGAGCCTCCTCTTGTTGACTATTAATGAACTTGAAAATGCAGTGTTCAGTGACAGCATTAAATCAGTCTTAAGTGAACTCCAGTTATCAATTAGGATCAAACAACATGTCATTTATCTATTTCCTCTTCTACCCACCCTCTACTGAGAACTATTTTCTAACTTCTGTTGATATTTTTTGGATGATTATCACAAGATTGTGCCCTTTGATTACTAGCACACTAGCCATTACAAGCAATCTATCATTGGTTACTTTATCGTGGTCTTGATGACCTCTTCACATCATCCTTTAACTTCCACAACTCTGGTGAACAACAGCCAAATTCTGAATTTCCCCATTTCGACTGTAACAAATTACACTTGGTCACTTTACGCTGTAGCATTATCGAGTTATAAAGGTCTACAGCACAGAAAGAGACCCATTGGCCCATCAAGTCAATGCTGGTCAATAGCACTTTTGCAAAATACTTTTATATCCATTCAAAATGGGGTATGTAATATTCCAATGGAACCCTAATGTTTTATTCAATCTTGCTGCCTGGCTTTTGTGTGTTTCACCCCTAAATACAAAACCATGCTTGTCTTTGACATTCTCATTCTTCACTTTACCATTATACTGTGCTCACCACTGCGAACCTGCACATCACCACTCTTGTGGATTTGCCATTCCGAACAGGAGGAAGCCTTTTGGTTCTTTAAAAGAAGGATCTAATTATTATCAATGCCCTGGATGTTCTCTCACATCCCTGTAATTTTGTTCCTTTCCAATATATTTCCTTCTTCAAATTGATTATCAAATCTGCTTCCTTTCAGACACTGCATTCCAATAGTAAAAAAAAATCATACTGCATAAAAATGAAAATTCTCTTTCGGTTTCCTTTGGTTTGTTTGACATTACCTTAAATCTGTCTCCTCCTCTTAAACAGCCTCCGATCAGTGGGAAATCATTTCTCCTTATTCACTTCATCAAAATCCTTCAAAATGTTGAATTCTTCTATTAAACTAGAAGACCTTCATTCTTTGTGCTGGTTCTGGTAACTCCTTGAATCCTTTTCAGTCTCTCTCTGAATTCTTTCCAAATCTTTGATATCCCTTCCACTGCTGCTTTGCACTCCCTTCGCAATACAATTGCCACTTCATTGTAACGCTGTATCTGTGGGAATGATAATGAAAACTGTTTTATTTAGGCATTAAATAGCATGGATCGTCATTTTAATGAGAAATGGTTTCATGGGAAAATGGGGAAAGACGGCAGACAGAGGGCGGAGAAGCTGCTCCAGGAGTTTTGTATGGAAACAGGAGGAAGAGATGGAACTTTCTTGGTCCGTGAGAGTGACACATTCCCTGGAGATTTCACGTTGTCATTTTGGTACTGATATTCAACTTTTTAAATTAACCCTTTTAAGTATAAACATTATTTAATGGAGATTATGTTTAAAATCTGATATTAAAAATGGTTCGTGAATTACTGATGTTCGGAAAACAAGATAAAATAAAATATTAAAAAAAGAAGGATGAAATAAATGCTAAATCATGGCTGTACCCCAGTTCTATACCAGCATTCTGATTGAAATAAACTATGAAATGACTAGCGAATGTCTGTCAGGTACACTGGATTACAGAAGGAACAAAAAATCCTGAAACTATCAGCATGCATCATTACACCAACCAGTTGCCAGAGTCCTGGTACTGGAATAGATAAAAGCTGGAGACTGTCAAGTTAATGCCAGTATGATCAAGCTGCAATAGTTAATAAGGATTCTTTTGCAACCCAGAAAAGAGTACAAGATTTCGTAAGGACTGACCAAAATGTGTAAAACAGAAAATGAGAAGCGACAGCAAGCAAATCATTCTAAATTATGTATGTTTATTTCACTTCATTACAGTCATTATCACATTAATGTTTGGACACTCAATTCCTCTGTTTTTGAAATGATCACTGAGCTTTAGACTTGGAGATTATTTTGACATCTGATATCAAATCTTGGGAAAATTTACGTACTATTCCAAACAAGAAAAAAGTATGTTCCAAAGATACACGAAAACAAGTGATAAAATGTCACCAACATAAAATACAAACCCCAAACTGGATTCAAGCAATGCAGGTTTTTACCTGATTTCAAGATTCCCGGACTTGTTAAAAATGTATCTGGTCTGTATTGAAATTTTTTGGTCAACATATATCTCCCACATCCAAAATAGGAGCTAGGATATAAATTGACTTGCTGGCTGACATCTGCCCAGCTTTAAACAGATATCATAATGTTTCAAAATGCACATATGTTTTACATGCTGCTGGCCCTTGATTTTGGTCTGAATGAAGCACAAAACAAACATCTCCCTGGAAAATAGTTAAAAATTAAAAATGTATGTATTTGATCAATAATATAATGATTGCAGTTGGGGAATGTAAGAGCTACGAGCAAGAATAGGGTATTGAGCTCCTCAAGCCTTCTCCACGATCATGGCTGATCTCATCTCAGCCTCAATTCCACTTTCCTGCCCACTCTCCATAACTTTTAACCCATTTTGAATTAAAACTCTGCCTATCTCCTCCTTAGATTTACTCAATGTCCCGGCATCCACTGCACACTGGGGAGTGAATTCCACCAATTAATGACTCTTTGAGAGAATTAATTTCCCTTCATTTCTGTTTAAAATCTGCTACTCCTTATCCTAAAACTATAATCTCTTGTTCTAAGATTGCCCCACATTTAGAAACATCTTTCCCATGTTTCCTTTGTCAATTCTCTTTCGCATCTGATATACCTCCATTAGATTTCACCTTATTCTTCTGAACTCCACAGAGTATAGGTCAAAACTGCTCAATCTCCCTCCATCTCTGGAATTAATCTAATTAACCTCCATTGAACTTCCTCCAAACAAATATATCCTTCCTCAAGTTAGGTGACCAAAATTGTATACAATACTCCAGGTGCGATTTTGACTAATGCTTTGTACCCTTCCAACAATACTTAGCATTTTGATAGTATATTTTTTGAACAATGAATGCCAAAATTTCATTTGCCTTCCTTATTACCTGCGTTGTGGTTTTCTATGATTCATGCACAGGGACACCCAGATCCCTCTGCACCAAAGCATGTTAAAGTTTCTTTCCATTTAGATAATAAGTTGCCTTTCTTTCCACCAACCAAAATGGATTACCGTGCACTTATCCATATTAAATATTATCTGCCACATTTTGGCCTATTCACCCAACCTATCCTTACCAATTTGCAAATTTCTTATTTCTTCATATGCATCTTACTTTTCCACTTATTTTTGTATCATCTGAAAATTTGGCTATAGTACTTTCTACCTCAATGTCCAATTCATTAGAATAGATTACAAATAATTGGAATCCAAGGCCTGAATCCTGTAGCACTCCACTACTCACATCTTACCAACTAGAAAAAGACCAATTCCTCGTGACTCACTGTGTTCAGTTGGTTAACCAATTCTTTATCCAAACTACTGATTTACCCTTAAACCTATATGATCTTACCTTGTGCAATAACGCTTTGTACAGCACCCAGTAAAATGGGAAGAGAGAAGCAAGCCTGCAAATTGTAGAAGTCTGAAATTGAGATACAGACAACTGAGAGATCATGACATAAAATTTTTCAGATTTGACCTTAGTTAAACAAATGAAACCAATTGAAACATTCATTTTAGCTTTGAATTTGTGCAAATGTTTAAGATGTGCGAGGCTGCAGGAGCCACTCATTTTATTACCCTTTAAAATTTTCATCTCCGGTGATGAATTTTATTGACAAGGGAAAGAAAATATCAGCCAAGGTTCCATCTGCTGAAAACTTATATGTCCTACTGGAAGGCAAATGCGCATATTTTCTAACCAACTTGTTTGGAGAGGTTATTAACTTCCAGAGTAGGTGGGCCTCCTGGTTCAGAGGCACAGACACTACCACTGCACCACAAGAGTCCTAGCCTACTGTATTGGTATTCCCAAGCAGCTTTCCATCTATGTACTAGCTGGGACCTGTGAATGCTTAACTTTGAAGATCAGGTGCATATCAGACTAGTACTGCACATGCAGGCGTTGGTTGAAAAGGACACCAAACTTTAATGTGGTTCTCTTCACTGTCAAAATTCTGCTGAATTTAAGATGACATACCATAAAGTTGCCAGCAGGTGTCAGCAACTTCTCAGAGGTTTGGAATACAATACAGTAGCAAGAAAGTCTGTGGAAAATGATACATTGGAAAAGGCTTGAAAAAGTTAATCCCCTTATCAGCGTTAATGATGTAAGGTAAAATGTAGTTTTATCTCAAAATAAATCAGTCTCAGACAGTGCAACTGCATTTTTTTTTACATTGAATTGGTAGCAACTTAAAAAAAAGTTTGTTGACTGTGAAGCACTTTCGGACATGCTGAGCTTGTGAAAGGTGAATATAGAAACACAACTTCTTTCTTTATCACTGGATCACTTTAGCATTGTATCACACATATTCACTTTCAGGACATCAGCCTGATTCTGGGTATGTGGTGAGACAGGGACTGCTGGTTGTCTTTTGAAGGTGGTGAACAGAGCCTAAATCCTGCTGAAAAGATAGGTACGATAAAAGCACAAGTCACATGATGCATGTGTAGCTCCAAGAAGGTGTTATCAGAACAGTGCTGGAGTTGATAACCTAGCTGCCCTGTCATTTACTAAATAATGTACAGAGGCTCTGAAAACATGGAAGAAGCAATATTCATAGGTAAAATTGCATGAGCTATAACAAAATTGAATTTAAATTAGAGCCTCATAGCATGTTCTAACTTTCTCTTTACGTTTATCTAAACAGGAGAAATGGAAGAGTCCAGCACTGTCGCATTCGTTCTTGCACAGACGGAGAGAGCAATAAGTATTTCTTGACTGATAATTTAACTTTCAACAACGTATATGATCTCGTTCAACACTATCAGAATGCACCTTTACGATGCAGTGAATTTGAATTACGTTTAACTGAAGCAGTACCGAGCCCAAATCCTCATGAATCGCAAGAGTAAGTTAGAAACTTGTGCCATCAATGTAAGCATCACATGAATGGAGAAAAACACCACTTAGTTATTTTCCAACAACATGGGCTGCATTTCTGGAGCAGTCATAAGGAAAATCTGATGTGACTGATTCCTGAGTTTAGAAATTGGGGGATGCGTTGAAATTGTCTATAAAGTCTGTCTCTATGAACATAGCAATCTATAAATGAAAAACAAAAATCACATGTCTCCATGAAGCCACCCTGTAGCCTTTATAAGCAAGATCACTAATTTAGTACAAACGCTGAGAATATTGGAGAAACTCAGCAGGGCTGGAAGCACCTGTGGAGAGAATGCAGAGTTAATGTCTCAAGTCCAGCATGACTCTGCTTTACAAGGAAACTCTCTCCACAGATGCTGCCAGCCCTGCTGAGTTTGTCCAGCATCGTCTGTGATTTTTCCACATTTGTAGCATCCACAGTATTTCACTTGGAATCACTAATTTATTCCCAAATTTCAGACAGACATTTTCTAGAGTCTTTTGATGACCTGACATAAAGCCTTGGGTGCTCTCAGTAGAGTCATAGAGATGTACAGCAGCATGGAAACAGACCCTTTGGTCCAACCTGTCCATGCCAACCAGACATCCCAACCCAATCTAGTCCCACCTGTCAGCACCCAGCCCATATCCCTCCAAACCTTTCCTATTCATATACCCATCCAAATGCATCTTAAATGTTGCAATTGTACCAGCCTCCACCACATCCTCTGGCAGCTCATTCCATACACGTACCACCCTCTAAGTGAAAAAGTTGCCCCTTAGGTCTCTTTTATATCTTTCCCCTCTCACCCTAAACCTATGCCCTCTAGTTTTGGACTCCCCAACCCCAGGGAAAATTTATCCTATTTATCCTATCCATGCCCCTCATAATTTTGTAAATCTCTATAAGGTCACTCCTCAGCCTCCCACACTCCAGGGAAAACAGCCCCAGCCTGTTCAGCCTCTCCCTGTAGTTCAGATACTCCAACCCTGGCAACATCCTTGTAAATCTTTTCTGAACCCTTTCAAGTTTCACAGCATCTTTCCAATAGGAAGGAGACCAGAATTGCAAACAATATTCCAACAGTGTCCTAACCAATGTCCTGTACAGTCGCAACATGACCTCCCAACTCTGTACTCAATACTCTGACCAACAAAGGAAAGCATACCAATGCCTTCTTCACTATCCTATCTACCTATGACTCCACTTTCAAGGAGCTATGAACCTGCACTCCAAGATCTCTTTGTTCAGCAACACTCCCTAGAACCTTGCCATTAAGTGTCTAAGTCTTGCCAAGATTTGCTTTCCCAAAATGCAGCACCTTGCATTTATCTGAATTAAACTCCATCTGCCACTTCTCAGCCCATTGGCCCATCTGGTCCAGATCCTGTTGTAATCTGGGGTAACCCTCTTCACTGTCTACTACACCTCCAATTTTGGTGTCATCTGCAAACTTACTAACTGTACCTCTTATGCTCGCATCCAAATCATTTGTGTAAATGTCAAAAAGTAGAGGGCACAGCACCGATCCTTGTGGCACTCCACTGGTCACAGGCCTCCAGGCTGAAAAACAACCCTCCATCACCATCCTCTGTCTTCTACCTTTGGGCCAGTTCTGTATCCAAATGGCTAGTTCTCCCTGTATTCCATGAGATCTAACCTTGCTAATCAGTCTCCCATGGGAAACCTTGTCGAATGCCTTACTGAAGTCCATGTAGATCACATCTATTGCTCTGCCCTCATCAATCTTCTTTGTTACTTCTTAAAAAAACTCAATCAAGTTTGTGAAACATGATTTCCCACACACAAAGCCATGTTGACTATCCCGAATCAGTCCTTGCCTTTCCAAATGCATGTACATTCTGTCCCTCAGGATTCCCTCCAACAACTTGCCCACCACCGAGGTCAGGCTCACCGGTCTATAGTTCCCTGGCTTATCTTTACCGCCCTTCTTAAACAGTGGCACCACGTTTGCCAACCTCCAGTCTTCCAGCACCTCACCTGTGACTATCGATGATACAAATATCTCAGCAAGAGGCCCAGCAATGACTTCTCTAGCTTCCCACAGGTACACGTGATCAGGTCCTGGGGATTTATCCACTTTTAACGGTTTCAAGACGTCCAGCACTTACTCCTCTGTAATCTGGACATATTGCAAGATGTCACCATCTATTTCCCTACAATTTATATCTTCCATATCCTTTTCCACAGTAAATATTGATGCAAAATATTCATTTAGTATCTCCCCCATTTTCTGTGGCTCCACACAAAGGCCGCCTTGCTGATCTTTGAGGGGCCCTATTCTCTCCCTACTTACTCTTTTGTCCTTAATATATTTGTAAAAACCCTTTGGATTCTCCTTAATTCTATTTGCCAAAGCTATCTCATGTCCCTGATTTCCCTCTTAAGTATATTCCTATTTCTTTATACTCTTCTAATGATTCACTCGATCTATCCTGTCTATACCTGACATATGCTTCCTTCTTTTTCTTCACCAAACCCTCAATTTCTTTAGTCATCCAGCATTCTCTATACCTACCAGCTTTCCCTTTTAACCTGACAGGAATATACTTTCTGTGGATTCTTGTTATCTCATTTCTGAAGGCTTCCCATTTTCCAGCCGTCTCTTTACCTGCGAACATCTGCCTCCAATCAGCTTTCGATAGTTCTTGCCTAAAACCGTCAAAATTGGCCTTTCTCCAATTTAGGACTTCAACTTTTAGATCTGGTCTATCCTTTTCCATCACTATTTTAAATTTAATGGAATTATGGTCGCTGGCCCCAAAGTGCTCCCCCACAGACACCTCAGTCACCTGCCCTACCTTATTTCCCAAGAGTAGGTCAGGTTTTCCACCTTCTCTAGTTGGCACATCCACATACTGAATCAGAAAATTGTCTTGTACACACTTAAAAAATTCCTCTCCATCTAAATCTTTAACACTATTGCAGTCCCAGTCGATGTTTGGAAAGTTAAAATGCCCTACCGTAACTACCCTATTATTCTTACAGATAGCTGAGATCTCCTTACAAATTTGTTTCTCAATTTCCCTCTGACTACTGGGGGGTCTATAATACAATCCCAATAAGGTGATCATCCCTTTCTTATGTCTCAGTTCCACCCAAATAACTTCCCTGGATGTATTTGCGGGAATATCCTCCCTCAGCACAGCTGTAATGCTATCCCTTATCAAAAACGCCACTCCCTCTCCGCTCTTGCCTCCCTTTCTATCCTTCCTGTAGCATTTGTATCCTGGAACACTAAGCTGCGAGTCCTACCCATCCCTGACCAATGTTTCTAGTAATTGCTATGATATCCCAGTTCCATGTTCCTAACCATGCCCTGAGTTCATCAGCCTTCTCTGTTAGGCGCCTTGCATGGAAATAAATGCAATTATTATTCCTACTTTGTCCCTACCTGCCCTGACTGTTTGACTCACTTCTGTTCTCAGCTGTACCCATCTCAGATCAATCTCTTTCCTCACTATGTCCCTGGGTCCCACCACCACCACCACCACACTAGTTTAAATCCTCCCAAGCAGTTCTAACAAATTTCCCTGCCAGTATATTAGTCCCCTTCCAATTTAGGTGCAATCCGTCCTTCTTCTACAGGTCACTTCTACCCCAAAAGATATTCCAATGATCCAAAAATGTGAATCCTTCTCCCATACACCAGCTCCTCAGCCATGCATTCATCTGCTCTATCTTCCTATTCCTGCCCTCACTCGCTCATAGCACTGCGAGTAATCCAGATATTACTACTCTTGAGGACCTCCTTTTTAAATTTCTGCCTAACTGTCTGTAATCGCCCTTCAGAGTCTCAACCTTTTCCCTTCCAATGTCATTGGTTCCAATGTGGACAATAACCTCCTGCTGGCCCCTCTCCCCCATGAGAACATTCTGTAACCTCTCTGAGACATCCTTGATCCTGGCACCAGGAAAACAACACACCATTCTGCTTTTTCTCTGTTGGCCACAGAAACATCTGTTTGTACCTCTGACTACAGAGTCCTCGAACACAACTGATCTCTTGGAAGCTGACGTACCCTCATCGCATTAGAGCCAGTCTCAATACCAGAAACTTGGCTGTTTGTGCTGCGTTCCCCTGAGAATCCATCGCCCCCTACATTTTCCAACACAGCACACCTGTTTGAAATGGGTATATCCACAAAAGACTCCTGCCCTAGGTGCCGACCTCTCTCACCCTTCCTGGAGTTAATCTACATGACTGTATCTGAGACTTTCCCCCCTCCCTATAACTGCCATCCATCACATACTGTTGCTGTTGCAAATTCCTCATTGCTTCTAGCTGTCTCTCCAACTGATCCACTCGATCTGATAAGGTTCGCATCCAACAACATTTATGGCAGATAGAATCCGCAGTAACCCTTAAACTCTCTTTAAACTCCCACATCTGACAGGAAGCACATATCACTCTGCAAAAGGCCAATTTTGCTCCTTCACAATTTGCAGACCATCTTATTCCTCTACAAACACTGCCCCAGGTTAAATTAATAGCTATGGTTTATATTTTAAGTTTAATCAAGAGACTTATCTCCAAAAACATATAATCAAGAAAGAATCCACTATTCTCACTACTGCAGCCTTTCTCTTGGACAGACTTAAAACAACAATTAGCGTATCTGATTCTGTGCTGTGAACTTCATCTAGCAGTTCCTCCAAGATTGATTGTGAATTTCACTGTTTGTTAATTTTCCCAGATGCACTCTGACTCTCTTCTCTCTTCTCTCTTCTCTCTCTCTCTCTCCTGCACAGTCCTCACCATATGCTTCCTTTGTTTGACTGTTGTCTTTCCAAAGTTCCTAAACAATGCAACAGCATATAAAACAGCTACTGGAATTCGAGGAAATCACCTCCAACGCCTAAAGTACCTCAAAAAAAGGAGCAGCTCTTACAGCCAGAAATTTTTCCCGTCCTCCATCTTAGATTACCCAGAATCCACTTCTTCATAAAACTATCACAGCACCAGAGAAGATTTTCATTGCATCACTTTGATGGGACTTGAACCTATGCTGCCCAATTTTGGTCAGGTCAATACCAATGTGACTATTTAAAATAGATGTGCAAATGCCAACATTGAGCCTAATGAAATTTATGCAGAAAATCCTTTAAGTCAGAACTAGATAAAAGATGAAAAATGTTCAGTTGTACGTGTAACTAGTGTCTCATTTCATAGTAATAGCGTCAAAATCAGACATTTTCCATTCAATTATCAAATCATAGAATCACAGAATTATTACAGTGCAGATGGAGGCCTCTTGGCCCTGCACTGTACTGCCCTCTTATCTAGTCCAGCTTTATTATCTCGTGCCAATCACTCACCATTTTGCCATACCCCTAAATAGCAAAAATAAAACATTTAATGCTCCAACTGAACCTGCCTTCAACCAAATTTTCTGGCAGTACATTCCATACCCCAGCAATTAGAATTGAAGTTCCAAAAACTGACTGACTGAAACTATGCAATTGGTCAACCTGTTTCAATATGGATCTCATTTGAATGTCACAGACTTGTGAATAAAACATTGACCTGGAATTTGCAGAAGTTACGATGGTGAAGCTGTCAGCATTTGTGGGTGTGAAAACTGACAGCAACTTCCAGAAAACTGGAAGATGCGACCAGCAATACCTTACTCCATAGTGTACTTCTACTTCTTCGCAAATTGTACATTGCAATCACCTCAGGATCAATGATTTAATATAAACGTCAATCTATTACATCCTATCCTCGCTGTGAAAAAATGTTGAAATTTTTTTGCTTTATTGAATGAGGTGAAATTGAAGCCTTGTTGAGTGATGTAAGAAGGAACTTTTAATGATGTATTAAATCATAATCACTACTGTGCAATGCTTTTGGCCTTGAAGATACATTCACAGGTGTAGAGCTTCTTCCTTCCATTCCATGATATAAATTCCATAATTATGTTTTGATATAATACGAATTGATCAATGATCAATAAATATACTTTTAAAAAAGCATTTATTTGACATTTTATCTTCTGCTTTAGTATCATATATGTGTCCCAATCTTTACTTGGTTTTAAAGTGATGAAAATGTGAGATACAACTGTGCATTTTTTTTGATGATGAAAATTCTTCATTATGATTGGCTCAGCAGTCTGCTTGATGACATCACTTGCCAGATGCCACAAAACCCCTGGAGCTGGAGTGGGGAAAATTAATGCTTTTAAATGTAGCCAGCTTGTTCTGAGGTCAGGTTGTGAGTGTTGCTTTTTTGTTGCTGACCGTATACTCTGACCATATATTCCATTTGTGATCATTTCAGATGGTACTATAAAAATCTAAGTCGAGGAGAAGCGGAGGACATGCTAATGAGGATACCTAGAGATGGAGCCTTTTTGGTTCGAAAGCGAGATGAACCCAATTCATATGCAATTACCTTTAGGTAAGATTACAAACCACTGATAAATCTGATTTAAAATAAATATATACTTGGCATTGTGAAGAGAATCCAAACTACATTTTAAAATTGTGGTCTTCTCCAGAGCTGAAAGTAAGGTTAAACATTGCCGCATTAACTATGAAGAAGGAAAGTACATACTGGGGACCTCAGCAGAGTTTGACAGCCTGGTGGAGCTTATCAATTATCATAAGAAACACCCATTATATCGGAAAATGAAACTGCGCTACCCAGTCACGGAAAAGATGCTGGAGCGTTACAATGTGGTAGGTGTTTGTTCTATTATTCTTAATTAAGAATTTGTACCCTTTTTTCCACTTCCATAAAACATGACTAATTATCTTCTTCCTGCTTCAGATAGAATGATGAACTATCAAGCCTTTAAACCCAATCGTTTACTGGGGGCCTTTATACCAGTTAAATATCTGTCAATTCAAGGAATTGTCCAAATGCCCCAGTTTGCCCTTCTCTGTCGAGAAGGTTTGTCTGTGAAGTACTCCCTTTATTAGCTTGGTGCAAATTTTATTGAAAAATGTTGTCAATGGAAACAAGACATTCAGATAAAACTTTACCTTCAAACATGTAGTAACTGGATGACATCAGTTACGTCATTCCTTATAATTGAGACTTTGTGTTTTAAGATTGTTTTCTGGCTGGTCAGCCATTTTGGAATATCTCCAGAATTTCTTTTGAATTACCTATACCTATATTGAGACTTGCATTTTTGTCTCTCAATTCCATCGTTCACCAGAGGAGGGTGCTTCTGTAAACCTGTCCCTGGTTTGTGTGATCGTGTCCTGCCATTAAGAGCCGGTGGCATTTTCACTGACAGATATAGGTTAGCCTATTTTCCTGATCTATATCCACAGTGTGTTTTGCTTCAGTCATTTCATGAGGAAGGGAGATCATGAAATCCAAATGATTAAGCTTCATTGAGGTTTGAAAGACCTCCAAGGTGATATGAAAGAAAGGCCTCACCAGAATGCCCTTGCAACTCCCCATTCTGCAATCAGCTGTGCTGTGCATAATGAAACTTCTGTTCTGTTTTCAGGAAAAAGACTATGGCAGTCTCTATGGCATAAATTATGTGGACCCAAATGAACTGGCACCTATTCAGGTAGGATTCGAACATGGATGTCCCTATTAAAGCATTAAATAAATATAATTTCAGTCGACAAGAATAGGATTCAAGGCAAAAACTATTTCTGGAATTTCTGACGTCTGTCCAAAACCTGAGAACAGCAATAGTGCAGTTCTCTGGTGTTGTCACAGCCCGGATTCCTTCATTCATTGTCATTCCCTTTAGCACGAGTAAGTTTTAGATGAATATTGAGCAGTTTCTGAAAATATTATTAATAAAACATTAGATTCAAATTAGATTTCCGAACGGCTGATAGTTCCCTAGTACACTGCCATCTGCATACATTGCAACCAATTATCTCCAGTCAACATGCCTGTGCTTCGGGTACCGGAAATCTAGACAGGACATTGATGTGTTTTGCAAGATTCCCAAAGGAGAACTCTGTTCCTAAATTATTACTATCATTATTCTACTCAAATACTTGCATCTACACATATTGTGAGTTCCCAGAATCTGTTTATGAAATGGTGGCAGAACATTCTTCCTGTGAAGGATTTTCTCCAAGAACTGGAGATAATGAAGGGAAATTCTGATCCTTGGTGCAAGACCCTTCAACTGTACCCTCTACTGTTATCACCCCCGGAAGATAAGTTGTGTGCCAAATCTTGTTTTCTGAAATCTAAGAGAAAATATTGATTTTTTAAAAAAAAATGCAAGGTACACTCATCATTGATCACATTATCTGTAATGACACGGCTGCTAAGATCCTTTTGTGGGTGCAGTGGTAGTGCCCCTGGGCTGAGGCCAGGTTCAAATCCCTCCTGTTCCAGGAGTGTGTAATAACATCTCTGAACAGTTTGATTAGGGAAAGAAAAAGTTAAGTTAAAAAAAAAGACCGGTTCTGTTGACAGGCCACCTGTGAAACATTAATTTGTCTGTATGCTGCACAGCTGCTGCTGGACTTGCTGTTGTTGACACTGTAGAGTCATAGAGTCAGACAGCACAGAAACAGACCTTTCAGTCCAACTGGTTCATGTAGACCATGTTCCCAAACTAAGCTAGTCCCACTTGCCTGCATTAGGCCCATATCCCTCCAAACCTTTTATATTCATGTACTGATCCAAATGAATTTTAAATGTTGTAACTGTACCTGCATCTAACACTTCCTCTGGAAGGTCATTCCACGCACGAACCACTGTCTGTGTAAAAGAGTTGGCCCTCATGTCTTTTTTAAATCTTTCTCCTCTCACCTTAAAAATATGGCCCCTAGTGTTTTGAACACCCATGCCTTTCTATTCACCTGCTCTATGCCCCTCGTGATTCTATAAGCCTCTTTCAGGTCACCCTTATCCTCTTATGCTCTGTTGAAAAAAAGTCCTGGCCTATTTTTGTAACTGAATCCGTCCATTCCTGGCAACGTCTTGGTAAATCTTTTCTGAACCCTCTCCAATTTAATATCATATTCTGTTTATGCTTCAAATGGGTGGCATGGTGGCACAGTGGTTAGCACTGCTGCCTCACAGCGCCAGGGACCTGGGTTCAATTCCTGCCTCAGGTGAATGACTGTGCGGAGTTTGCACGTTGTCTGCGTGGGTTTCCTCCAGGTGCTCCGGTTTCCTCCCACAGTCCAAAGATGTGTAGGTCAGGTGAATTGGCCAAGCTAAATTGCCCATAATGTTAGGTAAGGGGTGAATGTAGGGGTATGGGCGGGTTGGTGTGGACTTGTTGGGCCGAAGGGCCTGTTTCCACACTGTAAGTAATCTAATCTAAATCAGTCTTTTTCAGATTGCATTTTACAATTAATTGTTAATCAGAAGGATTTCTGTTTAAAATAATGTACTAACATAGTGAAAGCTTTTAATTAAAGCCAGTAGTTACTTCTGAGGTAGAACAGCATTGCTTGCTGAGCTAGAAAGTATTTCACATTGAAACAATTGTTCTGATTCCCTGGCTCTTTGCAAGGAGCTATTTCCACACAGTATAGCAAGTCTGACACAGCCGTCCATTAAGTGTGTACTCAACCCCAGAACATCTGTCATGTCTTCCAGCTGTCCAGTCTTCCTGATTATATCAGTATTTTAATTTTGTTTTAATAGATTTCAACTATATTTAGAATGTGAATTTGTATTGACTAAAAATGTAAGCCATTACAAAATTTTAAGAATTAAGAATCGAGTCAGTAATTAGTCTTACTTTACATAATGTGATAAAATTCCATTTTTATTACATTAATCCACTTTCAGGCTAGTTTTTGACATCAAAGCATACGCAATTTGATTAGAAGCAGTTATTAACTGTCAGTATTGAAATAATCAAAATGAGGAAGCGAGGAGAAAAATTTAAATTCATTACCACAGTACAATTACTCAAAATTAAATCTTGCAGCAAGTCCATTTTGGTTTTATTAGAATATGTACCACAATAAAAAACTGAAAGAGTGGGTACTGGGTGATCTATAGGTGACCGAAACGCTGGTCTACAAAGGCACCAGTGTTGTCACCAAGCAGGCTTTATCTTCAAAAGATACCTGAATGTGGGGCCACAAGGGAAGTCAGGTTTATCCCAGCTCCACATTAAAACCAAAGGCCATTACCAACCCAGCTCCCAGTCATTTCTCTGCCACCTCTTCCCCTCCGCCTTGACTCTTCCCTGTACTTCCTTATCTTCTTTTAGATTACATCTTCTTACGCATGCATTTGTCTTATTATCCCTGTCTAACATCCACAACCAGCTGCTCAACCACCCAATCCTCATTTCCCCCTTGCCACCAATTAAGGCATTCTTTAAGGCTACTGCCAACCAATACATCGGCTTGACAAAGGCAGGGCGGTGGTAGTCTGGAGAACAGACTTCTATATCGCAGAGGCTGAATGCCAACTCTTCGACACCATGTCCCACTCCCCGACCCCTTGCCCACGACTCCACCCCCATCATGCCAAAATCATTCACAATGTTAATGCCCTATTGCCTCTGGTGATCTCCCCTCCAATCTCATAGTCCCTCAGCCTCAAACTGGCCAATTTTACCTGCTCGCCAAGATCCACATGCCCAACAACCCTGCCGACCCATTATTTCTGCATGATTGAACTCCTCTCATCCTGTCTTAAATCTATCCTCTCCCCCTTGGTTCAGGCACTTTCCACCTACATCTACAACACCAACCACACCCTCCATCTCTTCAGTAACTTCCAGCTCCCCAGCCCACAGGCTGTACCTTCACGATGGACATTCAGTCCTTATACATGTCTATATCCCATAAGGATGGCCTCCAGACCCTCCACTTATTCCTTTCCAACAGACTCATCCAGTTCTCCTCCACCAGTACCCTCCTCTGCCTCGCTGAACTGTTCCACACCCTTAATAATTTGTCCTTTAACTCTTCCCATTTCCTCCAAATCAAAGGGGTGCTTATGGGCACTCAGATGGGCCCCAGCAGCGCCTGCCTGTTTGTTGGCTATATCGAACCTACAATACCTACAGAGGCACAGTGTCCCAACTCTTCCGCCATTACATCGATGACTGCATTGCTGCAGCTTCATGTGCCCGGGTTGAACTGGAACAGTTCATCAACTTGGCCCACAACTACTACCCCACCCTCAAATTCACTTGGTCCAGCTCGGACACCTCCCTCTCCTTTTTTGACCTTTCCATTTCAATCTCCGGCAACAGTCTCCAGACAGACGTTTACTATAAAGCTACTGACTCTCACATCTGGACTACACGTCCTCCCACCCAGTATCGTGCAAGAATCCAGATGGCATGGTGGCTCAGTGGTTAGCACTGCTGCCTCACAGTACCAGTCTTGGGTGACTAGCTGTGTGGAGTTTGTATTTTCTCCCTGTGTCTGCGTGGGTTTCCTCCGGGTGCTCCGGTTTCCTCCCACAGTCCAAAGAGGTGCAGGTTAGATGAATTGGCCATGTTAAATTGCCCGTAGTGTTCAGGGATGTGTAGGTTAGGCGCATTAGTAAGGGAAATGTAAAGTAGTAGGGGAATGGATCTAGGTGCGTTAGTCTTTGGAAGGTTGGTGTGGACGTATTGGGCCAAATGGCTTGTTTTGACACTGTAAGGATTCTGTGAGAAAAAAACTCTATCCTGTGCTCCAATCCCTCCGCCTCCTCCGCAGCTTCTCGGACGAGGAGGCATTCCATTCCCAAGTATCCTAGATGTCCACCTATGTTGAACTATGTGCTCCTCCCCCCTGCCATCATTCAGACAGATGTCCACTGCACCATCTCCATTCCTTGTCTCACTGCTCTAAACCCCCCCTCAAAATGCAATAACGACAGCGTCCCCTTGTCCTCACCAAGCACCCCACCAGTCTCCGCATCCAATGCATGATCCTTAAACACTTCTGTCAACTCCAGCTAGACCCCATCACCTCGGACCTTTTCCCTCCCCACCCCTCTCTGTCTTCCTCAAGGACCGTTCCATTCGACAAACTTTGGTTTTGGCACTCTCCCCACCAACACCCCTAAACCCCCAGGTAACTTGCCCTGCAATTGGAAAAGATGCAGAACCTGCTGGTACACTACTCCCCTCACCTCAAGGCCCCACACAATCCTTCCAGGTGAGATAGAGGTTCACTTGCCTCTTGTCCAACCTAGTTTACTGTATCCAGTGCACCCGGATACGGGTGTACATCTTCTCTACATCGGGGAGACTAAACATAAACTTAGGGAACGGTTCACCGAGCATCTCATACGGGCCTACAGGGGCCAACCAGTCCTCCCAGTCACCGCCCATTCTAATTCCCCTTCCCACTCCCCTTCCGACATGATCAGCTTTGGCCTCCTCCATTGCCAAAATGAACCAAAGCGCAAATTGGAGGAACAACACCTCATCTTCCGCCTGGGCAGCATACAGCCCAGAGGACTCAACACTGAGCTCTCCAATTTCAAATAACCTCCCTTCCCATTCCCCGAATCCTTTCCCAGCCCTCTCCCTCCCTTCCATTCCTCTGATCGACCATTCCTTCCAGCTACCAACTGGATTCATTCCTCCCATCGACCAACCCTCTGCCTGTCTTCACCTATCCCTACCTCACTCACCACCCTTTTTATCTGCAACTCCCCTTACACCTGCCCCCAGTCCTGAATACAGGTTACACCCGAAACATTGACTCCTCCACTTCCTGATGCTGCCTGGCTTGCTGTGTTAGAACATAGAACATAGAACATAGAAGGATACAGCGCAGTACAGGCCCTTCGGCCCTCGATGTTGCGCCGACCGAATCCTACCTAACCTATACTAGCCCAATAACTTCCAAATGCCTATCCAATGCCCGCTTAAATGACCATAAAGAAGGAGAGTTCACCACTGATATGGGCAGCGCATTCCATGAACTCACAACCCGCTGTGTGAAGAATCTACCCCTAACATCTGTCCTATACCTACCACCCCTTAATTTAAAGCTATGTCCCCTAGTAACACCTGACTCCATTAGCGGTAAAAGGTTCTTAGTATCTACCCTATCTAAACCCCTAATCATCTTATACACTTCTATCAGATCTCCCCTAAACCTTCTCTTCTCCAATGAGAACAGCCCCAAGTGCCTCAGCCTTTCCTCATACGATTTTCCTACCATTCCAGGCAACATCCTGGTAAACCTCCTCTGCACTCGTTCTAAAGCTTCCACATCCTTCCTATAGTATGGCGACCAAAACTGCACACAATACTCCAGATGAGGCCTCACCAGAGTCTTATACAACTGCAACATGACCTCAGGACTCCGGAACTCAATTCCTCTGCCAATAAAGCCCAGTACACCATATGCCTTCCTCACAGCACTATTTACCTGGGTGGCAACTTTCAGAGATCTGTGTACATGGGCACCAAGATCCCTTTGCTCATCCACACTACCAAGTAGCCTACCATTAGCCCAGTAATCCATCATCTTGTTATTCCTACCAAAGTGAACGACTTCGCACTTAGCTACATTGAATTCCATTTGCCACATTTCCGCCCAGTTCTGCAACTTATCTATGTCCCGCTGTAACCTACCACTTCCTTCCTCACTATCCACAACTCCACCGACTTTTGTGTCATCCGCAAACTTGCTTACCCAGCTTTCAAGTCCTTCCTCTAGAACATTTATAAAGATAACAAAAAGCAATGGTCCCAAAACAGATCCTTGTGGTACACCGCTAGTAACTGCGCTCCAAGATGAACATAATCCATCAACTACTACCCTCTGTCTCCTTCCAGCCAGCCAATTCCTAATCCAAACCTCTAATGTATCCTCAATGCCATACCTCCGAAGTTTTAGCATTAGCCTACCATGGGGAACCTTATCGAACGCCTTACTAAAATCCATATACACAACATCTACTGCTTTACCCTCATCCACTTCCTTAGTCACCTTCTCAAAGAACTCAATAAGGTTTGTGAGGCACGACCTGCCCTTCACAAAACCATGCTGGCTATCCCTGATCACGTTATTCCTACCCAGATGTTCATAAATCTTATCCCTTACCATTCTCTCTAAGACTTTGCCCACCACTGAAGTCAGACTCACTGGCCTATAGTTACTAGGGCTATCCCTACTCCCTTTCTTGAACAATAATCTTTCAGCCTCCTGCTTGTCAACCGATAAGTCAGGCCCACATTTGCCAAATGCCTGGAATACCAAACAGACCACAAGCTGTTGTGCTATGCATTAACTTATTCCTGTTATCTTGTACCACTGTAAATAGTTTGGTATCTAGCAAATTAATGCTTCCCTTGTGTGTTGTGATTTTAAGTTTAATGGACAGATGATAATTATTGTTTAATTATTTATTTCTGCTTGTGTCTGAATCCAAATACCCCATATGTCAACACAAATATTGAATATCTTATTTTTTGTAATTTACTCATGGGATGTGGGTGCCAGTGGCTAGGCCAACATTTATTGCCCATCTTTAATTGCCCAGAGATCAGTTAAGAGTCAGACACATTACTGTGGGTCTGGAGTCACATGTAGGCCAAACCAGCTAAAGATGACAGTTTATTTTCCTAAAATGCATTAGTGAACCAGATGGGCTTTTTCTTGACAATCGATTTGTGGCCATTGTTAAATTCTTAATTCCAGATTTTTATTGAATCCTGCTGTGGCAGGATTTGAAACCAGTCCCCAGAATGTTACCTGGACCACAGGCTAATAGTCCAGCTCTTGTACCAATGGGCCATAGCCTACCCTATTACTATGTTGCAGCATCACATGATAAATGAGTTAGTGAGAATGAAAAAAGTAACCCCCCCCCAAAAAAAAACAAAAAGAGCCTTCAAGGAAATCTCAGGAGGAACCTTCAGAAAATCAAAACTGATTTGACCCCTGCATTGAATCAGATCTGAAAAAAAAAGATATGTGGATAAAACTTTGCTTTGCAATGTGCATTGATGTATTAGAGTACAGGAGCCTATCACAAGCTAAGATAGATATCACTAGAATTTGGGTTTGTTCTGAATATGAATGTCAGTAGTGTAATTGCAAACAACAGCAAATTGAATTGAGGAGAAATTTGAATCAGTGCGCTTCAACCGATGTGTAATCCTAACTAATATTTTTAATATTTTGAAATTGGCAACTTGCTCTGATGTTACATTGCTTATCGCAATTTTAAGTACTATAAATTGATAACACTTCCATAATCTGTATAATAAGTGATATTTAAAGGGAAGGTTTTCTCTGTTTACTTTTATAATTAAAGTATTACATTTATAGTTTATACTCTACTAATAATCAGTGCACTTATTTGTATGGAAGTTTCTGTACAGTAGTTAACAAGTCATTTCTTATTTCAAAGGGTTCAGTGAAAGCTTTATATCAATACCAGAGTCAACAACAAGATGAATTGTCTTTTCCTCGAGGTGCCATCATCCACAATGTCAAAAAACATGATCAAGGATGGTGAGTTTTTTTTCTTTCAGTAACAGAGATTATTATTTGTTAGATTATTTTATCCATTTAGATTGAGGAATGAAAGTTTAAACAAGGCTGGAAACAGTAAATTAGGATCATAATCTGTGGCACGATGTATTTGTAGCTCATTCTTAGTTTCTCTTAAGAGAAAGTGTTTGCTCTTGTGTAAACCTCTATATGATAACTTCTGATCGACTCTGGGTGTACAATGTTTATACTTTTGAGTTTCATTATCTAATTCAATGGTTCCCTATGATACAGCTTTCACTTTACAGTTCTCTGATATAAGGTTGAAGGCACAGCATGCTGTGTTGGAACTCAGAGTATTGCTATTCTCTTAATTGGTTTTATTTTCACTTTCATTTTCAATTCCTTTGTGGACCTTGGACCACTATCTTAGCTTTATCGTAACTAAAAAACTTTGTTGTGCTGGTTTAAGATATTCCCCAAACCATTTGAAATGACTCTAGGTCTCCGCTAATTCCAATGTGTTAAGATTTCTTGTTAGTTAGATAAACATTTATATTAATGGTTGTTTGGTATCAGAGATCAGCTACAGATAACATAATAGTTAGGAACATTGAAGTAGAAGTTGACCCTTTAGCAACTTGAGGCTGCTCCACCGTTCTAAACCATGGCTGATCATCCACCTGGACACCATATTCACACACTCTTCCCATGCTATAGAGTCATAGAGATGTACAGCACGGAAACAGACCCTTTGGTCCAACTCATCCGTGCCATCCAGATATCTCAACCCAATCTAGTCCCACCTACCACCACCTGGCCCAGATCCCTCCAAACCCTTTCTATTCATATACCCATCCAAATGAGTTTTAAATGTTGCAATTGTACCAGCCTCCGCCACTTCCTCTGGCATCACAATCCATACACAAACCACGCTCTGCGTGAAAATGTTGCCGCTTAGGTCTCTTTTATATCTTTCCCGTCTCACCCTAAACCTATGCCTTCTAGCTCTGGACTCCCCACCCAGGGAAAAGACTTTGTCTATTTATCCTATCCATGCCCCTCATAATTTTGTAAACCTCTATAAGGTCACCCCTCAGCCTCCGATGCTCCAGGGAAAACAGCACCAGCCTGTTCAGCCTCTCCCTATAGCTCAAATCCTTCAACCCTGGCAACATCTTTGTAAATCTTTTCTGAACCCTTTCAAGTTTCACAACATCTTTCCGATTGGAAGGAGATCAGAATTGCATGCAATATTCCAATAGTGGCCTTACCAATGTCCTGTACAGCCGCAACATGACCTTCCAAATCCTGTACTCAATACTCTGACCAATAAAGGAAAGCAGACCAAATGTCTTCTTCACTATCTCTTTCTATGTGATTAATACAGAGGAATGTTTCATTCTTTATTTTCTAACTCACTTAATGACTGAATTCCCACACCCTTCTGGAGTAAAACAATCTCAAACATTTACTACCTTATGAGTGAAAAACATCCTCTTTTCATTCTGAGACTCTTACTCTATTTTCATACAGTAAGCCCAATGCTAGGAAAATGTTAAAACAATAGCTATTCAGACAAAATTCTATAACTTTGTATATCTGCTATGTTTAGGTGGAAAGGAGATTACGGAGACCAAATACAAAAGTATTTTCCAGCCAATTATGTGGAAGAAATACCTGCTGAAAGCCAGGAAGAATTTAGCAACCAGGTATGTTTTATTTGTACAGTAATTGTGTTTACAGACAGTCCCTGGGATGCGAACAGATTCCATTGCTGAGTCCAAACGCAAGTTAATTTGTGCACACGTCGGAACACAGTGCAAGACAATATAAAGCAGCCAT
This sequence comes from Hemiscyllium ocellatum, assembly GCF_020745735.1. NCBI lineage: Eukaryota > Metazoa > Chordata > Chondrichthyes > Orectolobiformes > Hemiscylliidae > Hemiscyllium > Hemiscyllium ocellatum. Next base: position 23,226,372 of record NC_083417.1, on the reverse strand, counting down.
TTGTAACTACAGGAAATGTTGCTATACTGGGTATTTAAAATTGCATCCCTGTGTGAGATTGAGTTTGTAAGTTTTTTTTATTCATTTGTGGGACTTGGTGGTCACTGGCTGGCTCGCATTGATAGCCGATCCCTATTTGCCCTTGAGAAGGTGGTGGTGAACTGCCTTTGTGAATCACTGTGGTCCACAATGCCAGTAGGGAGGGAATTCCAGGCTTTTGGCCCAACGCCTCTGAAGGAACAGCGGTATATTTCCAAGAAAGGGTGGTGAGTGTCTTGGAGGGGAACTTGCAGGTGGTGGTGGTGTTCCCAAGTAGCTGCTGCTCCTGTCCTTTTGATGGAAGTGGTCATGGGTTTGGAAGGTGCTGTCTAAGGATCTTTGGTGAATTTCTGCAGTGCATCTTATAGATAGTACACAGTGCTGCTATTGAGCGCCGGTAGCGGAGGGATTGAATGTTTGTGGAAGTGGTGTCAATCAAGTGGGTTGCTTTGTCCTGGATGGTGTCAAGCTTCTTGAGTGTTGTTGGGGCAGCAACCATCTAGGCAAGTGAGGAGTCTTCTTTCACACTCCTGACTTGTGCCTCGTAGATGGTGGATAGACTTTGGGGTGTCAGGAGGTGAGTTACTAGCTGCCGTATCCCTAGTCTCTGATCTGCTCTTGTAGTCACTGTGCTTATGTGGTGAGTCCAGTTGAGTTTCTGGTCAATGGTAACTCCAAGGATGTTGACAGTGGGGGATTCAATACCATTGAATGTTGGGGGTGGTGGTTAGAATGTCTCTTATTGGTGATGGTCATTGTCTTGCATTTGTGTGGCACGAATGTTACTTGCCACTTGTCGTCACAAGCTTGGATATTGTCCAGGTCTTGTAAGTTAGATGTTCATAAATCATATTTAGTTATGGGTTGATTAATCTGTTCAAGTATGCCAGTGTTTACCTGAGAATGGAGCTGAAATAATTCCAGAGGGTCCAGTATCCCATCACCAAGTCAGCCTTTATTTACACGTGAATAATTCTTGATCCAGCTTCCTCAGAGCCAGCTCTCAAAGTGAACAGAACCTTTGGCACTCCTGTCTATTTTTGTTTCTGTTTATTATATTTTGTTAAACAGTACAGTTGACAAACAATTAACAAAAAAAGCTGCATACAGAGAAACAACAATCTACAAGGGAGGGGAGCAGCAAAGCCAGACCCCAAACCTACCATTCAACTGGTTTTCAGGGAAATGAGGACAAGCCTCACAACCCACTTTCAGTCGTCGCAAACATAACAGTAACAAATACATACAAGACAGCCCAATTACATCAGAATCAGTGCATAGAGTACAACACTCCTGTTTATATCTGTCAACCAAGGCCCCCTGATTGGACCAGATTAACAGCCCCAATCAGGGAACTCATATTCTATGCCATCCACCACAGGATCATTCTATTTATTTATTTCAATTGATTTATTTCAATTGCTGCTATTTCATCATCTTTATAGTCTAACCTCAAACAGTTTCTAATAATAATACTCTCAAACTGGTTTTATTCCATTTGGAGGTGTAATCCTTGAGTTAATTTGTTTATTTTATTGTTCAGATAACAGAAGATAACCCCCTAGGAGTAATATGCAGAGGAATTGTGGAACTAGCCAAGTGTTCAGTCGGTATGTTCGAGCTGTGTGATGGGTAACTGTGATGAAATCATCTGATTGTTTTGTAGAATCATAGAATGATACTGAACAGAAGAGGCCCTTTTGCCCATTGCATCTGCAATGACAAAATTTTACTAAATCTACACTAGTCACACTTTCCTGCACTTTAATACAATGACATTGAATGTTCATCCAAGTGTTTTTTAAAGGTTGTGAGGTATTTCACCAAATCTACCATCCCAGACACTCCATTCCAGATTCCTGCTACCCTCTACATATTTCCTCAAACTCCCTTTAAATTGTGTGCTCTTGGTATTGACCCTTCCACTAAGGGCAACAGCTGCTTCGTATCCACCTTGTGTAAGCCCTTCATGACCTTAATGACCTCAATTAGGGCCACACTCAGCCTTCTCAAAAGAAAACAACACAAGCCTGTCAAGCTTCTCTTCATAGCTAAAATATTCCATCCCAGGCAACACCCTGGTGAATCTCTTCTGCACCCCCTCCAGTGCCATTATATCCTTCCTAACGGGAAGTGACCAGAACTCCACACAGTACTCCAGCTGTGACCTAACCAAAGTAATTTGTTTATTTGTCTTTATTTATTTGTTTTAATAGCTTGGAAGGATATTGTGAGAGTTGAAATGTTTCTTTGCTTTAAAAATAGTCAAACAGACAAATGGGAAGCTGGGAATGGCATTCATGTTTACTATTCAACCAAAAGTGCCCCCGGATGCGCCACCTCTTGATGTTGCTACAAATTCATTGGAAGAAATGTTTTCATGGTACCATGAAGTGGTCCAGTGCTCTCAGAAAAAGCTTGTACAGGTATGTCGCAGGCAAAATATTTATTTTTTGTTAATACAATAGAATGCCTACAGCGGGGAAGCAAGCCATTCAGCCCAATGAGTCCGCATGAACCCAGACCCACCACATCCTTGTAACCCTGCATTTCCCATGGCTAATCCACCTAGCCTGGACACTATGGATAATTTAGCCTGGGCAATCCAATTAACCTGCACATCGTTGGACTGTGGGAGGAAACCTGAGCACCTGGAGGAAATCTGCACAGATACAGGGAGAATGTGCAAATTTCCACACAGACAGTCATCCAAGTCTGGAATCGAACCTGGGTCCCTGCTATGAGGCAGCAGTGATAACCACTAGGTCACCATACACTCCATTTTTATTTCAAACTAGAATCAGATCAAACTGAAAATAAGCCATTTATGATCACTAACAATGAGCTGTCTTTCTTTTGGTCCAATGCTTTGATCATGTTGACTCATTTGTTGCATTGTACATTCGTGTTCAAATATTGCAGAATCCCCCCAAAAAAATGGAATTTATAAGTACTGTGAAGATACACTCTATTGCCACCTAAAATAAATCCTCACCGATACACGCACACATGTTAAGCATTAAAGCTTCTCATATTCGCAATACAGTTAAAAGAAAAGTAAAATAAAGAATAATTTTGTGGCTGAACGTGTAAATGAAGTTATATACATATCACAAAATTTTGAATTTCCATGAGAAGGAACAAAAAATAATTCCAGTTTTTTTTTGACAGGAGAAGAATCAAAATGAAATGGAGAAGAAACAACAGATTGCCAAAGAGTTATCTGACTTAGTTGTTTATTGCAGACCAGCCAAGTCTCGAGAATTTTTTCCAAATGGTAATTTTCCTTCTATGGAACCAAATCTATTTGATAGATTTGTAACAATGATGTCTCACCTTCCCGTTTATGCGGAAACAAAGCTGTTGTCCCATCAGAATTGTTTACCTGATATTTCACACTATTTCAAACTAACCCGGCAACAATCGTGAATTTATACAGTGAATTTATAATGATTCTTGACGAAAGCTCAGCTAATACTATAATATGTGTAATCACCATTCTAATTGCACAGATGCAGAATTATAACTATCGGATTGTAAAACACAAAGGACAAAATTAACAATTACTCAGTAAAGGTAATATCTCTCTTTCAGCAAAAGACAACATTGATTACAAAGAAATCAGATCATTTGCAGAGAACAAGGTGGATACCATCCTCAAACAAAAGTCAAAAGAGTTTCGAGAATATAACCGCAAGCAACTCTCCAGAATTTACCCCAAAGGTCAACGCATTGATTCTTCAAACTATGACCCAATTGTCCTCTGGCAACATGGATCCCAAATGGCAGCCCTAAATTTTCAAACACCAGGTACTTGATATTTTCTATAATTAACCACTTGACTTATTTTGGCCCAAAGTGTTGTGGCATTAAAGCAATGAAGATGTTGGTAAGAAGTATCAAAGGACATCAGAAATCAGTGACTTTAGGTCCTGATGTACCTGTAATAAACTTTAATCAGACTGTTCAAAGTTTGTGAGAAGATTTGTAGCTCGGGTGCTCGTTGTTGTGGTTCTGTTCGCCGAGCTGGGAGTTTTTGTTGCAGACGTTTCGCCCCCTCTCTAGGTGACATCTTCAGTGCTTGGGAGCCTCCTATGAAGCACTTCTGTACTGATTCCTCCGGCATTTATACTGGTTTGAATCTGCCGCTTCCGGTTGTCAGTTGCTGTCTGCTGCAGTGGCCGGTATATAGGGTCTAGGTCGATGTGTCTGTTGATAGAACTTGTTGATAGAATTAATCAGATTAGCCTAAATGCAGGAAATTCACATGTATTGTCTTTCATGCAGGATTGTGAATATGCTAATAATGAGCTGAAAATGTGTTGCTGGAAAAGCGCAGCAGGTCAGGCAGCATCCAAGGAGCAGGAGAAGGGCTCATGCCTGAAACGTCAATTCTCCTGCTCCTTGGATGCTGCCTGACCTGCTGCACTTTTCCAGCAACACATTTTCAGCTCTGGTCTCCAGCATCTGCGGTCCTCAGTTTCTCCTAGAATACGCTAATAATGTCAGATTTCAGTTAATGTAATTTAGGAGCAGCACAGATAATCCAACAAAATCATGCCTAGTGATAAATTAACATAAAGCTTGAGAGAGAACCTCCTCAATTGAAAACAGTAATGTTGCTTAAGTGCTTGCTGCACCAAAGTTTATGAGAGAATGTATCAAAAATATTATTACAAATAATGTAAATGTATAACAATGTAAATATTTCCACTGCCTTTCTGCTGACAGGCCAGGTACAAAAGGAAGGAAATTAGGATAAATGTGTATAAAACAGTGGTTCAGCATCAACTAAGCGATTGTGTTTAATGTTTGGTTCCCTATTTTAGAAAGGAAGTGAAGATATCAGCAACAATGTAGGATGATAATGAAAATAATTCCAGGGATAAAGAACTTCAGTTACATGGATAGATTAGAGAGGCTGGGACAGTTTTTCTTCGTGGGAAGAATTTCACAAAAATTATTCAAAATTGTGAGAATTCTGGACAATGTACATAGAGAATAACTATTCCAATTGTTACAAGGTGGGTGGCACGGTGGCACAGTGGTTAGCACTGCTGCCTCACAGTGCCAGAGACCCGTGTTCAATTCCCGCCTCAGGCCACTGACTGTGTTTGCACATTCTCCCCGTGTCTGCGTGGGTTTGCTCCGGTTTCCTCCCACAGTCCAAAAATGTGCAGGTTAGGTGAATTGGCCATGTTAAATTGCCTGTGGTGGGTCGGTGTGGACTTATTGGGCCGAAGGGCCTGTTTCCACACTGTAAGTAATCTGATCGAAAAACAGAAGACATTGATTTTAGAATGTAGGTAAAGAAAACGCTAATGACATGAGGTTATGCTTTTTTTTAATACAGCCAGTTCTTCTCTAAGGTGATGGGTGCATTCTTGTGCAACCCCGTGTTACAGAAATATCATGCTTTAGAAGTAGGGTTTAAAGTGTTGGTGCGGTAATCATGTTACAGCCAACACATGTTTTCAAAGTTTGCGCTGTAGAAACAGCCTCCCCAATTTGTCAATTGTGTTACTGTGAATTCATGTTGACAAAACATACATTATAACTAATCAACCTTTCAAGTGGGTGGCTAGGATCTGGAGTGTGCTGTTTGAGTGTGTAGTAGAGGCAGGCTCAACTATGGCTTTCAAAAGAGTATTGACTAATTATCTAAGGAGAAAAACAAATGAAGGACTAGAGACAAATGGTGTAGGAGTGGGGCTATGTGAGTTACCTGTGCAGAGAAGCAGCACTGATGCACTGGAACAAATGACTTCCTTTTGTGCTATAAGCAATCTGTTCAAAGATCCTATTTTGATTGAGAATAAGCACACATGACATGGAAGTAGGAATAATCAATGCAGTCCACAAGCTCCTTCCACCATTCAGTAAGATTGTGGCTGATATTCTAACCCAATTCCACTTTCCTGACATTAATCTTAATGCTGTTCACAACAAGAGTAAGAAATACATCATAATTCACAGTTAAGATAAGCTTTTCATGTTGCCATTGCACATCGTTTTCAAAATATTGATAAAATATTCAGTAGTCTTCAGAGTATATCACTTACTGAGACATGAATGAGGCAGACAACACTTACATTTGTTCCCATAGCTGTCATTTCCAGGAACACATCACCAGCATGAAGCCACAGGCTAATTGGCTTGAGAGGTGCTACTCCACATTAAGCATAGCTGATCAAAAGCCTCCTGTAATCTTAACACATATCTAGGCATACGGAAGGAGTCCCAGGATGATAATCAACCTGTTTGGCCCAGTTATGAATAAGACTTTCTGTGGCTATCAAGCCTTTTGAACCTAGAACCTCCTGTTCAGAGATACAGCTGTTGCCCACTGTGCTACAAGACATCCTTGTTGCTTACAGTGAAGATTTTAAAATTATTTCATTTTTGATACTAAAATCTGAAATGTCTTTGCACACAACAGCCTCTAGATGGAGTTTCCACTCTTGCCTATTATCACACCCCCACTGGGCCAAGCGGGTCTTGAGGACAGACCTTCAAACTCAAGGATAGGGACATTACTTGCTGTACAACAAGAGTCCTACCTTTGTCCTTACCTAATGTCCTTACCTAACAATGTAACCCTTGCATTGTTATGGACACAATAACAACAGAATAGATTTGCAATCTGCAGCTATAAAGTCACCATGGTCCCAGAGGGTTGCACTGTCATGGGAAAGATGACTGCTGATGGTTTGACCTGAGGGTCAACATGCCTCAGTCAAGGGGAGAGGTTAAGAAGGAAGGACCTTTGTGATAAACCCAATCAATATGAGAATTGAACTTGGGTTATGTATCATTTTACAAGGAACTGGACAACACCTTCCAAACTTGGGGTGTCAGACCCAGGATGCGGAGATGACTTATCTGAAGATATTTTCCAATCATCCTGTTTAGAGATATTGTGATACAGCTCTGGAGCAAGTGAAACATGAGTACAGGCCTCCTGGTTCAGAGCTAGAGACACTACCATTGCACCACACGAACCCATGAGTTATCTTAATTTGAAATTGCTTAATGTGAATAACCTGTCTCACCAAATTGAAACTTTGCAAAGAAAAGCTTCTGTGCTGCTTTTGTATTTTTTAAAAATTTGCACTGCTGGTACAGAGGCAACCAAAACAATGCCATTCAGTCCAGTGGGTCATTACAAGCTCTCTGAAAGAGCTGTCCAATAGTCCAGCTCCCCTTTTCTTTATCCGTAGACCTGCAAAATGTTCTTTTGAAGCAAAATACTTAGTATAGTCGTCTCCAATAATTCTATCATGAGTAAAATTAAGGCCATCTGCTGAAAAAAATGTAATTTCATAAGTAAGTGAAAATGGATTCAAAGCAGAAAATCAAAATTGAAGGTTCTGAGATGATGCGGACATGAGACCAAGCAATATGTTTTACATAATTGGAAACCCAAGATTTCAGGTTAAGAACCGTGGTCAAATATTCTATCACATCTCTCTCTGTCATGTTTGGGAAACGCATTGGTAGCACCAGATATACTTGGCGATATCAGTCATGCAGTGCATCACATCACTGTTTATTATTCTGAATTGTATCATTTAAGCTTCAGAGCTTGGATCTTCCTTTTGCATTTCTTGGGAAGAAGGAGAAATTTTAATTTTCAACTGTTTTACTTGATTACTCAGCTCCGTTATGATATTGAATGAGAGTGTAAATTAGACATGACAGACAAGATTGATGGAGTGAATTAACTTTTCTCATTCCATGTTTTATTATATTGCTTTCACAACTTTTGCATAACTGTGTTTGGAAATCATTCTCAAAGTTCTAAAGTAAGGGCCAGAATTATAATAACCCCTCCCCCTCCAAACACATCCCAGCTCCGTGCAGCTACATTTAGACAGGTGAGGGCAGCATAAGGGCACCACCGCCTCCCTGTCTCCCTTTTGAATGGGTGGTAGACGGAAAGGCTAAAAGGTAGCCATCCTGCCTATAGGCCTTTCAGTAGCTACCTCCACTTATTTACCAGTAGGAGGTGGGGAATGTGCCATTGGGGGAAGCTGCCAACTGGGACCATGGTAATGTTGATGGAGGCCCTTTTTTTATTTCAAAAACATGCTTCATTGATTAAAAATATCTTTATATATATTATATCTATATTACACACGCACAGTCACAAACACAGTTCAGTTATGTACAGTACCATATCAAGGAAGCAAACAAACATTGGAGTTTGATTCTATCCAACAAACCAAAGACATCTCTTACATCTACAATATTATATTTACATGCATTTGATGGTCTGGGAGAATCCGATAACTGAATGGCGGACCCCCATTTAATTTCAGCAGATGGACCCTAGACTGTGGTCTTTCCCACTGCACCTGGGGACCCATTTATTGAAAGGCACTCTGTGCCTGATCAAGGATGTGCTGAAAGCCACCCCTCGCCTCTGAACCTCATTTCTTTCTTATCCCTCTCTCCTCAGCCTGCCTCTCTGTTACTCCAAGATTTCCCAGACTAACCTTTATCTAGGGATCCATCTCCAGTTCCTCCCGTGGCCCCTAGTCTAGTATTAGAAATGGGTGACACCTTGGCTCAGTGGTTAGCACTCCTGCCTCACAGCACCAGGGACCCTGCTTCGATTCCCGCCTTGGGCGTCTGTCTGCGTGGAGTTTGCACATTCTCCCTGTGTTTGCGTAAGTTTCCTCACACAATCTAAAGATGTGCATGTCAGGAGAATTGGTCATGCTAAGTTGCCCATAGTCAGAGGTAAATGTAGGGAAGGTGAATGGGTCTGGGTGGGTAACTCTTTGTTGGACCAAATGGCTGTTTCCACACTTTAGGGAATCTAATCTAATCTGAATGATCACCACACCCGGTAGTGCTGCTGGTCTTGGAGAAGTGCTGGCCTCTAATTGGATGGGATATCTACCTACTGTGTGTTCATCTGATGGGAGGCCTGATGCTGTCCAGGCAAGTGCCTGATTTTCTTGGAATAGTGTTGGTCCTCTTAGATGCACACAATAGCTGAAAGAGAACAATTTCAGGGTTTTGGGGATGTCTTTACACCCAGCATTGTGATTCAACAAACCATTTCAATTTTTCTGTTACAGATAAACCAATGCAACTGAATCAAGCTTTGTTTTGTATGAATGGAAGAACTGGTTATGTGCTGCAGCCTGAATCTCTGAGGAGTGACAACTCAATGCAGCACCGACCATATTCTGTGAAAATTAAAGTAAGGAGATTTCATTCCAATTTGGGACCTATTGTGTCATTCAAAATTTGATAATAACATACAAACAAGCAGAACAAAAACTAGGGTGGCCAACCAGCCAGTTTCAGGAGTAACCACCTAGCTCCTGGCATCATTCTAAAGGATGCAACATGTGGTTAAAGTTTCCTCTTGTCCTAAAGCACTTGTCATGACCAGATCCCAGGTAAGATTTCTCAAATTACTATAGTTGCAGATAGGATACCCAAAATTGTCAGTCTCTGAGGTAAAGAGGCATGAACTGGTTAATTTACAGAGGATGCTTATCCTTATGGATACCATTCCAAACCAAATATTTATGTTTTCAAAGGAGCCAATTTAATCAGGCTTTCTCAAGATAACAAAGAGTTAGCTTATTAGTTGGTAAACATGAAAATAAATGAAAACACAACGCACATGCTGACATTAAAACTGAGAAGTGAGTTCAAAATTAACTTAAAAGATACACAGTTTAATCTCTGGGTTGAATGTGAAGAACAGATAGTGAAGTGTTGATAATCAAATAATCAATTCTGAACTTTTGAGGTTTAATTGAAATCTTTTTGATCTGTTTCCTTTTGACTGACTTGCTGGCAAGCTGATTTCTTGCACTCATAGCAAGAGAAAAATCTACCTGCAGTGCAGTGGGTGGTTCTTTGACTGTGACTTAGTGCTGAAACTCAGGCTGGTACCCCAACTCAACAATGCACTTTCTTTCATAAGGACACACAGTGTTGAACTGAACAGAAATCCTATTGTTCAGAGAGGAAGACTCAAGCCATAACTCTTGCTCAGTTTACAATCTGTGATATCTCTAGGATATGACTGTTCAGTTTACAGTGTATTTCTCCCCTTTTAAGTCCATCCACTTGTAGCTTCCTTGTCACCCTGTTAGGCTTGACATTCTAGGATCTCTCTCTTACTATTCCAGACAGCCACTGTTTTGCCATCTTTTGACAGCTAGTTGGCTTCAAATTCCCACACGTCGGAAGGATCGAACTATAACTGGAGTTTCTGATTGTGATGTGATTTGTTTTGAAATAATAGGGTCTTGTGGTGCAGTGGCAGTGTCCATGCTTCTGGAGCAGAAGGTCTGGGTTTGTATCTGGTCTAGCCTGAATGTGCATCATAACATGATGAAGCAGGTTGATTAAAATAACTAAAGCATAAAGATGCAGAACTACCTAATATCTGCTGAAAGAATGATTTTTACAGCCACCCAATGACCTTCATTACTTATTGATGGGAATGCAATTGCTTCCAAGGGCATCTTCAGAAATAATACAGCTTCAATATATCCAATAGCTCTGACCCGGAGTTTTGATCTATGGTCATGACGCACTTAAGGTGTTTTGCTTTCTGCTCCTCCGTTTTATAAAACATTATAAGGTAGTCCTGAGATACCAAACATAGCAAAATATTATCAAATTTGTCAAGAGAGGGGTGCAAGCAGGGTTAATGGTAAATTTCTAAATAAATTGGATAAATATTTATGCAGCATTAACGTTTGCAGGGCAATAAGTCAGGAAAGACAGTCACCTTCTTGAGGACAATTAGGGATGAGCAACCTCACTGTGAAGAGTTAATGACATCCTCATCCATAAAAGGTATGAATATGCAAAACAACTGGGAGAGTGAGTCTAATTGTAAAGCACTTTCAAAGAGCTTGCACCATCTGAGAGATCTACATAGCCACTTTCTATGATGTATTATTCTAGGCTATAGTTAGAACCTGTTTTCTAAAATATTTAATATTCAAATATGTCTTACTGGATGGAGAGATTCAAGATGGTCTATTTTTAATGTATAGTTCACTTATCCTTACCACCCATTCCGCAGTGTCATTATTAACCTCATCAATGAGACAGAGCTCTGCTTGTGTAGCCTTATAGGCAGAGTTCTTCTGATTTCAGAGTAATATCACATGATAGTACATGAGCACATTAGTGTTTCTGCACATTGAAAGATGCCTTATAATCATGCAAAAGCTGTGGCATCATTATTCATTCTTAGTCATTCGTAAAGAGTGAAATGGCATTAGTCAAAGTTACAAAATGTGATGTATTCAAGTGAAACTGTATCACTTCAGAAGATGCCCTTGGAAGCAATTGCACTCCCATCATAAGTAATGATGGTCATTGGGTGGTTGTATAAATCATTCTTTGCAGCTGATATTAAGTAGTTCTGCATCCTTATGTTTTTGTTATTTTAATTGACCTGCTTCATCATGTTATGATGCACATTGAGGCTAGATGGGTCACAAGCTCAGGCCATCCAGCCCTGAGGTATGGACTGCTACTGCACCACAACACCCTATTATTTTAAAACACACCTCATCACAATCAGGAACTTCATTTACAGTTTGATCCTTCCTACATGTGGGATGTTGAAGCCAATTGCATCATTTTCAGCATCATCCTGGCTGAGTGAAGTCACATTGACCAGAATCAATCTGAGGGCTTGATTGCTGTCTTAAATTCCATTCTTGTCAGCATGTTACCCTGTGATAGTTATTTTGATGAACCTGTTTGGATATATTATGACAAACCTCCAGCATAGAAAGGACTTGAACCCAGACGGTGCGATTAAGAGGCAGGGGTGCTATCACTGCACGTCAAAGCCCCATGTATTTTATTTTACAATACTCTTAGTTGGATTTTTGCATAATCTGTTTATTGTTCTCATTGTCTTTGCAGCTTCTTGGTGCCCGTCATCTACCCAAACCTGGCAGGAGTATAGTTTGTCCTTTTGTAGAAGTAGAATTGTGTGGAGCTGAGAATGAGAATAAGAAGTTCAAAACAGTAGTGATAAGTATGTTTGGGTCAAAAATGATTTCACTAATTAAGCTGTTGATGTTTTTGCCTTATTTTTAATTTCATTATGAATGACTTTTCTTGATGTTTGGATAAAATCGCCTCAGCAACATATTGAATTAGTCCCTATTGTGTTTTAAAATAATCATGAAATATTCTACAACCTCAGATGATTCTGTGTGCGCCAGAGGCTATAGCTGTCAAATATTCAAACCTGACAAAGCAGCCTGCATGATTGTTCCCCGTTCCGCCACCTTCATACACTGTGAACCATCTACAACTGTGCTTTCCAAACACTGTCACCTCACTCAACTGCTCAGAAATGTAATGGTGGGAGGGGATTGGTGGTGAGACCTGTCAGAATGGGACGGGGAGAAAGGAATCAGGTGAGAGTGTGATAAAGGCATGTGGAGGGCCCTCAGACTGAATTTGGGGAGAGCTGTCAGAGCAAACTCTAGGGTCAAAATAATGACCTAGATCTTGGAATGAGGGGGACAATTTCAACGTTTACAAATGTGTCAAACATTTGAAGAATTGAAAGCTGTGAGGAGAACAGTGTGGAACTCCAGAAGGATATAGATAAGTGGGCAGACAGGGCTGATGAATTTCAACGCAGAAAAATGTGAAGGAAGAATATTGAAAGACAATATAAAATGGGGGTACAATCCTAAATGGGGTCAGGAGCAGAGGGAGGTGGATATATGCGTGTACAGAACATTAAAGGCTGCAGGACAGGTAGAAAGAGTAGTTGCTCAAGCACATGGCATTATTATCTTTATTAAGAGAGGAATAGAGTAAAAGATGTGATATTGAACTTGTGTAAGATACTTGTCAGACCTCAACTGGAGTATTTGTGTACACTTGTGGCCACCACATTATAAGAAAGATGAAAACATATTGGAAAGAGGGCAGAAGTGGTTTACAAGAATAGTTCCAGGAATGAAGAACTGCAGTAATGAGAATAGATTGAAGAATTTGGACTCCTTGGAAAGAGAAAAGAGAGGTGATCTGAGAGAGATTTTCCAATTGAAGAGTGGGCTGGATGGAGTAGCGAGAAACATCCTGTTCCTGCTTATGAAAGGACCAAGAATGAGAGGGCATGGATGTAAATGATCTCCAAAAGAAGAAAGAGTGAAGTGAGGAAAAAGGTGTTTTCATTCAATGGGTGATTAGGATATGGAATGCAGTGCCTGGAAATGTGGGGGAAGCAGGTTCAATTGAGGCATTGAAGGGGGCATTGGATGATTATTTGGATAAAAATAATATGCTACGGCATGCAGGAAAAAGCAAGAGATTGGTCCATGTTAAGGATGATTATTTAAATGGCTGGGGCAGGCTGATGGACCAAATGGCCTCCCCTCTGCTGTAACACTTCTGTGATTCTGTGGCATGGATTGTAACAGTACAGGAAGGCAACTAAATATAACCTTCTAAGGGTAACTAGGGAGAGGCAGCAAATTCTGTCCTTGCCGCTGATGCTCATATCCCTGAACAAATTAAAAATTACAATCAGAATCTGAAAGAGAAAAGTACGTTTCTTTTTTTTTAGATTACTTACAGTGAGGAAACAGGCCCTTCGGCTCAACAAGTCCACACCGACCCGCCGAAGCGCCACCCACCCATACCCCTACATTTACCCCTTACTTAACACTACGGGCAATTTAGCATGGCCAATTCACCTGACCCGCACATCTTTGTGACTGTGGGAGGAAACCGGAGCACCCGGAGGAAACCCACGCAGACACGGGGAGAACGTGCAAACTCCACACAGTCAGTCACCTGAGGCGGGAATTGAACCCAGGTCCCTGGCGCTGTGAGGCAGCAGTGCTAACCACTGTGCCACCGTGCCGCCCGGTATGCCACCGTGCCGCCCGGCTTTCAGGATGCAGAGATTGTGGAATTGTATAAATATCTTGCCGTGATTGTTTATAAATAGCAAAGGTGAATCCAATAACAAGATCTCAATTGCATATATTTTTGATTTAGTAAAAGGCAGGTGTTTAAACTGCAGCTATGTGACTTCAGTAATGCATTGTCCATTATTATATGCCTTTGTGCTACACTTAACTGCTGCCAAAAGGCCACAATGTGAAAAGTAATATTCTGTGATATATGAAATGAGCCAAGGGTAATACAGATTAATTTTATAATTGGAGGAAAGTGTCTTGTGAATGATAAGTTATTTAAATCATTTCTTTTTGTATTCCAGATGATAATGGTCTTAATCCAGTTTGGTGTGGAGCAGAAGACGCTAGTGAGGAATTTGTCATTCAAGATCCCTCTTTAGCTTTTCTCAGATTGGTCGTGTATGAAGAGGATATGTTCAGTGATCCTAACTTCTTAGCTCATGCCACTTTTCCTGTCAAAGGAATTAAAACTGGTTAGTGCCAACGGATCAGAACTTCAGTAGAACTGAGTCTTGTATTGTAGACAACATAATATAGTTTAGCGGGACACAACTTGGATAATTTTAGATATTTTGATCCTGGGAGAATAGAAGGCTTGGAGAATGTTTTCAACACACATGAATAATTTGCCCAGGTAGTCTTGATTTTTGCCCATGAGTTTATTAATTCTATACTTTAATTAAGGAAAATGACTCCACAATCAAAACAAATACGAAGAATTTGCTGTTTGAATTAATTTTAAAAACCTTGAAAATGTATCCGTCAGCTGTGCCCCCTTGGTGACTGCAGTTTTAATGTGACATCACCTCATTGTACGGAGATAATGATTTAGTGGTTTTATCACTAGATTATTAATCCAGAAACTCAGCTAATGTTCTGGGCACCATGACAGATGGTAGAATATGAACTCAATAAAGAATCTAGAATTAAGAGGTCTAAAGGTGGCCATGAAAATATTGTTGATTGTTGAGAAAACCCATCTAGTTCACTAATGTCCTTGTGGAAGAACATCTGTCATCCTTATCTGGTCTGGCCTACATATGATTTCAGATGCACAGCAATGTGGTTGATTCTTAATTGCCCTCTGAATATAAAAGTTGACCCAGCCAAAGATGCTTTATGAGTGAATAAAGAAAATAGCAGTTACTCCCATTACAATAGGTATATCTCACCAATGTTTCCACACATTCTCAGATTTTTATATAAGAGCAATGATTCTGAAATAAGGTGCTCATCTGCAGAGGCCTCTTGTCTAGCCTGGTTGTTTTGTTCTTACATTTTTTAAATTATGTGTATTTAAACCATTGATGTAATGTAACCTTGTTTCAATTTTTCCTTCAGCCTAACTTGCATTTTTGAGTTCATTGCGGTTTCGATGAAATTTATCATGATTTTATATAATGAATTTCTGATGTTACATCTTTGTCAAGAGTCTAATTTATGTTCAAATTTAGAAAAGCAATCATTGAAATGTCTCAAGGGCAACACGTGGCTGGGCTATCATTTGATATTTCAGTGAAGCATTTCTTGTTATATTTATGATTGAAAAAATTCCAGTTCATTGTAGCTCATGTTCAGCATACACAAATGTAAACAGTGTATGAAGTAATGTTTTAAACTATCTTATGAACAAAGTTAACATATTTGCTACTTAACATATCTGAGATGGTGTTTAGTTGTCGATATGTGAATGAGGTTTTGCAGCATTTCAATTTATGGTGAACACAAAGTCAATTTAGTGAACAAAGTCTTTCATTAAAATGAAAAGATGGAATAAAATGAAAGTGAAATATTACTATGGCTAAATTTAGATCTCCTATTGTTAGAATACAGCAATGGAAGATGAGACCAAGTCTATAATGGTGACAATTTATCTTTATTGGATATATTCATCAAATTAACACAGTGGTAATAAATTTAATTACATTTTTAACATTATCAGTTGCTGGAGAATTACGCTGCACATAACCTAATGTCATCATAACTTTACTATACCTAGGACCAGCAATCCACTTTGTTAAAAATTTAATATCTCTCGACATTTCTGTTCATCACAAACTGCAGTATCACAAACATCCTGTTTATCCTATGATTTAGAATTTGTATCTTTGTGCATGCTGTGAGCAGGAGTTGTGTGCCTGCATGCATTAAAATTTGAAAACTATGGCAGACTGTTGAGGCAGTCAATGAGACTGTGCATAATCAGCTAGCCATTTGCCTCCAGAATCTGTGATTATCTCTGGAGAGATTGCTGTATTGTGCTTCTTCCCCATAAAAATACAAAATACAGCAATTATTTTTGGAAAGCAGCTACAAGACTCACAGTGGTACAAGAAGGTGACTTCCACCATATTGCTTAGGGCAATTAGCAATGAGCAATAAATGCTGGACTTGCTAATGATGTGCACATCCCATGATGAATAAAAAGAAAGTTGAAAGGGAGTTGGTTCTACTTCACATGCAGAAAATCTTCACTTTGGTAAGGTTTGCATAAAAACTATTAGAAAGTTTTGAATATGAAGCAAGCTCCCACTGTGCGTGAATTAGTTTCCATGGGGTTTTGATGTAAGATGTCAATTTGTCAGTATAATTGAAATGTTGATGTCATTTAATGTTCAGGAATTTGAACATTCAGTAAATGCATGTTTTTCATATTCTCTCCAGGGTATCGATCAGTTCCCCTTAAAAATGGTTACAATGAAGACATAGAATTGGCAGCTCTGCTTATCCAGTGTGAAGTGAACCAATTAGGGGTAAATGCTGTCCATTTTTATAACTCAGATTTTTTTCCTTAATGAATGTTAAATTGTGACCTGGTGTGTTATTATTGAAAGCCTGAATATATCTCTACAAGTTGCAGGCATCCAAGCCTGATAGATGAAAGAAAAAGAATTCACAGTTATATAACATCTTTTTTGACCTCAACACATCCCAAAACACTTCAAAACTAATGAAGAGCAGTCAGTGGTGTAAAGAAATGACATAAAATGAAAGTGGCAGGATGGATTTAATCTTCTCCACCAGGGATTGCAGATCACACACTCTCCGCAGAATGTCATGGTTTCGTCGCATTAATTTCAATCGAATAAAAATCCAGTCGGACTCAAAATTGTACAGGGTAGGCAATATCACCGATCAGATTATGATTCATACATAAGAAATATAGAGCACAGTTTTCCTCTCCCTGAGATGGCAAGAGAGTTAGTGGGAAATATTTGGGAGTGTTGGCACTGAAAAATACTCGTCCCCTTTTGAGCATGTCACCAATGAAGTGCTGGTGGGGAAGTCCATGACAGACATTCTGTACTGGTCAATTCACAGCCGTAAAGGTCCTCAACTCACCGTGTCCCCAGTACCCTGCATTCCTGGCAAGCAGCAAAAGTGATTTGTTTCCCATCTGGACTGCACCTGCTAACCAGGTTGGGATAGAGTCCTCCATTTGGCCCAATCTGACAGCAATCTGACAAAGATGGAAGGCAAGGGAGTACTTTCTGAAAGACATCCCCTTTCCCTGCCTCTGACTCCTCTGATATCTCCCTCACCCTGACTCTCACTCAGTGAGGAATGAAAGTAGAACACATGGCTTCCTGAAATATTGGCATTCCCGTGTCTCTAGGACTCCAAAGCTTCTGTTGAGCTATGACACCATTTTTGAAGCCCTGAATAAGTATATAAACTGATTGGTACGCAATCCATTGATCTTTCTTGGCTTAGCACTTACATGGAGGTTATCAACCTCTGTGGATTGCCTAGCGTTTTTAGACAGGAAGGCAGGTGGCTGAGAGCTGTAGAATGGGAATGCTGGATACAATAGTGAAGCTGATAGTCCATAAGCGTTGCTGAGGTTTATGTGTGGTGACAGAGTTAGAGTGAGTGTGACAGAGCAGAGGGAAGACGATGGAATCTAACATAATGGAATGCAGAAGATCATTGTCCTTTTTCCTGCACTGCTGTGTATTCCACTGAACCAGATAACAGCACTGACCCAAGCCGCTCTCTTTGTCCAGGTTGGCTGTGTTTTGTGCCTTGGCATCCTCTGGTGGTCAGCTGGGTAAAGGATGGACCTCCTGTGGACCACCCCATCCAACAGAACCCAATTGGAAAGGAGAGTGCCAGCTTTCCTTTCGGAGACATTTCAATTTGCTAAGAGGACAGTGCGCGAGGTAGTTCCTGCCTTGTAGCATCTTGAATTGTGTGCAGCTGGGCTTTCCCTATAGTATCAGTGGCTTGTACACCAAAAGATTCTGGCAGCAGTGGGAATCTTGCCTGTCCTGGCCTGAGATTACACTTGAAGGATGACAAAGAGGCTGTTTGCATAATTAATGGAGTGAGGAGTGCAAAGTAGTGAGAAAAGTCAGTGTGAGCCATGAACATCTGCTATGAAACAGCTACCCAAAAATAACACAGCTAAAAATTGGGAAATTCAACACAACATACATTTTTTTCTGGCTTAATAACAAAACCCAATAGCCATTGAGTATGCCTGTGGAATATGCTACAGTTATGACAGTTCAAGTGGGATAGCTAATAGAAAAGTAAAACATTGAACTCATTACAGCAGTTGGAGTAGTCACAAGTAAGAACTGAAATTTCAACAGGTCAGATTTCATATTGCAGAGCTGTCAATGTAACATATCACAGTATATTATTTGCCTTTATTTGCAGTGAACAATATTTGAGTGAAACAACCACCATAAATTTAGCAGAAGAAAGTTAAATTATTTTATAGAATCATAGAGTCATACAGCATGGAAACAGACACTTCCATCCAACTCGCTCACGCTGTCCAGACATCCCAGTCTGACCTAGTCCCATTTGCCAGCACTTGGCCCATATCCCTCAAAACTCCTCCTATTCATGTATTCATCCAGGTACTTTCTCTGGCAGCTTATATAGGCACCACCTTCTCCATGAAAAGGTTACCCTTCAGGTCCTTTTTAAATATTTCCCCTCTCACTTTAAACTTATGGTCCCTAGTTTTGGACTCCTCTACCCTGGGAAAAAGACCTTGGCTATACACCCTATCCATGCCCCTCATGGTTTTATAAACCTCTATGAGGTCATCCCTCAGCCTTCGATGCTCCAGAGGAAAAAGCCCCAACCTGTTTAGCTTCTCCCTTTAGCTCAAACCATATAGATTCAGCAATATCTTTGGAAGTATTTTCTATACCCTCTCAAGTTTAACAACATCCTTCCTATAGTAGGGTGACCAGAATTGTAGACAGTATTGTAAAAGTGGTCTCACCAATGTCCTGTACATCTGCAACATGACATCGCAACTCCTATACTAAATGTTCTGATTATTGAAGGCAAGCGTGCCAAATGGCTTCTTCACCTCCCTGTCTACCTGCAACTCCATTTTCAAGGAAATGTGCACCTGCACCCAGGTCTCCCAGGGCCCTAACATTAACTGTATAAGTCCTGCCTTAGTTGGCCTTAACAAAATGCAACACCTCACATTTATCTAAATTAAACTCCATCCGCCACTCCTCCGCCCATCAGCCAATCTGATCAAGGTCCTGTTGAAATCTGAGATAATCTTTCCCACTGTCCACTACACCACTACCTATTTTGGTGTCAGCTGCTAACTCTACCTCCTATGTTCACATCCCAAATAATTTATATAAATGACAAAAAGCAGTGGACCTAGTACCGATCCTTGTGGCACATCGGTGGTCACAGACTTCCAGTCCAAAAAGCAACCCTCTGCCACCACCTTGTGTTTCTTACCATCAAGCCAATATTGTATTCAATTGGCTAGCTCCCCCTGGATCCCTTGTGATCCAATCTTATTAAACAGCCTAACATACGAAACCTTGTTGAATACTTTGCTGAAGTCCATATAAGCATCTGCTGCTTTGCCTTTATCAATCTTCTGTCACCTCTTCAAAACGCTCAATCAATTTAGTGAGACACAATTTCCCTGCACAAAGCTATGTTGACTATCCCTAATCAATCCTTGTCTTTTCTGTCTCTCAGAATCCCCTCTAACATCTTACCCATCAGTGACATAAGGTTTACTGCTCTGTAGTTCCCTGGCTTTTCCTTGAGCCTTTCTGAAATAATGACATCACGTTAGCCAACATTCAATCTTCTGGCACCTCAGCTGTGGCTGACTATGACACAAATATCTCATCAAGGGGCCCAGCAATCTCTTTCCTATCTTCTCGCAAAGTTCTGGGAAACACCTGATCAGGTCAAGGTGAATTATCTACCTTTATGCACTTTCAGACCTCCAGCACTTCCTTTTCTGTAAAAACAATCTTTTCAAGACATCACAATTTATTTCCCCACCTTACCTGGTTTCCATGTCATTCTCCACAGTAAATACTGACGTGAAATATTTGTTTAGTACCACACCCATTTCCTATGGTCTACATGTAAACGGCCATGTTGATCTGTAAGAGGCCCTATTGTCGCGTTAGCTACTCGTTTACCTTTAATGTACTTACAGAATCTATTTGGATTCTCCTTAACTCTATTTGCCAAATCTACCTCATGTCCCCCTTTTTGGCTTCCTGATTTCCCTCAGGTATACTCCTACTGCCCTTATACTTCTCTAGGGATACAAATAATCCCAGTTGTCTATATTTTATACATGAGCTGAAAATGTGTTGCTGGTTAAAGCACAGCAGGTTAGGCAGCATCCAAGGAACAGGAAATTCGATGTTTCGGAAACGTCGAATTTCCTGTTCCTTGGATGCTGCCTAACCTGCTGTGCTTTAACCAGCAACACATTTTCAGCTCTGATCTGCAGACCTCACTTTTTACTCGTATATTTTATACATGAATACTTCTATGATCAGAGCCTCAATTTCTGCAGTCACCCAGCAATTCCTACAACCACCAGCCATGCCATTCACACTACCAGGAACATGCTGTCTCTGAACTCTCATTCTCTCATTTTTGAAGGCCTCCCACTTCCCAACCATCACTTACCTAATTGGGGTGGCACGGTAGCTCAGTGGTTAGCACTGCTGCCTCACTGCATCAGGGTCTGAGGTTCAATTCCAGCCTCGATGACTGACTGTGTGGAGTTTGCACATTCTCCCAGTGTCTGCGTGGGTTTTCTCCAGATGCTCCGGTTTCCTCCCACATCCAAAGATGTGCAGGTCAGGTGAATTAGCCATACTAAATTGCCCATCGTGTTAGATGCATTCATTAGAGGAAGGTGGGTTACTCTTCAGAGGTTCGGTTGGGCCGAAGGGCCTGTTTCCACACTGTAGGGAATCTAATCTAAATAGCCTCCCCCAAAAAGCTTTTGAAAGTTCCTGTCTAATACCATCAAAAATTTGCCTTACTTTAATTTAGAGCTTTAACTTTTTGATTGATTCCATCCTTTTCCATAACTATTCTAAAACTAACAGAATTATGATCACTTGCCCCAAAGTGCTTTACCATTCACACCCCAGTCACTTGCTCTGCCTTATTTCCCAACAGAAGGTCAGGTATTTCACAGGGGAAGAAGAATCCTTACAGTGTGGAAACAGGTCTTTGGCCCAACAAGTCCATACCGACCCTGCGAAGTGTAATCTACTCAGATCCATTCTCCTACCCTATTACTCTACATTGGCCCCTAACTAATGCATCTAACCTACACATCCCTGAGCACCATGGGCAATTTAGCATGGCCAGTTCACCTAACCTGCACATCTTTGGATTGTGGGAGGAAACCAGAGCACCCAGAGGAAACCCACATAGACAGTTAACTGAGGCTGGAATCGAATCTGGTTCCCTGGTGCTGTGAGGCAGCAGTGTTAACCACTGAGCCACCATGCCACCCCATTGCTCCTTCTCTCGTAAGTACATCCAGATAGTGAATTAAAAAGTTTTCTTGTACACACTTCATAAATTCTCCCCCTTCCCCCAGGCTCTTAAAACTGTGACAATTCCAGTCTATGTTTGGAAAGTCAAAATTCCCTACCATTACCCAGCAGTGTTACTAATTTAGTAAGAGATCTCAATCTATCCTGTTATGAATTAAAGAGCTAACAAAGTGGAAGTCACTTCCTCCGCTAAAGAAGTTATACTTTGGTAAAATAAACACCTAAATGATCACAGAGTCATTAAACTTATGTACCATGGTTATTTATGATATTCTGCTGTCCGAGAGCCACAACCTTTAAAAATGATCACGTAACCACTAGCTGGATTTGCTAATCCTGCAATTAAAAGCACGTTATTTGATAATCACAGGAAGGTGAAGAGGAACTCTACTCCTCCCGTCAGCAACTTCAGCAGCGGCCATTTGAAAGTTTATATGACAGTGCCCTAAAAAGACAACGGACTTTAGATGGGTTATACAGCACCAGTGCACCTCGTCAGCGACAATTTGACCCAATACTATATGATTCTAACACAATACAAACTGGAAGGGGTGGAGGTCAGAGAGATCAGCTGCCAGAAGTTCCAAAGAGGAGGTGAGTACAGTTTATGGAAACTTTAATCCTTCAAAATCACTGAGAAACTAAATGGAAGAGTGATCATATATCTCTCATAAATGTCAAAAGTTCCTGCTGGTGATTTTATCTTGTGTCTTGTGTAATGAGACATTAATAGTTTTGTACCCCTACTGTCCCACAAGCCCCAGTAATGCGATGGGTACCATACTGTTGTGTGCCCAAAGTGTTTGTCATTTTCAGGTACGTTTAATATCCCAGAACACCAACTGTGAGTTTATGTTGGAACTGATGCTTGGGCTACATTGATTATTTTAATTGGACAACAGTGCCGGGAAAATAAATTTGACATTCTTTCTGAGGTGGCCAGTGGAAATCTCTGAAATGTTAATCCCTATCCACTTTACCCATCGACTTGTTACTGGCCAGCCTCAACTTGGTGAGTTGGTCCCATTTAGCAGCCTGCTTTGTTGACCTGAATGTAGCTGAGCTCTCGAAAACACAGCCTCAGTATTGATGCAGTGGCAGATAAATGTCCTGCCTGTTCTGCTGACCAGGCACTCATTAGTCAAAATCGCCTATTTATCTTTTTCATTGTTTCGTGGGATGTAATGAATTCCTACAGTTCATGCAGTGTACATAACACCCAAGGTGGATTTATATAGGCAGTTCCATGATTTTGACCCATATGTCTCACTTTTTTTTGTGTTATAACTTTCAATATAAATAAGTGTAGAAATAGATGCACCATTGTATTTTCTTATAATACATACTGTTCACTTTGTGTTACATGTGATCTTAATTTAATATTTAATTAGTTTCAGCTTCTTAACCTCCACCGCATGATGTTCATTAAAATATTTAATTTAATGATTCTATAATCAACTGAACAGTCAATGGTCAATTTACTTTGATAAAAGAAACATGCCAAGGAAAAATATCAACATCCTTATCCTTATCTACTCAATATTAGTATTTTAATTTTCATATAAAGTTGCAAAGTACAACCATATTAAAACAAAGGCTTGCAATAAATTGTACATGGCTGACCAATCTGAGATATTGAGTATGTAATCATGCCCCTGAACTGAATGTCTTTGGGCATTCAGAATGAGAGTCAAGCAGTGCAGAACACACTCTTCTCATCAATCTTTTATCAACCTAAACATGTTCCACATAAGTTATTTACATAGTCTGTTTCTTTAAAATAGGATTTCACTGCACCCATGCACATCTCACTGTTTCATGATGGTGTAACATTCATCATTCAAATGAGACAAAATCATGAAGCACAGCAGAAGAGTATTCAATCCAATATGCCTGTGCCATGATTTTAAAAATTGTGAATTTGCCCCACTCTCCATCTCTTTTTCTCAGCCCTGCATTTTCTTTTCTCTTTCACAGAATCTGCATCCCTTTCAGTTAATGTATTCCAGATCACAATAAATTTCTCCTCCCCCTCCCACTGGCTTATTTTGCCAATTGTTTTAAACTTCTATCTTCTGCTTAGATTAGATTACTTACAGTGTGGAAACAGGCCCTTTGGCCCAACAAGTCCACACCGACGAGCAACCCACCCAGACCCATTCCCCGACATTACCCCTTCACCTAACACTGCGGGCAATTTAGCATGGCCAATTGACCTAACCTGCACATTTTTGGACTGTGGGAGGAAACTGGAGCACCCGGAGGAAACCCACACAGACACGGGGAGAATGTGCAAACTCCACACAGTTGCCTGAGGCGGGAATTGAACCCAGGTCTCTGGCGCTGTGAGGCAGCAGTGCTAACCACTGTGCCACCATGCCATCCAACAAGACCACACCGACTCGCCGAAGCGCAACCCACCCAGACCCATACCTCTACATTTACCCCTTCACCTAACACTACGGGCAATTTACTGACCTTCTTGCCTGTGGAACCAGTTTCTCCCTGTCCACTCTGTCTGGTCACAATTTTAAACAACTCTAGTAAAGATCCCTTCAACTTTTTCCACTCTAAGGAGAACAATCCCAGTTTTTCTAGTATCTGGATCCCTAAAATATAAGCACTACTGTAGAGTCATAGAGATGTACAGCATGAAAACAGACCCTTCAGTCTAATTCATCCATGCCAACCAGATATCGCAACCCAATCTAGTTCCACCTGCCAGCACCTGACCTATATCCCTCCAAACCCTTCCTATTCATATATCCATCCAGATGCCTTTTAAATGTTGAATTGCACTAGTCTCCACCACTTTCTCATGTAACACCCTCTCACCCTAAACTTATGCTCTCTAGTTCTGGATTCCCCCACACCAGGGAGATTTTGTCTATTTATCCTATCCATGCCCCTCATGATTTTGTTAACCTTTTAAGATCATTCCTCAGTCTCCGATGCTCCAGGGAAAACAGCCCCAGCCTCTTCAGCCTCTCCCTATAGCTCAAATCCTCCAACCCTGGCTACATCTTTGTAAATCGTTTTTGAACTCTTTCAAGTTTCGCAACATCCTTCCAATGGGGAAGGAGATCCGAATTGCATGCAATATTCCAAAAGTAGCCTAACCAATGTCTTCCTTTTGTGGGAGAAACAGAGAGAACTTTGGAATGACCCTATATTTGATTATTTGGTAGACTTTTATAGTAGAGTTGCCAAAGCCTAAGTTAAATAACTAACAAACAGAATTTTCTGCTATTTCCGTTCCTCAGAGGCAAAGACAAGGAAAAGAGACCTCCCAACAGCAGCAAGTTTTATACATGAAAGAAGAATGCTTTTATCACCCATCCATGATGCCAACATCAATGTCAATAAAACCAATTAAAATCAGTGATCACTGTAAAGTATGGGAACAGCAAATTTTGAAATTAATGCATTCAGTAAAATTATTGCAATGTACCCGTTATTATTTTTGTCAGGTAATTAAGATCATGATGTAAAGTGAAAAATATTGAGTATCTTCCAGCTTTCGTAAACCTCTTTTTTTCTCTCTTGATTAAATAGTCCATTGACACAAGTGCCTTTCTAAGAAATCTATTCTCCAAACAGTCAATCAATTATAATATATCACACGCCATGTTAAAGAAAACCTTTTGGGATTCAGTGTAACTGTAAAATCAAATAGAATGCAATTCTATCCCCTTGTGACATGGTCTCTGTTCCTTCAGATCAATGTCGATCTTTTGCAAAGCTGAGTTCATTTATCAAATTTCAACTTCGGTAACAATAAATAAGAAGCTAGGACATATGACATCAAAGTTATTCCTAAAACCAGTGAGATTTAACTAATAAAGAAAAATGAACCATATTGTTTCATTGAAATCTGCCAAGAATGTAGACTAAATTGACCACAGAGTGCATCTTGCAGCCAGTTCACAAAGAAAAAGAGCTTGTTTTACTTTTGCCAGTTTGAAAGCGGTCAATGTCAAGATGGAGGACTTGCAGCATATGAGTTTAGATGCTGATTGAAAATGAAAATTCATAGAAGGTATGATACATAGGAATAACAATCCTGTAACTGCTAAAACCATGCTTTTATTATCTAATGTTATCTAACCGTTAACATTTATTCAACTTCAAAACATTAAAGAGATAGTTATTCCTTTAACTACTGCTAAAATATCCTGTCAATTTAATATGGATAGTGACATGAATGCAGCTTGTGGTGTATTTTCTGATAAATATTATAATAATTTTCTATAAAAAGCTTATTATTATTAACTGAAAGCCCATTTGGAGTTCATCCTGCCATCTTGGAATTGAATATATCAGAAAAAAAGAAAGAAAATAGCAAGTAAATTGCAATGCTGGTTTTACATAACTTTTTCTTGTCCTCGGCACTGGTTTGTCTCCTTCTACAAGCCTTTGTGACAGGTCTAAATACAAAAGGCTGATTTGTGACACTTCCTTTGTGCAAACCGTTGGATTTATGTACTCTGTGACTAGTATTTGTGTTAGGCCAGTAAGGGAAATTACTCGTCACATTTTTGAGAAAACTAGATCTTCAATGGGATCTTCGGCCATAAAAAGGAAAATTATTTTCAGGATAAAAATAAGAACAAATCACTGTCGGGAATGAATTGCTACAGCCTCTGTTTGCGGTGTCATCAGAAATAAGTCAATTTTACAGTCATTAAAATCAACTTACACATGGAAGTTTTTTTTCCACAATATATATTTGTGGCATTACTTTGAGTATAACTAAAATGCTTTTACTTTATTTGATCTCTATATATTTTACAAATAATTGTGATGTAATTTTGAGTTGTACTTTAGTCCACTTGAAATGTAAATTGTTGTAATGAAATCCCATCAAAGTAGTGGAAGATATTATGTCGGAGGAATTCATATATATTTAGAATCCATGTTGGCTTGTTACTGCCATGGTTTTTTTGTTTATTTTTCACATGACAATCAAAATGATCAAACATGTGGCATTTAAAAGGTGATGGTTTGGAATGAGTAGTGTGAAATTCTATTGCCTTTCAATACTGACATATAAAGTGTGCCAAGTTGATGTGTGAGTCAGATTGTTGTTTATTGTTCTAAGCTAAATTCAATGTTAAGGATGCAAAGCTTTGTGTACCTTTTCCTATAATACACCAGAAGCCTGCCATTTTATTTCTCAGAAATGCAGAAGTCAATGTTAAACATCAAATGGACAATGCAATATATATTTTCTTTGAACATTATTCGAATCTGTTTGGGAAATAATGTCAATATTTTTAACTCTTCTGTTGAATTCTAGCATTTCAAAATTTGAACTAAGAATCAGACCCTATTTACTAATTTTGATTTTAGTAATAGGAATGAATAATAATTGATAGATTTTTTTCCCCTTTTCAGTCTGAATTTTCAAAATGCTGTGTGTTTTCACCATTTTCTCTGAAATTGATCTAAAAAAGGTTGCAGTTGTTTTCCTCAGTTTCAATTTGAGTAAAGACGATTAATGTTAAGATCCTGATCTATTGAAATATTTCTCTCAACTATTAATCAATTTAGTTAGTGAGGAAATGGCTCACATTATGCAAAGTGCACTCAGGGAAACAAAGCTATTTAATTGATTAACCAACTTGTACTGTAAATAGGTAAGATATTATCCTGTTGCACATATAAGCCATTTTACAAACTCTGATGTATAACAAAAGAAAACTGCAATTCTGGAAACCTGAAGAAAACAATAAATGCTGGAAACACACAGCAGGCCAGTCAATATGTAATGAGATACATGTCACGCATTGCATAATTTGTTTTTTTTTCTCTTAATAAATATTATTCTAGAGTATATTTCCACTATTTTCTGTATTTCAATCCAAATCCAATGGTTTCCAGTGTTGTGCAGTTTTTAAATGAAATCCATTAAAATGTTTTAATTTAAGAATGCAGTTGAGACATTTAAACTGCTGGTGAAGATCATTTGATTCTATAAAGAAACTTCAGGATGCAAATTACAGGCACTTAATATTTAAAACAGAATGCCTTTGAACTACTCAGAGGAAATTGTCAAATAGTTGTATTTATATTCTTCACATTGTACTTTTTGAATAATATCTGTTGTCTCTTGTAACTTCAGTTAATGTATTTTCTTTTTATGGTATTTTAATAGTTAAATTTAAAGTAGACATTCTGCCACAATATTAACGAGCTTACAGAATGAGGACTTGGTCTGTGAAGAGATTACGTTTTTTGACAAGTAATAAATTTGATTGACTGATTCTGGAATAGTGAATTGTGTGCTGTTTTAATTCTGTCAGTATAGTTAGTGTTCTAAAGCTGGATAATGTATTTGAATATTATGGGAACAGTTGAACAATGCTAAAGTGGTTCTGAAAATTGTTCTCAAAAGAAGACACAAGTCCTAGGTTTAATTATTGCTGGGTATAATTATTCAGTGGGTTTATTTTGCATCAGTGCATAGCAAGTTAGGTAGTTTTTTAAGTTATCTTAAAAAGTGAAATTAATTCAATCTAAAGGAAACTTAACAGTTCTGAAAATTTTGTGAATTTTGCTTTTTATTGTTAATTATTTAACAAACAAATAAAGAAATATTCATATATTCATGTCTTTGCTTGAAAATATATTTACGATTATGAGGTGTACCTAGAGTCGTAGAGTCTTCACAACTGGGAGAGAAGCTCTTTGGACATCTGTCAAGCATCTGTCTATTTTCATCCATTTTCCAGCACTTGGCCCATAGCCTTGCAGGATATAGCATTTCAATTGCTTATCTAAATACTTTTTAAATGCCTTGATCATTCACATCTCTACCACTCTTTTTCTTAGCCATGACTTGGAGGTGCCGGTGTTGGACTGGAGTGGACAAAGTTAAAAATCACCCAACACCAGGTTATAGTCCAACAGGTTTATTTGGAAGCACCAACTTTTGGGGTGCCACGCCTTCATTAGGTGGTTGTGGAGACAGTACATACTTTTACATCGGAGTGCTCTTCCTATGCCTTTTTTCTTGAAACAGCCCTGCAGCATATAAAGTAAAAATTGTTTTAAGCCTATTTAATTTGTTTTTAATTACATCACTGTTCGTCCAGCACCTCTTGCCAGATGTCTTCTATCCAGGGCCCTGTGTTTGCTCAGCTCAAAGGAAAAAAACACAGGCAGTTTGTTTCTGTTGGCTATCATTACTAGTTTTATCTATCTCCAGAGGAGACCTGCTTCTCAGTCTTAACAGGGAAAGGTCTGTCTCTTTCCCTGATTAAAAGAATTTGACAGTTTTATTGATTTTGTAGAAATTCCTCATTTTTGTCTTGACTAAATCGATTAGTCTGCCTTGTGTTTTCAGGCCCACAATAAACTCTTTGATGTTTTTGGTCAGGGTTCTTCTTTCACCTTCATGTTTCATGTCACCATTCTGAGACAAACTCCACAATGCATTTACACTTATTCATCTGAAAGAGATAAAGGAGCAGGAAAATGATGAAAAGGTGATTTGAATTTTTTTTAAAATGGGAATAATATGTTGGCTAACATAAGTATTCTGCATACTGTCTCTAAACTAGTGAAAAATATTAATTTCGAAGGGTAATCGCAGAACACCATGTCTGACGATTATATAAAGATAGGTGATCAGGGTTAAAATATATACACCAGATTGAATCATCTTGGGTCTCTTTCAGTAAATTTATGATGAAAGACTGAGGGTGGGCTTCCCACAATCAAGTGTATGCCACAGGAGTGAGCACACCTCTGGCTCATTCCACTTTCATTTTCAGTCAATGGCCTGTCAATTAATATAAGGTGGGGTTTCTGTCCATCTGCTGGAAGAAAACCTGCTTAATTAATTTGCCAAACAATTGAATGTTAGCTACAATGCACCACAACAGTAACGATGCTCACAGTGGCTTTGCAGGAGGCCTGCAGGATAAGGTTCCATAGATGACACCAAACCCAGATAAATCTGGGATATTAACAGGACTGGATTGTCAGGGCAGGTTAGAGAGAGCAAGGCAGGGGAAGGACTTCAGTCCAAGTTAGTTGTGGGTTATTGAAAGGAGGAGGAGGGGGTCCTTCCCTTTGACTTGCCTGGAGCCTGTAGAGTTGAACACAGGCCTTCTTTGCTGCTTGAGAGTCAATGGAATGAAGCCCTGAATTGCCCAGCTAAAGGCCTCAATTGGACAACAGGTGAGTGGCCCCAACCAGCACCACCCACAAATCTAAAGAACATGGTACAGGCTAACAGCATCCACACCACTGATGGCATGGTACCCTAATTTCTAGGCCCATTTGCCTATTTTCCCACTTGGAGCGTGGCCCTTTTAATTCAGCGTCACTATTTTTCATTCAAAAACTTTAATTAATAGTCATGTACCAAATTTAACTGATGAGTACACCAGATTTTTTAAATATCTGTAAGTGTTATCACAGCTTTCCCAATACCAAGTCACTATGACTTAACTGCCATCAATAAGTCACCTGTGAAGCCAATTAGAGGTTCACAGGCGAAGCTCGTTACAGGCAATGCAAACCATCAAAGTGAGGGTGGGGTAGGGAGAGTGGGAAGGGTCTAAATCCAAATGGGGTTGGATAGTGAAACAAAGCATAGTTTCCTCCCCCCCCCCCCCCCCCCCCCCAACAGTTTCCACCTCTCTCTAAAAGCATCAACAACATTGATGGACACTAAGTGCTCCCTCTCAGACACAACCATAACCATGGAGGAAGGGCAGACAGTCGACAGATTTGAGCCTCTCCACAGCCCTGTTGTGGACCTGTTAATAGCTACACCAGATTTTCAAGATTAGAGTGGTGCTGGGAAAGCACAGCAGGTCAGGCAGGATCATCGATGTTTTGGGCAAAAGCCCTTCATCAGGAATGGTGATTACTCGGGAATGAAGGGCTTTTGCCCGAAACATCGATTTTCTTGCTCCTTTGATGTTGCCTGACCTGCTGTGCTTTTCCAGCACCACTCTAACTTTGACTCTGATCTCCAGCATCTGCAGCCCTCACTTATGCAACATCAATTTTTTCAGTCAATTGGATTAGTAACTGCAGGGAGGCCAGACTATCTGGCAATTCAAAGGATTCTTCCATGTTTCATCTGAGTATTTTTTGCATTTCAAATAAAGGCATTTCTTCTATATCATGGTAGTTGTATTCCTGTGTGACCCTGTGCTGTACAAAAATCGCTCAATACAAATAATATGCAAAGTGTTGATAATGTAATAGCGTTATAGCCAAGGCACTCTTTTAAAAGTTCACGTTTTAGAAACAGCCTTCCCTATTCACCCAATCACATTAGAGCCAATTCGTGTTAACAAAAGACACTTTATAGCAACACTGACTAGGTCAAATTGAACCGAGCATATTCTCAATTTAGGGTGGGGTTTCTACTGAGTACTCAACTCATCGAGAATGATCAAAGATGGCAGTTTGATTTAACAAGGGGCAAAGACTAGGACTTTTTTGTATAAAAATCTGCTTTTACACTTTAATGCTGTTTTACAATTGTTTTCATTTAGGATCACAGAACAGGACTTCTTTTCCCACGTCCTAAATTCCCCATTCGATCAAAATGTCTGACAGGAAACCTCAAATGCCAGCCAAGAATGCAGATTGCAAAGTTGGAGAAGGTTGTCTTTTAGGATCCAGGCAAATTAAAAGGCAGCAAGCAGGCTCCCTAGTTTGGAGGACCAATAGACAGGCATTCAGCAGTCAAAGCAGCAACCTCTCTGTCAGAGGTGAGCACTGCTGAACAATGTAAAGAGGCAGAGCTAAGGTGTTACATTAGTCTTTATAAATGAGGTTCTGCCTAAGACATGATGCCAGAGGAGGAAACTCTTATGAGAGTAGTTCAAAATTAATAAAGAAGAAATCTTGGAAAGACTGTTGGTACTTAAGGGTGACAAAGCACCAGGACCAGATGAGATGCATCCAACGTTTATGAAGGACGGGAGGGTGGAAAAAAAAGACGCACTGATCATAATTTTTTCAGTCCTCCCTGGGGTCAGGGATAGTGCCAGAAGACTGGAGAATTGCAAACATTAGTGAATAAAGGCTGTAAGGATAATCCCAGCAATTCAGACCAGTCATTTTAACTTAAGTGTGGGGAACCGTCTAGAATTATTCAGGATTGAATTAGTAGTCATATGGATAAAAGTAGGTTGATTAGGGAGAGTCAGCATGGATTTCTAAAGGGGACATTATGTTTAACTAATTTCCTAGAGTTTTTTCTGAAGAGTTAGCAGAAAGACTCGATGAAGATTACACTGTTGATGTGGTATACACAAATTTCCAGGTGTTTGGTACAGTGCCAGACAGCACACTTGTGAGGAAAACCATGGTATAGTAGCAAGATGGATTCAAAATTGGCTGTGATCGGAAACAGAGTAATGGCAGAGAATGGTCAACCGATATTTTTCAGGTTTATAGTGGCGGTCGCCAGGGACACTTCTTCTGAGTTAATGATCTGGATCTTGGTATGCAGGTGGTAATTTCAAAATTTGATAAATGACATAAAACTTGGAAGCATTATAAAGTGAGAGAGGATAGTGTGGATAACATGACAAGATGGTGATGTTGCCAGATAGGTAGCAGATGAGGTTGAATGTTGAGAAGTGTGAGATGATGCATTTTGACAGAAAGATCATTGCAAGACAAAGTATGATATGGGGTACAGTTCTAAAGGGGGTGTAGGACCAAAGGGACTGAGTGCACAGGTCAGCAGTAATATTGCACAGGTCAGATCCCATTGTTGGGATTGTGTTATTTGTTGAGCTTCCACCACCTTAGTTAATTATCCACTACCATCCGTGGACTTCACAGGATAGCAGAGCTTAGACCAAGTGTCACAGCTGCACCAAGTCAATACCTCATTATTTCGGGTTGATCATCCTAAATTTAGGGTTGATTGTAGAATTAGGGACATTTTTGATGAAGAACTTGTGCTCGAAATGTTGACTCCTGCCTGACCGGCTGTGCTTTTCCAGTGCCACACTTTTTGGCTCTGTATATGTGCACAGAGTATTGAAGGCTTGATCATTGAAAGATTAGATAATAAAGTATAAAGTGTCCTTGACGTTATTAATAGGGGTAGAGTACAAGAGCAAGGAGGTAATGTTGAACTTGCAGAAAACATTTATTAGACCTTAGTTGGAGTATTATGTACAGTTGTGGATGCCACATTATCAGTAGAATGTGAATTATTGAAAAGAGTGCAGCTTTTTACAAGGTTCCAGGTATGAGAAGCTTCAGTTAGGACTGTTTTCCTTGGAGAGAGAGAAAGCTGAGAAGAGATTTAATAGGTTTTCAAAATCAGGGAGGATAGAGTAGGTGGGGAAAAGCTGTTCCTACTGATAAAAGGAATAAGAGGACAGATTAGAAATAGTGTACAAAGGTATGGGAAAGAAACAGGGGAGTGGCACCATGCTTAAATTTGAAGGGCTGGTGCAGTATGATGGGCTGAATGTCCTCCTGCACCAAAGGATTTTGTGATTCTGAAACCAATTAACTTCTCATCTTTTTTTCCTCCTTTAAGGCACTCCTTAATTTTTCAAACCACCTCTATGATCAACCTTGGCGAGGCACAAATTCCTTTTTACAGCACTTCTGTGAAAACCGCTGGGATAATTAACTACATTTTTAAAAATTCCTTCATGGAATATAAAGCATCACTGACCAGGCCAGCATTTACTGCTTAGCCCTAAATTACCCAGAGAACATTTAAGAGTCAACCACATTGCCGTGGGTGTGGGATTATTTGCAGGTCAGACCAGGTAAGGACGGCAGATGCCTTCCTTAAAGGTCATTGGTGAATCAGATGTGTTTTTCATGCTAGTAAATAATGGCTGCATAATCAGCATTAGACTTTTAATTCCAAATTTCTTATTGAATTCACATTCCACAATCTAGGATTCAAACTCAAGTCCCCAGAACATTATCTGGGTCTCTGGATTAGTAATCTAGCAATACCATTAGGTCATTGCCTCTCCATAGGTGCTATTTAAATTCAAATTGTTGTTGCTATTATGTCAACACCTTTTCTACCTCAGACTAAAAAAGTGGATTTTGTTAAGTCCACAATACAGTTAATTTCCCCCATATCCACTACTTTCAACTCCTATCCCCATGCATATATTTCAGGTTATTTTTATTTTACTTTTACAAATGTGATCCCAGCTAGCAGTAACATTGCATTGTTCAGAACCCGTTGTTGGGATAGCGTTATTTGTTGAGCTTCGACCACCTGAGTTAATTATCCACCACCATTGATTGACTTCACAGGACAGCAGAGCTTATATCAAGGTTACGACTGTACCAAGTCAACACCTCATTCTTTAGGGTTGATCAACTTGGCTTGGTTGTAGATATGCTGAGCCATGGGTTTCCAGATTGTGTTTTGAGATTATGTCTGCTACAACTGTGAGCCCACAGTTTGCCTCACGATGCCCAATTTTGATCTGCAGGATATGTTTACGAAGTGTGTCACATTTAATGGTGGTAGTACCACATAACATAATGGGGGCAGTATTGTCTATGTGCAGAAAGAATTTAAATCTCCAAATGACTGCTTGGCAGTCATTTCTATCAACATTACTAAATTAATTGTCTTTTTAAATTTTGTTTGTTTTCCCTTCCTCTTCAGTTTAACATGGATACGTGGAACAAATCTTTTAAAATGTGCAAGCGCACTAGAGCCATCAATAGCTAATGCAGGGTATACACAGCAAAAAGAAAACATGGCTGGCTTTTGCTATCGGCTATCATTACAACAGGATATTCCGCTTCTCCTTCTTGCTGCAATCATGGTGTAAGAGGCTGGACTGATCATTTAAATCTTTGTAAAAGGAAAGCAGAACATTGCCTCGTACAGCACCCTTAGCAATACAAACAGGGGTGCCTTATTATAAAACTAAGTGGAATTTTGATTTCATGAAAACTGGGCGACATACACTTTAATGTGAATGCAAGGAGATAATGAAGGTTTTGAAAATCTGAAATGGATCTTAATTTCTCCATTTGCTTTTATCTCATTAACGTTTCAAGTCTAATGTGACTCTTCTCCAGAGTAATATCGGTATCGATCTCAACTAATTACGTAGTGTTGGCTTGATAACTAATATGCTACAGAACAGAAAAATAAAATCAGTTTACAGAGCATTTCATAACTTAAGGTCACCATGATACCTTTTACAACAAACGAAGGACTTTTGAAGTAGAGGGAAAAGAGTGTCGATTGACAAAGACACAGGCTGGTTTGTGGAAATGCAAACACGCAAGAAAAATTTAAAAAACGGGGGTGACTTGTGTTAGAAGATAACAGATTGAGACAAATATTTTACTCATTCCATCATTCGTTCAGTACCTATTTGTTTCCTTTGTGCTTCTATAAATTGCCTTGGGACATAATTTCACATAAAGGCAGTAAAAAAATAATTATTTATTGGTACAGCTACATTGGTGACAACTAAATGCAACAATAGAAATATATCAATAAGTGATACATTTCAGTATCTCAAACAAGAGATTATTAGCAAGTTTGAGAAGATTTGTAGCTCAGGTTGAGATTCTGGATACAGGTTTGCGCACTGAGCTGTAAGGTTCATTTTCAGATGTTTCACCATATGAGATAACATCATCAGTGAGCCTCTGGACGAAGCACCGGTGTTTAGGATACAGGTTTGCTTACTGAGCTGGAAGGTTTGTTTTCAGATGTTCCGTCACCATACTCGCTAACCTAAGGAAACCTAAACACAAATAGAAAGTGGGCCATGCCACCAGTGCTTCATCCGGAGGCTCACTGAAGATGTTACCTAATATGGTGATGAAACATCTGAAAACGAACCTTTCAGCTCAGTGAGCAAACCTATATCCAAGTGATAATTTTATGGTAAGATTATCTTTTAGAGATGTTCAGATTAAATATGAGGTGGTGTTGTGAAAGAGAGAGAATGCACGTTTAAAAGAAGGGATTTACATTTATTTTGAATAAATAAAATCTACTGACCAGAGCCCACATGACATCAAAAACATTTCATTTCCTTTTAATTTTGTTATTCAAGTGTCAGAAATAAAACACTTTAAAAATATTAGCTGGAACTTACTGGTTAAATAGGAATCTTAATGATATTCATGCACATTAAATTTATCACAAGATTCTGTTTACAGGATATATTTATTTGTTAAAAAAGGTTCTTTATAAAATGTACCATTACACCAGAATAACCCATTTGCTAAACAAAGGTTACACTTTTGGAAATCACATTTAAAAATTACAGCATTGTATCTGCACAAATGATATCAAGTTTAGGACACCAAAGAAACAAATCTTTAAATGATTACTCGTAAATTAGTTTTCTGTTTCAACTCAGTGGTGTACAAATAACGCACATTGATATGGACTCCATCTCAATTTCATCATTTCTAGTTAACAAAAAATTTGCAGCAAATTACTTTGTGAGTTTAAAATAAGATCTGAAAATGATGAATATCCATTACATACATTTCAGCCAAATTGCTACATGATTTGCAATGTCAGATAAAAACCCAAAGAGTTATCCAAAACCTATTATACTAATAACATAATGTGTGATATTAAATAAGCTTTATTTATCTCCGTATATTTGTCACTGTTTGTGAATGCTTTTTCTCAATTTTAAAACACATGTCTACAAGTCTGTGTTTAAGTATAAATTGAAGTTCATATATGTGTGTCCAAGGAAGACTGAAAGAGGGCTACGCAAACTAATCTCTGTTTTTAGCAACATGTCAGTTTGCCTGAAGTCACATTTTCTCTCGTAGAAGTGGACAAAATCTCCTGATTAGAATTTGAGCTCAACCTATACTGTGTGTGGCTTTGGGTGAGTGCTGTACTGCTGCAGTTCCTACTTTCCTGCTCTTAGACAAGGATCTCATGCTACCAGTGTATAGCAATCTTCTGGTTTGCCCTAATACTCTTACTGCAAAATCAAAGCCTAGCTGGCACAAAATAATGACAATTTCCCCCTGCTTTTTAAAAAAATTATAATTCAAATACTAATTAATTATCAGAAACACTGAGGCATACAGAAGTGTTGTACGAAAATGTTCTCTCATTTATCTTAATTTATGTCACCATTACATGTCATGCAGCTTTGGAGAATTATATACTCCAACAATTATAGTATGAATGTAACTGTAGTTTAACCTTCAAACCACTTAAACCATTTCACACAAGTTTCAGTACGAACTGTAAAGTGCTTCATGATGTATCTCCACTAAAGGATCAGAATACAAATAATTTCTTCAAATTCTCTACATTTAGTCAGTTAACTTCTAATAGAGAAAAATTTGTTTTAACTGGCACCTTATGAACCAGTACTCTCAATAAACCTGCAAGAATTATATTCCTGAAATACCGGAAGTTTACTGTATTATCCTGATGTCTGAATAGTCAGTTCAGTTTAAGAGTCAGAAGGGTCTCTGTTATATTTAAGGCAATGTTTCATTATTATTTGAGCAATTTATGCTGCAAATAAGGTATAGCAGTGATGTTTCTATTACTCTATATTTTGACATGGATTATGTGGACCTCTTAATCCAAGTAGCACACTTCTGGTCCCATACACAGCGGTTAATAAAAAGTTTGCTGCACTTGCTTTATCATTTTGTTTAACAGTATTTTATAGTTCAGTGACAAAAAAAAATTCAATTCGTCTTTAACACTTCTTTCTTCTAAACACTTTACAGACAAAATCGAAAGGAGGGAACCTGGAGTCGGAGAAGACTATTCACTACTGAGAGAGACCTTGACATTTTTGAGTGTGATATGCTCGAACAGGTTTATGTTAAGGAGAAGGATGTGCTGAAGATTTTGAAAGATGCAAGGACTGATAAATCTCGTGAGCCAGACGGGATGTACCCCAGGTGATAACAGGAAGTGAGGGAAGAGATTGCTGTGCCTTTGGCAATGATCTTTACATCCTCTCTGTCCACTGGAGTAGTGCCAGATGATTGGAGGTTGACAAATATTATTCCCTTGTTCATGAAAGGGAATAGGGATAATCCTGGGAATTACAGACCAGTCAGTCTTATATCTGTGATGGGCAAAGTATTGGAGAGGAATCTGAGAGATGGGATTTATGATTACTTGGAAAATCAAAGTTTGATTAGAGATAGTCAGCATGGCTTTGTGAGGGACAGGTCATGCCTCACAAGCCTTACTGAATTCTTTGAGAGTGGTGCGTGCATGGAATGCACTGCCAGCAGTGGTAGTAGAATCAGATACATTCAGGGCATTTAAACAACTCTTGGATAGGCACATGGAATATAGTACAATGGAGGCTATGTAGGTCAGTCTGGTCTTAACAGTAGGATAAAAGGTTGGCACAACATCAAGGGGCGATGAGCCCATACTGTGCTATATTGTTCTATGTTCTATGAAATAAGGATTTAAATCCCTATTTCATATTGTTCTATGAAATAGGGATTTAATCCCTATGAAATAGGAATGAAATATTGCTTCCCCATCAGTATTCTGGAGGACAAGGATAATTCCAAACTTACCCATTATGAATCATTTCCTTCACTACATGATCAAAATTGTCCCTGATGTCTGTGAGTTTATTAAAAAGAACATTAAGGATTTTGGCTCATTGTTGTGCCTAACAGACAACTGAAGATTATAAGGACAGAAGACGTGACAGGCATTGTATTGTCTTCTGTCCTTCATGCCAAAAGCTTTCTTTAAATTTCCCTTTTTCAAAAAGTATTTCAATATTAAAACACTACAATGATACATGTAAAAGAAATAACTGACCGCAATAAAGAACTTGCCATGATGCGACATTTGGACAACTTACAAACTAAACCAGACATTTGTACCTTTGTCTGTCACAGGTTGTGCAGTCTAGTTAATTCCTTGAGATATGGTAACATACTGAGACTCAGGTTGTAGCCTCTATTTTGAAAGCATTCCAACTAAAGTCCAGGCAGTGAGGAATGTCAAATGAAACAAACTATCCTGAAACTACTGGAATCCAAGACATGATAACAGCTGACAGCAACATTAAGAAAATCACATCCCATATAAAGCATTTAATATTGTAGCCAGTTACCTTCCGCCCATGACCACGTGTTTTGAACCACTCCACAACATCACCAAGGTTATGTTCCTGTGGGTTGTACCCTAGTTCTTTCCTAGCTTTCTGCAGGCTAAAATAATGAGTGACTCCTGTTTTATAAACTTCTGTGCGCGTCAAAAATGGTTGAAAATTATAAATGCCACCTACACAAAAATGAATGATTTCAGTGAGGAAAGCAACAAAATAGACCAGTCTGAGTGGCAGCCGAATTGTAGGGTATTTGTATCCAAGGCCTTCTACTAATGGTTTGAAAAATTCGAAGTTATTCACTGGCTTGCCATCAGAGATAAAATAAGCTTGGCCACCAGCAATGTGATTTTTTCTCCCTGTTAGAGCTTCTGATGCCAGTATGTGCGCAGAAACAAGGTTGTCAACATGGACAAATTCCACCAAACTATCTGCTGCTCCATACAAAAACTTGAAGAGTCCACTCTCTATATAATTAACTATTCTGGGAAGATGTCTTTGCTCACCAGGTCCATAAATGCCTGCTGGACGCAGGGCACAGGTGTATAAAACACCAGTGCCTTTCTTTAGCTTTGTTCCATTTGCTTGAAGCACCTTCATCTCCGCTAAAGATTTAGTCCTTGAGTAATGATCTGGATGAAGATGCAGTGGAAGATAAGGGAGAGATTCATCCCCATTTTTAATTACTTGGCCTCCAAATACAACATTATATGTACTTGTGTAAAGCAGTCTTGATATCCCATTGTTCAGGCAGGCTTGGATCACATGCTCTGTCCCTTTAACATTGACGTCCTCTATTAATTTTTTATTTAATTGTTCCCTTCCAGACATGCCATATGAAGCTAAATGGAAAACACAATCTGCATTCCTTATTACATGATCCACTTCTTGGTAGTTGCAAATATCTCCTTTTATAAAGGCTACCGTGTCAGGCACATGCTGAATGGGCTTTTGGATGTCAAAGAGGATCACTTTTCTGCCCACCCTGTGCAGGGCACAGCCCAACCTGAAACAAAAAAGGCAACAAGCAAAATATCACTCACTACAACAAGCTACTTATTTACATTCACAGTTCACCACGTAGCTTTGTGATGTTAAATACTGAAGTGTACATTACCTTTTATATATTAAACATTTAATACAAAGAGCTCCCAAACTAACTTATGCCAAACAAAGAAAACAGTAATCACATGAAGGAAGAAGTTATAGAGAGATTTCTTGTTAATAGCTAGATGAAGAAAGGGAAAAGGAGGTTTGTGTGGAGCATAATCACTGGCACGAATCAGATGGAACAAAAAGTCTGTTAGTGTTGTAGGCTCTACCTATTTTTAAAATGTCTTTTGTAGGACTGGCTAGCCAAGCATTTATTACCCAATCCCAACTGCCCAGACAAAGGTGTAGATGAAATGTGAAAAATATTTTTCATACTCAGTTATTTGCATTAAATAGACATAAATGCGTATATATTTAATAGTTCATCTAAACTTTCCTGTTTTCTGCTTGGCAAAACTAGTTAAAATAGGTACAAGATCATTACTATTGTAACTACAACCCAGGCATTATGCTACTGCAATCATGTTCTACAAGTCAGGAGTTTGAAATCCTACAGCTAAATTCAAAAAGATTAGATTTCTTCCAATATGGAGACAGGTCATTCAGCCTAAGACGTCCACACCAACCCTCCGAAGAGTAACCCAACCAAACCCATTCCCCTACCCTCTCTTTCACCCTGACGAATGCACTTAACACTATGGACAATTTAGCATGGTCAATTCACCTGACCCGAATATCTTTGGGATTGTGGGAGGAAACCGGAGCACCCAGAGGAAACTCACGCAGACACAGGGAGAATGTGCAAACTCCACTGTCCGAGCTGGAAATTGTACCCAGGTCCCTGGCACTGTGAGGCAGCAGTGCTGCCCAATAAATCTGATAAATTATAAGCTCGCATCAGAAAATGACTAGGAAAGCTGCTGCCTTAAAATAAATACGCAACTGGGGTTCACTGCTGTCTTTCATCATCATAATTAGAGTGGTGCTGGAAAAGCACAGCAGGTCAGGCAGCATCCGAGGAGCAGGAAAATCGACGTTTCAGGCAAAAGCCCTTCATCAGGAATCATCATCTTGAATCCAGTCTAGAGAATGAGACTGGGAATGGTGGGTGGGCAACAGAGAATGAGCAACTGTCCAGCATCTTCCATGAACTCAGGATGTCTCAACTTGCTCTATGGTGAATGAAGGTTTCTTTAAAGTATAGTCACATTCCTGAATGAAGATACTGATTAAAATTCAAACAGTGCTTCATTGAATCTGAAGTGCTTTGGGTTATCCTGAGGACTCAGGTTATATATCAATAAAAAAAAACTTATAGTTAGGCCAAATTCAAAGTAACAAACACAGTTCTACCAGAACCATTCCAATCTAATCTTTTGCTTACTGAAGGTTCCGCCTCACTTTGTACCTTCCTGATTGCTCATTAACTCCCAGCATTATACTTGCACAACCTTACAGGCTACCTGGGAAGCAGATAACTTGGTACAAGAAAATGACATGATACATTACAAAACCATCCATCAAAATAATTACAATGTTTCTAGCAAGCTTGAGCCAATCATCAATATGTAACTTCAATTAAAGGGTTCGTCTAAGATAGGCGTTTGATTTCAAAAGGGATTCAGAAGGTGCTGTATTGTAAAAGACAATTCCAAGCCATGCACAAATCTAAGATGTTGTTCAAATTCTAACATCAATTTTCTAATAGATCTGATTAGAAAGCCCTGGCTTGTGCCTTCAGTTTCTTCAAAAGAGTCCAGTAAGTTAATCAATTAGAAAGATTATTTTGCAAAAGGTGTTAAAAGCAAAATTTAAAAGAATAAAAGCAACATTTTGTTCCTGTAACTATCCAATTATTCCCACACCCTTGCTTCCAACTACGAAAACTACTATTTTCTGCCCTTTCCAACATAGCCTTTTGAAAATTACCCTTGAATCTGTTACCCCACCTCTTGAGGCAGATATCATTTAAAAGAGGAAAACTAACACGTGCCAATTTTTAAATCTTTGTCCTTCCTAAACACCTCATATTTCTTGCTAAAGTTCAGTTTTACAGATCTAGGCACCCTACAACACTCCAGCTGGATTGCTGTGCTTCATGTGAGGCTTTTTGACAAAAAGGAACATTACAACCAATTTTGAATGCATGCTAATTTAACATCCACACACAAATATATTTCCAGTAAGGGATACTGATGGAATTGGGAGCTTCAGATGACTGGCAGGGATCCTGAACGCAATTATAAAACTCTACAATAATCTGTAATGAGATTGGAATGGAACAATGGCCCCTCTCATTTGTATAGTTCAATTACTCATTGGAGCAAGTGAATACTTCTGCATGGATTACCCAATTCAATAAACCTTGAAGGTGAGCTATAACTGTAGCAATAAAAGCAGAAAGAGATAGAAACTGCACCATGTTGCACAATGTTTAAAGTTCGGCAGCCAGTGATGAATTTGGAGTTTTCTCAGATTTTTCACATGGGACTTGAAAGCAGACAAGAACGTTAAAATTAAGAACATAGAGAACCCCTGTCCCTATTCTGCTGATACAATTGTACCTGCAGAAAACCGTGGTAGTAAGGTTTTTCTTACACTCATGCACGAGATGCGGCTGGCTAGGATCATCAATATCAGGGCTCATAGCGGAAGCAGTAATGCAGAAACTTGAACAAGCTGCCCTCCCATCTATCCAACCCAAACTTTGGATCCACTACGTGGATGACACCTTTGTCATCACAAAACGGAACAAATTAAAGGTAAAATGCAACGCCATCAACAACATCCCAACAGGCATAAAATTCACAAAAGAGGAGAACGACATCAGATTCCCATTCCTAAACGTGACAGTTGAACGTACAGTTAACGGAGAGCTTCAAACCAGTGTCTACAGAAAAACAACACACACGGACCAAATACTTAACTTCAGAAACAATTATCCCAACACCCACAAACAGAGCTGCATCAAGACATTATTTCATCGCACTGTAGCACACAAGAACAACAAAAAGCAGAAGATATCTATGCAATGTTTTCAAGAAAAATGGATACCCAACCAACAAACATAATCCGCCAATTCCTCAGAAACAAACCCAAACAAGCAGACACAATACAACCAAAAACTATAGCCACATTACCTTGCATCAAAGACGTATCAGAAATGACTTCCAGCCTACTCAGACCCCTTAGTATCGTGGTAGCCCACAAACCTACCAACACACGTAAACAGCGAATGATGAAACTAAAGGATCCATTAGGTACTAGCAGTAAATTTAACATCTTTTACAAGATACCATGCAAGAACTGTAAAAAAACAAGCAGAAAACTTGCCACCAGGCTACACGAACATCAACTAGCCA
Organism: Hemiscyllium ocellatum; assembly: GCF_020745735.1. Lineage (NCBI taxonomy): Eukaryota > Metazoa > Chordata > Chondrichthyes > Orectolobiformes > Hemiscylliidae > Hemiscyllium > Hemiscyllium ocellatum. The sequence continues at coordinate 23,183,056 of NC_083417.1, read as the reverse complement.
CCAAAACATCCGACCCAAGTTTCCATACATACAGACAAAGAAGGACATCATGTTGACAGGGACAACACCCACATCCTAGGGCAGGCAAAACAAAGAAAGAGAGTGAGAGCGCGAGAGAGTGAACGAGAGAGAGAACCTTCATGGCAACTCCAGCTAATGCAGGAATTGAACTCACCCTCTTGGAGTCATTGCAAACCAGCTAACTGACCCCTCCTATATGTCTATAACTCTCACTGATTCTAGGAACAGCCAGAGAATGGACTATTCATCCATATGCTTACTGTGTTCCAAGTAGTGTCAGACCTCCTGAAAGGAGAAAATATTTTATTGTGAACTTATTTTACCAGTGATGAAACTTTTCACGTAGTTATCACTGGTGTACCAAGATAAACTTGGGAGTTATGAAATTGAGAGAGTTAATTGAAGATCAAAAATGTTCAAATTTCAGACAAACAGATTTTGGACACCTGTAATATAATATAAATTCCTCAAGAGTCTGCACTCTGGATGTAACAAAAGAGATAATAAAGAAAACAGAAAGGAGTTAATCACTATCATGAGGTGAATCTCAGATGGTAAGGAAAAACTTAAAGTTAAAAACATACCACATGGCAAGCACTACATTTCTGACCCATGCGCTACATTACAAGAATACTCCAGGCCTGTTTACAGCACATATGAGGTAATTGTCCTCTAATGATACGATAGCTGAGTTGTACTTTTTCAAGTCCAGATTATCAACAAGAAGTCAAATGAAATAGTGGCAGAATTATTACATAATTCAGAAGGTGGGCTGACAATTATTAAACATTTTATGTGAAAGGTATGAATGATCAGAAGTCTAACAGTGAATTATGATCCATTTCATACTACTTTTGTACCCTGCCCTGTTAATGAGATCAATTCACTTCAGACTATCCAGTTTGTTTCATTAATCAATTTGCAGTTGTGTTTACGAAAACAAATAAAGGTAAAGCCGTCATAGTCCTACGGGATTATAGGTGCACTCTTGTCAAGAGAGACGACTGGTGGTGGTTTAACCTGAGGGTCACCATGTGGAAAGAGATTAAGCAGAACAGTCCTACAAAAGGTAACTCCAGCCAGTGATTTGTAAACCACCCATCCTGAAAACTGAGCTAACTAACCCCCAAAGTAAATAGCTCCAACGGAACAGTGATTTCAGAATCAAAGTGGCACACCACTGCAATGTTTGTGGGTTTATGGCCATAGTTTGAAGGTAGCTGCCTACAGATAAGTACAATGATAAGCTTACTGATTAACTGTACCACTTACAACAAAATTTTAAGATGTTAGTTTTTTTATGACCACACAGTATTTAACTCATTTCACGCAATGACTGATCTTACCTGTATCCTAAATAACCTGCCCCGCCAGTGATCAGGATCGTTTCTGTTGCTGAGGTTTCCATTTCTTGAGACAAAAGCTATGGTAGGCTGTTCAAAATAAAATTTCAAGTTCTAAAGATTTGATTATCTTTTAATCTGAATTTTATATTATGTGTGAAGATAAAAATAATTCACAGTGAAAAAAAATACAATACAAATGAATTAAGTCATTTATCCTATAGGTGCCATTAAACCTAATTTTAAAAAATAACCTGGAGTAAAGTAGACATGTTAAATTTAATAATCCATCTGGTATTTGAATACAAGAAATGTGACAACTAAAACTCCAACTGATTTGCAACAGTTGTAAATAACTAAATCATGTGAAGAGCTTGTTCATTGCATTAAAATCTATAGACTACAACACCGGACAAAGTTCATAGTAGAAATGGTCATAAAGACAAGTGAAGCAGCTTGAAATTAAATGTACTTCAAAGGTTGAAGTCATATTGATTAACATGTTAACAGATGGGAAGGCAAAATCATTAAAATACTGGGCTTTAGAGATTGACAGAAACCCTAAAACAAATGGTAGTTCAGAAGGTTACTAGAATTAGAATAGAAAAGATAAAGCTATGATGGCGACACAATGTCTACACTGGAATGGTAGCTCAGAGATTGTTTGTTATGAAAGTTAAAATTAAATTAATTAAAAGCATTCAGTGAACTCTGAAAGACTGTAAAACCCATGAGCTACAAGGAAGCTGACATTATCATGGATTTGGATGACGCTTAAGAAGGTTCTCTGGTTTCAATGAGTGTATGTATGTTGGGAGACATTGGTTGTACTTAAGGACTGACAAACTGTGCTAAAGCTAAGTAGTAGCTTCAGGCAGCAAGTGCTGTTGTTAATAAACTCTAGACAGTTGTACAGGGAAAGTCGCTGCAAGACAGGTAAAGGAAGATCATGAGTAGTTTTTGCTTTAGTTCTACATAGAAATATTCAGGTTTGGAGAAATGCCAGGGCTAGCATCAGCTTAGTGAAGGCAGCTGTCTGAAAGGAGTGGGAATTATGGTCATAAGTACTGTATTTGCTAAAAGTTGTTATGTCACCATAGTCTTACTAAACCATAGGGACTGCTCTCATTACAGAGGAAAGCGATTGCTGGTGATTTAACCTGAGGGCCACCAAACCTCTGGCAAGGGAAGAGATTGAGAAGGAAAGTCCTTCATGGTAACCTCAAACCGGTATGGGAATTAAACTCACACTGTTGGCATCACACTGCTCTGTAAACCAAAGATCTAGTCAAGACAATCATAGGAATCCATTGGAATGTAGTCTCGGGAGAAAGAGTGTAAACTATTTTAAGACATGAGCAGCTTTTGAGGGAATTCTTTGGATCAGGTCGGAGCTGAAATACTTGAGATGCAAAGGGGAGGGCACCACAAAGACCAGACAACTTAGGTGTAGTTGGAAGATGGACATCAGAATGATCAGGGATAAGTTACAGTGGATCCATCTAAATGATGTAAGGTGGACAAGTGTGATTTTATCATGGCAGCTGTACAGAAACAAGATTTTAATGAAACTTGAAGCCAGTGACAGGAATATCTGACCGTATCTGCAATTTGCTGTGCTCTGTAAGGGGTGGGGGTGGTTCAAACATTAAGATTGAACAATCAGTTAACTTTACTCTCTTGGTAACAACCTGGAATCTTTTGTTTTCACAAGCTTAAATGAAACAGTTACTGGTTTCTAGCGAAACCATAACAGACATTGTAGTCTTGATAAAGAACATATTAAGGCACAATTAAGAGTTCTTGAAAAGTCAGTTTAACAAATGTAAACCCCCGATATTTTTTTCTGTAAGTGTAGAAACAGTGAACAGCTGTGCAGTTTACACTCCCTGTAAACACATTTCCAGTCACACTTCAGAAATCAAACTTCAGTCATGTCCTTTGACTAACTGAGAAATATCATGGAAGATCTTACCAGAACAGTACGAACCAGTGAGGCTGAGATTATGTGTTGTAATTCTGAAATAAAAAGAACAAATGACTGTTTTCTCACATTATATCTTTACAGATGGTTGAGACCAAAACCATTACTAGAACAGCAGAGAAGAAAATATTTCAAACTGACCACGTCATCACTTTCAATATGCATACAGATTTCATTTATGGACAAGCTTTCCTGTACTTTTCCATCTATTGAAGTATTTATCTCCATAACACCACTTTTTCCCTGTGAAGCGGCCAAAAGAAATTCAACAAAAATACCTACAAAATCAAAACCCTGAAAATATATTAATTAAAGTTTGTTTTAGCCTCCCAGGTAGATGGCAAGAACATCTTGTTGCAGATGGACTACATCCAATCCACTCAGCTGCAAAAAAACTCTCAAAATTAATTGCTAAAACTCCCACAGGATCTTACACTTGTCTTAAAATAAACGTCCTCCCATTCCTTGAATGCACTGGCAAATTTCCTCTGTAATAACACACCAGGCCTCCTCCACATCCACTCAATTGCAATCTAATCCTAGTTATTTCAGTTAATGTGCAGCACAATAAATCCCAATTACATACATTATTAGACAGAAAATACCAAGGTTATTCCGTACATCACCATACACTATAAAATAAAATGCCTAATTTCATATGAACCCAAGAAACATCAGGTGGCAGCAAACACAGTTCAGTCTATTAATGTTCATCTAACTCCTTAACTCTTCCATTGTAACACCTACTTGCATTCTGAATGTCTCTAACCTTTCTGACTATATATGCAGTCTGGAAGATTACTTCTAATAATTCAAGTATACAAGTCTTGGTCTTAGTAATAGTTTTCAGCCATTTTAAATATATGCCCTTTGCCCAACTTTACTGTGTTAATTTGAAGTAATAAAAAAATTCATACACAGCTACACTGGTGCCATCCCCTACTGCATCGATGACTGTATCGGAGCTGCCACATGTTCCCACGAGGAGCTTAAACAGTTTTCATTTACCCCATCAACACCAACCACCCTGACCTCAAATTCACCTGGCCTAACTCCATCACCTCCCTTTCCTTCCTGGATCTCCCCATCTCAAGCAACCGACTCAATACCAACGCCTACTTCAAACGCACCAAATCCCACAGCTATCTGGACTACACCTCTTCCCATCCCACCCTCCTGTAAAAACATGATCCCATACTCCCATTTCCTCTGCTTTCGCCAGATCTACTCTCAGAATGAGCAATTCGACTTGAGGACATTCTAGATTTTCCCTCCTGTGATCAACAGTACTCTCAATCGCGTTTCAACCATTTTTGCATCTCCACCCTCGAAACCCACCCCACCCCACACCCCCCCGCCTCAATAAGGATAGAATCCTCGTGCTCCTCATATTTCACTCAAGTAATCTCCAAATCCAGTGCATCATCCTCTGCCACTTTCACCACTAAAATCAGACCCCACCACCAAAATGATATTTCCCTCTCCAACCCTATCTGCATTCTATAGGGACCGTTCACTCCACGACTCCCTTGTCACATCCACATTCCCCACCAACCGCCTCTCCACACTTAGCACCTTCCCCTGCCACTGTAAGAGATGCAAGACCCCATATGGATCATTCCCAATGCAGCAGAGATTTACTTGTATATCCTCCAACCTCAGCTACTGTATCCAGTGCTTTTGATATAGTCTCCTCCACATTGGAGAGATCGAGCGCAAACTCACAGAACATCTCTGGTCCAAATGCACTAACCAACCCCACCTTCCTGTGGCCGTGCACTTAACTCCCTTTCCACTCCCCAAGGACATATCCCTTCTAGGCCTCCGACACAATTCAACTGCAAACTAGAGGAGGAACACCTCATTTTCTGCCTTGGGAGCCTACAACCATATGGCACGAACACTAAATTCACCAGTTTCCAGATCTCCCCTCTCCCCCACCCCATCCCAGATCTAACCCTCTGACATGGCACCGCCCTCCTGACTTGACCTATCTGTCCATCTTCCTTCCCAACTATCCACTCCACATTTCCAACTGATCTATCATCATTACCTCCTACCTTTGCCCACCTATCGCCATCCCACCTTTCCCCTAAGACCACCACCCCATTTACTTCTCAGCCCCCTTCCCCCTTCACAGTCCTGAAGGAGGATTATCCCAAAACGACAGCTCTCTTGCTTCTCTTTCCTGACCTGCTGTGCCTTTTCCAGTGCCATGCTTTATCAATTCCGACTCTCCACTTTCTCCTAGGTAAAGGTGCCCAAGTAACGTCCGCAAGTTCCTAATTTGCTGCAATTTTTAATTCTGCATTTGTTACATGACATTTGACTCCAAATATGTATTACAAAACTGAGTCATAGCTATAAAATAATATTGCACCTGAATCATTTGAGTATTCAGTTCTATTTTGCTCAGAGGGTGGCTGGCCTTCAAGAAGCACTTGATTAGCACTGCTGCCTCACAGCGTCAGAGACCTAGGTTCAATTCCCCCCTCAGGCGACTGACTGTGTGGAGTTTGCAGATTCTCCCTGTGTCTGCATGGGTTTCCTCCCACAGTCCAAAAGTGTGCAGGTTAGGTGAATTAGCCATACTAAATTGCCCGTAGTGTTAGGTGAAGGGGTAAATGTAGGGGAATGGGTGTGGGTGGGTTGTGCTTCGGTAGGTTGGTGTGGACTTGTTGGGCCGAAGGGCCTGTTTCCACACTGTAAGTCTAATCTAAAGCAGCATTCAAGCTGTCGATAATGAGACTCCTTTCAAACAATGAAGATGTGATGCATATTTGAAAACAACCAAATTATAGCAGGAGGGTGAGATATTAACTAATGAGTTATGTGGCTTGCCCAATTATCTTTGAGGATTTAGTATCAATTATTATTATCGTTTTTACACTGATTTTTTTTTAGTTTGATCTTGTTTCTGGCTTGCCCACGAGTTAGAAAGTGAAAGATAATAGCATTTATAATGGAATGCAAAGGAGTCCACTGAAAATTGGGACAAATACAGATGGCTTTACCTATTTGAAACTGCTCCAATGTTCTTAAAATCTTTACACTTTTCCTTTCAGTAATGTTAAATGAATGTGCATCTCTTGCCAGCCAAACTTGACAAAAGTTAAATACATGCATTCAGATATTTAATTGGAAAAAAGTCTCTCCAGTACCCATATCTCATGTGACATACAGCACTAATTTATATCAATATTGATCATGAATATTCATAAAACAAGTAATCCTGGAGCTGAATTATTTGCATTCTTGCAGTCCGTTGCACCCGGCTATGTGATGTGATTTATAGCTTCATACTAACAGGTAAATTCTATTCTATTCTATGAACAAATAATGTCCACTCCTCACTCATAAGGACAATTGTTAATCTTTCTCCGCAATCCCTCCCACACCATTCTTCGTAACAGAATTTGGAGAACCAATTTATTTCCACAGTTTATATGCAGGATATTTCCTCACTCAATACTCCATTCCATTCTTGGTTTCTACTTTTTAAATGATAATACTTGATCTCCCAAGATGTGCAGATTAGGTGGATTAGGTAGAAACAATGACTGCAGATGCTGGAGACCAGATTCTGGATTAGTGGTGCTGGAAGAGCACAGCAGCTCAGGCAGCATCCGAGGAGCAGTAAAATCGACGTTTCAGGCAAAAGCCCTTCATCAGGAATACAGGCAGAGGGCCTGAAAGGTGGACAGATAAGTGAGAGGAGGGTGGGGGTGGGGAGAAAGTATCATAGAGTACGATAAGTGGGTGGGGGAGGGGATGAAGGTGATAGGTCGGGGGGGGGAAAGAGGGTGGAGTGAATAGGTGGAAAAGATAGACAGGTAGGACAAGTCATGGGGACAGTGCTGAGCTGGAAGTTTGAAACTGGGGTGAGGTGGGGGAAGGGGAAATGAGGAAACTGTTGAAGTCCACATTGATGCCCTGGGGTTGAAGTGATCCGAGGTGGATGATGAGGCGTTCTCCCTCCAGGCGTCTGGCGGTGAAGGAGTGGCGGTGAAGTAGGCCCAGGACCTCCATGTCCTCGGCAGAGTGGGAGAGGGAGTTGAAATATTGGGCCACAGAGCGGTGTGGTTGATTGGTGTGGGTGTCCCAGAGATGTTTCCTAAAGCGCTCTCCTAGGAGGCGTCCAGTCTCCCCAATGTAGAGGAGACCGCATCGGGAGTAACGGATACAATAAGTGATATTGATGGATGTGGAAGGCTTCTTTAGGGCCTTGGATGGAGGAGGTGTGGGCGCAGGTTTTGCAATTCCTACGGTGGCAGGGGAAGGTGCCAGGATGGGACGATGGGGTTGTAGGGGAGCGTGGACCTGACCAGGTAGTCACAGAGGGAACGGTTTTTGCAGATGGCGGAAATGGGTGGGGAGGGAAATATATCCCTGGTGGTGGGGTCCATTTGGAGGTGGCAGAAATGTCGGCGGATGATTTGGTTTATGCAAAGATTGGTAGGATGGAAGGTGAGCATTCTGTCCTTGTTACGGTTGGAGGGGTGGGGTCTGAGGGCAGAGATTCGGGATATGGACAAGATGCGTTGGAGGGCATCTTTCACCATGTGGGAAGGGAAATTGTGGTCTCTAAAGAAGGACGCCATCTGGTGTGTTCTATGGTGGAACTGGTCCTCCTAGGAGCAGATATGGCGGAGATGGAGCAATTGGGAATATGGGATGGCATTTTTGCAGGAGATAGGGTGGGAAGAGGTGTAATCCAGGTGGCCGTGGGTTTGTAAAAAATGTCGGTGTCAAGTCGATCATCATTAATGGAAATGGACATTCCACCCTGACTGAGAATTTTAAAACGAAGGCTTCGCTTAACGAGGACATGACGTAGGTCTGCAAGAAATTAGATTTGGTTTTAACCACAGACAAAAGTAAATCTGAGATTGTAAGGAAATTACTCATTTAGGTGTGTCAGAGAAACAGACAAGTGTAGTAGAGGTAGAAAAATCTAAGTTATAACTCAGGAAAATGGAGTTAGAAGATAAACAGAGAGAGAGGGAGAGGGAAAGGAAAGAGAGAAAGAGAAATAAAAAGAGAGAGAGAGAAGAGAGAAGGTTCTTAGCTGAGCAAAAGAGAGAATTTGAACTTGAAAAGTTGCACCTTAGTCAGCAAATTCAAGTTAACAGGATGGAGATTAAAAGAGAAGATAGTGACAAATACGAATGTCAAAACTCTGCCACATTTTAATGAGAAAGGTGTTGAAGCCTTCTTTATTTCATTTGAAGAATTGGTTAGGTATGGTCAGAGGATTTATTAGATTAGATTAGATTACTTACAATGTGGAAACAGGCCCTTCGGCCCAACAAGTCCACACCGACCCGCCAAAGCGCAACCCACCCATACCCTTACATTTACCCCTTACCTAACACTACGGGCAATTTAGCATGGCCAATCCACCTCACCCGCACATCTTTGGACTGTGGAAGGAAACCGGAGCACCCGGAGGAAACCCACGCAGACACGGGGAGAACGTGCAAACTCCACACAGTCAGTCGCCTGAGTCGGGAATTGAACCTGGGTCTCAGGCGCTGTGAGGCAGCAGTGCTAACCACTGTGTCACCGTTATAATTAATGGTGGCACAGACTAAACTGGTAGACAGAGTTAGTGAGGTATTTGTCACAGTGTCAGATGAGGGGTCATGAGATTATGAAGCAGTTAAACAGGCTATTTTAAGTGCTTATATTTTGGTACCAGAAGCGTATAGACAGCACTTCAGAAAGATAAAGAAGGAACCAGGTCAGACTTATGTTGAGTTCGAAAGAATTAAACATAGTCATTTTGATAGATGGGTGCATGCTTTGAAAAGACATAGGACCTTTGAGGCTCTAAGAGATTTTTTTGCTGGAAGAGTTAAAAACCTCACTTCCAGAGATGGTAAGAGTTCATGTGGAGGAACGGATAATTCAGGAAGTGAGAAGGGCAGCAGAATTAGCAAATGAACACAAGTTGGTGCATAAGACAACCTTCCAGTCAGAATTTTGTTCTGTGAAGGATAGAAGTTGGGAGAAGGGGAGATCCTACACTACAAAACCAAGATTACAGAACACTGTTAAGAATTTACCAAAGGATAAAAAAAGCAGCCCAACAGGGTGGAAAGTTTCCACTGTGGTAAAGCAGGACATGTAAATTCACAGTGCTGGTCATTAAAGAAAGGTGCTTTCTTTTATGCTTAAATCTTTTCTGTATTGCTGGTTTAAATTAAGTGGTGGGTGGGGGTTTACCCCATGTCCTAACAAAAGTAGGTTTTAAGGAGCATTGCACAGAAGAAAAAAAGAGACAAAGATTAAAGGATAGAACTTCAGATCTTGAGCACAGATCTTAAAGGCAAAACTGATAGCAGTGGAATGATTAAGTTCAGAACTGCTCAAGAGACCAGAATTAGATGAGCAGAATCTTTCAGGGCTGTGGTAGAGGTGGAGATGAGAGCTTAGGAAAGGGTGAGGCCATGGGGGAATTTTGAAACAAAACTGAGAATTTTAAAATGAAGGCTTTGCTTAACGAGGACATGACGTAGGTCTGCAAGAACATGGCCAGTAGCTAAATGGGACTTGGTGCAAGTTGGGACAGAAATAGAGATCTTGTTTGAGCTGCTAGAGTTTTCCATTCCTTCATTGGGTTTAAATGGTAAATTATATTTTCTTTGTGAATAGTTACCATGGACTCCATAAGGACTTATAAAGATATTCAATATGTACACCAATAGCGGTTTTGAATGAGAATATACCACTCATAATACCATTAAATAGAACCAGTCCAACTGTTCTCTCTCTTTGGACTCTATCTTCACCTATCATTTACTCCTTACTCCCTCCCGTACCCTAATATCTGTAAATCAATGGTATTATGCCTCTAGATTTCTCAGATTTGGTCTTCATCGTATAATTTAACTTTACTTGAAGTGCTACAGACATGCGTAAATGGGTTCCTACCAAGGTTAAGCCCTAAAGAACTTCCTGGCATTCATCATTTTTATTTGTTCAAGAGATGTGGGCATTACTCATTAATCTAGAATGTTTAAAAACATCTTTCCAATTGATAGTAATTGAATTTTCTTCCTACGCATTGAGAGAGAAAGTGATGACTGCAGATGCTGGAGAGTCAAAGTCGAAAAGTGTGGCGCTGGAAAAGCACAGCAGGTCAGGCAGTATCCAAGGAGCAGGATTGTCGACTTTCGGGCATAAACCCTTCATCAGGAATGTGACTAGGCATTTAGATTAGATTAGATTACTTACAGTGTGGAAACAGGCCCTTCGGCCCAACAAGTCCACACTGACCCACCGAAGCGCAACCCACCCATACTCGTACATTTACCCCTTACCTAACACTACGGGCAATTTAGCATGGCCAATTCACCTGACCCGCACATCTTTGGACTGTGGGAGGAAACCGGAGCACCCGGAGGAAACCCATGCAGACACGAGGAGAACGTGCAAACTCCACACAGTCAGTCACCTGAGTCGGGAATTGAACCCAGGTCTCCGGCGCTGTGAGGCAGCAGTGCTAACCACTGTGCCACCGTGCCGCCCCAAGAAGATAACTTCAGTGAGCCTGACGTGATTGTGTCTACCTAAGGCACTAAAAGGCAGCAGTTTATCATATCTTCTCAAGGGCAACAAAAAATGCTAGGCAGCCCACGTTTCATGAACAAATTAATTAAAACCACAACCTAAGGTTTGCAACCCTCCAGAACTGACCTGGAGAATCTAGGAATTAATTTCCTAGACACCCTGGTTCAAAAAGAAATATGTGAGCAATGGTTTATCTTTTAAAAAGTTCTTTTGCTAAAAGAAAGTCAAGAATGTGCTCATTTGTTATCCTGATTGGAGTGAAAGGTGATGTCAAGTATGGAACAAAAACAGAAATTGCTGGAAAAGCTCAGCAGGTTTAGCAGCGTCTGTGGAGAGAAACCCTCAGTTACATTTCTGTTTGAGTGATCCTTCCTCAGAACTGATGGTAGCTCGGAAAACGTTGGTTTGTATGCAGAGGATGGGGAGGGTGTAGATGGGATGGAGCCCAAAGCTGGAAGAACAGCACCTCATTTTGCAATTGGGAATGCTGCAGCCTTCTAGACTCAATATTGAGTTCCAATATTTAAGGTTTCGGCTCTCCTATATCCTTACCGCAACCACCACACACCAGGTATTGTTATTGCACACCAAGTATGGTTAGCGACTCACAGTCCCCATTAATAATCATTCATACTCCTACACAGATCATTATCCACTCTTTTATCTTTCCAACTGTTCTTCTCTCTCTTTGGACTCTCTCTTCACCAATCATTTATTCCTTACTCCCTCGCCTACCCTAATATCTGTAAATAAGGCAACATTTTCCTAGCTACCATCAGTTCTCAGGAAGGATCGTTTGACCTGAAATGTTAACTTTGATTTCTCTCCACAGATGCTGCCAGACCTGTTGAGCTTTATTTAAGTCAAGTATGGACACAGTAGGTGACAGCAGGAGCTTGGTGGAGGGCAGAAGACTTAGAGGTGGGAATCAAAGCAGGCAGCACCTTTTGGAATTAGATACAAATGGGCAGTAATACTGACACCACACATTCAACAGAACAGGAGGTCTCATATTTAAACAGGTTTGTCACCAAAATGAAAAATGACAGTGATCAAGCAGGCACAATAACTGATTCAGAGCAGTGAGGTCTGAGGCTTGACACAGTTATGCAAGAGACATGGGCATTAATGTTGAAGGAGGAGTACTACTCCTCGTCCCCTCTCTATCAATTATCCCCCCTATCCTCCCTCTATTACTGAGCAAACCTCTACCCTTTCTTTGGTCTTCATTCGACCTATCTCGCTGAACTTCATTTCAAGAATACACATATTTTATAGACTTAAAGGGAATGCCAAATGTCTATTTATACTGACATATAATTATCCCTTGCATCTACATCAGAAAGTGGTAACATCATTTGGACCATTAATTGAGCAGCCCAGGGTAACGTTTCAGAGGACATGAGTTCATATCCTAATGCCGTAGATAGTAAGAATCAGAATTTGTTAAATTCTGGAATAAAAATGTAATTTCCAATTTTGGTAAAAGATGAGAAGTCATCTAGACGTGAAATGGCAACTTGCTCTCTCTCCGTGGATGCTGCCTGACCCACTGTGATCTCCAGTACTTGTTGTTTTCAGTACAGATACCAGTATTTGCAGTAATTTGCTCCTATGTCAGGTAAAACCCCATCTGGGAGACAGTGAGGTCTGCAGATGCTGGAGATCAGAGTTGAGAGCCTGCTGCTGGAAAAGCGCAAACAGGTCGGGCAACATCCGAGCAGCAGGAGGATCGAGGTTTCAGGCGGGAGCCCTTCATCAGGAAGGAATGACTGTCGATCCTCCTGCTCCTCGGATGCTGCCCGGCCTGTTTGTGCTTTCCCAGCAACACGCCCTCAACTAAAACCCCAGCTGGTTCACTCACGCTCTTGAGGAAGACCGACCCTGCTCTGGCTTACACGCGAGTCACCCGGACAATCGGGAATGGGCGGTGTTTGCCGGTCTGGCTGGAGATGCCCGAACAGGAATGTTAAAGAAATAAGCTGTTAACGTGATCACGGCAGGAATCTGTCCGACCAGAACTGCTGATTCCCCAGGCCATCCCCAGTGAGAAATCTGTAACAGGTACAAGGACTGAGAGCTGTGCCTCACCACCCCCCACACTGTAAAGATACCAGTGAAGCTCCGGCTCCATGACTGTAAGCTTATATCAGGAAGTCAGCGGCAGGATTTACCTCCTCGACCAAGTGAAGGCCCTCTCCCCGGCTCTCCAACCACTGGGCGGTTACCATGGCACCACCCACAGCCACCGTCATTTCCGGGCCTCGGTCACGTGATTTGCACTTCAAATACACCCGAGGTCCGAGGCTGCAGACGGGCATTCAAGATTGTAAATCCGAGCCGCCGAAAACTCAAAAGCCGCGGCTGCAGCGACGCCCAATCCCGTCGTCAACCTTAAACCGTTGAAAATATTGGAGGCCATCATCAAAGATGGCGGCCGCCTGCCCCGGGAATCGAGCGCTGCCATTATCAAAGATGGCCACCGCCTCCGTCCCACACTGGACCTTCAAAATGTTAACACTGATCTCGCTCCACAGATGCTGCCAGACCTGCTGAGCTTTTCCAGCAACCTCCGTTTATGTGTGCCTGCCTGCGTCCGGTCAGGTGATTCCACTTTGAAAGATAACAAAGTTAGACAAGCAGGAGGCAGAAAGGGCACAGCAAGCCGGACAGCATCGGTAGATGCGGAACTGAAGGCTCATGATCAGAAAGATGGCGATCACTAGAACCTCGAGCGCTACCATCATCAAAGATGGTGATCAACCGCGAACCGCAGAGGGTGCCGCCACGATCAAAGATGGCGACCACCCAACGGTGGCGATGTGCCGCCATGATCAAAGATGGGGGCGAACAGCTGGGCGGGTTTTCTCGAGGCTCGGCGGGAGGACGACGGAGATGGCGGGGAAAATAAACACCGAGGAATGTGCAGAGCTGGCTGTTAAACTCGCCGCTGTCAACAAAACTCTCGGTATTTATCCTGCATCATCACTGGCTACGTTTCGCGAGTGCAACAAGGCAACTTGCCAGAAACAGGAAGAGCCGGAGAAGGGGCTCTGTTTTTATCTCTCTCTCTCCTGATGCTGCTGGGATTATCCGCTAATTTTGTTTTTGTTTCAGATTTCCAGCGTCCGCAGTCCTTTTGCTTTTTAAAATTGTTGTTGTTGTTAAGGACGCTTTGGGTGCCCCACGGTGACAATATTCAGGGGGCTTTTCACAGGCCGTTCCCGATTTTATAAACTTATCAAGTTGTCGCCTTTTGTTTGGGTTCAGAGTTGTTGGGGGGTGGCTCTCTCCAAAAGCGGTGCATTCTGGCGGCCGAAAGAGAGAGAGAAAGTCAGGCAGGCTGAAGCAGCAACAACAACAACAACTTGCTTATATATTAGCGCCTCGAACTGTCCTGATGTGGGTACCACGGTGGGGGGTGGGGGTCAAAGAAGACTTGCATCTATATAGCACCTTAGGAATGACTGGGCATTTCAAAACACTTTACAACCATGAAGTACTTTTCAAGTCTAGGCTATTCCAGCAGATCAGTCTGCAAACAGCCAAGTAAGAATGACCAGATTGAAAATCTTCAGCAGATGAAGTTAAAAATCTAGTCCAACAGGTTTATTTGGAAGCACTGCTTCTTCATCAGGTGGTTGTGGAGCACAATCATAAGACACAGAATTTATAGCAACAGGATTGCAGTGTCATGGAATGTAGTTTGGATTAGATTCCCTACAGTGTGGAAACAGGCCCTTCGGCCCAATCGGTTCACACCGGCGTGTAACCCACCCAGACCCATTTCCCTCTGACTAATGCACCTAACACGATGGGCAATTTAGCATAGCCAATTTACCTGACCTGCACATCTTTGGAGTGTGGGAGGAAACCCACGCAGACACAGGGAGAATGTGCAAACTCCACACACACAGTTGCCCAAGGCTGGAATTGAACCTGGGACCCTGGTGCTGTGAGGCAACAGTGCTAACCACAGCCAATGGATAAGGAGAGAAACACAGGTCAATGCTTCAGGTCAATGACTGGTTTTGTTTTTTTTCATTCTTTATGCTTTCATTGGCATGAGAATTCATGCAGAAGGCGTTGATGAGACTGTATCTGGAGTATCATGTCAAAAATCTCACAATGCCATGCAAAAGGTTTATTTGAAAACACTAGCTTTCAGCACCTGATGTCATGTGATTTTTGACCTTGTACAACCCAGTCCAGGACTGGCACCTCCACATCTGGAGTGTTATGTACAGTTTATCATGTAAACTCAGTGGTTTCACAGCACCAGGGACCTATGTTCAGTACCTCACTGTTTGTGTGGTGTTTGCACATTCTCCCTGTGTCTGTGTGGGTTTCTGCTGGATGCCCAGGTTTCCTCCCACAATCAAAATTTGCAGGTCAGGTAGATTGGCCATGCTAAAATTGCCCATAGAGTCCAGGGATGTGCAGGCTGGATGGAATTCTCTTCGGAGGGTCAGTGTGGACTGGATGGGCCAAATGGCCTGCTTCCACACTGGAGGCATTCTATGATCCTAAAACCGTTTTGGTCCCTTGCTTGAACAAGAATGTAATTGCATTAGAGGCAATTCAGAGAAGGTTCACCAGATTAATTCTAGAGATTAATGGTTTATTTTATGAGGGGCAATTGGCCTATATTGGCTAATATTTAGAAGGAGGAGGAGCAGAGATCCGGTTGAGGCATATGAGATGCTAAAGAGAATTGACTAAGTCGACCAGACATTTCCTCTGGTTAGAGACAAAAAAACTGCAGATGGTGGAATCCAAAGTAGATGGGCAGGAGGCTGGATTGAAAAAGTGTTACACCCGAAACATTGACTTCCCCAATTCCTGAAGCCGCCTAGCTTGCCAGTTCCTCTAATGGTCCAATCTAAAACAAGAGGCCATAGTTTTAGGCTAAGAGTGGCAGATTTACAATGGAAATGAGGGGAAATACATCACTCAAAAGATAATGAATCTGTGGTATTTATTACCCAAGAGTCTGTTGGATCCTGGATAAACCTGAGTTTGATAAGATTTTTAATTAGTAATGAGTTAAAGGGTTCCGGGGAATGGTTGAGAAAGAGGAGTTGAGTCCAAGGTGAGTTCAGCCATGATAGTATTAAATAGCTCAAGGGGCTGAATTGCGTACTGCTACTCAAGAGAGTGTCACTGACAATGCCCGGATGTATTACGTATCCCTAATTGCCTTGGGCTGAGTGGCTTGTTAGGGCATTTCAAGTGAATTTTAAGAAATAACAATATTGCTGTGGAGCAGAACTTGTGCAAGTTAAAAATGGCAGATTTCCTTCCCCCAATGCGCATTTGTGAACCTGAAGGCTTTTTTAAAAATGACAATGCTTTCATGAATCATTTCTGAAATCAGCTTTCAATTTCAAATTTGATCCATTTGAGTTTAAATTTCACCTCGATATGATTTAATTCCACAACTGCAGAACATTAGCCTGGGCTTTTGGGTTATTAGTGCAGTGACTTTACTACAAAGCCAACATTTCCCCTGTTTTTGTGATTTTGATTGAGCAAAAAAAAAATTGACCAGGAATCTACTGTTCTTGGAAATAGTGTCAGTTTCTACCAAATAGGCAGTTTGGTCCTCCATTTAATGTTTTATCCCAGACAGCACCACTGACAGTGTTTATGCCCTACAGATGGACTCAAAATCCCCTGAAGAAACTAGGTGATGTTTCAAAGTGATTACCAACTGAACTGTAACTGATGCTAGTTGGTTTTTAAAAGACCTGACAATGGCTGCATAAGATATTACGAGAGATGACCAAAGTTTGGTCAAAGTGGTGGGTAGACTTTAAGGAGTGTCTTAAAAAAGGAGACAGGGAAGTTCTGTTATAGGGAGGGAATTCCAGAATTTAGAAGCTAGGTAGCTGAAAGCACAAACTACCAATGCTGGAATACAGGGCATTCTGTTATAAAGTGTTCCTCTGCAACCTCATGCTATACAAAATTGTGCTATGGAAAACTGCTATAAAAATTCACAGTGCACAAGATCACCATTAGAGAATCGCTATACCCGTTCAGTAGAAAGTTTGCATTATCCAAACAGCGTCCACAATTCGTCAATCACTTTATAGCCAATTTGCATTTACAAAATGTGTGTTATACCAAACAACCTGTAATTAAAATCTGGAATTTTCAAATGTTAAAATCTAGAGAAATGGCGAGATTACAAACTGGAAGGCTGGAAGAGATTAGAGACTGGGAAGGGTGAGATAATGGGTGAACAAACTTGGAGTGAGAGTTTTGATGAACTTAATTTTATAGTGGATGGAAGACCAACCAAGAGAACAATAAATATAAGGATAACAAGCATGGACAAGGTTTCATCAGTAAATGAGTGAGGACAGGGATTGGCATATGGAGGTGGAAGTAGGCAGTCTTTGCTAATGAACAGATGTAATGGAAAACTCATTTCTGATCAACTACAACAGTAGCATTGTGAACGGTATAGTTCAATCTCTGATATTTTTCAGGATATTAATTATTTGGAAGCTATTATTTGGAATTATGGTTGTAAAGCACTTTAGGATGCTGTGAGGTTGTGAAGTTCTCAGGTGAGGATTCCCCACCATTCTGGTTGACAGGACTGTCCGCTGTGGCTGATGGGTTTCCTGTACTTCTGCTCTTGCCTCTTTACTTCCCACAACACTGTTAAGATTCCCCTGGTCCTCACTTTTCATCCATGAGGGTCTGCATCTAAAGGATCATAAGCAACTATGTCTGTCACCTCCAACAGGATGCTGCTACCAGACACATATTCCCCTCCCCATCTTTGACAGCCTACCGCAGGGACTGTTTCCTTTGGGTCACCCTAACACCTTCCCATGCAATTGCAGAAGGTTTCACTCCCTGTTTACTTCCTCGCTCTTCACTATCCAGACACACCTTCCAGATAAAGTAGCAATTTATCTGCACTTCACTTAATGTAATCTACTGTATTCCCTGCTCTTGTGGTCTCATGTACATGGAGATATAAAACACAAACTGGGTGATCACTTTGCAGAACATTTGCATTCTGTCTGCAAAAATGACTCGAGGCTTGCTGCAGTGCTCCAGTGAAGCTCAGCATATGTTTGAAGAAAAGCACCTTGTTTTTCATTTGTGGACCCTGCACCTTTAGGACTCCATATCAAGTTCAATAATTTTAAGATCTGAGCACCACCTTTTTGTCTTTTACCCATCCCCACACTCTGGGCCTTGTCGTGACATGAGCAGCTTCCAGCACATCTAACTCATTAGCAATGTTTCGTCTGGTTCACCATTATTCATTCCTTGTCTGCCCAGATGGTGTTCTCTCTGTGGGCATCACCTCTGTCTATTGTTTACTCCCCAATCCATACAGGTGTGTGTGCACACCCCTATCTACAGCATATATATCATCTTTTCCTAGCTACAATCTGTTCTGAAGAAGGGTCACTGCACCTGAAACATTGACTCTGCTTTCTCTTCACAGGTGTTGTCAGACCTGCTGAGTTTGTTCAGCAATTCTCATTTTTGTTTCAGATTTTCAGCATCTATAGTTCTTTCTTTCTTGGAAAATAATTCAGTTTATTTTATTCTTTTGTAATATTATTTTCAAAGACTTTCCCTATAATACATTCAGTAGACTTTAAGTTCTGTGATTCTCCATCCTGAATACATTGGCTGTAACTCTTCACTATTATCTATAATAGTGTCATAGCATCATACAGCACAGAAACAGACCCTTTGGTTCAACCTGTCCATGCCAAACATAGTCCCAAACTAAATTACTCCCACCTGCCTGCTCCTGGCCTCAGGCCTCTTAAACCTTTCCTATCATGGACTTATCCAAATGTCTTTTAAACTTTAATTGTGCCCACATCCACCACTTCCTCAGGAAGTTCATTCCACACGTGAACCTCCCTTTGTGTAAATTTCCCCTCGAGTCTCTTTTTAAAACTCTCTACTCTCATCTTAAATGTGCTCCCTTGACTTGAAGTCCCCCATCCAAGGGAAAATACACCTACCATAAACACTATCTATATTCCTCATGATTTTATAAGCTTCTGTATGGTCATTTCTCAATCTTCTATGTTGCAGTGTAAAAACAAAATCCCAGCCTGTTCTGATGTTGCATTTTATATGGCTCTGCAGTTTGTAAATTGTTTCCTTTGAACAAGTTTTAAACATATTTAACTCCCTGACCACCCTGTCCAAACTGAAATCTTGGCAAGAACAAGGGGACAGTTCTTTTCTGATTTGTATAGTTTGTTTATTTAAAAGTATTTACCTTTTTATTACATATGAAACCTGTCCTTTTTATTTCAGAGTTCTCACTACAAAAGCTAAATGAATCTGAGAAAGTGATGAAGAAATCAATTCAGTGTCAAGAATACCTAAATCAGGTACAGTCCAATAGTTAAAGGAGGTGCTTAATTCTGGCCTCCTGATCAAACCTGGTTTTAATCGCTCTACCATTGGGAGTTGTCTTCAGCTACCAACCCTAAGACTTGGAAATCTTCCTTGGACCTTTTGACCTTATTTAAAATGTTTCTTAAATTCCTATTTCTTTGACCAAGCTTTTGGACTTTGGCTTGATATTTCCTGGTGCAGCTCAGTGTTAAATTTACTTTGTTAATCCTCCTGTAAAGTGCCCTGGAATGTCTTACTAAACCAAAGTCAAAACATCAGTAGCTATAGTAACAATGGAACCATTCACCAAGGACAATTATGTTCTTTAAAGAGACAAAATGTTTCTTTCTGCTCACTAAAGACCTGATTCAGGTATCTATATAACCAATTATTCAGATTATATTAGTTATAAATGTCCTGTCAGCAAGCTGACCTGTCAAATTTGTGAGTCCGCTTCCTTTTGTGTTGATGATTTAGAAATATTCAGAATGTGACTTCTGTTTTTTATTCTAGGATGGTGGTAAAGTGGTACAAAAGTTTAATGCTTTGACATTTGGCTATGGAGTAATGATGTATTATTCTATAGCAATGTCTAAAATGCACATTTAGTTGCTATTGATACACATTCAATGGGCTTCAGTTCTGTGGCTTCAGCTTAGTTCGAAATGCTACTTGCCTTGTTACCAAAGGGCACAGCAGTGCTCTCAATATATCACTCAAAACACACTGAACTTGATTATTTTCATCTACATTCGTTAATTATAGTGTAACCTTCACCTTTTACAATGATAAGAATAAGTTGAGGGTTGCCAATTTTTTTTGTCTTGCAAACATGGCACACTGATTGTGGAACTGAAGCCAAGTACAATACGAATAACATGAATTTATTATCTTGGGCTGCGAGACTAATTTATGATGGGAGGAGATTGGTATTTGTAGAATGTGCAGTGAATCATGAAAATTACAGCATATCATTTCTATTGCCACCTCTTCAATGAAAAGCTATTAATTCTGATTTGATCCCATTTCCCTGTTGTTTACTACTTATCCTTTTGTTTTTTAAATCATTTTGAATGTTGTATTCTTCATTCATAGTAATATTTCTATGCTCCAATGGATGGTCATTCAGTGTGAAAACATGTTGATCATCTTCCATTTCAAGATTATTCTCAATATACTCCCTGATGTCAGTTTCACCAACCTCACCACACACTCTCAATAACGTCAAAACAAATGTTCACGTGATGATTCGATTAACAAAAATTTGAATGTGATTGGATTTTTTAAAATTCCACATGCAGATTATGTTTACCGCAAATAGCTTCATTTAGATTTTCTATAAATTAGTCAATATTAAAATTGATAATTTTCTCAGCTATTTGATCTCTCATTTCTTGGTCCTTTGCCCAGGTTTCTCAAAGATTTTGGTGAAATTTAAAAATGTATAAAATTTGCATGGAACCACTGTCTTGTATGTTGTCTGTAATATTCTCAGATTATGTAACAGAATAATGCAGTTATGCTGTCACAACACTTGGAATTTCTATAAAACTTAAATAATTTGTTGAAGGCAAATGAAGAAGTACAAGCATTGCTTCAGGATTAACTTATATTATGAACATTTTGTTTGGTTACAGTTAAAGTAGGAAATTCTGAAGTACTTAGCTGCAGTCATGATAATCATCCTTTGAAAACATCCACCCAAGTTTTTGCATTCTCAATTGCTTCCATAGCATAATCAGATTTTATCTTCAGTTTGATTGAATTCTCTATGGTTGAAATACTTTCCTGAGTTATTTTCAAAATCTCATGATTGACTGCAGATATTAAAATAAACAAAGCTGTCTTTCTATCATTTGCAGAGCTTAGAACCCATTGCAACAGCATTCAAGCCTCAAGAAATATTTTGCCATACACCTGCAAATCCAGTAGAGTGAAGACTTTTATATGTCCAACAAAAAATTGTGTCAATCTTGGCATGCTATTGTGCAGGTTTTGTTTTGTAAAGATTGGTGTTTCTAGCTATAAAATAAGTTAAAATGCAAAAATAAACTGCCTTATGGAAATGCATACACCAGTGAAAATGAAGCACATTAACAGAAATGTTGTGCATTAAATAGAATATCAATTTATTAAACTATTGATTTGTTTCCTGAAGTTTGGCACAAACTCCAAATTAAATGTCAGTCTTTGCCTACAGACTGTTATTGCAAAATGGATTTATGCACCCATTTCGTTAAGTTTGTATATTAAGTATGTTTTTCTTTGTACTTTGAAAAATCTATGGGAGATTTTTAATCAAAAACATAAAAACCTGCCACTTTTATTTCAGGATGCATGCTACAAAAGCTAAATGATTGCAAAAACTGATGAAGAAATCCATTCAGTATCAAGATTATCTAAACCCATGCTCTCTCTCAAAATTCACCTTTTTTGTGTGTGATTCTAATATCTTCTGTGATTGTGGTAATGTAGGATTAGACCATAAGAAATAGAAACAGTTAACCATTCACCCCCTCTACCAATCTGTAGGAACATGGCCGATCTGACATTCCTCATGTTCACTTTCCTGCCCTTTGTCTGTAACGCTGAATACTCCTCCTATTTTAAGAATCTATCTATTCTCACAAGGTCTCTGTTCCGCAGTGTCAAGGAATTCCAAAGAAACTCAACCCTCTAAAGGAAGTTCCTCTTTGCCTCCGTTTTAAATTGACCCCTTTTTATTCTTAGACGATGCCCTCTGGTCCCTAGACACTCCCATGATGGGAATCATCCTCTCAATATTTACCTGTGAAGGCCCTTAACAATCCAACATTTTTTCAATGAGATCATCTGTCATTCTTGTAAACTCCAATGAGTAGAGTCCCAACCTACTTCGCCTTTGCTCATAAGACAATCCTGCAATCTTAGGGGGCCATCTTAATGAATGTTCTCTGAACTGTCTCCAATGGATTGATCCCAGTATTGGAATTTAGGAAAATACAATGCACTTTTGACCTGGTTTAATTGATTTTCTACATATATTAGCTAACTCTGGAGGCTGAAATGTTGAACTGCAAATACAATACAGATGTAAACCTCACAATCAGTGAATTTTTGTGTTTCTATGAAGTTGGGGTATAAAGTTTAAAATCATTGACCAGCATTTTAGATATTGAGAGATCAGGATATTTAAGTAAACATTCTGTTTGGGATTTAAGTGACATTTTCCATCAAGTTAACTTGGTTTAATGTGCAAATCTCAAAAACTTCAGTTGGTAGTTAAAACCCATCTAATCTTGATGTATCTTGCTAGCATTATGAATATATTGTTTATACATGCTTTTTCAACTGCGGATGAATTCAGAAAGCGTGCACTCTAACTGAAGATGAACTGACTTGTCCAAACCTGTAGGACATAAATGTGATTGTCTGTAATAAATTGAATAATCACTTCAGGCAAAACATCACCTATCGAGTGATTTGAATGTTCAACTTGCTACCACATGGAGGGTTGAAATGAATAGTGTAGACATGTTTTGAGGGGGGAGCTGAATAATTATGTGCAGGAGAAAGATGTAAAAGGCTAGATCAAGTTGGATTAAACAAAGGTCATGTGGAGCCTGGACCCCAGTTGGGGATGAGTGGCCTGTTTGTGTTGTGCACTTCATGTAATGTTAAATGTATCTGTAATGAGTGGTGATGTGGGGAATCGGTGATGGCTAGAAGTGGCAAGGAGGGGTAAGGTAGGTGGATCACAGGTAAAACCCAGTTGCAGGTCAGTCAATTGCTAATATGTTCTGAAGGTCAAGAATGAGATTTCTTTTCACAACCTTGCAACTTTAACTTGAAATTCTTATTGTTTATGATTCTACTGGTTGATTTCTTCATACTCTGTACATTTGATTCTGTTATTAGTTGTTGTACAGTAAGTTCCTTATAAATTACTTCAATCCTTGAATGTCTTTCAAAAGAATGCTACATTTTTGTGAGATGAATTTACAAGTTATTTTTTAAGTAGACTAAGCTTATGGTATGTTCAAAGGAATAGGTTAAAAGTCATTGAGACTTTGAATTATGTTAAAATGAGGAATGTGTCAGAAATCTGAAAACGGAACGTGCTTGAATCCTTAAAAACTCTCTCAAATCTAAAAATAATCAGACCAGACAGCATCAATGGGGAGAGGAACCAAGTTAATATTTCAGAAGGACCAACCTTTCATTAGTTCTGAGTGAGAGACCCCTCTGACAGAATTACCCTTTATCATTAGCCTGGTTTTTGTGGTCAACTGTGGTGTGAAACCACACCTTTCTTACTCAGGCAAGGGTGGTACACCAAGCTCAGCAGAAATGTGATGCAGATCCCATCGCCTCGCCTAATTTCTACTGCTGAGTTATGATGAAGGATCATTGACTTGAAATGTTAACCCTGGCTACCTGCTGAAGCTGTTGATCTGATTTTCCAGGGGTTTCTGAGGTTAGTGGTGGCTGAATATGCATGTTGTTTAAGGCCAACTCCAGAAACCTTAGCAGATAATCCAGACTAATGTTCAGTATTGAAGGCATGTCACACTGTCTAAAATGGTGTCTTTCAGATCAGAGTAAAAAGACTTATCTATTTCTCTTAGGTTGATGTTTAAAATAAAATCCAGAATAGCTCATAATCTGTCCTTTCTTTGGGAGACTGCGAAGGCCTATGGCAAAAGGGATAATTATCTTGTGCTCTGCCAGCCAGAAGGGAGAGCAGCAACGTCTGCTTGAGGCAGGACAGAAGGCAGCTGAGATGGGCTTTATAAAGGATCGCAGATCTTCTAATAATGTTAGGTGACTGCTTAACATGATTGAAGTGTGCCAACAATGGTCAGTTCAAGGGTTGGTGGTTTTCTTGGACGCGGAGAAGGCATTTGACTGGGTGGAATGGCCACATCTTTTTTATACCCTGGAATGGTTTGGTCTGGATGAAATGTTTACTAGATGGATAAGGGCCCTTTGCAGTGTTCCTCTGGCAGCGGTTCTCACTAATTGTATGGGGTGGGGGAGCTGGTCTGAGGGGAATACTGGACGTTGAAAGTGGCTTCCTTTATTTGAGCCTCTGTTACCCCTAGTTTTGATCAATTATTCAAGGCTAAATTTGTTCATTTGTTTGACAAGATTAAACAAGACCTTCAAAGATGGGGGGTGGGGGCTTCCAATATCATGGCTAGGTCGGGTTGCTCTTACTAAAATGAATGTTCTTCTCGTTTATCTACCCTCTGTGGATGCTTCCCTTGCTTTTTCCTAGACAAACGTTTCAGAAATTAAACGGGGTTGGTTTAGTTCTTTTATTTGGCGCCATAAGTGCCCACTTATCAAGCTTATGAAATTGTAAATGCCTCAGGGGTTGGGAAGAGTGAATCCCCTGGATGTCTGAAGATATCAATTGGGCTCCCTTCTATCTTTTGTGAGTGATGGTGAAGATCTGGATCCCAAATGGGACCCCTCGGTCTCCAGATCGGTCAAAAGAATCAATGGAATGTGGTCTGTGCAAAGCAAGGTCATTAGTTTAATAAAGTAAGACAGCCTGACACAATTCTGTCCAGCAATACAGAGGTTAAAGCTTCTGTGCTCCGTGGTGAAATTGAACAATGAGCATTTTTATATGTTTTTGAGAGACAGTACAACCTTATTTATAAGACAAAACACCAATCAATTATAACATGGTGACATGATTGACAGCAGTCTAATCCAATGATATTCCCTGGGAAAGGGTTATTGTTTTACAAAAATCGTCATCTCATGCTAGCAGTTCAAGGTTAGTTCGAGTGGTCAATTAATGGTTCATAATTCATTTTATGAAAATTCCATTGTTTGCCTTATCTTTTTCTTCAGCTAATCCAACAAAGCAGCAGTACGGATTCACAAAGTCCAATCATAACATGCAGCCATTTTGTTGTTAATAAAAGCCTAGATATACTTGTTGTTTCTGACAACAGCTAGGGCTCAAACATTTGAATTCTCACCTCCCCGCTTTGGTCATTCGATTACCTCATCATAAATGTGAAGGCATGGATTGAATTAATCCAATTGAATGGCAGTGAAAGACTGCCATATCTCCTCTTTCTCTGAAGAGGGACCAGGGGAGGCAATGGTGCTTCCTCATCTTCATCTAAGTGGAAAAGAAGCATTTTCTGGGTGGAATCAATGTTGTCAATAGAAGCTAATATCTTAGCAATAATACATTTAACAATAGCAATACCAACAAAAAGACCATTTAGACTTGTTCAATCTTTTTGATGCAGTTGACCACTGTGATAGTCGTTCTTGGTAACATTCAGGCTCTTGCCACACAAGGACATTTTCTTGGCATAGTTGATATTTAGTCTCTGTTTGTTCAGGATCATACAGATAAATGGTACCCTCTTGTGTACTAATGCTGGCGCCAAGGCAAGTCAAGGATGGGGGAGTCTCTTGTTTGGGTGTTATTTTCTGGGTCTGTAGACTGTGAAGGAGCAAAAATGGCCTTTGCAGTGATAGGTACTTCTTGTCAGATGTGGTAGTTGAAAGAGAGTTTAAGGGTTACTGCAGATTCTATCTGCCATAAATGCTGTTGGATGCGAATCTTAACAGATCGAGTGGATCGGTTGGAGAGACAGATAGAAGCGATGAGGAATTTGCAACAGCAACAGTATGTGATGGATGGCAGTTATAGGAAGGGGGAAAGTCTCAGATACAGTCACATAGATGGGTTAACTCCAGGAAGGGTAAGAGAGGTACGCACCTAGGGCAGGAGTCTTTTGTGGAATTACACATTTCAAACAGGTATGCTGTTTTGGAAAATGTAGGGGGTGATGGATTCTCAGGGGAACGTAGCACGAACGGTCAAGTTTCTGGTATTGAGACTGGCTCTAATACAATGAGGGGTATGTCGACTTCCAAGAGATCAATTGTGTTAGGGGATTCTATAGTCCGAGATACAGACAGACGTTTCTGTGGCCAGCAGAGAAAAAGCAGAATGATGTGTTCTTTCCCTGGTGCCAGGATCGAGGATGTCTCAGAGAAGGTGCAGAATGTTCTCATGGGGGAGAGAGGCCAGCAGGAGGTCATTGTCCACATTGGAACCAATGATATATGAAGGGAAAAGGTTGAGATTCGGAAGGGAGATTACAGAAAGTTAGGCAGAAATTTAAAAAGGAGGTCCTCGAGGGTAGTGATATCTGGATTACTCCCAGTGCTACACGCTAGTGAGGGCAGGAATAGGAGGATAGAGCAGATGAATGCATGGCTGAGGAGCTGGTGTATGGGAGAAGGATTCACATTTTTGGATCATTGGAATATCTTTTGGGGTAGAAGTGACCTGTACAAGAAGGACGGTTTGCACATAAATTGGAAGGGGACTAATATACTGGCAGGGAAATTTGCTAGAATTGCGTGGAAGGATTTAAACTCGTAGTGTGTGTTTGTGTGTGTGTTTTGAAGGGGGGAGGGGAGGGAAGCCCAGGGAGATAGTGAGGAAAGAGATCATTCTGAGACTGGTACAATTGAGAACAGAAGTGAGTCAAACAGTCAGGGCAGGCAGGGACAAGGTAGGAATAATAAATTAAACTGCATTTATTTCAATGCAAGGGGCCTAACAGGGAAGGCTGATGAACTCAGGAGATGGTTAGGAACTGGGACTGGGAAAATGGGAAGCCTTCAGAAATGAGATAACAAGAATCCAGGGAAAGTATATTCCTGTCAGAGTGAAAGGGAAGGTTAGTAGATATAGGGAATGCTGGATGACTAAAGAAATTGAGGGTTTGGTTAAGAAAAAGAAGGAAGCATATGTCAGGTATAGACAGGATGGATCGAGTGAATCCTTAGAAGAGTTTAAAGGAAGTAGGAGTATACTTAAGAGGGAAATCAGGAGGGCAAAAAGGGGACATGAGAGAGCTTTGGCAAATAGAATTAAGGAGAATCCAAAGAGTTTTTACAAACATATTAAGGACAAAAGGGTAACTAGGGAGTGAATAGGGCCCCTCAAAGATCAGCAAGGCAGCCTTTGTGTGGAGCCACAGAAAATGGGGGAGGTACTAAATGAATATTTTGCATCAGTATTTACTGTGGAAAAGGATATGGAAGATATAGACTGTAGGGAAATAAATGGTGATATCTTGCACAATGTCCAGATTATAGAGGAGGAAGTGCTGGAAGTCTTGAAACGGTTAATGGTGGATAAATCCCCAGGACCTGATCAGGTGTACCCGAGAACTCTGTGGAAAGCTACAGAAATGATTGCTGAGCCTCTTGCTGAGATATGTGTATCATCGATAGTCATAGGTGAGGTGCCGGAAGACTGGAGGTTGGCAAACGTGGTGTCACTGTTTAAGAAGGGTGGTAAAGACAAGCCAGGGAACTATAGACTGGTGAGCTATAGACCTCAGTGGTGGGCAAGTTGTTGGAGGGAATCCTGAGGGATAGGATGTACATTTATTTGGAAAGGCAAGGACTGATTAGGGATAGTCAACATGGCTTTGTGTTTGGGAAATCATGTCTCACAAACTTGATTGAGTTTTTTGAAGAAGTAACAAAGAAGATTGATGAGGGCAGAGCAATAGATCTGATCTAAATGGACTTCAGTAAGGCGGTCGACAAGGTTCCCCATGGAAGACTGATTAGCAAGGTTAGATCTCATAGAATACAGGGAGGACTGGCCATTTGGATACAGAACTGACTCAAAGGTAGAAGACAGAGGGTGAAGGGTTGTTTTTCAGACTGGAGGCCTGCGACCAGTGGTTTGCCACAAGGATTGGTGCTGCGTCCTCTACTTTTTGTCATTTTCATAAATGATTTGGATGTGAGCATAAGAGGTACAGTTAGTAAGTTTGCAGATGACACCAAAATTGGAGGTGCAGTGGACAGCGAAGAGGGTTATCTCAGATTACAACAGGATCTGGGCCAGATAGGCCAATGGGCTGAGAAGTGGCAGATGGAGTTTACTTCAGATAAATGCGAGGTGCTGCATTTTGGGAAAGCAAATCTTAGCAAGACTTATACACTTAATGGTAAGGTCCAAGGGAGTGTTGCTGAACAAAGAGACCTTGGAGTGCAGGTTCATAGTTCCTTGAAATTGGAGAAGCAGGTAGATGGGATAGTGAAGAAGGCGTTTGGTATACTTTCCTTTATTGGTCAGAGAATTGAGTACAGGAGTTGAGTGGTCATGTACAGAAGCAACAGGACATTTGTTAGGCCATTGTTGGAATATTGCATGCAATTCTTGTCTCCTTCCTATCGGAAAGATGTTGTGAAACTTGAAAGAGTTCTGAAAAGATTTACAAGGGTGTTGAGCTATAGGGAGAGGCTGAACAAGCTGGGGCTGTTTTCCATGGAGTGTCGGAGGCTGAGGGGTGACCTTATAGAGGTTTACAAAATTATGAGGCGCATGGATAGGATAAATCGGCAAAGTCTTTTCAGGGAATCCAGAACTAGAGGGCATAATTTTAGGGTGAGAGGTGAAAGGTATAAAAGAGACCTAAGGGGTAACTTTTTCAAGCAGAGGGTGGTACGTGTATGGAATGAGCTGCCAGAGGATGTGGTGGATGCTGGTACAATTGCAACATTTAAGAGGCATTTGGATGGGTATATGAATAGGAAGGGTTTGGAGGGATATGGGCCGGGTGCTGGCAGGTGGGACTAGATTGGGTTGGGATATATGGCCGGCATGGACGGGTTGGACTGAAGGGTCTGTTTCCGTGTTGCACATCTCTATGACTCTAAATAACTTATAAATATGCATTATTGAGTAGGGTCCTCTTCTTTCTTTTTTGGATCAGAGATTTTACCCCAAAAGAAATTACGCTTCTGACTAAGTGTTCTAGATCTGATATGGAATTGAGGATGCTTCAGGCTAAGAGCACTCTTTCTGTGAGTACTCTCTAACATTTGTTGGAGGGAGGTTGCTCGGTTGACATCAGGTAATTACAGGAGGTTTGGGAGGGAGAGTTAGAGTGGAGATAACTCTGGAAGTTTGGGAGGACATTTGCGAGAATGTGAAGGAGATTTCGATATGTAACAGGACCTATGCCATGCAGTTAAAGATTCTTCATAGGGCTCACCTAGCCCCAGATTGCCTTGTGAAATTTAAGCAGGGTGTGTCTTCAATGTGCCCCAAATGTAAAATAAATACAGGTACCCTTACACATTGTCTGTGGTCTTGCCACAGGCGCTACATACTGGCAGGAGTAATAGAGAAGGTCTTGGGGACTGAAGTCGAGGTGGACCCGATTTCTCTTCTCCTGGGTTTGCCGAATTTATCTCCCTTAGATATACATGGGAAAAAGCGTTTAAGCATCCTCACTTTTTGTGCGAGGAAGAACATTGCTGGGTGTCTGAGAACCCCCGGGTCTGTCAGGGTGGCATAAGTGAATTATGGAAGACATTCCTTTGGACTTTCTTACAAACATGGTGCACCAGAAAACAGGCAATTTTTATAAGACATGGCAACCCTTTTTGAATTATTTGGAAGCAGATCTGTCCGCCATTTTAATTAGGGCTTTCGTCTAGCCATGGTGGTCATTTAATAAGCCTCATCCTGAGAGGAAGAATTTTGAGCAAACGTGGGTTTAACAATTGATGCTCTTGAAGGTTGAGAGCTGGGGTCTTGTTACATTGAGTGATGTTATTTATTCATGTGTAATGTGTGTAGTTGAGTTCTTTTGTAGAGTAATATAGTAGTTAGCTTATTGTTTATTATTTTGGTTGTTATAATATTATATTTTTATACTTTTTGTAATTTTATAATTTTGTAAAGAAAATTTTTTTTTCAAAATCCCATCATTTGAAGCAGGGGAAATCTTCCCTATGTCGTGGTCAATATTTATAGGACAACCAACGTGCTAAAATCAACAGGCTGATCATGGTCACATTACAATAGACAATAGGTGCAGGAGGAGGCTATTCTGCCTTCGAGCCTACACCACCATTCATTATGATCATGGCTGATCATCCTCAATCATTATTACTATTTGTGGGAACTTGCTATGCACAATTTGGCTGTTAAATTACAATAGTGACTACAGATATGAATACACATGTCTGTAATCTGTAAATTGCCAATTTACATAGTTTGGTTAGCTCACTTTTAGTTATTCTTGAGTCCCCTATTTAAAAATAACCAGCAACAATACTTTATTCTTAAACAAGATAAAGGTTAACTACAGTATTATTGCTGAAAGTTACCAAATTTAAAAAATGAATTAACCTACAGATTTAACTTTAAAGTAAGATCAATCAGTTATTGCCAAAAGCCTGTTACTTACTTGAGGATTTCTCTTTGAGGTGAAGGGGTAAAAAGATTGAAGTCAGAATTCAGCATATGTCAAAATTCTGCAGTTGAATACTTAGCTTCCAACAGGTGAATTGAGCAGATCAGGTTCTGGGGCAGAGTGAAGGCTCCTTTATTTAAGTTTGACACTGCAGGTTACAGCCCATGGCAGCCTGGTTCAGGACAGCAAGGTGTCCTTTAGCTGGATTGCCTTTTTTTGTGTCCCTTTTGAGAACCTTTCTTTCTCTGATTGTGTCTCTTGGAGCTGTTCTTGGAGTTCTGCTTAAGATATGTCAGAATCTGTCTTCTACAGATCAAAACCTCCATTAACTTTTTGACAAATCTTTGTTCCACAAAGTCAATTATGCTGGAATTTTTTGTAGGAATTTTCAAGACTTCTGTTTTTTCTCAGAAGAATTAATTGAATTCTAGATGTCTCCCCCTGTGATTGATACAGAGATTACAAATCAAGCCTCTTTCTTTCTGTTTGTCGGGAATCAACAAGAACAGCCATCCTTTGAGGTTTGGGAGAAAGTGAGGACTGTAGATGCTGGAGAGTCAGAGGTCGAAAAGGGTGGCACTGGAAAAGCATTGCAAGAGCAGGAGAATCAACATTTCAGGCATAAGCCCTTTATCAGGAATGTGGGGGAAGGGGGATGAGATAAATAAAAGTGTGGGGAAAGGGCTACGGGGGAAGGTAGATGGGAATGTGATCGGTGGATGCAGATGGGGGTAATTGTGATAAGTTGGTGGGGAGGGTGGAGTGGATAGGTGAGAGTGAACATGGACAGGTAGGACAGGTCAAGAGGATGGTGCTGAGATGGAGAATTGGATCTGGGAATGAGGTGGAGGGAGGGGAGATTTGTAAACTAGTGAAGTTGATGTTGATGCCATGTGTTTGAAGGGTCCCAAGGCAGAAGATGAGGCATTCTTTCCCACCTTTCTACTCCACACTTCCCAACGACCTATCACAATTACCCCCCCATCTCCCTCCCCACAGTCCCACTCCTATCCCTTAGGTCTGTTCACTTAAAACAAAAATTAGCATTTTTTTCACTGAATTGTTATGGCGCAGAAGGAGGCAGTTTTGTACTTGCACAAGTTCTATTTCCTAGTGTCAATCTCCTGCCTTTTCCCAAATCATTGCACACCAGTTCTATCCAAATAATCATCCAGTGCCCTCCTGGATGCATCAATTGAACCTGCCTCCACCACATTTCCAGACCTTGCATTCTATACCCTAACTACTAGCTGTTGAAAGTGTTTACTGACATTACCCTTGCTCGTTTGTGCCTTACTTCATTAAATATATAACATTATAATTATGCATTAGTGACAAAACACTTAAAAAGCTGTTCACCTTGGTTTGTCCTTAAGTGAATATGAAGAGCACTGTAACACTGCAAATCTTTTTATGTTTTTATTTAATGTATGTTTGTGTTGATCACTGCTTTGTTGTATCCTGTGGGGCATCAGGGAATTAGATTAGATCACTAATTAGATTAGATTCCCCACAGTATGGAAACAGGCCTTCGGCCCAACAAGTCCACACCAGACCCTTTCCCTTACCCTATATTAATACTAATGCACCTATCACTATGGGCAGTTTATCATGGCCAATTCATCCGGCCTGCCCATCTTTAGATTGTGGGAGGAAACCAGAGCATCCCCACACAGACATTGGGAGAATGTGCAAACTGGACACAGATAGTTACCTGTGACGGGAATCGAACCCAGGTCCCTGGTGCTGTGAGGCAGTAGTGCTAACCACTGAGTTACCGTGCTATCCCAATTTCCATTTCATAGTTCGAACAAATGAGTTTGAAATACGCTTATACTATATAATTAAGAAAATATTGCCATAATGTACTCCAAAAGTAAGGTACATTTTCAGACTGCAGGAACTTATTGTGCATCTTCAAATAGTATCATAGCACCTTTTGCCTGAGAGGGCAAGCAATTTTGCAGTTTGCATTTTGAGGTTAGACACAACATCTGTAATGAAACAGCAGTCTCTAATTCTGGCTCTGAATTGTCAGAGTGATGTCTATTGCTGGCATGGGGATTGGCCCGTAGCTTTCTGACTGAACTGGAGTGCCAGTTTAAAAATAACGGGGATGCCATTTAGATCCAAGATGAGGAGAAACTGTTTTACTCACGTTGTGAACCTTTAGAATTCAGAGGGCTGTGAAGGCCTCTGATTATGTTTTAATTATGTTTGAAGTAGAAATTGATAGGTTTCTACATACCACTAATGCCCAAGGTTATGGGGATAGATTGAGATCATTGAATACTTCAATCAGCATTGATCATATTGAATAATGGGGAAGGCTCAACTAGCTGAATGGTCTATTCCTATGTTTCTACCATTGAGCTAGGGTGACTATGGTTCTAAATCTCTTCTATTTAACTAAATGTCGCACCAAAATAATTATCAAGTACTTTTTCCTAATTAGAACCTTTATTGATTACAACATGTAAAAATATTTGTTCAATTCCCAAGTCAATTTAGGATATAAAAGGCCATACATATTGCAATGACATTAAATGATAAAAACAAAATACAGATGAATACAAACAAGGCAAAGAAGATGTATTTGAGGTTGGAGCAAGGGATTTTGACAAGAAAACAAAAACAAAAACAGAACTACAAGAAAGGGGAGCAAGCACAGACAAAGTTAGTCCTGTACATCCTTGGAAGCAAGGACTTCTAAGGACTTAGAAAATATTCAATGTGAAAAAGTTAGATGTCTACAATCAGTTCAGGCCCATGATAATCTATTGCTTGCTTTATTTTCATTTTTTCATACACTTATCAGGGTTTATCGGAGTCCTATATCATGTCATCCTTTCCACTAAAAGCTGGGAGGGTCCTCCATTTGAAACTGTCTGGACATGCCAAAGGAAACAAAACCAGGTAAGCAAGTCTGTCAGCATTTCACAGCACAAGTTAACTGATTGGCACAACAGCTCTGATATATCTTCAGTATGGGATTCTAAAACATTTCAACTATTTGAACAACATCTTTAAATGCATATGGATTTGGTAGAAAGGATTCTGAGCAGAGGAGTGGTGCAGCATACAAGAAGTTTATTTCAGATCTTAAATTGATTGTGAGTAAATGTGGCAGTGATTGGCCATAATTGATTTCTGTTTTATGTAAGAGCATGTAGATTGCAAGTAGATCTCAGATATCTAAGAATAATAAGGTTGTAATGGTAGGGCAGTTTAACTTCCAAAACAGACTGGGACTGGTTGAAGATTTGTAGCTCGGGTGTCCGTTGTTGTGGTTCTGTTCGCCGAGCTGGAAGTTTTTGCTGCAAACGTTTCGTTCCCTGGCTAGGGAACATCATCAGTGCTATTGGAGCCTCCTGTGAAGCGCTGCTTTGATGTTTCTTAGAGGCATGGCATTCATCCACAAACTCCATTAACAGACACATAGACCTGGACCCCATATACAAACCACTACAGCTGAAACTGAC
Source organism: Hemiscyllium ocellatum (assembly GCF_020745735.1). Lineage (NCBI taxonomy): Eukaryota > Metazoa > Chordata > Chondrichthyes > Orectolobiformes > Hemiscylliidae > Hemiscyllium > Hemiscyllium ocellatum. Next base: position 23,148,996 of record NC_083417.1, on the reverse strand, counting down.
ACCCGGAAACGGCAAGAACATCCATCAACAGACACATCGACCTGGACCCCACATACAAACTACTACAGCTGAAACTGACACCCGGAAGCGGCAAGAACAAACCACTATAAATACCAGAAGAAACATCAAAGCAGCGCTTCACAGGAGGCTCCAATAGCACTGATGATGTTCCCTAGCCAGGGAACGAAACGTTTGCAGCAAAAACTTCCAGCTCGGCGAACAGAACCACAACAGACTGGGACTGCCATAGTGTTAAGGGATCGGATGGAGAGAAATTTGTTCGGTGTGTGTGAGAAAATGTTCTGATTCAGTATGTGAATGTACCTACTAGAGAAGGAGCAAAATTTGACCTACTCTTGGGAAATCAGGCAGGGCAAATGACTGAGGCGTCAGTGTGGGATTGCTTTGGGGCCAGCGACCATAATTCTATTAGTTTTAAAATAGTTATAGAAAAGGATTGACCTGATCTAAAAGCTAAATTTCTAAAATTGAGTGAGGCCAATTTGATGATATTGTAAGCTTCATTTTTGTGTGCTTATGTGGGACTTGTTTCATATTAATAATAAGACATGGTTAATTATCATTGAAACATAAGATATATATAAAATATACACAACGTTACAAAACCAGTCTTTCCCACTCATATCCCAAGTAATCTGACAGGCCTTAAATGTCCATGCCCATATGCTATTTTAAAATCCGCTTTGGGAGCGCAAGATGTTAGAATGTGTATACTAGCCCGATGACAGCTGCTCAAACTGGAGTTGAGGCTGAACTTCCTACTCCGAAAGTTCCTGCTTTTTGGTCCTAATGTTCTCTGGAGTGTGGGTGACAGAAGCCGCTGATTTGAGTGGCTTCTTTTAACTAGTTATCCAGGTCATTACCAAGTACAGTGGCTAAGCAGTTGTTTGATGCAACAATGTAATTATGGTAATTTAAATTGAGTTTCTATCTCTGGAAGGGCTGTTAAAGAGACAGTATTGGATATTGTAATTTCCTCGATTGACTGACCTGACCTTAGAAGTTGAGCTGTCTCAAAGACAGTTCGAATGAAACTCAGACCTATTGTTCCACCCAAAATTTGCAGCGTTGTCTCATCAACAATCCATTCCATCATCACCAAGGTGAATGGGTTACATATCTGTCTCGTTTGATTCAATTTGGCAGTGAATGTTGCAAGCTTCCTGGCTTAATATCGCAGTTCCACTGTCTCGTTAATACCTATGCAGGATAATCAATTAAGGAACTGGTTTTCATACCTGTCTGGTTTGATCCATTCCCAGCATGCCGTTCTGTCAGCCAGATTTCCCAATATGCAATTTAGTTGGCCAAAGTTGCTTTCAGTGTCACCCAGAAAAGCTGCTATTCTACTTAAAGGGGGCACTCCACTACCTGCAGTATTAGGCAAGAACAGTATTGGAGGAGGTTATTTGCAGGTAAAGGGAGAGATGGAAAGTGGGAGGCCTTCAAAAAGAAATATTGAGAATCCAAAGGCAATAGCCAAAGGCGGCACAGTGGCTAGCACTGCTGCCTCACGGCACCAGGGTCCTGGGTTTGATTCCCGCCTGTCTGTGTGGAGTTTGCACATTCTCCCTGTGGGTTTCCCCTGGGTGCTCCGGTTTCCTCCCACAATCCAAAGATGTGCAGGTTAGGTGAATTGGCCATGCTAAATTGCCCACAGTGTTAGATGTATTAGTCAGGAGTCAATATAGGATAGGGGAACAAGTTTGGGTGGGTTTCTGTTCGGAGGGGCGGTGTGCACTTCTTAGAGGCAGCACGGTGGCACAGCAGTTAGCGTTGCTGCCTCACAATGCCAGAGACCCGGGTTCAATTCCCGCCTCAGGCAATTGACTCTGTGGACTTTGCACATTCTCCCCATGTCTACGTGGGTTTCCTCCGGGTGCTCCGGTTTCCTCCCACAGTCCAAAAATGTGCAGATAAGGTGAATTGGCCATGCTAAATTGCCCGTTGTGTTAGGTGATGGGGTACATGTAGGGGAATGGGTCTGGGTGGGTTACGCTTTGGCAGGTCGGTGTGGACTTGTTGGGCCGAAGGGCCTGTTTCCACACTGTAAGTAATCTAATCTCATTTAATATGTTTCTGTTCATATGACGGGCAAGGCTGGTAGGTATCAGGACTGATGGATAACTAGAGAAATTGAGGCTCTGGTCAAGAAAAAGGCATATTTTAGATATAAACAGCTGGGATCTACTGAATCCCGAGAGGAATACTAGGGGAGCAGGAGTATACTCTAGAAAGAAATCAGGAGGCAAAAAAGCAACATAAGATATCTTTGGCACTTAGAGTTAAAGAGAATCCAAAGAGATTCTACAAATGCGTTAAAGACAGAAGAGTAACTAGGGAGAGAATAGTGCCCCTAAAAGATCAACAAGGCCATCTATGTAGGGAACTATAGGAGATTGCTAGATACTAATGTCAGTAATATCATGGAGAAGGATGTTGAAACTAGAGAACTTAGGGAAATAGCAATATCTTGAAAAAATGACCATATTACAGAGGAGGTGGTGCTGGGTGTCTTTAAATGCATAAAGGTGGATACATCCCTGGGACCTGATCAGATGTATCCCAGAACTTTGTGGGAAGGTAGGGAAGTGATTGCTGGGCCCCTTGCTGAGAAATCTGTATCTTCGATAGCCATGGCTGAGGTGCTGTAAGACTGGAGAGTGGCTAATGTGGTGCTATTATTTAAGAACGGTGGTAAGGAAAAGCCAGGGAACTACAGACCGGTGAGCCTCATATAGGGATGGGTATGTTGTTGGACAGGATTCTGAGGAATAGGATTTACATGTATTTGGAAAGGCAAGGACTGATTAGGGATAGTCAACATGGCTTTGTATGAGGGAAATTGTGTCTAACTAACTTAATAGAGGTGTTTTTTGAAGAAGTGAACAAGATTAATGAAGGTACAATGCTGGTTGATGTTTGTGTGACTTCAGCAAGGTGTTCAGCAAGTTTCCGCATAGTTTAGCAAGGTTAGAGCACACGGAGTATAGGAAGAACTAGCTATTTGGATAATAAATTGGCTTGACGGTTGGAGACAGAAAGTGGTGGTGGAGGGTTGTTTTTCGGACAAGAAGCCTGTAATCAGTGGTGTGTCGCAAAGATCGGGTACTGGGTCCACTGCTTTCTGTGATTCCTTTCAATGATTTGCATGTGAATATAGAAGGAAGTTTTGTCAGTTTGCAGATGACACCAAAACATGTGGTGTAGTGGACAACCAAGAAGGTTATCTCAGGATAGAACGGTATCTTGATCAGATGGATGGATGGGCTAAGAAGCGGCAGATGGAGTTTAATTTGGATAAACAAGATGTGTTGCATTTTGGGAATGGCAAACTAGGGCTGGACTTACACACTTAATGGTAAGGTCCTGGGGAGAGTTGCCGATCAAAGAGACCTCAGGATGCAGGTTCATAGTTCCTTGAAAATGGAGTTCAGGTAGACAGGGCGGTGAAGAAAGCACTTGTATGCTTGCCTTTCTTGGTCAGTACATTGAGTATAGGAATTGGGAGGTCATGTTGTCGCCACTTTTGAAATACTGGTTTGAATTCTGGTCTCCCGAGTGTAGGGAAGATGTGAAACTTGAAAGGGTTCCGAACAGATTTACAAGGATTTTACTGGAGTTGGAGGGTTTGAGTTATAGGGAGAGGCTGATTAAGCTGGGGCTATTTTTCCTGGAGCATCAGAGACTGAGGGATGACCTTATGCAGAGGTTCAGAAAATCATGAGGGGCATGGATAGGGTGAGTAGCCAAGATTGTTTTCCCAGGGTAGAATCCAAAACCAGAGAGCTCAGGTTAAGGTGAGAGGAAAAAGATTTTAAAAGGACCTAAGGTAACTGAAGTGGTGGGAGCCGGTACAATTACTCCATTGAAAAGGCATCTGGATTGGTATATTAATATGAAGGATTTAGAGATATAGGCTAAGTGCTGGCAAATGGGACTAGATTAATTTAGGATATCTAGTTGGCATGGACAAATTGGACCACAGGATTTGCTTCTGTGCTGTACAACTGTGTGACTCTGTCTCTATGCATGAGTCATGTGTGGGAAATTTTCCACATTGCTGGATGGGTGTCAGGACTGGAGTAATTTTGGTTTGGACTGGTGAGTTCTTGTGCTGATCCACAGCACTTCGGCATTGCTGTTATGATTCATAGGCTACAGTGCCCAGTTTATGTGGCCTGGTCAGGATCATGTCCGAATGAAAGGAAGAGTTCAAATACATATCTTTCCCATACAAAGAGACTGAATTAATTTATTTCTACATCTATTATGGAAAGAAAAAAATTGAATTCCTAAATTTGTTTCCTTTCTTTTGTTGAAATCAAATTTATGTGTTAGACAAAGATGGAATTCCACTAGAAAAACAAAATACTTCAGCTGCTGGAAATTGAAAATAAAAATAGAAAATGCTGGAAAAAGCATCTAGCCTAACAGCAACTGCAAAGAGAGAAACAAAGTTAACATTCTGAAGAAATCACATTAGACTAAAAACGTTAACTCTGTTTCTCTTCCCATACATTCTGCTGGACCTGCGAGGTGTCTCCAGCATTTTCTGTTTCCATTTAGATTTAAAGTATATTATTCCAAGCATTACCACAAAGCCACAGAATGGGACCACAAAGCTTAACAATTAAATTCATAGTATTTTCTCTGATTTCTGAGTTCCTGTTGCCCAAGAGATTATTAATGATTTGTATTAATTCCCTGTTTTACTTCTTTCCCAACAGGAGACAGTTACATTTATCCCAGGAGGTTAGCATGCATATAGGGCAGCCAGCAAGCTCACCTATTCCTGTCACTGTGGATATAGTGAGAAAATTACAATACTGGTATGAGATGCACATTAATCAGGCATTGTCAGTCTGTGAAAACACAGTAAGCAGCCATACATGACATGGTTTGACATTAGAACACTGTTTCCACTAAAAATGTGTACGAGAGTGTTGCTCTGAAGATATTTCATGAGATGACAAGGAGCTATAATTCGTTAATTATCTGCAAGAACTCAGTGGCTGGCAGAGCTGTGGAGGATATGGAAAAGAGATGGAATGGATGATAATGGAGGCAATCATTAATAATTCCTAGAGCAGTCTCAGACTCCTGAAATAATGTGCTCATCTATTCCTTCAACTTTGTCACTCCAAATATACCTTTGTATGACTCTGTCCAACACAGCCCAAAAATAAAACTACCTGAAGCAATTCCTGGTGCAGGTTTTCAATAATTGTATGACGATAAGTTGCTAAATTGGATAGATTCCAAAAAGGATGCTGACTCACAATATATAGTTTCCTGGCTGTTGATTGACTTTATGCTGCCTGCTTATTCTATGGTGTTCCTTGTAACAATTTTTGCAAACAGCCAGTCCGAACTACCCTGTTCACTAACAGCATACACCAGCAGGGGGCCCAAAATCACAACTTTTCAGCACAACAGAAACCTAAAGCCAGCCAGCACTTCGAAAATGGGAGTCGCTCTGTGGCTGCATAAGGTGCTGAGAGACCTGCATAAAGTGAATCTGACCTGAGAAACATTGCGAAATGGCACAACATTACAGAGCGGAGGCCTCACTGTTTCCAAATGCTGCACTAGAGGCCATGTTGGAGATAGTGGCAAGCTGGAGAGACGTCATGTATTCACAAAGGTAAATGGTCAAAAAAAAGACATGCTCAAAAGGCAGTGGGAAGAAATGACCATGGATTTTTAAGGCCAGGACACAAGAGCCAAGGATTTGGCTGCAATGAGGTAAGAAGTTCAATGATGATTGTCAAATGCTGAAAATGTGTTGCTGGAAAAGCGCAGCAGGTCAGGCAGCATCCAAGGAGCAAGAGAATTGATGTTTCGGGCATGAGTCCTTCTTCAGGAATGAGGAAAGTGTGCCCAGCAGGCTAAGATAAAAGGTAGGGAGGAGGGACTTAGGGAAGGGGCGTTGGAAATGCGATAGGTGGAAGGAGGTTAAGGTGAGGGTGATAGGCTGGGGTAGGGACGGAGAGGTCAGGAAGAAGATTGCAGGTTAGGAAGGTGGTGCTGAGTTCAAGGGGTGGGACTGAGACAAGGTGGGGGGAGGAGAAATGAGGAAACTGGAGAAATCTGAGTATCCCTTGTGGTTGGAGGGTTCCTGTGCGGAAGATGAGGCGCTCTTCCTCCAGCCGTTGTGTTGCTATGGTCTGGCGATGGAGGAGTCCAAGGACCTGCATGTCCTTGGTGGATTGGGAAGGGGAGTTGAAGTGTTGAGCCACGGGGTGGTTGAGTTGGTTGGTCTGGGCGTCCCAGAGGTGTTCTCTGAAACGTTCCGCAAGTAGGCGTCCTGTCTCCCCAATATAGAGGAGGCCACGTCGGGTGCAGCAGATGCAGTAAATGATGTGTGTGGAGGTGCAGGTGAATTTGTGGTGGATATGGAAGGATCCCTTGGGGCCTTGGAGGAAGTAAGGGGGGAGGTGTGGGAACAAGTTTTGCATTTCTTGTGCTTGCAGGAGAAGGTGCGGGAGTGGAGGTTGGGTTGGTGGGGGTGTGGACCTGATGAGGGAGTCACAGAGGGAGTGGTCTCTCCGGAAAACTGATAGGGGAGGGGAGAGAAATATATATCCCTGGTGGTGGGGTCCGTTTGGAGGTGGCGGAAATGACGACGGATGATATGATGTATATGGAGGTTGGTGGGGTGGTAGTTGAGGACCAGCGGTGTTCTGTCCTGGTGGCGATTGGAGGGATGGGGCTCAAGGGCAGAGGAGTGGGAAGTGGTGGAGATGCGGTGGCCTTTGAAGGAGGTGACCATCTGAGTTGTACGGTATTGGAACTGGTCCTCCTGGGAGTGGTCAAGGTCAATTATTACATCTTCAAATGTCTTTAGCTATTCACTCCATTATTAGCTTCAGTCACTGCTGCTCAAATTCATCTCATCCATACCACTTACCAAAATCATGACTCATTCCTGGCATTCATACACTTCATTCTGCCCTATGCTTTAGCAGTCACACAAGCCAGCAGCCATTTTAATGCACACAGTCAACTAGACAAACATAACAACCAGAAAGACTGAATGCTGCTCATTACCACGTTGCAAAACAAGTTTGCACAGAACCCAAGATGGTGGGAGCTATGCAATGTAAAGTGATGCATCTTGTAAGGAAATACAGAGATCAGCAAAATAGAGTGGTGCTGGAAAAGCACAGGTCAGGCAGCATCCAAGGAGCAGGAGAAGCGATGTTTCAGGCATTAGCCCTTCATCAGGAATGAGGCTGTGAGCCGAGGGGGTAGTGATAAATGGGCCATTTATCTCACCACCCTCTCGGCTCACAGCCTCATTCCTGATGAAGAGCTTTTGCCCGAAGCATTTATTCTCCCACTCCTCGGATGCTGCCTGACCTGCTGTGCTTTTCCAGCACCACACTCTCGGCTCTGAACTCCAGCATCTGTATTCCTCGCTTTCTTCAAGATAGACAGAGTAACCTGGAGACACACATGCACAAATATTTTAAAATGATCAGGTAAGCTGACTCATCCAAGATTTCCATCCATGCAAACAAAGGTATAAAACAACAGATTGCTATCAGAGATGAGGGACTGTAGCACGCCTCTTGAACCTGAAGCATCTCAGAAGAAATTCATCCTCTTCTTCACCCACACTCACTCTCTCTCTCTCCCACACACTCTCCCCCTCTCTCACATGCATGCACGGACATATAAATCTGTGGGATGAATTTGAAGAAACATTCTATTTTGTTCAAAAAGCACACAGTTTGTAAACAGTCAGCCAATGTGGCATTTAATAAATTTCTGCTTTGGAAATAAAACCAGGTTAAGACACAGACTGACTCCAAACAAGGCCTTACAACTAAAATACATTGTCTGACTGGAAATGTCACCTTTATATTGATAACACCTTAAGTCATCTCGTGGCATGACTGGAAAGGAATTCTGGGATTTACATATTAATTAATCAAAACCTGAACTGCCTTTCAATTGATTAAAGATTTAAGAGCCATATTAGGTGTTTGGATGAGTTGTATGACCCTTTCATCTTTTCCTTATAAATTCTGTGTCTAAGGTCTTCCACTCTACCTAGCACCTGATGAAGGAACGGCATTCGGAAAGCTAGTGTTTTAAAATAGATTCATTGGACTATAACCTGGTGTTGTGTGATTTTTGACCTTGTCAGACAATAAAGACATTGAAGGCTGCGACATTCACTTTGTCCATCTCAGACACAAGGATTGTTGTGGGTCCACTTGTTCTCACTTATGTAAATGACTTGGATGTGAACATAGTTCTGGTTAGTAAGTTTGCATTGACACTAAAATTGGAGGTGTATTGGGTAGTGAAGAAGGTTAGCTCAGAGTACCATAGGACCATGATCAGATGGGCTAATGGGCCAAAGAGTGGCAGATGGAGTTTAACTTAGCTAAATGTGAGGTGCTGATTTTGGAAAGGCAAGTCAAGGCAGGACTTATACATTTAATGGTAAGGTCCTAGAGAGTGCTGCTGGACCTTGGAGTGCAGGTTCATAGTTCCAAGATAGTGGAGTCACAGGTAGATAGGATGGTGAAGAAGGTGTTTGACATGCTTTCCTTTATTGGTCAGAGCATTAAGTACAGAAGTTGGTAGGTCATGTTGTAGCTGTACAGGACATTGTTTGGGCCACTTTTGGAAAATTGCATGCAATTCTGTTCTTCCTATTAGAAGGATGTTGTGAAACATGAAAAGGTTCAGAAAAGATTTACAAAGATGTTGCCAGGGTTGGAGGGTTTGAAATATAGGGAGAGGCTGAATAGTCTGGGGCTGTTTTTCCCTGGAGTGTCGGAGGCTGAGGGGTGACCTTATTGAGGTTTATGAAATCATGAGGGACATGGATAGGGTAAATAGAGAAGGTCTTTTCCCTGGAGTGGGGTGTCCAAAACTAGAGAGCATAGGTTTAAGGACAGAGGGGAAAGATTTAAAAGGGATCTAAGAGCCAACCTTTTCACACAGACAGTGGTCCATGTATGGAATGAGCTGTACAATTACAACATTTAAAAGGCATCTGGATGGGTACATGAATAGCAAGGGTTTCGAGGGATATGGACCAAGTGCTGGCAAATGAGACTAGATTAGGTTAAGATATCTGGTTGGCATGGATGTGTTGGATCAAAGGGTAGGTTTCTGTGTTGTACATCTCTATGATTCTGAGGTTTCTTCAACAATGTTCAGGACTGCCTTAACTACCCAAACTGTGTATGTCATGGGACCTGACCTTGCATTGACCATGCCTCTTACCCATGCAAGCCATTTCCATGATTTTGGCACCTCACTTCATCCCTTGAAGTAAAGTGTCTCTCTCACTTTCTCGAATCTTGAATCTAGCATTAGTGTTTCTGATGCTCATTCACCGCCCTGAAAAATAGTTTAAAAAGATCAGATTTAACTTGGTGTGGATTCCTATCCACAATAGCAACTTTGCTGGAGCTATCCATATTCTTCTTGCATGAGGGATGGTCCAATAATCAAATAGGAACTGGGACAACTGGGTATCAGTGAAGCTCTCAGCTGTTTTTTAAACCTGCCTTCAAAGTTTGGACTGCTCTTTCTGCCAGACCACTGGATGATGAATGGTATGAAGCTGTCCTTGTATGCTGAATGCCATTTGACTTTAGGAAGTCCTTGAATTCCTTCCTAGTAAATGATGGCCCGTTGTCTGTGACTAATATTTCCATGAGCCCGTGTATCGCAAAAGATGCTTGCAGCTTTTCTATATATTGTTGCAACTCACCATACAAAGATGGGAGATGACAGAGCAAAGTAGTGCAAGAGGTTCTATGGGAGGGGTCACATTATGGACATGTCTAGAGTATGTTCTGGACAGTGTTGGTATAGGGAGGGCAGTACACATTTGGCAATGAATCTTACCTGGCTATTGGTACTTGAAGATCTTAGTATCATCATGAGCAGTAATGACATTGTCCTGCTATGGCAAGGATTCTCTCCATGTAGAAGAATTCAGTCATAGAATCATAGAGTTGTACGGCACGGAAATGAACCCTAACTGGTCCGTGGAGAGCAGATATCCTAAATTAATCTCGTCCCTTTGCCAGCATTTGGCCCACATTCCCCTTAAGCTTTCCTAATTAAAATATATCCATCCAGCTGCCTTCTAAATGTTCTAATTGTACCAGCTTCCACCACTTCCTTTGGCAGCTCATTCCATACACACACCACCCTCTGTGTGAAAAAGTTGCCTCTTATGTCCATTTTAAATCTTTCCCCTCTCACTTTAAACTTATGCCCTCTAGTTTTGGACTCCCCCAGCCTGGGGAAAAGACATTTTCTATTTATCCTATCCATGCTCCTCATGATTTTATAAATGTCTATGAGTCACTCCTCAGCCTCCAGCACTCCAGGCGATTCAGCCTCTCCCTGTAGCTCAAACCCTCCAACCCTGGCAACATCCGTATAAATCTTTCAGAAATCTTTCAAATTTCACAACATCTTTTCGACAGCAGGTAGATGAGAATTGAATGCAGTTCCAAAAGTGGCCTAACCAATATCCTGTACAGTCACAACATGACCTCCTAATTCCAACACTCATATCAAATACCTTCTTCACAATTCTGATAACCTGTGACTCCACTTTCAAGGAACTATGAGCCTACAATCCAAGGTCTCTTTATTTTGCAACACTCCCCAGAACCTTACCATTAAGTATACACATCTTGCTCTGATTTGTCCGAGTAAAATGTAGCACTTCATCTTTATCTTGATTAAACTCCATCTGCCACTTCTTGGCCCAACAGCTCATCTGATCAAGGTCCTGTCATACTCTAAGGTAACTGTATTGGCTGTCCACTACACCACCAATTTTGCTATTATCTGCAAATTTACTAACCATACCTCCCATATCCACATCCAAGTAGTTGGATATTGGGCAATGTGGCACTCAGCTCCCGTTGCCCTATTGTGGTACATTTTTCTACTGTCTTCAGAAATTGGGTGGATATAAATGAGACAAAAATGGTTGATGCAGCTATGAGTGCTGTGGAGGTGAAGGAAAGGGAGTGGGATGTTCCGAGTGAATGTGTCAGCAGGACAGAGAGCATCTAAGGCTAGTGTTCTCGGAGTTTTGAATGGGTGAGAGAGGAAGGGAACACGCTGTATACAACAGTGAGAATGGCAGGCCACAAGCCTCGATAGGTGGCGGGTTCAGTAGTCGAGATGGACAGATATCAGCAAGAAGATGGTGGTACTTAATCTCGCAGAGCGGAAAAGGCTATTAACCTTCTTATGGCATTGCTGGGCATTTCTTCAGTCTGTAGACAACACACTGACCCAAGTGACACTCTTGGGAAACTAGGGTCTGGCAACATAATCTCTTATGCCAGTTCTGAGGAAAGAGGTAATCTATCTGCTTCACTGCCCTGTCCACCAGGAGAGCCATGTCTCTGTCAGCAAACCCGAGGGGACACCTTTCTTCAATTGGGCAATTCTTGCCATACTACAGCTGTGCAGGAAGGTTGGAGTGACAGTGCTAGACTTGGTGCACCACTGAGGCTTAAACCTATGCCAAAGCAGGCATCCTATGTGATGAGCATTAAATAGGTCATGTGGGAGCAAGGTAGGCACTGCACTTACATTGGCATTGGCTTACTCTGAAACATACACTCCCCATCTCCTGTAACCTGGCCCACTGTCGGCTATTTGTGTGTATAGGAGTTTCTGTCTCAGGCAATTCCCCAGCAATGACGATGCCAAGAAGGTGCACCACATAAAAACAGTCACTGCTACATGTTGGCCAGTGAGTACACAACATACATGCCTGTAACACCAACATAGCAAATGTGCTTCTGCTGAGAAGGCAAAGTGACCAGTTGTAGATGTATCCTCCTCCCTCACTTCTTAGCTCTTTTAGCTTTCCCATGCTAAATGTGTTAGAACATAGAACAATACAGCACAAAACAGGCCCTTCGGCCCACGATGTTGTGCCAAACATCTATCCTAGATTAAGCACCCATCCATGTACCTATCCAATTGCCGCTTAAAGGTCGCCAATGATTCTGACTCTACCACTCCCACGGGCAGCACATTCCATGCCCCGACCACTCTCTGGGTAAAGAACCCACCCCTGACATCTCCCCTATACCTTCCACCCTTCACCTTAAATTATGTCCCCTTGTAACACTCTGTTGTACCCGGGGAAAAAGTTTCTGACTGCCTACTCTATATATTCCTCTGATCATCTTATAAACCTCTATCAAGTCACCCCTCATCCTTCGCCGTTCCAACGAGAAAAGGCTGAGAACTCTCAACCTATCCACGTACGACCTATTCTCCATTCCAGGCAACATCCTGGTAAATCTTTTCTGCACCCTCTCCAAAGCTTCCACATCTTTCCTAAAGTGAGGCGACTAGAACTGCACACAGTACTCCAAATGTGGCCTAACCAAAGTCCTGTACAGCTGCAACATCACTTCACGACTCTTGAATTCAATCCCTCTGCTAATGAACGCTAATACACCATAGGCCTTCTTACAAGCTCTATCCACCTGAGTGGCAACTTTCAAAGATCTATGTACATAGACCCCAAGATCCCTCTGTTCCTCCACCTGACTAAGAACCCTAACATTAACCCTGTATTCCGCATTCTTATTTGTTCTTCCAAAATGGACAACCTCACACTTGGCAGGGTTGAACTCCATCTGCCACTCCTCAGCCCAGCTCTGCATCATATCTAAGTCCCTTTGCAGCCGACAACAGCCCTCCTCACTGTCCACAACTCCACCAATCTTCGTGTCATCTGCAAATTTACTGACCCACCCTTCGACTCCCTCATCCAAGTCATCAATAAAAATTACAAACAGCAGAGGACCCAGAACTGATCCCTGCGGAACTACATCCACTGCTCTACCCTCATCCACATGCTTGGTCACCTCCTCAAAGAATTCAATAAGACTTGTAAGGCAAGACCTACCCTTCACAAATCTGTGCTGGCTGTCCCTAATCAAGCTGTGTCTTTCCAGATACTCATAAATCCTATCCCTCAGTACCCTTTCCATTACTTTGCCTACCACAGAAGTAAGACTAACTGGCCTGTAATTCCCGGGGTTATCCCTATTCCCTTTTTTGAACAGGGGCACAACATTCGCTACTCTCCAGTCCCCTGGTACCACCCCCGTTGACAGTGAAGACGAAAAGATCATTGTCAACGGTACTGCAATTTCCTCTCTTGCTTCCCACATAATCCTAGGATATATCCCGTCAGGCCCGGGGGACTTGTCTATCCTCAAGTTGTTCAAAATGTCCAACACATCTTCCTTCCTAACAAGTATCCCTTCTAGCTTACCAGTCCGTTTCACACTCTCCTCTTCAACAATACGGTCCCTCTCGTTCGTAAATACTGAAGAAAAGTACTCATTCAAGACCTCTCCTATCTCTTCCGACTCAATACACAATCTCCCACTACTGTCCTTGATCGGACCTACCCTCGTTCTCGTCATTCTCATGTTTCTCACATACGCATAAAATGCCTCGGGGTTATCCTTGATCCTATCCGCCAAGGATTTTTCATGCCCTCTCTTAGCTCTCCTAATCCCTTTCTTCAGGTCCCTTCTGGCTATGCTGTATCCCTCCACTGCTCTGTCTGAACCCTGTTTCCTCAACCTTATGTAAGCCTCCTTCTTCCTCTTTACTAGACATTCAACCTCCCTCGTCAACCAAGGCTCCCTCACTCGACCATTTCTTTCCTGCCTGATAGGTACATACATATCTAGGGCATGTCGTATCTGTTCCTTGAAAAAGTTCCACATTTCCACCACATCCTTCCCTGACAGCCTATGCTCCCAACTTATGCTCCTCAAATCCTGTCTTATAGCATCGTAATTTCCCTTCCCCCAGTTGTAAAATCTACCCTGTTGTGCGCACCTATCTCTCTCCATAACCAAGGTGAAAGTCACAGAATTGTGGTCACCATCACCAAAACGTTCACCCACTAACAAGCCCATCACTTGTCCCGGTTCATTACCGAGTACCAAATCCAATATGGCCTCCCCTCTGGTTGGACAATCTACATACTGAGTTAGAAAAGCTTCCTGGACACACTGCACAAACACCGCCCCATCCAATCTACTTGATCTAAAGAGCTTCCAATCAATATTTGGGAATTGAAGTCGCCCATGACTACGACCCTGTGGCTTCTGCACCTTTCCAAAATCTGTTTCCCAATCTGTTTCTCCACATCTCTGCTGCTATCGGGGGGCCTATAGTAAACACCCAACAAGGTGACTGCACCTTTCCTATTTCTGACTTCAGCCCATACTACCTCCAAAGGCAGATCCCCCTCAAACTTCCTTTCTGCAGCCGTTATACCATTTCTAATTAGCAATGCCATCCCCCCTCCTTTTTTACCACCCTCCCTAATCTTACTGAAACATCTGTAACCAGGAACCTCCAACAACCATTCCTGTCCCTCATCTATCCACGTTTCCGTGATCTTGCTTGTTCTTTTCCATGTGCTTCCAGGTGGAATGATAGTGCGCAGCTGTCTGCCACTAGCTTTCAGCTTTAGCGTTAACAGATTATTGAGAACCCAATCATCTGAACTCCTTTCTCCCTTACCTGCCCAATCCATCAACACCCAAAGTCTTCACACATCCCCAGAACATCAGCCAAGCCAGGGAAATGAACCTGCATTGTCTCACTTTGGAGCCTAAGTCCACCCCTTAATTTCTGAGGGTGGTGATGATGGGATTATCGTGGCTCAGCCTGACTGGCTGGCAGTGACGGGCATTTGCCCAGACCTTTTACTGGTAGCCACATGCCTCCAACTGTGGCAGACCTCCCCTTCCTGTCACCTTCCACCCACAGCCCTATGGAGACAAAGGACTGACCATGATCTGCTCCCTGAAGCACCATGGCACACACCCCTCCCCCAACCCACCCCTTAACAAAGCCACCCTGACCATTGACATTGGTCATGAATGGAGTGGGATGTTGTCCTTGACTAACTGAAGGGTGGCCTCATAGAATTGGCTAGTTGTACTGAATTAAAATGAAACCGAGCTAGTACCTTTAAGAGTTATATTTACTTGATGTATAAAGTTAAAAATCACAGGACACCAGGTCTATTTGGAAGAACTAGCTTTCAGACCCTGCTCCTTGCTCAGGTGGTTGTTTGCAGCATTGCCCCAAAGGCAAGTGCTTCCAAAACCTGTTAGACTATAACCTGATGTTGTGTGATTTTAAACTTTGTTCACCCCAGCCCAGCCCAGCACCTCCAAATCTTGATGAATAAAGTTTAAGATGCCACTGTGTTGTACACATAACTATATCCATATACTCTGTGCTCATATTTCATACACCATAAACAGTAAAAGAAATCAATAAAACTGTGTGCCGCAATAAAAACATATTTTTTAAAAAGACTGTGTCAGCATTAATAATGTTCATATACAAAATAGAATAGAGTCTGCCCCTGGCTGTAGATTGACTTTATGCTGCCTGTTCATTCTATGTTGCTCCTGGTAACAATTCCTGCATACAGCCAGTCTTAACTACCCCAAGATCACAACTTTTCAGTGCTACAGGTACCTAAAGCCAGCCAGCATTTCGAAAATGGGAGTCACTCTGTGGCTGCATAAGGTACTGAGAGACCTGCATAAAGTGAATCTGACCTGAGAAACAATGAGAAATGGCATAACATTACAGAGGGAAGGCCTCACTGTTTCCAAATGCTGCACTAGAGGCCATGTTGGAGATGGTGGCAAGCTGGAGAGATGTCATGTATTCACATAGGTAAGTGGTTAAAAAAAAACGCATAGTCAAAAGGCAGTGGGAAGAAATGGTCATGGATTTTTAAGGCCAGGGCACAAGACCCAAGGACTTGCCTGCAATGAGGTAAGAAGTTCAATGATGATTGTCAAGTGGTCAAGGTCAATTAGATTAGATTACTTACAGTGTGGAAACAGGCCCTTCGGCCCAACAAGTCCACACCGACCCGCCGAAGCGCAACTCACCCATACCCCTACATTTACCCTTTACCTAACACTACGGGCAATTAAGCATAGCCAAGTCACCTGACCCGCACATCTTTGGAATGTGGGAGGAAACCGGAGCACCCGGAGGAAACCCACGCAGACACGGGGAGAATTAATATATCTTCAAATGCCTTTAGCTATTCACTCCATCATTAGCTTCAGGCACTGCTGCTTAAATTCATCTCATCCATTCCACTAATCAAAATCATGACTCATTCCTGGCATTCATACACTTCATTCTGCCCTTTGCATATAGCAGTCACGCAAGCCAGCAGCCACTTTTCATGGACACAGTCAACTACACAAACATAACAGCCAGAAAGACTGAATGCTGCTCATTATCACATTGCAAAACAAGTTTGCACAGAACCCGAGGTGGTTGGAGCTATGGAATGTAAAGTGATGTATCTTGGAAGGAAATACAGAAATAAACCAGATAAGCGGAGTAACCTGGAGTACACATGCACAAATATTTTAAAATGGTCAGATAAACTAACTCATCCACAATTCTCATCCGTGCAAGCAAAGGTACAACACAACAAATTTGTATCAGAGATGAGGGATTCACCTGGTATGGAGCCAGTCTCTTGCACCTGGGCATCTCAGAAGAAATTCATCCTCTTATTCACCTACACTCTCTCTCTCTCTCTCTCTCTCTGCCCCCTCACATACACACCTCTCTCTGGCTCTCTCACACACGCACACACATATATATATAAATCTGTGGGGTGAAATACATTCTATTTTGTTCAAAAAGCACACAATTTGTAGACAGTCAGCCAATGTGGCATTTTATAAACTCCTGCTCTGGAGGAGTTAAGACACAGACAGACTGCAATCAAGACCTCACGCCTAAAATACATTGTCTGACCGGAAGTGTCACCTCCTTAAGTTATCTTGTGGCAGTGACTGGAGAGGAATTCTGGGATTTACATATTAATCAATCAAAACTGCACCTCCATTCTAACTGATTAAAGATTTAAGAGCCATATTAGGTGTGTTCAATATGTTCGGATGAGCTGTATCACCCTGTTTCCTGGGTCTGTTTCCACATTGCAGGGAATCTAATCATATTATAAATTCTGTGTCTAAGGTCTTCCATTCTATCTAGCACCTGATGAAGGAGCAGCACTCCAAAAGCTAGTGTTTTCAAATAGACCCATTGGACTAGAACCTGGTGTTGTGCAATTTTTGACTTTGTCAGACATTAAAGATGTCGAAGCTGCGACATCCACTGTGTCCATCTCAGACACAAGGATTGTTGTGGGTCCACCGTTTGTTCTCACTTATATAAATGACTTGGAAGTGAACATAGGAGTTCTGGTTAGGAAGTTTGCAATGACACTAAAATTGGAGGTGTATTTGACAGTGAAGAAGGTTAGCTCAGAGTACCATACGACCATGATCAGATGGGCTGGTGGGCAAAGGAGTGGCAGAAGGAGTTTAACTGAGCTAAATGTGAGGTGCTGTATTTTGGAAAGGCAAATCAAGGCAGGACTTATACACTTAATAGAGTTATAGAGATGTACAGCATGTAAACAGACCCTTCAGTCCAACTCGTCCATGCTGACCAGATATCCCAACCCAATTTAGTCCCACCTGCCAGCACCCGGCCCATATTCTCCAAATCCTTCTTATTCATATACCCATCCAGATGGCTTTTAAATGTTGCAATTGTACTAGTCTCCACTACTTCCTCTGGCAGCTTTTTCCATAACGTACCACACTCTGCGTGAAAAAGTTGCCCCTTAGGTCTCTTTTATATCTTTCCCCTCTCACCCTAAACCTATGCCCTCTAGTTATGGACTTCCCCACCCCAGAGAAGAGACTTTGACTATTTATCCTATCCATGCCCCTCATGATATTGTAAACCTCCAAGAGGACACCCCTCAGCTTCCAACGCTCCAGGAAAAAAACCTCCCCAGCCTTTTCAACCTCTCCCCAGAGCTCAAATCCTCTAATGGTGGCAACAACCTTGTAAATCTTTTCTGAACCCTTTCAAGTTTCACAAAATCCTTCTGATAGGAAGGAGACCAGAACTGTACACAATATTCCCAAAGTGGCCTAACCAATGTCCTGTACAGCTGCAAAATGACCTCCCAACTCCTGTATTCAATACTCTGACCAATAAAGGAAAGCATACCAAACATCTTCTTTACTATCCTATTTTCCTGTGACTCCACTTTCAAGGAACTATAAACCTGTACTCCAAGGTCTCTTTGTTCAGCAACACTCCCTCGGACCTTACCATTAAGTGTATAAGTCCTGTTAAGATTTGCTTTCCGAAAATGCAGTACTTCACATTTTTCTAAATTAAACCCCATCTGCCACTCCTCAGCCCAACAGCCCATCTGATCAAGGTCCTGTTGTACCTACGATAACAGTACTGGGTGTCATCTGCAAATTTGCTAACCATACCTCACATATTCACATCCAAGTAGTTGGATGTTGTGCACCCTGCCACTCATCTTAGCTCCCGTTGCCCTATTGTGGTACATTGGATGGGTATAAGTGAGACGAAAGTGGTTGATGCAACCATGAGTGCTGTAGTGAAGGAAAGGGAGTGGGATGTTCCAAGTGAGTGAGTCAGCAGAACCGAGAATATGTAAGGGTAGTGTTCTGGGAGTTTGGAATGAGTGAGAGGGGAAGAGAACATGCTGTATACAACAGTCAGAATGGTAGACCCTGAGCCTCGATGGGTAGTGGGTGCAATAGACGAAGTGGACTGAGATATCAGCAAGAAGATGGTGGTACTTAATCTCGCAGAGCGGAAAAGGCTATTTACCTTCTTACGGCATTGCTGGGCATTTCTCCAGTCTGTGGACATCACATTGACCCAAATGGCACTCTTGGGAAACTAGGGTCTGGCAACATAATCTCCTATGCCAGCTCTGAGGAAAGAGGTAATCTATCTGCTTCACTGCCCTGTCCACCAGGAGAGCCATGTCTCTGTCAGCAAACCCGAGGGCAATTGGGCAATCTTCAAAAGGGCAATTCTTGTCATACTACAGCTGTGCAGGAAGGTTGGAGTGACAGTACTAGACCCGGTGCACCACTGAGGCTTAAACCTGTGCCAAAGCAGGCATCCTATGTGATGAGCATTAAATAGATCATGTGGGAGCAAGGTAGGCACTGCACTTACATTGACATTGGCTTACTCTGAAACATATACTCCCCATCTCCTGCAACATGGCCCACTGTCGGATAGTTGTGGAGTATATAGGAGTTTCTACCTCAAGCATTTCACCAGCAATGATGATGCCAAAAAGGTGCACCATATAGAAACAGTCATTGCTACATGCTGGCCAATGAGTACACAACATACAAACCTGTATCACCAACATATCATATGTGCGATGCCAATGTGCTTCTGGCCTAGTGACCAGTTGTAGATTTATCCCCCTCCACTCACTTCTTAGTTCTTTTAGCTTTCCCATGCCAAATGTGTTCTTGCTTCTCCTTCTCCATGTGCTTCCAGATGGAATGATAGTGCGCAGTTGTCTGCCACTAGCTTTCAGCCTTAGCATTAACAGGTTATTGAGAACCCCAAGATCTCAACTCCATTTTCCCTTAACTACCCATTCCATCAACACCCAAAGGCTTCACACTTCCTCAGAACATCACTCAAGCCAGGGAGATGAATCTGCGCTTGTCTCATGTTGGACCCCAAAGTCCACCGCTTTCCCCCTTAATTACTGAGGGTGGTGATGATGGGATTATCATGGCCCAGCCTGATTGGCTGGCAGTGACGGGCATCTGCCCAGACCTTTGACTGGTAGCCACGTGTCTCCAACTGTGGTAGACCTCCCCTCCAGCTACCCTCCAGCCACAGCCCTATGGAGACAAAGGACTGACCATGATCTGCTCCCTGAAGCAGATGGATGTCCTGAAGAAAGGTTACACCTTAAATGTCATGTTCTCCACCTCCTGATGCTGCCTGGCTTGCTGTGTTCTACCAGTCTCCTGCCTGTCTATTTTGGATCCAGCATCTGCAATTTCTCTTGTCTCTAACATGGTACAGGTGGCAGCCTCATGTTATCTATTGATGCATGGTAAGATGTAGGCACCCTCAACTGAGTACAGTTGCAGTGTGCAGACACATGCCTGCTTGTAAGGCTGTGTCTATTGTCACTGCAAGACAGGCCAAGTTATGCATGCTCTGGCCACACTGCACCAGGTGAATGTGCTCTGACAGATCCACTGGCAGTTGTTCACTGTGCAGCAGCTGTATCCAATACAGCTATGTGCTGCTGGTTGCTGCTGTGGCCTGCTACATAGTGTGGGATGCAGGGTACAATACCAGGGCATTGCAAAGAGACCAGGGTAATATTGATGGGCAGATTGGGTATTGGGTGCCTGTGGTGGAAGGATATATGTGGCTGGTGCTCATAGGTCATGTCCTGCTTTGCAGTTTGGCCAAGGGTAACAAGGCAGACCTTTTGGAGCAAGCAGCCAGTTGAATCTGCCAAGTATCCATGCTATTCTCCCTGCAGAAATGTCCCAAAGTTTGTTTGGTAAGATTGTAATCTGTAGCGAGTTGGGCTGCTAACAGGTCATTTAACAAATGATAATGAGTATCAATGGGGAACTCACTGCTCCCTGGAGAGAATTTCACCCTATAACTTGAGCGAAGGGGAAGTTACAACGAGATGATCTTGACATCAAGATGACCATCTCGCCTGATTTTACTATGCAACTCGCTAAGTTGCTTAAAAGATTCTATCATTTTTTAATTCAACTTTCTCCTACCAACTCATATAAGACAGTAGATTTAACAGCATATTAGAATGATTGCTTCTGGACACACATAGAAACATAGTGAACTGAATTATCATCTTTTAAACGGTTAAAGCTTTAACGTTATGGATGTTTATAATTGTCCTTTCTCATCTTTCCTATTCTTGATCAGAATGCACAAACAATTAGAGTCGACCATGAGTTCTCAGTCTAATCATCTTTCTTTGCCAGTATATTTAGCTGTTAGAATTTACTGGCCTCGTTTAAATATAAACTATATTTTCTCAGTATTTTGACAAAATCCTAAATTTCAAGCATCTTGCAAAAATGTGACTGGGGACGGGAAATTACAGGATGGCTGGGTGAAAGTAAAAGCTAGATATACTGAATTAAAATGTACTGGAGCTGGTACATTTAAAAGTTATAGTTATTTGATGTATAAACTTAATCACAGGTGGTTGCAATGAATGAGCGGTGCTCTGATAGCTAGTGCTTCCAAATAAACTTGTTGGACTATAACCTGGTGTTGTGTGATTCTTAACTTTGTCCACCCCAGTCCAACACTGGCACGTCCAAATGTTAATGAATAAAGTTTAAGATGCTACTGAGTTGGAGGATTCAAGATGGTGGCGACCCAGCAAATCTGAGTCTGCAGTGCTCTGCTTAAGATTCGGACAAAGTGGGGTACTCGCCTCCACCTCACCCTTTCAATCATTTAAAATAGTTTTTGCCCACCATGGTTAGTTATCTTACATCAAACTTGGATAGCTTGGTGTTGTTTTTAAAATGACTAAAGGCAAAAACTCCCACAGCTTGTAACAGGCAGGGACCCCTCCCGCAGCAGCAGAGATGTCCGTGGCTGCCTAGAGGGCTGCCTGCGAAGGCGAGCATGATCTCCGGGCTCACCAAGCTTCAAGAGAAGATCAACACTCTTATTGAGGCGTCCCGGTCCAGGTGGGAGTCAATCTCAGTCATGCTGCAAAAGCATGACCAAGAAATTCAAAAACTTGAGCAGCGCGTCGGAGGGGTGGAGCAATGTGCCGCGGCTTCGGAGATGGCTGCTGAGTCATCCGTGGGTCAGGTCCGGGCTCTCGAGCAGCGAATCCAGACCCTGGAGGAGTGCATCGACGACCTCAATAATCGGGACCGTCGGAAAAATATTCTGTTGCTGGGCCTTCCCGAACGGGAAGAGGAAGGCCAGCTTGTAGACTTTTTGGGCGATGGCTCCCACAATTATTGAAGTTGGAGTCGGGACCAGATGGGTGCGGGTGGAGTGGGCCCACTGGGTTGTTGTATGCAGGCCCAGGTTGGACCAGCGCTCCTGACCGGTTCTAATCCGACTCCAATTCTACAAAGAAAAACAGATGCTCCTGGAGGCCTCCAGAGTCCTGGGGATGGATCCCCAGACCATGATGCACAAGGGCTCCAGAATAATGTTATTTCAGGACTTCTCTCCAGCTGTGCTCTACAAAAGGAGGGCATTCAATGAGGCGAAGAAGTATCTGAGAGACCTAAATATCCAATACTCCATGCATTATCCAGCAACACTGTGCTTCAGCCATAGAGGATCATTTTACAACTTTGGGTCGCTGGAAAAAGCAAAATAATTCTTGGACTCTCTTAAATAGGGACTTGAACCATATGGATAATGACTTTTATTTGCCCTCCATTTGTTTGCCCCCCTTTTTATCATCCTTCTTTTACTCATTTTTCCCCGGGGGTGGGGGGGGGGGCTTGTTCTTTACTCTTTCCTTGGTTTCCTTTTTATAGTTCATGCGGATTACTCGATTTGTGGGCGAGGGGGGTTTATTTTGTCTTGCCCTTTTCTTAAGAGCGGGATCTTCTTCTTTCCTCATTTTACTTAGTTGCCTAATAATTGCTGAGATTGTAATATTGTAATTTTATGTATTTTTTTTACTGTGTTTGCTAACGCACCCAGATGTTGGTGTGGTGGGGGTGTGTGGTGGAGGTGGTGGGGTTGGGGTTACTCACTTTTAAATCTGGTTTTATAAAATATTTGAATTTGTCTACTCCACTCTATAATGCCTGGGCCGAGGTCAGGGCCCTAGCTCGGAGAAGTTATCGATAGGTAGTTATGCCCCTGGGAGCAAAGGGAAAGTCTCCTTTCAAATATGTGTTGCGTTTTTTTTTTCACTTAGGAATAGCTTTTAATTGTGTTGGTTTAAATGTTTTAAAGAATTTTTGTATTTGTGAAATTCTTCCAGTCTTTATCCAAGGTTCTTTGAGTGGGGTTCTTCCTCCTGGGGGACCTTGGGCTTGCCTGGATGATCATGGCCAGCCATTCACTTAGATGGTGCACCTGGAGTGTCAAGGGGAGTAATTCACCAATCAAAAGGAAAAAGGTATTATCAAGTCTCAAAGAAGAAAGGGTTGATGTAACTCTCTTACAGGAGACACATCTACTTGACAATGAACATATAAAGCTACAACAGGGTGGATTTGATCAGGCTTTTTTCTCTTCTTTCAGTTCAAAAAGTAGGAGAGTAGCCATTTTTATTTGGAAGAATCTTCCTTTCCAAATGTTAAGCCAGATAAAAGATGAGTCTGGTTAGCATATATTGATCAAAGCCCTAGTACATGGAGAGCAATATGGAATTTTGAATCTTTATTGCCCCTCCTGCACACCCCTTTAAATTTGTAATGGAAGCGGTTCTCTAAGTTGATGGATCTTGGAGTCCGCCATACAATTATGGGAGAAATTTTTAACTGTATTGTGGACCCAGAGATAGATAGGATACCTAAGAGCACTACAGGTATATCTCTGAGATCTAAACAATTGGCGGATTTGAATAAGGAGCTTGGGCTAATGGATGTATGGAGGTGTCTTCATCTCCAGGGTAGAGACTTCACTTTCTACTCTAACCCACACACGTGCCATACCAGAATTGATATGTTTTTTGCCCCCTCGACCCTTTTGAATTCCATATTGTCTTGTAAAATAGGTAACATAGCTATTTTTGATCATGCCGCAGTATATATGGAAGTCAAGATTAGGGATGATGGGATAAGCCTCTGACATTGGCATATGGATCCCTTCTAATTGAAGGATAGCAAATTTATAAAGTATTTTTTGCAGGAATTCAAAACCTTCTGGGAAATTAATTCAGGTACGGCCAGTAACCCTTCGATGATGTGGGATACCATTAAGGCATATGCACGAGGCTTGATCATCTCATATTCTGCAACCCGGAAAAGACAAAAGGGGGAGCAACAGCGCCAGCTCAAGGCTCACTCGAAGGCATCTGAGACAGTGTATCTTAACAGGCCTTCCATTACTAAGGTACAAAGGATCACAGCCCTTAGGGCAACCTTGAATACTGCACTTACCCAAACAGCAAAGAGGGAAATGTTATTCACAAAGCAGAGATTATATGAACATGGTGATAAGCCTGGCAGATACCTTGCATACCTTGCTAGAAAGAAAAAGGCTCCTCAAGCCATTATGTCCATTAGAGAAAGTGCTGGTACCCTGACTTGTGATCGTAAGAAGATTAATACAGCCTTCAGAAAGTTCTATTTTGAACTGTATAAATCGCAGAACTGTGAGGATAGAACTGAGAGGATGGAATCCTTTTTTAAAAATTTGACTCTTTTGGGCTTAACCTCAGAGCAGGTGTCGATCTTGAATGCCCCCCTGACAACCCATGAAGTACTCAACGTGGTTAGGCAGCTTCAGAGTGGCAAAGCACCTGGACCAGATGGATTTCAGGTCGATTTCTATAAAGAATTTATAGGGGAACTGGCCGGGCCACTCATAAATATGTATAATTAGTCACATAGTCAGGGCTGCCTCCTGCCTTCGTTGAGAGAAGCAAATATCTCTCTTATTCTTAAAAAGGGAAAGGCCCCAGAAGATTGCACATCATATAGACCCATATCCTTACTAAGTGTGGATTTCCAAATTCTTTCTAAAATGTTAGCATTAAAATTGGAGAGGGTCTTACCATACATCATAAAAGAGGACCAGATGGGGTTTATAAAAGGCCACAGGTCAACTAATAATATCAGAAGGGTCTTAAATATGATACAAGCCTGCCAACAGGGAACAATGTCGGGGTTAGTTGTCTCCTTGGACGCAGAGAAGGCATTTGATCAGGTAGAATGGCCATATATTTTTTATACACCGGAAAGGTTCAGTGTTGGAGAAGCATTTAGTAAATGGGTTTCAGTGTCATGCAACAATCCCAAAGCAGCAGTGATTACGAATGGTCTAAGTTCGGATAGCTTTAGTGTTGGCAAGGGATGTAGTTGGGGATGTCCTCTTGCACCATTATTATTCACGCTAGTGATTGGACCACAGGCGGAAGCTATACGAACTGACCCTAACATAACGGCCCCAAGGGTTGGATCGGGCAAACATAAAATCACTCTATATGCAGATGATGTCCTCCTCTTAAGTGATCCTTTGATATCCGTGCCCCACCTAATCCAAGTGATCAATTTATTTAGTGTGTTCTCAGGCTATAAAATCAATTTCATGAAATTGGAGGCCATGCCATTGGGAGGTCTTGCCTGTGTATCTAATTTACCAGACGGATCTTGCTTTTCCTTTCGGTGGTCACTAGAAAGTTTTCTGTACTTAGGTATTTTTATCACCCCAGTATTTGCACAGCTGTATAAAGCTAATTTTGTGCACTTATTAGAGAAAATAAGACAGGACCTCCAACACTGGGAAGATCTCCCAATATCCTGGTTAGGCAGAATAGCCCTAGTTAAGATGAATATTCTACCTCGTCTATGATACCCTATGAGAATGCTCCCCCTGTGCTACCAAGACATGCATTGCGTAAGCTTTACGGCTGGCTCAGCTCTTTTATTTGGAATCATAGATGGCACCTAATTAAATTAGAAAAGCTGCAGCTTCCACAAATAAGGAGAGGAATGGACTTTCCAGATTTTAGGAGGTATCAATTGAGCTCCTTATTGTCATATGTAGCTGATTGGGTCTCTTGTGACCCACAATCAATCTGGCTAGATATTGAGACCTCCCAAGCAAAATGTCCCCTCATCAATCTTTTATTTATGGACAAAATGAGAACTACTATGGACTATTGTAAAAACCCTATTGTATTAAATACAATTAAAGCCTGGAGGATAATGTGACAGGGTAACCTGCAAAAAAGCCTCTCCTTATACTCCTATAGTGGGAGCATCAGGATTTCAGCCAGGGGTGACAGATGCTACATTTAAAACTTGGAAGTTCAGAGTTATCTCCTGCTTGGAAGACCTGTTCGATGGGGAGGTTATGATGTCCTTTGAGTAGCTGCACCAGAAGTTTGGACTGCCTAACAGGGACCTTTTTCGGTATTTTCAAATACGAGACTATATACAAAAGAAGACCACACTGATAATTAACCCCTACAAATCAGATAGGGAAAGGAGAGTGCAATGGCCGATGGGGCCCCTCTCAGTTAGTACTCTTTATCACTCATTATATAATAAAGGAGCTAAGGACACGGAATGGTTATTTAAATCTGGAATCAAGAATTAGGGTTGGAGGTCTCATCAGAAATGTGGGAGGACATCTGGGAAAATGCCAGAAAGATCTCTGTTTGTAATAGAACTCAGGCTATTCAATTAAAGATACTCCACAGGGCTCTTATGACACCTGAATGACTCACAAAATTCAAGGCAGGAGCATCCCCAATGTGTCCTAAATGCAAAATAAAATTGGCACTCTCACACATTGTCTATGGACACGCCATAAGATCCAAAGGAATTGGAATAGAGTAGCGAATGCCTTGAGAGGGATCTTGGGTCCGGAGGTTAAATTGGATCCAGTGTCCCTGCTTTTGGGCTCTTCAGATTTTCCCTCCCTGGATATGCACGAGAGGAAATTATTTACCATTCTTTTCTTTTGTGCAAAGAAAAATATTTTAGTGAACTGGGTAGCTGAAGGGCCTCCAGCACTCTCGAACTGGCACAGTTTAATCATGGAATATGTCCCCCTTGACTTCCTTACAAATATGGTGCACCAAAAAATGGAATTATTCTATAAAACATGGCAGCCCTTTTTGAACTATATTGACACAGATATTTCAGCCATACTGTCCAGAGCTTTTGTCTAGCTGTGGTAATGGTTCTGGCTGGTTCGGGGACCCCCCCGAGAGGAGGAATCCCATATAAATATGTGTTTATTATGACTTGATGTAAATCTATTTTGAGCATGCATCTAGTTATTTAATTATTTTGCTGTTCATTGCTAGTAATGTATGATATTCTATTTTGTGTTTTGGTTGTTTGTAGGATAGATTAGTAGTTAGTTAGGATTTTCTTTCTTTTTTGGTTATTATTTATGTTTTTTAAAAATATATTTCATTTTATGTTGATGTTTATACTTCTTTGTATTACTTTCGTAATTTTGTAAGAAATCTTTAAAATTTTCTGTTTTCAATAAAACTATAAAAAAAGATGCTACTGTGCTGTATACACAGCTATATCCTTGTATTCTGGGCTTATATTTTGTATGCTGTCAGCAGTAAAAGTAATCGCTAAAACATTGTGCAGGCATTAATAATGGTCATACACTATATAAGACCACAAACCACATGATCTGCTACTATCATTGGAACAACTCATTCATCAGATTACAAAGCAAAATCTATAGCAACTTGTATTGATACTAAGAGGCAGTGCTGATACCGATACCTTTCATTTATTATTTAGTGAGACAGATGAAGCAGCTCAGGATGTCACGACAGGTGGAGACCATGTAACAGATAAGTTACAAAAACAGCACCATGTCTTGGAAAGAATGTGCTCTCCAGTGTAACTCTCCTAGGTTATTTCAGGATACTCACCTCAAGTGACTTCTTTCACAACAGTAGGTCATATAATAATATTGAGTCATGACATATAGTTAGTGTACTATGTTCAGGAAGTGCAACCAACTTTGGACTTACACTATTTACATTAGAGTTTCTGTTGTACCATCACTGTTGATAGAAGGAGGTAGAAGGAGAACTAAATGATTCTTGATAATGTTTCATGGAGAAATTTCTAAGGCCCTGTGAGGAATATATACGCAGTAACCACCTACCCTCATACAATATTATTATTTTCAAAGGATCTTTCTCACCAGTTAATGTAAGCATAATTCTCCAGTCAACATAACTTGAAAGGGAAATTATAAATCAATTAACAGAGAACATGTTGACATTCACACAACTTGGCCTCAAACACATGACAAAAACATTAAAAAGACTCCTATTATTTAACTGTATACTGCTGAGAGAATGCTCAGTTGATCAAATATCAGCCAGAAAATTATGTCTAACATCTATTTTCATCAGAAAATCAAAACCAAGTAGATTTTATAGGAAATATGCATTGGTTTACACATTTCCAATTTGCAGAATGTTTAACAGATTATTTCAAATGCTACTGAAACTGTCAACACTTGATCCTTGTACATGAGTATAGCATGTTCTATATTAACTTGGTTTTTATTTAGGTTTTTAAATGCCTTCCCCTTTGACACCAACATAATTATTGAATTGGGTTTCCAAAGATCCCATAGAAACATCTGAAAACAGTTTCCAACTGAGAATACCGGTACATTCCCAGCAAACTGCTGTTCAGCAAAAATTTGCAAATTACAACTGTCCACTCTTATTTTCTATAAAAAGAACATTTCAAATGATGTGGAATCAGATATTTTAGATTTTAGGTAAATGTTTGAGTGCATGAACACAAAAGAAATGGTTGTTTTATTAGAGAAGCAAAGAAAATCACATCATGTGAATTGAAATTTGTGGAGGTTGCAATATTTATGTAAAATAATCACAGTATAAATGTTGTGAATATGTTCATTCAGTTCATTTACACAAAAAATTCAATCATTATCTACCCTTTCTTAGCAAAATAAATACTTTATGTAGTATTTCAGTTCTTTTTGTATTTTCTTATTATTTGCTTCTTGCTCTGTCTTTCTTTGTCAACTAACATTGTATCTGAAGAATATTGACCTTAGATCCATTTGCATTATTTGATATGCTTTCAGATTGATCTTAGTACAATTGATCTCATTACAATGATGTTTAAATCTTCCACTACCATCAGCTCACGGATATAAAAATCTACCTTAACATTATTGTAAAATTACTAGAAATCACAGAAATAATTTTTCTGTGATGTTACTTATTTATTAATTTGCCACTGGTCTTATCATGTCACTATTTTAAACTGTTACTCTATGATGCCAAGACTATAACTGGCAAGTTGCTATTTTATGTGAGTTTTTTAGTTGTCAATTAAAATCTTCACAATAATGGGACCTTAGAGGGTGACATAATTAATAAAAACAGCATGAGAGAGTAATAGGTGCTTTACGCTGAAGCAATGGCTTCTCATTGCCTACAATTCATAAATAAATATTTTAATTGGCTGATCAGAATTTGCTGACTCAATCCCCATCCATTCTGAGCTAATCCAATGATATGCACATAGTACTTCCCCACATTACACTTCAAATGTGAAATTCCTTGGAATATCCTGAGGATGGAAAGTAACCATATAAATTCAGGTTCTTTCTTTTCTGCTTGAAGGCCCCCTTCACAATGATATATATGCTGAACACATACAACTTCAGCACAGAATGTGTTGCTGGAAAAGCGCAGCAGGTCAGGCAGCATCCAAGGAACAGGAAATTCGACGTTTTGGGCATAAGCCCTTCATCAGGGCTTATGGCCGAAACGTTGAATTTCTTGTTCCTTGGATGCTGCCTGACCTGCTGCGCTTTTCCAGCAACACATTTTCAGCTCTGATACTCCAGCATCTGCAGACCTCACTTTCTCCTCCAGCTTCAGCACAGTCCCATCACAAGACTCAAACTATGATTGGAATTCCGGATGACTCCAGTAACAAGGTTATAAATATCTGAGAAGAAAATGTGTATGATCAATACTACATAAATATTTTCATCATAAATTAAACTAATTGGAAAACTGAATCAATCAGAACATATCCAAAACTGTTTGAGTTCAATAGTTAAAATATTCCTTGAAGACAAATCGACCTGTACTCCGGAAGAACCTCAATTACCTTCATTTGTTGAAATTCAAAGTCTTAATATAAAACAACTTTTACTTTAAATGGAATGATAAAGTTGTAATTATATTTATAATCAACTTATCACATAACTTAAACAATGTTTTACCTACTCCCAAATGCTGAAACAACTCATTAAAACTTAAGTAACAAATTAATCTTCTGACCTGACATCACTGAACTGCCAGGCTCTTGTTATCTTTCTTACAGTTTGCATTTTCTATACAAGTAACTGGTAGATTTGTGATAATATTGATTGGTTCAAATTCTTATCACTGCTACTTCACTTGATAAGTTTAGAAAATATAGAAAAAGTTTGTGTTCAAAGTTCAAAAATAATGTTTTGCCATATATTTTGCCAACTCACACAACAAGTGTAAGATTTTAAAAGTTTATTTTCTCAAAGACAGGCTAAAAAATACACATTATTCTTGGTAAAGTACAAAGTGGAATGAAAATATTTTAATCTCTGTTAGAAAATGTGACCTTTGCTTCAGTCTTCAAAGCAGGAAGAGGTGTGTGTGTGTGTGTGTGTGTGTGTGTGTGTGTGTGTGTGTGTGTGTGTGTGTGTGTGTGTGTGTGTCTTATACATATACAGCTATATACATTTATGCTAATATACAAATATTCAAATATTTTGTGAACCTACTATACTATTTAGAGTCATAGATTTGTACAACATGGAAACAGACCCTTCAGTCCAACTCACCCGTACTGACCAGATATCCCAAATTAGTGGGCGGCATGGTGGCACTGCTGCCACACAGCGCCAGAGACCTGGGTTCAATTCCCACCTCAGGCGACTGACTGTGTGGAGTTTGCACGTTCTCCCCGTGTCTGCGTGGGTTTCCTCCGGGTGCTCCGGTTTCCTCCCACAGTCCAAAGATGTGCGGGTCAGGTGAATTGGCCGTGCTAAATTTCCCGTAGTGTTAGGTAAGGGGTAAACATAGGAGTATGGGTGGGTTGCTCTTCGGCGGGTCGGTGTGGACTTGTTGGGTCGAAGAGCCTGTTTCCACACTGTAAGTAATCTAATCTAGTCCCATTTGCCAGCACTTGGCCCATATCCCTCTGAACCTTTCCGATTCATATACCCATCCAGATGCCTTTTAAACACTGTAGTTATACCAGCCTCCACCACTTTCTCTGGCAGCTCATTCCATACATGCACCACTCTCCATGTGAAAAAGTTGCCTCTTCGGTTCCTTTTATATCTTTCCCCTCTCACTCTAAACCTACGCTCTCTAGCGAGTTTTGAGAAGATTTGTAGCTCAGATCGAATTTCTGGATGTAAGTTTGCTCGCTGATGATGAGAATAAACCTTGCAGCTCAGCGAGCAAACTTACATCCAGAACATATGCCCTCTAGTTCTGGACTCACCCACCCCAGGGGAAAAGACCTTGTCTATTTATCCTATCCATGCCCCTTGTACTCTTATTATCCGTTATAAAGGTTACCCTTCAGCCTCTGATGTTCCAGGAAAAACAGTCCCAGCCTACTCAACCTCTCCCTGCAGCTCAAATTCTCCAACCCTAACAACATCCTTCTGATAGGAAGGAGTTGCACGCAATATTCTAAAGATGACCTAACCAATGTCTTGTACAGCTGCAACATGACCTCCCAACTCCTATACTCAATGCTCTGACTAAAAAAGGAAAACATACCAAATACCTTCCTCACTATCCCATCCACTTGTGACTTTACTTTTAAGGAACAATGAACCTGGATTCCAAGGTCTCTTTGCTCAGCAACACTCCCTAGGACCTTACCATTAAGTGAATAAGTCTTGCTCAGCCTTGCTTTTCCAAACTGCAGCACCTCACATTTTACTAAACTCCATTTGCCACTCTTCAGCTCATTGGTCCACCTGATCAAGATCCCATTGTACTCTGAGATGACTTCTTTGCTGTCCACTACACCACCAATTTTGGTATCATCTGCAAACTTATTAACTATACGTCCTGGGTAACTAAACTAAATAATTTATATATGACAAAACTTCATGGACCTAGCACTGATCCACCACTAGTCACAGGCCTCCAGTCTGAAAAGCAACCCTCCACCACCAGCCTCTATCTTCTACCTCGAGCCAGTCCTGTATCCAAATGGCTAGTTCTCCCTGCATTCCATGAGATCTAACCTTGCTAACCAGTTGACCATGTGGGACCTCGTTGAACGCCTTACTGAAGTCCATATAAATCATGTCTATCACTCTGCCCTCATCAATTTGTTACTGCTTGAAAAAACTCAATCAAATTTATGAGACATGATTCTACACACACAAAGCCGTGTTGACTATCATTAATTAGTCCTTGCCTTTCCAAGTACTTCCAATCCTTCAGGATTCCCTCCAAAAACGTCCCCATCACCAATGTCAGACTCATCAGTCTATAGTTTTTCTTTACCACCTTTCTTAAATAGTGGCACCACGTTAGACAACCTCCAGTCTTCCAGCACCCCACCTGTGACTATTGATGATACAAATATCTCAGCAAGAGGCCCAGCAATCACTTCCCTTGCTTCCCATAGAGTTCTAGGGTATGCCTGATCAGGTCCTGGGGATTTATCCACTTTTATGTGTTTCAAGACATCCAGCACCTCCTCCTTTGTATTATGGACATTTTTCAAGACGTCACCATCTATTTCCCCACATTCTATATCTTCCATGTCCTTCTTCACCGTAAACACTGATGCAAAATACTCATTTAGTGTCTCCCCCATGTCATGTGGCTCCATACATAGGCTGCCTTTGAGGGGCCCTATATTCTCTCTAGTTACCCTTTTGTCCTTAATCTATTTCTAAAAGCCCTTTGGATTCTCTTGAACCCTATATGCCAAAGGTATCTCATGTTGCCTTTTTGCCCTCCTGATTTTCCTCTTAAGTAAACTCTTACTGCCTTTATACTCTTTGAAGGCTTCATTCAATCACACCTGTCTATACCTGACATCTGCTTCTTCCTTATTCTTAACCAAAACCTCGATTTATCTCGTCATCCAGTATTCCCTACACCTACCAGCCTTTCCTTTCACCCTAACAGGAATATACTGTCTCTGGACGCTTGTTATCTCATTCCTGAAGGCTTCCCATTTTCCAGTTGTCCCTTTACCTGTGAACATCTGCCCCAATCAGCTTTTGAAAGTTCTTGCCTAATACCATCAAAATTAGCCATCCTCCAATTTTCAACTTCAATTTTTAGATGTGGACTATCTGTTTCCATCACTATTTTAAAACTAGTAGAATTATGGTTGCTGGCCCCAAAGTGCTCCCCACTGACACCTGAGTCACTTACCCTGCTGTATTTCCCAAGAGTAGGTCAAGTACCTTCTCTCGTATGTACATCCACATACTGAATCAGAAAACTTTCTTGTATACACTTAACAAGGTCCTCCCCACCTAAACCCTTAACACTATGGTAGTCCCAGTCTATGTTTGGACAGTTAAAATCCTCTACCATAACCACCCTATTATTCTTACAGATAAATGAAATCTCCTTAAAATTTTTTTCTCAATTTCACGCTACCTATTGGGGGGGTCTATAATACAATCCCAATAAAGTGATCATCCTTTCTCTGTTCCACTCAAATAACTTCCTTAGTTGTATTCCCAGGAATATCCTCCCTCAGTACAGCAGTAATGCTCTCCCTTACGAAAACCACTGCTCCCCTTTCTCTTCTGCCTCATTTTCTATCTTTCCTATAGCATTTGTATCCTGGAACTTTACGCTGCCATTCCTGATCTGCATTTCTGTAATTGCTATGATGTCCCTAACCATGCCCTGAGTACATCTGTCTTTCCTGTTAGGCCTCTTGCATTGAAGTAAATGCAGTTTAATTTTTCAATCCTATCTTGTTTTCTGCTTTGTTCCTGCCTGCCCTGACTGTTTGACTTGCTTCCTTTTCCAACTGTACCAGTTTCAGATTGATCTCTTCCCTGGGTTCAAACCACGTCCCCCCCTCCACCACACAAACTTTACAAGATTAAATCCTCCCGAGCAGCTCTAGCAAATCTCCCTGCCATTATGTTAGTCCCCTTCCAGTTCAGGTGCAATCCATCCTTCTTGTACAGGTCACTTTGACCCCAGAAGAGATTCCAATGATCCAAAAATGTGAACCCTGCTCCCTGCACCAGCTCCTCAGCCATGCATTCGTCTGCTCAATCCTCCTATTCTTACCTTCACTAGCTTGTAGCATCGGGAGATATCCAGATATTACTCTGTTTGAGGACGTCCTTTTTAAATTCCTGCCTAGCTTTCTATACTCTCCCTTCAAAATCTCATCTTTTTCCCTTCTTATGTCTTTAGTTCCAATGTATAAAATGATGTCCTGCTGATCCCTCTCCCTTTTGAGACCATTCTGCACCCTCTCTGAGACATCCTTGATCCTGGCACCAGGGAGGCAACACATCATTCTGATTTTGTGCTGCTGGCCGCAGAAATGTCTGTCTGTGTCTTTGATTAGAGGGTTCCCTATCACGATCGATCACTTGGAACCTGATATACCCCTCGTTACATTAGAGCCTGTCTCGATACCAGAAACTTGGCTGTTCATGCTACATTCGCCTGAAAGTCCACCATCCCCTATATTTTCCAAAACAGCATACTTGTTTGAAATGGGGAAAGCCACAGAAGACTCCCGCACGAACTGCCTAACCCTCCTACCCTTTTTGGCATTAACCTGTCTACCTGACTGCATTTGTGTGTTATAATAACATTTATTATATGATATAGTTATACAACTATAACTACGTGCAATTAGAAATTTTGAAATCAGTGTGTATTTAGGTGTACAGTCACAAATATTTTATGTGTGCACACCTTTGCATACAGTCATAGGCATTCTAATGCTAAGATGAGCTTTTGAAATTCCACCAGCATAGTCGTGAATGTTCATTGTAACCTTGATGTAAAGTCTACACAATAAATCGAAGAAAGAGTGTATATATGGAACTAGCAAATATCCAAGACATTATATTTTAACATTGCAAGAACAGTCATTTTGGGAAGATTTGACGTTACAATTTGAAAGGGAAAGTAACACTTAACATGAGTCAGCTGAAAATATTTCTGTCATATTTAAAAATAATCTAACTTAATGATGTCTTTCAACTACAATGAATGGGCAATCAACTTGTCAATTTTTCCAAAAATATAGTCTGTCCACCACACAATCAAGCAAAGTATTGTATGAATTTCAGTCCCAGTCCAATGCTTAATATGTAGGATGTATATCTCAATGATTGACTGATCAAATCAAACAGTGTTGTTCTTTGGTTGTTTGAAAAAGACAAGTGTACAGACCATACTCAACCAAATGTGCTTGGAAAACTCCACACAAAGCATCTCCAGTTAGATATTAAGCATTACTTGCTTAATGATCTGGATGGTGCTAACAGCTACAGTAACAATTTATGTTAGAGTAACATTAATTCATGTGCAGGACCCATAAGACCATAAGACCCCTTCTCTGCAAACAAAAATAATATGTTCAAGCCATGCATCTTCTTATGAACAACTTCTGACCTTGCAGAGTTTACTGTTCCATTGCTTTCTCCATGGCAAAGCCTTGGCCAATCAGAGTCAACTTGTCAAAAAAAGCCCTCTTTTCTCCTGTCGTATATATTATTCAAGTTTTCAAGGATATTGCTAGCAAAATTGATATAGGGCAGTTAATAGATTTTCAAAAGGCTTTTGATAAGGTCCCTCACTGGAGGTTGGTTAGCAAAAATCAAACAATGGTATAGTAGGTGCTCTACTGGCTAAGAGACAGAAACAGATTAGATTAGACTTACAGTGTGGAAACAGGCCCTTCGGCCAAACAAGTCCACACCGACCCGCCGAAGCGCAACCCACCCATACCCCTACATTTACCCCTTACCTAACACTACGGGCAATTTAGCATGGCCAATTCACCTGACCCGCACATCTTTGTGACTGTGGGAGGAAACCGGAGCACCCGGAGGAAACCCACGCAGACACGGGGAGAACGTGCAAACTCCACACAGTCAGTCGCCTGAGTCGGGAATTGAACCCGGGTCTACAGGCGCTGTGAGGCAGCAGTGCTAACCACTGTGCCACCGTGCCGCCCATCAACAGAGTAGGAATAAATGGGTCATTCTCATATTCGCAAACTGTGACTAGTGAGGAACCACAAGGATCAGTATCTGGAGCCCAACTATTCATAATGTTCATCAATTATTTGGACATGGGGACCCAATGCAATATTCTCAAATTTGCAGAGGTTATGAAATTGAGCTGTGAGGAAGATGTAAAACAGCTTCTGGAGGATTTTGACAGTCTTGGTAATTGGGTAAGGACTTGGCAGGTATAATGTGGAAAAATGATAGGTTATTGTGAGGAAGGCACAAGTGTGCAGTGAATAGTGATTGGCTTAAAAGTGTAGATGTCCAAAGGGATAAGGGTCCATCAGTCAGTAAAGGCTAACATGCAGGCACAGCAAACAATTAGGGAGGCTAATGGAATGTTAACAGGCAGATTTGAGTACAGGAGTACTGCACTGCAGTTTGATCTCAGGAAGAATATTAGTGCCATAAAGGGGCACCAACAAAAGTTCACCAGACTTTTCCCAAGATGGTTGGACTGTCTGATGACAAGAATTTGGTAAACTAAGCCTGTATTCTCTGGAGTTTTGAAGAATGAGAAATGATTTCATTGAAACTTGCAAAATACTTAAAAGGATAGACACAGTATTAGCAGTTAAGATATTTCCCCTTGTTGGGGAGTCTAGGCTGCAAATGTGTTGCTGGTCAAAGCACAGCAGGTTAGGCAGCATCTCAGGAATAGAGAATTCGACGTTTCGAGCATAAGCCCTTCATCAGGAATAAGAGAGAGAGAGCCAAGCAGGCTGAGATAAAAGGTAGGGAGGAGGGACTAGGGGGAGGGGCGATGGAGGTGGGATAGGTGGAAGGAGGTCAAGGTGAGGGTGATAGGCCGGAGTGGGGTGGGGGCGGAGAGGTCAGGAAGAGGATTGCAGGTTAGGAGGGCGGTGCTGAGTTGAGGGAACCGACTGAGACAAGGTGGGGGGAGGGGAAATGAGGAAGCTGGAGAAATCTGAATTCATACCTTGTGGTTGGAGGGTTCCCAGGCGGAAGATGAGGCGCTCCTCCTCCAGCCGTCGTGTAGTTGTGTTCTGCCGGTGGAGGAGTCCAAGGACCTGCATGTCCTCGGTGGAGTGGGAGGGGGAGTTAAAGTGTTGAGCCACGGGGTGATTGGGTTGGTTGGTTCGGGCGGCCCAGAGGTGTTCTCTGAAGCGTTCCGCAAGTAAGCGGCCTGTCTCACCAATATAGAGGAGGCCACATCGGGTGCAGCGGATGCAATAGATGATGTGTGTGGAGGTACAGGTGAACTTGTGGCGGATATGGAAGGATCCCTTGGGGCCTTGGAGGGAAGTGAGTGTGCAGGTGTGGGCGCAAGTTTTACATTTCCTGCGGTTGCAGGGGAAGGTGCCGGGGGTGGAGGTTGGGTTGGTGGGGGGTGTGGATCTGACAAGGGAGTCACGAAGGGAGTGGTCCTTGCGGAACGCTGATAGGGGAGGGGAGGGAAATATATCCTTGGTGGTGGGGTCCGTCTGGAGGTGGCGGAAATGGCGGCGGATAATACGTTGTATGCGCAGGTTGGTGGGGTGGTAGGTGAGAACCAGTGGGGTTCTGTCTTGGTGGCGGTTGGAGGAGCGGGGCTCAAGGGCGGAGGAGCGGGAAGTGGAGGAGGAGCGGTGGAGGGCATCGTCGATCACGTCTGGGGGGAATCTGCGGTCCTTGAAGAAGGAGGCCATCTGGGCTGTGCGGTGTTGGAATTGGTCCTCCTGGGAGCAGATGCGGCGGAGACGAAGGAATTGGGAATATGGGATGGCGTTTTTACAGGGTTCAGGGTGGGAGGAGGTGTAGTCCAGGTAGCTGTGGGAGTCAGTCGGTTTATAATAGATGTCTGTGTTGAGTCGGTCGCCCGAGATAGAAATGGAAAGGTCTAGGAAGGGGAGGGAGGAGTCTGAGACAGTCCAGGTGAATTTCAGGTCGGGATGGAAGGTGTTAGTAAAGTTGATGAACTGTTCAACCTCCTCGTGGGAGCACGAGGCAGCGCCGATACAGTCATCGATGTAGCGGAGGAAAAGGTGGGGGGTGGTGCCAGTGTAGTTGCGGAAGATGGACTGTTCCACATATCCTACGAAGAGGCAGGCATAGCTGGGGCCCATGCGGGTGCCCATGGCAACTCCTTTAGTTTGGAGGAAGTGGGAGGATTGAAAAGAGAAGTTATTCAGGGTGAGGACCAGTTCAGTCAGTCGAAGGAGGGTGTCAGTGGAAGGGTACTGGTTGGTGCGGCGGGAAAGGAAGAAGCGGAGGGCTTTGAGTCCTTCGTGATGGGTGATGGAGGTGTACAGGGACTGGATGTCCATAGTGAAAATAAGGCGTTGGGGACCGGGGAAGCGAAAATCCTGGAGGAGGTGGAGGGCGTGGGTGGTGTCCCGAACGTAGGTGGGGAGTTCTTGGACTAAAGGGGACAGGACCGTGTCGAGGTATTGGGAGATGAGTTCGGTGGGGCAGGAGCAGGCTGAGACAATGGGTCGGCCGGGGCAGGCAGGTTTGTGGATTTTGGGCAGGAGGTAGAAACGGGCGGTGCGGGGTTGTGGGACTATGAGGGTGGAGGCGGTGGATGGGAGATCCCCTGAGGTGATGAGGTCCTGGATGGTCTGGGAGATGATGGTTTGGTGGTGGGAGGTGGGGTCGTGGTCAAGGGGGCGATAAGAGGAGGCGTCCGCGAGCTGGCGTTTGGCTTCAGCGGTGAAAGTCTAGGACCAGGAGCACAATTTAAAAATAAGGAAGATGCTATTTCGGATTGAGATGAGAATTCTTCCTAGCGCTGGACTATCCAATCTTTGTTGTCCTACAACATTTCCTTGTCCTTCGGTGCTCAATCTAAAATCAATGCCCATGTCAACATTATCTTCCCAGATCTGTGCAAATCTCTTCAAACTATATATATTTCCTACACCCTTGGTCATTCAACCTTGGCCTGCCATGCATTCTCCTTCCTCACCTAACTCCATCACAGCCTTCAGTCAACTTGATACCACCTCATTACAGCTTTAGAGTCATAGAGATGTCTAACATGGAAACAGTTTCAACCTGTCCACGCTGACCAGACATCCCAACCCAATTTCATCCCACCTGCTAGCTCCCAGCCCATATCCCTCCAAACCCTTCCTATTCATATACCCATCCAAATGCCTCTTAAATGTTGCAATTGTACTAGCCTCTACCACTTCCTCTGGCAGCTCATTCCATACACTTACCACTCTCTGTATGAAAATGTTGTCCTGTAGGTCTCTTTTATATCTTTCACCTCTCACCCTAAACCTATGCCCTCTAGTTCTGGACTCCCCGACCCCAGGGAAAAGACTTTGCCTATTTACCCTATCCATGCCCCTCATAATTTTGTAAACTTCTTATAAAGACACCCCTCAGCCTCCGATGCTCCAGGGAAAACAGCCCCAGCCTGTTCAGCCTCTCCCTGTAGCTCAAATCCTCCAACCTGGCAACATCCTTGTAAATCTTTTCTGAACCCTTTCAAGTTTGACAACATCGTTCCAATAGGAAGGAGATCAGAATTGCACGCAATATTCCAACAGTGGCCTGTACAGCCGCAACATGACCTCCCAACTCCTGTATTCAATACTCTGACCAATAAAGGAAAGCATACCAAACGCCTTCTTTACTATCCTATCTACTTGCAACTCCACTTTCAAGGAGCTATGAAATGTCACTCCAAGATCTCTTTGTTCAGCAACACTCCCTAGGGCCTTACCATTAAGTCTATAAGTCCTGCTTAGATTTGTTTTCCAAAATGCAGCACCTCGCATTTATCTGCCACTTTTCAGCCTATTGGCTCAACTGGTCAAAATCCTGTTGTAATCTGACCACTACACATTTTGATGTCATCTGCAAACTTACTAACTGTACCTCTTATGCTCGTTTCCAAATCATTTATGTAAATGACAAAAAGTAGAGGACCCAGCACCGATCCTTGTGGCACTCCACTGGTCACAGGCCTCCAGTATGAAAAACAACCCTCCTCCACCACCCTTTGTCTTCTACCTTTGAGCCACTTCTGTATCCAAATGGCCAGTTCTCCCTGTATTCCATGA
This sequence comes from Hemiscyllium ocellatum, assembly GCF_020745735.1. NCBI lineage: Eukaryota > Metazoa > Chordata > Chondrichthyes > Orectolobiformes > Hemiscylliidae > Hemiscyllium > Hemiscyllium ocellatum. The sequence goes on along the minus strand of NC_083417.1, from coordinate 23,109,019 downwards.
GATCTAACCTTGCTAATCAGTCTCCCATGGGGAACCTTGTCGAACATCTTATTGAAGTCAATATAGATCACATCTATCGCTCTGCCCTCATTGATCCGCTTTGTTACTTCCTCAAAAACCTCAATCAAGTTTGTGAAACACGATTTCCCACGCACAAAGCCATGTTGATTATCCCGAATCAGTCCTTGCCTTTCCAAATACAAGTACATCCTGTCCCTTAGGATTCCCTCCACCATCGATGTCAGGCTCAGTGGTCTATAGTTCCCTGGCTTGTCCTTACCCCCTTCTTAAACAATGGCACCACATTAGCCCCCTCCAATCTTCTGGCACCTCATCTGTGACTATCCATGATACAAATATCTCAGCAAGAAGCCCAGAATTAGACAGGCCTTCTATTCATATGCTGGTCAACTTAACTGTATAATCACTACTAGCATGAGTCAGATATAGAGAAACACCGACGACTATATTTGAGGAACAGATAAAAAGAACGATATGATAAATAGCAGATCTTTAGGTTCACTGAGATTTTACTTAAGTACTGCATTGTAATTTACTGCATCAATTATTACTCAAATACTGTATTGTTGGGTACTGATAAAATGCTTTGTTTTTCAGCTCCCTAAAACGTGTTCTACCACTCAATTAAATTACGGCTAATCTGTATCGGAACGCAATTTGCTCACCTTTAGTCCAAATTCGTTGCCTAACAACAATTTATCAAATCCAGTCTTCAACCGGTGTAGTATTCAATGTTGACGATGGGGGTTCCGATTTCCGCTAACATCTGTGTAAAAGTCTTTCCTATTTTACCCCTGAATGAAATGACCTTATTCCAATTTTAAAATTCTGCTTCCCATATCTGAGGACATAGGCTATACCGAAAGACTCATTAATATCAATGTGTCCTTTTTTAAATTTCTCAATTAGAGTCACTCATTAACCTTCCATACAAGTGCTAGAAAAGGCAATGCAAACTGTCCTCACAACTTGATGCTTTCATGTATGGTTGGGAATACAGTATTTGTCTAACCTTGCGGTCGTGTGTCCCTCTCTTCCCTCTCCCACCCTGAGATGAGAGTGGAAGGAGGAGCCTCGTTGAGCTGGAGGAGGAGAGTTAGGGGGAGGGGGGAGAGAGAGAGAGAGTTGGAGGAAGAGAGGAGAGTTTGGGAAAGAGTGGAGGAGAGTTTGGGGAGAGAGAGAGGAGAAGTGGCAGCGAGCACATGGAGCAGGCGAGTGGGCAGCCCGAGTTGCTGTTGTCGCTGCTGTACGCGGGGGTCACGGTGGTGCTGGGTGCTGCGGTGATCCACCGCCTCCTCAGGCAGGAGCTGCAGATGGGAGTGCGGGCTGCCCTCAGCTTGTTGCTGCTCCTGCTCGCCGAGTGGGTGTGCTTCGTGGCGCTGCCTGGTTACCCCGGCCTCTGCATCTTCTCGCTGGCCTGTCTGCTCAGGTACTGCACGTTGCCGGACAGTGAGCTGCTCTCTGTCCAGGACAAGGCCATTCTAATCACAGGTAAGTGTAACTCACTCCCACACCGGCCTTCGAGAAACACTCGGGTCTCTTTTCCCATGCGGCGATTCGTGCAACAAAAGAAATCATCCCGATCAGTTCGTGAGCATTTTTTTTAAAGTAACCTTGTGGAGACACTTTGATGTTAATATTTCGTTTTTAAAAATCGTTTCCTTGAGAATTAAACACTTCAAAACTAAGGAAGAGGGTTGCAGATACAAGTGGTTGTCAAAAATCTAGATTCGGTGATGCGTGTGTTCTCTTGTTCGTTTTTCGTTTATTTCACTCGTTTTCCTTTCCCGCGTTTGTTTTATGTTTTAATTATGGAATTGTTTTCCTTTAATGTATTGACTGTTTTGTTTGTTTTCTTACAAAGTTCGTTCTCTAGGCGGACTGGTGCGTTAAGAAAAAACATTCCCCATTCAATTTATTGACCGTGTTACCTTAACTTTAAATCTTTGCCCTTTCCTCTTGAAATTACGGTTCCACTCAGCTTTCTTCTTTACTGTTGAGGCCCCTTTGCTCCTGGTTTGAAATATTTTATTGATCTGCTCGTATTTTCTCATTCTCCAATGTTTAGCTACTTCCCTGTCTAGGGAGCAGTACAGCAGCTACACAGTTATAATGTTTCACATGTACTAAATCTTTGGATGTGGAATAGTGAGAACATTTATAATTGATAGCACCACAACATCGATTAACCATTGCTGTTTGTAATTAAGGGAAAGTGCTTATATTGCATGTACTGATGTATGCATTGAGCTTGTCAGATAGGACTATAAATAAATCAGAATAATGGATTTTAGTTTACAGTCATGGTAAAAAGACAGAATTTATGCAAAATGTTTGGATTAATACATGCAAATTGAAACTCATGTTTGCCACTGACTCTAAGTATCATTTTACCTTTCAGTATTTTTATAACAACTCCTTGTAAGTGGATCAAGCAGTGATATATGTTATCCGCCCATGCAGACATTGCATGACCTAGCGTTAACAATTGTCTCCATTACAGTAAACCCTATACCAGAATTTATACAGATTTGACCTTCCCATAGGATTCCTAAATAAATAAAACACCAATGCGTCAATGCTTTTACAAGCTTCAATTTAACGTTTATTTTCAATTTATACAGCACAGTAAAACACTGAGCAGAGTGTTGTTAAATATGAACACAAAGAATTGGTCACTCTGGTTTTCAGCACAGTGCAGTTGAAACTCTGAAAGATGTTGTTTGTACTGTTTTTGGAGTTAAATGCAAAGTAGTTTGATGGTGCTCATAATATGAAAATGCTATTTAAACTAGCAGCCAACTCCTGATCTAATTTGTAAGCACATTCCCAAGGGACTGCCTTCTACCCATTTGAGTTTCCACAAGTCCACTGTCATGTCAAGCTGGATTTTAAAAGTGTCCAGGTCTAATCCTGTTTGGGATTTTATAAACTTACTTTACTTTCCAAAGCTTCTGATGCTTGGAATAAACTGACATTGTTGGTCACAGCGCCCAGATTTTAAAACTTAATCAACTGTATGCACACAAGCAAATCTCCTTTCTAGCCAACCACTGGGTAACTTGCAGCAAACAACCATTGCACTATAACCTGGACCTCCCAATCATACAGCATATCTGAGATTACAGTGTCAAACAGCTGCAGTATAATTTAAATTTAAAATTAAAACCAGCTAAACAAAAAAATCTTGATTTTCTCTAGTTCAAACATGCGGTTATGAAAACACTTTAATTTTGCTGGAAGACTTCAGTTTTGAAGGATTGTAAAAAAAGCAATTGGTTTCAAGCTTTGTGAAATGGTTTCTTTAAAAGAGGTCATTGAAAGTTTACTGTGAATATGTGATTTCTAGGAAGTCTTGTTTAAAACAAATCTGCATGCTTCACTATACATCTTGCACAGGCTGATCTTATTTGGTTGAGCTGGAGAGAAGTCTGAAAGGTACAGTTGGGTTGGAGCAAACCTGGCTCAGAACAAGCCGTCAAGCTGATCTCACTTATTCCTGAGAAGAGAGCTCCCTTCACGATTTCAGGGAGATCTATTTGATAGTGGATGAGAGTCATGATGTGGAGGAGCCAGTGTTGGACTGGGGTGGACAAAGTTTAAAAAAAATCATACAACACCAGGTTCGAGTCTAACAGGTTTATTTGCAAGTACAGGTACACAATCCTTTATCCGAAATCTGAAAAGCTCTGAAATCCAAAATCTTTTTCATGGAGTGTGAGGCGCCATTTTGGTGTGTGAATAGATGATCCAACTCCACACCCAATCGAACCATGTCAATCAGCTGTGGGCATGACTTAGCACTGGCAGGCATCAATTGTGTCTTAGAGCTCATCCCATTCACATGTGCATCTGCTGTTAGGTAATTTCAAAAAAAAAATTCACTGTGAAAATGTTATTTATTCCGAAATTTGAAAAATTCAGGAAAACAACTAGCCCAAGGATTTTGGATAAAGCATTGAATACCTGTACCAGCTTTGGAGCACCTGCTCCTTTATCAGGTAGCTGTGGAGCAGGATCATTTGCCACAATTTATTGCAAAGGATGACACTGTCAAGCTACTGAAACGATATATTGAACAAACCTAGACTGCTGTTAAGTCACTCATCTTTTGGAATGAGTGACAATCCACTCCTGTAGCCTCTGTTTTAACACTTTTCCCCAGGATCGGGGAATCCAAAACTAGAGGGTGTAGTCTTAAGGTGAAAGGGGAAAGATTTTAAAAAATGAGTGGCAACTTTTCACAGAGGATAGGGTGTATATGGAACCTGAAATTTAAATCTGTTAGGGTGCCAAAGCAAGATGTAAAGGCATGTACTATTTTTAAAAGCGATTTGGACAGGTACTTGGAGTAAAAAGGTTTAATGGAGTATGGGCCAATTGCAGGCAAATGGGACTAGTTCAGTTTAGGAAACTTGGTTGGCGTTGGTCAAGTTGGACTGCAGGGTCTGTTTCCGTGTTGTATGACTCTCTGACTTTATCTGCCAAATTCATTTCTTATCAGCAAGATAAGAATGGATTCAGTTTAATTTCTAAACCCTGCTGTTGTTTGGATTTGATTATGTAAAGTAGTAGAGGTCGTATCATATGTAGCATTAATTGTGATGCTTTTACATTACAGGAAAAAAATACCAAATTGCTTTTGAACTCTTAGGACATGCAATACTATACAATAGTCCAGAGCATATACTCTGATTATATTAAAGGTTGAACTTCTTTTTATTGCTCTTCACAGTGACATTTTTATCATTTACAAACCAATTGATGATGTTAGGTCTGAACCTTCGGTCTTTGAATGCAGTTTAGATGCCCAAATCTAAATAATCCAAGATTCTAATATGTACATTAACAAGTTAGAACAGACAGAAAAATCCTAAAACTTTAGTTCATATTCAAACATTAAAATTGCCTTAGATCTTTTGTATACACTTGCTCAAAGACCATGTTAGATTTTACCCATGGTAATGGATCTAAAAGAAACAGTATGTGAAGGCTGTATGAGCATTTATGGGAGGTAAGGTGTGGAGTACAAAATAACATAATACATTCCGCATGAAAGCAAAATACTGTAGAAGCTTGAAGTCTGATATAAAGCCAAACATCTGAATATGAATCTCAATCCGGTCATGCCAGATCTGTGGAATGGGGAAAAGAATTATTGAACTGGGATTACCTGAGGTGTGGCAGTCTCACTCAAACAGTCTACCACTTTGGCCCTTTTTTAAAAAAGCAATATGCGGGAGCTCCCCAATTCTGAGAGGAGTTTCTGCCTTAGAAATGCAGAGCTGTACTTCCATTCTGAAAGTCCTTCCATGGCTGAATCGTCAGAAGAAGGTAAACTACCCCTCTTTTCACAGAAATCAACCTGAAATTTAAATTTAATTTGATTAAAGGATACTAGATGACTAGCAGTAGGGTGCTAGCTGGGTAGCAGTAGGGTAGTATGCCAGAGGACTAGGGGTAGGGTAGCAGATTAGACTGGATTCCCAACAGTCTGGAAACAGGGCCTTTGGCCCAACAAGTCCACACCAACCATCTGGAAAGTAACCCACCAGGACCCATTCCCCTACCCTACCCTATATTTACCCTGACTAGTGCATCTAATACTATGGGCAATATAGCAGGGCCAATACACCTGGCCAGCTTTCATGCTATTTTGCTTTCATGTGGAATGCATTGTGTTATTTTGTATTACACACCTTACCTCCCATAAAGGCTCATATAGCCTTCACATAGTGTTTCTTTTAGAAACACATCTTTGGATTGTGGGAGGAAACCAGAGTACCTGGGGGAAACCCACACAGACACGGGGAAAATGTGCAAACTCCACACAGACAGTCACCCAATGCGGGAATTGAACCCGGGTCCCTTGTGCTGTGAGGCAGCAGTGCTAACCACTGAGCCACCATGCTGCCCCACGGGACGGATTAGTAAAGTGGTAGGGGTAGGATGCGAGATGAATAGGTTTAGGTTGTCAGGTAAGTAATGCGAGGGGGAATCAGTTCTGAAAAGGAGTCAGACCAGGTGCAGAATGTGAACCCCATTTCTTTCTTCACAGATACTGCCAGATCTCCTGAATTGTTCCAGCATTCAGTGTTTGTTTCAGATGTCTAACGTCCATAGCAGTTTGCCTTTATTAGAGTTTTTGTGGAATATTTGAAATAAACACTTAATATCAGGTCATAAGTCAACACTTCAAGTGGTTTTTATTTGTGTTGGTGCTGAGACAAGCTTGTACTGGTCACACCAGCAAGCTTCTCCAGAATTTTAAGCAGTTTATATACTATTCTGATTGTGGTACAGTCACAGCATCATCTCAACTGACACTATTAAGAAGGACTGGAATATAGGACATTGTAATAATGACACCAGATAACCAGCATCATGCTCAAGGAGCCAAAAAACCAACGTGTTGCTATTTCTTCTGTTCTTATCATGTAATGTAATTAATAAATGGAGCAGGCCATTGTCACAACCAAATGGCACTAGACCACATCCACGCATGCCTTCCACAATAGAGAAAATCCTTTCACTTGTAAATCAGGATTACCTCCTTTGATTTGGATGTGCCAGTTTTGGACTGAGGTGTACAAAATTAAAAATCACACAACACCAGATTATAGTCCAACAGGTTTATTTGGAAGCACTAGCATTAGGTGGTTGTGATGAAGGAGCAGCGCTCTGAAAGCTAGTGCTTCCAAATAAATCTGTTGGACTATAACCTGGCGTTGTGTGATTTTTAACTTTGTACTCCCCTTGATGGAATGTATTGTTTTCAGTTGTAGAAATAACATCATCACTGGATGTCTGTCCAGAAGAGACTTGTTGGCTCAAAGTGGGTGCCAAGCACCAGTCACCCAGCAGGATGTCCTCAGGAGGTGTGTTTGTGATATTGTTTACTAGAACAAACGTGTGACTCTCAGCTGCAGTATAGCTACTTTTGCACTTTGTAAGCTCAGCATCTGAGAATCATATTAACCCCATTTCTGCTGACCAGCTCAAAAATCCCACTTTGCATAGCATTTATGAAGATAATCAATGTTACTGTTTAAGGCAGTTACCTTACATTAATAACATATACCTGCGACATTAACCTTATCCATGACAGTTTTAAAAATCCAGGATTGAGTTAGGAAGTTTACAATGTGCTAATGTCATTGTCAAATACCTTTTTTTTTCTCATTTCATATTTTATTGTTTTATGTACATGGGACTAAAGTAGTTCCCCTTAATACTGTGTAGTACCCGGACTTTGTTTGAAGTGGAAATTATTGCTCTCAAAATAGAATGATTTTGTCCTATGTTTCTCATATTACAGTGCCATTTTGTGTTCATGTTGATACTTTTAAATCAGCAATATTAGAACCTTCAGAGCATGTGATAATATTGATGTTGCATACATGTTGCTAATCTTAACTTTCAGCTTCTGTTGTCTCATTTTGGAGTGATCCTGTAAATGACATTTATGAGGTAGATGTTAGTGTCATAAGTTCATGAATACAGAAAGGTTGTAAAATGTAGCTGCATGGCAACATTGATAGCATAAGGGTGCTTGATCAGATAAATAATAACCTTTCACTCTTGTTTATCCTGTTTGAGCAAAAGATTATTTCAACATGAGTTTCTTTGTTTGTTATTTAGGTGTGCAGGCATCTCACAGGCTAGATAGAATTGAAATGAATGCTGCAATTATTCTGCTTTAAACAAAGAAATTCTGTTGTCTAATTTAGATTTATTCATCTAGTGAGATATTTACTTCATAGTGCAAGGAATTGCCATTTCTGAACATTTAACTAGAGGGCCATGCTAAATTGCCCATAGTGTTCAGGGATGGTAAGTTAGATGCATTAGTCAGGGGCAAATGTAGAATAATTGGGAATGGGTGTGAGTGGGATACTGTTCGGAGGGTCGGTGTGGACTTGTTGGGTTGAAGGGCCTGTTTTCGCACTGTAGGGATTCTACGATCTAGCTATGATAATTGAAGGACAGAAAATATAACTGCAAAAATAATGGGATTTGAAATAACACAGAGTTATAACCTGGTGTTGTGTGATTTTTTAACTTTGTACTCCCCTTGATGGAATGTATTGTTTTCAAATGTAGAAATAACATCTTCACTGGATGTCTGTTCAGAAGAGACTTGTTGGCTCAAAGTGGGTGCCAAGCACCAGTCATCCAGCAGGATGTCCTCAGGAGGTGTCACTAAATCACCTGTCACCAAGTGACCCTTTATTTACATTGGTCCAGCTTCCTCTGAACCAGCTGTGAGTGACCAAAACCTTTGACACGCCTGTTTATCTGTCAGCCAGAGCTGTCTGATTGAACCAGGTTAACCGCCTGAAACAGGGAACTCATACTCTGAGGTCCACCTGGCTGACATTGTTACAATCACTACAACCCTCCCATTCTAAGTCTGGGGACATCGGCCTGATGCTTTTCTTTATGCATTCCTGGAGCATTTTCACACCTGACCTGGTTCCTCTGACTCAGCCTTGGATGCGGGGTGGGAGGCATGTACCAGACCGCAGCCCATCTATTGTGCCTGGAGTGTCTCAGACAAAATTCATTTTCTTCTTCAGGTGATAAAGGTGTTGAGGCTGTAATATCTGCCATGTCCATCTCAGATTCTGAGGTTTCTTCAACACTAGATGGTAGTGGAGAACTTACGGCATATGATAGCCTTTCTGGATATTCTGAGGGGCAAGATATGTGTTGTTTCTACCCTGTTTGTGAGTTTGCAGCTTCCATGTGGTCTACGTGCTTGTTCGTTCAGGACTGCATCACCTACCCGAACTTTGTACATCATTGGACCTGACCTCGTGTTGACCATGCCTCTTAGCCATGCAGGGCCATTCCTGTGGTCCCTACACCAAACTTTATCCCCTGAAGTAAGCCGTTTCTCTTGCTTAGAGGAATCTTATTCTGACACTGGCTTTCCTGAAACATTTCACCCTACCTTCTGAGGTCCTGGCTGACCTTGTCACAATCCCACAGAGTTGACTGGATATTGTTTGGTCAGATTGCAGGACACATTGCCACTATATGGCCTTATATACCTCATTTGGATACTTCAGTTTTAAACCAACAATGGACCCCTTCATTCTTAAATCCCTTAACTTTTCAACAATATATTTGAGATAAATGGGGAGGATAAAGGGTTTTGATTGAATGCTCAATACTATAGTTCCCAACATAATTGAGTTCCAGAAATCTTCCAACACATCTTAGTAGGTATGCCTTTTTACAAGATCAACTGGGATTTCTGAGGGATATGAGATGAAAAAAAAATCAGCTGTTGTGCTACAATTACAGCAGTCCAGTTACTCGATTACTAATGACAAAAGTGAGTGTTACTAATGAGACAGTCATAAGTTTGTGCCAATTTCACATTGTTTAGTTTTCAGTCGGCTGCTGCCAAGTCTTGTGTTAAATTGGTGATTAAATTGCAACTACAGAAGTTGTAAAGGAGAAATCTGATGGGCAATGGTATTATTTAAATAAAAACCACAATAAGCTCTCACTCTGCTTCAGCATTCAAATTGTGAAGTGTTTTATTTGGACAGCGCTACTATTTCATCAAAGGGAACATGACATGCTTAGAGTGTCAACAGTGAGTGCAGAAAAAAACGATAATGGACTTCTTTTTTTCAAGGCCCTTGCCAGCCTATCAACAGACTTTGGGTTTGGTAGCTTTGCATCCTGCTAATGTGTTGATGATGAATCTGCGATACCTGTTACAGAGGTATACTCTTGGATGGTAAAATATTAGCTTGATACAAACCCTGTTCCGAGATCAATCAGGAGCCTAATACTGTAATTACAGGCTCATCCAATTATTCATAATGCAATATTCATAAGTGAGGAAGCCTATAGCTGATGTTATAAATTCCTAAAATATAAAGGAAGCATATCTTTAAAAAAGTTCTTCAAGGTCTTGACAATTACTTTAATCTGAGAACAAATACAGTTCTTGAAATTTAACAGAAGAACTATGTCCAGGCAACTCAGAGAAAATTAATCAAACTGGGCAAAACTTGACAGGAGCTTTGAAATCAGAATTCCTGAGAGACATTTGTTGAAATTATTACCGAGCCTTTGTCAAACCTATTAAAGTCCAAAGAAGATTTAACTTCGGAGAAAGCTGTACCAATAGTTTTGGAAACAGAGGACCATGGATACACTTAAATAATCCTGAGAGAAAAAGGAGAACCTCATCACAGGAGAGCAACACATTGTGTTGATTTTTATAAGGCTTAAACATTGTAAAGATATGCATGACAAGCCACCGTACAGAGTAAACCAAACAGCAGATTCCAAGAGTCCATATCAGTGCTGTGGAACCAAAAAACCTGAGGCATAATCAGTGCCAAGCTATGACCAAGTAATCAGTGGCCAGGAAACCAAATTTGACAAAAAGATCGCCCTGTTATAGGAAGGATATTAAGCTGGAGAGGGTTGAGAAAAAATTTACCAGGATGTTGCTAGGAATGGAGGGATTGAAGTTTAAGGAGAGCTAGGTAGGCTGGGAGTTTTATTTCACTGGAGTGTAGGAGGTTGAGGAATGACCTCATGGAGGTTTCTAAAATCATGAGGGGTATAGATAAGATGATTGGCAGGTATCTTTTCCCAGAGGAGAATTTCAAGAATAGCGAGCATATTTGTTAAGGTGAGAAGAGAGATATTTTAAAGACATGAGCAGCAACTTTTATTTTTTTTAAACTGTGTGGTTCACATGTGGAATGAGCTTTCAGAGGAAGTGGAGGATGCAGGTGAAGTTTAAAAGACACTTAGATAAGTACATGAATAAGAAATGTTTGGAGGGATATGGACCAAGCACAGGAAGGTGGGGCTAGTTTAGTTGGGGATTATTGTCAGCACAAACTGGTTGGACCAAAAGGGTCTGTTTCCATGCTGTCTGACTATAAGAACAAAAGGGTGAGTAAAACTATGCTGTCATTCACTAGTATTGTGCTGAAGGTGGGCTAGAACAAAAGTCTGGTGAGTTGGCTGAGAATACACATGATGAGCACCAACAGTACTTTGAAATCGCAGACAAATTACCAGTGTATGACTGGAGATCAGTTATTCCAGCTTCCTTTAAGAAGGTGCTTTGGAAAGGATACACCAGGGACACTTCTACATTGCCAATTTACAGCAGGGTTCAGTCAGTGGTATCGTGGTTAGAGATCTCTAGATTGAAGATCTTGAGGATGAGAAAATGTCTAAACCATTAGGAAGACAACTACAGAGGTGAATGAAGATGTCCAACCTACTCAAAAAGTTGGAAATAAAGCATTTGTGTACTTCAACACAGATGTATCAGCACATTGAGAATTTTGCTTACACAAAGATGGTGTGTCGCCATAGTCTTACCAGACCATAGGAGTTACGTTCTCATTAGAGAGAAGTGACTAGTAGTGATGTAACCTGAGGACCACCAGATCTCAGGCAAGGGAAGAGGTTGAGAAAGAGAGTCCTTCGTGGTAACCTCAAACCAGTAATGGGAATTGAACTCTCTCTGTTGGTATCGCACTGCTCTATAAACCAACAATCTAGCCAACTGAGCTAAACAGAGTCATAGAGATGTACAGCATGGAAACAGACCCTTCAGTCCAACCTATCCATGCAGACCAGATATCCCAACCCAATCTAGAGTGAAGATAAGCTGTATAGAACTCAATAGACAAATTCCAATGATGCAGGACACAGTTAAGAAATTTAATGACTCAAAAATCCAAGATACTAGAAGAAAATATCTGGTTCCCTCATGATTATTGATGAGATTGAAGGTCCCATGGATGATTTTATGAAGTAACTACCTGAGTTGACATGGAAGTGTTCTTTGAAGGAATTCAGGAGATTAAGGGTCCCCAGACAAACCAATAGGTATTCTTCTAAATCTAGTAGACAGATATCCCTTGTGAAAGACATCCAAGAAAATAAAGATCATCCAGTAGAGAAACGATTTGCAGACTAGTTGAGATCAAGAATAGGACCAAGGTCAAAGGTCTTCCAGTAAAAGAGCTGCCAAGCTCCCATTGAGCAGCTTGCCAGTGATGTGTATTTATTGATTGCCCAGACTATACACACAGGCATTTACAGTAAGACTGGAAGTCACACCACCAAAGCAAGCCAGTCTGTTCACTAAGTACATTTGCAGTTCTCCAATCATTCCCCTGTAGTCACAAAGAAAACTCATTAATTGATAGACCTATATGCAGACTCTAGTCAGTTCCATTTCCATCATTCTCTGTGAGTGCATTTCATGCATAGTCTTTAAATTGGGCAGACTTCCATAAGGTACGTTGTACGTTGTCATTGGCTGTTTGATAGCTGCCCATTTTTAGGATGGAAACTCGGGGGATTGTTTAAGTTTTGCTTCTCATTGGAGTTTGCACATTCTCTTTGTATCTGCGTGGGTTTACTCCTGGTTTCCTCCCACAGCCCAAAGTGTTCAGGGATGTATCGGTTAGTTGCATTAGTCAGGGGAAATGTAGAGTAATAGGGTAGGGGAATGGGTCTGGGTGGGATGCTCTTCGGAAGGTTGGTGTGGATTTTTTGGGCCAAACGACCTATTTCCACATTGTAGGGATTCTATGATTTGGAGTGCAAAATGCAGGGTTTTTTTTGAATATTGTTTCATTGAGCATGAAATCAGTTGCTAGTGCATTTTTGACTGAGTCATAATTGTTTTTGTTTTGCATGGACACAAGTGTCTCAAAGATTTCTTCAAATTTTCCATACTATAATGGAGAAGTGAAACTTTTTTTTTCCTTTTTTTCATCCGTGTTTGCAAAACCTGTCATCAAACAGAACATGCATCAAATTGTGGTACATTTGGTAAAAATAATGCCCTCTTGAACAGATAATTACTGATTCTTAAAACAATTTTTGTTTTGTTGACGATACCAAAAGTCTCCTTCAAAACAAAGTAAGTGATCCAGTTACACTGTTCAAGCTTTGACAAAAGCTACAACAACAAGATGGTGATCATTTAAATTGAACATCGGCTATGATTACCCATATTACCCTCAGTAAAATGGTAATTACAATTCAGTGCTCAGTAATTGGTTGTAAAACTGCATGAGACCTCAGAAAGGTATTATTTGAATATTGTAGTTAGTTTCATTTTTAACTCAATGGAGAGCTGTTGGAAATCATTTCTAATTTAGCACCCTTTGAAGATGTACATTTTTCCTTGTTAAAGAATTTAATTAAATTTGATTTATTGAGTTTACTGATGCACATCAAATATATTTAGGAAAAAAAAGTGCCACTTGCATTGCGTGTTTACTGTTGGTGTGGCATTGCATTGATATTAAACAAAAGTGCAAACACTCAGGGACTTGCAATATAAAATTGATGTATTGCCTGAGAAGCAACATCTGAATGAATTGACCTGCAGCACTCCAAATTCTGGACATGCAACCTTCTTATTTTTGAGTTAGGGACCCGTGAACATTGATAAACTGTCTTCAGACACATCACCAGTGGATAGCAATGGAGGGTCAGGTCACTGCAGTGCCAACAGCAATCACATATATATGTTTAAAGGAAGGGTGGGGTAGGTGATTATGTCAGGTGGTAGTGGTGGCTGATAACGAGGAAGTGTAGAAGCCAGAATTGGTTTAGCTTTGTGGGGCAAGTGGATTATTTTAGGGGACAGTGGCCTGCCAACTTTGAATATAGGCTGAAGGGGAGCATTTCTATTTCTTCTAGGTCTTATTTCTGAAAGTGTATCTTTTTAGATGCTGATTTTATTTTTGCCCAGTAATGTGGTTGATTGCAGGCTTCTGACTCATAACCAGCATCTTGCTGGTAATGTGTGTTTAATAATTGTCTAGACTGTACACACATTTACAGTAAGGCTGGAAGTCACATGACTATAGCAAGCCAGTTAGTACGCTAAGGGTACATTAGTGTTTCCCCAATCAATCCTCTTTCCAGTAAAATAAATTGCAAATAATATGATTTGACGTTACAGATTATTCACGTTACCCTATATATGGTCACTAAGAAAATGATCATTTATGAACAGAACTATATGTGGACTCTAGTCTGTTCCACTTCCATCAGTCTCTGTACATACTGTATATACTCGTGTATAGGTCAAATTTTGAAGATGGTTTTTTTTGAGCTGTTGACTAATACATGAGGTATTGTTTTGGCCAATATCTGGGGATGAAATTCCTGGTTGATCTGAGTCAAAAATGGACAAACAACAGCCAGATCTCTCAAAAAAAAACAACAAAAGGAAAAAAAAGGCTATTATTGAATATTTATCTACAAAATAACAGTCTCCATTCAGTCTGTTATGGCAGAATGGTATTGTAGTTCCCCCCCGTACCAGCGGGGGATACAATCCAAGACCTACCATGGAAAGCCAAAACCCCGGATAGGTGCGAACCCATTCATTTAAATGGGAAATTTATCTTCCTGGCAGCCCCTTGGTCCTGGGTTCTGGAACGTTCCCTGTAAAATATCAGGCCACAGTAAACCGTGGGTAATTGAAACAGTGGAAACTGACACTGCAAATGCGGCAGTTACCTTGTACTGTTGTACCATTACAGTAATTCTGAAAACTTGGAACAAAGAGTGATGGCTAACAGACTGGAAGACCTGGAATGGAGCAGTACAGCCAGCAGACTGGAAAGCTGGAGCGGAGTGCAATGGGCAGGCACACTGCCTCATAAATGTTGATCTGTAAATGTGAAGAACTAGGGTTGACTGATATATGGAAAATACAAGACTTTTTTTGGCCAAACATATGGGGTCAACTTATACATGAGATCGACCTATACATGAACTTATGTGGAAGCCTTTAAATCTTAGACTTTCTATTGGTAAAGGTGTATTTTGTATTGGCTGTTTGATATCTGCTCAGTTTTAGGATGGGGACTCCAAGGAGTTTCAACCACATGCTGAGTGCTGTTGCATAGTAACTGTTGCTGGGAAATGGTGGGCCTCAGATACTGATGGATTCTGGATTAGTGGTGCTGGAGGAGCACAGCAGTTTAGGCAGCATCCAAAGTGCAGCGAATTCGACGTTTCGGGCAAAAGCCCTTCATCAGGAATAAAGGCAGTGAGCCTGAAGCGTGGAGAGATAAGCTTTGCACAAGTGAAGAGATCACATCTTGCTGAAGTGTTGCTGGCATTGAAGGCACAGCTTCTCGATGTACATAGAGATATGAATCTGATAATGTATCTGGTCATTTAAAATTAATGTTTACAATTTTGGTGATGCCTGCTCAACATAAGGTATCACGTGTGTTGACTGTTATTAAGAGCATGAAAATGTACACTTTTGCTCTCCCCTGCTCAGTTCTTGCCATGACTTGCCAGTTTGAGCAAGTGAAATTTAGCTTTCCAACCTTCTGTCATTTCACCTTTTGATTCTGTAGCTGTGCCTATAAGATTATAAGATGTAGGAGCCAAAGTAGACCATTCATCTGATCTGATAATCCTTAACTCCCACATTCGTGCCCATCTTCCCTATAATCGTTGATTCCCTCATTGATTAAACATTTATCTTTTTCAGTCTTGAATATTCTTAATGCACGTACCTTGATAAGTCTCCTCAGAAAATAAAATCCACAGATTCACTTCCCTCTGAGAGAAGAAATTCCTCCTCATTTCTGTCTTAAATCTGCAACCCCTTATTCCGAGATTATGGCCACTAGTCCCATATTCTCTCCCATGAGGAGAGACAACTTTTCTGCATCTACATTGTGCAGTCCACTAAGAATCTTATGTTTCAGTCAGGTCATCTTCCATTCTTCCAAATTTCAATGAGTACAGGCCCAACCTACTCAACCTTTCCTCATAAAGCTGTCCTTCCATACCTGGTATCAGCCATGTGAACCTTCTCTGGACTGCCTCCAATGCCAGTGTATCTTCCCTTAGATAAGGCCCCAAAATTGTTCAAAGTATTCCAGCTGTATTCTGTCTAGTGCTTTGTATAGTTTCAGCAAAGGTGGTACTTTTATGGTACATTCCCTTTTGAAATAAAGTTCAACATTCCATTTGCCTTTCCTATTATCCACTGAACTCAGATGCTCTTTATTTTATGATTCATACATTAGAGCTCCCAAATTCCTCTATCCTGGAGCTTACAGTGGTGTTTCTCCTTTAAAATAATATTTAGCTCCTCAACTCTTCCTGTTAAAGTGCATAACCTCACGAAATCCCACATATTTCATCTGCCAAGAGTTTAATGCATGGGCATCTTCTGGGTGCTGTGGCTTCCTCCCACAGTCCAAAGGTGAGCAGGTTAGATGGATTGGACTTGCTAATTTGTCTCGTAGAGTTGAAGGATACGCAGGCTAAGTGGATTAGTTGTGGGAAATGCAGGTTACTCGGATAGGGTGGGGGTCTGGGTCGGATTAAAAAAACAAAATGGTGGCACAGTGGCTCATTGGTTATCACTGGTACCTCACAGCACCATAGAACTGGGTTCAGTTCCACCCTTGGGCAACAGTCTTTGCGGAGTTTGCACATTCTCTCCGTGTCTACATGGATTTCCTCCAGATGCCCCAGCTTCCTCCCACAGTCCCAAGAATGTGCAGTTTAGATGGATTGGCTGTGCTAAATTGCCCATGTGTCAATTTAAGTGATTTAAGTAATATGTGTTTAATGGCAGCTACATTAACAGACAGAGGCAAAGTTTAGGTCTCATGAGTATAGCAAGTCAGTCAACACATGGCGTGTGTGCTTTCCGGGAACCGTGAAGAGCAGTTTCTATTGCTCCTAAGTTCCAAGTACAAATTATTTTCTAAACATTGAAATAGTCTTAACTTATATTGTTGTAAAAATAAGGCAATTTTAGCATGCTTTTAAAAATTTAGTAATATCATTGTCAAACACTTTGTTTAAATAAAGCTTAGCTGTCCCAGGAGCATCCAGAATAAGGTGGGTGCACTTGCAGCATGGGTTGGTACCTGGGACTTTGATATTGTGGCCATTTTGGAGACATGGATAGAGCAGGGACAGGAATGGTTGTTGCAGGTTCCGGGATTTAGATGTTTCAGTAAGGGAAGGTAGTAAAAGAGGGGGAGGTGTGGCATTGTTAGTCAAGAATAATATTACGGTGGCAGAAAGGATAGTTGATGAGGACTCTTCGACTGAGGTAGTATTGGTTGAGATTAAAAACAGGAAAGGAGAGGTCACCCTGTTGGGAGTTTTCTATAGGCCTCTGAATATTTCCGAGATGTAGAGGAAAGGATAGCAAAGATTATTCCAGATAGGAATGAAAGTAACAGGGTAGCTGTTTTGTGTCCTTTTAACTTTCGAAATACTGACTGGAAATACCATAGTTTGAGTACTTTAGATGGTTCAGTTTTTGTCCAATGTGTGCAGGAAGGTTTCCTGGCACAGTTCATAGGCCAACAAGAGGCGAGGCTACATTGGATTTGGTACTGGCTAATGAACCCGGCCAGGTGTTAGATTTGGAGGTAGGTGAGCACTTCAGTGATAGTGACCACAATTTTTGGTTAAGTTTACTTTGGTTTTGGAAATGGATAGGTATTTATTGCAGGGCAAGAGTTATCGCTGAGAGAAAGGCAATTATGATGCGATTAGGCAAGATTTAGAATGCATAGGAATGGGAAGGCAACTGCAAGGGATGGGTACAATTGAAATGTAGAGCTTATTAACGGAACAGCTACAGCATGTCCTTGATAAGTATGTACCTGTCAGGCAGGGAGGAAGTGGTCGAGTGAGGGAGCATGGTTTAATAAAGACATTGAATCTGTTGTCAAGAAGAAGAAAGCAGCTTATGTTAGAATGAGACATGGAGGCTCAGTTAGGGCACTTGAGTTAGCCAGGAAAGACCTACATAGAGAGCTAAGAGCTAGGAAGGACTTGAGAAGGTTGTTGACAGATAGGGTCAAGGAAAACCCAAAAGCTTTCTATAGATTTATCAGGAATAAAAGAATGACTAGAGTAACATCAGGGCCAATCAAGGATAGCAGTGTGAAGCTGTGTGTGGAGTCTCGGGAAATACGAGAAGCACTAAATGAATATTTTCTGTTGGTCTTCACACTGGAAAAAGACAATGTTGTCGAGGACAATACTGAGATACAGGCTACTAGACTAGATGGGATTGAGGTTCATAAGGAGGAGGTGTTTACAATTCTGAAAAGTGTGAAAATCTGTATGTCCCCTGGGCCAAATGGGATTTATCCTAGGATCCTCTGGGAAGCCTGGGAGGAGACTGCAAAGCCTTTGGCTTTGATCTTTATGCCGTTATTGTCGACAAGAATAATGCCAGGAGACTGGAGGGTAGCAAATGTTGTCTCCTTGTTCAAGAAGTGGAGTAGAGATAAACCTGGAAATTATAGACCGGTGAGCCTTACCTCGGTTGTAGATAAAGTGTTGGGAAAGGTTATAAGAGATAGGAGTTATTATCATCGAGAAAGGAATAATTTGATTAGGGATAGTGAACATGGTTTTGTGAAGGGTAGATCGTGCCTCACAAACCTTATTGAGTTGGTGACCAAACAGGTGGTTGAGGGTAAAGCAGTTGATGTGGTGTATGTGGATTTCATTAAGGCATTTGGTAAGGTTCCCCATGGTAGGTTATTGCACAAAATACAGAGGCATGGCATTGAGGGTGCTTTAGTGGTTTGGATCAGACATTGGCTAGCTGAAAGAAGACAGACAGTAGTGGTTCATCGGAAATGCTCATCCTGGAGTTCAGTTATTAGTGATGTACTGCAAGGATGTGTTTTGGGACCATTGTTGTTTGTCATTTTTATAAATGACCTGGATGAGGGCATAGAAGGATGGGTTAGTAAATTTGCAGATGACACTAAGGTCGGTGGAGTTGTGGATAATGATAAGGATGTTGTAGGTTACAGAGGGACATAGATAAACTGCAGAGCTGGCATGAGAGGTGGCAAATGGAGTTTAATGTGGAAATGTGTGAGGTGATTCACTTTGGAAGGAGCAACAGGAATACAGAGTATTGGGATAATGGTAAGATTCTTGGTAGTGTAGATGAGCAGAGAGATCTGTGTCCATGTACATCGATCCCTAAAAGTTGCCACCCAGGTTGATAGGGTTGTTAAGAAGGCATACCATGTGTTAGCTTTTATTGGTAGAGGGATTGAGTTATGGAACCATGAGGTCATGTTGGAGCTGCACAAAACTCTGCTGCAGCCACACTTGGAGCATTGCAGACAGTTCTGGTCACCACATGAGAGGAAGGACATGGAAGCTTTGGAAAGGGTTCAGAGGAGATTTACTAGGATCTTACCTGGTATGGAGGGAAGGTCTTACAAGGAAAGGCTGAGGGACTTGAGGCTGTTTTTCATTAGAGAGAAGGAGGTTGAGAGGCGACTTAATTAAGACATAAGATAATCAGAGGATTAGATCTGGTGGTCAGTGAGATCCTTTTTTCTGTTGATGGTGATTGCTAACATGAGGGGACATAGCTTTAAATTGAGGGGTGATAGATATAGATGTCAGAGATAGTTTCTTTACTCAGAGAGTAGTAGCGGCGTGGAATGCCCTGCCTGCAATAGTAGTAGACTCACCAACCTTAAGGGCATTTAAATGGTCAATGGATAAACACATGGATGAAAATGGAATAGTTTAGGATAGATAGGCTCCAGATTGGTTCCACAGGTCGGCACAACATTGAGGACCGAAGGGCCTGTTCTGTGCTGCAATTTTCTATGTTCATGTTCGAAAAGGAATGCAATTGTGTAATGCAACAGTAACTGATATTCTATAAATCCAGATTGGGAATCCTTCACCTGAAAACCTTGGGTTTCGATTAAGGATATTTTCAGTGTTTGGATCCATGAAAGAGAGCACTGTTTTTTTGATGCTGGTCAAGAACAGAAGATCCACAATTTCAAACAGCTGCACATTGGGTGGAGGCTGAGAATTTGAATCCAACTGTGCAACAATATTGTGCTCAGAAAGAAAAAAAGAGTCAAAGAAGAAACCTTACTCGTGTCTATTTCTGTGGAGTTGACTCAGGTTGGGTACCTACACAATTACAACAGTTAAAAGGCATCTGGATGAGAATGAGTGGGAGGGGTTTAGAGGGATATGGGCCAAGTGCTGGCAAAAGAGACTAGAGTTATTTGGGATGTCAGCTTGGTGAGGACGAGTTGGACTGAAGGATGTGTTCCCATTTTATATACCTCTATTATTCTATCTTACCACTGCCTCCCCTTTTCTGAGTGTGTTCTAAAAATGATCACCAGTACCTACACCAGTATGAGACCCTGCAACAGTTTCTTATTGTTCACCATGTTTTGTTTTACGACTACAGTCGAACCTATATGTCAATTTCAATAGTTGGAGTTTAATCTTCTCTTTGTGGCAATATGTAAACTGATAACCGATGTAAACCAAAACAATTTTATCCTCCATTTTGTAGCTTTCCAGGCTTCACTGTTTTGCATTCACCATTCAGGCCCTAAATAAATTGGAAATAAATTGCTTAACCCAAGCAGACTTCTCAACAAACTGTATTCAACCTTTTGCAAAAATAAAAGCTTCACTTGGCCCAAATGAATCTAAATGCAAAGTTCTTTTTTCCAAATGGCTGAACTCCATATATCCCCGGGTTTTATTTTCAGGTTCGATTGGGTCTGCTTCCAAAATGATCTTTTGGTTTTATGGTCTTTTTGATTTTTGATGCTCGGTTAATGGATACCTCACCTGTGATGCATTTTTGATCCTAAAGTTGAACATGGTAAGGTCCTGGGGAGTGTTGCTGAACAAACAGACCTTGGAGTGCAGGTTCATAAGTCCTTGAAAGTGGAGTAGCAGGTAGATAGGATAATGAAGATGTTTGGTGTGTTTGCTTTTATTGGTCAGTGCATTGAGTATAGGAGTTGGGAAGTCATGCTGTGGCTGTACAGGACATTGGCTAGGCCAATATTGGAATACTGCATGCAATTCTGGTCTGCCTGTTATTGGAAGGATGTTGTGATGGTACTGCTCCTTTAACAAGGTTGTGTTGACCTTGGTTTTAGAGGGTCATAAACACAACGACTCATGGAGATCTAAGTGTGAAGGGTTTTAGGGCCAATTTGATTATAGCTAACATACTTCCTCAGGCAAAAGGCTTTCAAGTTTTTAAAGAAGCAATTGTACAATGAAAAATTGTGCAGTTCTCCAGCTCAGCTTTTCTCTGGTTTGGTTTTAGCAAGCAATCAGTTGTGAAGCTGTTGGACCGAAAAGAAGCAGGTCTATGCTGATCCTCCCTCTCTCTGACATCTCGCCTGTAAGCCCCTATGTTTGATTTTTACCTTTTTTGCCAAGGGATGTTTACAGCAATTATTGCAGGAATTTGGAGCATTAAGTTGGAATAGTCTGTTGGGTTTTTGGATAGGTTAAGTTATTCTACATTCTGTTCTCTTTGTTTCATTCAGTAATCTTGTAAAGAAATTCTACTTAGTTTTAAACAAAGTGGTTGGGCCAGCTGCATCGCTCCTGGAATATCCACTGTACCCCTGCTTCAAACAGCCAGCAAAGTTAGGATCCTAAAATTTTTTTAGGGTTCTTGGCTTGGATCACAACATTGTAAAACTTGCAATGGTTCAGAAAAGATTTACAAGGATGTTGCCAGAATTGGAGGTTTGAGCGATAGGGAGAAGCTGGATAGGCTGGTCGATTTTGCTTGGAGTGGCGGAGGCTGAGTGGTGACCTTATAGAGGCTTCTAAAATCGTGAGGGGCATGGATATGGTAAATGGACAAGGTCATTTCCCTGGGGTGGGGGTGTCCAGAACTAGAGGGCATAAGTTTAAGCTGAGAGGAGAAAGATTTAAAAGAGACTTAACACGTAACCTTTTCGTGCAGAGGGTGATGCATGTATGGAATGAGCTGCCAGTAGAAGTGGTGGAGACTGGCACAATTACAACAGTTAAAAGGCATCTGGATGAGAATGAGTGGGAGGGGTTTAGAGGGATATGGGCCAAGTGCTGGCAAAAGAGACTAGAGTTATTTGGGATGTCTGCTTGGTGAGGACGAATTGGACGGAAGGGTGTGTTCCCATTTTATACACCTCTATTATTCCATCTTACCACTGCCTCCCCTTTTGTGAGTGTGTTCTAAAAGTGATCAGATAATCAAATTCTGAAATTTCTCCTCCCAATGCAAAATTACCACTTAAAAATGAGCATAAGAAAAAAAATGTGTCTCACGACAAGAGGGCAATTTAGTTTGAAGTAAATAGAAAGTTTACCTGGTGTGATACATAATGGGTAATCAATTCAAAATCATCCATTTTATAACATTTGTGTGACTCCCTGTTTGAGTGAATATTGAGGAAAGTGCATAACAATGCTTCTTTGAAATTTTACAAAGTGCATCTCTGGTATAAATTGCACATGAAAATTGTTGAAGTACTCTTAGGAAGTCACAATGTCTCTGTTAAATCTTAAACTAATGACCCTATTATTAGTGAATTTTTATATACTTGCTCCATAATGTGGTGTAGTGGTGATGCTAATCTAATTTTAACAGGACGATTGCATAATTAAAACCACTTATAAAGCTCACTTTTTCACAGCCATGTGCGGGCACTTTAACTTTTTTGAGACAATCATCTGATTTAGGTGGGATCCTTTATTAGACCGATCCATAAGATTGACTGTTAGTATCTGATTGGGTGATGCTGGTAGCATTTTAACAACATCTCACCAGTGTGTCTGCTCATTAAAACTACTTGATGAAGAGTAAAGGGACTAAAAGGTCAATTTTAAGGTATCTCTGTGGGGCAAGGAGGAGCAATCATTCTTCACCAGGACACAAGCAATGTATGGTAACACTGCAGCCCCAAGCATGGCCCCTAACTTAGTTAAGGATCAGCAACTATTCCTGAGAGTTCATATTGTTTGTGGTGATGAGGAATTAGGGATTTTGGGGCAGAGCCTTCATATTTACCTTTTATAATAATCCATATTAATTTTTTTTGGCACAAGCAAAGTAACTCATGCCAATATTATATTTAACTCTGCCCTGGATGCCATGGCATTGTTTCAAAGAAGAACATTGGAGTTACACTCAATGCCCTGGCATTGACAATGTGATGCTTCGCATATCCACTTTGCCAGCAATCTGCCTTTTTGATGCTGAAAGAAACTCTCGACTCTGATTTCTAGCAAGTGCAGTCCTCACATTCTCCGAACTGTAAAGACAGCCTAGCGAAAGGAGAAGGCAACAAATCTGCACCTCCTTAGCCCACTGCCTTCCTCTATAATGCGTGCAGCAGAGACTTCTAAAATAGAGGGGGGGCTCCTAAGCCCAACTAGATAATGCTTAACACTGCATGATCATTGCCTGACCAGATAAAAGGCTGCCATCACTGAGCCAATATTTATCCATTATTATTACTATTAACAGCATAAAACACTCATTGTCATTGTGACATAACTGTTTGTGAGAGTTTGCTGTGCAAATATTAAATGCTATGTTTTCCACATCATAACAGTAACTGGAGTCTGTGGGTGGAATTGAGGAACCACTAAGGCAAAAAAAAACCCATAATGGGAGCCATGGCTGACAAAGGAAATCAGGAAATGTATCAAAGAAAAAGAGAGAGTCTATAAAGTGGCTAAGAGCACTGGGAAATCAGAAGATTGGGAAGGCTACAAAAACAAACAGGGATAACATAGAGAAATAAGGAAGAAGAGGATCAAATATGAAGCTAGGAGAGCCAGTAATATTAGAAATTATAGTAAATGTTTCAATACATAAGAAACAAACGAGAGGCAAAAGTAGGACCATTCCAAATTGATGCTGGAAGGCTCGTGATGGGAGATAAGGAAATAGCTGAAAAACATAATAAATACTTTGTGTCAGTCTTCACAGTGGAAGGCATAACTAATATCCCAACAATTAAGGAGAGTCATGGGGCAGAGTTCAGTATGGTAGCCAGTACAAAAGAGCAAGTGCTAGAAAAGCTAAAAGGTACAAAAATTGATAAATCTCCTGGCCCGGATGGGCTACATCATAGAGTTCTGAGGGAGGTGGCTGAGGAAATAGTGGAGGCATTGGTTGTGATCTTCCAAAAGTCACTGGAGTGAGGGAGGGTCACAGATGATTGGAAAATTGCTGTTGTAACCCCCTTGTTCAAGATAGGATCAAGACAAAAGATGGAAAATTATAGGCCGATTAGCCTAACCTGCGTTGTTGGTAAAATCCACTGTTAAGGCTGAGATTTCTAAATTCTTAGAAGTGCAGGTTTGGATTAGAACAAGTCAGCATGGATTTACTAAGGGGATTTGTGCCTGGCAAACCTGTTAGAATTCTTTGAAGAGGTAACAAGTAGGTTAGACCAGGGAAACCCAGTGGATGTTATCTATCTAGATTTCCAAAAGGCCTTTCATACGGTGTCTCACGGGAGGCTGCCGAGTAAGGTAAGGGCCTATAGTGTTCAAGGTGAGATACTGGCATTAATTGAGGATTAGCTGTCCGACAGAAGGCAGAGAGTTGGGATAAAAGCTTCTTTTTCTGAATGGCAGCTAGTGAGAAGTGGTGTCCTGCAGGGTTCAGTTTTGGGGCCACAGCTGTTCACTTTTTATATATTAATTATCTGGGTGAAGGGACTGGAAGCATTCTGGTGAAGTTTGCCGATGTTACAAAGTTAGGTGGACAGGCAGGTAGTACTGAGGAGGTGGGGAGGCTGCAGGAAGATTTGGACAGTTTTGGAGAGTGGCCCAGGAGACAACTGATGAAATTTAATGTGAGCAAATGTGAGGTCTTGCAGTTTGAAAAAAAATAATATAGGCCTGGACTATTTTCTAAATGGTGAGAAAATTCATAAAGCCGAAGCACTAGGGATCTGGGAGTGCTAGTCCAGGATTCTCTAAAGTTTAACTTGTAGGTTGAGTCTGTGATTAAGAAAGCAAATGTAATGTTGTCATTTAACTCAAGAGGGTTAGAATACAAGACTTACAAGATAATGCATGGCTTAGAAAGGGTGGACACTGGGAAGTTGTTTCCATTAGGCGGAGAGACTAGGACCCATGGGCACAGCCTTAAAATTAGAGGGAGTCAATTTAGAACACAAATGAGGAGACATTTCTTCAGCCAGAGAGTGGTGGGCTTGTGGAATTCATTGCCACGGAGCGCAGATGAGGCCGGAAAGTTAAATGTCTTCAAGGCAGACATTGGTAAATTCTTGATCTCGCAAGGAATTAAGGATTGTGGGGAAAGTGCGGGTAAGCGAATTTGAAATGCCCACCAATTATGATTAAATGGCAGAGTGAACTCGATGGGCCGAATTGCCTTACTTTCACTCCTATGTCTTATGGTCTTATGGATTTCAGAAGCACTCAATTAGTTGTAAAACACTTTGAAATGTCTATTTGTTAAAAGTTTTGTATGAAAACAAGTTTTCTTTTTGCTGAACAATATTTCTTAATAATTTTTCTCTTTTTAATTAGTTGATGTTGCTTTCACCACTGACAGAGTTCTGACAGGAAGAGGTCTACATTTATATGCTTCCTGTAGAAATTGCTACCTTTTTCTTCTATCACTAAACAGGATGCGATTCTGGATTTGGATTTGCCCTGGCCAAATACCTCGATAAACTGGGCTTCACTGTTTTTGCTGGAGTTCTGTATTTAGATGGACCTGGTTCTAAGGATTTAAAGACAAGTGGCTCAAACAGACTTATGGTGCTGCAACTGGATGTCACCAGTTTGGAACAAATCACTAAAAGCTACGCACAAGTAAAATCTCAGCTCAAAAACAGAGGTTAGTGTTGAGAATGTTTCACAATCCAATTCTTGAGTAGGTTACACTGACATATGATTGTAAATTAAATATTATCTAATATTCTGCCACACCCTGACCAGAGTGTACTTGCCTGTTGTGGGAAGAAAGATTGCTAGTTATCTGTTACTTCTGTATCTCCATAGAAACAATAGCTCAACAAACCAGCACCCTCCTGCTGTATAAATTGCTGTCCCTTTTCTCAGATTTCTTTCTTGTGTCCTAGTCCTGATGTGAGAAAGCCGGCAAACTTCAACTCCTTCCAGCATATTTAACTTCATGAGAAAAGCCTTGCATTAATATTTGATGTACTTTGCACCACCTATCGCACATCAATAGGACAAATCAAATGAACATGCAGGAGATTTTATTTCCATGAATATTTTCTCAAGGCGCACAATAAAGATTTATTTCTTCGTGAGAGATTATGGGATTTCTTTTTATTTACTCAAGGGATATGACTGTTATAGCTGAGTCCAGAATTTATTGCCTGTCCCTAGTTGCCCTTGATGAAGTGGTGGTGGGAAATGAGCTACCTTCTACCTTTTGCTGCAGCCCATGTGCTATAAATAGACCCACCATTCTGTTAGGGAGGGAATTCCTGGATTTTGACCCAGCATAGTGGTAATAAACAGGAGTAGGCCATTCAACCTCTTGAGCCTGTTCCAACATTCGATGATCATGACTGATATTTGGCCCATATCCCTTTATACCTTTTGCTTAACAATACTTTATTTATCTCAGATTTAAAATGAACAACTGATTCACTATCTACTGCCTTTTGTGGAAGAGAGTTCCATACATCGTCCATCTTTTTGTGTGAAGAAGTGCTTCCCAACATCTCTCCTGAACAGTCTGGCCCTAATCTTTAGACTGTGCTGTCTAATTCCAGAATTCCCAACTCGTGAAAATAGCTTATCCGAATCTATCCTGTTTTTCCTGTTAATATCTTGAAGACTTTGATAAGATCATCTCCTAAGCTTCTGAATTCAACAGAAAAAGGGCAAACATGTTGTGGGACTGGAGTTACATGTTGACCAGACTGGGTAAGGATTACAAATTTCCTACCCTAAAGAAAACTAGTGAACAAGATGAGTTTAATGAAAAGTGACAGTGGTTACATAGTTGCTATTAGGTTAGCTTTTTATCCCTGATTTTTATTGAATTGAAATTTCTCAATTGACATGGTAAGATTTGAACCCAGTCTACAAACTGCAAGTTTATGTCCCAGGATTACCTATCCATTGACACCGTTCACTGTTGTTCACCATGGATATGAATGATTTGGATGACCATGTAGGAGGCATGCTTAATAAGTTTGCAGGTGACACCAAAATTCATGGTATGGTGGACAGTGAAGAAGGTTATTGAAGATTACAACAGAACCTTGATCAGCTGAACCAATGGGCTGAGGACTGAGTTTAATTTAGATAGATGCGGGGTGTTGCATTTGGTAAGACAAACCAGGACAGGACTTAAAAACTTAAGGTTAGGGCCCTGGGGGCAAATGGGGAGACTGAGGGGTGTATAGTTCCTTGAACGTGGTGTCTCAGGTAGAGAAGAGTTAGCATTTCAGGTCCGATGCCCCTTCTCAGTGACCTTTGTCAGAACTAGATCTGAAGAAGGTTCACCTGACTTGAAAAGTTATCTCTGCTTTCTCTTTATAGATACTGCCAAACCTGCTGAGTTTTCCCAGTAATTTCTGTTTCTGTTCCCTTCTTTCTAGCCTGTTTTCATACATCCTAGTCCTGATATACGCAAGGTGAAAAGCTTTAAATATGTGTTTCCTTTTAGCAATGTCTGAGTGAAACTCCCTGTAAATTATAAACAAATGGTGTAATAGTAAGTAAAAATAAAACCTAGGAAATTCACCTTCTATACCATAACTGTTTTCTCAGAAGTGTGGGACATTCAAAGAGTCAGCGTTGACATTAAGGGCTGAATGGCTTCCATCTGTGCTGTATGTCTCTGTTGTTGCACTTTAAGAACATCTATTGTTTTTCTCTTGACCATTCTTTTCAACAAGTTATTCCAATACTTAGTACTCATTGAGTAATTCAATTTTAAAATTAATTTTTAACTAATCACCAACATATCCTCCCATTTTGCTAGCTCTGACATATTTTGAAAAAGTATGCTGCCTGGTATTTTGCAATTGTTTATGATCCCCTTCTGTAATTTTTTCTCATTGCAGCTTTTCCCCTTTGCTGGCTTGTAGTACACTGGACAAAGTTCTGTCTGTTTTGTTGATTGCTGCAGTGATCAGAATTGAAAATGCTGCACAGAACTAACAAAAACTAAGGGACAAGAAAGTTCATGAATTAAAGCAAGTAGAATTCAGAGATATTAGCAATTTTGTTTGAGATGTTATAAGTAAGCCAGGAGGCAAGCATAGGTAAGGCAGATTAATTCCAGTTATTAATTCCTGTCTGTTTTTCTTGCCAAAATAAATCTGTGTGCTGTGTGGTCTAAAAAAGTTGTCATAGTTGTTAGATTTTGGTAGACTGGAGGTTTATCCCTCCTACAAGTTTTAAATTTTTCAATAAGAACCAAAAGAATTCTGGATGCTATAAATCAAAGACAAAAACAGAAATTGCTGGAAAAGCTCAGCAGGTCTGGCAGCAGCTGGGGAGAAATCAGAGTTAATGTTTCAGGTCAAGTGACCCTTCCTCGGAGTTGATGGTAGCTAGGAAAATGTTGGTTTAAATGCAGGGGGTAGGGTGTAAGCAGTAAGTGATAGGTGGGGTAGAGCCCAAAGAGAGACAAGAACAGTTGGATAGACAAAGGAGTGGATAAGAATCTATCTAGGAGGGTAAATAGCTATTAATGGGGAGTGTTATAGGCTAATAATGAGTTATGTGTAATAGTGGACTATGGGATAACAAGATCTGGTGTGTAGGGCTTAGGGTAGGGACATAGGAGAGCTCAAGCCCTAAAGTTGCTGAATCCAATATTGAGTCCAGAAGGCTGCAGGATTCCCAAGAGGAAAATGAGATGATGTTATCCCAGCTTGCACTGAGCTTCACTGGAGCACTGCAGCAGGCCTGAGACAGATGTTGGCCAGGAAACAGGGTGGTGTGTTGAAGTGGCAGGGAACTGGAAGTTCAGGGGTTTTTTTCTTGCAAACTGAACATAAGTGTTTTGCGAAGCAGTCATCCAGTCTACTCTTTTCCTCTCCGATATAGAGAAGACCACATTGTGAGCAAAGAATCAACTGTAAAGACTCAATTCCGTTCTCCAAGTTCCTCTGTCTCCGGTGCATTTGTTCTGATTATGCCCCAACTTTGACAAGGGAGCTTCCAAAATATTTACCGTATTCCTCAACCAAGAATTCCCCAGCACTGTAGTTGACAGTGCCCTCAGCTGGATCTGAACCATCTCCTGCAGTTCAGCACCTCTTTCTCCTCCCCCCCCTAAAAAACCCAAACAACAGCGATAGGGTTCCCCTTGTCCTCATCTACCAACTGTTATGCACTAGACCAGAACATTCAAAACATTCTAAAGCAGGCAGCCCAGACCTTAACTTTGTAATTTGTTTCGGTAAGTGCACAGTGAAAGTTACCCGGATTACGTTAGCGAGGTTGACTGCCAGGTTTAAAATAGACAAAAGTTTGTTCACAAAATTACACAATAAAACACGAAGAACAGAATAAAAACCCTACAGAACTCAGTCTATCCAAACTAGACTTAATTATGCTGTTCTGAATATACAACAGTCCCAATAAGCAAAGCCCCTTTAAAACACAGTTCAAAAAAGGGTCAGATGCTTACAGGTTGAAGTTAGAATGGCAGAAGAGAGAATTTCCACTTGGCTCACTGTTGAACTCCCAACCAGTTCTGGACTGAACAAAACTGCTCAGCTAGAGAGCTGACCACTCCCCTTTCTTTCTACAGGTCACTTCTAAAACATGACCAGTTTGGCCTGAAGTCTCATCTGTTTACATATAAACAAAAGGCCTCTCAAAATCCTTTTCATCTATGTACCAAACCAGTCTGATCGTAGCCTAGCCTCTTTTATTACCCCTCTGAAAAAAACTTAGGGGCGGAGCATCCTTGAGCCAAGAAACAGATTTTAGGAAAAAAGGGCTAGTTTTGTGTCACAACCCACCAGCATCCATACCCAGAAGCTGCCATTTCCTTCACCACCACCACTGGATACACAGTCCCCTCCACTCCCTTGCCAGCCTTTCACAAGGACCATTCCCAAGGACCATTCCCTTCAGGACACCTTGTAGTCAAGTCCCTTCACAGCCTCCCTCTTCCCTATCTACTCACAAAAGCACATTTTCCCACACAATTTAATGGAAATCGCAATTCTCTCTCCCAAAGATCTGTAGATGCTAGGACAATATAAGCTTTCAGGACTAAGTCAAAACACAGCAGTTAGGTTGGGATATCAAAGAATAAGGAGTGATACTGGGCAAACAAAATTAAGGTACAGTTCAGCCCTGAGCTTATTGAATGGTGGAGCAAGTTTGAGGGGCTGAATGGCCTACCTCTGTTTCTGAAGTCAATTTGCTCCTATACTGTGTCTTCCAACTCTGGGTCTTCTGCTTTCTCTGCTTCACCTTTGTTAGATGAATATCCAGTTATTTGGTCTGGATGGAACAGTATTCTTAAACACCTCAAGCTCTGCTGTTCCCTTCTTTAACCGTCTTCTCAAAACTTACTTGACTGGTCAAACTTCAATCACCTTCTATCATATTGTTCCAGTGCTGGTTAATTGTCAAGTTTTGCCTTTATGATGTGTTTTATAAGGTTTTTTTTAAAACCTTCAATGTAATCACAATTACAGTAACGGTAACAGCATATTGTTGCTTGTGTACAATTCCCCAGTTGTACATCCTAATGCTTTCTCTGGTGCTGGTTAGTCATGATAAATTGTCAATTTAAAAATATCATAGATGTTAAGGAAAGCCAGCAGATTGTTGAAGCATAAACCATTTTCCACAGGGAGACAGTGATGCAAAGACCTTTGTAACTTTTAACAGAAAATTAGATAAATGCAACAAACAGAGGAAGTTACATGGCTACAAAAAGACAGCAGGACAGTGAGGAGAGTCAGCACAGAATTGGGTTGAATTTGCCTATTCGATTAAAATCAACTGAGATTCATATTGCCATGTCTGCAGTGGCACAGAGAGACTGTATGGTTTTGTTCAGACCAAACTACCCTGGGCCCAGATGGCAATCTGGGTCAGTACTGTGTTCTGGGTTGAAAGGAATGCACAGTAATGTAGGAAGAAGGTCAATGATCTTCTGTGTTCTACAATGGTAAGTGCCACCATTATCTCTGTGCCGCCTCACATTCATAGGGCCATCACTCACTCTAACTCTGCTGCTTCTCATGATTTTCCATCATGGCTTGTGGACTGCAGCTCTTACTACTGCATGCATCATATGCACACAGCATCCCCCAAACATGCATTGTATGCACACAGCATCCCCCAAACTACTAAACTACATGTCTGAAACTACTAAAACCTTCCTTGTGTCATTCAGACATACTGGGGACAACTCCTCATCTCTCCTGTACCTGTATTATCATGAACTGTACTTCCATGCACTTCCGTTGTATTAAATGTCTTTTGCAGGCATCGCTTTTGGAGATGGGGAGACCTCAATCACCAACCAACTAGGGAAGCTTCATTATGCTGTGCTGCACCACTGTCCCATTTGCAATGGTTAGGCCACTTTTGGAATATTGTGTGCAATTCTGGTCTCCCTCCTAGAGGAAGGATGTTGTAAGACTTGAAAGGGATCAGAAAAGGTTTACAAGGATGTTGCCAGTGTTGGAGGATTTGAGCTACACAGAGAGGTGAATAGGCTGGGACAGTTTTCCCTGGAGTGTTGGAGGCTGAGGTTTATAAAATCATGAGGGGCATGGATGGGGTAAAGAGACAAGGTCTTTTTCCTGGGGTGGGGGAGTCCAGAACTAGAAGGCATAGGTTTAGGGTGAGGGGGAAAGATTTAAATGAGACCTTATGTGCCACTTTTTCACACAGAGGGTGGTGCATATGTGGAATAAGCTGCCAGAGGAATTGGTGCAGACTGGTACAATTGCAACATCTAAAAAGCATCTGGATCAGTATATGAATAGGAAGGGTTTAGAGGGCTATGGGCCAAGTGCCTGCCAATGGGACTAGATTAGGTTAGGATATCTGGTCGGCATGGACGAGTTAGACCGTAGGGCCTGTTTCCAGGGTGCACATCTCTATGACTCGAAGTAGTTGGTAATGGGTTACACCAGTAATACCACATTCTCGATCCAAAAAAGCTTTGATCCCTCTTATGCAGGAACTAGAGGCACCCAGCAAACCTCCACCAGGAAGAAGCCAGAGCAAGACCTCTCTGGAGGTCACCTCCACCTGAGCCACTGAATCGTCAGAACATGCACCAACAAGCCTTTCACATGCAACCTCCTCCACCTAGAGACATTCAACTCAGTGGGTATTCTTTTTAAAGGTTAGACTCAGGAGTACAGTCTGATGTACACATCAACTGACATATCACTACACCTAGTCCAGGAAAAAAGATCTTTGCTCTCTTAAACTCAGAAGACTGCTAGAAATCAGGCACCTGCTCATTCCAGGCATGAAGATGATCTGACAGCGTCACCCATTAATTACTTTGTCAAAATGCACAGGGAGAGACACAGGGACAGCAGGTAGGTTTGTCAGAGAGAAGCCGCATCAAAGGATGGAAGAGTCCACCAACATTATTAGTATAATGCTGACTCTAGCATGCAATGGAAAGCCAGGTCCAGCTCGTGTCTCCCAAAATATATACTCAGTTTCAATGGCAAGGTGCAAGACAACTGCAGCACTTACACTAAATGCCTCCTCTTCTCGGGGATACAAGGTGGTGTCAAATGGCACCCATAGGAAGGAGGAGCCATATACCTGACCCAGAAGCTTCCTGTCAGGACATTCTAGAGGTGCACTGAACATTAATGACTGCAGCTAAGGCACTGCACTTCACTATGGACAACATTGAGGTTCCATGCAGGTGTAGGGATTGTGCTAGGGCCTGGGCTTCACACAACATTGCACACATACATTCAGCTTGTGAATTGAAGTACAGAACCGTGATGGTTCTACACATCTCTCCTCCTGTCTTTTCTATTGAGCCTCTTTTATACATTATTAATGGCTCCACTTTAAGCCCAGAGTTCATGACTTTGGAATTTCCTATGTCCTTGTAGGCCCTGCATCTATAATCACACTGATGTCATTTCTTGACTTACTATGGCCTTACCTCCTGGATTGATGTCTCAATAGCGTCCCTATTGACCTACCTGTAAACCCAGACTGGTTGCATCTGACCTGCACCACTGAATAGGGTCTAATCCCCAGATTACAAGTAGCATGGATTGCTGGATTCTCACAGGGCCAATTGCCTGAACTTGACTATGTCCAACTGCGTGGATTGGATTAGGAAAAGCTTTGACTGGCTGTGGTGTTACCTCTGACTGATCATAATCCTCCTTCACCCCAGTAATGGCTGCTCCACTTTGAACATACCTATTTGTATGAAGCTCACGCAGTGTGCCTGCTGTGTAAACTGCTGGCACGTGATACAGGTGTGACATTGACATCGCACGCCTACCTCCTTGACTGTTCAGTGAAGAACTCCAAAATGAGATATGCTGCCTGTCTGCCTGCCGTTCTGTGTTAAAATCACTGAAAGCCAGAGGCTGGCAGCCTGTAATGATGACTGAAGATGCTGCACTAAGAAAGCAATGCAAATCTCAGAGGCTGTCAGCCCATGAATCAGTGCAAAATGTGCACTAAGAGACCAATGTGAAATACCCAGAGGACCAGCAGCTTCCAAGAACTGCATGAGCACTAAGAAATGTAGCAAAGAGCCATGAAATGCATCCTGTGTAGTAACACATAATGTACATGTCTCCCAATGCATGCAACTCATGGGCGTCTCTGAACTCCATAGTGAAGTGTTGAAGGAGTGAATTGGTATATGACTTAGTCCAAGAGCAGGTGGGATGATGTGAAGAGAATGGTGGTCTGTCAACACTGTCTTGCATGGATGAAGGATCGAGGAAGTTGATGTCAGTGGAGCATTCTAGCCCATTGCACTGAAGACAAAGTTGCAAGAAAGCCAGGTCCAATGAATGCAGTTTGGCAGGTACACACTGCAGTTTCCAGGGAGTGAGAGAAGAAGTGATGTAGCATATAAATAATTGGATTTGGGGCTTTAGTGAAATGTAAGTGCATGAAAAGAAAATAGATGCTATTCAGTGGCAAGATTCTGAAATCACCATTTAAGGCCTGAGAGGAAAATTGGCACAATTTTCTTTGTTTACATTTGATCTTCATTCTCCCTGTATTGCCCCTTCTTTCTTACCATTGCTCACACCACACTGAGGAGTGGAACACTCCACCCATACTGATGAATGCTGGAAATAATAAGTAGGTTTATGATGTTAATTTCATAATGCTCCCCATTTGATCATATATGTGCTTACAGGCAGTCCCAATTTACGAATGATAGTACTTATGAGTGATCGCAAAAGCAATCCTGTACAGCAATGTATTAATATTAATCTTAAAGATCTAACATGAAAACACATTCTTGTTTTTATGAATAGCTATTTTATATTGCCCCATATTGTGTTCCAACTTGTCTACAAATCAACTTGGGAATGGAATCTGTTTGTAACCCAGTGACTTTGAGAAAAAGCAATTTTGATTTATATTTCCTTTGCAACAATGATGAGAGGTATTACAGTATTACCCTTGTCTAAATCCTGTTCCTTAATGTTTTAGGACTTTGGGCTTTAGTGAATAATGCGGGTATCCTAGAATTTGTTGCTGATGCAGAACTTCTTCCAATGAGTACTTACAAGCGTTGCATGGACGTGAACTTCTTCGGGGCCGTGGAACTCACTAAAATGTTCCTTCCCTTACTCCGCCAAGCAAAAGGCAGACTGGTTAACATCTCAAGCATGGCAGGTACTGTTCCTTCATTAGTAAGTATTGAGACACACTGCATATGTTAAGCCTCAGCACTGAACTGAGTGCAACTCCTGAGATCCTTTTCTCTCTAATTAGGCCAATACAATTTAGAACCAGTCAGGCACAGGACTTTTAAGTAAATTTTGCAAGTCTGTTTTGAAAGAAATGGCCAGGGCTCATCCAGACATGTCATGTTTCTCCTCTTCAAGAAAAAGGTTTGTATACCCTTAATATTTTCTTATAATTGAGAATGCAACAATTTGAATATGACTCAGGAACATTTTAAGAAATATAGCTGACTCATAAACAGCATTTCCTCCAAACTCCACAGTCCTGTGTACATCACAGGATGGGTGTACATCACAGATTGGGTGTCACCGTGTCTCAGTGGTTAACCTCGCAGCACCAAGGACCCGGGTTCGATTCTAGCCTTGGGTGACTGTCTGTGTAGAATTTGCACATTCTCCCTTTGTCTGTGTGGGTTTCCTCCGGGTGCTCCGGTTTCCTCCCACAATCCAAACATGTGCAGGTTAGGCGAATTGGCCACACTAAATTGCCCATAGTGTTAGGTGCATTTGTTGGTGGTAAATATAGGGTAGGGAAATGGGTCTGGGTTGGTTATTCTTCGGAAGGTCGGTGTAGACTTGTTGGGCCAAAGGGCCTGTTACCATACCTTAGCGAATCTAATATTGATCAGTAAGCCGATGTGATGACTCCGATCCCCACACTAAAAAAAACCATTTGTGTGGAACATGCCCTCTGTGGCAGTACCTGCAGACTACGTCTCCTTGACCTCTGCTACTTTACTGCCCTCAGCTGGTCACTGCCTAGCACTCTCCCAAGCTGCTGTGCTGCCTGGGTGCAGCCCTTCCTGAAGCTGGAAGGCTTTGCCCTGAAGACTGGGGCAGCTGCACCTTTCCCCTCCACCCTATCCCTCCAGCCACCCCAATCTCTCGCTCCCAATCTCTGTCTCCTCCTCACTCCTGGCCTCTTCCTTCACTGAGATCGTCACACCTCTGTAGCTGTGTACACACAACATGGTGATGATTGTGATACATGTATAGACATGTGGGTACCATTTCTCATTATGAATAATCAGTCCAGGTAAAGATAATATTGTACAAACTTAACCTTTCCATGCCCCAGGTTTGTCAGCTGGGGAGGCCAGAGAGTAAAGATGCATGTGCACATATCTTTTGGAAAAGGTTCGTCTATAAACATCACCTTGGATTTTCATTACAGATTACTGGAAAAGATGCTGAGGAAAGGTGTGAATGTAACACCTGCAGCTTAGAAATGTTCAATGCTCCAAATTCCTTCAAAAATAAGCATAGTGCAAGAGCAAATTACTGCAGATGCTGGAATTTGTACTGCACTTGCTCTCTCTCTTGGATGCTGCCCGACCCATTGTGATTTCCAGCATTTTTTTTGTTTTCAGTTTTTTTTCAGCTTCAATTAAACACCATTATAATTGTAATTGGCTAAGTTGGGGTCAGCTGTCGGTTTTTGTCCCACAATTCCAAATCCCTTAATTCTCCTTAAGGGAGCTGAAATTCACCCTTAGGGTTTTGCCCCTCAGCTTTACTATTGATTACATATTGGAAAACTGGATTGGGAATGGTATATCCAACACTTTAGATTTTCAGAGCATTAAATAATTGTTTGGTTTTTACGTTTCTGGGCAGAATTTCCTAGTTTACTATTTTAATATGTACATAACTTAAAACTTCAAATTCAGTTTGTACAAAAGCCCAAAATGACATTCATGGTGTAGTCAAGTATGCCTGACCAGGATTTTATTCATGCTTTTATAAATCTGTTCTATTACAGGAACTACACCAATGGTAGGGTTTGCAGCATATGCTGCCTCAAAAGCTGCACTTTCTATGTTTTCCAATATTTTGAGACAAGAACTTGCCATCTGGGGAGTCAAAGTGGCTACCATCCAGCCTAGTGCTTTCAAAACAGGTGTGTATCTGCAAAGGAAGATATTCCCCAGCCTTGGAGCTACTGGACAATTTTCACAAGCCTCACTATTCTCTTTTCATCATCTGACATTCCCTAAATGGAAGAGAGTGCAAATCAAATGCTAAAATTTGTGTGTATGTATGTGTGTGTAAAATACATTATATAATGTGAGTAGTGAGCACAAGGAATTGAAGGTTTAAATCAGATAAATAAATGAATTGCCTTTCTGAGAATACAATTAGGCCAATATAATAATCCTGATTGAAATCACGTATTGCTTTGAATTTAATTATGAATTCTATCTGGAATGGATTTTTATGGGCTCCTCAAGTCAATGCTCAGTCCATCTGAAAACACACTTTATTGAATTCTGACATGCTTAAAAAATAGCCAGTTTCAGTTGTACATTGATCACCTGTGATTAAGTGATGCATTGTTTTGTAAATCAAAAATCAATTTATTATTTATTGGGAAATAATTATTTAATGGTTGTGGGGGAAAAAAACTGGTAGCACAGATCATGTCTCTTGGGATCACTGACAATGAATGATTACTTTGAGTATTTATATACAATGAGTGCTAACTGCCTTGATCCCACCCTGTCTGTAGCAGTATGAGGATGACCTCTAGTGTTTAATATTAAGCTTCAGGTAACTTTAGGATAGCTAGAATGATGATGAGTCTGAGCAAGTGAGGTTGAAGATCTCTTGTGAAAATTTGGGGGTGTTTTACATTCTAATTTGATTAGGAAAACATGTGGAAGGAAAAGGGAAGCTGCTCTTGGATATCTGAACAATTAACACTGGGCATTGGAGTGTAATGTTGGATTTTGGTAATTGAGGAGTTTTGTTGTTAATTGACAATAAGAACCTAGCATGAAGAGTAAAAAAGCAATATTTGTTCAGCAATTTGGAACACTTTTACATGCGTTCTGCCTTTTTGTACCTATTTCTATCAGGCCAAATTTCCCTCAGTACTTTTATATATCCAGAACTGCCAGACCATATTGAGCCTGCAACTTAATGTTTGCCAAAGTATTGGGATAGGAGATTGATTGTTTGAAACTGCTGAGAAATTGGTTTGGTGCTGAAATTAAGTAGCTAACAGATTGACCAACAGGCTCAGGTCCATCAGGATATAACATTTGAAAACAAATAACAGAAATATTATATTTTCCAATGTTTATCTGTCTGATTTTCACATTTGTCTGGTGATATTTTGCTCTGTACTCAATTCTCTCTGTTCTGACTCATTATCAAACTTGATTCATTCTTTGGCTAACACTTCCACTGATCTTCAATTTCCTTGAGATTTCATGCTGTTGAAATGTATTGGTTGAATCGCCTTCTATTATATCTCTTTAGTACCAAGAATACATATTTATTTTCTAATGCTGCAGCTTGCCTCTCTCATTCTCTTGCTAATGCCTACGAAGAATGTATTACTTAAAGTTTTAAACTTTTTTTATTTCCATAGGTATATTTGGTACCACAGATCAGTGGAGCAACCAACACACACAAATTGTGCAGCAGCTCTCTCCTGATGTTAAAAAAGATTATGGTGAAAACTACATAATTGCATTTAGAGGAACGTATGGTAAATGGCAGGCTGGTTTGCAAGATGAACTACAACCTGTTCTTAATGATATCTCCACTGCACTGATAGCAAAAAACCCCAAGAGCCACTACTCCCCTGGAAAAGCAGCTAACTTTCTTCCATTCATCTATCGCTACCTTCCCACCCACTTGTCTGATTTTATTTTTCATCACTTACTCAAATCAGGTCAGGATGTACCAGATGGAGTAAAAGAAATTGGATAGTAAGCCATTCTGAGTTGGCACTGACAGCTAATTTGTACAGGCTATTTACTAACAACTAACAAATTCTATCTTGAAAACTTTTTATATTGATTACTCAGATGCACAAATATTCAGAGGTAAGGTTTTCTGTATTGATCTGAGAATAAGCATTGTACACTTGTAAAGCTTGATGTCTGAGTGAGCATTTATTTTCCAGAATCATTCAGCAGCAATATTGCAAATTTTTGCACTCAATAGAATGAACTATTTATAATCAAAAGAACAACTCCAGTTGACACAGCACAAAGAAAGGAAATTCTTTCACAGTGTAAGAATCCTTCATTGAGATCTATTAAGATACCACTTCATTTAATGGCTTCAGTTATTCTTTTAACACTGTTTCACTGTGCCATAGTGTCACATGAGTTATTGTGACTGCTCGAGACATTTAATAAAAGGAGTGGCTAAATGCATCATTATGCAGAATGATAGATAGATAGAATTGTGATGAGAAAGTTGATAAAGGGTTATGGGGAGAAGGCAGGAGAATGGGGTTGAGAAACATATCAGCCATGATCGAATGGTGGAGCAAATTCAATAGGCTGAATGGCCTAATTCTCTCCTATATCCTGTGGTCTTTTTTTCCCTTTCCTGTGTATTTCTTGCAAATTGGCCTCATCCGTGCAAGATGAAAAGCTTAGACTAAATATATCCTATTTTTCAGCAATGCTGAAATTCTGTACTGGCAAATGACTTTTTAATTTTGTAATATATACTAAATGACAACTATAAATGTACAACAACTTAACACACTTTTGAACATGTGGTGCAGTGTGAATTGAAGATTGCATAGAGTGAAAACAATTGTTTTTACAAGCTGTATTAATTCTTAAGGAGAGTGGATTTTTAAAATGCGTCAGAGTATGGACGGAAGATGTGTACATACACAATTTGGCACTGCTGGCTTCCATGCAAATTTGACACGACCATCCCCACCCTGAACAATCTGCATGAGGACACTTTGGGGATTGCATTGGCTACCTGATGGGCATATACAGGCTAATGTTGTGAGCTCAGGGTAGCAGTTGGGAGGAGTGAGGGGCAAGATGAGTAAAACATGAGCCACCAATTCTGACCCCACCCTATTTGTCATATTTGCTGAGCTCCAGCAGGGCTTAGTGGCTGTACATTGGAGGGATTGGCTTTTTAGAACTTAAGTGCCCTTGCATTTAGCAGCCCCACACAGTCCCGACTTTTAGATCAGCTGCTGTCAACTCAGCCATCTGGGGTGCTGGAAGAGCCTATCATTGCTTGTCAAGCGTCAGAACCCATTGCTGTGTCTGATTACACACAAAAAAGCAGATCCAATTCAATAGGAATTGCTAACACAGATGAGAAATCAATAATTATTTGATGACAACATGAAGTACAATGGGCAATTGAAGCAGAAAGGCTGAATATGTTGAAAAAAGATACATTTATCAAAGTTTAACATCTTGCAATCTTCAAGACAATTCACAAGACTACAAATTAAAAGGGAAATCCAATATTTATATTGAGTGGAGATTGTTAATAGGTTAGCAAGTGGACTCTGATTGTTATAGCATTACCATCGAGAATGTAGCAGTTGATGATTGACTGACTGTTAACTGCCAGGCTTTGTTTAGATATCAACCAAGTTAACCTGACTCTGGTTCATTTCTCAAGATAATGTCTTCACCGGTAAGAGTCAAGTTAACTGGTTTGATATCTAGGGTGTAGGTGTGCTCGCTAAGCTGTAGGTTTGATATCCAGACGTTTCATTACCTGGCTAGGTAACATCATCAGTGGTAACTTCCAAGTGAAGCGAAGCTGTTGTCTCCTGCTTTCTATTTGTATGTTTGTCCTGGACGGGGTTCCTGGGGTTTGTGGTGATGTCATTTCCTGTTCATTTTCTGAGGGGTTAATAGATGATATCTAGATCTATGTGTTTGTTTATGCATTGTGGTTGGAATGCTAGGCCTCTAGGAATTCTCTGGCATGTCTTTGCTTAGCCTGTCCCAGGATAGATGTGTTGTCCCAGGATAGAATTGGTGTTTTTTTTTATCCGTGTGCAGGGCTAAGAGGGTTTGATATCTAAACAAAGCCTGGCAGTTAACAGTCAGCCATCATTGACTGCTGCATTCTCCATGGTTTTTCCTCTACCATTCAATGTCCACTTGCAATTAATCAGCACTTATCTAGTGCTTAACTTAAGTTATCACATTATTTGTGCTCTTGAAAAACATCCTGGTGCGTGCAAGACAAAATAATTTTCAGCAATATTCAAGCTCTGTAACGATCAAATGGGTTGAAAAATTAAACTGTTAGAAATACAGTAGGGTAGTCAACCTTCTGGGCACTTTATAATCTTTTTAGTTAAGATAAAGGGTGTGCATTAAACAATTTACACATGCTGAATGACCTTCTGTCTATTTCTAACAGTTTTCAGTAATTAGGTAAAGGTGGTGCTGTAAACCACACACTGAATCGTTGCTGTTTGTAAAATGATCATCATTGTTAAAGTTAAAATAGACTAGAAGAGTCTTCTGAGTCCCAGCTGGACAATTATTTATTACATTGGCTGGTGGACACAACCAACTTCTATTCTTATGTCTGATTGTCAGTCACATAATCAATAGTTGTGTAAATGGGAGGCTCAAGACCATCCCAACCTTGGGCATAGTTAACATTATTTATGATTTGCTGCCTGGAATGGTCATTGATTCCAGAAGTTAGCTGTTGCATTTGAAGGAAACACTTACCTCACTGGCAATAGCTCAAAAACAAATCTTAGTGTAGAGGAGTGGGAAAATAGTTATGTGTTTTGCAGAATTGGGAAGGCCTCTCAGCCAAAGTTTAGTGTAGCATTTTTTAAAAAAAATTACCTCTGCTAAGGCTGCAGTGGCCACTTACTCATGTAAACCTTTCAGTGTGGAAACAGGCTATTCAGTCAAACAAGTACACACCAATTCTCTGAAGAGCATCCCACCCAGACTTACCCTCCTACTCTATTTCTGTAAACCTGCATTTGCCATGGCTAATCTACCTAACCGACCCATCGCTCAACACTATGGATAATTTAGCATGGCCAATCCACCTAAGCTGCATAACCTTGGACTGTGGGAGGAAACCAGAGCACTCAGAGGTAACTCACACAGACCAGGGAGAATGTGCAAATTCCACACAAACAGTTGCCCGAGAGTGGAATCAAATCTGGGCCACTGGTGCTGTGAGGCAGCAGTGCTAACCACTGAGCCACCATATCACCACCTAAAAAGCCTAAGTGAAGCCGGCCCAGCATGTTCCACTCATCATGACCCAATTTCTCAGAAGGGCAATAAAATAGTTGCTAGGCCTCTGATCAACAAATGCAAGGGGCCTACTACCTGTTTTGGGTGGGTGCCTTACATATGAAAAGCACAATGGAATTAGTAATGGCCAAGATGTTCACACAGGTTCAAAATGGGACATTCTGCTGCAAATATTGTGATGATGTTGCCTGTTGTATGGCCTGAAGAAAATGTGCTACATATCAATTTCCATTCCGCAAACATTGTGCACTGTTCAGTAGAATGTGAAATATTCCTATGCAATATACATATTTAACCAGGATGGAGTCACATTTTGATTAGGCAAGTGTTTGATTAGGCAAGTGTTCAATTACTAAACTAATTGTATATCTCATATTCTGTGCAGGCTCTGCTATTACAACAAATGAGACTTTGTAATTAAGGGGAATTTTTTTTATCTCGAGCTCAGGGAAATATTTTATTATAACAAGTCTCTTGATCCAGGAACTTGAAGTGAAATTCTGTTATATCTACTGCAATCCCTACCAGTAGAGTTCATTCATTATCTTGGGTCAGCTTCAGATCACTACCTTTTCTACACATTTATTCACATTACAACAATCAAATAATCTTAGGAGCAATCATTCTGACATTTTTAAAAGGTAATTGTACAACAAAAATCACAAGAAATGTAGCTTTTTATAACAAAAGAATAAATCATAATAGAAAATATTTATACCAAAGCTGTAAAGTGCTGTATGGAATATGAAATTATGTGATGGTGGATATTCCAGTGCTTGGAATGAATATTGAAGAGCTTATCAATAGTCATATTGAGCAACACAGACATGTGCTCAGTTAACTCCAAGATTCCTGTGAAGTAATGGAATGTTCTGAGCTTGTAAACCTATCCAATTTTACATTATTTGTATTTAGCGTTAGGGAGCTATGGGATATAACTTTTTTCAATTTTCATAAAAGATGTTTGTGTTTTGAATGTTCTAAATCTCAGGTCTCAAAGGTGATATTTTTGAGAAAATAAATGGTGTGCAGCTGCTGTCTTAAACTTAGCAATAATAAAACCACTACATAATAGATTAGTGCACGACCATAAAATATTCCAAATTGATAAACTCCACTGAGTGAATCAAACCCAATAACTGTCTCTTTTATATCTCCATCTTGTGCAAGGTTGTAATTTCAGCAAGTGTTGCTTACTAATTTTTTTAAACATAAAGCCTATCTGAATAAACAGTACTGCACCAGTATTTTGGCATTAGTAGGTTATAAAGCCACCATATTTATGGTTTAATTTTTGTTTGTGTCACCCATAAGAAAACAAACATCAAAAATTTTAAAGGAATGTCAAAATCTTCATGCTTGCTTTAAATGGATGGACGAATTAACATTGTAATTTAAATTGAGTATATTACTTGCAACTTTTGTTTTCAGGACATTTGGGGGCATCATTTGGTATTTTATTTTGAAGTATTATATGAATTTTCAGTTGGTTCTGGAGAATATTTATGATAAATCTCACTGTTTTAGCTGACTGTATTTTGTGTAATGGTATATAATTGAAATTGACTTGGAATTTTGTTTGTGTGGATTTATCTCTGTCTTGTTTTCAGTTGATAACTCTCCATATCTCTCTCTAAATGAGGGGTAATGAACAATCTGGTATTTACAATCACTTATTCGGCAATGAGAACACTAAATCTGTTTTTACTGTGGCATTACAATGAAACCTCACAGTAAATTTATCTAATTTTATTGTAGAGCAAAATGTATTGCAACATTTTTGACCTCTTCAACTGAAAAATATGAGACATATGACAACTAGCTGCATGTGAAAATAATGAAACTGTTCTACTTCTAATGTTTTGATTATGGCGTTGTCACGCTGTGGGTGAATAGAAGCATTTTTCTTTACAATCTAAGTATTTAAAGTTATCACTTCAAATGATGACAGATTACCAAGGGTCGAATTTTATGTGCTCAGGTGTCAGATTGCATACCGGGTTCTTGAATTGTGCTGCCATTTTCTTGCCAATGCAATGCACAGTTTGAAATTGCCAAAAGTGGCACTGAGTATGCAACCTTAATTGCTAAGAAATTATCTGGTCAGACTT
Source organism: Hemiscyllium ocellatum (assembly GCF_020745735.1). Taxonomy (NCBI): domain Eukaryota; kingdom Metazoa; phylum Chordata; class Chondrichthyes; order Orectolobiformes; family Hemiscylliidae; genus Hemiscyllium; species Hemiscyllium ocellatum. Next base: position 23,065,072 of record NC_083417.1, on the reverse strand, counting down.
TCATGTTGTTAATAGTTACACTGCATTGTTGTTAATTGTGTCTACTTGTATTTACAAGTATGACATAGATCAGCCTGATCAGACACTGATACAACTTGCAAGTGTATAATGTAGAACAGTCGTTGTTAACTGTGTACATTGTTTATGTTCCATTGTTATGCTGTTGCATTTTAAAGGCGTTTCTTTTTCAGATCACTAGTTAAGTCAAGATTGCTCAGTTTAATGACCAGCAAAATATAAACCATTCATTGTGTCTGTAACTACCTACAGGTTTTATTTTAACATGTTGTCATTGTGATTTCTGGAGGTTTTGATATATTAAACCTGTTGGTTTACCATTGTGTCTATGCTACCAGTTATACAATTATACAAGACTATTTGGTGATGTAAGCACTGAATCTTTAAGATTACATAATACTTAGGTAATTATTATTCCTTGATTCAGATTACTTCTACTTTGTATAGGCAAACACAATTAAACTAATATACATAGAGGGCAAGTTATATTTGTAAATATTGAGGTAAAGCTCCTTTTTTTTAAAAGATACTTTAAGTTTAAATAATATCTGCATATGAAATATATAGAGATACAATTTTAAAGGATTGGCATGCTGAACATGCAGATACATTACATCTCATTCATCAGGTGAGTTATATTGCTGTAAAAAAATTATAATATGCAAAACCTCATCCGTTCATTTGTTGTGTGGTTGGTCATGAAATCTTTGATATTTGTTCACCTGGCAAGACAGCTTGTTGGTGCTTAAACATTTGAGCATATCTGTAAATCAGTTTGGAAAGAATGACACCTCTCTGTCACCTGTAAAGTATTATCCTCACCTATAGGACAGTCTTTAATTACATGCATTGAAACATTGCTTAGTTACATCAATGGAATGGCAAAACAGAATAAGCCATCTCAACACTGTTGTGTGATTTGCTCTTTTTCAATATATACCTCTTCAACCCAATTAAACTGATATCTTGTCTCACCTATGTTTCACAATTTACATTGCATTACATTTAAATATGTGTCCACGCTATTAGTATCCCTGAACTGAACCATTGCCACTTTGGAAAGTGGCAATGGCTGAACCAGATAAGGCATTATAATGCATATGAAAAATGTTTTGTAGATAAAACAATATCTGTTTTAAATTGTGTTTTTTAAAATCAGGATTAAAAATATTTGATCTAAAACCTCAATATTAAATCTGAGAAACTTCTTAAAATGTGAACTTTCTTCATCCAAGGCACACATGCCAGGTTTTTATTATCCTTTGTTTTTAAAGCGAGCTGTGTACGTAAACATCTACAGCCATGTGACATTTTTGAAAATGCAGGGTAATAAAAATTGTTCAACTTGCTCAAAGAACCTTGAAGTGCTGAATTAGTAAATAAGTGGATGTTTACTGTAAATAATTCTCAGTTTTGTTAAACAGACACAGATCTACCTTATTTGTAACAAAATAAAAGCCATATTGATGTTACTTGATTTGGAACACTTTTAATAAAGCTTGTGTAAAATACTGGAACAGAAAATTGCTTTCAAATTTGTAGCTGAAGAAACTTGGATTTGATGTGCGAAATAAATTTACACTTCTGTTTATTATTTTGCCTGGTTCTTTAACAATGAAAGACAAATCAACATGCTATTACAAACATTGGGTCTATAGTAAGTATTGATCAGCATAGGGTCATGGAGGAAGGCCATTCAGCTCTTTGAGCTTGCCCACCATTCTGCATCATGGCTGATCATCAACCTCAACACCATATTCCCATGCTATCTCTGTATCCCTTGATGTAATTGGTAATGAAGTAACCAATTAATCACTGTCTTCAACTTTAGTTAATGACTGAGCTTCAAAAGCCCACTGGGAGCGGGTAATGATCTTTTAAATCGATTCTATCACCTTGCAATTCTTTTGACATGAGCTGCCTTGTTTTTAGCTCTTGCCCTTGCTTCAATCCTCTCACCGCTGTGTTAGAATTATTGTATTCTACCACCTATATAAACACCAGACCAAGTTTCTCATTAAGAGATCCCTTCTTCTTACTACTTTACTGCATTAAATGGCTTCTTGTTGATAACAACTTCCATTTCATCATATCTTTCTCCGTATTGAGTTTAATGCCCTCTCTTTACCTGCCCAACCAAACTAGCTTTCTTTCCTACTCCTGTTCATGGACACACTGCTTGACTCTGTCATCACTTCTCTGTTCCTACAGTCTTCACCACAAAGCATTTTTCTTCAATTCACTTCCAATAACGTTTTCACATATTCATCTGATTAGTCTTCATCTTCCATAATGATACTTTTCATCTATTGGTCAGCTCAATAATACCCTCACTTTCACCTTTTACTGTCCTTGCCCTTAGCAAAACATTTACTCACATCTTGGTCTTTCTCACAGTACACAGTTCAGAGCTATTTGACTGGATCCAGCACAGCAGGCTTCAGTTATAATAAAGCTTTTTTTTTCGAAATGAACACGCAACACGGCAATTTCAGGTAGTTTGCTTGAAATATGGAATAAATAACCAAACAAAGAATAATGATGAAATTCTCCATTTACATCTGATGTCTCACTCACTGAAAGGGAGGCAAATTACCAACCAGATGCAAAGGCTCACTGTATCTTCCTCTGATCAGCCCTTGGAAGTGGAAATCGGAGCCAGTGAACCTCACCAGAGAATGGCAGCTGCTGCAGGGATGATATCCACTATTTTTAGTGATGGTGAGTTTCCGGGGGATTGAGAGGAGGGTTGGGTTCAGAAGCAAGACAATAGACGGGGCTCTCAGTGGCTAGCCCAAGCCTATGCCAGTTCCTTGATCATGTACAAATCAATGCAGCTTGAGGAACGTTCTCTCCTCACAACCCAACTTGACTATCAACACTGGTTTATCAATCAGATTGGCAAACCTTCCTTTAGCTCAATCGATATGGAGATAGTTGCCATCCAGACTGGAATAGGTCCTAAAGCGCTGAGAGACGTTGATTAATTTAGAACCCAGGAAGACTGAGCCTGGTCTCCCTCACCTGGAATTTAATTAGGGTGGGAGTGGTAAGACAATGTAGACCTATTATTGCTGTCACTTTTCTGGCTCAGTGTATTTAAATGACAGTGTGAAGCATTTTGAAGTGGGATGGTTAATTTCACCAGGTCTGTCTCTTCAAAAGAACATTTCAATACGATAGTGATGTCACTTTGCTGTGGGCCGGAAACATTGCAGATTTGAGGACCTCAAGAGACTTGCAGCTGTTGGCAGATGAATGCATTTTCAGGGCTTTTCAATAGTTTTTAAACTATTAGTGTATATTTTCTTAAATATTTTGGCACTGCACTGAAAGAAACTTTGTTTTGGTTTAAACGTAATATTGCACACAGGACCTTCTCGGTCGATAGGATTTCACTTACTCCTACAATAATACAAAGAACTATGAATGCCGGCTTCCTTGTCCTGTCATTCTGGGCTGTGGGTGGCCTGACAATGAGTGGTTGTGACAGACACCGAGAATGCTGGAGAAACTCAGCAGGTCTCACAGTATCCGTGGAGAGAGAAAAACAGTTAACATTTTCATCCAGGATGACTACTTCAGCACTGAAAGGTGGCTGGAAAATAGATTTTTTTTAAGGCAGAGGAGGAACAATGGAGTAGATGCTATAAAAATCCAGTCCAAAAGACAAAAGGAGTTGTTAATAGTGCAGAAAGAAAAACAGATATAAAAGGGAGAGAATTGATCCTTACTATAAAGTGGAAAGACGCAAACGCATTATGACTGGGTGGTGGTGGGGTTGTCTGATACTGTAAGAAAATTGGAGAACAGTCATAATATGGTCAGCTTCTGAAATTATTGGAATCAATTTTGAGACCTTGAAACTGTAAAGTGTAGCGTGGAAATTGAGATGCTCTTCCTCGAGTTTGCATTGTTCTTTGTTGGAACATTGCAGCAGAAACGTTAGCATAGGAGCAAAGGTGGATATTGTTGAAATGGCAATCAACTGAGAGGCTGGGGTAATTCCTACTGGCATTGTGGAGATGTTCTGCAAAGCAGTTGCTCTGTTGGTCTTGCCAATGTAAAGGAGATTACATTGTGAACAGTAAATGCAGTAGTCTAGATTAAAGGAAACGTCTGTGGCAGGTGTGTCTCACGTCTTGGACAGTGAGCAAGGAGAAGGTGAATAGGCAAGTGTTATACTTGTGTTTGCATGGGAAGGTGCTATGTGGTGTAAGGAAGCTTTAGGTGTCTTGGCAAATTGTTGTTGGGGTATTGTGCTACCAATAATCTTCCTTTCCATGCTGTGTAGAAGATCTGTATAATTTTTTTATTGGGAGAATATAACCCATTGATGACTCTTAACAACAGACACATTTTACGCAATAAAAAAGTTTATTGTATGATCGCAATAGATGCTCGGTACATTTATCACTTAGGATTATCAAGGAGTCAGATGACATGTCTGTCTCCATTGGGTCATCATGCCAGACTGCTGATTTTTAACCTAAAGAACTGTATGACATTCAGGGTGGATGGAGTTCAATAATGCAGCTTCACATGAACTCTTCACAGTAATGTTTCTGTAAACACCTTCTGTTCCTCTGTTACAAGGAGGAATCAGGAATACAAAGCATCTAATTTCAGAAATGTCAGGTAAGAAAGGTCTCATAAATGCTCTCTAAGCTGTAGCCACTGCTACCTGCACATCCATTTCTGCAGATCGAGATGGGGTCATAACTGTGGTACCTTGGCAATTGTTTAGAAAGCCGTGTCTTCCTTATGAAGCCAGACAGCTGTGGACAGAGCACTAACTGGAACTTCCAGAAAACAGAGATCCAAGCCCCTTGCCAACTGAATTTGTACATCAAAGTTGTACTTTCGGAACAAATACAACTCAGTCACTTGCTGTTTGAGACTCCTCAAATTATCATTTTGTTCGAATTTTGAATTTTATTACTACTCCTTTCCTGTCCTTTATTTTAATCTTTGGCCCATGGAATATAAAGCATATGTGCCAACAACACTTGCCTCAAATGGCTGCTCTTTCAATGCCTGGTGAGCATTAGTAGGCAAGTTCACTGAAATCTCTGTTTTGACTCAATATTCACATTACAGATCAGCAATTCCATCAGCAATCAGAACTTTACCCTGTATTTTCCCTCCTTATTGTTGAACTAGTGATGTCATCAAATGTTTTGTAAAGTTCTCTGTTACAGTAAGGTATTTACCACCGAGAGAACACCCTTTTGAAATTTAATTGCATCCGATTTCAGGATGTATGATTGGATGATGGATGCATTTTCATCAGGGAGAAAGTGAGGACTATAGATGCTGGAGATCAGAGTCGAGTGTGTGGTGCTGGAAAAACACAATAGGTCAAGTAGCATCAGAGGTGCAGGAGAATCAACATTTCGGACATAAGCCCTTCTTCAGGAATGAGGCTGGTGGGTCACGGCTGAGAGATAAATGGGAGGAGGGTGGTGTTGGGGGGGGAAGGTCACTGAGAAAGTGATAAATGGATGAAGATGAGGGAGAAGGTGATTGGTCAGAGAGGGCAGTGATGGATGGATTCAGAAGGCGGTGCTGTGTTGGAGGCTTGGGACTGGGATAATGCGGGGGTAGGGGAAATGAGGAAGCTGTTGAAATCCACATTTATCCTGTGTGGTTGTAGGATTCCAAGGTGGAATATGAGGCGTTCCTCCTCCAGGCGTCAGGTGGTAATGGTTTGGCAGTGGAGGTGGCCCAGGACCTGCATGTCCTTGACAGAGTTTAAGTGTTTCAGCAGGGAAGTTTAAAATATATACTTTAAAATGCTTGCGCACTTCATTCCCATTCAGCCCTGAATAGCTCCCATAATATATCAGTGGGCAGGCTCCAAACTTAGCCCATTAATCTTTTTCAAAATGACAAATGGGCAATTGAGCTGTGATTAAGCCCAAATATTATACTGCCTGCACCATATGCAGTTGGCATGGGGAGGCGGACAAGAATGGGAAAGCTCTTCTTACACAAATTTATTGAAAAGTCAGAAAAGAACAGCGTACTACATTATTCAGGTAGTTCCCTGTGCTCAGCAGAGGCATTCCTGCCAATACACCATGTTCCCCTTCCCCCTGCTGTGTCCACTCATTCTGCACCTGGCCTCCGAAAGCTACCCACTCCACCCACTTGTTTTCCTACAATGCTGCTCAATGCCTTCGCACCAAAGCCCCCGACGTGCCCTCTTCATCCTGAGCACTTTGTGTAGTCCTAGCAGTGGGCACTACTGAGTTCTGGTCCTGCTGCCCAATCAGATTGGCTGGCATCTCTCAAAGGTATGACATCTTCCTGCTGAGGGAAAGGAGTCCCATTCACTGCTCGTTTGGATCACTGCCAGAATGTTGGTGTGGTAAGGCAGCCTTTATAAAATAAAAATGGCTAGTCTGGAACCAAGTTTTGTTACAGTGGGGTAGTGTGGTGAATGGGGGAGTGGGGGGAGATGTCAAAGGGTTGGTCTGACCTTACTTTCTATCCTGTGCTTAACCTGATCATTTAACAAATGATATACCAACACAACAAATCCAAAGAAAGTAGACCAGCTCGAATTTCTACTCAGGATTAATGAGAGACAGGTTTCTTGAACAGGAAGAAAGTGAGGACTGCAGATGCTGGAGATCAAAGCTGAAAAATGTGTTGCTGGAAAAGCACAGCAGGTCAGGCAGCATCAAAGGAGCAGAAGAATCGACGTTTCAGGCATAAGCCCTTCTTCAGGAAGGATTTCTGAAGAAGGGCTTATGCCCGAAACATCGATTCTCCTGCTCCTTTAATGCTGTCTGACTCGCTGCGCTTTTCCAGCAACACATTTTTCAGCAGGTTTCTTGAATAGCTTGGTATATCGGTAACAATTACTAATTCTGCAAATAGCTCAGGCTTACAATGTGCGTTCTGAACTATGACAAGGACTACGTTGGTAATATATGTATTCATATAATTTAGTGTGCTTAATAGCTATCAATCATCACAATTTCTCACCTTTGCACTACATTCAAATACAGAGCCTGCTGTATGATTATTTTTCAAATCAATGAGCACAAAAATTACCTATTAACATTTAAATAACGCTGCTTTGCACGACTGCTGCCTTGGCTCAGGTTTTAATACGGACTAATATTTGAACTACCCAAAGACAATCATGTAATGAACTTCTTCTTGACACTAAGTGAAACTCTTTACAGATGGTGAATTTCACCTTGACTGAAGCTTCATCCAGCACCAAATGTGTTTTTTATAACTGAGAATCGTCATTGCAAAATAAAAGTAAAAAGCCAACAGCTGAAAGTGACTTTTAGATTCCCCTGGTGGTAAAAGTAATATGCTTCTGCAAGAACGAAAGCTTGTTTACCAGCTGTTGCATTTGAGTCACAAGATTTCCAATTCACATCCAGCCTAGGGCTTGTGCACAAATATAGGCTAACACTACAACTCAGTACTGAGCAAGTGTTGTACTTGTAGGGGTTCTGCCTTTCAGATGAATTGTTAAACCAAGGCCCTAGCTAGTGTCTGGTTGGAGAGATGCAAAAGAACTTGTGGTACTATCTTGAAGAAAAGCTGCTAAATCATCTCTGGTGCCCTGGACAATATTTATTCCCTCAGTTAATATCACACAAGCAGAGAATTATCAAATTGTTCTCCATGGGCATTTGTGTGTTTTTGGCTGTTACAGTTTCTATATTGCAACAGTAACTACATTACACTAGCTGTAGAGCACTTTGTGGTGTCATATAGATGTGAAAAACACTACACATATTCGGAAAGGGAAAGGTGCACCAAGTACAGAAGTAAGGATGATTGCTGCAATTGCACAGGGCCTTGGTGGAACCACATCTGGAGTATTGTATACAGTTTTGGTCTTCTTGTCTGAGGATGGGTGTTTTGTCTTTGGAGGGAGTTCAGCAAAGGTTTACCAGACTGATTCCTGGGATGGTAGGACTGACAGATGAATCAAAACAGGATTGATTAGGACAATATTCATTGCAGTTTAAAAGAATGGATGGGGAGTCCTGTAGAAACGTATAACATTCTAACTGGACTAGATTGGCTAAATAAAGGAAGGATGTTCCTGATGATCAAGAATTCTAGAGTCTAGATTAGAATGGTGCTGTAAAAGCACAGCAGGTCAGGCAGCATCCATGGATCAGGAAAATCAACGTTTCAGGCAAAAGTTTTCAGGTTTTTGCCTGAAACGTTGATTTTCCTGCTCCTCGGATGCTGCCTAACCTGCTGTGCTTTTACAGCACCACTCTAATCTAGACTCTGATCTCCAGCATCTGCAGTCCTCACTTTCACCAAGTATTCACCTAGGGCCTCAGTCTAAGGATACAGGGCAGACCATTTAAGATTGAGTTGAAGAGAGATTTCTTCACCCAGAGAATGTAGCCTGTGAAATTTCTGCCACAGATGAAGGGCTTTTGCCTGAAACATCGATTTTCCTGCTCCTCGGATGCTGTCTGACCTGCTGTGCATTTCCAGCACCACACTTTCGACTCGGATCTCCAGCATCTGCAGACCTCACTTTCTTCCTCTGCCACAGAAGGCAAAAACATTGAATGTTTTCAACAAAGAGTTAGAGATAGTTCTTGGCGCTAAAGGGGTCAAAGGGTGTAGGGAGACAGCAAGAACAGGGTACTTGGTTGGATGATCAGCCATGATCATATTGAATGGTGAAGCAAACTCAAAGGGCTGAATGGCCTCCTCCTGCTTCTATTTTCTATGTTTCCGTTCATGTAAGTCTTTCTTTCTACATTTTCTCCATATCTAGTTTGATTGTAGAGGAGCTGAGGCTTCCTTTAAAAGTCTCTGATAATTTACTTCCTTTCAAACATAATCCATGGTGGGAGAATAGGAGGATGAACAGCAGTTGTTATCAAAAGCAGAAATTGGTGTTAATCTCTAAATCACCTCCTTTGAGTTCTATATTTCTGAGGCTCCTGTCTGTTCAGATGTAAGTTCCAATCAGTGGGAATTACACCTGCTGGAAAGGCTGACACACTTAAATTTGGCAAAGATTATTTTCTAAATGCTTTTGCTCATTGTCTGAATGCAAATGAAACAGTAGATAGCATGAAAATCAGGCTCCATCATGGCTGTGACAGAATAGCATGGTTTCCTGTCATCATATTTATATGGTGAGTGGGAGAAGTTGGGTGGTTTCAAATAATGCTCTATCATTAAGTCAAAGACAGGATGTTTGCTGATGATTGCATATGTTCAGCACCATTTGCAACTCCTCTTGTAGTGAAGCCTTTTGTGTCCACCTACAGTAAGAGTTAGACAACATCAGGTTTGGACTGATTAATGGAAAGAAACATTAGTGCCATTCAAATACCAGGCACTGGCCATTTTCAACAAGAGAAAATATACTAATCACCCCTTAATAATCAGTGGCATCACTACCTCTGTATCCTCTCCTGATTAACATCCTAGGGGTTACCATTGACCAGATGCTGAATTGAACCAGTCATACAAATTCTGTAGCTAGGAGTCTGATGGAGACTAGACATTCTGTGGCGAGTAAATTACTCTTGCCTCCCAAGTCACTATCCACTATCTACAAGGGAATAAGTCATGAGTCTGATGGAATAGTCTCCACTTGACTGGATGATTGCATTTTGAACAGCATTCAACGACAACATCCAAGATAAAACTGCCTGCGTGATTGACAGCTATCTATAATTTTCAACCTTCACTCCCTGCACGACCTAATGTAAAACAACAGCAGTAAGTACCATCCACAGCAGAGCAGTAACTCGCCATTACTTATTCAACAGCAACTTCCAAACCCAAGACCTCCACCACATACGAGGAGAAGCTGAAAGTCACCCTCCAAGTCATACAGAATCCTGACTTGCAATATACCATTGTCTCTGGGCAAGAATGCTGAAATTCCCTTCCTAACAGCGATATGACTTTCCCTATTTCACAAGAATTGCAGAGGTTCAATAAGGCAGCTCACTACCACCAGGGTGGACAATAACAGTTGCCCAGCCTGCACACCATGAACAAGTTAAAATAAGTTACCCTCTTGGATTTTATTTTCTTCAGAGTAATATATTGTTCTGCAAATTGAATCAGCCAACATCTATTTCAACAATATTATTGAGTTTAAGTTCCTGCAAGATACCTCTGTTTGATCTATTGCCAGTGTAATCCTGCACGTATAAAGACAGCATGTAGTATATTGACTCAAACTATTGATGGCAATTATGCCTGTTCTGTGCACTGGTATCCATTGTATGTTTCTCTATTTATTATTCAGGTTTACATCAGACCTGCATTTGAAGAAGTGGGCCAAGGTACTTGATAATGTTCAAGTGTAATGGATGACCACAAATCAACAATACAGTCAGGGTGTTTTGCAAAATCTGTCCAAACAGTCCAAGCAACAGAAATATTGTTTGTGTATGTTGACTGTTTATGTGATGATATTTCTAGCTGTATGTCAGCTTTGCATTTGTGCCTGAGTTCTGCAAGTGAATTGTGAGCCATGAATGAAGGGGGTCTTGTGACACAGAAGCATACTGTAATCTTTATTAGCTGGTTGAAATTAAGGTAAAACAACAGACTCCCACAGGATAAATAAATCAAGTTGGCTTCCAGAAAACAAGGCATAAAGCTGCATGATCCACTTGCTGTCCATGGTCACAAAAATACATTGAGTTGGTGGAATACATTTCTCTTCAGAAAGATTGCAGGCTGGCAATGTAGTAAGCAATACAGGTAAAATCATTATGGCTTCATAACCCCTTGCTGAATTGTAGGGATCCAGCCCACAAATTTGCAGAGATTCGAGGTATCTAAGGAAGCCACTTGTTAATTCACCTTGCCCACAAACATATTCTATGTCAAAAAATAAGAAAATGGATGCAGTAAAGATGTGAAAAATGTGAAAATATTATATTTGTTTTTACTAACATCGTGATTTTTATTGTTTAGGGAAAATTTAACTTTTGCCTGACCTTCCTAAGTAAAAGGCTTCGGAAGATAGCCATTGGGAATCTGTTCTTGTGCTGCAAGGTGTAATAAAAGTGGATAAGCCTGATAGCTCTCTCACCCCTCACACATTTCTCATACTGCCAATCCTGACTGCCCATCAATCCACAAGCCCTATTACAAACCCAAGCCAGGTTAGTGCTAACTCATGCCAATCCATGGCTCCAACACATAAACATCACCAACCCCTTCGAGCTCCTATGTAAACTCATGACAATCCATGACACACATCACAATCCTTTGTCTTTACAACCTCCCTGCCAACTTGCCCAGCATCCACCTTGGGCAGATCTCAGAAGTCCTGCTGAGATTAAATAAAGTCTTAATTAACTATCATAGACTGCAGAAAAACTACCATTAATAAAAGCCCATTCAATATATTTAAATCCCTCCAAATTTAGCTTAGATTACTTACAGTGTGGAAACAGGCCCTTCGGCCAAACAAGTCCACACCGACCCGCCTAAGCGTAACCCACCCAGACCCATTCCCCTACATTTACCCCTTCACCTAACACTACAGGCAATTTAGCATGGTCAATTCACCTAACCTGCACATTTTTGGAGTGTGGGAGGAAACTGGTGCACCCAGAGGAAACCCACGCAGGCACAGGGAGAATGTGCAAACTCCACACAGATAGTCGCCTGAGTATTACAGTATTATGAATGCAAATGTTTGTTTTTATGTCAAATACAGCTAAGACCTTAATAGCCTATTGGAGCTATCAATCAAATCATAAACTTACATACCGTGCTGCCCATCCCGTCATTGTGATGATGATAGGCTGTGGAAGCACACAAGCACCAATAATAAAACAATGATGATCTTAGAACCAACGCATGTAGAAATTACAAACACCACTTGGTTTTCAACTCAGAGGCACAGCAGGCTGTTATTTCTTTTCTATTTTGAAATTGCAAGAGATTTAAATAATTTAACTGTTGACAGTTCTAAAGATTTTATCTCCTTTTTTCTTTGCATTTGTATAAACTCTCAAAAATCCTAGGTCACCCACCAAGGGAAATGGACTTCACTATATCTAAAAGGCAGTGGTACTAGTGAGTTCAAACTCCCCCATCAGTGAATCATATCCTTCTGTCATCACCCTTTACCCGGAAGAAAATAGGATCTGTCAGAAATGAGTATGAGGCATCCGAAACAAGGTTCCTGTCAACATTTTGAATAAAATTGGGAGTCTCCATAAATCTGCAAACATCTGAACTTAGATTCATACATTCAATGGAGCACAGATGTTGGGCATTCAGTCCATGCCAGCTCTCTGTAAAACAAGCCAGTCAGACCCTCCTGCTCTAACTACACAGTCCTGGAAGGATCTATCTAATTTCCTTTAAAACTCATTGACTGTTTCTTTGCCCCGATCCTGTAGGCAACGAATTCTGGGCAACAAGATAATCATACATTGTTTAATGATCTGTTTGTTGATAAGTGATAGTGATAATCATTACAACATGTTTTTAAATCAAGAATATTCCCAAAAGAATAATTAAAAGATGAATCGTTTCATTTTTGGCACATTAGTGTGTTGTATTTTTATGATGATTAACAGTTAATTGCAATGTAAGGAAAATGGTCCATTAAACATTGCATGAGGCATTAAATTATAACAAATATGCTGAAATGGGTGAAAAACAGATATAAATGAACTAGATGAAATTACAAAAGGGTATTTTCATTAAGGAATTCATATTAATACTCTCTGAAAATTATATTTGTTTTTATTAGGTCTTAAGTTTTATTATTTAGGGAAAATTTCACTTTTGCCTTTTGGGAAAGAGATAGTTTAGGGTTAGCTATGCAAAGCTATAACATATCTAATGTGGCAGTAATTTTCTGAATTAAACAGACTGAAACATGTTGAGTAGATTCAGCATTTTTTAAAAGTCTTTTTGAGCAGGTGGTCACATTTCAAACATATAGAGCACTCATTAGGATAAAGGAGAATTTTTTAAAATGTATGCGGCAATTTGTTTTGTTTTTTATTTGCGGGATATGAGTGTTGCTGAGTAGCCCAGCATTCATTACCCAAGGTGGTGATGTCTCTTTCTTGCACTGTTACAATCCATGAGATGTTAGAACACCCATAATGCTGTGAGGAAAGAGTACCAGGATTCTGATCCAGCAACACCGAAGAAATGGCACTGTGGTTGCAACTCAAGAAGATGGCTGAGAGAGAGAGGCAGCTATTAAGGGAGATGAATTTGGGTGACACAGATGTTACTTTTGGTGAAGTTGGGGAAGTGTGCTGAGTGGATGATTAGCTGCAGTGGGCATGCCGACTGAGTGGTGTTGGGAGTTGCTCTGGATGAGATTGAGTGGGGAAGATATTGGAGGCAATAATGACAGCGGTAGAGTATTAGCTTTATTGGGAGGTGGGCATATCACAGATAAAGACTGAGTGCAAGGTATTGGAGATAAGATGTTGGCACTTACATTGGCAAAGTGGAGAGGCATGATGTGGAAGTGCCAATGTTGGACTGGGGTGGACAGCGTTAAAAATCACGTCACACCAAGTTATAGTCCAACAGGTTTATTTGGAAGTACACTGCTACCTGATGAAGGAGCAGTGCTCTGAAAACTCGTACTTCAAAGTAAACTTGTTGGACAGTAACCTGGTGTTGTGCAATTTTTAACAAAGTGGAGAGGAACATTGACCTTCTTCCTACGGTGCTGGGAATCCCTCCAAATGGTTTAGACTATGTTCCTCTGGGTGGCAGGTTTAGACCAGGCTGGCATGGTGGCATGGTCTGCTGTGGGTTCCACTATTGGTCTTGGGAGAGGTGGAAGTCCTGCTTGTGCACCTCCTGGAGCCCGGCCTGGTTTATTACCCCGCCGAAAAAACTCAAGGACACAGTATCCTTGGGAAAAGGAACAGCTTTTAGAAAAAAAAGACTAACTTTGCGCCACCTTGCCCCTTAAAAAAAGAACCACGAATGTGAAAAGATGCCTTCATTTTTACAACCCATCAAAAATCCGGTTAGTAGTCTAAACACTCATATTTCCAACGTCCCTCCCCCAAGTCCCTCCTCCCTACCTTTTATCTTAGCCTGCTGGACACACTTTCCTCATTCCTGGAGAAGAACTCATGCCCGAAACGTCGACTCTCCTGCTCCTTGGATGCTGCCTGACCTGCTGTGCTTTTCCAGCAACACATTTTCAGCTCTAAACACTCATATACACTATACTAACTATATACATGCAAACATGCACCACCACATGCAAATTCAGGCCATGGCACACCTACCACCAAATGCCTCCATATCTATTTGAGCCTTTTTAACGCATTGGCGATCACATTTTTGCGACCTGCCACATGCACAATTGTCAAATTGAACGGCTGCAACAACAAATTCCATCTAAACAGTCTGGTATTTTTGTCCTTCAAGTTTTCCACAAATGTCAATGGGTTATGATCAGTGTATACTATTACCTCAGATGCATTGCTGGAAATATAAATACTGAAAGGTTGTAATGCCAACACTGAACCTAAAGTTTCTTTCACCATCATTGAATATTTCTGTTGATGAACATTCAACTTCTTGGAAAAATACCTGGTAGGTCTTTCTATTCCCTTAACTCCTCCTGCAGGAGCACCACACCAACACCCTTATCACTCACATTGGTGGCTTTGTATAATCCAGAGTGGCTAATACTGGCACAGTGGTTGACAGTTTTTAGGCTGTCAAGTGCCTTTTGACAGTCTGCTGTTCACTGAAACTTCTTGCCCTTTTTAAATAATTAAGTGGAGCAGCCACACTGCTAAAGTTTGGCACAAATGTTTGGTAAAATCCATTCAATCTCAAGAACTGTAATACTACTTTTTTCGTCAATGGTGTGTGAAATTCCCCAAATACTTTCATTTTCACATCCCTTGGGGCCATTTGTCCATGTCCAATAACATGGCCCAGGAAGATGACTTGGGCTTTGGCAAATTCACTTCTAGCTCGGTTTACCACCAAGCCTGCCTTCCGAAATCAATCGAACAAGTCCGATAAATGCTGTAAATGTTCCTTCCATGAATGATTAAAAATCACCAAGTCATCAATATACACCACATAGTTGAGTAATCCTGCAATGACCTTATTAGTCAGTCTCTGAGATGTGGCCAGAGCATTTTTCATACCAAATGGCATGACTTTGAACTGATATAGTCCATTTGGTGTTCCAAAAGCTGAAATCGCCTTTGCTCTGCCTGACAGAGGTACTTGCCAATAGTCTCTGAGCAAGACCAACTTAGAAATGTAAGTTACTTGTCCCATTTTGTCGACACAGTCCTCCAACCATGGAATTGGATATGCATCAACGTTTTGTAACAGCGTTGACTTTGCAATAGTCCACACATAACCGTTGGGTACCATCTGGCTTTGGCACCATGACTATAGGTAAGCTCCAGTCACTGTAACTCACTCGATTATGCAATCTTGGAGCATGTGCTCTACCTCCTTCTGAACCTGTGCCGACTTTAGAGGGTTATGCCTACAAGGATGTTGCTAATCAGAACAGCCTCTCCTATCTCTACATCATGCACAATTAGGTTAGTACTTCCCAGTTTATTTCCACATATCTCCACATGATGATAATAACTCTTTCAGGTCATTTTGATTTTCTTGTGGAATAACTTATCCCAATATTTGAAACTTCCTCATTGTCCAATTTGATTTGAGGAATGTCCAATTCAGAATCCTCTGAGCTTCGTTCTCCCTTTTGTGCTGTAATCATTAACACCTTCCCCTTTGCTTTCCTTCCCTATCAAAATACCTTTTGAGCATATTCACATGACACACGAGATTTCTTCCTGTCTGGAGTCCTTATCAAGTAGATCATCTCACTCAATTTCTTCTCGGTTTGTTAAAGTCCACGAAACCTTGCTTTTAAAGGCTCACCTGTTACTTGAATGAACACCAATACTTACCCCAAATTGCAAAATTGCGAATTTGTAATTTCTTATCCACTTTCTGTTTCATTGTATGCTGTGATACTTCTAAATGCTATCTAGTCAACCGTCCAGCTCTATTTAATCATTCTCTAAAATCTCTAAATAGATGGTCTCTGCATTCTGAATTATAAATTTCTCCTTAATCAATTTTAATGGTCCTCTTACTTCATGCCCAAAAATTAATTCAAATGGACTGAATTTGGTAGATTCAATTGGTGCATCTCTGATCGCAAAAGTACAAACAGAACTCCCTTATCCCAATCATCTGGATAATCCTGACCATAAGCCCTCAATATGGTCTTTAGTGTTTGATGTCATCTCTCTAGTGCTCCCTGTGATTCTGGATGGTACACAGTAGATTTGAATTGTTGTATTTCCAAGTTATCCATAACCTTCATGAATACTTTGGATGTGAAGTTTAATTCTCAATCTGATTGGATCTCTAATGGCAATCCTTATCTAGTTTAAAAAAAAAGTAATTCTTCAACAACCCTTATAGCTGTGATGTTGCAATCTAGCAATCTAGTCGTCACATCCATTATTGTTAATACATATTCCCACTTTAAGTTTGAGGTAGGGGACCTATGCAATCAATCAAGACTCTTGTGAAAGGTTCATCAAATGCTGTAATAGATATTAAAGGTACAGGTTTTATTAGTGCCTCTGGTTTTCCTATTAGCCGCATTCTTATGTAGTCCAGGCCAGTAAAAATGTCTTTATAGTTTAGCCTATGTTTTCCTCACCCCTAAATGACCTCCAAGTGGTAGCTCATGTGCCACTTGCACCACCTCCTTTTTATATCTGACTGGCAAAACAAATTGATGAATCTCTGCCCATTTCTCATCTGCTTGAATGTGTGATGGTCTCTATTTCCTCATTAAGACATCATTTGTTAAGTAACAACACACAGGAATGCATTCACTCACCTTCTCTGTAAATGCCTTTTGATATAACTGTTTTAAGTTCTCATCTTTCTGCTATAACTCAATAAGCCTAGCAGAGCTAAAGATGTTTATCAAGCTGTTCCTGCTCTGTTGCACTTATCTGATCAAAAAAAGTCTTGGACAAAGCTATGTCAGCTTTCTTATCTGTGCCTTTTGATCTCTCCTGCTTCAGCTTGTGCCTCTGTGATCTTGTGATCACACAATCTGAGAAAATCCCTAAAGATCCTTCATTTCTTCAGTTGCATACATCTCCACTGGCTTTTCAACTAGAGTAGGCAGCACGCCTACCAGTGAATCAGCGATATCATTTGCAAGGACAAATTGTATTCCTGAAGTTGAGAGTTTGTCCAGTACTCCTAACACAAATTCTCCACTCTTCTCTGGATTCTCTAGCCTCACTTTACATAATTGGCTACTTTTTGTCTCACCGTGAATTCCTATTACCAGTGTCTTTCCTGGCAATAGTCCCTCAAGTGTACATATCTCTTCATCCTTCAGCATTACAGACTGAGAGGATCCTGTGTCCCTTAATATTGTAATCTCCTTACCTACTACTCTTGGCCAATGTGAATAAACTTTACCTTTGCATGTATATTTTTTAAGCAGATCTGGCACTTCTCCTTAATCAACCTCTGAACATCTTGTACACTCTGAGAGAAAGTTAGACAGTTGTTTAACTTGCCTCATGCTTTTTGTTACTAGTCCAATAAAGCTCCCAGACTTGTCCGGTTTTCCTATATCTGGCTTTCTACTAGCCCGCCAACATTGTTATTTCATGTGGCCCACTTTATTACAATGAAAACACCAGAGTTTTTTAACTTCTTTGTTCCTACCCCCCCCCCCCCCCCCCCCACACACACACACACACACACACACCACAAGGGTTTCCTTTTTACCCTGTGGTGAGTTATCCTTATGATCTTCACTGAGATCTACCTTTCCCTTTCCACATGAGGATTTCTCTTTGCCCCAATTTCTATCCCTGATGGACTGAAACTGATTCTGGAAGCCAAACTGAGTTTTATGGATCAGCTCATAATCTTCAGCCACTTCAGCTGGTAACCCTGCTGTTTTAGCTCTCTGCTCTTCCACATGAGTTTGCACTACTTCAGGCATTGAATTTTTGAATTCCTCCAAAATAATTACCTCTCTAAGGGCATCATAGCTTTGCTTGATTTTTTAAACTCCTATCCATCTATCAAAATTACTTTGGTTGATCCTTTCAAACTCAATGTAGATTTGACCAAGGTCACTCCTCAGATCCCTTAGTCTATAGATCTCTGGTAGAAGCTCATATACACTTAAAATGGCTTTTTTCACCACCTCATACTCCCCAGATACCTCCTCTGAATGCTCCTCCTCACCAGCCCTACCTACAAGTTTTGTTTGGATCAACCATTCCCACATTGCCACTGGTCACTGCATTTGTTTAGCCAACTTTTCAAATGAGATGAAAAAGGCTTCCACATTATGCTCACCAAATTTAAGCAATGCTTGAACACACTTAAACAGTTCCTCACGAGGCTTCTGACTACCAGGGACTTGCTTATCCTCACTCTCTTCCTCACTAAGCCTACCCTCAGCCTTTAACTCCAGCCTTTTAAGCTCACTTTCCTTTTTAATTGTCAGTTTCTGAAGTTCATAAGCCTTCTCTTTTATTCTCTTCTGCTGCTCTCTCTTTTCCCTCTCTTCTGCTTTCAATCATAACTCAAACTGTTTCATTTCTGTCACCCTTTCCTTATCTCTTGCCTCTAACTCATGCTGCTTCATTTGTAATTGAATTCTTGCCATCTCTACAGATTCTGATGGTTTCTCCATCAAGTTTAAATGCTGAGCTACTGCTGTAATTATCTCTCCTTTCCTCACAGAAGCAGGCGGTTCCAATTCCAGTTGGTCTGCTAATTCCTGCAGCTTGGTATTATTCACTTTTTGCAAAACTTCCAAAATCACCACATCCACGTTTGGCGACGGAACGAGTCATTACCATCCCAAGCTTTGTCTACTCAAACAAACTAACACCTGAAATAAAGACACTCGCGCCTACCACTCGCTGTTTAAATCCCGCAAAGAACTCCCAATCTGTTATGGACTAGGCCAGATCACCCAAAACATTCTTAAGCAGGCAGCCAGACCATAACTTTGCAATTTGTCTTGGTAAGTGTACAGTGAAAATTACCTGGAGTAATTTAGTGATCACTACCAGGTCTTAAAACAGACAAACGTTTATTCACAAAATTACACAATGAAACGCAAAGAACAGAATAAAGAACCCCGACAGAACTCAGTCTATCCAAACTACACTTAATTATGCTGTTCCGAATATATACAACAGTCCTAAAAGCAAACTCCCTTAAAAAAACATTTCAAAAAGGAACAGATGCTTACAGGTTGATTACTCCCCTTCCATCATACAGGTCACTTTTAAAACATGACCACTTTGGCCTTAAGTTTCATCTATTTACATATATTAAAAAAAACTCTCAAACTGCTTTTCATCGCTTTATCAAACTAGTCTAATCAGAGCCCAGCCCATTTATGACCCTGCTGAAAAACATTGCCTGGATTGGAGGATTTGAGCTATAGGGAGAGGCTAAACAGGCTGGGGCTGTTTACCCTGGAGCATCGGAGGCTGAGGGGTGACCTAACAGAGGTTTACACAATTATGAGGGGCATGGATAGGATAAATAGGCAAAGTCTTTTCCCTGGGGTTGGGGAGTCCAGAACTAGACGGCATAGGTTTAGGGTGAGAGGGGAAGGATATAAAAGAGACCTAAGGGGCAGCTTTTTCACACAGAGGGTGGTACGTGTATGGAATGAGCTGCCAGAGAAAGTGGTGGAGACTGGTACAATTGCAACATTTAAGAGGCGTTTGGATGGGTATATGAATAGGAAGGGTTTGGAGGGATAGGGGCCAGGTACTGGCAGGTGGGACTAGATGAGGTGGGGATATCTGGTCGATATGGACAGGTTGGACCGAAGGGTCTGTTTCCAAGCTGTACATCTCTCTGACTCTAAGGACACAGTATCCTTGAGAAAAGGAACAGCTTTTAGAAAAAAAGGACCAGCTTTGTGACCAACAAGCTTCTAAGGTTGGCTTGAAGCACAACTGAAGTTGCAGAACTCTGCGTTATCGCTGAGGGTTGAGTTGTTCTGAGAATGGTGCCTGTTAAGATGGGGCTGGAATTAGAAGTGATGGATGTCATAGGGGTGGAATTGGTCGTTAATGAGGCAAATTTGACAAGATAAGGTGAGAAAACCTAATCAGCCTTTGGTGGAAGTTGCTCAAAAAAACTCAGCACAACTCTGACCTATCCAAAACAAAACTAAGATTCTACCCAAGAGATGAGTTATTCACTGCAAATTGTTGGATTACTGCCTCTAGGTTGGGTGCAAGGGTCATGAAGATGTTGAAATGTGGCTAACTCAGTGGAAATTACCCAAGAGGTTGAAACTTCCATTGGGAAATCCCCTGGCTTCCTGACCCCGTGAAAAATGCTCCCAACTCCAACTTGGACACTTCAGAGCATTTCAATGTACTTAGCTAAAGGGTTATCCAGAAACCACTAGATGATTAAAACCTGCTCTAAGTCCTGAAGAACTATTAAGAAGACTCATCACTGATTATCCTTCACAGGAGACAGTTTGGTCTAACACCCACATAGGCAAAAGTTAGGACTGCAGATGCAAGAGATTAGAGTTGAGAGTGTTGTGCTGGAAAAGCACAGCAGGTCAGACAGCATCTGAGGATCAGGAAAATGAATGTTCTGGGCAAAAGCCCTTCATCAGGAATGAGGACACCATGTATCCCTTATAGATCCAAATACCACCTCTAGGAATCCCTGGTCACAGAACCTAACCCAAACCTGAATTTTTTGTTCCATTCATTGTATGTGGGTGAAACTGATTGGGCCAGCTGTACTGGCACGGTGCCCTCCTGAACTGTTGTCATCATGTGGTATAGGTAGACCCAAAATTCCATTAGGAAGAGAGTTCCAGGGTTTTGACATAGAGATACTGGAGGAACAACCATATATTTTTAAGTAAAGATGGTGAGTGGCTTGGAGGGAAACTTGTTCTTCTAGATGGTAGTAGTTGTGTGTTGGAAGGTGCTATATAAACAGCCTTGGAAAATAAACTGCCTTTCTTCAGGCTTATGGTCCTTTCAGTAATCTGAAGGCTTCTGCCAGTATCATCTTCACCCACCTCTGTTAGCCATCCAGGAGCTAATCAGATATTTGTTGCCAGGCTGAAGGTCTTTGTCATCTACAACTGGTCACAATTCCACAAACCAATCAGCAACCTGTTGCCAGCTGAATTTTTTTGTACACACATGGTGCCAGCTTATCTATACCCAGTTTCCCAAATTGCTTGAACAAATCAGCAATGTAAACATGACTTACAATGATTTATAGTAATCTTTTTTAAAAGCAGTCCTTTCCCCAAATTCAGTCCACAATCGAAATTACAGAAGAAAAGCAAGAAAGGTAGTGTCTTTACACCATGGTGGGATTTGAACCCATGTCCTCAGAGAATTAGAGCTGGAAATGTGTTGCTGGAAAAGCGCAGCAGGTCAGGTAGCATCCAAGGAGCAGGAGAATTGACGGAATGATTTCTGAAGAAGGGCTCATGCTCGAAACGTCGACTCTCCTGCTCCTTGGATGCTGCCTGACTTGCTACGCTTTTCCAGCAACACATTTCCAGCTCTGATCTGCAGTCCTCACTTTATCCTCAGAGAATTAGTTAGGTCTCTCAATCACTTATCTAATGACCATTAAGCACTGCCTCCTCTTGTACTGACTCTCCACCATTTGACCTACCCTAAGCATTCATCCACTTTATTGCTGCCTTACTCCTTCAACCACCTGGCAACCATTCCCTCACTCAACTAGCTCTGGAACCCCTCATTTACCTGACAAATTTGTCTACTCTCAGTAACTGTGAAAGACTTCAAGCCATTAATACCCTGGAATATCATAACGATTGTCATTAAAAATTGAATAGTTTCAATATGTACCCCCTTCACTGCTGGCTGTGTGGAATCCTGGATTCTGCTAATTGGCTACCCTGGGAATTCTCCATGGAAATTCCTCTAAAGAAATATTTCTTTGTTTAATCAGGATATAAGATAGGGTATCCAATCCTAATTTGAAGACTTGGGCCAAAATGAGTATGGGTCTAGATTAGAGTGGTGCTGGAAAAGCATAGCAGATCAGGCAGCATCCAAGGATCAGGAAAATTGACATTTCGGGCAAAAGCCCTGCCTCTATTCCTGACGAAGGGCTTTTGCCCGAAACGCTGATTTTCCTGCTCCTCGGATGTTGCCTGACCTGCTGTGCTTTTCCAGCACCACTCTAATCTAGACTCTGGTTTCCAGCATCTGCAGTCCTTGTTTTTAGCAAAATGAGTATGGCTGACACAGTTCAGTTTCGGTTCACTGGTAGCCCCAGGATGTTGATGTGATTTTGACATAAATACCACATCACAGAAATTATTTCCCAGTAAAACAATTTTAAAAACAAACCACAGTAATTTCAGTTCTGTCAGTGCGAGCATCATCAGCAGCTGTGACCTGAAATTCAGAGAGTGGTAATGAGAGTCACAGTAGTCCACTAAAAATAAAGTCAAAGTGTAATCTGTCAAAACGAACTTGTAAAGGACCAGGGAAAGATAAGAAACGAAAGATAGTGATCAAAGAACACAATTGTGATGCTAAAATGGATTCCGTTCAGCAGGATGTTTGTGTGAGGATGCTGTGTAGATTTGGAATTGAGGCTGATGTTTTCAATCATGTTTAATGTCTTTCAAAATGTAATCAATTCCATGCACATTCTTTTGGTCTAATGATGCATTCTCAGGCCTTGCCTCAGAACATCCTGCTTCTTCTCCCTAGGCAAAAGCTTCCGACTGGAGAAGATTTATAGCTCTGTGTAGTTGACTGAGGCTAGTCCCACTGTTTCCTATTGAAATTATAAGAACAAAAGAAAGAGGAGCAGGCATGGACTATTTAGCCCTGTGCACCATTCGATGAATTTGTGTATGATCCCAAGTCTGAATCCTACCTTCCTACACCATTCCCATGCCCCTCAGTTCCCTCTATATCCAAAAAATATAGATCTCTGTGTTGAACACAGCTCTCTGATTAACCTCGTTTTGAAAATCACTGGTCCTTGAGCAAAGAAACTTCTTATCTCTGTTTTAATTTGCTGCCACCTGATCTTGAGATTGTGACTCAAATGAAAATCAATAAGAATCATGAGTGAAAATCCTAGCCAATCTTCATATTCGCCAAGGGAACGTATGGCCAATAAAAGTTCCTAGTCCTTGACCAAGAGCAGGTAAAAAATACTTGGATAGGCTTTGGTCCATTAGACGATAGTTTTCCCATATCCAAATCTGTTTAGATTCAATTATGTAATGTTTCCGTAACATTTATGAGTGTGTTCTGCACAATTTAGAGAAAATTTGCCAATGCACCACAAGAGGTGAAGGTCATTTTGAAGTATGAGGTGTATAAGCTACCTGAAGTGAAAAATCAAGATTTTACAATCTTTAGATAATGATCTGACTCCCGTTTGAAAGCCATGATTGAATCTGCAATCTCTCAGGCAGTATATCCCCGATCCTGACCATGCGGTGAATAAGAATGGTTCCTTGTATCACTGTTGATTCTTTTGCAATCACATTAAATCTATGTTCTCTGTTTCTCAACTTTTCCACCAAAGGGAAGTTTCTCCCCGTCTAGACTCCACATGAACATCTTTATCAAATTTCTCTCCTCTTCTCTAAAGGAAACAGTCCCAGCTTCTCCAAACCATTCACATTATAGACGTTTTTCTCTGTGGGACCATTCTCATGAATTTAAGAATTTTATATATTCAGATACTTATTGGTTTATTGATAGATGTCACACAGTGGAGACAATTGTGCACCAGGCTGAATGCTGAGACAGTTTAGCCGGGAAGTAAAATAACAAATACGAGAAACACATGAAAAAAAAGTACTGGCAGATAGCATGAAAGGAAATCCCAAAGTCTTCCATAACCATGTTATTTGTAAAGGGTGGCAAAAGGAGGAGCAGTGCCAGTTCAGGCCATAAAAGGTGATTTACACAAAGAGGCAGGCGGCGTGGAGCAACTGTTAAGTGAACACTTTGTAACTGTCTTTGCCTATGAAGAAAATTCCACCCAAGCCATAGTGACAAAAGAGGAAACTCTGTCTCTAGAAGGGTTTAAAATTGATAAGAAGATATTGAATAAGCTGTTGATGCTTAAACTTGATCAGACCCAGGGGACATGAAGAAAGTGAAAATGAAAATTGCAGGGATCCTGGTAATGATCTTTCAATCTTCCTTGGATTCAGGGTTGGTGCCACAGGCTTGGAGCATTGCAAACATTATTCCCTTGTTCAAGAAAGGCTGAAAAGATAAGCCCAGCAATTACAGGCCTATCATGATAACTTTGGTGATGAAGAAACTTGCAGAAATGGTTATTTGTAATACAATTAATAGTCACATAGAAAATGTGGGTGAATTTGGAAGAGTCAGCATGGACTTGTAAAGGAAATATCATGCCTACCCAACTTGTTGCAGTTTTTTTGAAGACATAACAGAGACTAGATGAAGGGAAGGCTATAGATATGACGTACATGGATGGCTAAAAGATGTTTAATATAGTGATATAAAATAGACTCGTGAGGAAGGTGATAGACCAAGGAATAAAAGGGACAGGAGCAACAGGAATACAAAACTGGCTGAATGATAGTACATGGGCTTTTTTGGGGGCTGGAGAAATGTTTCAATGGAGTTCCCCAAGGATCAGTACTGGGATGTTTGTTTTTCCTGATTTATAGGTCTTGATGTGTAGAGGAGAAAGTGAGGACTGCAGATGTTGCAGATCAGAGCTGAAAATGACGACCCCTTCTCCCACCTCCAACACAGCCCATCCATCTGGACACCCCATGCTAGCTTCTTACCCGCCCTCGATCTCTTCATAGCCAACTGCCGCCGTGGCATTAACCACCTCAACCTGTCCACCCCTCTCACCCACTCCAACCTCTCACCCTCGGAACGTGCAGCCCTCCACTCCAACCCCAACCTCACTATCAAACCTGCAGTCAAGGGAAGTGCTGTAGTAGTTTGGCACACTGACCTTTACACCGCTGAGGCGGACACCTCCTCCTACTGCCCCCTTGACCATGACCACATCTCCCACCATCAAACCATCATCTCCCAGACTATCCATAACCTCATCACCTCAGGGGGTCTCCCATCCAACGCCTCCAACCTCATAGTCCCACAACCCCGCACCGCCTGTTTCTACCTCCTGCCCAAAATCCACAAACCTGACTGTCCCGGCCGACCCATTGTCTCAGCCTGCTCCTGCCCCACCGAACTCATCTCTGCATATGTCGACATGGTCCTGTCCCCCTTAGTCCAAAAACTCCCCACCTACGTTCAGGACACCACCCATGCCCTCCACCTCCTCCATGATTTTCGCTTCCCCGGTCCCCAACGCCTTATCTTCACCATGGACATCCAGTCCCTGTACACCTTGATGTGTAGAGGACAATTTCAAAGTTTGTAGATGTAAACTCGGAAGACTTGAAAACCATGAGGAGAGTATAGAACTTTAAAAAGATGTTGACATATTGGTGGAACAGGCAGAAAGGTGGCTATGAAGTTCATTGTGGAGATGTGTGAGGTAACACACTTTTGTCGTAAAGAACATTGAGTGACAGTATAAAACTAAGGGTACCATTCTAAAAGATGTGCCAGAGCAGTGGGATCTAAGGGTGTACATGCTCAAGTCACTAGAGGTGACAGGTCAAGTGGAAAGAGCAGTTAATAAAGCATGCAGTATCCTGGGTTTCAGTAATTGGTACTTAGAGTACAAGAACAGGAAGACTATGATAAAAGTATTTGGGACCCTGAGTAGACCTCAGCTAGAGTATTGCGCACAGCTCTGGACACTATCTTCCTTTAAGAAGGGTGTAAATGAATTGGAAAAAGTGCAAAAGAAGTTTACAAGAATAGTTCCAGAGATTAGAAACTTCAGTCATGAGGATAGGTTGAAGAAGTTGAGACTGTTTCCTAAGAGAGGAGAAACTGAGGAGAGATAGATGTTTTCAAAATTGTGAGATCTGGACAGAGTAGATAGGGTGAAACTGCTCCCACTCATAAAATGATTGAGAATCAAAGGGCACAGTTTTAAAGTGCTTCACAAAGAAGCAATTGTAAGGTGAGAAACAACTTTATCACAGAGTCATGATTTGGAGATGCCAGTGTTGGACTGGGGTGTACAAAGTTAAAAGTCACACAACCTGTTATAGTCCAACAGGTTTAATTGGAAGCACACTAGCTTTCAGAGCGACGCTCCTTCATCAGGTGATGGTGGAGGGCTCGATCGTAACACAGCATTTATAGCAAACATTTGCAGTGTGATGTAACTGAAATTATACATTGAAAAATTGATTGTCTGTTAAGCCTTTCATCTGTTAGAATACAGTGATAGTTTCACTTCTTTCATGTGTAAATCACAAGACCTTTTTTTTAAAAGTTGCATTCTCGGGTTAGCTTTTAACAATGGTGATAGCTAGACAATATGTTGAAGGTGTTAGCCCCCTGTGTTCTCTGTCTATGACCTGATGTTTAGATTGTTATCTCACTTTTTAGATTAGAATCAGAGTTTTATATAAATTCATGCAGTTTTGGAGCTCAGAGTTCTACATGAATGCATGCAGTTTTTGAGCAAAGTGCAATGTAACTCTGCAAGTACAAATTCACCCCACAAAATATATGTGTGCATGTGGGTCTTTTTGTCTGTCTGTGTGTGTGTGTCTGCCTGGGGTGGGGGTTGTGAGTGTGAGAAAGTGTGTGCGCGCGCGCAGTGAGTCTTAAATTTATGAGGGGGTGCATGTGTGAGTGTGGGAGTTTGTGTGTCTATAAGGGTGTGTGAGAGTGTCTGTGTGCGCGTCTGTGTGTATGTGAGAGTGTGTTTGTGTAAGGAATATCTGTGTTTGTCTGTAGTGCAATGATGATCACCTGTAATGTGACTTGAACCCAAGGTCCCGGTTGAGGACACAGGTACACACAGACATCCACACACACACCCTTATAGACACACACACTCCCACACTCTGCACTCAGTACACACACACACACACACACACACACACACACACACACACACACACACACACACACACACACACACACACACACACACACAATCCCCACCCCAGACACACACACACACAGACAGACAAAGACCCACATGCACACATATATTTTGTGGGGTGAATTTGTACTTCCAGAGTTACATTGCACTTTGCTCAAAACTGCATACATTCATGTAGAACTCTGAGCTCCAAAACTGCATGAATTTATGTAAAACTCTGTTATCTCACTTTTTAAATTAGAATCAATCTAAACATCAGGTCATAGACAGAGAACACAGGGGGCTAACACCTTCAACATATTGTCTAGCTATCACCATTGTTAAAAGCTAACCCGAGAATGCAACTTTTAAGAAAAAGGTTTTGTGATTTACACATGAAAGAAGTGAAACTATCATTGTATTCTAACAGATGAAAGGCTTAACAGACAATCAATTTTTCAATGTATAATTTCAGTTACATCACACTGCAAATGTTTGCTATAAATGTTGTGTTACGATCAAGCCCTCCACAATCACCTGATGAAGGAGTGTCGCTCTGAAAGCTAGCGTGCTTCCAATTAAACCTGTTGAACTATAACCCGGTGTTGTGTGATTTTTAACCTTAGCACAGAGTGAATGGTTTGGGAATGGAATGCACTGCCTTTGGGTGTGGTGGAGACATTTATTTGAGCATTCAAGAGGACATTGCATGACTATTCAAATACAAACAGATGCAGGATTAGTGGAAAAGATTGGAGATTGGCTCTAAGTCAAATGCTCAGAGAGTCAGTGCAGGCATGAAAGGATGAATGGTCTCATTCCGTGCCATAACAATTCGGTGATTCACTAAGGAATTAATTCAAGTACGCCAATAAAACTAGTAAATGGTTCAGAATAACTTTTTAAAAGACATTTTTGAATATTTTAATTCAGAAAGTATCCTGGACACTCTTAGTCATTGTGATAAATTCATTTCCAGCTCTACTTCTTTAAATAAAGCTATAACAGTTACCACGTTTAAAAAATTAAAGCATTATTTTACAGTACAAAAAGGAGT
This sequence comes from Hemiscyllium ocellatum, assembly GCF_020745735.1. Lineage (NCBI taxonomy): Eukaryota > Metazoa > Chordata > Chondrichthyes > Orectolobiformes > Hemiscylliidae > Hemiscyllium > Hemiscyllium ocellatum. The sequence continues at coordinate 23,036,934 of NC_083417.1, read as the reverse complement.
TATGTTATGCTAACTAATTGCACTGGTTCATGGAAGTTTATGATTATATAGTTAGAGGAAATTTAATGAGCACAAGCCCCAATGTTTGCCACAATGTCCCAATACTGCAACATTATTCTTAAGAATCTTGATTTGTATCTGATCTGACTTACTTTTAAGATTACGTAACATTTAATTGACAAAGGTACACTAACAAGACAAGGAATTTCAGATATTGAGCAAACTTTAGTTCCCTTTTTGACTTGAGAGATCTCAAGAGGCTTTTATGAAGTATTTCAGAAGGAAATTCAATATATCACCTTCTGCAACAAATAAATCTACTCTAACCATCTCACTAAACTGTGATACATGAGCTCGAGTGGTATGCCTCCTTGTCAAACACACAGCGGTTCAATTTTCAGAGCAATCGGCTCCTCATTCTGATACTACTACAATAGGTGATATTAGATCTTTGTCATTGAACAGAATGTCACATCATGGTAAGCTGTTCCAAAATTAAAACATCAGTTTTGTCAAAAAACAAATGCTGGGAATATTGATTGTGAGATGATCCGATTTATTACCTTGGTTGTGTCCAAACTCCTCAATGAAGGTAGGTGCATCATGGAAAATAAACCTTGTGAAACATTTTATTATTGTTTTCAGTGGCATTCTGTTCCACTGATTTTATTTTTACAATTTGGAAGTAGTTCAGAATATTGGAAATAAATGTACCAGAGATTATTGAATAGAGATGATTGAGTTTTTAAAATTCAATACAATAACTATATTATATCTATGCTATCACAATCTATCCTTCTTGGAACATAATCAGTTGCTTCCCAGTGGCCTCCTTTACTTTAATAGAACCGTAATGTTACAACAGGGGATAGCCAGCCAAACCAAATCATCCACACTCGCACAGGATTTGCAACACAATCAAATTAATACATTCAATGGCCCTCAAAATTGCCCAATTGTTCTTAATGAGACTTTACAAATAACAGATCTTGGACACCAAGGTTATAACTTAAGCAAAAATTAACAATTTATCATTAATAATGTCACTTTAGTAGAACACAGATAAATAACAAAGGTAATCTAATTGACATCCCAGTATTCTCTGATCATCAACAAGCAGTCACACCCTGACAGACAGACACAGTTAAGGGATACATTTTAAAAAGAAATAAGGGAATCATAATTTGCCAGTTGATAGTTGTTTCAATCATAAATTCTGGTCTTCACAAAATCCTTGGTTGTACATCTTGCTTGAATTCTAAAGTCACCAGTCAATGCAAACAACTTCAGCAGACCTCTGGAGAGTTTTACTTCTTTCTTACAGTCTAGGATTCTTTTCTCAGAACTTTCAACAAGTTGATAACTGGAGAGAGACTAGAGAGAGCAAAACAAAAACAACTCAACCCAGAAACTTCCAAAAAAAAACACCTGCCCAAAACCCAGTCAGATCCAGTTCAGTCTTTGTTTTCACGTTATGTATGGTTGGCTGGCCAAAACTTGTCTTTTCATGATTGACCAATACAATGTTCAACCAGCTGCCAGTCCTGAGTATAGCAACATCTCAGTTCTGAATTGTCTACTGTGTCGTTAGATGAGCAATTAACCTGCATATCTTTCTGGGCCAGTTCCAAACAGCAAACAGGTAAAAAATGAGGTCTGCAGATGCTGGAGATCACAGTTGAAAATGTGTTGCTGGTTAAAGCACAGCAGGTCAGGCAGCATCCAAGGAATAGGAAATTCGACGTTTCGGGCATAAGCCCTTCATCAGGAATGAGGAGAGGGTGCCAGGCAGGTTAAGATAAAAGGTGGGGAGGAGGGACTTGGGGGGAGGGGCGATGGAGATGTGATAGGTGGAAGGAGGTCAAGGTGAGGGTGATAGGCCGGAGTGGGGTGGGGGCGGAGAGGTCAGGAAGAGGATTGCAGGTTAGGAGGGCGGTGCTGAGTTGAGGGAACCGACTGAGACAAGGTGGGGGGAGGGGAAATGAGGAAACTGGAGAAATCTGAGTTCATCCCTTGTGGTTGGAGGGTTCCCAGGCGGAAGATGAGGCATTCTTCCTCCAACCGTCATGTTGTTACGTTTTGCCGGTGGAGGAGTCCAAGAACCTGCATGTCCTCGGTGGAGTGGGAGGGAGAGTTAAAGTGTTGAGCCACGAGGTGGTTGGGTTGGTTGGTCCGGGCGTCCCAGAGGTGTTCTCTGAAGCGTTCCGCAAGTAAGTGGCCCGTCTCCCCAATGTAGAGGAGGCCACATCGGGTGCAGCGGATGCAGTAGATGATGTGTGTGGAGGTACAGGTGAACTTGTGGCGGATATGGAAGGATCCCTTGGGGCCTTGGAGGGAAGTGAGGGAGGAGGTGTGGGCGCAAGTTTTACATTTCCTGCGGTTGCAGGGGAAGGTGCCGGGAGTGGAGGTTGGGTTGGTGGGGGGTGTGGACCTGATGAGGAGTCACGAAGGGAGTGGTCTTTGCGGAACGCTGATAGGGGAGGGGAGGGAAATATATCCCTGGTGGTGGGGTCCGTTTGGAGGTGGCGGAAATGATGGCGGATGATACGCTGTATATGGAGGTTGGTGGGATGGTAGGTGAGAACCAGTGGGGTTCTGTCTTGGTGGCGGTTGGAGGGGCGGGGCTTAAGGGCGGAGGAGCGGGAAGTGGAGGAGATGCGGTGGAGGGCATCTTCGATCACGTTTGGGGGGAATCTGCGGTCCTTGAAGAAGGAGGCCATCTGGGCTGTGCGGTGTTGGAACTGGTCCTCCTGGGAGCAGATGCGGCGGAGACGAAGGAATGGGGAATATGGGATGGAGTTTTTACAGGGGGCAGGCTGGGAGGACGTGTCGTCCAGATAGCTGTGGGAGTCAGTCGGTTTATAGTAGATGTCTGTGTTGAGTCGGTCACAGCAAACAGCAAACATCCATCTTTGGTTCTCTTCTCTTTTTTAAAAAACAAACAGCTGTTCAAAGTTCAATTCTCAACTTCAACTCATGATTTCAAATAAAAGATAAATTAAAAAGTAGTGACGCTCTCAGCGTAATCACTTTTTTCTGTTGAAATTAAGACCATAAGGCATGGGAGTGGAAGTAAGGCCATTCAGCCCATCGAGTCCACTCCGCCATCCAATCATGGCTGATGGGCATTTCAACTCCACTTTCCAGCATTCTCCCTGTAGTCCTTAATTCCTCGTGACATCAAGATCTATCAATTTCTGCCTTGAAGACATTTAGTGTCCCGGCCTCCACTGCACTCTGCGGCAATGAATTCCACAGGCCCACCACTCTCTGGCTGAAGAAATATCTCCGCATTTCTGTTCTGAATTGACCCTCTCTAATTCTAAGGTGTGTCCACGGGTCCTAGTCTCCTCACCTAACGGAAACAATTTCCTAGCGTCCACCCTTTCCAATCCATGTATTATCTTGTAAGTTTCTATTAAGTCTCCCCTCAATCTTCTAAACTCCAATGAATACAATCCCAGAATCCTCAGCCGTTCCTCGTATGTTAGACCAACCATTCCAGGGATCATCCGTGTGAATCTCCGCTGGACACGTTCCAGTGCCAGTATGTCCTTTCTGAGGTGTGGGGACCAAAACTGGACACAGTACTCCAAATGGGGCCTAACCAGAGCTTTATAAAGTCTCAATAGCACAACGGTGCTTTTATATTCCAATCCTCTTGAGATAAATGACAACATTGCATTCGCTTTCTTAATCACGGACTCAACCTGCATGTTTACCTTTAGAGAATCCTCAACTAGCACTCCCAGATCCCTTTGTACTTTGGCTTTAGGAATTTTATGAAATTCTGTGGAGCTCAACATGTTACAGACAACTGTGCCCTCTCAGTAATTGTTTGATTTGAATTTTGTGTGTTTATTCTCAGTTTACTCACTATGAACCCCAAAGTTAAAATTCATGAGGAGTTGGAACTATTTTCAAGACGTTGGGAACACTACTTTTCTACAAGTACTTCCACCTAATTTATCAGGTTATATTTTAAGCCATTAAAGTAAATGATGTTAATTAAGACCAGATCAAGAACTTCAAAATCAGCATCCAGAATGCACAGTGGACCATCAGCAACAGCAGAATTCCGATCAATCACAATGTGTATTCTGCTGACTGGATACATCCCTTTTTCACCAAAGAGAAAAAGTACATGCTATGTGACAAAAAAATGCATTGGATTATCCCTCACCATTTTCTTCCGCCTTCCTGCAGCCTTTGATTTGACCCATCGTCCTCCATCACCTACCCTCTATCGTGAAGACCAGTGCCATTACTCTCTCTTGGCTTCAGTCTCAGCTGAAAGATCATAGCAAAAGCATCTCCACCAAAAACAAAACTTTTATTCCCCTCAGCTACTATGCTGGACAATCTCAAGGCTCTGTTCTTGGCCTTTTCACCTACCTCATCTAAATGCTTCTCCTTTGTAGCATATCCTACAGATGTCAAGTCAACTTCCACAATTAAATTAGTGATATCTTAAATGTGGTACAATTATCTCTTGTTAAATATTAGGTAAATGTCATTGTCAGCACAATGGTCTTAGCATGAATCTAATTTGTCTCTTTGGCCATTAACCCAGAGTGTTTGCCTGTCTCTATATTTCCTCCAACATAGAAAGTTCTCTAACTCTGTAATATTGTTAGGTGCTCATCTGCTCCATGGTAATGAAATTTAAATTTTCAGATTTCATTTCTAAGATAATCAATGATGTGGTCTCCAATGAATGATTGGTAATCTATGGGAAAACCGTGGCAATTTTATCACAAAAACCTGAGCATCACTAAAGAATTTCATTCGGAAAGCCAAAAATGTGAACAAAATAGCTCTAAACATACAATGCTGCTACAACTTTTTTCAGTTTGCCCTCTCAGTAATTGTTTGATTTGAATTTTGTGTGTTTATTCTCAGTTTACTCACTATGAACCCCAAAGTTAAAATTCATGAGGAGTTGGAACTATTTTCAAGACGTTGGGAACACTACTTTTCTACAAGTACTTCCACCTAATTTATCAGGTTATATTTTAAAATTCCATGTTATTTTATCATTTACTCTATGCTTTACTGAAAATAACATTAAAATTAGCATTTAAAATGAGTAAATCCCATGGAACAGATGCCATTGTCTTTTGCAGTCATGATTCTGTCTTATTCAAAGAATGTGGGTATCACTGTTTGGACTAGCATTTATTGCCCATTCTTAGTATCTCGAGAAGGTGTTGGTAACCTGCCTTCTTAACTGCTGTATTCCTTTTGGTGCAGGAAGACTCACAATTCTATTAGGGAGTGAGTTCAAGAATTATTACCCAGTGACACTGAAGGAACGGTGACATATTCCCAAGTCAGGGCTATAAGTGGTCTGGTCTGGAGGAGTGCCTGCAGTTGTTTGTGTTCCCATGCGTCAGCTGTCCTTGTCCTTCTAGGTGGGAGTGGTCATAGTTTGGAAGGTGTTATTTGATGAACCTTTGTGAATTTCTACAGGGCATCGTTTAGATAGTACACACTGCCACAACTGAGTGTTGGTAGTGGAGGGGGTGGATGTTTGTGGATGTGGTGCACAATCCAGCTCACTGTTTTGTCCTGGGTTGTCTCAAGCTTTTCCAGACAACTGAGAAACCTACCATCAGAGCCCTACCTTGTGCCAGCGTATGCGGAGTCAGGATGTGAGTTACTTGGCACAGGATCTACACATGTATTCATTCAAAATTCTGACTGCAGCATTCCATTAGAAATGGTTATTAAATCAGTTTTGTTTTCAGATGGATCTCACCTGTCAATGAGAATTTCTGTATTACATTGCTGATTAATTAACTTTGTCACTTAAACTGTTTAAGTAGTTTGGTTTTACCTAAGAGGCATGAAAGATTATATCGTGACTGGTTGTTACTTTGCAAGTGACTAAAATTTGGTCTTAGAAGCTGTATCTTTCAAAACAGTGTTACTAAAACTTTGTTACAATGTGGGCCATAATTTACACTGGAAAACATAGCTTCTTCTTGTGCTCAAAAGGAGAAACATCCAGATTATCATACTCAACAGTCAAGAAAAACAAACACGTTTGATCTTTCAGTTCATTGCTAAATCCTTAAGTTGAAAGTGTGCACGCCATGAGAAATCCTCAAACAGTTCAGCTGCCAATGAATGAATATGAAAGCAATAGTATTTTGTATTAGATGTTTCTGCAAAACAACAGAGAAACTATGAACTTGAGAAGAATCAGCTCATTCATAAAGTTGGCATCTGTTCAATATGTTATGGACCAGGGTAGACCCCCCTCAAAACATTTTAAGAAAGTAGCCCAGACCCTAACTTTGCTAGTGTAGAGTGGATATTTTAGGAGTGATTCAGCTGGTCAAACAACTTAGTTTTAAACAAAACAGAATTTATTTGCAAAATTACTGAATGAAACACAAACAAAAGAGAACAGAACATAGAATAACTTAATGTATCTGAAAACCCAACAGATTATCCCAATTTAATGACACTGTTCCAAATACCTATTACACTGCAGAAACGCCCCTTGACAAACAAGGTAAAATCAAACACAGCATGTAACAGGAGAGATGTCAGACAGAAATATGGCAGAGAGATTCAGCATGGAACACCTTTATTCTATGTGGCTGTTCCTTTGACCAACAGCCTCAAAACAACTGACTGGTTGCTCTGAACAACTAGACTGCTGAACCCAAACCAAACCAGAGAAAAGCTGGACTGGGAGAAATGGCCACTCCTCTTTTATTGTACAAGTGTTTTTTTAAAACTTGAAAGCTTCTTTAAGTCGATCAAGCCAGACATTTCAGCAACTCTGCCTCATAAAAGACTTTTGAAGAAAAACCAAGGACAACACAACTTGATAAAGCAGCATTGTCACACCTCCTCCCCCCCCCCCCCCATTAAAAATGAACCATCAATATCCAAAGACGGCCTCATTTTACAATACCTTAATCTTACACCGTCATTACACTACAATACTTGAATATATTACAGATGATAAACGTGTAAACATGCACTACTACATTCTGTTTCAGTCTGTTTACTCCTGCCACCGAATGCGTCCATTTCTCATCCAAGTCTTGACATTGTGTTGGCAATCACAATGGCAATCAGCCTGCCACATGCACAATTTTCAAATTGAATGGCAGTAACAACAACCTCCATCTCAACAGTCTGCCATTTTTGTCCTTAAATTTCTCCACAAAGGTCAATGGATTATGATCATTGTATATGATTGTCTCAGATACAATACTGCTAACCTAAACATTGAAATGTTGTAACGCCAACACCAAGCTCAAAGTCTCCTTCTCAACTGTCAAATATTTCTGCTGATGCACGTTCAATTTCCTGGAGAAATACCTGATAGGTCTTTCTATTTTCTTGTCACATTCCTGTAAGAGCACTGCATCGACACCCACATCACTCGCATCAATAACCACCCTGAATGGCTTTGCGTATTAGGTGTGGCTAATACTGACGTAGTGGTTAACACAGTTTTCAGGCTCTGGTTGTAGGTTTGCTCACTGAGCTGCAAGGTTCATTTTCAGATGTTTCATCACTGTGCTAAGTAACATCCTCATTGAACCTCTGAATGAAGCACTGGTGGCGTAGCCCGCTTTCGGTTTGAATTTCCTAGGGTTGGTGATGTCATTTCCTTTGTTGACATCATTTCCTGTAGTGATGTTATGTCCTGTTCTTTTTCGCAGTGGTTGGTAAATGGGATCCAAGTCAATGTGTTTGTTGATAGAGTTCCGGTTAGAATGGCATGCTTCTAGGAATTCTCGTGCATGTCTGTTTGGTTTGTCCTAGGATGGGTGTCTTGTCCCAGTCGAAATTATGTCCTTCCTCATCTATATGTAAGGATACTAGCAAGAGTGGATCATGTTCTTTTGTGGTTAGTTGATGTTAGTGTGTCCTGGTGGCTAGTTTTCTGCCTGTATGTCCAATCTAGTGTTTGATACAGTCCTTGCACGATATTTTATAAATGACATTAGTTTTGCTTGTGGTCTGTGTGGGGTCTTTCAAGTTCATTAACTGCTGTTTTAGTGTGTTGGTGGGTTTGTGGGCTACCATGATGCCAAGGGGTCTGAGTAGTGTGGCAGTGATTTCCGAAATGTCTTTGACGTAGGGGAGAGTGGCTAGGGTTTCTGGATGTGTTTTGTCTGCTTGTCAGGGTTTGTTTCTCAAAAATCAGTGGACTGTGTTCATTGGGTAGCCGTTCTTTTTTAATACACTGTATAGGTGATTTTCCTCTTTGCTACAGTGTGTGGTGGCTCATTGAAATAATGTCCTAATGCAGCTTTGTTTGTGGATGTTGGGATGATTACTTCTGTAGTTTAATATTTGGTCCAGATGTGTTGTTTTCCTGTGGAAGCTACTACTCTCACTAGTGCCCTTACATACAGATTAGGAAGGACACCACTTCAGCTGGGACAACACATCCATCCTAGGACAAGCCAAACAGAGACACGCACGAGAATTCCTAGAAGCATAACATTCCAACCGGAACTCTATCAACAAACACATCAAGTTAGACCCCATCTCCCACCCTCTGAGAAAAATAACAAGAAATGACATCACCATAGGAAATGATGTCACCAAACCCTAGGAAACTCTCATATAAATAGAAAGCAGACTACACCACCAGCACTTCATTTGGAGGCTCACTGAAGGTGTTACCCAGTATGGTGACGAAATGTCTGAAAACGAACCCTCCAGCTCAATGAGTGAACCTATATCCAGAACCTCAACCTGAGCTACAAACCTTCTCAAAACTAGTTTTCAGGTGTCAAACGCTTTCTGACAGTCCACTGTCCACTGAAACTTCTTGCCTTTCTTTAGCAACTAGGTGAGTGGAGTAGCCACACTGCTAAAATTTGGTACGAATTTCCGATAAAATCCACTCACTACCAGGAATCGTTGTACTGCTCCCCAATTACCTACGTCTTTTTACATTCTATCTGGCCATTTGACCGTGTCCAATAACATGGCCCAGGAAGGTGACTTGGGCTTTGGCAAATTCACTTTTAGCTAGGTTTACCACCAAACCTGCTTCCTGAAGTCAATTTGAACAAGTCTATAAGTGTTGTAAATGTTCCTTCCATGTGTTCTAAAAATCACCAGGTCATCTATACATATATAAATAAATAAATAACACAATTGGGTAATCCAGCGATGACCTTATTGATAAGTCTCTGAAATTTGACTGACATATTTTTCATACCAAATACCATGACTTTAAACTGATACAGTCCATTCCGCATTACAAAAACCGAAATTGTCTTCGCTCTTTCGGACAAAGCTACCTGCTCTAAGCAAGTCCAACTTAGAAATATAAGTTGTTTGTCCCACTTTCTCAATACAGCTTTTCAAATACAGAATTGACAGAATAGTCTTTGTAACTGCAATGACTTTGCAATAGTCCACACATAGCCCTTGGGATCATCTGGTTTTGCCACCATTACTATGAATGAGCTCCAGTCACTAACTCACTTTGATGATGTTTTCTTGGAGCACGTGTTCAATCTCCTTTTGAACCTGTGCTAACTTTAGAGAGTTATGCCTATAAGGGTGTTACTTAATCGGAACAGCATCTCCTATATCAAGATCATGCATAACTAGGTTCGTACTTCCCAGCTTGTTTCCATTTATCTCCCCATGTGATAGTAATAATACTTTCAGGTCATTTCAATCTTCCTCTGGAAGCTAACTCAATAATTTATCCCAATTTTTGACAACTTTCTCACTGTCCAATTTAATTTGAGGAATATCCAATTCAGAATCCTCTGAACTTGGCTCTTCTCTCTGTGTTGTAACAGATAACACAGTGTCCTTTGGCTTTCTTTCCCTGTCAAAGTACCTTTTGAGCATATTCACATGACACACTCTGAGATTTCTTTCCGTTTGGAGTCCTTATCAAATAGTTTATTTTACACAGTTTCCTTTCGACTCGATAAGGTCAGCTAAACCTTTGCTTTTAAAGGTTCACCTATCACTGGAAGTAACATTAACACCTTATCCCCTAAAGCAAAATTGTAAGTTTTTGATTTTTTATCTCCTTCCTGTTTCATAGCCTGTTGTGATACTTTTAAATGCTGTAAAGGTCTATTTAATCATTCCCGAAAATTTGACACACAGTCCAAATATATGGTCTCTGAATTATGACTTACCGATTTCTCCTTAATCAACTTAAATGGTCCTCTCATTTCATAGCCAAAGATGAATTCAAAAGGACTGAATTTGTCGATTCATTTGGTGCATCTCTGATTGCAAGAAGTACAAAATGAAATTCCCTTATCCCAATCATCTGGATAGTCTTGACTCTCAACATGGTCTTCAATGTCTGATACCACCTTTCTCGTGCTCCCTGTGACTCTGGATGGACACTTGAAGTGTTTTATTCTAAAGCTGTCCATAACTTACTTGAATAATTTTGATGTAAAGTTTGACCCCTGCTCTGATTGTACCTCTGTGGTTATTCCATATCTAGTGAAAAGTTTGAGGAACTCCTCTACAATCCTTTTATTTACGATATTGCGTAATGGAATGGCCTCTGGAAAACTGGTGGACGCATCCATTATTGTTAATAAATACTGATTCCCATTTTTCATTTTAGGTAGGGGTCCAACATAATCAATTGACTTTTGTAAAAGGTTCCTCAAAAGCAGAAATAGCTATTAAAAGTTCAAGTTTTATTACTGCCTGTGGTTTTCTAATTCCCTGATGTATGACATGTCTGGAAAATTTGAACTACATCCTTATGCAGTCCAAGCCAGTAAAAATGTTTTTGGATTTTATCTAGAGTTTTTCTCATCCCTAAATTACCCCCACTGGTAGTTCATGCGCCACTCGCAACACTTCCTTTCCATAACCCACTGGCAATACAACTTGATGAACTTCTACTTATTTCTCATCTGCCTGAATATGTGATGGTTTTCATTTCCTCATTATTATATTATTTTTAAGATAGTAGCATTTAGGGATACATCTAGATTCTTCTTCTGTTTATACTTTTTGATACAATTGGCTTAGTTTCTCATCTTGCTGCTGTTAATTTCAGTTAATTACTTGAAACTAAAGATTTCATGCTTTGTCATCTATCTGCTCCTGGTTTGTCTGAACCATTTGATCAAACAGAATCTCCGCTAATTGAACTCCGACTTTCTTATCTATATTCTTTTATCTCTCTTGTTCCAACTGGTGACTTAATGACCTCATTACCACACAGTCCAGACAAATCTAGGATACATACCCTTTAATAGTTCAGTTGGCTGAGTTTCCATTGGCTTTTCAAACACAGCAGGGAGCACTCCTACCTGTGAACCAGTTATATAATTATCAAGGACAAACCGTATTCCGGGAGTGAGAGTTTGTCCAGTACTCCCACCACAACTTCTCCACTCTTCACTAGAAACATTAACCTCACTCAACGTAAGTGAGTGCTTCTTGTCTCACCATGAATTCCCATTATTTGCACATTTTCTGGCAATAGTCCTTCAGAGGTATGTATCTCGTCTTTCAACATCAAAGATTGAGAGGATCCTGTATCTCTTAATATTGTAATTCTTCACCTGCTGCTCCTGGCTTATGCGAGTAAACTTTATCTTCGCAGATATGTATATTAAGGAGATCTGGCACTTCCTCCTTAACCAACCTCCAACCAGGTTGTACATTTTGGTGCAGCTTTTGAGCTTCCACTGTACTCTACGTTACTCCAACAAAATTCACTGGCTTATCCTGTTTTCCCAGTGCTTTTCTTAACCCACCAACACTGATTTCATGCGGCCTATTTTACTGCAGTGAAAACCCCAGAGCTTTTTAACTTCTCTTTCCCCTTCAAGGGTTTCCTTTTTATCCTGCGGCAAGTTATCCTCATGATCTTCACTGAGATCTATTTTTTCCTTCCTACATAAGGATTTCTCATTTCCCCAATTTCTATCCCTCACAGATTGAAATTGATTTTGGAAGCCAAACTTTGATTTATGGACCAAATCATAATCAACAGCCATTTTAGCTGCACATCTTGCCATTTTAACTCTCTGCTTTTCCACATGAGTTCTCACTACTTCAGGAAGTGAATTTTTGAACTACTGTCTAAGTTGCAACTTCTTACATTCAAATTCTCTTTCTTTCTTCGTTTCCTCTCTCCGTTTTTCTCTCTTTTCATTCTTTTTTCTTTTTATTCTGCTAAAGCGATTTGTTCTTTTTCTTTTTCCTATGCTTTTAATCATAATTCAAACAGTTGCACTTCTTTTGCCTTTTCTTTGTCTTTTGCCTCGAACTCAAGCCACTTCATTTTCAATTGAATTTTAGCCATCTCCAAAATTCTGATAGTGTTTCCAGCAAATCTACATGCTGAGGCATGGCCGTAATTATCTCTCCTTTCTTCACAGAGGGAAGTAGCTCCAACTCCAGATTGTCTGCCAATTCTAGCAGCTTTTCCTTGTTCACCTTTTGTAAAACCCCCAAAGTCACTTCTTCCATCCCCAGTAAACCAGTGATAGTGGCAAAGATTACTGCCTAGGCTGCATAACTGACCTCAGTGCAGGGAAATAAGAATTGGTGTCATCTGGCAGAGTTTAGAATAGTCACAGCCTTGATATATCTATGGGCTGAGGATTGAGAGATTCCACACAGGTCTCCTGTGGACCTTTAGGAGCAGCAAGTTGAATAAAAATGTAATGCTGTTTTCACTTCGATGACTGCCTGCTCCTCCAGACCACAGGTCTTGCTTGGGCAGATGGCAAAAAATCGTCGACAGTGACACAGGACATTCGCTGCAATGTTAAACTGCAAATTCTTCATATACATTCCTAGGTCTAATGATACAACTGTCCCCCTCCTCAGTCTCTCTGCACCTTAGGAGTTCCATAGAACAGGTCTGTTAAACCTGTGTGGGGAATATCAGATCTAGAACAGAGTCTTGGTAATGTTAACAGTCAGTATTCACAACACTCAAAATGATGGTGTAGCACAGTCCTCCATACAGTGAGTCATGCAGCACTTCAACAAGGAGGACGATGGATTGCCTCCATGTGGACCTTTGACAGAGAGACCTTGTTCTGATGTATGCAGCACAGCTGTGATGTGTGAATACTGTAGTGAACTGTTCAAGGTGAGAGAATATTAACTCCACACACTTGTGCAGACTCCGAGCCTGGTTAGTCTTTGTGAATTGTTGACCCACTTTTACGGTGACCTATCATTACTCCTACTGCCCAGAGATGACTATCTTCAATTTCTGATAATCAATGACATGGTGAAAATTGTCTGTGATCAGCACGTATCCCTCATAATTGAACACTGCATGCATCGCATATGCAGATTACAATGAATACAAATGTCTTCTATCTGTACTATATGAGTGCCTGATAGTTGCAACTGCTACTTGAGAGGCCTCACTTTGCTTGCAAGTGGAGTCCATGTGCTCAGGTAGAAAAGAATACTTATTTCACCCATTCTGGATTTGGTTGCAATCATTTTCTATTTCCAGTGCATGTTTACAATTCACATTAGAAAAGAATACTTATTTCACCCATTCTGGATTTGATTGCAATCATTTTCTATTTCCAGTGCATGTTTACAATTCACATAAAGATGGAAGACTACACCAATCATGCTAGCAGAGTGAGTCTGGTAACCATGTGTCTGCACCAAACTTTTGTTTGTGAAGATGTGGATGTACTGTACCCAAGAAAGTTAAAAGCTATCTGACAACACCAAGTGTTCTGAATAAGGTAACAATGTAACACTTGGCTGAATGCTCGATTAGCTGGGTTGCCTGGAAATGACGAAACATATTTGAATTAGACCTATCAGTTTAAATTATCCCTTGGAAAATACCAAACTCCAATCAAGTTTGAATTTAGTATATTGACCACCTTAAAGGCCAATGACACAATCCAATGGCTTTGGGGGTATAAGACTGGGGAAATTTGAACAGCTGGGGGGGAGAACTGCCAAGCCAATAACTTCTGCAGACTGCCTGGAGAATAGCTCTCCTAAAGGTATCTTGATTGATCAGTAATGTGTGAAGCAGAAATCCCGAAGAAAAGATGATTTGACATCTGGTTGGTTTTGAAATTTTGAGTTTTCCAGTAAATCTTACTCCGGGATATTATTGGACGAGTATTATAGAAGGGAAAGTAAAAGATAGGTTGGAGGAAGGAGTTGTAAATGTTGTTAGTTAATTATTCCCTGTTATACCTTAAGAATTAAAGTTGTTACTTTTATTTTAACTAGTTCTTGGCCTCTCGAATTTTTACAGATTACTGCATGTGATAAGTCTTTTGCGTGTTGCTGGTTAAAATTAAGCAGGAGGATTTACCCATGGCTTGACACCTTCATGTTGCTTCTTTTTTCCTGACATTCCTTCAGAACTGAACCTCCAGCACATTCATACCTAGCCATTTTATTTACATCTTCATCTCCCAACATTACCCCCCAAGTCTGTTCCCTACAGCTTAGTCATGCCCAGCATTGCACTTCATTGTCTCCCTGTCAAGGCCTGACTGTTTGTGACTGCCAATGATTCCTCTACCAATGGTGATGAGTTATTTTCTTTCACTTCCTTGCAGTGCTTTAATATTGATACAAGCATGTTTGCACACTGATGTTCAATCTTCATTCCCTGGTTGATAATTTCACCTCTCAATTTCTCTAAAAGGGCTTTTTCTTAAGGTCCTTCCAACAGAGAATTTGAAGAGAGAGGAGAGGAAGCCAGCTGTATCTGGAGGCTTTCTGGTTTGCCTCTACACTGTATGAGACACAAAGATTTCTGATGCTGTCTATTCACAGGCTAGACATGTTCCGCTTCATTGCCCCCACATGTACCGTGGTCACTTCGTCAGGAACCAGTTGAAATACTGTTGTCAAGAAGTTATCTTTTAGTTCAGAATCTATCAACTCTTTTACGTCTGCATTCTCTCTTTGTTTTCCTAGAAAAAAGCAATATTGTACGCAATTCCAGTGAACATGAACTGCAACCAATCTATTTACACAATAGATTTAGAACAATAAGTTCCTTTCTTAGTTCACAGTTGAAAAAGGAAATAAAACATTTGGGCTTTACACTCTGTGGAAAGAAACAGAGCTAACATTTTAAATCCAAAGTCAGTCTTTAGGACATAGCTTTGCAGGTTGGAAAAATTGGAGGAAAATGTAAAGCAGGGAATAATAGTCAAATTGGATTTTAGAACTTGTTTTCTGTCGGAGAAAGGAAGAGCTGAAGGAAACAGTGCATTTGTTGCATTGTGACTAACAGTGAGCCCTTCAGCATTCACAATTATCATGGAATAAATCAGATGTCAGTTTCTCAATGTACAAATAAAAATGAAAATCCAGAAGGTGTCAGACAAGTTAACCTACTCCTCAGACTGTGCTGTAACAATCTGGCAGCACAGGTTAGCACTGCTGCCTCGCAGTGCCAGGGACCCAGCTTCGATTCCAGTCTCAGGCAACTGTCTGTATGGAGTTCCCACATTCTCCCAGTGTCCGTGTGGGTTTCCTTTGGGTGCTCCAGTGTCCTCCCACAATCCAAAGATGTGCAGGTTAGGTGAATTGGCTATGCTAAATTGTCAATAGTATTCAAGGATGTTTAGGTTAGATGCATTAGTCAGGGGCAAGTGTAGAGTAATAGGGTAGGGGAATGGGTTTGGATGAGATACTCTTCGGAGGGTCAGTGTGGACTTGTTGGGCTGAAGGGCCTGTTTCCACACTGTAGGGATTCTATAAAATAATACTGTAGGGATTCTATTTAAAAAATCCTGCTAATAGACTTGGCACTGAAATCCATGTACAAGCCTGAAATTGTGGCTCTTGCCCACAAAACATGTTAAAAAACTCCACTTGCATCTGAATGTTTTAACAGGGTAATTTTGTTTTCATAGTTTAAGCCAAAAACTCTCCCAGGTGCTAAAAATTAAACTTTATAATGTAGTGTCTCATCTCTTCAGAGTTTAATTATTGTTAGAGATTTGTATTTTTTTAAAAAAAGATTGTACACATATGTTAAAATATTGCATTTTCTTTCTTTCTTGCCTCTACTGGAATTGAACTAAATCTAATTTATACACCCTGGTTTGGATTTTGTAAGTCTCAGTGAGGATTTTAAAATCTAATTGTTTGAAGAGTAACTATTATTTGTCCATTTTGCAGGAGATAGATTTATTCTAGATGATGCTGAACTGAATGAGATATCTGATGACTAAATGTTACTGCTGAAAAGCTTACACAATGTCTGGGTGCAGCTGTGAGTATGATGAATGGGAATGCTTTTCCCTGTCACTGACTGTAAAACCTAGGTGAAGTTCTGCTTTTGCAAGATCTTGGTGAATGCAGAGTTAACAAAATCATTTACTAATTAATAATTTAAAAAATGATACTTCAATTTCATTCTGTTAAACAGTCAGCATTTATATGTATTGCCCCTAGATTTTTCTCAAGCAATTTGAAAACAGATGTTCATAGCAGACCAGGAATTGGTGATGGGTTGCCTACTAGTGAACTCAGTTAGGTTTCTTGAACCCTGACAACATTTATGATCATTTCCTGCTGCTGGCTGCAAGCTATCTGATTCGTTTCACAATTTCACAATGTGCTATATTGGGACTTGAACTAGGATCTTTGGCTGTGAGTCCAACCCAGTAACAATAAACACAAGTAATTAAAGAAAATAATCTATCAAGATATACATCAGAGAAAAAATACAATCCACAAAGTGTATTAAAAGTGAGTCAAGGTTATGGGGTGCAGACTGTAAACATATCAGCCATAATCTTACTGAATGATGGAGCAGGATTGAGGATTTACATCTGCTCCTAAGTATATGTTATATTGTCTTTAGAAACTTACATGGTCCATAAATATCACATTGTTTCTCAAAAACAAAACACTTCTGAAAACATGAACCAAAAACTAGAAATACATAACAGATCTGGCAGCATCAATAGCATGAAAGAGACTTAACGTTTCAGACCAACGGCAGGTAATCAGTTATCGATGCAACTGCTTTTAAGGAGAAGTGTAAAATGATACACATTTAGAATCATTGAGTAGAAGAATGACAAGAGGTATCTCTGCTAAAAGCAGAGAAGCATGAGACATCTGTGCTTAAGTCACTGAATATAGGAGGGCAGGATCAGACATCTCTTTGGGACCCTGGTCTTGATAAATAGGGGCATAGAGTACAAAAACAGCAAGTTAATGATCAACTGATTAAAAAAATCAAATTTGGGTCTGGTCTCAACTGGAGTATTGTGTATGGTTAAATCGAAAACCATTAAAATTTGCCAATTAGGCATTTTGACTTGTTATACTTTAAAATGAAGCTCCAGAATGACCAGCACAATCATCTCCAAGTATGACTGTTTTTTAATGTTTCTTCTCCCTGAAGGACACAACACGTTCAGATAGATTCATGAGGATGTTGCCAGGGAAAAACTACTTCAGTTACAGGAACAGAATGGAAAAAGTGGGGTTTAAGGCATTGGAAACTGTGAGCTGTAAGGACAGAGTAAATGGGAGGAAACTGTTTCAATTAACAAGAGTCAAGATCCAAAGGACACTAATTTAAGGTAATTGGCAAAAGAATGAGAAGTGAGATGAAGTAAAATCTTCTTACACTTTAAGTGGCTGGGATGAGGAATGAATTGCCTGAGTGTGGTGGAGGCAGATTCAATCAAGGCTTTCAAAAGAGAATTGGATAATTATCTACAAAGGGAAGGCTCACAGTGTTGCAGGGACAAGTTAGGTGTTAGGACTAGGAATATTGGTCATGCAGGGGGCTGGCACCTTTCTGTGCTGTAACCATTTTGCCATGAAGCAGAGGCATGGTGGGGAAGGATGGGTTGAACAATGAACGGGAAGATCTCTAATGGGGTGGAAGGCAGTTTTGGCTCTATGGTTAAAGGGATGAACTCATACAAGAATAAAAAAAAGAGTAATAAGAGGCAAAAAAGCAAATCATGATCCAGTGAAGCTGGAAATGACAACAGTGGAACTATTATCAGCACCCCCTGTCCAAACATAGGAAACAAAGATTATGAAATAAAATTATTGACTCAGTGTCATTGTCAGTATATTGTAGAGTTCTCAATTGAAATGATTTCTTGAGCATCACTTGAGGTTTTTTGAAAGACTGTAGGAGACTGAGAACAGCAATGTTAGAGAAAGAGTCAGAAGGAGAATTAAAATATTAAGCAAATAGAAACTCAGGGTTACGTTTACATGTGTTCAGCAAAACCTTCATGCCCTTGGAATCAATTGAAATTGAATTGGGACCTCCACAAAGTAATCATCATGTTCAGCGAGACCTTTTACTTCAGTTAATTACAAAACTCAGAAATGAACTGAAGCTTTTACCATTAACTAATTACTTTTATTCATTCAAATTCCTTTTGAGGTCAGTTTTCCAATCAAATTGCATGAGATTACAAATGATCAATTCAGGAAGACCAATCTGACAATTCAAATCTACCTCTATACAGCTATTAATTCAACTGTGGGAAACATATTGAGCTAACATCAGTATTAACCAAATATGTGTCTGAGAGAGGTAAGGCAATAGCCATTAAATTAAAAGGTTCTGTGTGGCGTAGCATTTAGAACTGTGGGCCATTAGCAACAACAGAATGGTATTCAATCAAAATCTACAATCTCACTCGAGCATTACCATAAAACCCTGGGATTAATGCTGAATTATTGAAGAGGATAATGTCAAGGGCAGCACAAGGCATACCAAAAATTAAGACCAAACCTAGTGAATTGATGGACAGTGTTATTTGGTCCCCACACTGGCTAGTTTGCAGGCGGGAAGCCTTGTAAAGTTCCATGAATGGGCATTCCCCATCTATAAGTTGTTCACAAGTCTCAATGCAATAAGTGAGCCTGGAGTGACCCATCCATATGTAGCCCTGTTGAGGCTAATAATTGGCTGCTTGGCATTCAGACTCAATTTCGAGGCAGCAGTGAAAGGCTCACACATTTTGGGGGGGGGGGGGGGGAGGTGTGGTGTCCAGCACTTCATATTATTCAGGTCTCTGTGTGAAAAGGATGGGTACCTCTTTTAGGACCCTTTATCATCTTAGATGCTGGTACTTCTCCCTCAGGTTTTCTGCCTGCAGGTGCTTCTTCCTGCCTACTCCCTTCCAGCTCCTCCAATAAAATCCCTTGCTCCTTAAGTTCCTCTCCCTTCCATATACTTATTTTGTCCTGGAGTTAGAAGCTGGGAACTGTTTGTAGTCCCAGTTCTGGCCACTGCTGCCAGTGGCACTGTTGGAGATTTGCAGCTGCCACTCTATGTGTTTTGCCGCTTGTTCATTGAGGTGGGATTTATAGGAAAGCACTATGTCTAATCAATTAAAATTCATCAAAACATCAAGTGTTTTCTGAGCTGCTATGGTCAGTGAAGACACATCCTTTCCTACTCTTTAGGTAGTGATGCAGGAAAGCCTATCTTCCAAAAACATCCTGCCCAACAACACAGGACTACACACATGCTGGATGGCAGAAATACATCAAAGAGACAGGGCCAAGCAAGTCCACAACCACTGAATCAGGATCAAAACTACACTGTCCAGCCTCATCCAATCTTGAACAGAGGTGGACAATTACACAATAAATGGCAGGATGCAGTTCTAAAAATATCTCTATTATCAATGATTGCCCTTTGTATTGAGACTGCACAAAGTTGAAATCTTTTGCCAAAAGTGTCAAGTGGATTTCAGCCTCCTCTTGAGGTCTTCAAAATCATAGAATGAAGTCACACGACACCAGGTTATAGTCCAACAGGTTTATTTGAAGTCACAAGTTTTCAGAGCGTGTTGGACCTGGTGTTGTGTGACTTCTAACTTTGTCCACCCCTATCCAACACTGACACCTCCACATCAACAACATCATAGATGACAATCTTCAGCTGGTTAGTTCACTCCATATAGTATCAAGACATAGCTGAAAGGCATTGGATATAGAAAAGTCCCTAGCAATGGATCTCTCTACAGTTAACAGTATATTAATTTTACTTAACTATTGTACTTAACTAACTGGATTTAAATAGGGATTCATTTATGATCCGACAAAGAAGAACAAGCTGAAACTGAGTGAAGGGTTGTGTACATGTAATGAGCATATCTGCAAATACGTGCTTATAAAAAGTGAAGTCTGGCTCAAATTCTAGCTTCCAGCACTAGATATTCTGGACTTTAACTCTACACCACATGAACAGTAACTGTGAAAGATGGAGAGTCACTGCCACATTCTCAAACTAATTAGGCTGGGAAATAAATGTGATGCTCACATCCTATAAACAGATAGTAAAATAAAATCTGTAAATTAAGTTTCATCGATCCCTCCTGCATTGTCTGCTGCTGTCTGCATGATCAGCTCAAAGAGACCAAATAACTCAGTCCCGCTCCTTCTTAATTAATTTCTTATGCTCATATGTTAGCACCCCTAAACCCCAGTTTGGAAATCTAAACAGAATCAATTTTGTCAAATTATACACCATGCAAATGTGTATCAAAGGTACATACATTTATGCATGAGCTGTTACATGAGGACATCTAGTGGTTCATTGACTTCACTTCACTCAACCTGAAATGTTCAGGCTCTAAGCCGCATTATTACAAAGGCAGAGCTTTCATTAGATCTAAGAGGCAGTTGTAACAGAGTCAATGATATCTGGGAAAAGTTGCTCGTTTTGAATTCGGATTTACCTGTAGACCTTCTTAAAAACATTCTGCAAGAGGAAGATATCTCAAGTATAGTAACCACATGGGTAGTGGAACATAGTAATGAGTCCAGTTTTGGTCTTCCTGTTATAGGAAGGATATTATTAAGCAGAGGAGGATTTAGAAGAGATTTACCAGGATGCTGCCAGGAATGGAGGGTTTGAGTTATAAGGGGAGATGGGATTGACTGGGACTTTTTCCACTGGAGCATAGGAGTTGAGGGGTGACCATGTCACCTATAAACTAAAAAGTACAGATAAGGTGAGTGGCAAGTTTCTTATCCTTAGGGTGGGCGATTTCAAGATGAGATTAGATTAGATTACTTACAGTGTGGAAACAGGCCCTTCGGCCCAACAAGTCCACACCGACCCGCCGAAGCGCAACCCACCCATACCCCTACATATACCCCTTACCTAACACTACGGGCAATTTAGCATGGCCAATTTACCTGATCCGCACATCTTTGGACTGTGGGAGGAAACCGGAGCACCTGGAGGAAACCCACGCAGACACGGGGAGAACGTGCAAACTCCACACAGGCAGTTGAGGGGCCATATTTTTAAAGGTGACAGGTAAAAGATTTAAAGACAACTTGAGGAGCATTTTTGTTTTTACACAGAGAGTGATTCATGTGTGGAATGAACTTCCAGAGGAAATGATGGATGCAGGTACAGTTACAAAGTTTAAAGACATTTTGATAAATATATGAATAAAAAAAATGTTTGGAGGTTTATGGGTCAACTGGAACCAGTTGGGTTTAGTTTAGTTTGGGATTTTGGTCAGCATGGACTGGTTGAGCTAAAGGGCCTGTTTCTGTGCTGTAAGACTCTATGGGTCAATTTAGTCTTCTGGATGTGGTCCATGTTGTCTTGTTCAAATGTTTTCCCAATTCCCTTTGAAAAGTTATTGCAGACTTTACTGTCATTGATTGTGCATTTTCTAAAATATAAAATAAGGTCTCTTGACAAAAATAAGGAGTAGAAAAGGAAAGAGGCATTGTTGAACTTTCTGCAAATAACTGGTTAAGATGCAATTCTGTTTGTGTGCACTACAGGAAGTATCTCAGTGCCGTAAAACTGTTCATTAAAATGATATGAGGGATGAGAATCTTCAAAGCCAAGTGGAGATCTGACTTGTGCAAAACTTTGAAGAGTTTTCAGAAACTAATAGGGAAAAACAAACATTTTTACAAATTGGTGAATCAGTAATGAGAGACTATACAGTTGTGATCAAAACAAATAGAAAAATGTTTCAAAAGTGTTTAATACTTCATATTTAGAGAGGTTTTAAATAATGGGATGGCTTCACCAGCAGCAGAGATGGAAACAAAATCTGCAATATCTATTCAAAGGAAAGCAAATATATAAATAAGAAATATTAAGAGAGCATGCAAAAGGGCAAGAGGAATGAGATTAAGTGGAGCACTCTTGCAAAGTCACAGTTGGTCAATGTGCATGATTCTGAAAAGTGCCTTTAACTTTTGTCCTGTTGTAGGTTTCATTTTCTAGGGTTCTGCAGTTATACTAATATCAAAACTTCTCAGCAATATGCTGACTGCTTAAGAATTACACTTTGGGCTTCTTAACATCACGTTTTGGAGGATTGTGGAATCATTTGACCAAAATACTGTATTCTGTATGTTTTGGGATTCCAGAAATTGCTGTCTATTTCAGTGCAACAATGACAGTTTCCCATAATGTCTCCAATAAAATCCAGGTCAATATTAAAAGACTTGAAGGTAAACTGAGGGAGACTATCTGGGACCTTGCTGATGTACTTAGCAAGATGTTTTAGCAAAGAAATCTTTACATATTCACAACGTGAGAACTATTTAACTGAATTCCACATCGGAAAAATCCAGATATCCTAAACCCAACATGGCATTATAAAGATTAGAAGCATGTTATGTTATTGACAAAAACTAAGAGGAATATAAATTAAGTCAGCAGTACAAAGAAAGCGTTTAAATAACGACTTTAAAAAATGTTGATGCAGGTAAGAATTTAGAAGCTTAGAATCCAATAATAAGTAAAAGAAAATCTGACACTTCCGGGGGATGTTTAATTCAACCCTTATATACATCCCAACATTCTATAGTATTTTCTATGATTTTGCCTTTTTTTTAAACTTTGTCCAAGATTGTTACATATTATGAAAGAGCAAATGTTTGAAAAAAAAATTCCATGCTGTATTCTCATCATCAATGGTTATTTTAAAAAGTGAATTTATACTGTATAATACAGAGCTATTTTGAAGATCGGGGGGATTATCTCTATTGCCCTGGCCAATATTTATCCTTCAGTATCACAAAAACAGACTATCTGGTCATTATCATATCACTGTGTGGGAGTGAGCTTGCTGTGCACATATTATTTGTCTCATCTCCTACATTAATACAGAGACTATTCTGCAAAAGTACTTCAGTGATTGCAAAATACATTGCGATGACCAGTGGACATGAAAAGCACTGTAGTAATTTTAAGTCTTTCATTCCTAAGTTTCTTTGGAAACAGTTCTTCAATTCAACTTGCCATGTTAAGATGATGCTGAAATTGATTAACATTATATTTCCATACACATTTAATTACTGAGCTGCATGCTCAACTACTCCAACGAATTCTTTGTCAGTCTTTCACAGATTTCAGAAAATCCAAAACTCTCCTGCCCATACTCTTTCATTCACACAGTCATTCAGAATACAGTCATGCAGTGATTATGTTATTATAATAGTAATTCAGAGGCCTAGACTAATAATCTGGGGAGAAATCTCATGGGAGCTTGGGGATTTTAAATTCAGATCATAGTATGAATCTGGAATAAAAGACTCAGTTGCCACAAAATTATTGGATTGTCATAGAAGCCCAGTTAGTTCACCAATATCCTTTAGCGAAGTAAACCCCCTGTGCGGACCTTACCAGGCCTCTCATATTGGTGACTTCAGAGGTATAGCAACATGGTTGACTTCCAACTGCCATCTTAGGTTGTCAAAAAAAATGACTCTGTTGCACATTCTCATCTGTCATCCCTGAGAACATGGGCTCTTGCTTCTTTCAATGCCTTTAGTATAACATTCTTACTCTCCTCTTCTCCTTTGGCCATATTGTTTCCCATCTCTTCAACTTCCTTCAGCCTTAAAGCACTCTGTGTTCCTCCAACTCTGACTTCTTTTGTATCCCTCACTCTGCCTCATTAGTGGCAGCCCTGGCTTCAATTGTTCGGTCCTAAGTACTGGAATTTTCAACATTAAAGATTAAATTAATGCCATTGAATATTCTTTTTGAACTCAAGATCTGTTGAGTAATGTGTTGAAGGTGAAGATTACAATACCCAAAAATAGATTACTTCTTTTTTGCAATGAGCTGGGCTGAGAGGTGGCAAATGGAGTTCAATGCAGAAAAGTGTGAGGTGATTCACTTTGGAAGGAGTAACAGGAATGCAGAGTTCTGGGTTAACGGTAAGATTCTTGGTCGTGCAGATGAGCAGAGATCTCGGTATCCAGTTTCATAGATCCTTGAAAGTTGCCACCCAAGTTCATAGGGTTATGAAGAATGATGTGTTAGCTTTTATTGGGAGAAGGATTGAGTTTCGGAACCATGTGATCATGCTGCAGCTGTACAAAACTTTGGTGCGGCAACATTTCAAGTGTCGCATACAGTTCTGATCACCGCATTATAGGAAGGATGTGGAAGCTTTGGAAAGAGTTCAGAAGAGATTTACCTAGGATTTTGTCTGGTATGGAGGGAAAGTCTTACAAGGAAAGGCTGAGAGACTTGAGGCTATTTTCATTACAGAGAAGAAGGTTCAGAGGCGACTTAATCGAGACATAAAAGATAAGTTGGACAGTGAGAGCCTTTTTCCTCGGATGGCGATGGCTCGCATGAGGGGGCATAGCTTTAAATTGAGGGGTGATAGATATAGGACAGATGTCAAAAGTTGGTTCTTTACTCAGTAGTAGGGGTGTGGAACGCACTATCTGCAACAGTAGTAGACTTGCCAACTTTAAGGGCTTTTAAATGGTTCCACAGGCCAGCGCAGCATCGAAGGCCGAAGGGTTTGTACTGCGCTGTAACATTCTATGTTTTGCCTCTGACAATATTAAGCACTTCTAGTTCAAACAGAACACAGATCAAAACAAAGTTCAAACATAATTATCCCAAATTCATGAAGTCAGTAATGTTAGTTTTTTTTAAATTAATAAGATTAGATTTGATTATGGAAATGCAGAAATATTACATCATTATAATTCCTTCAACTAGTCCCTGCTGACACTTACCATTCATATGAATAAATAATGTAAATCAAATTTCTCAACCTGTTACAATATTTCTTATCACTTTTACCTCATCCACCTGTCCAATTTAATGTTAAATGCTGGAATACTTTGTGCTTAAACCACTAATCCCTGAAGTGGAATTTCCAATCTTATAATTCTTAAATCCAAGGCATGTCATCAACTAGAAATGTCCATCTGATCTACTTCATTGCACTCTTTAAAAAGTTATTAACATTTTTATCAGATAACTCCATAATCTTACGCATGCCCTTAGGCAGCACCTTCCAAACCCATGATCATGGCCATTTAGAAGGACAAGAGCAGCAGCTACTTGGGGACATCACCAGCAAGATCTCCTCCAAGCCATTAACTCTCTTGACTTGGAAATAAATAGCCATTCCTCCAGTGTTGATGGGGTAGAATCCTAGAATTTCCTTTCTGCTCCAAATGGATGGCAACAGTTCAAGAAGGGAGCTCACCACCACCTTTGTAAAGGCAACCACGGATGAGCAATCAACGGTGGCCCAGACAGTGACACTTAGGTCCCATGAAGGAAGAAAATAAACCAATATTTTCATTGAAGACCAAGTCCAAAAACTAGGAAGACGTCCTTCACATTTATATTTTCTTATTTGAAGCTGACTCCCATTAAAGCTCTAATGAATTCTTTCTGAAGTTTCAATATTCATCATGCAGAATGAAGACTAATACTCAACGGCTTGTATTTTTAATTGATTTGCTTTGACCTTTCCCATTCTATAGATAACTCTTATTTTTTTGTATCTCTTTTTGTTTATGATTCTCGATATTCGCCTTCTTTACTTCTGTACAGGATTTGAAAAATGTGGTGCTGGAAAAACACAGTAAGCCAGGCAGCATCCGAGGAGCAGGAGAACCAACGTTTCAGGCATAAGCCCTTCTTCAGGATTGTACAGGATTGGTTAGAATTGTTGATGATGTTTGACAACTACATGACCTTGAATAAGTCCCGCAATGGGCAACTGACATTTCTCTACGTGCTGAGGACGGCACAATCAACTTGTTTTTTCTGTACTTGCTGTTTGTTACACTGTATAAGACGGAGCATTTTGTTCTGTGTTGCTGGGCTTCATCTCAGACCAGGGTCATGAACAGTGCCAGGAATGCACCTGAGCCTCTAGATCAGCCATCAATTGAGAGGTCGTTACCACTCAGTTTCTATTATTCAGTAGAGCTTTTCCGCAATCGGTATCCACTGTTGATACTGATTTTTTTTTGTAGAAAGGGCTAATTTTCAAAAAAAAGTTATTAACAAAAGATTGACAGATTCCTAGAACTTGTTGACTAAAAGACAAATAATTATCCTTTGATTTAGACAACACAAAAAAGAAGAGTTGGATCAGTGGAGGTGGTTTCTTAGTCAAGCCAGCTGCAATTTGCTGCTACTCTATAGCTCACCCTGCCTCAGCAGTGTAACTCCACTGTCATGGCATTGAGTTTCCGTAAGATAGGATCGTTGCAATTGCAAGATTGCACCACAGAAGTTGCTTACAGTGATCAATTCTGCTTCAAGAACATTTTTTAAAATCTGTTTCACTTGAACTTGCACAACAGTTCTTTTTTTATTCTCTCTCGGGATATGGGTGTTGCTGGCTGGCCAGCATATATTGCCTGTTGCTAGTTGCCCTCGAGAACGTTGTGCTGATCTGCCTTCTTGAATTCACAAATTTTCTAATTTACCGTTTTATTTTGCTAAGGTGCATGGACTCTCCAGAGTAGTACTTTAGATACTGTAGCATATCAACAACAATACCAATGTACATTTACATTAGTTATTATTTATTTATTGAACAAAATGGTTCACTAAGATCAATCTTTTAAAAAAAACCCAAAAACTTAGCATGAATCAATTTCCTTCAGCCAATGCTACTTTCTTTTGACCATCCTTTGCACATAACACAACCTTGAGATATTGCATGAATTGTGCCTTAATGGATTCTTCATAAAAGTCACATTTCAGAACTGACAAAAAAATGACTAAAAAGTGAAAAATTTTTGTAGAACTATCATTGCACCTGATACTATTTCTAAATTAACCAAATGGTCTATGAATATCTGATACAAATGCAATGCATCCATGTGATGCGAACTAATTGTCACGGATTTGGAATTTGCAGTATCAGTAACAATTTTTAAAAAATCATTTTAGATTGTTCTGCAGAAAACAATAATGACCTTCAAGCCATAATGAATGCAGCTCAAAACAATCAATGCCCATTGTTGAAGACAAACTGTCCCAAGTTTGCTTTTACTCCATTCTACTGCCATTTTTTAAAACATTTGCAGTTCTGCTCCAGTTTAGCCATGTATTAAAAATACATTAATTTTTAATGATGTTTTAGAATTCATAAAACCAAGACAGGTAGCAAATGGCTTTGCAAAACCCACTGGTATAAAAAACAGCAGTCATTAGTAAAGCTAAGCATGCAATTGGCTAATATTAGCACACACATCTTACCCTCCTAAAGGCCAACCTGAAGTTTAAGGTGTATCATATATGTTGCATAACAGCTTGCAACCAGATGCTTTACAAGATCATCAATGTTCAAAATAAATCTCTACACTTTGCTGGATCATCACAAAGCAAATGAAAAGATTGGTAGAGAAAAGGAAAACAAGAGTTTGTTTATTTTTGATTGCTTTGGATTTGAATACAGCAGGTTGGCTCATATTGTGGCACTGTAATCTGAGCCAGAAGATTATGGTCTGAAGCCTCAATTTGGATTCTCACATAATCTGATCTGACACTGTATGGCAGTATGAAGGAATATAAAGACCTCAGTCTTTTGAGGAAATGTTGAATATTGGCCTGGCTTGCTTCTTTGGATACATGACACTATTCAAAGAAGAACAGCAAATTCTCCTGTTTCTTGGCTAACATCCCAAAAGTATTAATCTTTCATTCATTGCAGGGCATCCTTGTGAAAAATCTGGAAGTTACATTTGCCTGTATAATAACATTGACTGTTATTCAAAAGAACTTCATTGGCTTTAAATGGCTTTGGGATATTGTGATCGCATGGTAGTGCATTTACATTCGTTCCTTCCAATACTGAAACTTGCATGCAAAACTGCTTTATTCCTTTAGATTTAACAAAAGCTCATTGAGATAACAGAGAACATTCATTAACAATGGAAAGGGGGCAGGGAATAGTAATTATGGCACTTCTGGGTTTTGACAGACTATGAAAGTGCAAATACAAGTGTTTTTCAGATTTTCAAAAAATGCCACTTTCACAGTTAGTGGTTGGATTCAGAAGAAAGCAAGGGAGTTCAATATTAGAAGTTTTTTGAAAAAAAATGGAAGACTACATACAACTGCTTCAGTAGCTGAGGAGTTGTGAATGGGGCTGAACATTGTGCAATCATCAGTGAATATCCCCACTTCTGAACTTATGATGGAGGGAAGATGTATGATGAAGCAGCTGAAGATCCATTACATGAACAATCTCTTGTGGGATTATATACGGAAATGAAAGATAAAGCAGATGATGTAGTTAAAGCTATCTACAGCTTCCAAAGCCCTATCCATTGACAAACATGTGGTACTGAAGTTGCAACTATATGAATACTGCCTTTAGATTGGGAAAATCCCATTGAGAAGCCACCTAGAGGCTTATCAGACATTACCAAGATGCGCAGGACAAAAACACCAATTTAATCATGATATTAAGGAAGCTGAATACTGTAATTGGAAAACAACATTAAGACAAGTGGACTTCCGGTTTAGTTATTTAAAATGCCATTTCTGGTAAGCTAATTAACCTGCAGTACCATATCTACATTAAGATTTGTGTACCAATATTCCTCTGTCCAGTCACAATGGCATAACTGAACTTGTTAAATAGTTTATTATATTTACATGATATTAATGCAACCTTCTAAACGGACCTGACTCTTTAGTGATAGAAGATGCCTAGCCACCTGGACGCACTATAACAACAGAAGCATTTTAAAAATCTTTATCGTACGTTCAACATAAACTATTATCAAATACACTCTGTCTGGCTCATACTTTCCTCTTTTCCTCTGATCTTCCCTTGCCAATACTTAACAACTCCCAAGTGCTTTAACATGTACGTGCTCACAAATCCAATATATATGTAAATGCATCTATACACACATACATATATATTCTCAAAACATGTTGTTTTCTTGGCTGTAAAATTGAGGGTGGGGGTGGTATGGTAGAAATTGGTTTTTACTCAGCAAGGGCACTACAGTACTTGGAAATGTCGTTGTAATGTAATATTCTGAGGTCAGGATTGACAGCTATTCTAAGGCACCATAAGATGCAGATTTAGTTACCAGCTGGGTACCCGTACTTCTCATAATACAGATGACATTTTCACACTGATGTTCACTTTGAATGGATACTGAACCAATGTACCGACAGATCAGTATGTGCTCAGTATCTTGAAATTCTTGAGAATGAAAGTAAATCTCTAAGAATTTTAATTTACTTTATTGTGGTTTACATGCAAGGTAATATTTTTCTTTCATATTATCATTGAATCTTAATAACACAATAAAGGAAAAGGTCATTTTGTTGCCTGGAAATACTTTCATACCTGTTTCATATTGTACACTTATGACAGAAGCTTCATCTTTATTAGTTTGGCTTGCCAGCTGCTCGATTAGTTCAGCTGCAAAATGCTGTACTCCTGCCATCATTCCAGTCTTAAACTTCTGCTTTGTGCCTTTCCATTGCTTAACCATTCTTTGATCTCCATAAATACTCATGTAATCTTCCAGCCTCATTTAATCTCTCCTGCAATAATATACAAACCTGTGCCTGTTTCCTTCATCCAGAGAAGGGAAATAACTGCCCTGTGATCTCTTCCAACAATGTGGATGAAAACATGAAATGTCCTGGTACTTAAAATAGAAAACGTACTAATGTTATTACAAATTAAACACAATAGCAAAGCCTCAATTTGTCAACGAGACACCAATATAGTTGCAATAGTATACTGCTGCAGACTATGTTAGTTGAATGTTTTTATTTACAGAAAAATATTGGAGAAATAATACCTAGTGAGTAAAAGTTCCAAAACACAGAAAAACGGTAGGGTTGGAACCAACCTGAAAGGAGTTGCAATAATTTTGAAGGGATAATGTTCATGTTAAATTGGTTGCATCCATTCTATTAGAGTCACACACTGACTGTGGCTGGGGACAAGTTCTGTGGGGAGCTCGTTCTCACCTACAACCCCACCAGCATCCACATTCAAAGGACCCAGTGCTGTCATTTCTGCCACCTCCAGGCTCATATTCCCCCTCCTCTCCTTTGTCAGCCTTCAGCAGAGACTGTTCCCTCTGGTCCACCATGGTCTATTCTCCCTTCACTCCCAGTACCAGTATGCAGTGTTGCTTGAGGGAGCTTACTGCCACCAATCGTCCATTATTATTGCTTTGTCTTGAGTCTATTTAGTGATTAGTAGGGGATAGCACACTACCTTAGACCAACTACAGAAGGAGGCACTGTTCTTCGATAACATGATGGATCATTGCAAAAAACTTGTGTTAAGTATATTACATTTGGTCAGGCATAATTGAGAGGATCTGGGGGTGAGGGGGAGGGTCTTCCACCCCCCAAGGAACCTTCACATGCAATCGCAGAAGGTATAAACCTTGCCCATTTACTTTCTCCCTCCTCACTATTCCAAGCCCCAGATAAGCACTTACCTGCACTTCACTCGAACTAGTCTACTGCATTCACTGCACACAATGTGGTCTCCTCTACATTAGGGAGATGAAACGCAGGCTGGGGGGACTGCTTTGCAGCACACATACATTCTATGCAGAAAAATGACCCTGAGCTTCCAGTTGACTGCCATTTCGACATGCCACCATGTTCCCTGGCTAACACATTTGTCTCATGCTTGCTGCAGTGCTCCAGCGAAGCACAGCACAAACTGGAAGAACAACACCTCACTTTTCTCTTGGGAGTCCTGGAGCCTTCAGGACTCAATATTGAGTTTAATAATTTTAGAGCCTAAGCATTTCCTTCATGTCCCTTACCCAACCCTACACAATGGGCTGCTACCACAACAATCGTCAGTTTCTAATACCCCCCATTAGCAACTATTCATTCTCCCATTCCTTTGTTTTCCCAACTGTTTTTTTTCTCTCTCTGGGCTCCATCTCCACCTTCAATTACTCTTTCTGTCTCCCCACCTCTTCCCCCCCCCCCCCCCGCCAAAAAAAACCCCTTCTTTAACATATATACCTAGCTACAATCAGCACTGCAGAAAAGTCACTGGATCCAAACTGTTAACTCTGCTTTCTCCCCACACATGCTGCAAACCTGCTGTATTTTCCCAACAATTTCTGTTTATGTTGTCTACGGGCAGCTGATGTATCTGTACCCGACTTCTCCGTGCCCCCCACCCAGATCCTCATAATTATGCCTGACCAAATGTAATTGTACTTATTGCAAGTTTTTTCAATGCTCCATCATGTTATTGAAGAACAGTGCCTCCTTCTGTAGGTGGTCTAAGGTAGTGTGCTCTTCCCTATTAATCACTAAATGGACCCAAGACAAAGCAATAATAATGGACGATTGGTGGCAGTAAGCTCCCTCAGCAACATTGCAAACTGGTAGAGGCTGCAAATAATGCAAGTTACCACAAGTGATCATCTGGGAAAATATCATGAAAGGAATTAAGAATGCAGGATGTAGGCTGAAGGTTAATCTCTACATATTTAACTTGACTGTTACACTATTTGGTATTCGACAAACATGCTTTTGAAACATTTACATATGTTCTTAGGTTGCATTTATGAACTAAAGAAGTAGGAGCAGGAATAAAGCCCATTAGCCTGTTTCACCAGTCAATAAGACCTGATGGAATACAT
This sequence comes from Hemiscyllium ocellatum, assembly GCF_020745735.1. Taxonomy (NCBI): domain Eukaryota; kingdom Metazoa; phylum Chordata; class Chondrichthyes; order Orectolobiformes; family Hemiscylliidae; genus Hemiscyllium; species Hemiscyllium ocellatum. The sequence goes on along the minus strand of NC_083417.1, from coordinate 23,005,050 downwards.
TCCATTTTCCTGTCTGTACTATGTAACACTTGACTCCCCTAAACTTCAAATGTACAATATTTAACTCAGTCTTGAATATATTAAATGATTCAGCCTCTGTTTCTTTTTAAGGGAGAGAATTCCAAATACTATTGACACTCAAAAAATAAAATTACTCCTCATATGAAATAAGACAAAGAACTATAAATGCTGAAGGTCTGAAATGAAAATAGAAATTGCTGGAGAAATTCAGCAGGGCTGGCAGCATCAACTGAAAAAATACAGAGTTAGTATTTCAAATCCAGCAACCCTTCATCAGAACTGTGAATTTTGCTTTTCCTACACAGATGCTGTCAAATCTGCTGAGTGTTTCCAGCAATTTGTGTTTTCATTTCCATTTGCTCATTTCCATTTTAGATGGGTCACCCCTTGTTTTGAAACTGTTTCCACTAATTAACACACAATTACTGAAGGTATCCTAAATTTATAATGGTAAAGAAACAATACCACTCTTCCAAGTTGGATAACATATGAATATTAACTCTTGAACATGTGTTATGGTTGAAATCAGCTGTTGGATTCAACTTGGCTCTTTGACTGCTTTTACATTTCTTAAGCCACTAATTCTATTTTTCAATACAACAGGTTGATATTTGCAATAAAATTTGCAATTATTTACCTGATCTTAAATTCCACTAAAGATTAAATCAAATTATCCAGATGAAATGTGAAACCAAAGCCTCATCTTGCTATTTGTGGGAGCTTGCTTTCTCCAAAATGGCTACTGCAGTTCCTATATTACAACAGTGAGCACGCTAAAAAAAGTCCTACGTTGACTGTGACGCACTTTGGGACATCCTGTGATCATGGCAGGCACTATAAATGCAAATCTTTCTTTGAAGCATTTGTAAGGATTACACATTTGACAGCTTTCTGCTAAATATTTCACAGAAGGCAAAGAATACCATAAATGTTTTGACTTTTGTATATCTGTGGAATAGCACTAATTATCACACTGTTGCTTAGCTTCACGGCAAGCTGACCTTCCTTGCCCTATTTAATGCAACTAATCTCAATATAAGCAGCTGCAGAATCTTCCCCAGGGCCCTGCTTGACTGGCTTCCAATTGAAAATATACATTGCATAACAGCTCAAATTCAGCTCAGTCTCTCAATTGTCAAGTTAACTTATTTATTTTTCTTCCTTTGACACTGCGAACCTCTCACTGATAAACAGTGGATGCCTTCTGGCAGCTCATCCCAGTGACCATTCTTCAAATGTAGATGACTTAGTTGCAGAAACACCACTACTTAACATAATCCTATAGTCAGCTGACTTCCAAACATCTGCATTGCACTGGTGATCACCAAATAGCAATCAAGCATAGAAATGCAGCTAATATTCTGTTTTTGACTAGAAACTGAGCGCAACATCAGCATCCTTACAATTTCAGCCATGGAAGTCCATCCATCACTCATTTCACATTTAAAAAAAATCTTGCTGAGGTGGAATGTAGACTCAATTTCAATTACCCTCTGGTTGAATTCAATAGGTTATAAGTAGCTGAGTTTTTTTATACAAATCAGGTTGGCAGCTAAACATCTCAGAAAAACTTCAGATAGGAGACCTCTTTTAGTATCTATAAGGAGCATAAAAATGCATGCAGTTTTGGAGTTTAATCTCAAAGGTCTTATACTGTAATAGGTAAAGCAGGATTACAAAACATATTACATGAAGGCCTGCGGTGTGTCATCTCTTCTAAAGTAGGATAAGTACCTTATAGGGCTGCCACAAATTGTAGGGCAGCTGGGTGACAAGTACTGAAATGTTTTAAAGCCAATAACTACTGTTAGGTAGCAGACACCTCAACTATCATTTTGCATGTGGTTTTAAATTTTGAGATCACATCAAACATGCAGGGCAGTCTCACTTTAATGTATTGTAAATTAAATCAATAAACACAAAGCATTGCCCTTGAACCTTGGGGTTAATGCTCCTTGCTTCTAAAATATAAACAAATGTAGTGCTTGCTTCATCAGGGAAAGGAACCTAAATCAGATAACTGTCATCCATACATTTACATTTCAGTGTGGTTTAGTGTGACAAGGACATGGACACAACTTCAAAGCAACTAATCATCTAACCAATCAAGGTGACCTTCGACTATTCCAGCAAAGCATCAAGTACAAGAAAATGCCTGTTCTTATGCACATGCACACTCAGCAGTAAATTTAATACATGTAACTTTCTGAATACTATATTAAAACTTATAGAACATCACTGCAGGTTTTAGCTTCTTGTAATATATAATCCTGTGATGCATAATACATTGGATTTGACAGAAACATTTATACAACTAGGTTAATTTAAATAAAGACTTTAATGGTTACGTTAGTGCTGAATGATTCAAGCCAGGAATCATTGCAGGAGACAAACCAGATGTAATTTTTTTGAAAATAATCAAACCTAAAGTAATTTCACAAACCATTTAACATTATACAAAGTTTCCAGTTTTTAAATCTGAGTAATATTTTACTAATTTGCAAAAATTGCGTGTCAGGATAATTTTTTCCATGAAATACATGAAATCAAATAGTATTACAAATGCTTTGAACAGAAACCATGTAATCATCTGATATCACACCCTCAATTACTTTAATTACTAGAAATAAAGTATCTCCAATGTTAGTGCTATCTCCAGCCTAAAAGCTTTGTAAGAATATACCCTCTGTTATTACCTCACTAGTTATTGCACTTAGTTTTAAGCAGGGTTTGTTTTTATCTCCCAAAGGTTGCAGTAAAATAGCCGCACAATTAAGGATCAGGTAAAACTGGATCCCCATTCAGTGGCTCAGATAAGCCCTCTCTGTTGGGAGCATGTACAAGTAGCCAATTTAGTGCAACTTGCAAGCGTGTGGAGTTGACTGTCTCAAGGAACCAAATGGAAGAAGGAAAGAGGTCTTTGGTTGCAATTTGCCAAAACAAAGCAACTGACTGGCTAGTAGAATTGGTATTTCTAGTCTTTAAAGTAAAAATAAGATCTACAGTTTGTGTTTAGGCCACTGATGCATATTTCTAGTCCATTTCTATTATGTCTCTTCTTAAAAAGAGCTGAAGTATAAAATTGAAACTGCTGCAAAATAAATAATAACAACAAAGTATAAGGAGCAGGGATATTAGAATGAGGAATTTTAAAAAATTAAAAAGATGATTTGATATATCTGGTGGTGTGTTGCTGCTGCAATGAATGGGTGCTGCTAGACACCCAGGTGATCCAGAACGATCATGTCCTTAGCAAGTATCTGAAGTTCAAGTAACTTCAGATGCAATTTGAGGAGCTGGAGTTTGAACTGCAGACATTGCATCATATCAGGGAAAGGGAAAATTATTTTGATTATTTTCAAACAAAACTTACATCTGTTAGTTTGTCTCCTGCAATGCTTCTACCAGGACACTTTACTACATGAAGAGGTCCCACTCCTCAGATTAGATTATTCAAATCTGGACTGTGATCAGAGACAGGAGAAGTAGATATGGGAACCAAAGGAATGGAAGATCTTTCAAGCTGTTGGATGAGAGAAAGAACTGCAGCAAGGATGAGCAAACTGATCACAGCATCATGGCACAGGGAGACATTCAAGTGTGGAGAGGAAATAGGAATAACGTGCTGACATGGGACTGCATGATTGAATGGATGAATTCAGAATAGGACAGGAAAGGACAGGGTATACATTAAAAAAAACAATAGGATCAATGCAGGAAAAACAGCAAAAAGATTATGGTATGATATTATAGTCATTACAGCACAGTTATGAGATGATCAACACTAGGAGGGATATTGAGGAATGCTTAACTGCTCAAGAAAGAAAAGGGTTACTTTTCAGTTAATGTTAAATGGAAAAAGAACAAGAACAAAAACAAAAAATGTTCTTGGATTGAAAGGTTTTTTTTAAACCTCCATCCATATGGATTCTACAAAGGAAAGATGATAAAGAGAAGTTGACTATATCCACTCCCCTGCTCCCCACCTCCCCCACAAAATAGGTATACTGTTGGACAGAGAATAAATCAAGACCTAATGACGGCTAGCAGAGAAAAAGAACAGTACATTAATGATGGGGGGCCTTTATCTTTATGCACATTGAGAAAATCACAATTGACAGAGGTAGTTATGAGGAAGAACTCAGAGTGCTTTCAAGACAATTTCCCAGAACAGTATGTTCATGATCCAATCAGTGATCAGGCTATTTTGGATTTTGCTAATGTGTAAGGAGGCAGGCTTAATAAATGATCTGAGAGTAAGAAATCTTGTGGGAAACAGTGACCTTAATATAGTAAAATTTAGCATTTTGTTTGAGAGGGAGAAACTTGGGTCAGAAATAACTATGGTCAACTTAAATAAAGGAAAATATTTAAGAAAGTAGTTCATGACTCATAAAGACATATCCCAATGAGGAGGAAGGATTCTAGGACGGAGATAAACCAATTATGGATAAACAAGAAAAGAAAGCATAGCATCAAACTGAATGAATAAAAAACAACAAAATGCAGCAAAAGATTTGAGGCAAATCAGAGAATTGGGGCAATTTTAATAAACATGCCTGCGTTTGGCATGTACTCATTGGCTTTTTGAGAGGGCAGTTGACCTTGTTAAAACATACAAGATTCTTAGGAAACTTGGCAGGGTAAATGCTGAAGGGCTGTTTCCCCTGTGGGACATCCTCGGACCAGAGCGCATAATCTCACTCGAAAGGTTGGCCATTTAAGTCACTATGGGGAGGAATTTCTGCTCTCAGGCGGCAGTGAAACCGTGGAATTCTTTACTGCAAAGGCTGTCAATATTGGTCATTAAGTATATTTGAAACTGAGGTATGATGTGGAGGTGCCGGTGTTGGACTGGGTTGGACAAAGTTAAAAATCATTCAATAACCGGTTATGTCCAATAGGTTTATTTGGAAGCCTGATAAATAAGCCTGTTGGACTATAACCTGGTGCTGTGTGTGATTTTTAAGGAAGTTGAGATAGACAGAATTTTAATCAGTAAGAGAATCAAAGGTTAAGGGGGAAATAGGTGTTAAAATAGAGTTGAGGGTCATCAGATCAGCCATGATCTCATTCAATGGCATAGCAGACTATCAGCCAATTAGCTTACTTCTGCTTCTACATCTTATGATCTTGATACATTTCATTGTTTGTATTATAATTGTATTACTGTTAGAATGTGTTTATGTCATAACATACAACAGTAAATTCATCTCTTTTTGATTAGCATTGAATGAGTTACCACTAACTACTTAACTGGAAAACTCAACTTAAAAGTGACAGAGAAGGCATCTCAAAACTTCCCCCTGAAATAAACTGTAAACTGTGACTTCTTTCATGGTGAAAGACCTCACTGAGAGCCTAATTGCTCCCCTTATTTGGGCAGCAAGCCCACTTTCTGGCCATCAATTGTCCAATTTGGGGGAAAGCCCTGCTGGGGTGACTGTTTTCACACATTATAGGTCTCTGATCAAAATTTCCACCTCAACATTGGGTTCCAATGGAAAAGACATAGCCCTGGCCCTGTTCTCAAGTCTGGAACTGTGATACTAAATAAAAGGCCTCTGGGTGGCACAGTAACCTTGCAAGACAGGTCCACTTTTCACCTTAACTCTTAAAAAAATATCTCACATCCACTGGTAACACTCTGATCAAGAACTGAGTGTGAGCAGCATATTAATACCTCAGAGAAAAAACAAAGTCCAATGGTAAAGGTAACATATCTTATCTGATTTAATAAAACTATATACATTAAGTTAGTTTTCTTAACTAGTTACAATTGCTTTCTTTTGATCATGCACATTTAATTTTCCACTACAGTCATTTTTCATATTTATTTGAAAATTGTTAGAATAAAGTGGCCAATCATTGAAAAAAATACCATACCAGTGTTTGATGTGTCAAATATGTAGTTGGTTAATCTACTTTAAAAATGTGACATTGTTAAAATTTATTGCAGCTTCACAACATTTTTTAAAAACTGTTCACATATCTATTTGCCTTAAGGAACTCTGAAGGAAATTTTATTTTCACCTTTTCCCTGTCAATTCTTTCTTTTCCCAGTTTTTCTCCTAAAAGAAATATCATATTGCTGGGGTATGGTAGCATTTTTAAAGAGTTGCCCTACAGTGGTTAGTTACACTACCACCATCCCATGCCACGCCATTTCCCACAGCCTGGATGTGTTATCAGCGATTTAACATTTGGTGCAGTGTAAAACAATCCTGTTTCTGACAAGCCTCTAAATACTTCCAGAATTAATGATAAGAACTTCCCTCTTTCCAATTTAGGGATTGCATCCAACTACAGAACCACATCTTATCAATAAACTCAGCAAGGAACAAATACTAGTTGGGAATTTTTTAAAAAATTCATTCACAAGATGTGAACATCACCAGCAGGCTAATATTTATTGCCCATTTCTAACTGTCCTTGCAAATGTGGTGTTGAATTGCTTTCTTCAACTATTGTGGTCTCTGCAAAGTAGGTTTTCTCAGTGTTGTAAAGAATGGAGTTGCAGGAATTTGACACAGTGACAAAGAAGGAACAGTGATATATTTCAAAATTAGGATGGTCTGTGATTCGTGGGTGTTCCTGTGCCGAAAGTACTTATCTTTCTAGTTGTGGTGGTTATGGATTTAGGTGGTGCAATTGAAGACATATATCTTGTATATTGTACACACTGCACCCTGCATGCAATTGTGGTAGAGGAAATGAACAGAATAACCTTGTGCTGGATCTTGAGCTTTGTTGGAGCTGCACACATCTAAGCAAAAAGGGGAGAAATCCACCACACTTGTGACTTGAGTACTGAAAATCGAAGACTTTTGAAGAATCTGCTGGCAAATTATTTGCTGCGGAATTTTCAGCCTTTAATATGCTCTTACAGCTATATTTTTTGTGTAGTAGTCCGGTTAAGTCTTTTCCTTTGAATGCTTCAATTCCTCAGCAGTTTACCCAACTGAATGATTGCAGAATTTGGAGAAATAATTTGAAATTGAGAGAGACAATAAGGAAGAATAAGAGGCGCAGTCATGAATGTTCTCACATATAGCAGAACATAACATTTATCACAGATGCAGAAAATTTGCTTAAGGAGATACCAACTTTAGATTCTAGGTCCCCCCCCAAAAAATCGGCTAAATGTTAAGTGATCCTATTCAGGAAAAACAGACTAATAGATTTTGAAAAAAGTCTGAGCAGCAAAAATATAATAAACTTACAAAATCAATTTTATGAGATGACTAAAATGCAATTCATCGGGATTTACAACAACCAACTCTTCCAAATCCAATTTTGACTTGAAAGCTTTCTGCATATTTTGCTTTATTCCTATTATCAGTTGAAAATATGAGTATAAATAAGATTCTACAATGGCAGCGTAGAAGTTTAGATATAGTTGCAAAGTTATCAGTCAATAAACAAATGACAAACATGATAGAATCAGATCAACAAAACATTGAATTCCAAATAAGGATAACTGTCAGATTTAATCTACTGCTTTTCAGACTTACTGATATCCATCAACATCTAAATAAAGAGCTGTTTGCTCTATCTAGACTTGACAAGACACTTCAAAATATACACTGGCAAATTAAAAGCACTTCAATATTCAATGAATGTTAATAAAATCATAGTTATAACATTTGGCAAAAAACGAAGTGTACTATCAATCAGAGAATGTGTAACAGGATATGTACTTGTTTAAATCAGTACAACATTGTGACAAAACTTTTAGCATATCTTCATGGTGCTTCTATGCTTCATTCACTTGAACTATGAAGACATCTAACAGTTTAAGTACACACTGTATGTTTTCAGATTTACATGTGGTTAGAGGAAATACTTTGAACTTGAGAGTCATTGCATGTCAGTGATGGTGACAGTAAAGCAAGTAATTTGAAGTGATGAATCATGAATATCACACAAGAATTGTGGCAAAATTTTCAGACCTCAGTGACTTCTGCAGTACAAGTAACAGTTCACCAAATAAATCTGGTGTCAACATTGCATTAAGTTTGTATTTCAAATTAAATACCTCTAATCATATCTGATTACATTACCTTTTTGAAAGAAATGTGAATGAAACTGCATTTTAAGTGTACACACTGTTGGTATCTGTTATATTCTAATTACAAAACTATACTTTTTCAACAATTTCATTTTAACAAGATCTTAACAAAATGTAAACACAGTCAAGCTATTGTGAAACAATAACCTTGTTAAAATTTCTGTTGCCTTCAGTCACAATACAACCTATCTGCAAAAAAAAACTAACTGAAACCAATCTCTTACCTCTTAATATAATTCTTTTCTTTATGTCTGCAACAAACAAAAATGCATTATGAAGAATTGCAGGATATGATTTCTCTTTCGATGTAAACCATGACTCATTCTCAACTTCATTTGTGACTGAGCAGGCTACCTCAGCTCATTAACAATTAATAGCACTGACTTTCCATAACACATTCCATGTAAACACAAATAGATTGTCAAGTAAGATCTCAAATAAACCAGTGATTGGGTGGCACATTGCATTGGAAAACTGCAAGGATATGAATTTAATCCAGACCGATGGGGAATTCTCCTCGCTCTGTCATGTTACATGACATATGCATGCAACATATTTCTGTTTGATTTTAATGTGTGGACAATCAAATCAGCAAGATATGAAATTAAGAAAAAAAGACATAAGGAAGAATTTAAAATATAATTAGGTATGGTCATTTGTCCACCATCAGCTCATGATTTAATTTTTACCCCCTTGTTTCAATCTCAAGACTCCACTAGTGCATCTAGCAATCAATTAAAATGAACAATTAAAAGTATTGTGTGAATAAAGTTAATTTCATTCACTGAGTTTATGAAAGAAGCTCTTTTCAAACAACATTTTTGGATCTGTTTCAGGATGGAGCATAATGATTAGGGATAGATGGGAGGCGTGATTTTGTTACTGGACAAGTAACCTAGCCTCAAAACTGGTGGTCTGCGGTCACAGGTTGAAATCTCACCAATGATTGTTGAAAATGTGTTGCTGGTTAAAGCACAGCAGGTCAGGCAGCATCCAAGGAATAGGAAATTTGACGTTTCGGGCATAAGCCCTTCATCAGGAATGATTCCTGATGAAGGGCTTATGCCCGAAACATCGAATTTCCTGTTCCTTGGATGCTGCCTGACCTGCTGTGCTTTAACCAGCAACACATTTTCAACTGTGATCTCCAGCATCTGCAGACCTCATTTTTTACCCTGAAATCTCACCAAGGCAACTAGTGGCATTTAAAATACGTGATAACATCTGAAACTGTAAACTAATCCCAGTAACAGCGACCATAAAATTATCATAGGTGGGGGTAAAACTGCACTCATGCCCTCTCAGGAAAAAAATATGCTATCCTTACCTGCTACATGGGAGTCGAAAACTGTCAAGGTGGTTGACTCTTAAATGCCTCTGAAATGGTCATTAAGAGTGGGTAACAAATGCTGTCCTTCGCATCAAAAACCAGTCAGAATCATAGAATTTTACAGGACAGAAGGAAGTTATTCAATCCATTGTGTCTGTACCAGCACTTGAAAGAGCTCCCTAGCTTGTCCCATTCCCTTGTCCTAACTCAGTAGCTCTATATTCAGTATGCCAGGAGTTTGTTTTTAAATGGTGGGACTTTAAAGATATTTTAAAATGTAACTCTTAGATAAAGAGGATATTTACAAATAAACTAGTTGAATAAAAGACAATATAAGTAGATCACCTGTAATAGTTATAATTAGACAGACATGATCTAAGTCCTGAGGCACTTATATTTATTCTCAACCAGGTTACTGGAGATTAAGCTTCTAAATCCCCAATGATTTTGGATACAATATGGTACTCAATTAGCTCACCATTCTTTATTCTCAAGAATCACAGCTTAAACTAAGACAATTTTTTCAAAATTGTTATGTGAAATTAGTCTTGGCTCCATTCTTCAAAAGTGGAAGCGGTGTATAAATTGCTTATGATTCAGCATCAAACTGGTGTCACATGGATGGCAGGTATGAAAAGCATTGATTTTCATATTGATGTAAATTGAAGGTCATCTTCCAAATTTGATGTTGAGGCAGCCTTGAGGAAGTATAAGGTTTTGGTGCTTTAAGTAGAGCATGATTCCCAAAAATGAAACAAACTTGCATTCTCCACTGTTTATATTTAAACATGAAACAGTTAAATGCATATCTCATTTCGCTGCCACGGAAGGTTACGTCCACATATGAAAGAACATATATTTTATATAATATATATATATTTAATACCATTATATTGCCCAAACTTCAGTCAGTGATTTACTATTATGTGGAACAAACATTCTACACTCAGCCAACTCTACAGTGTGAAGAATGATTTGTCAACCTATTTTTAGTTGTACTGACAGAGATGGAACATTGCATACAATATCTGGAAAACACTTGGGCATTTACTGTATAAAATCAAAGCATCTTTAGCTTCTACTGTTTTAATCTGAAAACTAGCACTGGAGTGTCAATGTATATTATGTAGTACAAGGCTTGAATCAAAAAACAAATGCCTCACAGGTAGAAGTGCTACAAAGTCGTACTGATATCCTCTGAACGGAAGTTCACTCCATAAGTAAACTATGCATCAACAGATAATGACAAATGCATTTCAAAAATACAAAGAATTTAACACTAGCCCTCTTAAATTTAAGCCCTAAATTCAGCTTGTTTTGTTAGTAAACTCCCAGTTGTCCTTTAAATATTTGAAATGTTGACAGTAAAATCAATGAAATCTTTATTACGTTTACAATGCCAAATTGTTACTTGAAGTTTCCTAAGAGTTGCAGTGCTGCTAATATTCAGATATGGGTTTATGATTACTGTATCACCAAGTAATGATACTGAGCACAATGCAGCATGAATAGAGCAATATTGCCATATTTATGATTCACAGATCTTGGAGCTGTAATTTTCCTGCTCAAAAATAATTTTCTTGTATGCTTTTGCATGTTTTGTCTGTACTGGGAAATAACAGTCTTATCTGTAGAATATCCAATGATCAGTAGTTAATTTTGCAGTTTGCTATTTTTTATTAAAACAAAGAACAGTGAATGCTGAAAATCGGAAATAAAATCAGAAATAGAAATAGCTGGAAAAACTCAGCAGGTTTGGTAGCATGTAAGGAAAGAAAACAGAGTTAATGCTTACAAATTCTGAACAAAGGTCACCGGACATGAACCATAAACTCTGAAAATACCCAGCTTTGGCAGCATCTGGAGAAAGAAACAAAGGTAACAATTCAAGTCAATGACCTTTTATCAGAATTCTGTTTCTCTACAGATGCTACCTGGCACACTTAATATTTCCAACACCTTTCATTTTTAAATGAGCAAGATCTTCTATTTGACTTAAAATTTATTAAGCAAATATACTTGTGTAAAAGTTAACATTTTTGAGACCAATTCTTTTTAATAAAGGGTAAGATCACATCCACATGTAAAACACATCCACCTGCCAGAACTAATATGGCAAAAAGAATCCTTAAGGAAGTAGGGGAAATGGCCTTCACATGAGCTGTTTATTATTTCTCTCAAGTGTAACTTTTTAAATGAATAACAAGATGAGGTTTTTTTTTAAACTGATCATAGAGCTTGTATTTGGTTCTGAAAATCTTGGGCTTTGATTCTAAAATGTTAGTCGATTTTGACTGGCATGAGCATGTTTGGTATGTTTTAAAAGCCAGTGAGTGCATTGTTTCAACAGAGAGCTATGGTGAAGCTAAAACAAACAATGGCTATAGTCAGAGTCGGAAAGTGTGGCACTGGAAAAGCACAGCAGACAGCATTCAAGGAACAGAAGAATCGGTGTTTTGGGCGTAAGCTCTTCATCACGAACGATGCCCGAAATGCTGATTCTCCTGCTCTTCGGATGCTGTCTGAGCTGCTGTGCTTTTCCAGTCCCATGCTTTTTGACTATGATCTTCAGCATCTGCAGTCCTCACTTTCTCCCAATGGTTATAGTCAAAGTCACAGACGTTTGTACCGATTAAAGCAGCATAAGAATTAATAAATGAAAAGAAAAAGTACCTTCGGAGGTATGTACATTGCTGGTATTGAATGAATTATGTAGAGAAATTTGACAGTGTCTTGAAAAATATGATTTGTGCAGGGATTCTGAAACTGGGGATTTTTAGCCTTTTTTTAAAAATGATATTTTTTCAAACTCTGTTCTCATCAAGATGAGATTATCAATGCTGGGAGTTTCAAGTATCAAACATCAGCACAAAGTGGTTCCAACTGTTGCAAGATTAGAATCAGGAACAGCTTCCCTGTTGTGTCCATACAGACCTAATCACCAGTCTATGAAAAGCATCCCAAGTTCTACCAGTGGAACATTTTAATTTCTGATGTCAGATAACTGTTGGTGCAAATTAGCAAGTATAGATTTGTGCTGGAGGCCAAAACCTAATTTGAACTGGATTCAGAGTGCCAGCACAGAAAACTTCACTCCACAGGTCTGGGCAAGATATCAACCAAGGCCCCAGGTGCAAAACACTTCTGTTTGATCTTCCTTTTCTGGATTTTAGTAGTCTTTTATATATAAAATAAAACATTTTAAATAAAGCACATGTCAAACATGAAACGTGTCTGGCTTATTACATTCACACAAAAAAAACATTGACCACCATTTTTCAATGGCCTCTAGTCACCATTTTCTGTCAAGTTATCTGTGGTTACTTGGTTAAATTTAGAAAAGTTGGGAAAGCAACCAATTTTGAATCATCTATCCATGAAATCATAATTTTCATTTTACCCCCAACAATTTCAGTCAAAAATAAGCAATTGCTAGTAAAGAATCTAATGATTCACTTCATTGTAAAAATTCTTCTAGTGACCAAGTTGCTAAGGCTGTCAACTGACACAGGCTGAAAAGATAAACACAAAAATATAACAGGAGAGACAACCACCTAGTGATAACGTAACTGGCATCTGGTGGAATTTCAATTCAGTAAGCTTTAAATCTACATCTATGGCAACGTGACAACTATCATCACAACCCATCCAGCTCAGGAGTATCTTATAGGGAATGAAATACTACCTGGTTTAGCTTACGTGTGACCCCAGTAACCCAGCATTTGATTCTTAACTGCTTTCTGAAATGATCTAACAAGACAATCATTCAGGAAACTGGGGATAGGCAACCACTGCTGGTCCTGCCAGCATCATCCACATCCCATGAAAGAATAAAGTTTGAAAAATGTTTTTTAAAAAAAACCTTTAAACATACCAAAGTTACATCCAAAATTCAAGCAGCAAGTTTCTCTCTTTCCTTTTCCGACAACCTGGCCTTGAGGCACCAGGATTTGGCTACATAAATGGGGTTTGATTTCATCCACTGGACTTTCACTCACTTTTTTGGCCAATATGCAAACATGACTTGAGCAAGCAACTGCATGTTACCATAGTCTACTTGATCAGATTTTAGATTAGATTAGATTACTTAGAGTGTGGAAACAGGCCCTTCAGTCCACACCGACCCGCCGAAGTGCAACCCACCCAGACCCATTCCCCTACATTTACCCCTTCACCTAACATTACGGGCAATTTAGCATGGCCAATTCACCTACCCTGCACATTTTTGGACTGTGGGAGGAAACCGGAGCACCCAGAGGAAACCCACGCAGACACGGGGAGAATGTGCAAACATTCAGTCGCCTGATGTGGGAATTAAACTCGGGTCAACATGATCTAAAACCACATTTCCTGTGACATAATTCAAATACTGATGTGCACACAGACTTATTCATTTTTTCATGTGTTAGCAATTGATGCTTCTTTTGCTGCTGTTCCAGTGGGATAATAATTTCATTTTATTAATGTGCGTATTCATTGGAAGAGTAGAATGATATTGCTGGTAACAATATGCAAAACTGACATACTTCTCCATACCTCTGAGACTATTATTTAATTTGATGACCTAAGGATATAATTAGATCAAAATGCATTTTGCAATCTAGGTGTCAAGCCATATTATTCTGCGGTTTTATGTGGGGCTGCAATTAGATTCATCTTCTGCCAAAAGGAATAAAAAAATGTATATATTGGAATTTTTAAAAAATAATCATTACTCCTACACATGAGAATGTTTTAGAAAAGACTTTTGGTTTGCTAGGATAGAATTTCATTTCAAATCTAATAATATTGGCTTTACTTTTATTTTTTGTTCATGGAAGTCTCTTCTAAATCTACATTATAACTTCAGAATCAATAATACTTACAAAGTGTTCAGACTTTGTCTAATAAAGGATTTAAAAAATTCTGAATGCTAAAAATATATCTAAAAATAAGATCAGATTTTCTTTAATTTCTAAATTAAGGTCAGGGCAAAAGGCAATTAATTACATACTATCCAGCATTTTGTGTAAATGATGCAAATACAGCCACTGTTTCAAACCAGCTTATATCCACAGATTTGCTGTGAACAAAACTGTAATCTGGTAAAAAAATGAATCTCTGTCGGGCAAAGAGTTAGAGGAAATTCACAACCTCTCCTTTGATACAGAAAAGCAGACTAATGAGTATAAATTGTATACATCAAGTCTCAGGAACATTTGGAACAATTCAGTGTATGGAGAGTGCTGCATAAAAACTTTAACATCTTTGTATTCAAATCACTGACATTCTTTTATGCTTCCTAATGCACATGGGAAAAAAGATCCTTGACAGGTGCAGGATAAGATAATCTGCTCCACTACAAAGACAATATTTATACTTGCAGCACATTAAGATATTACAAATATATTACCAGCACAAGAAACAATGGGAAGAAAATTGCTATATTGGTTCTTATAGCTGTAAAACATAAATATATTAAGTTTGCACCACCATATACTTAATATGATTCTGTCCTAGGATAACCTTTTTCTTCAAGACAACTTTGAGCACAATTGAGCTGAATGTTACTTGTGCATATAACATATTGCTGAAATGTATTCAAGAATGATCAGTATTTGTTTAATACAACAAAACAGTAGAATCTGTTTATCTTCACAAAACATTTTCATTACAGCAAATTGTAATACTTTCTAATTTTAGTATGCAAAAGATCACATTTCCATAATTACAATAAACATCCAGTTGCTGCACAGTTTCAGATAGGAAGTTCATTGCCTTATGAAGGAAAATATTTAAAGACACACGTGTGTTATTTATTCCTGAGGCTTAATGAACGTCTTCTTGCATTTACCACCTCTGGTGCTAGCTTCTGTTTCTTCAGATTGAATAGCTGATCGATCTCTCTTTTTGGTAAACTTCCTTTTTATGGTTCCCACTAAGCTTTCATATCTGAAGAAGAAAAGGTTTAATAATGCTTCACTGAATGCAGTTTGTTATGTTAGCTGTTGCACATTATTCAAAATGTAGAACTAATACTTCACAATATTACCAACTTTTGATAAGAGGGTTTATGGAGGGAGATGTTAAGAAAGACCAGAGCAATTATTAAAAGGAATACATGTTGAGTCGAGGGAGTTTGAATAATCAACAATCAAAAGTGTCCCAGAAGATGGTCAAAGCAATGAAAGGTGAAAAGATCTCTCAGTGAACAATGTAGGATAAGACAGAAGATGACGAGAGGAAAATCAATATTTTCAAGGAGTTTGGATCAAGGTGAAAATCTAAAAGAAACAGTATGACAGGCCAAAGTACAACTTGTGAATAAAGACAGGACAAATGACTGGGCAGAATAGATGATTCAAACTTAGGTGGATGGTAAAGCTTCAGTAAAGGGCAAGGTGTTTCCACATCTAAACTATGTTTTCAAAGTCTAAATAACAATGTGATCATCCCCAAGAAAGTTGCAGCTTGTAGGTGGGTGGTGGGTTAGTGCCCAACAAGTGCACAAGACAAAATGGTTGATAAGATTGGAGTACTGTGCTTGGCTTAAGAAACAAACAAAAGGTATTTTATATAACATTGACAGTGACAAGGGTAGCTTTGAGCGTGTTCAAGGAGGACCAAATCATGAGATGGGTCAAGACCATGGAGGGAATGGATTAATAACAGGCTGCATTCAGGAACAGTATAGGTAAAGAAGTGTAGATGGGAGAAAGAAAAGCTAATATGACTAAATTACACTAAGGAAGAAAGAGGGACAGCTAATGAGAAAAAAATAGAATGGAATCAAGTCTTAACTGGTAATCAACATATGCAATAAATCAACAGGGAAGGTTCAAATTGCAGAGCTGTTGTGATTACAAACAGGTCAGAAAGGAAAGCTTTGACTAAGTTAAAGTTGAGAATCAGTGATGAATGAATTTTTAGATTAAGTAAAATCAATTTGAAAAGCCTTGCACTTAGATAGCATTTTTCAGGAGCACAGGACATTCAAAGTAATGGAGTACTTTTGAAGTGCAGTCACGGTTGTAATGTGGGAAAAAGACTTAGGGCAGTGGCTTAAATGAAGACAAGGGAAACACAAGCACAACATTAAATTTACATTTCAACCAAACTACTTACTGTAAATTGCGATATACAAGTTGACCTGATGTATATAACAACCACATTTGTCCTCTCCAAAAATCATATTTTTGCATTTCGAAGTATACTGCCAGGATTGGAGGGTTTAAGCTATAAGGAGAGGCTGAATAGTTTGGGGTTGTATTCCCAGGAGCATCAGAGGGTGACCTTATAGAGATTTATCAAATAATGAGGGAGATAGATTGGGTTAATAACCAAGGTCTTTATTCCAGGGTGGGGGATTGGGGGAGGGTGGGGGGTGGGGCAAAACTAGCAGATGCAGGTTTAAGGTGACAGGGGAAAGATTTAAAAGGGACCTAAGGGGCAACACTTTCATGCAGAGGGTGGTGAAGGTATGAAAATGAGCTGTCAGAGAAGGTGGGTACAATTACAACATTTAAAAGGCAAGTGGGTGGGTACACGAAGAGAAAGGGTTTAACAGAGATATGGGTCAAATGCTGACAACTGGGACTACATCAGTTTAGGATATCTGGTCGGCATGGATAAGTTGAACCCCAAGGGTCTGTTCCATGCTTTATAACTCTATGCCTGTGTATACTTGGTATGGAAATCAGCCCCTTTTTCAATCACATTACACTTGAATTAGTTGTTAGCCTCAATTTCCCACCCTGCTTTATGCCTTATAATCGATCAAGGGATCAAGCAATATAAGCATATAAGTGAATATGCATAATCGTTAATAACACACACATTCTTCACAGGTGACATTTCAAAGTAGTGATCATCCAAAAATCATACCAGCAGTTTACTTTTACACTTTGTATAAGTTGACCTGTGGTTTACGAAGGTTTATCAAGGCTTCAAAGGTTAACTTGCATAATGCCATCTCCATAATTATAAACAATCACTGGGCAACATTTCAAAACTTGAAACTTTAATTATTTAAAGAAAATACAATAGAGAAGTCAGGATAGATGATGCATTGGAGGTGTAGCATGTGAAAACTGTACCAACCCAATTCAGGGGAGAATGGCGAAGTGCAGTCAGATACCACAGAAAGCAAGCAGAAAACCAAAAACAGTTGGCAGAAAGTGCCAACTTCACAAAAAAACCATACCCAGCTGTGAAATGGAGTTTGGTCTGGGTAAAAGCAGATTTCTTTTCAACAACCAACAAAGCAGCAATAGCTGAGAACCCAGCATTATATGGCTTGCCTCAGTAAAACTGATACAGCTGCAATATACTTGATTCATAAAATTATGAAAAAATTATCATAGATAATGCAACTTTCACACTTGTGCAATAACCATTTGTTGCTGCGCATCATACTTTGTCAGACAAGCTTCTGAAACTCAGAGGAGTCTTCGAGTGAAAGGAGTGATCAGTCTTTCAAGAATAAAGATTATTGGACAGATGACTAATAACCTCTCAATATCTTAGTGTTGTCGTACTCAGGGATTCAAAAGCTCACAAGTACAACAAAAATATTCAAATGAAGGTTAAGGCAGTTATTAACAACAATGTTGCATCCATGACTCAATTATTGTATGCAGTATGATTAACATTCTAAGGTAGCTATTCTATAAATAAGTACTGTATAATGATATTTTGTGTCACTACAGACATCTGATGATAGTAGTGGAATGTGTTGCCATTACAAGAGTTAAAACCATATAGTGCTCTATCACAATTATCTAAACTTTAAAAAAACTTTTGTCTTTAATAGTTTTGATTGTAGCTGTTAAAGTAGTAAAGCTGTTCAAGCATCATGAAGAAATGACTATACAGAAATAACCAATCTGTTCCTCATGATTTTTTTAAAAAAGGAGACTGAAGAAAGCATCTTAGAGATTGCTGATTCAATGTTTTGTGGCATTTGTTGGTTGGAATAGATAATGGTGGGCTGAAGGGCCTATTCCTGAGCTGTATTACTTGTCTCACAGCATCCACTTATTTTCTGTAGTGGTACTATTTAACATTAGAATGATTGCACCAAAAAATCTATTCATGGTCATCTTTTCTTTGAAGTTGAGATCACTTATTCTAGTTGTATTTGATGATTCACCAATCCTGTTTTGTTTAAACTCGAGCATTATTTTCATGGTTTATGATTATCATAGAAAAAGGCCACTTCCAAAATGACACACTGCAACACCACAAAAGCCGCTGTGATCACAACGCTCACATTTTACCTTAAAATATGCACTGCGTTTTCAACTTCAATGTATTAAATATCTGTTATATTCTGAGTCAAACAGATAAATGCAGCTAATATGTAGAATCACATTCCTTTGAGATACAACAGCTTACCTCCTAGCCATTTCTACATCGGAAACATCTACCTCCATCTTAACATCTTCATCAGGCTCTTCATTTTCATTCTGGGAATACATCTGTGCAACTAGTTTCTGGAATAAATGCAATTTTTATCTGTTACTCTACTAAGTTGATATTGTGTGTGAATGTGATGACATTAGATTGTTTGAAAAATATTTTATAAATTTGTGCTATGATTCACTTTCCAAATGCAAAATAGTAAGACACTTAGCTGTTAAGATTTCTAATTTGCTGGCAAATATAAGACATTAAAAATAATTGGACTTTTAACGTTTGATCTTAGGAACATGCAGCACTGTTAACATTTTGTAAATAATCAAAATTGCCCAAAGTGCCCTTCAGATGGCATTAACAATTATCTACAAAAACTGAAGTCATGTTGACCAGATGGGGCATTCTGGAAATCAGGAGTGAACCAGCTGTGTTTTTAAAATGAACAGCAGCTGGATCTCACATTACTAGGTTTATTGAATTCAATCTAAGCTTCAAAAGTGGCCATGTTGGGACCTCAATACCTGACCTCTGGGTGTCCAGTTGATTATCTCTGCAGTATGGCTTCAGTTTATATTGGCTTCTACATTTTATCACAGCTACAAATCTTCCACTTTTATCACTTAATAAAGAAGTCCAGATTTATATATAAATACAACATTAGTCAAAAAAGAGTTTGGCAAAAATTTGTATTTAAAACACTTCTTTTAATTGAAAAGACGCCATTGGTTAATATCTCCCTTTTCCAGTATTTTATCCTCACTGCTTAAATTATAGATCCCTTTTTCAATAAGTGAGCCATAGTGATTTCAACTTGCAGCAAAATCATCTGCCATAATTTCAGACTTTCATCTGGAACATAAGAAAATAAGAAATAGGAACAGGAGTAGGCCATCTGGCCCATCGAGCCTGTTCTATCATTCAATAAGATCATGGCTGATATTTTTATGGAGTCAGCTCCATTTACCCACCTGCTCACCATAACCCTTAATTCCTTTAACTGTTCAAAAATCTGATATATTTTTGCCTTAAAAGTATGAGGTAGTCTCAACCAACCAGGCAGGGAATTCCATTTGGATGAAAAAGTTTCTCCGCAAGTCAGTTCTAAATCTTTTGCCCCTTATTTTGAAGCTATGCCCCCTAGTTCTATATCTATTCCCTTCATAATTTTATGTTTTGATAAGAATCCCCCCATATTCTACTAAATTCCAATGAACATAGTCCCAGTCTACTCAATCTTTCCACAGAAGCCAACCTTCTCAACTCTGGAATCAACCTAGTAAACCTCCTCCGGACGCCTCCAGTACCAGCACATCCTTTCTGAAATAAGACGACCTTGGATGTCAACTTCTTCAGACTGCCTTAAGTCTTGCCATTCTGCAGGACTCATCAGCTTCAAACCACTGCTTACTGATAAGATTCTAATACCCCTTCACAGAACATCTTCCCTTGCTAACCTACCAAATGTACCTGCTGCAACTTTTACCAAAAACATACTACCCTTTGTTCAAAAAAAATCTCCTTCCATTCCAAATTCTTAGCCATACATGTGTTCATTCAAAAATGATCTAGGTCTCCTGGTTAGCACAGGAGGCCATTCAGACTATCACGTGCGGCACGGTGGCTCAGTGGCTAGCACTGCTGCTTCAACGCTAGGGACCCAGGTTCGATTCCCACCTTGGGCAACTGTCTGTGTGCAGTTTGCACATTCTCCCTGTGTCTGCGTGGATTTCTTCCAGATGCTTCAGTTTCCTCCCACAATCCAAAAATGTGCAGGTCAGATGAATTGACCATGCGAAATTGCCCATCATGTTAGGTGCATGAGTCAGGGGTAAATATATGGTAGGGGAATGGGTCTGAGTAGGTTACTCTTCAGAGGCTTGGGGTTGACTTATTGGGCCGAAGGGCCTATTTCCAGCCTGTAGGGAATCTAATCCAATATGCGTGCCGATTCTTTGAATGAGTTAATTAGTCCAAATGTCCTGTCCTCACCCAATTACCATCAAAACTTATTGTTATATGCATATCCTTTTACTTTCAATTTATTATGGATTCAGCTTACAACATCATTGCTATTGTACATACTGCATCCTAATATTTTTTGTTAAAAAAGGTCTCCTCTCATTCATTACCGTGATTATCATATATTTATGCTCTAATGCTGCTTCATTCGCTAATGGAGAAATACTGTTTTACCAATTAACCTAATCAAATCTATCATAATTTCAATGATCACTTTCAGATTCACAACCTATTTTGTCTCTTCACACAATTATAGCCTCTAACTTCATCTAAACGTATCTTCAGCAATACTCCCTGGTCCTGGATGGTTTTAAAAATACGATGCTCAAAACAATGTTATAACTGCATCCTAAGTTTCATACTTCATGTTCCAATTTCATTCCAATCAATAGTTTTTGTAGGTTTAGCAAGGCATAAACGTTAGTCTTTGCTGCCATCCCCCACCGCGCCCCACCCCCCCATCAAAATCTCGTCATCCTCGAAGTTCAATGTTCCCTGCATAACTCATCTTAGATACAGTTCGACCGTTTCACAAATCATTTTCTGCATCCAACTTGTCTCTCTATTCCCAAATCATCCCAAAGTAATAGCGAATTATACAAAAATTCAACATAGCACTGAAAATATTTGTGCATAGAGTTGCACTTGCTGATTTTAATTGCCTAATCTACTCTACACAAAGGATATGAATGTTTCCAAACAAAATAGTTCCAACAAGATTGAGGAATCATCCTTCACTAACAAGCCCTCCAGTTCTATCTGAACAATTTGATGCAGCAGGACAAAATTTTAAATGTTGACTTTAAAAAATTCCAGCACATTGCATACAGCAATGTGTGTTTCATAACAATCCCCACAACTTTATAACATTAAAACATGTAATTTATAGAAGTTCATTGTGTTCAATTGGATGGAAGTGCTGATAAATTCCTTCACCAAAAAGCCAATGGCGAACAAGACATAAATGCAGATTTCCTATAAAGAACATACCTCTATCTCTGGATTAAAACCTTTAAAGGACATCCGGCCAAACAACATTTCTTCACAAGGCACAAAGCTCTTTTCTTCAATAATGTGACTCCTGAAACACATTAACAATTTAGCAGAATTAGCTATTGAAGAAAACATTTCAGAGTTTGGAAAATACTAGATTATTTAATGGACAGAAGTCAAAGGTAACTGTGCTGATTTATACCATGGCAAGTTTGCTGAAAAATTACACATTGGCTTTGCACAAAAAAAAGTGCGTAACACTTAACATTTAAATTCCAAATCTGAGGTTCTTACAGCTTGGTTGGATAACAGTGGGGTAGCAGGGTGTATGAGCTAATGACAATGGCACCATGTTGTAGGAAGCTATTCACTTGAGGGGATCAAAAAGTAGAATAATTGTAATAGAGGTCAATGTAGTGAGGGGATTGACACTGTAGTAAACAGCAAGAGCCTAGGTGATTGTGCTGCCAGTTCAGTATCAGGGTTCAGGACATTTGCTCAGGATTTAAAACTAATTTAGTGGGTGTCAAGGATACATCACGTGTGCTCCACATAGATACAAGAGACATAGGCAATTCAAGGAATGATGCTCTGAATAGTTTGAGTAACTAGGCACCATAATAAAAAGGACAATTTCAAAAGATAATAATCTTGGGACTAACACCAAATTGGTAAAGTGCAAATAAGACTGGTGTGGAGTGATTTGGCTCTAATTCGTGTGGTATTGGCACTGGTACTGGGGTAAGTGACATCTTTACCATTGAGTCAATCGATACCTGAACCTTGCTGGTCTAGTGTTCTAGTGAACCAGATAACTAGGAAAACAGAGATGACTTAAAGCTAAAAAGTGTGATAACGCTTAAATTTGTCAAGATATTGTAAATCAAAGAGTAGCCAGCATGATAAGAAGGAATAGACAGTACAATTCTAACATTAAATCAACAGATAAGGTTACAGGTTACAAAAATGCAATACTGATAGCTCTGTATTTGAATGCAGTATTTGAAACTAAACAGATGAATTGATAACAAACATATCTGATAGTCATTACAGAGAAATGCCTCAGACTGACAAGGATTATGACTTGGGTACTTAAGCGTAAAGACACATTCAGGAAGGAAGGAAAGCGAGGAAATAAAATGGGGCTGATAACTAATGATATGAAAACAAGAGACAAGGAATACTCGAAGTAAGAAAGGACATTGCCAATTCTTGGCAGTGTTGCACAGTCTCCTTAACTGTTACCATACAGTAAGATGGGGAAAGTAAGGACTGCAGATGCTGGAGATCAGAGCTGAAAAATGTGTTGCTGGAAAAGCGCAGCAGGTCAGACAGCATCAAAGGAGCAGGAGAATCGAAGTTTCGGGCATAAGCCTGAAGATTCTTGAAGAAGGGCTTATTCCCAAAACGTCGATTCTCCTGCTCCTTTGATGCTGCCTGACCTGCTGCGCTTTTCCAGCAACACATTTTTCAGCCCATACAGTAAGATGGCATATAAAAGAAACAATAATAGGAACTCTCCAGAAAAACTATATGATAGGGGTCTTTTATTCTACATATAAACTCGAAAAATCAGATTAGTACACATAACTTAAATGAGAGTTCAGAGGATGATTAAAACAGTGTATCTGGATCCAAACAGACAGCGGGTTACATTAGATCAGGAATTGTACAATGAGATGAGATGAATGAAAGATCACACAATGAAAGCACTTTTAGACAGCAGTGATCATAACATATTGAATTTAACACTCAGCTTGAGGGAGAAAAGAGTGGGTCCAAAACTAATATTGTAACCTTAAATAAGGGCAATTATTAGGGCATAAAAGGAGAACAAGCTGAAGTAGATTAGGATTGGTCAATAGAGATGTAGTTACAACATGTAAATAGATATTCAAATAGATACATTCCTTAGATTTTAAAAAATTACCAAATTAAGTCTGTACCATCAAATTTAAATATACCACCACTTACACTTTAAATCGCTGAGTTCCTACATTGTTAAATGAAATAACTGAAACAAAACAAATTTGAAAAAATAAAATGAAATTACATTCTATAAGACTGTTGAGAGTCACAAGGGCCCACCTAATGGCAGAAGTCAGTCAATGCAGCTAAATGTTCAGGGCCTACCTACACTGACTGCCAACCGCAATTAAATAGCCCCCAGGGCTTCAGTTCATATTAAGAAGAGAATCAAAAGCCCAGCAGTAGAAGTAGCAGTGAAGGGAAGACTGTTCCTACTTAGAGATTTCAGATCAATGTCTAGAATGTGGCGGTGGTGGATAGCAAGACCCAGGTGAGAGCAAGACAGCAGGAAGTGATGTCTGGATGTAGCCAATTGGGAGACAAGGCTGTAAAACAAGGCCAGGGTGATACAGAAAAAAAAGATGAGGCAAAAGTGCTTGCCCAAGCCCAGAACAAAGAGGAAAGGGTATTTGGAATGTAGGAAGTGCAGTAGAGGCCTTTGATTTAGCGTATATACACTGGTGTATAGGTCGAGTTTTGAAGACATTTTTAGGCTGAAATTGGGAGTTGACACAATGATATATGCAAGGTATCGTTGAAGGGGATGAAATTCATGCTTGGCATAAGCCAAAAAATGGACAAACAAGAGCCAGATTTCAATATAAAATAATAAACAACAAAAGGAAAAAGAACTATGGCCATTATTAAATATTTACCTACAAAATAACTGTCTCCATTCTGCTTGCGATGGTAAAGCGGTACTGTCATACCGTATTCCAATTACCAGTACCGTAAAGTGCATGTAGGTATACACATATGTACAAACACTAATAGGCATACCAGCAGGTGGTCAGGCCATCTACTGGGGGTATTTGTACAACACACAAATCATGAAGAAAAGCAGAGGAGTAAAAACAAAAAATGTTTCATTGTATTTTAAAAGACCGCATGAAACTGTTAACAATATACAATAAACACTTTACGTCAAAAACTGATATTCACAGCAAAAAACTCTTCTCACCGTCTATCACAAATATTATGGGATAGCTACTTAAAACAAAAGTTACAGGGACATGCAAAAGAATCCTTCAAATTCACTGTCCTCGTCAGTTGCACCACTGAATAATTTATTTCAGTTATCTGGGTAAAGTGTATCATTGTATGGATCAGCTTCATCTGCACTCTCAAGGGGATCATCAGTTGATTTGTCATCACTTCCATCTGACCATAAAAAGCCATCCTTCGTACCAGCTAAAGTACTAGAAATTGCACATTTTTTTTTAAGGTTTTCACAATAATTTCAGTTTTCATCTCTTTCCAAGACTCAACAATCCACTCACATACAGTTGCAAGTAATGGAACATGCATGTTGCCACCCTTTGTGAAGCCTTTTTATTTCCCCTTCTTGTATCCAAGTGTCCCATTTGTTCCGTACTAAGTCCTTGAAAGGTTTATTGATGTCAAAATCCAGTGGCTGCACCATGCTCATAAGGCCTCCAAGAATCATTGCAATGTTAATATTGTTAGCGCGAAGTTCACTGATAACACTTTTCACTCTGTGATCTGAACATATCCCAAACCAGTAAAGTTTTTACCTTTCTAAGTCCTGCTTGTAAATTCCAGACCTCCCTAATCCAAGTTTTGCTGCCAACTTCATCCATCCACCCTTTTTCACGGACAAGGATAACGATGCCTTTCGTAAATTTCTATTTGGGCAGAGTTTTCTGCTTAAAAATCACCATGGACTTTAACTTTGTTCCATCGGTCATACACTGTGGTTCTTGGTTGTATCAACTCCTTTCATGGCCAGTAATCTTAACCAAAACTGTTTTTGTTCCAATCTGGTTCACAGTTCTGTTCCCTGGCACATCAAACTTCATGGGAGTTTCATCCATATTGCAAATGCATGTCAGACTGTACTAGTTTTTCTTCCAACTTCTGATCACAAAGCAATGGAACTCAATTAATGATTAAGTTCTGCTAGTAGATGTTGGACAATCTTGGTTTTCTGTCTAAGCATTAAATCTACCTTTTCATAAACCTACTGCACCATTCACAGTACTGGCTTTGAAATCACTGAATCATCTTTTATCGCTTCATTTGTGGCACATATTCTGATACATTGTCAAGTCACTATGCTTCCGTTCTGACGACTCTGAATTACCCAGTTAGCAATATTTTCTTCTAGGTGTAGCCACTAGTTCAGCTTTCCTCGGTTGGCATACTTTGGTTTTGGCATAGCCTTTAATTGTGTGGCTTTTTTCTTACAATCTCGGACAAGTTTTTCCAGAAACACAGAACTCCCTTGCAGCTATGTTCTTCTCTGTGACTTCAATAACTTTTAGTTTAAACTGTGCTTCATGATGCCATTTTGTCAGAAACATTTGGGGAGTTTTACAGCAAGTTCAAGGACAACTATACGCGACACTAACTTCTAAGAAACTGACGCAACAGCGGGAAGACGGCTGATGTCGAGGGCTGCTATAAAGATCCGTAGATATTTGCATACACAAGTCAAATATAGTATGTAAATATTATATAATACACGCACTGTGTGCGTGTGCATGTATATACTATCAACATTCAATTTAACAATTTGAAAATCACATGGCACAAACATATACTGGTGCGCGTAACGTGATGACAAAAGGTATGGAATCAAAAATGTATATTTGAATCAAAAATGTGCAAATCATGCCCTTTAAGGCTGCATATATGGTCAGGAAGAAATCCTTGGAAAACTAGGGTCAACTTATACATTAGGTTTATGAAAAATACCAGATTTTTTGGCCAAAAACAAGGGATCAACTATAACACAAGGTCAACCTATACACAAATATATATGGTATGTTGACAATGGTTGTCAACAAAGCATTCAAACAATGTTAAACCAAAAGATGTGAAACAAAAATGTCAGCAAATTACATTACAATGAAATAACATAAAACAAAGGAATGTTAAATGAAGACAACACTTTGTTGAGACAATAATTAAACTCAGTAAATAATTTCAAACACATTGAGAAGGAAGTTATGATGCTACTTTTAATAACTGAAATTCAGAATTTGGGTGTGGTGGCATTAACTTTTACATAATAATTTGGTGGACATGCCAGCAGGTAATTGAAAAGAGAAAAAGTGGACCAATAATATGAAATACAGCCAATTTCACTAGATGAATTTACACAGGACATTTTACCCAACAGAGAGGTGAACTCAGGCAAAGATAAAATTAGTTTGGTTTCAAAAAAAAAAGAGAGGCTTTTGAATGAAATTAAACTGAAAAAGTGATCTCAACAGAGACCTTCAAACAACAAAACTAGAGTTTGGAAAGACTGGTCTTTGATTATGAAGCAGAAGATGATAAGTACAACTAGTAATGCTCAGTTGAATGTGTGAAGCTCAGTATCAGCAGGAGAGATTGGGACAGGGTTGGCATTTCCGTGTATAAAACTTAATTCTCTCCAAGTGCCAATGTAGACAAATAAAATTTTCATAGAAAGGGCTCCAGAAAATTGTTTTTTTTTATCAATAGGGATGCAGAGTACAACAGCAAAGTTCTTGTGGTACTGATAAATTTACACAAAACATTGGCTCAACTATAGTTAGGGTATTGTCCACAGCTTTGGGAGCTCTACAATAGAAAGAACATTAAATGTAGAGTCCACTTAGCATAAATTCTATATGGCAGTAGCAGCAATAAAAAAAATGAAATGGTACAATTATTCCCACAGGAGCATTGGGATTTTTAAAATTATGACATTTTGAAAGTTTTGCATTCATATATGACCTTCCGCATGTTCAGGAAAAACCAAAGCACATTAAAGACAAGGAAATAACCTTTTTGAAGTGCAGTTATTGTTGTAAGGAAGAAAATGCATTTCTAGATGCTGTTAAAGGGAAAAACATTTGCCAAAATACCAAAGACAAAGACAGTTTCACAACTCTACTTTGAACTAGTGTTATGAGAACTTTTATTTGTACCTCAGAGGCCAACCTCTGGGCATCCGAGCAGATGTCTCCTTCCCAGCTTGTATGCTTTGTATCTCCATTTTCAGAGCCATAATAGTGTACAAGATTATTCAGCTGATTGAGTCCATGGCGACTCCCGATATAGCAAACCAACTGGTCTCCTTTGTTTGTTCTATCTTTGCAGCACTGCAAGTTAATTCCTCTCAAATGCCCACACAATTTCCTTCTGAAATCATTAATCATCACTGATTCCAGCAGTCTTGTAAACAATGAGTTCTTGTTTTTTTGCTGTGTATAAAATTCCACCTCAGATCATCTCTGCATCTTTTGTCCAAAACCTTAAAGCTGTGTCCTGTCATCTTTGTATCATCAGCAAATGGAACAGATTTTTTTTTGTCTACCTTGTCCGATCCTGTGATGATCTGTGTAGCTCTATTGAATCCAATCTCGATCTTCTTTGCTACATCTTTTTCAAACTAATCCTTTAACTGAAATCTCTCAGTTGTGGAGCTTTTCTAGCAAATCTTCTGTCCTATCAAGGACCGTCACTGCCTGCAGTGAAGTACCTTGATAAATCATGTCACAGAATGTGTTTTGGTTTTGAACCAAAAATATTCCTGGCCATGTTTTGTAATTTATTAAAGTGTATTACTAATAACCAGTGCTTTAAGAACAAGATGCAAGTTTGAAATGAATAAAGGAACGGAGATGGAACATTGTGCAAAGCGTACAAACTGGGAAGGAGACATCTGCTAGGATGCCCAAAAAATAAAGAACATCAGTTGGAAGCAGATGACTGTGCATTGATCTTGTCTTTGCTCAACTTGCATATTGTCTTCCAATTCTGTTTTAGTTGTACTCAGCACCCATCTATATTCGCATTATTCGTGACCTTATGCACCAGTTTCAAGTCAATTATGGCCACTTTACAGATGAATAGTACATACAGAAAATACAACAGAAGATGACATTTAACCTTTGTGATTTTGCTCAAGGGAAATAATAAATTGATAATTAACTCGGTGCTATTAAATAACTTTCAAGCAGGGTTCTCCCCTCTAACACTTCCACTTACAGCCTCATTCTTATTCTTTGGTTCCAGTGCTCTGACTACATTCAAAGTCATTTAACTTTATCCAGATAACCTTATCAAATGCAAATGTCACAGGTGAACTTGCATTCACGCCTTTAGGCTATTGGAAGTAAAGCTCTTTCTGAGGCACAGACAGAAAAAAATGCTACATTTATATTACAAGAAGCAAGCTGCATGGCAATTTCCACAGCTGGTGGTTTTATCATCATTCTGTAATTTTGTCTTTAACCATAGCCCCAGATTGTTAAAGAAGGACAAAGTAAAGTATATAAAAAGGAGGTTAGATAAACAATTTCTTCTTATTATTGGATATATTGTATTTTCTTGATGTATTTTAAGTTTTCTAATGTCTTTTTGAAAGGACAGTATATCTACGTGACTTTTAAAAGTTCTTTGAAGAATATCTTTTTCATCACACACTATAGCTTATATCATTTAGCTTAATAAATCTGGGTAAACTTCTTACTCCTCTCCAAAGGTTCATATCATTACACAGAATAGCCCTCAGGTCATTCAATGCATCCACACAACATTATGAAGTGGGTGAGGACACTGGTCACAGGCCCTCGCAACATTCTGGTTGTAATGCCGCCACACAGGCCCCCTCTATCCAAGCTGTTCAAGTACAGCTACAACACTGGCATCTACCCAATAATGTGGAAAATTACAGATATGTATGTTGCTCACAGAAATGAGGATAATTCCAACCCCACTTTGTGTCTAAAGGGTGAGAATACAAAGAGTGACAAAACAAGTCCACATTTTGATTACTGAATTCATTTTGAAACATTTAGGAAGGATATACTGGCCTTGGACAGAATATACAATGTACCTTTATCAGGATGATATCCAAATTCCAAGGGTTGATTTATGAGAAGGGATTTTAAAAGCTAGGAATAAAAACAGTAAATGTTGAAAATACTCAGTAGGTCAGGTGATGTCTGCAGACAGTGCAACAAAGTTAACATGTTAGGCCAATGATCTTTTATTCCTGAGATGGAAGGACTGACATATGAGGAAAGACTGGAATGACTGGGCTTATTCTTCTAAATTCCAGCAAGTACAAGGGGTGAATCTCATAGAACATATGAAATCCTGATGGGACTGGACAGAATAGATACAGGAAGAATATTCTCAATGTTGAAGAAGTCCAGAACTAGAGGTCACAATTTAAGAATAAGGGGTAAGCCATTCAGGGCGGAGAGGAGGAAGAATTTCTTCACTCAGAGTTCTAAACTTGTGAAATTCTCTCCTACAGGAAGCTGTTGGGTCCAATTCATTAAGTATATTCAATAGGGAGCTGAACATGGCTGTTGCAGCTAAAGGAATCAAGGGTATGGAGAGAAAACGGGAATTGAATACTGAAATTTCATGATCAACCATGATCATATTGAATGGTCATGCAGGCTCAAAGGTCCGAATGGCCTACTCATGTACCTATTTTCTATCTTTTCACATAAACAGAATTTATTTTTCAAATTTCCTGCACCTGTAGTTTCTTATTTCCACTCCCATTCCACCAGAAACATGCTAAAACACATAGAAGCTAGGGTCATACTCTTTAGAGAATTTAAGAGGTTACTTGATCAATGCTTTCAATGGATTCAGTGGAACAGGTACTGTGGAGACAAAGGAGCTATTTTGATTGGTTATGGACGATGCCTCCTTTCCAAGCATGCATCCAAAGCACAATAGGAAATGTGCTGCATGTGGAACAAACAGAGCATGTACAAGCATGAGCTCTTTCAGATGTACAATCTTGAAGCAATCCCACTGAAAAAAATGTCAGCTGTTCATTATAAACAGAAAATGCAGGGAATTTAGAATGAGCAGATAGAGGCAAAATTAAGAGGCATATCTTTTAGAAGTGAGGTTAACAAACAATTCTACAAAGGATGGTCAACCTTTCGAACATTTTTCCACAAAACAACAAATAAATGGTTAATTAATTCTTCATTTTAAATCCAAGATTGCTAATCTCTTTGCTTAATTTCCATTCCAATGTAAACAAAGGTTCCTGGGTTAGGTCAAAAATCAGTCATGTCTGTTAAATAAGGGTACAAATGGCATCATGGTGTAGGTTTGGTTTGATTTGATTTATTGTTATCACATGTACCTAGGTACAATGAAAATTTTTGTTTTGCGAGCAATATAAACATCAGAGTAAACAAGGTCATTCAAATCAAAGGGTCCTTAAACAGAGCGGAGCATACAAGGTTACAACTGTAGAAGGGGTGCACAAAAGCAAGGTCAACATTCGATTTGAAATTAGAGGGGGTCATTCAGTAATCTAATAACAGAACAGAAGAAGCTGTCCTTGAACCTGTTGGTATGTGTGTGCAAGCTTCTGTGTCTTCTGCCTGATGGAAGAGATTGGAAGACAGTATTATCGGGCTGAGAGGGGTCTTTAATGATGTTGGCAGCCTTTTTGTGGCAACAAGAAGCATAGTTGGAGTCCATGGAAGATTGGCTTCTGCAATGGTCTGTGCTGTGCAAACTACTTTCTGTAATTTCTTACAGTCCTGAGCAGAGCAGTTGCCATACCAAGCCATTCTATGGTGCATCTGTTAAAGTCGGTGAGGGTTATTATAGACATGCCCAATTCCTTAAGCCTCCTGAGGAAGAGGCGTTGTTGTGCATTCTTGGCTGTTGCATCTATGTGGGAGATTCAGGACAAATTGTTGGTTATTGTCACTCCTAGGAATTTGACACTGTTGACTCTCTCCAACTCAGTTCCATTGAAGTCGATGGGAATGTGCTCTCCTCCTTTCTTTCTGAAGTCAATTATCA
Organism: Hemiscyllium ocellatum; assembly: GCF_020745735.1. NCBI lineage: Eukaryota > Metazoa > Chordata > Chondrichthyes > Orectolobiformes > Hemiscylliidae > Hemiscyllium > Hemiscyllium ocellatum. The sequence continues at coordinate 22,973,398 of NC_083417.1, read as the reverse complement.
GATCTTTTGTTTGGCTGACACAAAGAGAAATTGTTATCATTATGCTAAGACACCAAGCACTCTATCTCCTTCCTGTATTCTTTTTGATATCCAGCCTTCAATGGTGGTGTCATCAGCAAACGTACAGATAGGATTTGTATGAATTTCAGCTACACAGTCATGAGTATACAGGGAGTACAGTAGGAGGGTGAATATACATCCTTGTGGTGTTGAGGATTATCGTGGATGAGGTGCTGTTGTCTATCTTCACTGATCGCAGTTTCCGGATCAGGAAGCTATGGATCTAGTTGCAGAGAGCAGACTAGAGACTTAGGTCTTGGAGTTTGGTGATTAGTCTGGAAGGAATTACGGCATTGAAGGCAGAGCTGCAGTCCATGAGCAGGAGCCTGACATAGGGCGTCCTTGTTCCAAGGAGGAGTGTAGGGCTAGGGAAATGGCATCCCCTGTAGACCTGTTTCAGGGGACTGAGGCAGGCTGGAAGGTTAGAATTGATATGGGCCATGATTAATCTGTCAAAGCACTTCAGGCTTATGGAAGTCCAAGCCATTGGACAGTAGTTGTTGAGGCACACAGTGTGTGTTTTCTTTGCTACTGGGGTGATGGAGGTCTTCTTACGCAGATGGAGACTTCAGATTGTAGCAAGGAGAGGTTAAAGATGTCAGCAAATTCTTCCACCAGCTGGCCTGCACAGGATCCGAGTGCATGGCTGCAGGCTCTATCCGGCCCAATCATTTTTCTCTGATTTACTCTCAAAGAGATTGATCTGACATCTGCAGTGGTGGCAGAGGGGACAGGTACATCCTGCACCGTCAGGGCAGGCGACACTATGCAATTGGCATTCTGCTCATAGCGAGGAAAGCATTGAGTGCATCAGGGAGGGATGTGTTTTTGTTACTAATCAACTTATGCTCTTTTAGTGTACTTCTAATCATCAATACAACAATGGTATGAATTTTATCAAGCACATACATACCCTCCAAAAAGCTGTTTACCACCGCCTTCTCAAGAACAGGCAATAAATGCTCATCAACAATGCTCACATCACATGAAAATAACAAAAATTTTATTATCGATGGGTTTCATCAGAACCAGTTTCAAACTTCATTACAATTTAAACATGGAGACAGGAATCAAATTCCAGACATGAAATGGACATAACTGCCCGCAACATCAAGGCATCATAACTACATACTGTGACATCATAGAATAAGTAGGATCAAGGAAAAAATAACTCCAACAGCTGGGAGTCATCTCTGGCAAGAAAGAAAATTCTTGTTGGTTATCCTCGATTTTCCTACTCAATAATATTGTGGCTCTACTTTTATCACAGGGACTAAAGTGCCTCTGGAAGGCACACCAGTTCAGAGTAACTGGGCAAACACAACTCATGCTAGCCTTGCCAATGATAGCCCTGTCTACAATGGTAGACAGGGAAAAACCCTGAAGAAGGGCTTATGCCCAAAACGTCGATTCTCCTGCTCCTCGATGCAGCCTGGCCTGCTGTGTTTTTCCAGCACCACATTTTTCAACTCTGGTCTCCAGCATTTGCCGTCCTCACTTTCTCCTACAATGGTATTTACACTGGTGTCTGATTCATCAACCACAAACTGCATTTATGTAGCACCTTTAATCCAGCAAAATATTCAAGGAACTTCATAAGAATGGTGTGCAAAGCTCAACAGAGTTTTGAAAACAAGGTTGAGAATTTTGAAATTGAGAAATTGCCAGACCAGGAAGCAATAAATCAACCAGCAGAGAGTTGATGGGTGAACAAATATGGGACAAGATAGGATATAGGCAGCAGAAGTTTGGATGAAATGATTACAAAGCAATGCAAACCAAAAAAATGTGAGGCCAGCTAACAGCAAACTGGAAAACTCAGGTCTTGAGCTAACAAAGACACAAATGATCATTTTAGTTGTAGATAAACCAAATCAGATCAAGGTTCCAAGTTGAAAGTATCCCTGAAAGTAATGGACAGGTTTTTAGTGTTCATTTACTAATATTTGAAATATCTGTATCATTTTCCACTGAAATGTGGAAGAATGTCTGCATTCTAATAGATCCAGGACACATGCCTCATTTTAGAAATGCAGATATTTTCCAATTAATTATGACACAAGATATCTCACATTAATCACAAATCATCAAGCAAACTTCAATCTGAGACATTTTCATTAATTGTGTTAATTATTTGTAAACAAATAATTTAGTTGCTTTTAAATAGTAATAATTTGCATTTATATAGCTCTTTTAATTTCGTCAAATCGTTCAAAGTGCTTCACAGGAGTATGACTGACAAAAAATGTACACCAGACTAAAAATGGATATATTAGATGGCTAACAGGTATGTTTAACGAGGGTCTAAAAATGAGAAGGGAAGAGAGAGCAAGAAAGGGAGAACAAGAGAAGTTTGGTCAATACTGGCACAGTATTGAAAATCAGGAATGTGCAAGTGGTCAGAAAATCAGAGGGTTGTTGGTCTGAAGAAGGTTTCAGAGATGGGCAATGCCAACTGCTTAATGACAATTATGGATGGCAGTAAATGTGGCCAAGCCAGCAATTATCACATCCAGCAAAAGAACGCGTGGAATACAGGGAGAATGAGCAATGTTGATCCAGAATTGGCTCCAAAGGAGGAGACAGAGGATGCTGGTTGAGGATTACTTCATAGACTGGAGACTTGTGACCAGCAATGTGCCATAAGGATGAATGTTGGGTCCACTGTTTTTTGTCATTTATATAAATAATTTGGTTATGAAGATAGGAGGTACGGTTAGTAAGTTTGCTGAAGACATCAAAATTGATGGTGCAGTGGACAGCCAAGAACGTTACCTCAGAGTACAATGGGCAGCTGGAGTTTCCTTTCAATAAATGTGGGGTGCTGCACTTTGGAAAGACAAATCAGGGCAGGACGTAATGGCAAGGTCCTGGAAAGTGTTGCTGAACAAAGAGATCTTGGACTCCAGCTTAATACTTTCTTGAAAGTAGAGTTCCAGTTACACAGCACAGTCAAGGCAGTCTTTATTAATAAGTGCATTGAATATCGGAGTTGGGAGGACATTGGTTAGGCCACTTTTATAATTTACATGTAATCATGAGCAGCATAGATAGGATAGGGTGGATAGCCAAGGTCTTTTCCCCAGGCTAGCAGAGTCCAAAAACTAGAGGGCACAGGTTTCATTGACTGAATGATTGATTTAGATTAGATTAGATTAGATTACTTACAGTGTGGAAACAGGCCCGTCGGCCCAACAAGTCCACACCGACCCGCCGAAGCGCAACCCACCCATACCCCTACATTTACCCCTTACCTAACACTACGGGCAATTTAGCATGACCAATTCACCTGACCCGCACATCTTTGGACTGTGGGAGGAAACCGGAGCACCCGGAGGAAACCCACGCAGACAGGGGGAGAACGTCCAAACTCCACACAGTCAGTCAGTCACCTGAGTCGGGAATTGAACCCGGGTCTCAGGTGCTGTGAGGCAGCAGTGCTAACCACTGTGCCACCGTGCCGCTCTATTGTCACGTGCACCGAAGTATAATGAAAAACTTTGTTTAAAGTTTACAAGCAGTACCGGCAGACCATAGTAAGCAAGGATACACAAAATAAAAGGTTTAGACAGAGGCATACAGGTTATATTGCACAGGGCATACAAGAGAGATCAACGTTAGCAAGGTCAGCATTACTGGAGGCCAGAGAGCCCATTCAAAAAAGGTCATTCTACTATAATGCAAGTTTCATCAGCCTGAATTGGTTGTTTAGCAATTGATGTATATGAACATTGTACTAAATGGGTATAATGATTCTGTATTAGCAATCTTCTACAGTGCAATTTTCTATAGTGTGAGGTTGCAGAGCAACACAGCTGTCATATTATAGCAGAACGACCTGTCATCTAATAATGGCCGGGATGAAGCTATTCCTCAACCTGCTGGTATGTTCTGCCTGATAGAAAAGGTTGAAGAAGATCATTAGCTGGGTGTGAAGGGTCTTTGATGATATTGGTAACTTTTCCATGGCAGTGATGGAAGGTTGGCTCTGTGCTGTGCACACCACCTTCCACAGTTTCTGATGATCCTGGGCAGAGCAGTAGCCATACCAGGCTGTTATGCATCCAAACAATATGCTCACAATGGTACATCTGTAGAAGTTGGTGATGGTCCTTATGGACATACAACATTTTGCTGAGCTGCCTGAGGAAGAAGAGGCGTTGTTGCGCTTTTTTGACCATCACGTCTACATGGCAAGTCCAGGACAGGTTGTCAGTTATCATCACACTGAGGAACTTGATACTGTCCACCCTCTCAAATCAGCTCCGTTGATGTTGATGGGGGGATGTTTGCCTCCTTTCTTTTTGAAGTCAATGATCAATTCTTTAGTTTTGCCGATGTTGATAGAAAGGTTGTTCTCACTGCACCATGTCACCAAGCCCTCTAACTCCATTCTGTATTTTGACTCGTCATTGTTAGATATCCGTCTTATTATGGTGATGTCATTGGCAAACTTGCAGATGGCATTCATTTGGAATTTCGCAACACAGTTTTGTGTGTACAGGGAGTACAGTATGGACTGAGGACGCACTCTTGCAGGTCTCCAGCGTTCAGTATTATTGTGGAGGAGGTGCAGATATTTATCTTCACAGATTGTGGTTTGTGGGTGAGAAAGCTGAGAATCCAATTGCAGAGGGCAGAGCCAAGACCAAGATCACAGAGTAGACGAGTGAGGAAAGATTTAAAAGGGATGGATGGGGTAACTTTTTCATGCAGAGGGCGGTGCATGTATGAAATGAGCTGCCAGAGGAAACGATGCAAGCTGGTACAATTACAATATTTAAAAGGCATAGAGTCATAGAGATGCACACAATGGAAACAGACCCTTCGGTCCAACCTGTCCATGCCGACCAGATATCCCAACAAAAACTAGTCCCACCTGCCAGCACCCGGCTCATATCCCATATCCCTCCAAACCCTTCCTATTCATATACCCATCCAAATGCATCTTAAATGTTGCAATTGTACCAGCATCCACCACATCCTCTGACAGCTCATTCCATACACGTACCACCCTCTGCGTGAAAAAGTTGCCCCTTAGGTCTCTTTCATACCTTTCCCCTCTCACCCTAAAATTATGCCCTCTAGTTCTGGACTCGCGCACCCCAGGGAAGAGACTTTGTCTATTTACCCTATCCATTCCCCTCATAATTTTGTAAACCTCTACAAGGTCACCCCTCAGCCTCCGACACTCCAGGGAAAACAGCCCCAGCCTGTTCAGCCTCTCCTGATAGCTCAAATCCTCCAACTCTGGCAACATCATTGTAAATCTTTTCTGAACCCTTTCAAGTTTCACAACAACTTTCCGATAGGAAGGAGACCAGAATTGCACACAATATTCCAACAGTGGCCTAACCAATGTCCTGTACAGCCACAACATGACCTCCCAACTCCTGTACTCAATACACTGACCAATAAAGGAAAGCATACTAAACGCCTTTTTCACTATCCTATCTACCTGCGACTCCACTTTCAAGGAGTTATGAATCTGCACTCCAAGGTCTCTTTGTTCAGCAACACTCCCTTGGACCTTACCATTAAGTGTATAAGTCCTGCTAAGATTTGCTTTCCCAAAATGCAGCACCTCGCATTTAGCTGAATTAAACTCCATCTGCCACTTCTCAGCCCATTGGCCCATCTGGTCAAGATCCTGATGTAATCTGAGGCAACCCTCTTCATAGTCCACTATATCTCCAATTTTGGTTTCATCTGAAAACTTACTAACTGTACCTCTTATGCGCGCATCCAAATCATTTATGTAAATGACAAAAAGTAGAAGACCCAGCACCGATCCTTGTGGCACTCTACTGTTCACAGGCCTCCAGTCTGAAAAACAACCCAACCTTGCTAATCAGTCTCCCATGGGGAACCTTGTCGAATGCATTCCTGAAGTCCATATAGATCACATCTACCGCTCTGCCCGCATCAATCCTCTTTGTTACTTCCTTAAAAAGTTTGTGAGACGTGATTTTCCACGCACAAAGCTATGTTGACTATCCCTGATCAGTCCTTGCCTTTCCAAATACATGTACATCCTTCCCTCAGAATTCCCTCCAACAACTGGCCAACCACCGAGGTCAGGCTCAACGGTCTATAGTCCTTGGCTTGTCTTCACCGCGCTTCTTAAACAGTGGCAACATGTTTGCCAATCTCCAGTCTTCTGGCACCTCACCTGTGACGATCGATGATACAAATATCTCAGCAAGAGGGAGGCCCAGCAATCACTTCTCTAGCTTCCCACAGAGTTCTCGCGTACACCTGATCAGGTCCTGGGGACTTATCCACCTTTAACCGTTTCAAGACACCCAGGACTTCCTCCTCCGTAATCTGGACACTTCGCAAGAGGTCACCATCTATTTCCCTACAGTCTATATCTTCCATATCCTTTTCCACAGTAAATACTAATGCAAAATATTCATTTAGTATCTCCCCCATTTTCTGTGGCTCCACACAAAGGCCGCTTTGCTGATCATTGAGAGGCCCTATTCTCCCCCTCGTTACCCTTTTGTCCTTAATATATTTGTAAAAACCCTTTGGATTCTCCTTAATTTTATTTGCCAATGCTATCTCATGTCCCCTTTTTGCCCTCCTGATTTCCCCCATAAGTATACTCATACTTCCTTTATACTTTTCTAAGGGTTCACTCGATCTATCCTGTCTATACCTGACATATGCTTCCTTCTTTTTCTTAACCAAATCCTCAATTTCTTTAGTCATCCAGCATTCCCTATACCTACCAGCCTTTCCTTTCACCCTGACAGGAATATACTTTCTCTGGATTCTTGTTATCTCATTTCTGAAGGCTTCCCATTTTCCAGCCGTCCCTTTACCTGCGAACATCTGCCTTCAACCAGCTTTCAAAAGTTCTTGCCTAATACCGTCAAAATTGGCCTTTCTCCAATTTAGGACTTCAACTTTTAGATTTGGTCTAACCTTTTCCATCACTATTTTAAAACGAATAGAATTATGGTCGCTGGCCCGAAAGTGCTCCCCCACTGACACCTCAGTCACCTGCCCTGCCTTATTTGTCAAGAGTAGGTCAAGTTTTACACCTTCTCTAGTAGGTACATCCACATATTGAATCAGAAAATTGTCTTGTACACATTAAGAAATTCCTCTCCATCTAAACCTTTAACACTATGGCAGTCCCAGTCTCGGCTTGGAAAGTTAAAATCCTCTACCACAACTACCCTATTATTCTTCCAGATAGCTGAAATCTCCTTACAAGATTGTTTCTCAATTTCCCTCTGACCATTTGGGGGTCTATAGTACAATCCTAATAAGGTTATCATCCTTTTCTTATTTCTCAGTTCCACCCAAATAACTTCCCAGGATGTATTTCTGGGAATATCCTCCCTCAGCACATCTGTAATGCTATCCCTTATCAAAAATGCCACTCCCCCTCCTCTCTTGCCTCCCTTTCTATCCTTCCTGTATCATTTGCATCCTGGAACATCAAGCTGCCAGTCCTGCCCATCCCTGAGCCATGTTTCTGTAATTGCTATGATATCCCAGTCCCATGTTCCTAACCATACCCTGAGTTCATCAGCCTTCCCTGTTAGACCCCTTGCATTGAAATAAATGTAGTTTAATTTATTAGTTCTACCTTGGCCTTGACTCGCTTCTGTTCACGACTCTACCAGTCCCGGAGCGATCTCATGCCGCACTACCTCCCTGGGTACTACTACTGTCACCACCACCACCACCACATAGTCCAGCTGGGAAGGGGCCACCCTGGACATGGATCGAGTGAATAAGCCTAGCTAGGTGATCAAGGTTTCAGCAGGGAAGCCTTTTGGGAACAGTGATCATAATTCCATAAGGTTTAAAATAGTTATGGGAAGGATAAGACTGGTCTTCAGGTGAAAGCACTAAATTAGAGGAACATCAATTATAATACCATTGGGCAGGAACTGGAAAAATTAAAGATTGGGGATGGCTAGTTGAGGTTAAGTCTACATCTATACGTGGGAGTCTTTTAGAGGCCAGTAGATCAGAGTTCAGGACCAGCATGTTCCTGTGAGTATAAAAGAAAGATAACTTTAACAAGATCCAGGAACCCGGGAGATGAGAAAGTTAAAAAGATTAATCACAAGTAACAAGGAAGCATATATAAGGTTTAGGAAACTGTAATCAGACAAAAACCTTGAGGAAGCAGGAAAGAACTTAAAGAAGGAATTAGGAGAGCAAAAGGGGACTGTGAAGTGTCTCTGACAAATAGGATTATGAAGAATCCAAAAAGGTATATTAGGAGCTGGTCCACTCAAAGATAAAGGAAGAAAATTATGCATGGAGCCAGAAGGGTGCTTTGCATCCTTCATGAAGGAGAGGAACATGGATGATGGTCAGGTTAGGGAGAGATACTTTGATATCCTCTGGCATGTCAATATTAAGGTGCTGGTGGTATTGGGTGTCTTGAAAAACATCAAGGTAGATAAGTCCCCAAGGGCCTGATGAGATCTATCCCAAGATACTGAAGGAGGCAAGGGAAAAGATTGCTGGGGCCTTGGCAGAGATCTGTGTCCTCTTTAGTCACAGGTGAGGTTGTAGAAGACTGGAGAATATCCAATGTTGTTCACTTGCTTAATAAGGGCAACAGGAATAATCCAAGAAATTACAGGCTGATAAACCTTACATCAGCCGTTGAGAAATTACTGGAGAAGATTCTTAGGGACAGAATCTACTTGCACTTGGAGAATAATGGACTTATTATGGATAGTCAGATGGCTATATACAGGGGAGGTCTTGTCTCACAAATTTTAGTTTTTTGAGGAGGTGTTAAAGATGATTGATGAGGAAAGGGCAGTGGATGTTGTCTATATGGACTTTACTAAAGCATTTGACAAGGTTACTGATGGGAGGCTTATTCAGAAATCTCAGTCATGTGGGATCTATGGTTAATTGCTAATTTGGATCTAAAATTGGCTGGGTTATTAAAAAACACAGGGTATTTGTGGAAGGGTGTTTTTCTGACTGCAGGTCTGTGACCAGCTGTGTTCCGCAAGGATCAGTGCTAGGAACCATGTTGTTTGTAATTTATATAAATAATTTGGATGAAAATGAAGCTGGTTTCGTCAAATTTCCAGACAACACAAAAATTGGTGGAGTTGAGAATAGTGGGGAAGTTGTCAAAGTATACAACAAAATATTGACGACTTGGAAAGACTGACAGAGAAATGGCAAATGGAGTTTAATCAAGTGAGAAGTGAAGCATTTTAGAAGGTCAAATGCACAGGTAAAGTATACAGTAAATGACAGTTAACTTAGCAACAATAATATAGAGAAGGATATTGGGGTGCAAGTCCATAGCTCCTGAAACTGGCAACACAAGTGGATAATGTGGTAGAGAAGGCATAGATCACGCTTGCCTTCATTGGTCAAGGCTTTGAGTTGGCAAGTCATGTTGCGGCAATATAACTCTTTCATTAAGCCACGTTTGGGGGATTGTATGAAGTTCTGGCAGCCACACTATAGGAAAGAAAGGGAGGCTTTGGAGAGGGTACAAAAGATGTTTACCAGGATCTTCGCTGGACTAGAATGTATTCGATGTAAGGAGAGGTTGGACTAATTTAAACTCTTTTCACAACAGCGTCAGACACAGATGGGCAACCTAATAGAAGTATAAAAATTCTGAGGTATGGATAGGGTAGATAGTCAGTATCTTTTTCCCAGAATGGAACTATCAAATACTGGTGGGCATAGGTTTAAAGTGAAAGGGGGAAATGTTTGAAGGATAGGTATTTTACAAAGAGGATAGTAGGTGTCTGGAACATTGTATCAGGATACAAGTATGATAATAACATTGATGAGGCATTTAGACAGACTCATGAACAAGCAGGGAATAGACAGGTGTGGATGACATGTAGGCAAATGGGATTAGGTTAAAATGGCATTGTGGTTTACACAGAAACAGTGGGCTGTGCTCTTCTATGTTCATTATGACCAAGATAACAATGTGATGATCAGTGACAAAGGTATGGATATAACCACCTCCTTCCAACTGTGTCCAGTTTTGATCGTCTCTGCTTATTCTGCCATACATACTCATGGCTCAGAGCAACTAATGAAGCCAGAATGAAGTATTGCAGTTCCTGCTACTCCAGTTCGTATAGACCTTTGAAACGTCTAACAACTATAGAAAGCACAAAAAAAAAGAATGGTAGCAACAGCAAAATAATAAATAAACCAGAAAGCAACTTGTAAGCTGATGTTGCACTCAAGTGGTGCTACTGGGCAGCAGTCTTTTATGCTGTTTAGTGTAGTGCTTTGAATGAACACTGTCGATTTCTAAGTAACAATGTTGGCCTTGAATCAGCAAAGCTGCATGAACACCAACCTTTGAAACCATTATTCCAGAGCTCTTCTACCAGAAACAGGCATGACTGACACTAACTTCACACGCCCTCACTGCCAGTTTACCGTGCCTTTGGATGATGTTGTCAACTAAGTTCAAGAATAGATCATTGGAGAGCTAAAACAGAGATTACAACAGATTCTCTGTATTTAGTTAGGAAAGAGTGGGACCAGTTCGAGGCAGTGCCATTCAGTTGGACAATGGACCACATCACAGGCTGCAGAGAAGAAAGGTGAGGAAAGCCAAGTCTTTACGTGACAGAGGATATAATTTCTCACTTTGATGAGGTCTATTTTGATCTTTTACTAAAATCAGAAATATGTTTAAGAGATGTTCAAATATGGAACTGCAGAGACAGCTTGCTTTAAGAGGATGGGCGAGTTATACAGAAGCAACACTATAAGATCAAGATCAAAGCTAGGTTCTCAAGTAAGTGGACAATATCTGAGGAAAGTGAATCATTTACATTATCAATCACCATGTAGATCAGAAAGGGAAATTATGTGGTCTGCAGTTAAGCTCAGAAAGGAAATTAAGAGAAAGAAGACAAATTAGTGAAAGATGCTGATTATAAAATAGATTTCTGACTGGTATAATAAAACATCTACCTGTCTGCTTCTGACCGAAAATAAATGAGAAAGGAAAAACACTATTTTATCACAAGGTTGACCAATAATGTTTCTTAACTGGCCTATTTATGTTGTACTTCCCTCTGTGATCAGTGATAACTGTTTTCTTTGGGAATGTTCCTGTACATGCTTAAAAACAACTCTCACCTTGTAAACAATTAGATTAACATGAAGGAAGAAACAAACTGGTTGTTAGTGTTTTTACTATCACAGCATTTTCTCAGTGTTTCTATACAGCAACTGATAAAGTTGAATTTCAAGAAACTGTCAGCTCCTGAATCACAAGAAATTGCATCTATAAATCTGTCACTAGGGTAAGGGAGTCAGGTTTATCAATGCATAAGCCAAGAACTAGCTTACAAATGATGCTTTCCTGATCTCTGTAACACTAGTTTACCTTCTAAGTGGTTTTACATCTTGTATTTTGCTTTCACTTTGTAATCACTTTCAAGCTTTTCTTTTGGTTTTGGATACCCAATTCACACTGACACAACTAAAGGCCAAGGTTAGTTTGAGATAATTTTTGGTGGTGATATTAAGGTATCACAACATGAATAAATTTGAGAAAGCCTGGAAGAATGTAACTTGTTTTAATATATATATATAAATTACCCTAGAACAACAATCATTTCTATAATTATTGAAGATGTCTCTCCTTTAGCTCAGAATATTGCTTTTGGGATCCAAACTTCAGAAAACAGTGCTTACACCTTTATTTAAGATGTGTAGATTGTGCTAAGAACTAAATGATCTTCAAAGAACCTTTTGCCATCAAAATTATTTACATAATATGTTCAGTATTGTAACTGCAAACTTAATTAAACTGGGTCGATATACAGCATGATTGGTTGAATTTTCAGACAAATTGCAAACTATTAGAATGTAAGCCATGGTAACATAATACAGTATTATTTTCATGCTAATTCTAATAAAATTGCATTCAAAGCTGTCACTGAAAGTGATAATTTTGTACTAACTATTTCACAATGAATCAATGTAGGAAGTCAACTATTTTATGTACAAAATGATCATCACAAATAAAAAACACAAATATACTTTTAAATCTCAATGTCTCAGCACTTATTCAAATCTTAATTGGGCAAGCTCAAATTAACTGTTCACTTGGCAAAAATGGTTTGAAATAATCTTGAAAAGCAAGTCTGTAATTATTTTGTAAAGCTATACAATGATCCAAAGGAAAATTGTCAACATTCTTAAAGGTGAACCCACAAGAAAGTAGAGAATACACCAATGAAGAGGCAATAAAATGGATAGGAAATCTTGATGTTTCAATAATTATTGCTTGTGAACATTTCTCCTGTCTGAGAGTATTCGAGTATAGGAGCAGGGATAGCTTGTGGGCTACTATGATGCCTAGGGGCCACAGTAGTCTGGTCGTCACAAACCTACCACAACAGTGAAATAGGTCCTGGTGAATTTAACGGACCCCATACCAACATCCAGCAAAATGAACATCATATACAAAATACCTTGCAAAGACTGCAAGGTATTTTATATTACATTGGACAACCAGGCAGGAAACTAGTCAATAGAATACATGAGCACCAACTATCCACCAAAAGACATGACCAACTACCATTAGTATCCATATACACAGACAAAGAGGGACACCAGTCTGACGTGGACAATACATCCATCCTGGGACAGGCTAACAAACAGATGCACAGGAATTCCTAGAGGCCTGGCATTCAATTGGGAACTCCATTAACACATTGATTTGGACCCCATTTACCAACCTCTGAGAAAAAGAATTGGAAGTGAAATCACCAAACACAACAGACCAAGACACACAAATAGCAAGCGGGACCAAACGCCAGCACTTCATCGGAGGCTCACTGTTGATGTTACCTAGCATGGTGACAAAACATCCGAGAACAAATCTACTACCACAGCAAGCGAACTTACAACCTGAGTACAAAATCTTCTCCAAACAAGGTACTGAATTGAATGAACAGCTATGTTTAAATTGAACAGCATATTAAGTTTGATGGGTCAAATGATCTGGTCCTGTACTTACATTCCATATATCTAACTCAGCATGCTTGGTTGATCTTACATCCATGATGAGAACAAGGCTTTTTGAATTCTAAAAGCTAGAATTGTTGGGCAAGAATGATGCAAATGTTTTCAAGCGGAGTCATTAACAAATCTTTGTAAAGAGTAGTTTACTTACTCTTTTTCTTTCAATTCTGGTAAATCCAAATACCAGTGCTCATCACTAATTATCTTCTTTTCTTCTTCTTCCAATTGCTTCTTAGTTTCTGTATCCAAACTCCTCTGCATAAACTAAATTTTTAAAAAAGCCATCAATTCCACTGAAAAATTAACTGTAAAATGTTTAATTTTTGGATTTAAAGTACAGATGGACAACCCTTTATTCAAAATCTGAAAAGCTCCAAAGTCCGAAAGTTTCTTTGTGAAGTTTTTTTCTCATTAACAAGTTTATTTGGCGTGCAAACAGTTAACCCAAGTCGACACCCACTCAATGCGTGTCACTCAGTTACAACGTGGTGGGCACGGGCGTGGCCCAGCACTGGCAGGCCTCAATTCTGTCTTAAGGCCCGCTCTACTCAGTGAGTCTGCTCCTCCGGTAAGATTGTTAAAAATTTCACCATCAAACTGTCACTGATTCTGAAATTTGAAAATTCTGAATTCTGAAAACCAGCTGGTCCCCAATATTTCAGATAAAGGATTGTGCACCTGTACTTCAACGTACAGTGAACTTACTGCTTTCCAATAAATTTGTCTGAAAGTAAAAAGATCCTTACCTATCAACTTTAATACAAAATACAGCTCATGTGCGAGTATAACACAAAGAAAGTGTTGTCAAAATTAAAAAATGAAAAATGTTTTATGAGTGGTATAGAATAAGATCACTTCTGAAAAATAATCACATACCTGAAACCAAGTCAAATAATTTATACTACAGTAACATTACATCACACTGATTTTTCTTTCAATTGTATGCAAAATGTCTCACTTAAGACTCAAAGGGGAGGTTGTCTATCCATCTTCGGAATAAATTTTTATTGTTCAACCAAAATCATTAAAAACAGCTAGACTAACTGGACTTCATCTCATTCCCATTTGCGGAGAAGTACTGCTGCCTTTGCCTGCAAGACAACAGTGACAATTCCAAAAATAATAACTTCACCATCAATTGTCTTAGATGCTCATGTTTTCCTTCATGTTTCTAAACCATCACACTGCAACAATGATTACTAAATTGTTTGATTTTTTTCATTGATTTAACCAATCAACCAAATCTTGAAAAATAAATTATGTTCGCATTTACGGGAAGGAAAATTGAGATCATCTCATGTCTTATGAAGATGTGTGACGGTCAAGTAGATTTTGCATTCATTATCATTTGTGAATCCTGAAAAGTTTGTGGAGTAATATCCAACTAATAATGTGCAAATCACTGTGCATCAAAAATTTCAATTTGTAGTGCACTTGGACTTCTTAAAAAGTGCTTCATAAGTGCTTTGTAAAACAAAATATGATATTGAGCTATAAAAGAAAATACCAGTGCAGATGACCAATTAGAGAGACAGGTTTTAAGGAGAGTCTTACACAAGAGAATTGAGGTAGAAAGATTAAAGCAGCAATTCCAGAATTTGGGCCTCAGCAGCAGAAAACTTTGCCATCAATGGTCAAGCACATAAAATTGGAAATGTACAAGAAACCAGAATTAGAGGAACGCATAGATTCAAGATTATAGTGCTCAGGTGCGATGATACTACAGCTTTAAGAAGTATATTTTATCCTGGAATTTCTTTTATGAACAAAGGTTGAGACAGAGGTGCCAAGTCGTCTGCTCAAAGCCAATAAAGTAAACCTTGAGGCTCCCCCCCTCAAGTTCTGGACCCCTCAAGTTCTTGCTTCACCAACAGCCAGCATAAACAAGTGAGGAGGGACATTGAGTAAACAGGAATTGACGAATGTTAGAACACAGTTACAGTTTTGGATTATCTCAACTTTAGGTAGAATGTGGAAGCTCAGTAAAGTGTGTAGTAAAAGAGCCAAGTCTAGAGATAACAGACATGGATTATACAGATGAAGTTGGTATATTCTTAAACTTGTAGCTAGGAAGGAAATGAGAAAGCACTCTTCTTTTATACAAAGTGTGGTGAAAATTTGTCGCCTGTCCCCAAGATTGGTCAATTGAAATTTTCAAGATGAGCACAATAAATGTTTTGTTAGGTACAATTTCCAAGGGATGTAGAGCAAACATGATAATTAAATGTAATTAAAGCATGAATGAGCTTTTCTGCAACAAAAGAGCTGAAGCGGGACACAACTGAGTATCTCTGGGAGATAATAGAGATAAACGTAAAATGGGAAGAGAAGCAATTGTTTGTGATTGTCTAGCTATGTTTAGATAGTAAAAATGAGACCAGGCAAGTGCAATATCCCCCATTATATATTAGTTGAATAGTGCTGGAACAGATTGGTGTGATCAACCATCTGAAAGGCCGCATGCATATCAAAAATAATACAAAAAAAAAGGGGGCAACACATCTTTATCACAATAAGAATGCTATTTGCTATTTTATTAACAGCCATTTCCATATACCAGCAGAAACAGAAACCTGACTAGAGGAATTAAAACTGCCTTTTGGGAAAGGATGACACAACTTTGGGAATGAACAACAAACACAAAGACTTAGGAGAGGGAATGCAAGTTGAAGATGGAGTAATATGGGTGGCACGGTGGTTAGCACTGCTGCCTCAAAGTGCCAGAGACTTGGGTTCAATTCCCGCCTCAGACAACACTCTGTGTGGAGTTTGCACATTCTCTCCATGTCTGCATGGGTTTCCTCCGACTGCTCCTGTTTCCTCCCACAATTCAAAAATGTGCAGGCTAGGTGAATTGGCCATGTTAAATTGCCCATAGTGTTAGGTAAATGTAGGGGAATGGGTCTGCGCTTCAGCGGGTTGGTCTGGACTTGTTGGGCTAAAGGGCCTGTTTCCACACTGTAAGTAATTTAATAGTTTGCAAGATCAGCAGAATCAAGAGTAGACTTTTAATGATGAAGGGGTTGTAATAATCAAACCAAACATTCTCAGGCTAACTGGTGAATGATGAATTTATATAGTTTGCTTAGCTATTTCACGCTTTCAAGAGTTTCAATTCATAAAAGAAAACGCGAGCGAAGATTTAGTTTTAGATAAGATAATTGTAAAACTGCTGCTACAGTTACTCAAGTAAAGGTGACAATGTTATTAGATAAAAATGATACATATATCTTCAGATAAAGATTAAAGAGGCAAGTATAAAGATGATTATAGGCCTGTTACTAGCTGTACAATTCCCTCTCCAAAGGAACAGAGTTGGACAACCTAAAGTTAGATTTGGAAGCTCCAATGGCTGCTCTAGGTTATAACTTACGTTAATAGAGGATTCAATAGGTACAGCAGCTTCAGGTCATGAATAAAGGTCAAAACCTAAATGGTTGCCATCCCACACTTCCACTGGAGGTCAGACATCTCAGCTCCAGGATATTTCTGCAGGAGTTCCTCAGTGCAGTATTCTAGGCCGAATCATCTTCAGCTGCTTCATCAACGGGGATGTTCACAAACGATTGCACGATTTGTGAGTACTCAGATACTGACTAGCAATGCAACAAGACCTGGACAATATCTAGGCTTGGGCTAGCAAGTGACAAATTACATTCACACTGCATAAATGTCAGGCTATGACTATCTCCAATCAGAGACAAACTAACCACTTTTAGGTAACATACGTTGTTCAATGCTAACATGACTGAATTCCCCACCATTGATATTCTGGGGGTTACCATTGTGCAGAACTTCAACTGAGATCATCATGCAGACAGTGGCGACAAGTAGTAGTCAAGGGCTAGGAATACTGCAGGCTGAAAATGTGTTGTTGGTTAAAGCGCAGCAGGTCAGGCAGCATCCAAGGAGCAGGAAATTCGACGTTTCAGGCATAAGCCCTTCATCAGAAATGAGCAAAGTGTGTCCAAAAGGCTAAGATAAAAGGTAGGGAGGAGCGATGGAGATGTGATAGGTGGAAGGAGGTCAAGGTGAGGGTGATTGGCCGGAGTGGGGTGTGAGCGGAGAGGTCAGGAAGAAGATTGCAGGTTAGGAGGGCGGTGCTGAGTTCGAGGGAATCGACTGAGACAAGGTGGGGGGAGGGGAAATGAGGAAACTGGAGAAATCTGAGTTCATCCCTTGTGGTTGGAGGGTTCCCAGGCAGAAGATGAGGTGCTCTTCCTCCAACCGTCGTGTTGTACCCATCCTCGATCTCTTGATAGCCATCTTAACCCCGCTCCCACACCGATCTTCGTCACCATGTCTAACCCCAGCCCCACGTCGATCTCCGTCCCCGCCCCTGCACCTAACCCCGCCCCCACTCCCAGCTCCAGTCCCACACCAGGTCCAAGCTCCCAGCCTTGCCGGGTCTTCACCATCCCTCCAGACCTCCCCCTCTCTGAGGATGAAAGATCAGTCCTCAGCAGAGGCCTCACCTTCATTCCCCTACGCCCTCGGATTAATGAGTTCAACACACGGCGAGACATCGAACAATTCTTCCGCCGCCTTCGCCTCCGTGTCTACTTTTTCAACCAACACTCTCGCCCACCCTCTGACGACCCCTTCTCCTGCCTCCAACACACCCCATCCACCTGGACACCCTGTGCTGGCCTCTTACCTGCCCTCGATCTCTTTATAGCCAACTGCCGCCGCGACATTAACCGACTCAACCTGTCCACCCCTCTTACCCACTCCAACCTCTTACCCTCGGAACGTGAAGCCCTCCACTTCCTCCGCTCCAACCCCAACCTCACCATCAAACCGGCAGACAAGGGAGGCGCGGTAGTAGTTTGGTGCACCGACCTTTATACTGCTGAGGCCAAACGCCAGCTCGCGGATGCCTCCTCTTATCGCCCCCTTGACCATGACCCCAACTCCCACCACCAAACCATCATCTCCCAGACCATCCATAACCTCATCACCTCAGGGGATCTCTGATCCACCGCCTCCAACCTCATAGTCCCACAACCCCGCACCACCCGTTTCTACCTCCTGCCCAAAATCCACAAACCTGACTGCCCCGGCTGACCCATTGTCTCAGCCTGCTCCTGCCCCACCGAACTCATCTCCCAATACCTCGACACGGTTCTGTCCCACTTAGTCCAAGATCTCCCCACCTACGTTCGGGACACCATCCACGCCCTCCACCTCCTCCATGATTTTCGCTTCCCCGGTCCCCAACGCCTTATCTTCACGATGGACATCCAGTCCCTGTACACCTCCATCCCCCATCACGAAGGACTCAAAGCCCTCCGCTTCTTCCTTTCCCGCCGTGCCAACCAGTACCCTTCCACCGACACCCTCCTTTGACTGACTGAACTGGTCCTCACCCTGAACAACTTCTCTTCCCAATCCTCCCACTTCCTCCAAACTAAAGGCGTTGCCATGGGCACCCGCATGGGCCCCAGCTCTGTCTCTTCGTAGGATATGTGGAACAGTCCATCTTCCGCAATTTCACTGGCACCACCCCCCACCTTTTCCTCCGCTACATCGATGACTGTATCGGCGCTGCCTCGTGCTCCCACGAGGAGGTTGAACAGTTCATCCACTTTACTAACACCTTCCACCCCGACCTCAAATTCACCTGGACCGTCTCAGACTCCTCCCTCCCCTTCGTAGACCTTTCCATTTCTATCTCGGGCGACCAAATCAACACAGACATCTACTATAAACCGACCGACTCCCACAGCTACCTAGACTATACCTCCTCCCACCCTGCCCCCTGTAAAAACGCCATCCCATATTCCCAATTCCTTCGTCTCCGTCGCATCTGCTCCCAGGAAGACCAGTTCCAATACCGTACAGCCCAGATGGCCTCCTTCTTCAAAGACCGCAGATTCCCCCCAGACGTGATCGACGATGCCCTCCACCGCATCTCCTCCACTTCCCGCTCCTCCGCCCTTGAGCCCCGCCCCTCCAACCGCCACCAGGACAGAACCCCACTGGTTCTCACCTACCACCCCACCAACCTCCGTATACAGCGTATCATCCACCGTCATTTCCGCCACCACCAAACGGACCCCACCACCCGGGATATATTTCCCTCCCCTCCCCTATCAGCGTTCCGAAAAGACCACTCCCTCCGTGACTCCCTTGTCAGGTCCACACCCCCCACCAACCCAACCTCCACTCCCGGCACCTTCCCCTGCAACCGCAGGAAATGCAAAACTTGCGCCCACACCTCCTCCCTTACTTCCCTCCAAGGCCCCAAGGAATCCTTCCATATCCGCCACAAATTCACCTGCACCTCCACACACATCATCTATTGCATCCGATGCACCCGATGTGGCCTCCTCTATATTGGGGAGACAGGCCGCCTACTTGTGGAACGCTTCAGGGAACACCTCTGGGACGCCCGGATCAACCAATCCAACCACCCCGTGGCTCAACACTTTAACTCCCCCTCCGACTCCACCAAGGACATGCAGGTCCTTGGACTCCTCCATCGCCAGAACATAACAACACGACAGTTGGAGGAAGAGCACCTCATCTTCTGCCTAGGAACCCTCCAACCACAAGGGATAAACTCAGATTTCTCCAGTTTCCTCATTTCCCCTCCCCCCCCCACCTTGTCTCAGTCGATTCCCTCGAACTCAGCACCGCCCTCCTAACCTGCAATCTTCTTCCTGACCTCTCCACCCCCACCCTACTTCGGTCTATCACCCTCACCTTGACCACCTTCCACCTATCACATCTCCATCGCCCCTCCCCCAAGTCCCTCCTCCCAACTTTTATCTTAGCCTGCTGGACACACTTTCCTCATTCCTGATGAAGGGCTTATGCCCGAAACGTCGAATTTCCTGCTCCTTGGATGCTGCCTGACCTGCTGCGCTTTAACCAGCAACACGTTTTCAGCCTCTGATCTCCAGCATCTGCAGATCTCACTTTTTACACTAGGAATACTGCAGCAAAGAACTCATCTACTGGCTCCCCAAGGCTTGTCTTCCATCTACAAAGCACAAGTCACTTGATTGGATGAGCGCAACTCCAACACCATTCCAAAAAACTTGACACTATCAGGACAAAGTAACCCTCTTGATTGGCACCACATACACAAGCAGCCACTCCCTCCAACACCAACATTCATAGCAGCATATTCAGGATTAGCTCTAGGAAACATAGGTTGGACAGGCAAGAGAGTGGCAAGATCAGCCCGCCAGCCTACAGCCTACAGCAGCACCTCACTAGTGACGATCGATGATACAAATATCTCAGCAAGAGGCCCAGCAATCACTTCTCTAGCTTCCCACAGAATTCTCGGGTACACCTGATCAGGTCCTGAGGATTTATCTACCTTTAACCGTTTCAAGACTTCCAGCACTTCCTCCTCTGTAATCTAGACATTTTGCAAGATGTCACCATCTATTTCCCTACATTCTATATCTTCCATATCCTTTTCCACAGTAAATACTGATGCAAAATATTCATTTAGTATCTCCTCCATTTTCTGTGGCCCCACAAAAAAGGCTACCTTGCTGATCTTTGAGGGGCCCTATTCTCTCCCTAGTTACCCTTTTGTCCTCAATATATTTGTACAAACCCTTTGGATTCTCCTTAATTCTATTTGCCAAAACTATCTCATGTCCCCTTCTTGTCCTCCTGTTTTCCCTCTTAAATACACTCTTACTTCCTTTATACTCTTCTAAGGACTCACTTGATCTATCCTGTCTATACAAGAGTAGTTTGAGCTAGCTAAGATTGATGTTCACGATGGACAGTGACAAGCATGTGGTTGGGATTTTTGAAAAAGAAATCAAGTGAGAACAGAGGAACGCATCAGTTTATCTAAAACGAATAGGGAGGGAAGCAGCGAAATAAAAGGAGGCATTAATAATTGTCGAGAAGAGTTTCAAATAGGTAAAGAAAAAAAGAAATATAATCCGGTAGATTAAAGTAAAATGTAAATTGAAGAGACTTAGAGTGTTTCGACCTTAAATGTTATCTAAAACATGCCCATAATGGACAAGCTTACATAGCTATGATGAGTTTCAATAACTTGTGTGCAAATATCCTTGTAAATGTAAAGTTGCCATCGTGCAATAAGACCATAGGGTTGCGGAATCTACTGTGCCTGCCTCTATTACCTCTGCTGGCAATGCGTTCCAGGCACCTAGCACCCTCTGTGTAAAGTACTTCCTTCGTGTATGCCCCTTAAACATTTCACCTCTCAACTTGAAAGCATGACCTTTCGTTATTGAATCCTTAACCCTGGGAAAAAGGTTACCTCTATGTACCCTGTCTACACCCTTCATGATTTTGTAGACCTCAAATCTGGTCCCCCTCAATCTCCTTTTTTTCCTAATCAAAACAAACTTAACCTACTCAACTTCTCTTCATAGCTAGCACCTTCAATATGAGGCAACATCCTCATAAACCTTCTCTGCATCCTCTCCAAAGCGTCCACATCTTATTGGTAATGTAGTGACCAGAACTGTACACAGTACTCTAAATGTGGCCGAACCAACGTCGTGAACAATTTTAACATGACTTGCCAGCTCTTATCCTCAACACCCTGTCCGATGAAAGCAAGCATACCATATGCTTTCTTGACCACTCTATCTACCTGTGCAGCAACCTTCAGGGTACAATAGACCTGAACTCCCAGGTGTCTCTGCTCATCAACTTTTCTCAAGACTCTTCCGTTTACTGTATAATTTGCTCTAGAATTAGACTTTCCAAAATGTATCACCTCACATTTGCCTGGATTGAACTCCATCTGTCACTTCTCCGCCCAACTCTCCAGTCCATCTATATCCTCCTGTATTTTCTGACAGTCCCTTATGCTTTCTGTTACTCAATCAATCTTTGTGTCATCTGCAACCTTGCTGATCATACCAACAGTGCCCTCTTCCAGATCACTTATGTATATCGCAAACAACAGTGGCCTCAGCACTGATCACCCTTCTCCATTTCGAGGAACTCCCTTCAACTACTAGTTTCTGTCTCCTGTTGCTCAACCAGTTCTATATCCACCTAGCTAGAACTCCCAGCACACCATGTGACTTCACTTTCTCCATTAGTTTACCATGGGGAACCCTATCAAACGCCTCACTAAAGTCCACCTATATGACATCAACAGCCCTTCCTTCATCTATCAACTTAATCACTTGCTCAAAGCTGGTAAGGCACAATCTCCCCCGCACAAAACCATGTTGCCTATCACTGATAAGTCCACTCTTTTCTAAATATGGATAGTTTTATCCCTCAGTACGTTCTCCAGCAACTTTCCCACCACTGACATCAGGCTCACTGGTCAGTAATTAACTGCGATATCTCCACTACCCTTGTTGTATAGGGGGAAAACATGAGCAACCCTCCAGTCCTCCAGCACCTCACCGGTGTTTAAGGATGCTACAAGGTTGGGGAGATTTGGAAAGAAAGGGCCAAATGTGGCAACAATTGGCCAAGGACAATAAGTATACATTCAAGAGCCCCTTACACAGCTAACTGCATAACAGCTACTGTGGTGGGAAATAAAGTTAATGCAAAGTAACAGACGTCATCCACAGGACAGTAGGGAAATTCTCGTTTGGGGAAGTTGGGAGGGGGTGAAGAAGAGAAGAGACAGAACCTTTTTCCAGTGAATAAGGGAAAGAACAAAAACTTATGAGTTGCATTTGGGAGAGAATCTGACTTTTTTTCATCTTGCAAAGATTTTCAATCATACTTGCACAAAATAAATATCTAAGAACAGACAAGAGTGTAACACTGCAAATGCTAGAAAACTGAAACCATTAAAAAAAAGTCCTAGAGATAATTAGGTGGACATGCAGCTCTAAGCAGAGAAACAGATATTTCACATCTATGTCCTTGATAGAATGCCACAGACCTCAAATATTAACATCGGTTTCTCTCTGCAGATGCTGCCTGGTCTGCTGAATACTACTAGCAACTTCTGTAAGAATTTAGATTACTTTCACAGTACAGTAGCTCTAAACCTATTCTTTTGTATATAGCAGGTCAAATAAAATTCTAGGGTCAACCTACGTTAACCTAACATCTTAATTTTAAGAAACTTAATCTGTTTTTCCAGGTTACATTTGCTTCCATTCTCTCATAAGTTAAACATTTTTTTTCCTGGAAGATTATTTGCTTTAAATTTTCAAATCAATGCTGCAAAAGTGCATAATCTGCAACTTATTTTCCTACAAAATACTGAAAAAGAAAACTGAAAACGATATCAACATTTTAAAAAATAATGACTTACATTTCATTAAACAGCCTCCACATGCAGCCAAACTCACGTAGATTAGAAAAAAAAGTGTGCAAAACTATAACTTACGCAGCATTAATAAGGAAGATTACAGAACCTGTGAGATGAAGTAAGGTTTTTATCTTCAAGTTACAGGCTACACCTGCTATCTTTATGGGTAATAGGACAGCAGGTCTGAAAGTAGAACTGCAAGTGGCAGATACTATATCAGTAAAAGCTTTTAACAAACCGCTTGAGTAATTGGTCTTTCACAAGAAAGCCTCTGAAGCATACATATGGCAGTTTTATAGCCAGGTTAAGTGATGTGTGAGCAGAAGGTTATATTCATGTACACTGTACTTGAAGGTAAAAATAACTATCCAAAAATGCAAAGGTTACAGTGATGTAATTATAAAAACATTACTGACACTATCAGTATCATAGTATTAAGTAACTTCATTGCATAAAAATTCTACAAATATTCAAGTTCCTTAAAATTTGCAATTCAGCAATCAAACATGCCCCACCGATAGTAGCACTCATCTTGGTTTTTGGTAAATGACATAGCTTCCTGATGCACTCCAAAGGCTGATGATACAGAAATGTTGAAATGCTGATGGCTGTACAATTTCTGTCAAGCAATGTTAGCTTTGAAAATGCCTCATACGTCGAGGACATAAACTTTAATAGAAGGCAATCAATGAGTGTTCCAGCACACATGTAAGATTTATTATCCAAGCGCCACTTTTCAAAAATTTAGCTTGGTTAGCAGGCTAATGAATAAATGAATTGCTTGAAATGGTCAAACATCAACTGGACGCTTCTAAATTTAAATGATCCAAGAATGGCATGTAGGACAAGTAATTTCTTTTTCAAACATGACACCTCACTTCCCAAAACTACATCATTCACAATGGCCTTCTGGCTTTCAACCTATTTAAATTAACACTTGTAAATTGTATTATGAAACTGTTAAATCTGCTGTTTCTGTTGACCATATCGTGTAATCATAGAATAGTCCAGCACAGAACAAGGTCTGCAGGACATGGAGCAGGTCAGAACATCTTACATTGAGGACACGATGATCATCCGGTTACAGATGCCAGAAGGTATACCATGTACTCATGAAGACATCATAAAATTACTTAAAGATACACAGGTTGAATTAGAAGAAAAGTTAAAATTATCATTTTGTAAAATTATCAGAATGTTATCATTTTGTATGATCTCTGACATGGTTATGTTACGTACAGACTCCTGTCATGGAATCAATTATGTGATTGAATGAAGCATACCTGATATGCAAAGAATCAAACCAAAGCCATTTGGCCCATCAAGTGTACAGACAAAAAACCTGCAGATGCTGGAATCCAAAGTAGACAAGCAAGAGGCTGGAAGAACACAGCAAGCAAGGCAGCATCAGGAGGTGGAAAAGTATACCAGAAACATCGACTTCTCTACCTCCTGATGCTGCCTTGCTTGCTGTGTTCTTCCAGCCTCTTGGTTGTCTACCATCAATTTTAAGTCAAAGAATAATCCAGCTAAGAGAAGTTTACCTGCATTCAACCTATTAATCGAGAATGGTCAACATCACATCAGTCACCTCAATTTCTTTATCCCCTCACCCATTCAAACCTATTTCCCGCTGAACTGACCGCATTCCATGATCTCAGATACATCCTGTTTTTGTAATCAAGCCTGCCAATAACCGGGGCGGGTGTTGTTTGGCATACTGACTTCTGCATGGAGGAGGCTGAGCACCACATTTCAGACACCTTCATTTGTCTCCCTTTGGACTATGACACTACCAGTGAACACTAAGCATTTGTATTCTCGATGTACAGCCTGCTTCCACCTCCTCCAAGTCCACAAACAGGACTCCCCAGGCAGATCTATTGTTTTTACTTGTTCCTGCCTCACAGAACTCATTTCTGCCTATCTCAATTTCATTTTTTTCTCCACTTTGTCCAATCCCTTCCCACTTACATGTGTGATTCTTCTAACGCTTTACATCAATTTCAGAATTTCCAGTTTGCAGGATCCAGCCATTTCCTCTTCACCATGGATGAGGAACCATTACACATCCATCCTCCATCAGGGTTCTCCGCTTCAGCCACGTTCAACCCATCTCCTGCACTTCTGCCTTCACACCCTTTCTTCCGTCCCACAACAATGGGGACTCCCTGATTCTCACTTACCACCCCACCATCATCCACATCCAAAGGTTCATAAGCTATCATTTCTGTTGCCTCCAGTGGGATGCCACCACCAGATACGTATTCTCCTCCCCTCCCCTGTCAGTCTTCTACAGAGACTGTTCCCTCTGGGACACATTAGTCTACTCCTCCTCAACTCCAAAACCTCCCACACCTTCAAGATACTTTGATTTAATTGCAGAAGGTGTAACGTCTCCCCATTTACTTCCTCCCATCTCACCACCCAAGGCCACAGATACACCTTCCAGATAAAACAGTGATTTACCTGCAATTCGTGTAATCTAGTTTACTGTATTTGTTGCTCACAATGTGGTCTCCTCTATATTTGCAGAACACCTGCATTCTGTACATTAAAAATTACCCTGAGTTTCCAGTTGCTTCAGGTACTTCAACACACAACCATGTTCCCCAGCCAACATCTCTGTCTTGGGCTTGCTGCAGTGCTCCAGCAATGCTCAGTGTAAACTGGAAGAAAAAAACCTAATTTTCTGCTTAGGGACCCTGCAGCTTTCAGGGGGTGGTGGTGGAGGGTTGTTTTTCAGAATGGAGGCCTGTGACCAGTGGAGTGCCACAAGGATCGCTGCTGGGTCCTCTACTTCTTGTCATTTAAATAAATGATTCGGATGCAAGCGTAAGAGGTATAGTTAGTAAGTTTGCAGATGACACCAAAATTGGAGGTGTAGTGGACAGCGAAGATTACAACAGGATCTTGACCAGAAAGGCCCAATGGGCTGAGAAGTGGCAAATAGAGTTTAATTCAGATAAAAGCGAGGCGCTGTATTTTGGGAAAGCAAATCTTAGAAGGACTTATACACTTAATGGTAAGATACTAGGGAGTGTTGCCGAACAAAGAGACCTTGGAGTGCAGGTTCATAGCTCCTTCAAAGTGGAGTAGCAGGTAGATAGGATAGTGAAGGCGGCATTTGGTATGCTTTCCTTTATTGGTCAGAATATAGAGTACAGGAGTTGGGAGGTCATGTTGCAGCTGTCCAGGACATTGGTTAGGCTGCTACTGGAATATTGCATGCAATTCTGGTCTCCTTTCTATAGAAAAGATGTTGTGAAACTTGAAACTTTCAGAAGAGATTTGCAAGGATGTTGCCAGGGTTGGAGGATTTGAGCTACAGGGAGGGGCTGAACAGGCTGGGGCTGTTTTCCCTGGAGCATTGGAGGCTGAGGGGTGACCTTATAGAGGTTTACAAAATTATGAGGGGCATGAATGGAATAAATAGACATAGTCTTTGCTCAGGGTGGAGGAGCCCAGAACTAGAGGGCATAGGTTTAGGGTGAGAGGGGAAAGATATAAGACTGACCTATGGGGTACCTTTTTCACACAGAGGGTGGTACGTGTATGAAATGAGCTGCCAGAGGAAGTGATGGAGGCTCGTACAATTGCAACATTTAAAAGGCATTTGGATGGGTATATGAATAGGATGGGTTTTGAGGGATATGAGCCGGGTGTGGCAGGTGGGACTAGATTGGGTTGGGATATCTGGTTGGCATGGACAGATTGGACCGAAGGGTCTGTTTCCATGCTGTACATCTCTATGACTCTAGAGATGAGTAGAAGGCAGCAGACAACAACACGAACGGCAAATGGTGAGGAGAAATCTCAGAATAAAAATACAGTACAACCACAGGCCCAAGATTACAGTGGAAAGCATCAGCTGCAGCAAAGACAGGCCAGCAGTCTTCTCATGAAGACATGCAGGAGGAAGGCCACAAACAGAAACAGCTAAGTACCAAAGTGGGGACAGAGATGACAGCACCCAGCTAGAAAGTGCTGGATTTAGGGAAGGGTCAAATGAAATCCTTCTCCATGATGTCAGGTGCCGTGATGCACACACTGCACCCTTACTCCAGGTAACCAACTGATCTGTTCCAAGCCCTGCAGTCTTTCCACAAATAATCATGACAGGAGAAACCTCCAAATGCATCCACAGACTGAATGAAGATGGGCTCAAAATGTCAGAATAAAAGAACAAAGCAGAAGTGCATGCTACAATTTCAGGCAGAAATATCAAGTGAATGCTCCATCTTAACATCTTGCTGTGTTCTTCACCACAGTTGAAGGAGGGCAAAGAAGATTTACCAGACTGATTACTGGGGACTGACATATGCCCTAATATGCATTGGTTGCAGAAGGGATCATGCATGTTAAAGTACTCTTGCTCCCTCTCAAGGGATACTCGGGCATGGATGTAACCTTAAAAGATAGACAGACTAAACAATCTTCTTTACTGCCTGTTGCCTGGACTGGTTGCAAAACTGTTCCCAGTCCTCCTGATGCAGTCTGAATAAGGCTTTGAACAGCTAAAGCAGAAACTCTATCCCATTATAATTAAGTCCTCCAAGTATAAAAAGGCCAGCATGCCATTAGGTTTTTTTTAAAAAACTGTTTGCTGTATCTGTCCATGACACTTTGATGATCCACATTCCTGGAACTGCAGGTCTCCTTTGACCATCTTTTTTTTTGGTTTTCACAATTTAGAAATGAACATATTCTTGGATAATACCTCAGCAATCTACATTGAAATCTACTTACTAAAGTTTTCCTTTTGGTGTAACCTAACAAAATGTCCACGTAATTTTATGCTTCTGGCATAATACCATGCTACTTATCTTTGTAATCAGTAAATTTAGATATACAAGTTTCTATTCTATTGTCTGAGATGTTACTTTAATTGCAGTAACTGAGGCCCCAATATGAATCCAAACAGGACACCAGTAGTCATGTCTGCTAATTAGAGTACCTGCTTGTTATCACTACCCTTCATCTCCTTCCACTCAGCCAGTTTCCTAACCAGGTGAATAATTTGTCTTCAATTTCATGGGACTGCAACTGTCTCTTCGAAGAGACTTTTGACAAATATTTTCTGGAAGTTTATATAAATAATACACATGCCCAATTAAAGCAATTTTGTCAAGTATAAACTATCTTTACAATTTCATGCTGACTCTTTCAGGTTCAGTTAATTATTTAAGTTTGTTTATTGACAGCAGATGGTAGGCTAATAGTCTATTTTCTTGTAAGTCTTCCCACTCATTCTTCTTAAATATCAAAGTGACAATTTTCCAATGTAAAGAAACAGTTCTAAATCAAAATATCTGGAAAATTTATAGTTAGGGCACAAGCAATGTTCTCACCAACAGCTTTTATGTTTTGGGGATTGGTGCCTTTTTTCCCCCATTATCATTAATTTACTTACAATAATGTACCATTTCAAACACTTTGCATTACCAATTAGCTACACCATTACTAAGTCCAAAAGAGATTACACAGCAATGTTTCAGTCAGCATCTCCACGACTCACTATGTACACCTGGTTGCTCAAGCCTGCTCTGCCATTCAATAAGATTATGGCCAACCACCAACCCTCCCCACCCTTGCTTACCAAGTCCCTGCCCTACAAGTATCTATGGACCTTATCCAATGCTTGTGACAGTCATCTGATGAAGGAGCGGTGCTCCGAAAGCTTGTGTGCTTCCAATTAAACCTGTTGGACTATAACTTGGTGTTGTGTGATTTTTAACTTTGTACACCCCAGTCCAACACCGGCATCTCCAAATCATCACACAGACTGAGGCTGGATTTGAACCTGGTGCTGTGAGGCAGCAGTGCTCACCACTGAGCCACCGTGCCTCTCTACAACCCCCTGATGAAGGAGCAGCGCTCCGAAAGCTAGTGCTTCCAAATAAACCTGTTGGACTATAACCTGGTGTTGTGTGGTTTATTTTTATTTATATATATATATAAAGTTTACCCTGAAATGATAGGGGGCATCGAGCAAGAAGTGCAGCGTGAGAGAAAAATACAAGTTACATTTTGAGAAAGTGACCTTTTCGGTCAAGCAGTTGCTGATGGCAAGCCTTCCTGCCGTGTGTGAGTGTGTGTGGAGGATGAGGACATTAATCTACCTCCACTCCTCCCGGGGCCTACAGTCTAACACCAACTCGAGAAACCTACGAGTAGGCCTCGGCAGTTCAAACTTACCTTCATTTTCAGCAGATTTTTCGATAATTTCATTGCGTTTTCTCTCGCCATTTTTTTTTATTTTGTCGTTTATCGTCCTTCTGGTTGTTTGAGGTGGGGGCAATCACAGGCACAAACTATATAACACACTCCCGACTCGCCGGTGCTTCCTCCGGTCCCCGGCAACACGTTGGCAACGGACGCGACCAATCGATCGGAGGAGCCAGCCGCCGCAGGCTGGCGAATCAACCGCCGCAAACAGGATACGGAGCTGTCCAACTGCTGCAACACTCTGCTCAGGGTGGGCTCACCATCCAGCTCAGGGAGAGAGAGGAGAGCACAGTGCAAAATAAACCATCCTGGCTATTTGTCAGCTTTTTCTTATTCACAAACACAAGGCATGCCCCTTAGAATCTGAAATAAAATAAAGAACTGCGAATGTTGGAAATATGAAACAAGGGCAGAAATTGCTGGAGAAGGCTCACTGGACTGAGAACATTCATTCTGTTTCTCTGCCATACGTGCTGCCACACCTGCTGAGTTTCTCCAATAATTTCTGTTTTTATCCCTTAGAGCTATTTCTGTTTTTAACCCTTTGTACTTAGTGCAAACTGGACATCTTTTAAACATGTCCAATTAAATATCTGTTCACCTCCACCACCCTCCCAGGCAGCAGATTTGATATATCCATCCCCCACAGTGTGAAAAATAATCCTCAGATCTCCTCTAACCACCTGCTCCTCAGCTTAAACTGATGCCCTCTGGTCTTAGACATGTCTACATGGGCAAGAGATTCTCAGAATCTACTCTGTCTGTGCCCCTCAGAATTTTGTATCCCTCAACCAGATCCTTCCTCAGCCTTCTCCACTCCAAGGAAAACAAACCCAGCCTATTCAGTCTCTTCACATAACTGAGACTTTTCATACCAGTTGACATCCTGCTGAATATCCTCTGCACTCTGCCCAGTGCAATCACATCCTTCCAATATAGTGACTAGAACAGCACATAGTATTCCATTTATGGCCTAACCAATGTTTTATAAAGTTGGAACAAGACTTCCTTGCTCATACTTTTATGATCCAGCAAATGAGGGCAAGCATTCAATCTAACTTTTTCAGCATATTGCCTGCCCATGCTCACATCTTCATGGATCTATGAACTTGTACACCAAGGTCCCTCTGTTTCTCAGTATGCTGAAGGGACTTACCATTCATTGTGTATATTCTTCCATTATTTGACCTCCCAAAATGCATCAACTTGCACTTTTGATAATAAATTCCAGTTTTCCAGTGTCCCACCCAATTTGTCAGCTGATCAATATCAGACGAAAGCACAAGGCCATCCTCCTCACTATCAACATCATCAAATTTTATGTCAACTGCAAACTCACTAATTATACATACTATATTTGCATCCAAGTTAAGGTACATAATAAACAACACCGATTCTTGTGGTATACTGCCGATCACAGGCTTCCAGTTATTCCAGTTACAAAATAACCTCCACAATCATCCTTTGCCTTCTATTTGTCAGCCAGTTTGCCAACTTGCCTTGGATCTCATGAGCTTTTAAATATAAGACCACCCTCCTTGTGGGACCTTGTCAAAACCCTGACTGAAGTCCAGGGAAATCACGTCAATTGCACTACCTTCATCAATGTATTTAGCCACCTTTTCAAAAAGCTCAAATAATTTGTCAGGTAAGACTTCCATTGAATAAATCTGCATTGACTATCCCAGAACAATCCCTACCTTTCCAAACATTGAATAATCCTGTCCTTCAGAATTTGTTCCAATAATGTCCCCCCTACCAGTGATGTCAGATTAACTGATCTGTTATTACCTGGTCTATTCCTCTTGCCCTTATTGAATAAAGGAACCGTATTAGCTATCTTCCAGTCATCTGGCAGCATCTGTGGCCAACAAAATAGTAAATATCTCTGCCAGGACTCAAACAATCTCCTCCAACTGCCTCCTGTATAATCCCGCATTTCATCTCCTCAGGTTCTGGGGACTTATGCACCTTTATTCTCATAGAAGTAAAACCTCCTTCTTTATTAATGTTAATGTGTTCTGGAACCTCACTATCCCAACTGAAATCTCCAGCCACAGTATATTTCTCCTTTGTGGATACAGATGAAAAGTATTCAGTTCAGACCTCACCTATGTCCACTGGTTCCATGCACAATTTGCCCCTTTGTCTCTAATAGTTCCCACTCTTTCCTTGGCAAACCTCTTACTCTTAATATGCTTGTAATAACCTTTGGTGTTTTCATTGATCTCACCTACCAAATATTTTTCATGGTCTCTATCTGCCATCCTAACTTCCCTTTTTAAGCAACCTACACACTCTATACTTTCAAAGATCCTCCCCTTGTTTAATGTGCTGTACTTAACATATAGTTCCTTCATTTCCTTTATCAAACTCTCAATATTCCTTGATATCCAGGATTCCTTGGACTTTCTGCTCTTGCCCTTCTCTCTTTGAGGAACATGGTGGCCCTGAATTATCATTAGACTACTTTTGAAAGACTCCTACTTTCCAAATGTAAACTTAACTGCAAGTAACTGTTCCCAGTCCATGTTCGCCAGATCCTGATTAATGATATCGAAATTGGCCTTCCCCTAATTTAGACACTTAACTTCTGCATTATCCTTATCCCTTTCTATAATTACTTTGAAACTGACAGAGTTATGATCATTATCCTCAAAATGGTCACCCACTGAGACTTCATCCACTTGACTGCATTCCCTCGAATTAGCTTCAGTCCTGCCCGACCTCCAGTAGGACTATCTGCATATTGGCACAAAAAAGCTCTCCTGGACGCACTTTTAAAAATTTGACCCTGTCTAATCCTTTCACTCTAAGATAATCTCAGTTAATGTTAGCAAAGTGGAAATCCCTGACAACTGTACCCTGTTTCTCTCACAACTTTCTGTGCTTTGCCTACATGTCTGTTCTTCAATCTTCCTCTGACTGCTGGGAGGACTGTAGTAAAGTTCCAGTAAGTTAATCACCCCATTTTATTTCTAAGCTCTACCCAGATGTTGAAGACCCTTCTAAGATGCCTTCCCTTCTTAATACAGTGATGGTTTCCTTTGTCAATATTCTGTTTGGACTACTGAGATTCAAATGCGCACTGAGATTCATCCGTCAAAAACTCTGGGGCCAAGAGGCTCCAATGTCAAGCAGGCCTCTCTGCCCCACCTATAGATTTCGGGTCTACACTAAGATGTAGTCAGAGGGAGAGCAAGATTAAATCTTTTTTAAGGCCAATTTGGTAACATGGATGACAATATTCTGTGCATTATTTGCTCATGTCTATAGAATGCACTGTTTTGAGTTTCCATTTGGCTGCTTGTCTCTCCATGTTGTCCAGTTGTAACTATACCTTATGATGCCTAATTTCATGATTACTCAGGATGCACCATGGATTGACATTTGTATAGAGAAGCATGTAGAAGCAAGATGAACAAGATGTCAAGGGGACCCACTGACATCTTTGCCCCTCAACCTAAATCATTCTAATTCTTTCCCTGGCCTCTCTGTCTAAAAATATTGGTGTGTTTGAGGTGGTCAGTGATGTCTGTGGCAGAGGTGTGTACAACTCACAAGGAACCAATTCATTAGGATTGCCAGAGATTAGAGATCCCACAAGTCTGTTTCCTGTGCTGTGCATTGATCTGTTTGAAATGTTGTTTCCCTTTAAATGTCTTCACATCAGTGGGTCCTGCAAAACCTTCCTAAAGGGTCAAGTCACTTACCCCAACCACTATGAGTATTTCATTTTCCATCTTACACCTTTGATTTCCAACATAATGGAAGGTGACAGTGTGTACTCTTTGTCCAGTAGATGGCAGCCTCGACCTCTATGTGTAGGTGGAACTACCAATACCTCCCTCATAGCCAACTCTAAGAACCTCATATGCTTCACACCTCTCCAGATCCCCACCCAACATGAGCCTGAATCTGCTCATCTTTCCCCTCCAGTGCTGGTATTTGAGGTGAGCCTGCTAACTGAGCTTATACACTGCCCTTGCCATTGAAGCCAGGGTGTTCCTGACCATGAATTAACTGTTCTCCCACATGACCTCCTTCTCATTCATACTTTAACATATCATCCCTTGCAGGGTATGTCTCTTTGCAATTGTCATCCCCCTTCCCTCCAGCCTGCAGTCACCAATAGGTTCCTGAGTCTTCCCCTATACTGCTACATCCCCCAGCCCCACTTGCTCTTAGGTTATGTCAATGGACCTGACAGGCAATCCCTGGTCCATCCCATTGATTGACTTAACTAGTTAACTCAGGATGAGAAGTCTTCAGACTCCTATCTGACATTTATACATCTCCAACCATGGCAGGCCTACCCTCACCACCACCCCCAACCACGCCCCCAACCGACTGACTGTTATTGAACCATATGATTGTCCATGACCTACTCCATAGACTGCAGGGCTGTGGAAACCCTAACTGAGAACACCTTGACTGGACACATGATTGTAACCAATTCTCTGGTCTGGTATGATGTGATGGGACAAGAAAGTTGACAGGAGCTTCCATGGACTTCAGTGAGGAAAACTTTGGCATATGTCTGCTTGCTTGCTACTCATGTAGTATCTTTGCTGCATAAATTTGCTGACACATGGTGCAAGGGTGAGATTGAAGTACCACACTGCCTGACAGCAAGATGTACACCCCTTGAGTGAGCACTGTTAACCAGCAAGACAAGCTCCCTAGTAGTGTGATTGCACTAATTGTTACAGCAAGGCAAGTCAGAGCAAGGCAAGGTATAGGTGCTGCAAACACGTAGGTCCACACTAAATGAGTGACTACTACAAGCAAAAGAGCAGCCCTGAGATGCAATCTAGTCCATTCCATGAGCTGGTTGCCTGCCTGTACACACAAAATGTTCTTGCAGCAATGTTTCAATGGTAGTTGCCACTGCGCCCTGTAGAACGTCTCTGCTTCCTAAGCAGCTGACAAGCAGATTGGACAGATGCCATGATAAACATGAAGATTTGGCAAATGTCCAATGCCAATTTCTATGGATATAAGGGATGCATGTAACTGCAACCCATGGACCGTGCTCTGGGATGCTATTTTGTACTGAGCAACATGGAGACTGGTGACGCCCAGGAGTAAGCTGAAAACACCATATAACTGTTCTGACTTCCATGTTAAGATTTCTCAATGCCTAGCTTGTTCATCACATTTGCTAAGCTAGGAAACTTATTGAGGTGATTTGGGTCATTGACAAGAGATTTAAAAAGCAAGAATCCCCCTTTATGGCAACTTGCCATTGTCCAGTGTGAGACTCACCTTGTTGCTCAGTAAAAGCATTAAAGAAATAGCAAGCTGCTCTTGATGTTGAGATAGGCCCTGAGTCACCATAGTCATGTCACTCAGACCACTTTAACACACATCTCCTCTGTAAAATTACTCATCCAATTCAACTCGGTAAAATTATCTGTTGTTCAAACCCTGACCTATGCCTTTACTAACATTAAACTTGACTATTTCAATATTCTCCTGAGTTACCTCAATTTTAATATTTATTCAATTGAATAAAATAGCCACAAATTTGAACTCATTCAACACTGAGCTGATGATCGCTTAAGCTGTGATGTCAGACTGTAACTCTCCCCCCACCCCCTGACCAGGGATAAAAACTCAGGAGGAAGTCAGGATTCTGGTGAGTGGCAGACTTTCTTCAAGTGGAAACTGGTTAATGTAGGGAGAGGGCCAAAGGATTGTCCTCACATCTGGCTTCAATGTGACAATACGGTTATTGTCTTAAACAGTGACTCAGATCAGAAGAGAGATCAATGACACCCCATAATTTTTACAGTGAAATAAAACATTTTTATACATTTTGTATTATAATAATCACACACAGCATGGTCACAATATCCTTTCCTCTTATTCCATGCTCCCTATCTTGTGAAATATCGAATCGATGATGGGCATTCCTTTGGACAATCCCAGGCTCTCAGACTCTCTATTGATGTTAAACAGACAGTATAATCTCCAGGCCTCAGAGTCTTTCTATGCATCCTATTAATTCACATTCCAAAGTTACTGGTCTGTCCCAGGGTCTGTCCCAGGCTTCCTTATCTCTAAGGGCTGATTGAAATCTGTTATTCATTGTATTCCATATGTATCTCTATTAAATTCTATTATTCTCTTATATTTTTCACTGTCCCAATTGTGTGTATAAAATATTCAGTTGATTTTAACTCACTGCAATAAGATTCATAATATTTTCTGTTATAAAGTTAGTTATATAGTGTAAAGTTATACAAGTACTTCTACTGTTAGCACTTTAAAATTAATAAATTGTGACCAATGTATTTCATTCAGGGCTCCCAGGCATCTTTTTAGAGATAGGAGAAAGTGTTTCCTGAGACTAATTAACTTTCACATATTTAATTTTTTTTACCCGTAATGCTTCTATTATACTTTGATTATATGTGTATCTATACTTAGTTAAAATTTATCTCTATGATTATCTGAAGCATCCTTAACTAGAACCTATTTCTTAATATTGTGAATAACTTCAAAGAAACAACCAATTACTACAAAATAACTTTAGTTGTTGTTTTCATGGCTGCTTAATGAGTCAGGTTGGCCTGTTCATGGGCTGAGGTTTTACACCCCTTGTTCTAATTGGTGCTGTTCACTTAATGGGACAACATCCTTTCATTAATGAGGCTGGAATCAATCACTTGTCTATCCCTAGACATCATCTTATTAAACTGTCTCGGATGGTTGATTGCAAGCCCCTCATTGACCTTGAGATGCCCTGTTCAAAGATAATATGATGCTTCACTTCAATGTTAGAGCAGGTTGTCTCATTCTATTTAATCCTTTTCTGTCATTTTGTGTCTTTCAAACATGGGCTGCCCTTACATGCGCTAAATTGTATTACCTCTGTGCTCTCTGCCCTGCATTGACTCAAGTCCAATAATGACTTAGTTTTCATTTTTTCACTCATATTTCCAAATCTCACATGCCCTTGCACATTCATATCTCTGAACCTCTATCTTCAGGCCACTTTTGCATTTCTTATTTCCTTCATTCCACCACTGTCCACCATTCCTTATGCTGCCTCAGCCCTGAGTTCAAAGTGCACACAGCCGAACATCTTCACAATTCTACTCTTCTTTTTCCTCCTTTAAGATGTTTCTATTACTTTGATCACTGTCTGAATAACTTCTAATGAGTCTTGATGTCAAAATCTTGTTAAAACATCATGGAATACTCTGTGAAGTTAATGACATGACATAAACACAAACTGTGATTATATTGCTATGATTTCCTTGCTTATGATGTTTTGCAGTTAGAGTCCTATCCATTTTATTGTTACTTGGTGGATGAAGAACATTTTTATCTTTCTTTTCCAGATAGACATATGCCCATCACAATACATTAACATTTCCTATGTAATTGATTTAAACTATTTGTTTAAATTCCTTTATCTTCTACTATAGGTAATAATTTTCTTGAACAATTTGTATCTCTCTAGCTGCTAGTTTTACACCCAGAACTTTACCATAGTTTGGCTTGCCTTTTCAACCAGTTATGTTTCTGCTTTCTTCTGAGTCAGCATTTTATATGTAAACCACATTTTCCTTTTAAACTATAATTTCCAGTCTCCTTCTTAGCTTTCTATTTTGTTGATAGAGTGGTTTCATCTTCTATACATTACATTTTATAGATTAAGTGTATCAGTTGTTGGACTAAATGCAATATTCTATTTGAACCCAAGGGCAAAAGTGTTGAATGACCATTTCACTGCTTTTATTTCATAATGCACAGTGGAACCAGAGAACATTGTATTCTGTGATGTGCAATATTTGTTATGTCATTTCAGTAAATACTTGTGAAGGTCAGTGAATAGCTAACCCTGAGCAAACAATATTAGGCTCCAGGGATCCTAAGATCTCTCCAGATTATGCAATTGCTTATAAATCCAAAAAAAAATCAATCCCTATGGGCTGATGTCTAATACACATGGTCAGCTATTCCTACAGATATTTGGGCTGCATTTTTGATCTTTTTTGCATCCTAATTTTATAATGATTTTAAAGAGGGGGCAGCTATGTAAAAATGTCCTTGATTAAAACTATTATCTTTGTTCACAAATCCAGAATCAGAAATACACCATATAATCCATAAATAGTATCATTATCAGAGAGCATTACAGCGAAGTACAGGTCCTTCAGCCCTCGATGTTACACTGACCTGTCATACCAATCTGAAGCCCATCCCACCTACACTATTCCGTGTACGTCCATATGCTTGTCCAATGATGACTTAAATGTACTTAAAGTTGGTGAATCTACTAACGTTGCAGGCAAAGCATTCTATACCCTTACTACACTCTGAGTAAAGAAACTACCTCCTCTGACATCTGTCCTATATCTATCACCCCTCAATTTAAAGCTATGCCTCGCTGTCACCATACTTGGAAAAAGGTTCTCCCTGTCCACCCTATCTAAACCTCTGACTATCTTATATGTCTCTATTAAGTCACCTCTAAACCTTCTTCTCTCTAATGAAAACAGCCTCAAGTTCCTCAGCCTTTCCTCGTAAGACCTTCCCTCCATACCAGGCAACATCTGAGTAAATCTCCTCTGCGCCCTTCCAAAGCTTCCACATCCTTCTTATAATGCGGTGACCAGAACTGTACACAATACTCAAGTGCGGTCGCACCAGAGTTTTGTACAGCTGTAGCATAAACTCATGATTCCAGAACTCAATCCCTCTATTAATAAAAGCTAAAACACTGTATGCCTTCTGTTGGACTTTGGCTCAATCTACCAACTTACTTTCTTCTATGTGTGAGCCCAGTCCTGTGTGTTCTTTAAATGAAGCAAGAGAGAAGATATTCAATCTCACACTCTTAGTTTTATTTTAGCAGTAAGTGGATAAAGGATACAGAGCTCTGGGTCTAAACCTTTCTGTCCCTGACAAACTACAAAATGTGTCAGTTCAAAAAGAAAGATGTATTCCTGTCCCAACCCAGTCTTTTATACAATAAAAAACGTCATGCAATCACTGAGGTGGGATTGTCTTCTGATTGGCTGTTGATCTGACTCCATTCTCAGCCTCCGCGCGTTCCCGGATGTCCGACCCCACGTGACCTTCTTTTGCCCGCGAAACGGAGCACCACGTGATCTCCTTCGGCCGCGAAACGCAGCATCACGTGACCTCCTTGCCTGCGAAACGGAACACCACGTGACCTCTTCGCACTCTTCCGGGGCGTGAAACAGAGCATCAAGTGATCTCCTCGCCCACGAAACGGAACACCACGTGACCTCCTTGCGCTCTTCCGGGGCGCAAAACAGAGCATCACGTGACCTCCTTCTGCGCGCGCAACGGAGCATCATGTGACCTCCTCGCACTCTTCCGGGGCGCGAAACAGAGCATCACGTGATCTCCTTCCATACGCGCAATGGAGCATCACGTGACCTCCGAACGCCGAGGACATCCACACTCGCAGCCAGCCATCTATCCTACATGTAAGCCATATATATTTTTAGATTAGACTTACAGTGTGGAAACAGGCCCTTCGGCCCAACAAGTCCACACCGACCCGCCGAAGCGCAACCCACCCATACCCCTACATTTACCCCTTACCTAACACTATGGGCAATTTAGCTTGGCCAATTCACCTGACCCGCACATCTTTGTGACTGTGGGAGGAAACCGGAGCACCCGGAGGAAACCCACGCAGACACAGGGAGAACGTGCAAACTCCACACAGTCAGTCGCCTGAGTCGGGAATATACACTT
The DNA here is from genome assembly GCF_020745735.1 of Hemiscyllium ocellatum. Taxonomy (NCBI): domain Eukaryota; kingdom Metazoa; phylum Chordata; class Chondrichthyes; order Orectolobiformes; family Hemiscylliidae; genus Hemiscyllium; species Hemiscyllium ocellatum. The sequence goes on along the minus strand of NC_083417.1, from coordinate 22,934,094 downwards.
CTTAACAACCCTGTCAACCTGGGTGGCAACTTTCATGGATCTGTGTACCTGGACACAGATCTCTCTGCTCATCTACACTACCAAGAGTCTTACCATTAGCCCAGTACTTTGCATTCCGACCAAAGTGAATCACCTCACACTTGTCCGCATTAAACTCCATTTGCCGCCTCTCAGCCCAGCTCTGCAGCTTATCTTTGCTTCTCTGTAGCCTACAACATCCGTCGTCACTATCCACAACTCCACCGACCTTAGTGCCGTCTGCAAATTTACTAACCTACCCTTCTATGCCCTCATCCAGGTCGTTTATAAAAATGACGAACAGCAGTGGACCCAACACCGATCCTTGCGGTACACCACTGGTAACTGAACTCCAGGATGAACAGTTCCCATCAACTACCACCCTCTGTCTTCTTTCAGCAAGGCAATTACTGATCCAAACCGCTATATCTCCAACAATCCCATTCCTCCACATTTTGTACAATAGCCTACTGTGGGGAAACTTATCGAACGCCTTGCTGAAATCCATATCCACCACATCAAACGAATTACTCTCATCCACCTCTTTGGTCACCATCTCAAAGAACTCAATAAGGTTTGTGAGGCACGATCTACCCTTCACAAAACCGTGCTGACTGTCCCTAATCAAATTATTCTTTTCTAGATGATTATAACTCCTATCTCTTATAACTTTCCAACACTTTACCAATAACTGAAGTGAGGCTCACTGGTCTATAATCACCGGGATTATAGTCTCTATTCCCCTTCTTGAACAAGGGAAACACATTTGTTATCCTCCAGTCTTCTGACACTATTCCTGTCGAGAATGACGATTTAAAGATCAATGCCAAAGGCTCAGCAAACTCCTCCCTGGCTTCCCAGAGTATCCTAGGATAAATCCCATCCGCTCCAGGGAACTTATCTATTTTCAAACTCTGCAGGATTTCTAATACCTCCTCCTTGTGAACCTCAATCACATCTAGTCTAGTAGCCTGTATCTCAGTAATCTCCTTGACAACACTGTCATTTTCTAGAGTGAATACTGTCGAAAAATATTCATTTAGTGCTTCCCCTATCTCTTCTGACTCCACACACAACTTCTCACTACTATCCTTGATTGGCCCTAATCTTACTCTTGTCATTCTTTTATTCCTTAAATACCTATAGAAAGCCTTAGGGTTTACCCTGATCCTAGCCGCCAACAACTTCTCATATCTCCTCCAGGCTCTTCTGAGCTCTCTCTTTAGGTCTTTCCTGGCTACCTTGTAACCCTCAAGCGCCCTAACTGAGCCTTCACATCTCATCCTAACATAAGCCTTCTTCTTCCTCTTGACCAGAGATTTCACTTCCTTCATAAACCATGGCTCCCCGCACTCTACAGCTGCCTCACTGCCTGACAGGTACAAACTTATCTAGGACACACAGTAGCTTTTCCTTGAATAAGCTCCACATTTATAATGTGCCTATCCTCTCTAGTTTCCATCCCGATCCTATGCTTCCTAAATCTTGCCTAATTGCATCGTAATTGCCTTTCCCCAGCAGTAACTCTTGCCCAGTGGTATACACCTATCCCTTTCTATCACTAAAATAAACACAACAGAATTGTGATTGCTATCACCAAAGTGCTCACCTACTTCCAAGTCTAACACCTGGGTGGGCTCATTACCCAGTACCAAATCTAATGTGGCTTTGCCCCTTGTTGGCCTGTCCACATACTGTGTCAGGACGCCCTCCTGCACACACTGGACAAAAACTCACCCATCTATAGAACTCTTAATATAGTGTACCCAGTCAATATTTGGAAAGTTGAAGTCCCCCATTACAACTACCCTGTCTCTCTCACTCCTATCTGGAATCATCTTTGCTCTCCTTTCCTCTACATCTCTGGAACTATTCAGAGGCCTAGAGAAAACTCCCAACAGGGTGACCTCTCTTTTCCTGTTTCTAACTTCAGCCCATACTACCTCAGTTGACGAGTCCCCAAACATCCTTTCTGCAACTGTAATACTGTTCTTGACCAACAATGCCACACCTCCCCCTCTTTTACTATCTTCTCTGTTCTTACTGAAACATCTAAATCCTGGAACCTGCAACAACCATTTCTCTCCCTGCTCTAACCATGTCTCTGAAATGGCCAAAACATTGAAGTCCCAGGTACCAACCCATGCTGCAAGTTCACCCACCTTATTCTGGATGCTCCTGACGTTAAAGTAGACACACTTCGAACCAACTTCTTGCATGCCGGTGCCATCTTGCGTCCATGGAACTTGATTTTGGATCTCCCTTCTCTCAACCTTTTCTATTCTCAAACTACAATTTTGGTTCCCATCCCCCTGCTGGATTAGTTTAAACCCACCCCAATAGCCTTAGCGAATTTCTCCCTCAGGATATTGGTACCCCTCTGGTTCAGATGAAGACCATCCTGCTTGTAGAGTTCCCACCTACCCCAGAAAGAGCCCCAATTATCCAAGAATCCAAAACCCTCCCTCCTGCACCATTCCTGTAGCCACGTGTTCAACTCCTCTTTATCCTTTGCCTCACTAGCACGTGGCACAGGCAACAAACCAGAAACAACAACTCTGTTTGTCCTAGCTCCATCCTAGCTCCCTGAATTTCTGCCTTAAATCCCCATATCTCGTCCTACCTAAATGGACCACAACTTGGGGCTGCTCCCCCTCCCCCTTAAGGATCCCAAAACCATGATCAGAGACATCACACACCCTGGCACCTGGGAGGCAACACACTAACCATGAGTCTCTCTCGTCCCCACAGAACCTCCCATCTGTCATCCAAATATGGAGTCCCCAATGACGACTGCTCTGCTCCTCTTCCCCCTTCCCTTCTGAGCAACAAGGACAGACTCTGTGCCAGAGGCCTGTGCCTCATTGCTTACCCCTGGTAAGTTGTTCTCCCCAACAGTATCCAAAACAGTATACTTATTGTTGAAGAGAATGGCCACAGGGGATCCCTGCACTGCCTGCCGGTTCCCTTTCTGTCCCCTAATGTAACCCATTTGTCTTTTTCTTGTACCTTAGGAGTGACTACCTCCCTGTAACTCCTCTCAATAACCCCCTCTGCCTCCCGAATGATCTAAAGTTGCTCCAGCTCCAGTTCCCTAACATGGTTTTCGAGGATCTGGAGTTGGGTGCCCTTCCCGCAGATCTAGTCAGCAGGGACACTAGTGGTGACCCTTACCTCCCACATTTTGCAGGAGGAACATTCAACTGCCCTAACATCCATTCCCACTATTCTAAATTCCCAAAGAGACTGTTGAAAAAAAATAAAGAATAAAAAAAAACTCAATACTTTCCCAATCTGGTTAGAGGAGGAGGACGGGTGGGGGACACTACCCGAGTAGTGTTTCAGGTAACGCAACCACACAAATATATGACTTCCCAGAAGTCCTTTGCTCCTCCCTCGCACTTCTCAGCAAATGGAGTTCCCGACTCCCGAGGTAAGTCCCCATTAATGCAGGAAAACTCACCCTTCCCGGCAGCTCTCGCTTCACCACTCCTTCTCTCTTCGTCGCTCTGGCAAAATAGCTCATTCAAACAGATGAAAAATCAGTTGCCAAACATCTTGTCATGAACTCAAGATTTCTTCAAGCATTTATCTTTCATTTGATCAAAAGAGATGGAAAAGATTAGGTTATGTTTTTAAAATAGCAGAACTACCTCTTAGTTCTTCTAGGATCATCCATTATGAAACTCTGCAAGTCTTTGTATTCAAGAACAATTTTACAAATGTGCAATTTACAGGCTGGCATTGATGAATTCTCTTTTTCACCTTTGTTTCTTCTATTATTGTGATTGACATAAAACCATGACAAAGAATGAGATTTGGCGGTGGCTATGTTCTAACCATATCTTGACCCAATTCCAGCCAAGAGCTGTGGGGTACAGTAATTCATTCCTGTTTAGAACTGAAGAGTCTTCAATTTGCAGCTGTCCAAAGTTGTCCGAAGTTGAATTATTACAAATGTGTAGTCTATTGGTAGTATTAAATTTGAATATTGCTGAGTAGAGAGACATGTTACCAAGCTATTGTCTAGCACCTGTCATCACAATTACAAGAATGCCACATGAGAAAAGGGTATTGATTCATTGGCAAGTCAAGTTTGATTGTTTGCAGCATTGTCATAGAAAAGATAATGTAGAAATACAGTTCTCCGATCCAGTGACCTCAGAAGTAATTCAAGGAAAGGTGTAAGGCTTGAACCTATTCTTTCTGTTTGCAGATGATAGATTCCTTTTTGTAAATACACGATGTTCCCAGCAAGTGAAAAAATGCATGTTACAAGCTTCATTGATTGCTTTAAATTATTTGTTAGTGTAGCCAATAGTGTAAACAGGATTGTTCAGAAATCGCTGCAAAATTGTGAAATCACGTCAGACTTATACATTTAATGGTAAGGTCCTAGGGAGTGTTTCTGAACAAACAGACCTTGGAGTGCAGGTTCATAGCTCCTTGAACATGGAGATGCAGGTAGATAGGATAGTGAAGAAGGTGTTTGGTATGCTTTCCTTTATTGGTCAGAATATTGAGTACAGGATTTGGGAGATCATCTTGCAACGGTACAGGACATTGATTAGGCCACTGTTGGAATATTGCGTGCAATCCTGGTCTCCTACCTATCGGAAAGATGTTGTGAAACTTGAAAGTTTCAGAAAAGATTTACAAGGATGTTGCCAGGGTTGGAGAATTTGAACTACAGGGAGCGGTTGAATAGATCAGGGCTGTTTTCCTTGGAGGTCGGAGGCTGAGGGGTGAACTACAGAGATTTATAAAATCACAAGGGTCATGGTTAGGATAAATAGACAAAGTCTTTTCCCTGGGGTGGGGAAGTCCAGAGCTAGAGGGCATAGGTTTAGGGTGAGTGGGGAAAGATATAAAATAGACCTAAGGGGCAACTTTTTCACGCAGAGGGTGGTATGTGTATGGAATGAGCTGCCAGAGGAAGTAGTGGAGGCTAGTACAATCGCAACATTTAAGAGGCATTTGGATGGGTATATGAATAGGAAGGGTTTGGAAGGAGATGGGCCGGGTGCTGGCAGGTGGGACTAGATTGGGTTGGGATATCTGGTCGACATGCACGAGTTGGACTGAAGGGTCTGTTTCCGTGCTTTGGATTTCAATGATTCTATACATATAGCCTGTACATCCCAATGGTTGGTAGATTGATCGGAACAGCAAGTTCCTTTGATTGTTCATTATAGACAGAGGACAGATTGTACTAAATCAGTCTACCCTTGCAAAACCCACAACAAAATTTCTACTGTTAAATGGGATTCTACAATTGGACAAATGACAAATTATCCTGAGTGTGCCTTTTCTAGCAGAGATAGCCATCATTATTTCTTGGATGCATTGATTAGATAACATACTGAAAAATGTTGGTCATGCTTTTTGTCCTGTTGGAATGAACCAGCACCTAGAAGTTCAATGCCACTTTGACTACTGCCATTTGCAGTACCACCCTTACACTGGTCCAAGGCTGTAGGCCATTTTGAAGAAAGTACTGTTGTTCTGTGGCCATGCTTTTGTTGAACCTGCGTTGCTACAGACACAATTCTTGGGAGAGTTCCTTATTTAGGTTATAGAATGTTGTCAAGAAACTCGTGTCTAATAGGCTCTTCTGTGAAGAGCCACCCTCCCTCTCTTTCTTTGCAGAGATTCCTCTGTCTGTAGCCACTGTTCCATTGTAAGTCATGCTTTCAGACCCAAGGCACTGTTCAATGATGGTCATGTTGTATTATACAGTGTTGAATCACCAAATCCCCGAGGCCCTTGAGTGTTTGCATCAGTTCACAAGAGAAAATGCAAAAAAGAAGCTATATTTGTAAGAAAGGAGAAGCATTTTATCTGCAGGTTGGAATGTTGTCCTTTGAACTATCATTGACTCTGCTGCGAAACACCTTGTCAGCAGAGAGTGATTAGCACAGATATGATTTGTACACATGCAGACCATGTTCACTAATGTCCATTAGGGAAGTAAACTGCCATCCTTACCTGGTCTGGCCTGCATGTGACTCAAGAACTACAGTAATATGATTGACCCTTAACTGTCCTCTGGGCAATTAGGGATGGACAGTAAATGCCGGTGTAGCCAGAGAAGCCCTCATCCTGTGAAAGAATAAAATAAAGACCTAGTTTATGACATGTGCATCAAATCAGCTCAAGCATTTAATTGACATAAGAACTACTCTCCCTCTCACACTTCTGACACATATAGCAGTATGGTGCTCATGCAAGCACATTGTCTATTATGGCAAAACAGAATGCACCAGAAGTGATTATTCAGGAGTAATTCATACCATTTTATGGCTTCAGGTCTTCCAAAGCACCAGCACCAGTGCCACTACAGAACCAACATTACGAGCATGATGTGCGGAATCTTGCACTTGCCATACCTTTGGTATCCTATGAAGTGTTAAGTCAAATTGTTCAATCTCACATTTCTTCACAATAATGAGACTTCCCACATTAGATGGAAATCACTGTCTTTTCATCAGAGGTTTTGACATGAGATTGGATTTCAAAACAGGAGTTAGAAAATTTCCCAGCTTGGTGTCCCCATCTTAGCAAAAACCACTAGCAAACACTGGATGTTTGTTTAAAAGGAGAAGATATGCCCACCTCCCCTGGAATCTACAGGCATGTGCTGCTTAAAAGGTCTGCTTTTGGTACTTTGTCCCAGTTGGAATGAATTACAGTAAAACGATGGCCAGCTGTCCATTCCTTACCTTTTATCCCTTACCCTCCATACCCGACCGATACTTATGCCATCTCTGCCAAGCAATAGCACTTTTGTGCCCAGTCAGCTACAATGTTCTTTATAAAATCATTGAACCCAATAGTAACAGTAGAATAGATTAAAAGTTTTGAAGAGATGTTAGTAATTCATTTCTTCCTATTTTCAAAAGAAATAAAAACATTCCATTCATTACAGGCCAGCAAGATTGTCAAATACCCAGACCTTTTAATGTGCTAATAGTAGAAACTGCAAGCACTTAAATCCTCTTTACCTTTTGTGTATAAGCATTGTGCAATTGACAAAATGGATCACAGGTCAAGAGCTGTCAATAAAACAATGTATTTTCTTGGGTGCATCTGTTCTACCAGACTGATTGGGCATGCCCGAAACATCGATTCCCCTGCTCCTCGGCTGCTGCCTGACCTGCTGTGCTTTTCCAGCGCCGCACTCTTGACTCTGATCCCCAGCATCTGCAGTCCTCAATCCCTCCTGACTGGGCACTCAGCCAAGTTTCCTTATGGATTGTTGATTAACAGCCCAGTCATCCATTAGATGAATGAAGTGACATAGTTTCACATTGAGGGCATGTAGAGCCCAGAATACTGATACATTGTAGCCATATGGTGTTCATACCACATAGGTATCTGCTGTCCTTGGGTTGGGGTTAAGGCAATTCTGCTTGGATCAGAAGCTGCGAACAGGTTTGGTGACAGGGCCAAAGAACGGCACAGTGGCAGCACCGATATCCATAATTTCTGTTGCTGCCCCTGGGGAGGGGTAGGTGCAGTGCTTAGCATGGAGGAAGGAGATGCCAAGAGGGCTGAATGGAAGGTCTTGGAACATTCCACCATTTAATGAGATCATGGCTGAATTTTGGCCTAACTCCAAATAGCTGCCTTTGGCCCAAATCCCTCAATACCTTTGCTTAACAAAAATATATCTATCTCAGATTTACAATTAACAACTGACCTAGCATTTGTAGAAGAGAATTCCAAACATCTACCACCCTTTATGTGTCGAAGTACTTCCTAACATCCCTCCTGAACAATCTGATCCTAATTTTTAAGACTGCGCCCCATTGTTCTAGAATCCCCAAACAGTGGCAATTGTTTATCTTCATCTGCTCTGACTTCTCCTGTTAATATCTTGACGATTTTGATCAGCTTAACCTTCTAAACCTTTTATAAATATTTTATAAAATATTTAAAGAAAATAAGCCCAATTTGCATGATCTCTCCTCACAACTTAACTCCTGAAATCCAGGTATCGTTTTTGTGAATCCTTGTTGCACTCTCTCCAAGACCAGTATATCCTTCCTAAGTTGAGCTAACCAAATCTCTCCATAGTACTGGCATTGACAGCATAACTAAGTCCTTTTGATCTTAAACAGTTAAAATGTTCCTCACCAAGGCTGTGGTTTATGGCTTCTCTGAGACGCTATGAATCACAAATCCTTTAAATTCTGGCACAACTCCAAAAAATTGCAGAAATGAAATATTGCTAAAAGGTACAAAATTAAAACTTTTTGTTTGCACTTACTAGGACTACGGCAAAAGAATTGCAGGAGTGGCACAACTTCCATAATAAAAGGGGCATAGAACCTGAAACAGGCACAATCCTTTAACACATTATGTAGTAGATACTTTTCAAACTGGAACTGATCGCTTTGTTGGTCTTTTCATGGGCACCAAGACTACTGAGCCGATGGTGACGTTATTAATGCCAAATAAAACCTTAGGCATACCTCACTGGAAGTCAAATCCTGTAAGCCTCAAAGTCATCACAGATTCACTACAATGCAGATGGAGGCAATTCAGCCCATCGGGTCTACACTAACCCTCTGAGCATACCATTGCAGTATATTACAGTTACTCCACATTTACCATAGTTAACCCACGTAGCCTACACACCACAGGACAATTTAGCATAGCGAATACACCTAATCTGAACATGTTTGGACTGTGGGAGGAAACAAGAGCACCTGGCAGAAACCCTGGAGAACATGCAAACTCCACACAGACAGTTACCGAAGGCTGGAATTGAACCCACGTCCCTGGCGCTGTGAGGCAGCAGGTCTAAGCACTGCGCCACCCTAAGAAATTAAAGACTTTTGAAACTTATTTTGCCAATTTACCTGTCTCTTTAGAGAGGATGACAAAGCATGGACCAAGTTTTTGAACTTAACAAAAATGACAGTTCAGTTCAAATAAATAGATTTTAGTGACAGGTAAACAATTATGAATTGTTAGTATATAACTATACCAGTTAAACTCTAACCCCATTGTAAAAAAGAAAAACTGGGAAGACAGTTCAATGTTCCCTATCCACAGGTTTTGCTGAGATTATTCTTTGGCTTGCTAGGACTTGCCGCTCCACAGTCCCTCTTCTCCAGATATTTCACTACCTTGCAGAAAGCATAGAGTGACTGGTTCATAGCTTACAAAGTCTCTAATTTATTAGATAAAAGCAATATATTACAGCAACTGGCAAGGAAAATAAATTGGCTTTCTTCATGCTTTAGATATTTGTTTCTGCATAGAGCATGACAGCACTTCTCTTTCAGAAAATCTGAAGGCTTCTGACCCTATCATTCACATACAGAAATTATTCAGCAACTTGGGAGCCAATCACACAATTGTCAGCAGGCAGAAGCCTGTAGTCATTAACAACTGGTTACCATTCCACAAACTAATTAGCTAGTGGGTTGCTGGCCGATTCTTTCTTTATACTAAGACTCTGGTTTCAGTTCATCCTCAGGAACCTGCCCCCGTGCCCTCCCTCCACCCAACCCACCCCCAGCTGCGTAAACAATCTACAGTGCAAACAGCATTCACAATGTGTGGTAGGCTTTTAAAAAGTGCAGCAATCTCTTCCACAATTCTTGGTTTTTAAAACAGTTCTTTTTTCATTATCAGCACACAACAAAAAGAAACAGAAAAACAAAAGACAAAACAGTCTTTGCAACATGCCAAAGAATAATGTCCACACACGCTAACACTGAATTTACAGGCCTAGCTCCTGGAGTATTTGGAACCAGGTTGACATTGTTAACTATGAGGTCATTGATTGGGGTTATTAATCTTGTGCCAATCAGGAAAGCCCTGGCTGACCAATATAACCAGGAGAGCTCTCTTGTGGAGGAACCAGAGTCACCAGTCTAACGTACCATCAATCTAGCAGTGCTATCATATAATCCAAGCTGGAAGTTTAACACTTTTTGAACCCTGGCTGTCTGGCATAATTCAGGTTCAATGAAAAACATTTTTGTTACTTTTAATATTATACTTTGTAAACCGTGATCCAAACCTACCTGCATCCAGCACTTGGGAGAGGTTGATTAAAAAGTTGAAACCAACATAAGCTTTATAAAAAGCAGCAGCATTGGTGGTTTTGAGAACTGCAGCCATTTTATAAGTGTTAGCTGTGTCTGAATAAAAGCACATGTAAATGAAAAAAACCCAGGAGATTAGAATCTCCTCAGTTGAGAATTGACTCTGAGCTGGCTGACTACAGCCTGCGTACTGTGCACAAGTCAATAAAGGGTGACTTGGTGATGGTACACTGGCCGCTGTGCAGTTATTTCACAAACACAGTCCCATAAATGGTTGCATTAAAAAATCAGGAGAGGGAAGGTTGTGATATGGTGATAATGTCATTGGCCTTGTAGTCCAAAACCCGAGATTAGTGTTCTGGGAACGTGGGTTCAATTCCCAGCTCTGCAGGTGGTGAAATTTCAAAAGTAAATCTCACCAGGAGATGAGAATCTCTTCAGTCCAGGCAACTGACTCCGAGCAGGCAGGCCACAGCCAGTGTGCTGTGCACAAGGACGTAAAGGGTGGTTTGGTGTGGGTTTTTCAGTCGTGATGGGAGAAAACAGGATGAGCCTGAAGAATATTCACTTGCAACATTCAGCTTGGAGTTAAGTATTTCTGGCATCATGTCTTTATTTGGGAAGCTTGACTTATTTGATACTGCTGTCTAAAATAGTGCCCAATATTTGGAAAGAATGTGATTTTTTTTCTAAGCAAATGGCATTGGGGCAGATGAAAAACAATGAGTAATCCTTCTGAATACTTGCAAACCTGCAGCATTCTTGTTTACAAGGGGCTTAACTTTCCCAGAGGCACCAGATGCCTGCAATTCCGAGATGATTTTGGTTTTCGGTATCAGGATTTTTGACGAGCTTGAGAGAATTTGGGGGGCACATGTGATTTGGGTTAACACAATGAGCTGATGAGATGTTGTTTGGTATGTGAAATTAATTAAATAACTGTGCAGGAGTACCTACTAGCTGAAGCTCAAACCAATTTTGGACAGTCACTACAGCTGGCTCTGTCATTAGAAAATGTGATAAGTGGAGCATGGGAGCTACAGGGCATCCCAATGGAAGTGCACTTCCTCATCTGTCTGACTGAGCTTGAGGAATACTATTTGAATGGAAGCAATCAGAGCCTCATGCAGGGCATATCCTGAGAGAGGGACCCTGGACCAGCCCACAGCAGAACCACAACAAAGCTCAACCTCGTCCAAGTGGCTAAAATATTCTTCAGGATCCGGACTGTCAAGCCATTGTAGTTGCTGCTGGTATGTGGATTCAATACAGCAAAGGAGTCCTACAAGGTCTGACCTGAGTAAGAAAACTTTTAGGTTGGTGCCCAGGAGAGTGCACACCCTGGAAAGTTTCCCTACATGTGGGTTGCAACAATTAAATTCTTTAGCGACGTACAAATCAGAACCAATTAACTTAATGTTTGGATAAATGGTCACAGAGTTCCTAAGAAGTTTGTTACCAGTGGAGCTGTATCTGTGATTGCAGAATCTGCCTTTAACAATATTTGTTCGGACTCCACCCGATAAGTTTGCATAATGCCTCAGTCACTGAGGAGCTGTTGCAGATTCTACTTCGGTTCCAGTCTCCTATGAGAAGCAGTTGGTGAAGTTATCACTGGTGGTATTAAAGGATTGGGCTCAAGCCTATTGGAGAGAAATTGGTTGAGAAACATTCACCTGGATTGGCTCAACATTTTTCAATTAGAAAATAGCTGCCTCAGTGAAGTCCTCATGAAATACCCAGGAGTATTTCAGGAAGCGATTGGGAAATGTCAAAGGGGCCAAAGCCGTTTTAAATGTTGACCAGAATCTTGTAAGGCCCGCCTGGTGCCATTTTGCCTTGCAGGCCAAAGTGGAGATGGAAATCAGGAGGCTAGAGAGTGAAGGAATCATTAAACCAGTCCAGTTTGTGGAATGGGCAGCACTGTGAAGCCTGATGGCTTAGTTTGCCTTTGTGGAGATTTTAAGCAAACGGTGAACCATTTCTGACAGCTGGATAAATATCCAATCCCTCACATCAAGGACTTGTACACAAAGGAAGTGGGTGGGGCTGTCCTTTACAAAGCTGGACAGAGCCATGTTTGTTTGCAATTGCGACTGGAGGAGGAGTCCCAGAAGTAAGCCACAATTAACAGCCATAAGGGTTAATATCAATATAAAAACTGCCATTTGGGGTATCAGCCTGTGCCCTTTTCCTGTGGACCAGGGAGAACATTTCACAAGAGCTACCCCAGGTTCCCATTTATCTGGATGTCATGCTAATAACAGAGAAGACCAATAAAGAGCACTTGGAGAATTTGGACATAATGTTTAATGTTTCTCCCAAGTGGGCGTATGCCTTAGAAGAGAAACATGTGTGTTCCAGGTGACCTACTTGGATCACAGAATTGACAAAATTGGGTTAAACACATTGGAAGAGAAAATAATGGTGATCAAAGGAGCCCCAGCTCCCATGACTGTATCGGAGCTAAGGTTTTACCTTGGGTTGTTGAATTATTACAGAAAATTCATACATAACCTGACCTCCATCTTGGCATCCTTACAACTGCTAATGAAAAAGGGTCAGCCTCGGAAATGGTCAGGCAGCCAAGAAATAGCCTTTAGGTAAGTTGAAAAGCAGCTATCATCATCTAAGGTGTTGGCCCACTACAGAAATCTGAAGCAAGAGGTAGTGCTGACATGCGATGCCTCCCCCATACAATATCAGGGTAATGCTGCCTCACTGGTGGCTCAATGGAGAGGAATGCCCAATAGGGTATGATTTCTGGACTTTGGTTGATGCCAAACACAAATATGCCCAGACAGGGAAGGAAGGTTTGGCCGTCATCTTTGGTCTGAGGAAGTTCCACCAGTATCTTTATGGATGAGAATTTATCATAGTAACAGATCACAACCCCCTGCGAGTGCTACTTAAGGAAGACAAGATGGTGCTGCCCAGAGCCTCCAGTAGAATTCAGATTGGGCCCTTGTACATGCTGAGAATAAATTAAAACACCATCCAAGAAGCTGAGTGGCTAATGTGAATACCTTGAGCTGCCTCCCACAGGATACTCTAACAATAGTGCCTCCCCTGGAAGAGTCCATTTTGTTTTTAAACGTTCTGGACACGTTTCCACTCACTGCTGATAATATCCAACTGTAGATACAAAAAGGTCCATTCTGAGCAAAACTAAAATGGCAGGTGGAAATGGGGGAAGCAGAAGAGCCATTGCAACCCGAATTGAAACCTTTTTGGACCTGGCAAGACCAGATCAGCGTAGAGGACGGCATATTATGAAGAGGAGCAAGGGTAATTGTCGCAAGTAAAGGTCACTGCAAGATACCGGCTGAACTCCACCAGGGTTGTCCAACGGTTTCCAGATAAAGATGCCAGCAAGAAGCTATGTCTGATGGCCAGGGTTGGATGCTGACATAGCTGCATTGGTGGAGGAGTGCCCAGAGTGCTAACAAGGATAGACATTGACACCAGCAGTATCCCCACATACATAGGAATGACTGCGAAAACCCTGGACTCGGTTACATGTCAACTATGCTAGTCCTTTTATGGGCTCAATGTTCTTGTCATTGTGAATTCCCATTCAAAGTGGCTGAACGTGTATACAGTTTGTTTGGCAAATTCTGGGATGACAACTGAGAAGCTATGAGCATCATTCATGATACATGGACTCCCGAAAATATTGGTCATAGACACTGGGACATCATTTACCAGCAGGGAATTCCAATAATTCCTAATGCCCAAGGTATTCAGCACATAAGGACAGCTCCATACCATTCATCCAGTAATCCAGCAAAAAGAGCTGCCCAAACATTGAAGGTAGGCTTAAATAAGCAGGCTACAGCATCAATTGATTCCTTATTGTCCTGGTTTCTATTCAATTTATAGGACCACCCCACATGCAACAAAAAGGATCGCTCCAGCAGAGTTGATGATGGGGAGAACTCTCTGCACCAGGTTAAACCTGATGTTTTCAGGGCTGGGGGTGTGGTGATGGTGAAATGGCAACAGGAATGCCAATGCCACAGGCTGCCTCGAAGCAAGAGAGTCAATTTAATTCAGGGGATGAAGTCTGGTGCTGGAATCACGGAAATGGATCTGTATGGGTGCAAGGCGAGGTTGATGCAAGGTCAGGTCCTGTGACTTACAATGTTTGGGTGAGTGATACAGTCCTGAACAAACGCATAGGTCACCAGAAAGCTGTTACTTCGCAAACGGGACAGGAGCAAAATATCCTGGCAGCCGGAAGGCCTGTTGAAACTGTAGGCTCTCACATTCCATCTACTGGCGAGCAAACCTCAGAGTCCCTGATGGATGCAGCCTCGATACCATTACCACCGGAGGAAGAGGAGGAAATTTTCTCGAGATGTTTGTGACACAAGAGGCAGGTACTGTCTGTACTGCCTGTCTCAGAGTTAGAATCAGAGGACTTGGGGCAAAAACGTTGCAGTGAAAGCTATAAGCCAAAGACCAGGCCGATGTTCCCAGACTTGGGAGCGGAAGGATTGGAACCAGGTTGACTTCGTTGACTATGAGGTCGTTGAATGGGGTTGTTAACCTGTGCCAATCAGGAAAGCCCTGACTGCCCAGTCTAACCAGGAGATGGACAATCTCAATGCAATGGGGGGGGGGGGGGGGGGGGAGCTGGTCAGGAGAGAGGACATGATAACTACAGAACAAGCTGAAAGAGAAGAAATGGTTTACAATTTGAAGGTGTTGGACTCCAACATTAGATCCAGAAGGCTGGAAAGTGCCCAGTCTGAGGAAAAGACATTGTTCTTCCAGATTATGCAGTGATTGGAGCACTGCAGCATGTGGAGTACTGACATGACAGAGTGCGAGCAGGATGCTGATAAAATGGCCAGCTACGGGAAGATCAGGTTCCTGTTTGTGCACAGATAGAAGGTGGTCACCCAGTCTGTGTGTGATTTCTCCAATGTTGAGTAGGCTACATTGGGTGCAGCAGATATAGGAATAAGCCTATAACTAGGAGATGATTTTTCTTCCTGGTGGTGGAATATGAATAAAGTTTTCTGCACTTGATGTTTCTTCACTGTGTCTTACACCTACACACACACGACATGGGTTCTGGGGAAAAATAAGCACGACTGCTTTTTTGCCGTAGTGTGGGAGTTTACAAAAAGAAAACATTAGAATCTCCTCTGTTGAGGAAAAAAAAACAAAAATATAACTAGGAGATGATATTCCTTTCTGTTGGTGGAATATAAATAAAGTTTTCTGCACTTGATGTTTTTTCATTGTGTCCTACACCTGCATGCACACAACATGGGTGCTGGGGAAAAATAAGCCTTACTGCTGTTTGGCAGTAGTGTGGGAAAGATAAAAGAAAGCAGGAGATTCAGAATCTCCTCCCTTAAAAAAAATATAACCAGGAGATCTCCGTCCTAATCTATTTTGATTTGACCCCCTACTCTCCCCTTCATATTTCTTTCTTTGTGAGCGGCACGGTGGCACAGTGGTTAGCACTGCTGCCTCACAGCGCCAGAGACCCGGGTTCAATTCCCGCCTCAGGTGACTGACTGTGTGGAGTTTGCACGTTCTTCCGTGTCTGCGTGGGTTTCCTCCGGGTGCTCCGGTTTCCTCCCACAGTCCAAAGATGTGCAGGTCAGGTGAATTGGCCATGCTAAATTGCCCGTAGTGTTAGGTTAGGGGTATGGGTGGGTTGCTGCTTCAGCAGGTTGGTGTGGACTTGTTGGGCCGAAGGGCCTGTTTCCACACTGTAAGCAATCTAATGTTTGCTCGTTTCGAGCTTGCTTGTAGTGTGGGAAAGATTCAAAATCTCCTGCCTTCAAAAAATATAACCAGGAGAACCCCCTCCTAATCTATTTTGATTTGATACCCTCTTCATATTTCTTTCACATAAGCATTGCTCGTTTCGAACTTGCTTGTAGTGTGGGAAGGATTAAAAAAAAGGAGATTCAGAATCTCCTCCCTTCAAAAAATATAACCAGGAGATCCCCCTCCTAATCTATTTTGATTTGACCCCCTACCCTCCCCTTCATATTTCTTTGTCGTAAGCATTGTTTGTTTCGAGCTTGTTTGTTACAGGTTCACTGGTCAAATGGGTGCTTTTCCTGGTGGTGGATCTATTGAATAAAATTATTTTGCACATGGTGACAAAAATATATTACTAGGAGATTAGAATCTCCTCAGTCCCTGTGACTGACTCCAAGCTGACTGGCCACAGTTAGTTGAAAGTGAGGAATACAGATGCTGGAGATCAGAGTCTAGATTAGAGTGGTGCTGGAGAAGCACAGCAGGTCAGGTGGCACCCAAGGAGCAGGAAAATTGATGTTTCAGGCAAAAGCTCCTCATTCCTGATGAAGAAGTTTTGCCAGAAACATCAATTTTCCTGCTCCTTGGATGCCGCCTGACCTGCTATGCTTTTCCAGCACCACTCTAATCTGGTCACAGTTAGTGCACGTGCACCAGTAAATAAAGGTTGACTTGGTGATGGGATACTGGCCTCTGTGCAGTTACTTCAGCTACCAACCTACAATCTGTTCAAAAACACCTCATTATGCCACACTCGGCCGAGTATACAAAATCCTCATGAAACAGTAAGAGGAAATGAATGACCCTTTAACTGAGTTATTTTTACATAGCAGAGTAATATTAAGGTTCTAGGGGTGACAAAGGTCGCTGCAGATTGCAAAAGAAAGAGCAAGGCACGAACTTTATAAATTATATGATAGCATGAAAGGTATCACTTTAAAATGTCAGTTTTGGAACCGCAGAGAGATCAACTCCAGAATTCAACAGCTGCCTCCACAAAAGGAAAATCCATTAAAATTTAAAATTTACGTAACATGGAAAAGTAAAAGATGAAAGTGTGTTATTTTAAGACTACCATGAATGACATTGAGCTACAAGTTGGAACAGCTATATTGTATTGATCAATGCAGAGGTCAATTCTGGAGTATGGTATGGAGCTTTGATCATTCTACTTGAAATATATATGATGTAGATTCCCTACAGTGTCGAAGAATAGCATTTGGTCTTTTGAGTCCTCACCAGCCTGCCAAAGAGCAGCCCACCCACATTTACACCCCTGCAATTCCGCCTAGTTTGCAGCTCCCTGGACACTGGGAAATTTAGCATGTCCAATCCATTTAACTTGCATATCTTTGGACTGTGAGAGGAAACCAGAGCACCCAAAGGAAACCCATACAGACGTGGGGAGAATGTGCAAATACCACACAGTCACCCAAGGATGGAATTGAATTCAGGTCCCTGGTATTGTGAGGAAGCACTGCTGACCACCGAGCCACCGTACGACACGTATTAAAAGGATTTCAGGAAAAAGTGATTTATATGATTTCTAGCATCACAGGAATAAATTATAACTTGGAATACAATAACAGTCATTGAGGAAAATGACACTTTCAGGAGAAGGAACATCACATGGTTGAATAGCCACCAACAACATAGTCACAGATTGGCATGATTGAAAAGTTGTATGTGCAACACACGTGTAGAGACTGAGAAAAAAAAGTGCAATGCTAATGTATGAAAATAATGTTGCATAGTCAGTAACTTGGGTAACTCAGTGTAAAAGATAATGGTGCATTAGCCATAAATAATTAATAACTGCCTTAGAAAAGAAATGTGAGGCAGAAAGGCTTAGAGTGGAAATTCCAGGGCTTTGGGCAAAGGCAATTTAAGCTCGGACATTAATATGCAGTGATTATAATCAGAATGCTCAACAGACTAGAATTAGAGAAGCTTGAGAGATCTGGAAGGCTTATGGGACGAGGAGAAAAAGGGACAGATTATCGAGAAATGTGAAAACAAGGTTGAGAACAGATTTACTGTCGGGTTTGACAGTAAATTGAATGTTTTGCAGATGGCTGCTTATATACTTTCACTTCCTTTAAACCCTATTGTCTTTATGAATGACATGGATCATTTTTGCTCCTTTGGAGTTAGACATGGAAGAGGGAGCATCAGCAAACACTGCTTTTTGCTGGTTAGGCCACCTTTAAAGGGATTAAGCAGTGGCTTCAAACAACAATTAGTTTATTACTTATGAAGGAACTATATTCAACTCTGCATGACCATGCTTTATGGTCTAGCTGGAAGGAAACCTACACTTTGTCTACAAGATGGCCCTATAAAGTTGTAACTCCCATGAATTGATTTTTATTACTTCTGGAAAATGTAATTTATAACCTGTCCCCTCTCTTGCCTCGTTTAATTTCCTGAGGACTTGTGTTTATGGTTGAAGTAGTGAGATACATTTCCTCATCCCTCAATTTCTAATGTCTTATTCATAAACATTATTTTTGATTTCATCTTAGAGGCTCTTGCTCTTTCAAAAATTCGAATTTAAATATCAGGATTTCGGGAACATCCTTTGGCCTACCTTACCAAGGAATGGGAGGTAAAGGAGGAAAGAACAAAGCAAACAATATCTGGCTGTCTTGTGCATGACAGGGGAAATGTAATTATCGTTTAAATTCACACACTTTCCTCCTTTGTCTATGAACAAGAATTCAAGGGGATGGATTTAGAATCTATTTTTAAATTGGTAATATGTTTTTTGACATACAAATCTGCATTCAGAATGCATGACAACAGTCATTGATCTCACTCCCAAGGAAAAGTCTTTGTTAATTTTCTGGAGGAGTTTCTTCCAATTCATGTATAACCCTCTGTGTGAAGACATTTGCCTCACAAGCTTGGAAGGAAGAAGTTTTACTTTGGGTACAATGACCAGTTATGCTATGGAGAAAGCATCCTGCTTTTTTGGTAGGACACTCTTTGTGCCTGTGGGACTACTTGACACCACACCACTGGAACAATTTGATGAAATTTTGAACTTTCCCTCCCAAGATTTTCTGGTGTTTCTTTCATCCTTTGTTCTGTGCTGAGGGAACTGTATGGTGACTGCAGGTTTCCTAAACCATGGTTTTCTTCACCTTTCAAAATTACCCTGTTCTGTTTTTTGGACTTCTACTTATCTCACCACCAGCTGTATGTTTTTATTCTTTTCTTCCTTTTTTTTGCCGGCAGTTGGAGGGAGAGGACCGACAATGAGGACCAGAGGCCCAACAGGGAAGTAAATTTTAAAAGATATAAAAGCTTACTTCAGGAGTACAGCATTCTCCATTTTTTTCAGCAGCAGTTGGAGTGGGAGGACCAACAGCAAGGGCCAGAGGCCTGACAGGAAGGTAAATTTTAAAAGATATAAAAATTTACCTCGTGTATAGGCAAGAGCACACTGAGCAGGAGTGGACACAGGACTGCTGGGTAAGTGAGGCTTTATATTTGGGTAGTTGCTTCACCTGAAACACAACTCAGGTAGTGTCTCCCATCTGTCCTCCTCCTCTAACCAAAAATAAAGGTTCTGTGCACTGATTGGTATGGTTAATGGTTTCTTTGCTTTTTTTGACTTTTTCAGTAGTCTCGTTGGGAATTTAGAATCAATGGAATGGAGGTTAGGACAGTTGAATGTTCCTCCTGCAGAATGTAGGAGGTAAGGGTCACCACTAGTGTCCCCGCTGTCTGCATCAGTGGGAAGTCCACCCAACTCCAGCTCCTTGAAAACCATATTAGGGAACTGGAGATGGAGCTGGATGAACTTCGGATCATTTGGGAGGCAGAGTGGCTATTGAGAGGAATTACAGGAAGGTAGTCACACCTCAGGTAAAAGAAGAAGGTAGAAGGGTTACTTTCAGGGAATGGAAAGAGAACCGGCTGGCAATTCAGGGATCCCCTGTGGCCGTTTCCCTCAATAACAAGCATATCGTTTTGGATACTATTGGGGGGGACAACTTACCAGGGGTAAGCAATGGGGCACAGGTCTCTGACACAGAGTCTGTCCTTGTTTCTCAGAAGGGAAGGGGGAAGAGGAGCAGAGCATTAATCATTGGGGACTCCATAGTAAGGGGGACAGATAGGAAGTTCTGTGGGAATGAGGGAGACTCACGGTTGGTGTGTTGACTCCCAGGTGCCAGAGTTCGTGATGTCTCTGATCGTGTTTTCAGGATCTATGAGGGGGAGGGAGAGCAGCCCCAAGTCGTGGTCCACATAGGCGCCCACGACATAGGTAGGAAGAGAGATGGGGATTTAAAGCAGACATTCAGGAAGCTAGTGTGGAAGTTTAAAGCTAGAACAAAGAGACTCGTTATCTCTGGTTTATTGCCCGTGCCACATGCTAGTGAGGTAAGGAATAGGGAGAGAGAGGAGTTGAACACGTGGCAACAGCGATGGTGCAAGAGGGAGGGTTTTGGATTCCTGGATAATTGGGGCTCTTTCTGGGAAAGGTGGGACCTCTACAAACAGGATGGTCTTCACTTGAACCAGAGGGGTCCCAAAATCCTCGGGGGGAAATTTGCTAATACTCTTCAGGTGGGTTTAAACTAATTCAGCAGGGAGATGTGAACCGAAACTGTAGTTCAAGTATACGGGAGGATGAGAGTAGTGAAGTCAGAACTAAGATTTTAAGATCACAAGAAGGCACCGGCAGGCAAGGAGTTAGTTTGAAGTGTGTCTACTTCAATGCCAGGAGCATACAGAATAAGGTGGGTGAACTTGCAGCATGTGTTGGTACCTGAGATTTCGATGTTGTGGCCATTTCAGAGACATGGTTACAGCAGGGACCAGAATGGTCATTGCAGGTTCTGGGATTTAGATGTTTCAGTAAGAACAGAGAAAATGGTAAAAGAGGGGGTGGTGTGGCACTGTTAGTCAAGGACAGTATTATAGTTGCAGAATGGACATTTGAGGACCTGTCTTCTGAGGTAGTATGGGCTAATATTCGAAACAGATAGGGAGAGATTACCCTGTTGGGAGTTTTCTACTAGATTGTTCCAAAGATGTCGAGGATAGGGTTGCAAAGATGATCCTCAATAGGAGCTAGAATGACAGAGTGGTTGTTATGGGTGACTTTAACTTTCCAAACATTGACTGGGAATACTATAGTTCAAGTATATTAGATGGGTCAGTTTTTGTCCAATGCATGTAAGAGGGTTTGAAAGAAGACAGAGGGTGGTGGTTGATGGGAAATATTCATCCTGGAGTTCAGTTACTAGTGGGATACTGCAAGGATCTGATTTGGGTTCACAGTTGTTCATCATTTATATAAATAACCTGGATGAGGGCATAGAAGGATGGGTTAGTAAATTTGCAGATGACACTAAGGTCGGTATAATTGTAAATAGTGATGCAGGATGTTGTAAATAAGCTGCAGAGCTGGGCTGAGTGGTGGCAAATGTAAGGTGATTCACTTTGGAAGGAGTAACAGGAATACAGAGTACGGGGCTAATGGTATGATTCTTGGTAGTGTAGATGGTGTCCAGGTACATAGATCCTTGAACGTTGACACCCAGTTTCCCCATTCCTCATTCCTGAAGAAGGGCTTATGCCCGAAACGTCGACTCTCCTGTTCCTTGGATGCTGCATGACTTGCTGCGCTTTTCCAGCAACACATTTTCAACCCAGTTTGATAAGGTTATTAAGAAGGCATACGGTATGTTAGCTATCATTAGTAGAGGGATTGAATTTTGGAACCATGAGATTATGCTACAGCTGTATAAAACTTTGGTGCAGCCGCACTTGGAGTATTGCATACAGTTCTGCTCTCCACATTATAGGAAGGATGTGGATGCTTTGGAAAGAATACAGAGGCGATTTACTAGGATGTCGCCTGGTATGGAGGGAAGGTTTTTTGAGCTTGAGAGGTGACTTAATTGAGACATATAAGATAATCAGAAGGTTATATAGGTTGGACAGCATGACCCTTTTTCCTCGGATGGCAATGGCTAGCACGAGGAGACATAGCTTTAAATTGAGGAGTGATAGATATAGGACAGATCTCAGAGGTGGATTCTTTACTTAGAGAGTAGTAGGGGCTTGGAACACACTATCTGCAATAGTAGTAGACTTGCCAATTTGAAGGGCATTTAAATGGTCATTGGATAGGCATATGGATGAGAATGCAATAATGTAGGTTAGATGGGCTTCAGATTGGTTCCACAGGTCAGCACAACATTGAGGGCTGAAAGGTCTGTACTGCACTGTTATGTTCCATGTTTCTATACATTGCTTTTCTAATGTGACGTCTTTCTTGGATAAATAAGCCTGATAGGGATTAATTGACAATATTGTCTACAATGCCATCTTGTCATCAATTCCGTTTGCTTAGTTCTCCATAACTGGTTTCTGGATTCTTTTGTTGAATTTGCCCTTTTCCAGAGTTGTTTTGCTCCACAGATTGAAAGAATTCTAAAAGATTTTAAAATTTCTTAAATTTTATCTAAATTTGCATTAATACATTATCTGTTACTGTTCCTATGGAATAATATGTTGACTTGTTTAGCATTAGACTTGTACAATCTTGAAACAATTTTGAACCTCATGAAGCGTTTTCTCCAAAGTGTCCAGTTTTGAATTTGGTTTGGTCCTTCTCTGTCCTCTCAGGTAGTGGAAATTTTTTTCTCATGTTTTACTCAAAACTTTAAAGTATTTTTCCAGTGTTGGAAGATTTTCAATACTGCTCAGCTGTACACTGACTCTGCTCACAATCTTTGTCTTTTCTTGAAGACATTAGGATAGATAATAAAAATAAACTTGTCAAAGACACAGCTTGAAAGGAGTGTATGAAAGAAGGAGAGGTGGTGGAGGCATTTAAGGAGTTAAGAATCAGGATGGAGAGGTGGGTGGGTAGGGGGAGGATGGCTGGTTGTGTTGGAGGAAGATCTATTAGGATTCCCTTAGATTTTTATACTCCACCCCTGATGGGATTGAAAGCAACCTGTTATTTATGATTCAAACTGCTTCCAAAGAATTCAATACATTACTGTGGATTGCAGCATATTGTGTAACTACATTATAGAGAGAACTGTAATTGGTGTAAAGCTGATGGAAACCTGTTGTTCACCTATGGGGATCCTCAATGTGCTATTAACTGGTGGCATCTGACTGCTGGAACCTGCATGGCTCCATCCTCACACTGTTGCTGTCAGGGTGATCTGAACCAACTGCCTGCTACAATTTATGGTAAAGTGTTTCTTTCCTGTTCCTCACTTCCTCAACTAGGGCCTCCATGGATGTAGCCATGGCAAATGGGTTGGATGGAGATGGGAGGAAACTGTTCCAGGAAATATTTTGAAATTCACTCTACAATTTATAGGTTTTCATAAGTTATTCACTGAAAATGCGGCTGGAGATGCATGCAACCTCACTCTGAGAGATGCATCTCCAGACAAACCAGGTAAGAAACCAAGATTTACATGATCATGAAGGCAGTTAGCTCAATGACTCTTACAAGAGATTTGAGTCTTAGGTTGTCTGACCCTTATGTCACCAATGCTATGGGGGCTTGGCACATCCCCATCCCAATCTCGAATGAAAATCAAGGCTCACGAGTTGGCAGAATGATTCACAATAAATGACAAATATCAAAAACAAGGGGAACATGGTAAACTTTGTGCAAATCATTAAGTGATTTGATATAGCTAGTACAATACAACAAGAATAATTCTAGAATATTCATCATTGCTTATGTAGTGCATTGAGTGTGTGGGTTGGGATGACATGTTGTGGTTGTACAGGACATTGGTGAGGCTAATTTTGCAATATTGTGTACAGTTCTGGTCTTCCTGCTACAGGAAAGATGTTGTGAAACTTGAAAGGGTTCAGAAAAGATTTACAAGGATGTTGGCTGGCCTGGAGGGTTTGAGATATCCGGAGAGGCAGAAGAGGCTGGAGGCTGAGGAGTGAACTTATAGAGGTTTAGAAAATCATGAGGGGTTTGGATAGGGATAGGTTTTCCCTGGAGTGGGTGAGTAAAAACTAGAGGGCATAGGTTTAGGGTGAGAGGGGATAGATTTAAAAG
Source organism: Hemiscyllium ocellatum (assembly GCF_020745735.1). Classification (NCBI taxonomy): domain Eukaryota; kingdom Metazoa; phylum Chordata; class Chondrichthyes; order Orectolobiformes; family Hemiscylliidae; genus Hemiscyllium; species Hemiscyllium ocellatum. Next base: position 22,910,157 of record NC_083417.1, on the reverse strand, counting down.
GGACCTAAGGGGAAACATTTTCACACAGCGGGTGATGCGTATAAAAAATGCGCTGCCAGAGAAAGTGGTGGAAGCTGGTACAATTACAACATTGGAAAAGCATCTGGATGGGTGTATGAATAGGAAGGGTTTAGATGGATATGTGCCAAATGCTGAAAGTGGGACTAGATATATTTAGGATATCTGGTTGGCACGGATAAGTTGGACCGAAGGGTCTGTTTCCATGCTGTGCATCTCTATGACTCTATTAAATATGCCAGTACTACTGAATGACTGCCCATTTATTGTGCATAAGAGGAATGAAATACAGGAGAATTCTTTTTTCACCAAGGAAGCAATGAAACATATGGCAAGAATAAAACAAAGTCGTAGAAATTGAGGTATGTAACTCTAAGGCAACACAGTCTTGACTGTGTTACTCTAATAGATGCTATCAGATACCACAAATATATTGCTATATGGCTAGAAACTACTCATTAAAAGCTGCTACATTTACTCACGAAATACTACAACAAAATCAATGCGGAAATGGACAAGTCAATGCTTTGCTGGAAAAGCGCAGCAGGTCAGGCAGCATCCAAGGAGCAGGAGAATTGACATTTCGGGCATAAGCCCTTCTTCAGGAATGAAGAGGGTGTGCCAAGCAGGCTAAGATAAAAAGGTAGGGAGGAGGGACTTGGGGGAGGGGCGTTGGGAATGCGATAGGTGGAAGGAGGTTAAGGTGAGGGTGATAGGCCGGAGAGAGAGAGTGGGGGCAGAGAGGTCGGTAAGATGATTGCAGGTCAAGAAGGCGGTGCTGAGTCCGAGGGTTAGGACTGAGATAAGGAATGACCACTCCTTCCGTGACTCCCTCCTAAGGTCCACACCCCCCACCAACTCAATCTCCACTCCTGGCACCTTCCCCTGCAATCGCAAGAAATGCAAAACTTTGCGCCCACACCTCCCCCCTCACTTCCCTCCAAAGCCCCAAGGGATCCTTCCATATCCGTCACAAATTCACCTGCTCCTCCACACACATCATTTACTGCATCTGCTGCACCCGATGTGGCTTCTTCTACATTGGGAAGACAGGCCGCCTACTTGTGGCATGTTTCAGAGAACACCTCTGGGACATCCGCACCAACCAACTCAACCGCCCCGTGGCTGAACACTTTAACACCCCGTCCCACTCCGCCAAGGACATGCAGGTCCTTGGCCTCCTCCATCGCCAGACCATGGCAACACGACGCCTGGAGGAAGAGCGCCTCATCTTCCGCCTAGGAACCCTCCAACCACAAGGGATAAATGATGATTTCTCCAACTTGCTCATTTCCCCTCCCCCCACCTTATCTCAGTCCCAACCCTCAGACTCAGCACCGCCTTCTTGACCTGCAATCTTCTTCCCGACCTCTCCGCCCCTACCCCATCTCCGGCCTATCACCTTCACCTTGACCTCCTTCCACCTATCGCATTCCCAGCATCCCTCCCCCAAGTCCCTCCTCCCTACCTTTTATCTTAGCCTGCTTGGTGCACCCTTCTCATTCCTGAAGAAGTGCTTATGCCCGAAACGTCGATTCTCCTGCTCCTTGGATGCTGCCTGACCTGCTGCGCTTTTCCAGCAACACATTTTTCAGCTCTGATCTCCAGCATCTGCAGTCCTCACTTTCTCCAAATCAATGCTTTGGTATTATATATGTGATGCATTGTAGTAGAATTATTTTTGTAACAGATTTTTCAACTTGCAGCTTCATGAAATGGATGTTTATTTTGGAATTAATTTATACATAAGAAAATACTGCATAAGGTTGTTGTTCTATGAGTGAAAACAACAACAATTAATGAGAGCCTGAGGTAAAGCATATTCTATACAGTATCTTCTTTGTTGCATGAGTGTATCACAGTGGTATGCATACCCAACAGAGAAGGCTAGCTCTGCAGAGTGAATAAGTGTTGGCCTGAATTTTCTGATGGCCAGATTGTCAGTTCTGTAGCGCAGGTGCTGGATTGCCAGCATTTGTGCAGCATTTTTGTTTGGTGTTTGTGTTTTGCTTAAGTAACACCTACACTACAATTGGAAATGTTTCTGATAATAGTCATTTGAACAGAAGATATTTTTGAATTATAGGTAGCACTGTGTTTTGCACAAGATGACTAAGTCATTATAGGAAATAATTTCCTTGCTTTGTAGCGTGTTGGATTGGCTGGGTAGAACTGCAGAGAGCAATTGCTCGAAACTAATCTGTTAAATCTTCTTTGAAAGCCTTACCTTCTGCCTTTCTATTTCATGATATTCACTGTACTCAGTTGATCCAGTGTGCCAGGGCACAGATCAGTAATCTCTCCCTTTATGTGAATCGTTGGATTTGCTACTTTTGGTTTAGATATGTTCAGAGCTCGTGCAGATTAAGAATGAAAAAAAAATGCTTCTTGTTCATTAACATTAACAGGTGCAGGTCTATATCTGATCCTCTCCAATTATCCAGAAAATAATACAACCATTACCTGAGTCATGGACTTTATCTTAGTGACAACAAAAGGCTCTTCGGCCCATTGCATCTGCACTGATCAAAAACAACAATTGAACTAATCTAATCCCATTTTTCAGCACTTGGCCCATAGCCTTGAATGCCTTGGCATCAAAAGTGCACATCTAAATACTTTTTAATTATGACAAAGGTTTCTGTAATACCACCTTCAACAATACTATCCTATCACCCTTACAGGCAGTGAATTCCAGAATTCTATCATCCTTTGGATGGATATGTTTTTCCTCACATCCCCTCTAAACCTTCTGTCCCTTACCTTAAATCTACAGCTCATTAATACCTCCACCAAGTGGAAATATTTCCTCACATTTACCCTATCTACACCCCTCACAATTTTATACATTTCAATCATGCTCCCTCTCAATCTCCAAACTTCAATCATTTCATGTTACATGTGAACATTATATATGAATATGGTATTTGAGATAGCTGTTGAACAGATCTTGTTTTCTATTAAGTTTCCTCTCCAGAAAGTGGTAGCTTCATTGAAGCACAGTTTGTAGTGGTTGAAGTCAACAGATCAAGTCTTTGTAAGAAATGCTCATTCAACTACTGACACCCAGAATATACAAGTTGAACAAATTATCATTATCGTCTTGTACTTTAGGAGATGCAGCAGTGTAAGAACATTTGGCACCTGTGAGGTTATTTTGTGGGGAAAAGATAGAAGTGGAAGCATATTGATTGAATATGTTGGTTTTCCCTGTGAGCTGATGGTAAAGTGCCTTTAATGAGCCACAAGCATAATCTCTGAGTGTAATGTGTCTGTCCCGTTATGATCTGCCATTGAGTGAAGTTCTCCACTTAATTACTGTTTCAGATGGCAATACCTCAAACCATTAACATCCTGGACAAGGAGGAATGAACTTGCTCACCTAGTTTATTCACCTGTCTCCTTGTTTGGTCACAACAAGATTCATTTAGAAAGCATCCTTTCCTTTGTGGATACCTTTCTCCAGGTTCCAAATTAATTATTTTTAAAGGAATCAATGTAAGCAGGTTGTCTTGAATTTACAAAGGGTATGAGATTATTAACTGCTAAATGCAAGAGGAAATAGCAATGCAATACACAAATATACAGATTAAAGTAAGAGCTGCGTCTTAAAAAGTAACAGCTTAAAAAAGATATGCAGATCAGTCTCTGAATTCTTTGTGAAGAGTGGATACTCAAACATTACAGCGTTACATTGAATGTTCCTGTAAATGTTGATGTTGCCAACTGATAATTTGATTTCAAGATTTCAAGCTTTGCAAGTTGATTAAAACTCCCTGGTCCTGATTCCTGTCTGCAGTGACTGACTGGCAGAAATCAGAGTTAGAGATAGCCTTTTCCCTTGCGTTATCAGCATGCAGGAGTGACTCTGCCATGAGGCATTCATTGCAGACAGCCATCTCATAACCAGGTGAAAGATAGATTATTATCTGGTGAGATCATAACATGATAAGGGAAGAGAAGGCTCTTGGCACACTGGCCTTCATCAGTCAGAACATTGAGTATAGAAATTGGGAAGTTGTGTTGCAGTTATACAGAACGTTGATGAGGCAGCATTTGGAGTATTGTGTTCAGTTTTGGTCACGTTGTCATAGGAAGGACGTTATTAAACTGGAAAGAGTGCAGAAGAAATTTACAAGGAGGTTGCCTGTATTCAATGATCTGAGTTATAGTGAGTGGTTAGACAAGCTCAGACTATTTTCTTTAGAGCGTAGGAGACTGAGGGGAAATCTTATAGAGGTATATAATATCATGACAGGTATGAATAGGTGAATGCGCTCAGTCTTTTTCCCAGGTTGGGAAATTGAGGACTAGAGGGCTTCAGTTTAGTATTAGAGGGGAAAGAATAAAGGACAACCTGAAGGGCATTTTTACACAGAGGGTGGTACACGTATGGAATGAGTTACCTGTGGAAGTGGTTGAGGCAAGTACATTAACAACATTTAAAAGGCATTTGGACAAATACATGGATAGGAAAAGATTAGAAGGATATGGGCCAAGGGCAGGGAAATGGGGTCAGCGTGGATGAACCTTTTGGTTGGCATGGATTAGTTGGGCCAAAGGGCCTTTCTCTGTGCTATAGGACTCTATGACTATAATCTGACTAACAAAGTTACAAACATTTACAGAAGTTCTCAGCTTGGTAATCAATGGTGATAGCACATTCATGGGAGAACAGATATGCTTGTCCATACTGTGGAAAAGCAACTCAGATCTGTACACTAATTTGTTAAGCAGCTCAGATTTGATAACTATTTTGAAAAGCAGCTTAGATTTTTTTAGCACAATGATGTGGAGAAAAGAACCAAGTTTCAACAGCAGGGCCAACAGAAAGATTAGATTAGATTAGATTAGATTAGATAAGATTACTTACAGTGTGGAAACAAGCCCTTCGGTCCAACAAGTCCACACCGACCTGCCAAAGAGCAACTCACCCATACCCCTACATTTGCCCCTTATCTAACACTATGGGCAATTTACCATGGCCAATTCACCTGACGCGCACATCTTTGGACTGTGGGAGGAAACCGGAGCACCCGGAGGAAACCCACGCAGACACGGGGAGAATGTGCAAACTCCACACAGTCAGTCGCCTGAAATCAAAGGTGATAGACAAATTGTAAATATTGCAGAGGTCATCACATAAAACAAAAGGAAACATGCCCAGTGTGAGGAGATCTGTGTTTTAATTGCAAGAAATTGAGCCACATTGCATACAAGTGTTTGGCTAGGAAAACAAACAAGCCTAAAAACATTATAAAGATGATTGCTACAGTGATGACAGGCAAGGATTCTGAAAAGTAAACAACAGATGATGGACAAAGGTTCAGATGATTCAATCTACACCTCAGAGCAGGTTAGCAACATCAAGTCTAAACGAGAAAACTGCTTTGTAAATATTGCAATGAAGACAACAGAACAAGACCATCAAATGAATATGCAGTCCTAGATAGACGCTGATGTTTCCCACAATATCATGAACTTTGTAGACTGTGCAAAGTTGCATTGGATGGCAAATCCAACTCTGGAAGTTGAGGCTACATGATGAAATGACCCTCACCTCAAGAGCTCAGATTAATCTGAGATCCCAATGCTGTGACAACACTGAGAATTTGGAATTGGACACAAAGCTAAGGCCACTCATCTCAGCAGAAGCAAGTCGAAAGCTCAAATTTGTAACCGTAAACATGCCAAAAGGGTTTTGCAGTATTTCACATGCCATGTTAATTGACAAACCGACAAACAAACAGCACAAGACAGAAAGCATCCAACTGCAGGACTACAAAGGAAACCTGATGTACAAGTAAAAAAAAATTAAAAAGTTTCCTTGCTGGATATAGTTTGTGTAATTATTGGAAAGGGAGCAGAATCAACCAAAGAGATTTTTAAACAGAACCAGAGAGCACATCATTCCATCCAGCAGATGTTGGAGAAAAAGCTGACAACTTGCACATGTGTCATGCATGTAAAAAAAACTGCTAAGAAGGATCAATTGTGAAGAAAAAACAGGTTTGTAATGCAGGAAAACAGTTGTTTGCATAGTGCGTAGTTTGGGTGGCTCAAATGTTTTTTTTTCAATGAAAAGAAAAGATGTTTGGAAGGAAACATTACCAATCTGTTTTCTTGCTTGCTGTAATCTCGTAACGTCTGCCATGAGGTACATACTACAGGCAGCCATCTACACCCAATTCAATAAAGAGAGACAGAACAAGAGAGATTGTTGCCCTGTGAGCTCAGAGGACAGGGTGTTATCTTTTCACTTAAATTATACCAGAACACCGTCCATGAAAATTTGAAGGTAAATGGGTACTGTAGGAAAGAAGCTTGTAAGCTGTGCAACACCATGCTAACAGCTAAATCAGAGGACTCATGATGAAAAAAATGATAACTAATTCTTCTGTACCACTGAAACATACAGTACTGATATCCTGGAGTTGAGATCTTGTTTAGAGCTACAGATTATCTTGGTAAACCATGAGGTAGCAAGCAATACACCTAATTACAAAGGTATCCTTCTATCAGAAGCAGGAAGATTTAATTAAATATATCCAGAATGTGTTGATGAAACAGTTCGATGTTGTGTATCAGACCCAGTAAAAAAATTAATGATTCTGAAGCTAGGTAAGGTACTAACAGAACTAAGAGAGAAGTTTGAAAGAGAGCTGTATGAGATCAACATAGAGAAATGGTTGTCAGAATCACAATGCCTTTGGTTTGGGTTATTTGTTGAGACAGAGTCTGGCCTGGATTCCAATTATGGTAATCAAGCAATAATGAGGAATCACAGCCTATTCCATCACTGGAGGAGATCCCACCAGCATTCGGAATGGCAAATGTTTTCAGAAGTTTGATACCAGAAATAGCTATGAGAATGCAAAGGAATCTTCACTCTTGGCTACATACAATACATTTGTTACTGGTATAAACTCCTGTTTTGGCCTTAAGATGAACCAGGATACATTCCAACAGAAAGCTGACATATTATACAGAGGATGTAAAGGAGCAGTTGACATAGGAGAGGAGATAATACCTAGATCAATGATGTGGATGAAAACGATCATGGAACTGAGGGCTTTCTGGCTAAGTTTGCAAGTGATGCAAAGATAGGTGGAGGGGCATATGGTATTGAGGAGGCAGGGAGGCTGCAGAAAGACTTAGAAAGATTAGGAGAGTGGGCAAAGAAGTGGCAGATGAAATACAATGTGGGGAAGTATGAAACCATGTACTTTGGTCAGAACAAGAGAGGCATGGACTATTTTCTAAATGGGGAGAAAATTCAGAAATCTGGGGCACAATGGGACTTGGGAGTCCTAGTCCAGGATTCACTTAAGGTAAACTTGTAATCAGGAATGCAAATACAATGTTGTCATTCATCTTGAGAGGACTAGAACATAAAAGCAGAGATTTATTTCTCAGGCTTTAAAAGGCTCTTGTCAGACCTCATATAGAGTCTTGTGAGCAATTTGGGCCCCATATCTCAGGAAGGATGTAGTAGCCCTGAGGGGGGGACAAGAGGATGTTGAGGAGAATGACCCCAAGAATGAAAGGCTTAGCATACGAGGAACATGTGAGGGCTCTGGATTATACACGATGGAGTTTAGAAGAGTGAGGGGAGATCTGATTGAAACTTACAGAATACTGAGTGGTCTGGACAGAGCAGATGTTGGGAAGATGTTTCGATTGGCTGGAGAGACTAGGACCTGAGGGCACAGCCTTAGAATAAAGGGAAGACCTTTTAAAACAGAGATAAGGAAAAACATCATCAGCCAGAGAGTGGAAAATCTGTGGATTTCATTGCCACAGAAGGCTGTAGAGGCCAGGTCATTGAGTATATTTAAGACAGAGATAGATAGATTCTTGAGTACCAACGGGATCAAGGGTTACAGGGAAAAAGTGGGAGAATGAGGTTGAGAAACTTATCAGCCATGATTGAATGGCAGAGCAAACTTGATTTCCTGAATGGCCTAATTTCTGCTCCTATGTCTTACGGTCTAATGTGGAGGCTGGCAGGTAGGGGTGTCAAATAGTGTTGCAGTGGATGTTGGGAAGATGTTTCCATTGGTATGAGAGACTAGGACCCAAGGGTACAGTCTTACAGTAAAGGGATGACCTTTTAGAACAGAGATAAGGGCAAACTTCTTTAGCCAAAGAGTGGTGAATCTATGGAATTTATTGCTACAGAAGGCTGTGGGGGGGGCCAGTTCACTGAGTATATTTAAGACTAAGATAGACTAGTTCTTGATTGCCAAAGGAATCAAAGGCTATGGAGAAAAAGGAGGAAAATAGGGTTGAAAAACCTATTAACCATGGTCGAATGGCAGAGCAGACTCGATGGGCTGAATTGTCTCATTTCTGCTCCTATGGTCTTATGGTCTTAAGTGAACCATCTCCATAATGCTGTGGAAAGAACGTTAGGAGCTGGGATCAAACCGCACACAAACAATGCATTGTAAAGTTGACAATGCTAGTTTTTCAAAATAGTATACCGAGCTAACAAAATTAAACAGTTTTTTAAAAAAATCATGAATGCTGGCATTGCTAGCTAGGCCAGCAATTATCACACATCCCTAATTGCCCAGAGGACAGTTAAGAGTCAACAAGTCACATTCAGGTCAGGCCAGAGACTTTAGTGAATCATATGCGTTTTTATACTAATTGATAATGGTTACACAACCCCCATTCAACTAGCTTTTTATTCTGATTTATACTGAATTCAAATTTCACCATCTGCCACTGTGGGATTCGAATGCATGTCCCCAGGACATTAATTTAGGGTTTTGGACTACTAGATCAGTGACATTGCCATGACATCACTGCGCCCCCCGAAACTGTCCTCTGGGCAATTAGGGATATGCGACAATTGCTGGCCTAGCTAGCAATTCAATGAATTTTTAAAAAATAATCTGTTTAATTTTGTTAGCTCTGTATACTATTTTGAAGAACCAGCATTGTCAACTTTACAATGCATTGTTTGAATGTGGTTTGATCCCAGCTCCTATTGATAGGAGCTTCAAAAGACACAAAAGAGTTGAAATGTTTCCCTGACTTGATCCAGTGTATTTTTTTTTCATAACTTACTTATAAGAACAAATAACAAAATGACAAGAGTTGATGAAAGAAGAGTACCAGTGGTCCAAGTTACAAGAGTGGAGTTTTGACAAACTCAAAGAAATGACATGCATCGATACAACCTTTCCTTACAATGCAAGAAAGGAAGTTGTCATTCTGCAAGTGGGTGCTTTCTACAAAAACTCTAGGGGCAGCCTTGGTACAAGAAGGAAAACTTGTAGCATTTGCATTTAAAGCTCTGACATCAGCTGAGCATAAATATGTCAACATATCATAATTCTTCTCCTTCTTCTTCTCCGTTCACTCCTGAGGCGAGCATAGCAGAGGTGGAATTTGTGATGATTTCTTCAAATCAATGGGTATTTGACCAGCTATAACACTGACAACTACCAAGTCGAAAGTTACCTGAGACAACAGAAAAACAGGCAACTAAAGACCGGTTAGACTAACATCTGCCTTCTGGAAAATGTTAAGAGTGTATTTTAGAGGATGTAATAGCACAGCATTTTAAAAGGCATTTTATAGTCAAATAAAGTAAGCATGGTTTCATGAAGGGGAAATCATGCTTGACAAAATAATTATAATTCTTTGAGGAAGAAACAAATGGGCCAGACATAGGAGAACCAGTGGATATAACATGTTTGTATTTCCAAAAGACAGACAATGAGATACCACAGGTAGATGTAATAATTAAAGTCAGAACACATGTCGCTAAGTTAGTATATAAGCATGGAAAACACATTGTGTAATTAATAGAAAACAGACAGTCAGAATAATCAAGACATTTTCTGGCTGGCAACATTTCAACTAGTGAAGTGCCACAGTGATTAGTACTGTTCTGTAGTTATTCACAATAGTTATTAATGTCTTGAAATGGGGGAGGGAATATTGCAGAAGACACAGAAGTGGCAACAAAGACAAGTAGTGAGGATAACATAGTGTCTACAATAAATGGCAATGCTGGATGACAACTAAACTATTATTCAGAGTTAAATTATATCCCCTTTATCCGAAATGCACAAACTCACATGACAGACAAAGCAATAGAACTCTGTAGAGATGTTAGGTCTTAGAAAAAACAATTGGAATAAAACATAGCAAGAGACTGAACTCAAAATATACTAAGAGAAATACTTCTCATGGCCCAGGTAATTTCATGTCATTAAACTGTAATGTTGACAGGAATAGAATGAATGAGAGATCTTTAGATCAGTCTTCAATTGCGATCAGAGTGATGCAAGACATACATCTTTGAACAGAAGGAGTAGTTTAACTTTCAGAGGTTAAAAGAAAGTTAAAGATACTGAGTTTTGGAACTTTTCTAGGTTCCCAGGAATATTTTACTGAGACATCTGTGTAACTGGTCCTGCTGTCAGAGTGTTTTTATCTTTTAAAACAAAGATCTTTCTATGCCTTCTGTTCCTTCAACTGACATAAGTAGCTATGTATTGAGACAACAACTTTAGTTCAGAGGATGTTCCTTGGAACCTTTCAGCACATAAGACCCATCCCTTCAAAGCCAGGTTTGTCAAGCAATCGTAGATCATAAAACACATCTTTTATCTCTCTTAAAAGCATTGCATGTCTGTTTACCATAAAGTTAGCTGATGTTTTGTAATCAGTAGATGAACATTATGACCTTTTAAAATTTTGCCTTTTTCAGCAATTACAGATTAACTCAACTCCTCAGAATTATATGTCTATTCAAAACCTTTTCCATTCAGAAGGTTCAAAGACCTTCATATTCAAATTCCTCACGGTTTTAAGCAAAAATTTATATTCTGAATATCACGGATTGCAATCATTCAAGATGCCACGTCATTGATACCTTTTCAAATTAAGGATGAGCAATACATCCTGGCCTAGCCAGTGATGCTTACATCCCATGAAATGGTAAGAAAATATGTAAAGCATTGGAAAAGCAAACCAATCACATTGCCTGAATGAATCATTGTAGAAAATTTAGGGGGTGATGGATTCTCAGGGGAACGTAGCATGAACAGCCAAGATTCTGATATTGAGACTGGCTCTAATGCAATGAGGGGTACGTCAGCTTCCAAGAGATCAATTGTGTTAGGGGATTCTGTAGTCAGAGGTACAGACAGACGTTTTTGTGGCCAGCAGAGAAAAAGCAGAATGGTGTGTTGGTTCCCTGATGCCAGGATCAAGGATGTCTCAGAGAGGGTGCAGAATGTTCTCACGGGGGAGAGAGGCCAGCAGGAGGTCATTGTCCACATTGGAAGCAACGACATTGGAAGGGAAAAGGTTGACACTCTGAAGGGCGATTACGAGAGTTAGGCAGAAATTTAAAAAGGAGGTCCTCAAGGGTAGTAATATCTGGATTACTCCCAGTGCTACGAGCGAGTGAGGACAGGAATAGGAGGATAGAGGAGATGAATGCATAGCTGAGGAGCTGGTGTATGGGAGAAGGATTCACATTTTTGGATCATTGGAATCTCTTTTGGGGTAGAAGTGACCTGTACAAGAAAGACCTAAATTGCACCTAAATTGGAAGGGGACTAATATACTGACAGGGAAATTTGCTAGAACTGTTTGGGAGGATTTAGACTAGTAAGTTGGGGGGCAGGGGTAGGGTGGGGTGGGGGGGGTGCGGGCAGTGGAACCCAGGCAGGTAGTGAGGAAAGAGATCAATCTGAGACGGGTACGGCTGAGAACAGAAGTGAGTCAAACAGTCAGGGCAGGCACGGACAAGGTAGGACTAATAAATTAAACTGCATTTATTTCAATGCAAGGGGCCTAACAGGGAAGGCAGACGAACTCAGGGCATGGTTAGGAACATGGGACTGGGATATCATAGCAATTATGGAAACATGGCTCAGGGACGGGCAGGACTGGTAGCTTAATGCTCCAGGATGCAAATGCTACAGGAAGGATAGAAAGGGGGGCAAGAGAGGAGGGGGAATGGCATTTTTGATAAGGAATAGCATTACAGCTGTGTTGAGGGAGGATATTCCCAGAAATACATTCAGGGAAGTTATTTGGGTGGGACTGAGAAATAAGAAAGGGGTGATCACCTTATTGGGGTTGTATTATAGACCCCCCAATAGGCAGAGGGAAATTGAGAAACAATCTTGTAAGGAGATCCCAGCTATCTGTAAGAATGACAGGGTAGTTATGGTAGGGGATTTTTTTTTTGTAGATATTTTTATTGAAATTTAACATTTTTGCAAATTTACAAAAATAAACAAAACTCTCAAATACAAACATTGATGTACAATTAAATCATATATACAATAGTCATAATTTAACAAAGAAAAGAGAAAGAAAGAAAACAAAAAAAGAAAAAAAGAAACGAAAAAAGAAAGAAAAAAAAAACTCAACTTTCTACTAATCTAACCTATAACTAACCAGAGTGTATACCTAAGTCTCTTACATGCTCGGAATGTATAAACATCAAATATAATAAAACCCGTATTCGCGCAGGATTCCTCTCCCAAGGGGCCCCGGAGCAGCCCGGTCTGAAATCTTCACTAAATAAAAGCCCTTGTTAGGATAGCCGAAATATCTGCATTTATATAATTCAAAAAGGGCTGCCATATTTTATAAAATAATTCAGTCTTTCGGTGCACCATATTTGTGAGGAAGTCAAGGGGGATATATTCCATAATTAATCTGTGCCAATTTGAAAGTCCAGGGGGGCCCTCAGCCACCCAGTTCACCAAAATATTTTTCCTTGCACAGAAAGAGAGAATAGAAAATAGTCTCTTCCCATGCATATCCAGAGATGAGAGGTTCGAAAAGCCCAAAAGGAGAGATACAGGGTCCACCCTAATTTCCGTTCCTAAAATTTCTGTCAGGGTATTTGCCACTTTAGTCCAGTATCTGCGGATTTTCTGACAAGTCCACAGACAATGTACAAGAGTACCCACCTCTATTTTGCATTTGGGACACATTGGAGATGCTCCTGCCTTAAATTTTGCCAGTCGAGCCGGAGCTATATGGGCCCTATGAAGTATCTTTAGTTGGATAGCCTGAGTTCTGTTACAGATAGCAATTCTTCTAGCATTTTCCCAAATGTCATTCCACATATCCTCAGAGATTTCTAGCCCCAAGTCCTGCTCCCATGTTTTAAGCAGGTCATCCATGTCTCCTGAGACTCCTTCATGTAGCAAATGGTATATAGTACTAACGGAGGATGCCCCCGCTGGTCGTAAGACATTACGTTCTCTGTCTGATTTATAAAGACTATCTATTAATGTAGTCTTCCTCTGTATATAATCTCAAACTTGGAAGTATCGAAAGAGATCCCCATTAGGTATTCCGAATTTCAGATGCAGCTGCTCAAAGGACATCAGGATCCCATCTTTAAATAGGTCCCCTAAGCATGAGATGCCCCTGGATCTCCAGAGTTTAAAGGTGGCATCTGTAATCCCCGGTTGGAATCCCCATGCGCCTACTATTGGTGCATGGGGGGATGTTTTATGTGAGTTACCCTCATTTTGCCGCATTATATTCCAGGCCTTAATTGTGTTTAATATTATGGGATTTTTACAGTGGTCTGTAATGACTTTCCTCTTATCTGAAAATAAAAGGTTAATAAGTGGGTATTTTACTTGGGAGGCTTCGATATCCAGCCAAATTGATTGTGGATCAGATGAAACCCAATCAGCTATGTAACTTAGTAGGGAGCTTAACTGATATTTCCTAAAGTCTGGGAAGTCTAGTCCTCCCCTTGCCTGTGGAAGCTGTAGCTTCTTCAGCTTAATAAGGGGCCGTCTATGGTTCCAAATAAAGGAGCCCAACCAGCCATATAATTTATGTAGGGCTAGCCTTGGCAGCATCAGCGGGAGCATTCTCATAGGATATAAGAGACGGGGCAGAACATTCATTTTAATTAATGCTATTCTCCCTAGCCAGGAAATCGGAAGGTCTCTCCATCGCTGGAGGTCCTGCCTTATCCTTTCCATTATTTGTACAAAATTAGCCCTATACAGCTGATCAATTACTGGCGTGATAAAAATACCTAAATATAAGAAGCCCTCCAGGGACCAACGGAAGGGAAAAGGGGATCCGTCCATTAAGTGGGGTATCATAGCCAGACCACCCATTGGCATGGCTTCCGATTTTGAAAAATTAATTTTATAGCCTGAGAATGCACTAAATGTATTAATAACTTGAATTAGATGAGGCACTGACATTAAAGGATTACTGAGGAATAAGAGAATGTCATCTGCATAGAGGGTAATTTTGTGTTTACCTGTACCAATCCTCGGGGCCATTATATTAGGATCAGTCCGGATGGCTTCTGCTAATGGTTCGATTATCAGTGTAAACAACAATGGTGAGAGAGGACATCCTTGACGGCAGCCCCTACCCACACTGAAGCCATCCGATCTTAACCCATTAGTAATAACAGCTGCTTTGGGGTCATTATACAATGTTGAAACCCATTTGGTAAACACCTGTCCAACGCCAAACCTTTCCAATGTGTAAAATAAATATGACCATTCAACCCTATCAAATGCCTTTTCCGCATCCAATGAAATTACTACTCCTGGTATCTTTCCCTGATGACAGGCTTGGATCATATTCAAGACCCTTCTGATATTATTGGATGATCTGCGGCCCTTAATAAATCCCGTCTGGTCCTCCTTTATAATATATGGCAGTACCCTTTCTAGTCTTAGTGCTAACATTTTTGAGAGAATTTTAAAGTCTACATTTAGTAAGGATATTGGTCTGTAAGATGCACAATCTTCTGGGTCTTTTCCTTTTTTGAGGATAAGAGAAATATTTGCTTCTTTCAGCGTGGGCGGGACACAGACCTGACTATGCGCAAAATTATACATATCCATAAGTGGGTCAACCAATATTCCTGTAAATTCTTTATAGAATTCAGCTTGAAAACCATCCGGGCCCGGTGCTTTTCCGCTCTGAAGTTGCCTAATTGCCTCAAGTATTTCTTGGACTGTTAAAGGGGTATTTAGGGCCGACACCTGTTCCGGAGTCAGGCCCGGGAAGGTCAAATTTTTAAAAAATGACTGCATCCTCCTAATCCTATCTTCACAATCCTGCGATCTATATAGTTCAGAATAAAATTCTTTAAAGGTCGCATTGATCTTTTTATGATCATGAGTCAGGGTACCTGTACTTTCCTTGATGGTCGGAATAGTTTGAGGGGCTTTCTTTTTCTTTGCAAGAAATGCTAAGTATCTACCCGGTTTGTCGCCATATTCATATAATCTTTGTTTCGCAAATAATATTTCCCTTTTAGCCGTTTGAGTAAGCGCGGTGTTTAAAGCTGTCCTAAGAGCTGTAATCCTCTGCAATTTTGTGATAGAAGGTCTATCAGCGTATGCTGTTTCGGCTGCTTTTAGGCGAGCTTCGAGCAGACGCTGTTGCTCTCCCTTCATTTTCCTCTGGGTCGCTGAATAGGAGATGATCAAACCTCGTGCATAAGCTTTGATGGTCTCCCACATCATTGACGGATTGCTAGCCGTACCAGTATTAATTTCTAAAAAAGTTTTAAGTTCTTGGGAGAAGTACTTTAAAAATTTGCTATCTTTTATCAGGAAGGGGTCCATACGCCAATGCCGAGCAGATGTCCCATTGTTCTTTACCTTAGTTTCCATGTATACAGCGGCATGGTCAGAGATTGCTATAGTACCTATTTTACAGGTTGCTATAGAGTTTAGAAAAATCGATGGGGCAAAAAACATTTCAATTCTTGTGTGACATTTATGTGGATTAGAGTAGAAAGAAAAATCTCTTCCCTGTGGATGGAGACATCTCCATACATCTACCAATCCTAATTCTTTATTCAGGTCCGCCAGTTGTCTAGATCTGGGAGATACTCCAGCGGCACTCTTGGGAATCCTGTCTATTTCCGGATCCATAATACAATTAAAGTCTCCCCCTATAATTGTATGACGGGCACCAAAGGCCATCAGTTTTGAAAAAGCTTCCGTTATGAATTTAAAGGGGTGTGCCGGGGGGCAGTATACATTTAAGATCCCATATTCCTCTCCATTTATGAGGGCTTTAATCAAAATATATCGTCCAGATTCGTCTTTTATCTGATTTAGGATTTTCAAAGGGAAGTTCTTCCGGACAAGGATAACCACTCCCCTGCTTTTTGAATTAAAAGAGGAAAAAAAGGCCTGATCAAATCCGCCCTGTCGTAATTTTAAGTGTTCTTTATCCGACAGGTGTGTCTCCTGTAGGAGAGCTATATCAACTCTCTCCTTCTTAAGATTTGATAATATTTTCTTCCTTTTAACTGGCGAATTACTCCCCCTGACATTCCAGGTGCACCACTTAACCGACTGTTCAGCCATAATCATCTGGACAGATCCGAGACCCCTCGGGAGGGGAAACCCTATCTAGAACATCCCGAGCATGGAGCATACAAGATTTACAAAAGTAAAGGTTCTCTGATACACTCAAAACAATATAACAAAAAACTCTTTCTAAGTATAAAAAATATAAAACATTCCGAATTGGAGATTTTCTCCCTTGTTCCCAGGGAGCGTCACTTCCTCTCCCACAGTCCATCTTACCCTCTTCCAACCAGTGCCCCACCCTTGACCCAGGTGTTCCTCAATAAAATGAGGAGAATTCAAATATAATATAAAGCTAGAGTTAACAGTGAACACCCCACCCCCACCCACACCCACATCTAAATATATTTGGGAATATTAATACCATATATAACTATAAGATTACAATCTCAACACGTAATACTTAAATATAATACCACAAAATAACAGGGGAAAGAAAAACAACCCCGCTCCTAAAAACAGAAGTAAAACAGAATAAGGTAACCACCTCCCCCCATCAACATTAACCAAACGCCCCAACATATATATATACATACACACATAGGGGGAAAGATAAGAAAAGATGAAGGGATGTAAACCAAAATAATGGGAAAGGCAGACCAGCGTCCACAATCTCTTACAGCTTATTTAAGAGAGTCCAAGAATTCCTTAGCCTTCTCCGGTGATCCGAAGTTATATATGGATCCTTCGTGGCTAAGGCGTAGCGTCGCTGGATATCGTAAGGAGTACTGGATATTTAAGTCCCTTAAACGCTTCTTCGCCTCATCGAATGCCTTCCTCTTTCGGACCAAAGCTGGGGAGAAGTCCTGGAACAGCATGATCCTGGATCCTTTGTGGGTCATAGCTTGGGGATCTTTTCCCAGATTTCTTGAGGCTTCCAGGAGCATCTGCCTCTCCCTATAGCTCTGCAGCTGGAACAGGACCGGGCGTGGGCGCTGGGTTGAGCCGGGCCCACGTACTGTGACCCGGTAGGCCCATTCTACCCTTACCTGGCCTGATCCAGCCTGCAGATTTAAAAGTTGTGGCAGCCAATGCTCTAAGAATGCTGTCAGCTGGCCTCCCTCTTCCTGCTCGGGAAGGCCCAACAACCGAATATTTTTTCTACGACATCGATTTTCGAGGTCATCAATGTGGTTTTCTAGGTTCTGGACTCGATTCTCGAGAAAACGGATGTGGTCGGCTGTTGATTTTATCCCAGTCTCTGAGGCTGCGGCCTTCGACTCCACCTCTCTGGCTCGGCACTCCAATTCCTGAATGTCTCTGCCCTGCTTCTGCAGCTCGGCTGATAGTGCTTCTCTGCTCTGCCGAGACTCATCGATAAAAGCATCAATCTTCGCCTCCCACCTGGCAAACATCTCCTCAAAGCTCATCTTCATTGGTAAATCTCCTGAAGTAGCTGAAGACACCTTTGTTGCAGCTGAAGAGGGAGAGGGTGGGGGAGGGGTCCCTGCTTTCTTAGAGCCGCCTGTTCCCTTCCCTTTACTCATTTTCCAGCTAGTATTAGACTATTTAAATGTACTAATAGGTAACTATTTAAGGTTAACAACTATTATAAATGGTTTAGTGAGTGTGGTGGGGGTGGATAGCCCACTTTTCCCAAGTTTTGGGTAGAGCACTGTGGACTCAGTCTTGCTGGGTCGCCGCCATCTTGGATCCCCCCATGGTAGGGGATTTTAACTTTGCAAACATCGATTGGGACTGCCATAGTGTTAAAGGTTTAGATGGAGAGGAATTTCTTCAGTGTGTACAAGACAATTTTCTGATTCAGTATGTGGAAGTACCTACTAGAGAAGGTGCAAAATTTGACCTACTTTTGGGAAATAAGGCAGGGCAGGTGAGGTGTCAGTGGGGGAGCACTTTGGGGCCAGCGATCATAATTCGATTCATTTTTAAAGGATAGACCAGATCTAAAATTGGTTCTAAATTGGAGAAAGGCCAATTTTGACGGTTTTAGGCAAGAACTTTCGAAAGCTGGTTGGAGGCAGACGTTGGCAGGTAAAGGGACAGCTGGAAAATGGGAAGCCTTCAGAAATGAGATAACAAGAATCCAGAGAAAGTATATTCCTGTCAGGGTGAAAGGAAAGGCTGGTAGGTATAGGGAATGTTGGATGACTAGAGAAATTGAGGATTTGGTTAAGAAAAAGAAGGAAGCATATGTCAGATATAGACAGGATAGATCGAGTGAATCCTTAGAAAAGTACAAAGAAAGTAGGAGTATACTTATGGGGGAAATCAGGAGGGCAAAATGGGGACATGAGATAGCTTTGGCAAATAGAATTAAGGAGAATCCAAAGGGTTTTTACAAATATATTAAGGACAAAAGGGTAACTAGGGACAAAATAGGACCGCTCAAAGATCAGCAAGGTGTCCTTTGTGTGGAGCCACAAAAAATGGGGGAGATACTAAATAAATATTTTGCATCAATATTTACTGTGGAAAAGGATATGGAAGATATAGACTGTCGGGAAATAGATGGTGGCATCTCGCAAAATGTCCAGATTACAGAGGAGGAAGTGCTGGATGTCTTGAAACGGTTAAAAGTGGATAAATCCCAAGGACCTGATCAGGTGTACCCGAGAACTCTGTGGGAAGCTAGAGAAGTGATTGCTAGGCCTCTTGCTGAGATATTTGTATCATCGATAGTCACAGGTGAGGTGCCAGAAGACTGGAGGTTGACAAATGTGATGCCACTGTTTAAGAAGGGGAGTAGAGACAAGCCAGGGAACTATAGACCGGTGACCCTGACCTCGGTGGTGGGCAAGTTGTTGGAGGGAATCCTGAGGGACAAGGTGTACATGTATTTGGAAAGGCAAGGACTGATTCGGGATAGTCAACATGGCTTTGTGCGTGGGAAGTCATGTCTCACAAACTTGATTGAGTTTTTTGAAGAAGTAACAAAGAAGATTGATGAGGGCAGAGAAGTAGATGTGGTGTATTTGGACCTCAGTAAGGCCTTCGACAAGGTTCCCCATGGGAGACTGATTAGCAACGTTAGATCTCATGGAATACAGGGAGAACTAGTCATTTGGATACAGAACTGGCTCAAAGGTAGAAGACAGAGGGTGGTGGTGGAGGGTTGTTTGTCAGACTGGAGGTCTGTGACCAGTGGAGTGCCACAAGGATTGGTGCTGGGCCTTCTACTTTTTGTCATTTACATAAATGATTTGGATGCGCGCATAAGAGGTACAGTTAGTAAGTTTGCAGATGACACCAAAATTGGAGGTGTAGTGGACAGCGAAGAAGGTTACCTCAGATTACAACAGGATCTGGACCAGATGGGCCAATGGGCTCTGAAGTGGTAGATGGAGTTTAATTCAGATAAATGCGAGGTGCTGCATTTTGGGAAAGCAAATCTTAGCAGGACTTATACACTTAATGGTAAGGTCCAAGGGAGTATTGCTGAACAAAGGGACCTTGGAGTGCAGGTTCATAGCTCCTTGAAAGTGGAGTCACAGGTAGATGGGATAGTGAGGAAGGCATTTGGTATGCTTTCTTTTATTGGTCTGAGTATTGAGTACAGGAGTTGGGACGTCAAGCTACGGCTGTACAGGACATTGGTTAGGCCACTGTTGGAATATTGCGTGCAATTCTGGTCTCCTTCCTATCGGAAAGATGTTGTGAAATTTGAAAGGGTTCAGAAAAGATTTACAAGGATGTTGCCAGGGTTGGAGGATTTGAGCAATACGGAGAGGCTGAACAGGCTGGGGTTGTTTTCCCTGGATATTTGGAGGCTGAGGGGTGACCTTATAGAGGTTTACAAAATTAAGAGGGGCATGGATAGGATAAATAGACAAAGTCTTTTCCCTGGGGCTGGGGAGTCCAGAACTAGAGGGCATAGGTTTAGGATGAGAGCAGAAAGATATAAAAGAGACCTAAGGGGCAACTATTTCAAACAGAGGGTGGTACGTGTATGGAACGAGCTGCCAGAGGATGTGGTGGAGGCTGGTACAATTGCAACATTTAAGAGGCATTTGGATGGGTATATGAATAGGAAGGGTTTGGAGGGATATGGGCCGGATGCTCGCAGGTGGGACTAGATTGGGTTGGGATATCTGGTCAGCATGGACGGGTTGGACCGAAGGATATGTTCCCATGCTGTACATCACTATGATCTGACTATATGTTAGTTTTTTAACTAAACTCACCTAAGTAACATATTAAATTTAATAAAAAAGGTAAAGTCTTTCACAAATTCTGTGATAAATGCATAGTGTATCATATGAATGGAACAAGTTACAGGATTGGTGATATAGAATTGACAAAGGGTTGAAGATCACTTGTGAAAAAAATATTCATTGACAATTACTTTTAATTGCAGAAACTTCTACTCCTTTTGTGGCCTGTCATTTCTCTTATACCAATTTAGTGCCTAATTCCACTAACAACTATTTCCCCATTCACCTACGGTAAGAACTCATCCAGTTACACTTATACAAAGGATTTTAAAAAGCATTATTTATATTGCTGGCTACACTCTGCTGAGAAAAGCATTCTAATTTAAAAAAAAGACTTTGTGGTATTTCTTGAAAAGTATGAAGATTTTGACAGTTCTTGAGAGACCTGACAATTCTTCATACGTTTGACACTTCTTGATGGTTCCCCACAAAGTGTGACACCAGCTTGACAGGTCTTGACACACTTGACAGTTCTTGGTATGTTTCACATTTCTTGACAATCAATACAATATTGTAAAAAGAAGTCATTGAAAAATGCATGTTAACACCTCCTGGCAGGTTTGACACTTCTGGACAATTTTGACATTTCTTGACAGTTCTTTACAAGCGCAACAGTTCATAACAACCTCAACAGTTCCTAACAATGTTGAACTTCTTGGGGGTTGACAAAATATTAAGAAAAACACGTTTACTCCAAAACACATTTTTCAGTTCTCAACAGGTTTGATCCTTCTTGACAGTTTTTGACAAACTTGACACTTTTCCATACATTTGACTTTTCTAAACAAATTTGACACATCTTGACAAGCTTGACACTCCTTAAAAAAATTGACTGGTTTGACAATTCTTTGACAGCTTGACAATTCCAAAGGATACCTGACACTACACACCCTCCCTCAGTATGCCTGATTTTTTCCATGATACTTATCAGCCATGATTGAGCAGCAGACTCAATGGGCTAGAGCATAGAACATAGAACATAGAAAAATACAGCGCAGTACTGGCCCTTCAGCCCTTGATGTTGCGCCGACCGAAGCCTACCTAACCTACACTTGCCCAATAACCTCCATATGCTTATCCAATGCCCGCTTAAATGACCATAAAGAGGGAGAGTCCACCACTGCTACTGGCAGGGCATTCCATGAACTCACAACCCGCTGAGTAAAGAATCTACCCCTAACATCTGTCCTATACCAACCTCCCCTTAATTTAAAGCTGCGTCCCCTAGTAACAGCTGACTCCATTAGCGGAAAAAGGTTCTCACTGTCAACCCTATCTAAACCCCCAATCATCTTGTACACCTCTATCAAATCTCCCCTAAATCTTCTTTTCTCCAATGAGAACAGCCCCAAATGCCTCAGCCTTTCCTCATACGATCTTCCTACCATGCTAGGCAACATCCTGGTAAACCTCCTCCGCACCCGTTCCAATGCCTCCACATCCTTCCTATAGTATGGCGACCAAAACTGCACACAATACTCCAGATGAGGCCGCACCAGAGTCTTATACAACTGCAACATGACCTCAGGACTCCGGAACTCATTTCCTCTACCAATAAAGCCCAGTACGGCATATGCCTTCTTCACAGCACTATTTACCTGGGTGGCAACTTTCAGAGATCTGTGTACATGGACACCAAGATCCCTCTGCTCATCCACACTACCAAGTAGCCTACCATTAGCCCAGTAATCCATCTTCTTGTTACTCCTACCAAAGTGAATGACTTCACACTTAGTTACATTGAACTCCATTTGCCACCTTTCTGCCAGCTCTGCAACTTATATATATCCCGTTGTAACCTGCCACATCCTTCTTCGCTGTCCACAACTCCACCGACTTTTGTATCATCTGCAAACTTGCTCACCCAGCCTTCAAGCCCCTCCTCTAGGTCATTTATAAAAATGACAAACAGCAATGGTCCCAAAACAGATCCTTGTGGAACACCACTAGTAACTGCACTCCAAGATGAACTGTGACCATCAACTACTACCCTCTGTCTCCTTCCAGCCAGCCAATTCCTAATCCAAACCTCTAATGCACCCTCAATGCCACACCTCTGTAATTTTTGCAGTAGCCTACCATGGGGTACCTTATCGAACGCCTTGCTAAAATCCACATACACTACATCTACTGCTTTACCCTATTCCACATCCTTGGTCACCTTCTCAAAGAACTCAATAAGCTTTGTGAGGCACGACCTGCCCTTCACAAAACCATGCTGACTATCCTTGATCACATTATTCCTATCCAGATGTTCATAAATCCTATCCCTTACAATTCTCTCTAAGACTTTGCCCACAACAAAAGTGAGACTCACTGGCCTATAGTTACTAGGGCTATCCCTACTCCCCTTCTTGAACAAAGGGACCACATTTGCTATCCTCCAGTCTTCTGGCACTATTCCTGTAGACAACGATGAAACAAAAATCAAGGCCAATGGCTCCGCTATCTCCTCCCTAGCTTCCCAGAGGATCCTAGGATAAATGCCATCAGGCCCAGGGGACTTATCTATTTTCACCCTTTCCAGTATTCCCCAGACCTCTTCCCTACATACCTCAAAGCCATCCATTCTAATCACTTGTGACTCTATATTCACATCAGCAACAATGTCCTGTTCCTGAGTGAATACTGATGAAAAGTATTGATTTAGTGTCTCTCCAATCTCCTCCGCCTCCACGCACAACTTCCCTCTACTATCCTTGACTGGACTGATACCTACCCTAGTCATCCTTTTATTCCTGACATACCTATAGAAAGCCTTTGGGTTTTCCCTAATCCTACCAACTAAGGACTTTTCATGTCCCCTTCTCGCTGCTCTTAGCTCTCTCTTTAGATCCTTCCTGGCTACCTTATAACTCTCAATCGCCCCAACTGAACCTTCACGCCTCATCTTTACATAGGCTGCCCTCTTCCTTTTCACAAGGGATTCCAATTCCTTATTAAACCATGGCTCCCTCACAAGACCCTTTCCTCCCTGCCTGACTGGTACATACTTATCAAGGACACCCAATAGCTGCTCCTTGAACAAGCTCCACATATCATTTGTGTCCTTCCCTTGAAGCCTATTTTTCCAATCCATGCATCCTAAGTCATGCCTCACCGCATCATAATTTCCCTGCCCCCAGCTGTAACTCCTGCCCTGCAGTGCACACTTATCCCTCTCCATCACTAGAGTAAAAGTCACTGAGTTGTGCTCACCTACCTCCAAGTCTAACACCTGGCCTGGTTCATTACCTAGAACCAAATCCAGTATAGCCTCCCCTCTTGTTGGCCTGTCTATATATTGTGTCAGGAAACCCTCCTGCACACATTGGACAAACACCGACCCATCTAACGAACTTGAGCTGTAGCTTTCCCAGTCAATATCTGGGAAGTTAAAGTCCCCCATAGCAACCACCCTACTACTTTCACTCTTCTCCTGAATCATCCTCTATGTCTCTCGGACTATTAGGAGGCCTGTAGAAAACTCCTAACAGGGTGACCTCACCTTTCCTATTCCTAACCTCAGCCCAAACTACCTCAGATGGCAAG
The DNA here is from genome assembly GCF_020745735.1 of Hemiscyllium ocellatum. NCBI lineage: Eukaryota > Metazoa > Chordata > Chondrichthyes > Orectolobiformes > Hemiscylliidae > Hemiscyllium > Hemiscyllium ocellatum. The sequence continues at coordinate 22,886,063 of NC_083417.1, read as the reverse complement.
TCTTCCTCCATCGTCCTTTCCACCGCTGTAATACTATCCTTGACAAGCAATGCCACACCTCCCCCTCTTTTACCCCCACCTCTGCCCCTACTAAAACATTTAAACCCTGGAACCTGCAACAGCCATTCCTGTCCCTGTTCTACCCATGTCTCTGTAATGGCCACAACATCGAAGTCCCAGGTACCAACCCACGCTGCAAGTTCACCTACCTTATTTCTTATACTTCTGGCTTATACACTTCAAGCCACCTTCCTGTTTACAGGCACCCTCCTTCGAGATCGATGCCATGTTCCTAACCTCCCTACACTCAAGGTCCTGTACCCTAAAGCTACAGTCCAGGTTCCCATGCCCCTGCAGAGTTAGTTTAAACCCTCCCAAAGAGCACTAGCAAACCTCCCCCCAAGGATACTGGTGCCCCTCAGGTTCAGGTGTAGACCATCCTGTTTATAGAGGTCCCACCTTCCCCAGAAAGAACCCCAGTTGTCCAGAAACCGGAATCCCTCCCTCCTGCACCATCCCTGTAGTTCCCTCTCCCTATTCCTCGACTCTCTAACACGTGGCACGGGTAACAAACCAGAGACAACAACTCTGTTCGTTCTAGCTCTGAGCTTCCAACCTAGTTCCCTGAAAGCCTGCCTAATATCCTCACCCCTCTTCCTACCTATGTCGCCGGTGCCAACGTGGACCATGACCTGGGGCTGCTCCCCCTCCCCCTTAAGGACCCGGAAAACACGATCAGAGACATCACGTACCCTTGCACCTGGGAGGCAACATACCAATCGTGAGTCTCTGTCATCCCCGCAAAACCGCCTAACTGTGCCCCTCACTATTGAATCCCCAATAACTATCGCTCTACCTTTCTCCACTCTTCCCTTCTGAGCAACGGGGACAGGCTCCGTGCCAGAGGCCTGAACCTCGTTGCTTACCCCTCGTAAGTCATCCCCCCCACACGTATCCAAAACGGTATACTTGTTCTTGAGGGGAATGACTGCAGGGGGCCCCTGTACTGGCTGCTTCCTCCCAGTCCCCCTCACTGTCACCCATCTCTCTATAACTTTCGGAGTAACTACTTCCCTAAAGCTCTGATCTATGACCTCCTCTGCCTCTGGAATGATCCGCAGTTCATCCAACTCCAGCTCCAGTTCCCTAACACGGTCTTGGAGGAGCTGGAGATGGGTGCACTTCCTGCAAGTGTATTCAGCAGGGACGCTAATGGCTTCCCTCACCTCATACATGTTGCAAGAGGAACATTGTACTGCCTTCGCTGCCATCCCTCTAAAAGGTAAACTTTAAAAAGAAAACTAGATCTAAAGAAACAAGCAAGCAAAATGCAGCACTTACCTGCTTACCACAATGGGTCTTATTATTAGGTTAGAGGAGGAGGGCGGGTGGGAGGTTCTACCCCTGTAGTGCCTCGGGTTCCTCGCCTGCACGCTTTTATAGAAAAAAAACCTTCCCAGGTAAGCTAGCGCTACACCAGCTTCCGGGTCCGCTAGGCGCTTAGAAAAAAAACTTTAAATTTTAACCGTTAAAAAAAAACTAACTGGACTATACCGTGACTTAAAAAAACACTGCCAGACAGTCCTTACCTGTTCCGCCGAGAGAGTGAGGTGAAGGCTTGGAGCTGCGCGCTTTTATAGAAAAAAACCTTCCCAGGTAAGCTAGCGCTACACCAGCTTCCGGGTCCGCTAGGCGCTTAGAAAAAAAAACTTTAAATTTTAGCCGTTAAAAAAAAACTAACTGGACTATACCGTGACTTAAAAAAAAACACTGCCAGACAGTCCTTACCTGTTCCGCCGAGAGAGTGAGGTGAAGGCTTGGAGCTGCGCGCTTTTATAGAAAAAAACCTTCCCAGGTAATCTAGCGCTACACCAGCTTCCGGGTCCGCTAGGCGCTTAGAAAAAAAAACTTTAAATTTTAACCGTTAAAAAAAAACTAACTGGACTATACCGTGACTTTAAAAAAACCCGCCAGACAGCCCTTACCTGCTCCGCCGAGAGAGCTAAATGACCTAATGTCTGCTCCTATGTCTTATGATCTTCTGGCCTAAGAGGGTTGGAAATCTCTTTCAGCATAGACAGCTACCTGATTTAAATAGCCAGTTGTCTCATGCAAACCTGGTCTCACTCCATTCTCTCATCTCCATCAGTGGGAAGTCCAGTATTGAGGAGGGATCATGAAATTTCAGGCCACCTGCACATTTTCACTACAGTGGAACTAAGCTTTTGATTGATTTGAATGTCTGTGAAGAAGTCATGATATTTGTTCAGGGTAATTCTTTCATTTCTTTTCTTGTCTCATCGCCATTCCCTTTTAGCCTTGGAAGACTTACTGTTCAGTCATCCATTATCATTGAACTTCTTTTGTCCCATTTCCACCTACACACTGCTCAACACGGACTGCATTTTTACCTTTTTACCCGCATTTCCCAGTTCTGATGAAAGGTGACTGTACTTTAGACATAATAAAAAATACTCTTCGTAGGCAGACATCCCAACACCAATCTCTTTTTATTTATAAATGCATAACCTTTAACAATAGTGCTGCCTTTCACTGAGTTGGGCATGTAGGGATTGAATGTCCTTGACATTCATCCTAATGTGTTAGCCAGGTCCCATTGATTGGGGCTGTTAATTTGCTCCAATCAGGGCACTCATTCGTTGAGGTGCAGCTGACTAACCTTGTTACAATCACTGCACTCATGTTTATGTCTCTCTCCGCATAATTTGTCAGTTCAGTTGACAATTCCAGCACTTTCTGTTTTTATTTCAGATTTCCAGCATTTGGTAGCATTATAATTTATGTTTTAAATTAAAATCCAGCCCTGATTCTCAGTGCAATTCAGGAGCACATTAGGCTTCTATTCCCCACAATGAGGTAGGCTAGAACACATGGTGGAGCAACACTGCTGGAATATAGGAATATATTAGCTCTGACATCTTACAAAGGTGTTATTTATTTTTATTTCTCCTGTGAATCTACAATGCTGATAACTTTAAGCACTTTAGTTGCACAATGTAACACCATGGTGAACTTTCATCTCAAAGTCTAATTCAGTCTTTTCCTTCATAAAAAGATATACTTGTGTGCTTCATTTAGCCTCTGAACTAGTAAATACTGCTCCTGTGATGCAATAATTTAGCTGGCCGTGATTGAAAAAGGGGACACATTGTTGTCCAGTTCAGGCATCATTATGTAAAATGCTGCAAGGTTTTGAAAAATAGTACAATTTATGTAATTAGTATTTTTCTATTGAAACATACTGACGGTCTCTACTGCTATTAATGGATATGCTTGAGTCAAGTACTTCTTTTAAAACTATTATGAGAAAGGTAGAAGTAATCCTTTTTGGAAATTAAAAGCAATTCATCCTTAGCTAAAAATGCTTATTTAGCTGAAACAATCATTGCCTTGGCTTTGGCACCAGTCCAGCCTAATATCAAGCCAGGTGTAAGTACTGTGGTAGTACATTTTTCAATATTTTGAGAAAGCATTGTTCTTGCTTTCAGTTTTAAGATACTTCGTTTTACAGGTAAGTGATGCCTTGTGAGTATACATTGGCCATTAAGATGAGGAGTGACTGACAGTGCAATTAGATTAGAACACACAGTAGTGTTGGCTGGAAAGTAATTATTTTACTGACTGTTGGGGATCAGACCAGACTCTATCAAAATATATTAAGAAGATAGTCCACACCCTAACTTTTTCTTATTTTAAAGTTAAATGTAAGGTGTTGCGTTCCAAATTCAATGCACTTGGTCAAACTACTTGATGTTAAAGAACAAAGAACAAAGAAAATTTACAGCCCAGAAACAGACCCTTCGGCCCTCCAAGCCTGAGCTGATCCAAATCTACTGTCTAAACCTGTCGCCCACTTCCTAAGCATCTGTATCCCTCTGCTCCCCACCTACTCATGCATCTGTCCAAATGCATCTTAAGTGAATCTACCACCTCTTCTAGCAATGCATTCCACACACCCATCACCTTCTGTGTAAAGTACTTGCTGTGTGAATCCCCCTTAAACTTTCCACCTCTCACCTTGAAAGTTTGACCTCTTGTTATTGAATCCTTCATCCTGGAAAAGAGCTTGTCTCTATCCATTCTGTCCATAACCTTCATGATTTTGTAAACCTCAATCAGGTCTCCCCTCAATCTCCTTTTTTCTAATGAAAACAAACCTAACCTACTTAACCTCTCTTCATAGCTAGCACCTTCCTTACCAGGCAACATCCTCGTAAATCTCTGCACCCTCTCCGAAGCATCCACATCCTTTTGGTAATGTGGTGACTCGAACTGTACACAGTATTCTAAATGCTGCCGAACCAAAATCTTGTACAATTTTAACATGACTTGCCAGCTGTTATACTCAGTACCCTGTCCGATGAAGGCAAGCATACTATATGCCTTCATGATCACTTTATCCACCTGTGCAACAACTTTCAGGGTACAAAGGACCTGCATTCCCAGATCTCTTTGCCCATCAACTTTTCCCAAGGCTCTTCCGTTCATTGTATAATTCACTCAAGAATTAGTGTTTCCTAAATGCATCACCTCACATTTGTCTGGATTGAAATCCATCTGCCACTTTTCCACCCAACTCTCCAGTCTATCTATATCTTCTGTACTCTTTCACAGTCCCTTATGCTTTCTGCTACTCCTCAATCTTCGTGTCATCTGCAAACTTGCTGAACATACCAACAGTGCCCTCTTCCAGATCATTTATTTATATCACAAACAACAGTGGCCTCAACATTGACCCCTGTGGAACACCACTGGTCACCCTTCTCCATTTCGAGAAACTCCCTTCAACTACTACTCTCTGTCTCCTGTTGCTCAACCAGTTCTTTATCCACCTAGCTAGAACACCCTGCACACCATATGACTTCACTTTCTCCATTAGTCGACCATGGGGAACCTTATCAAATGCCTTACTGAAGTCCTTCCTTCATCGATCAACTTGGTCACTTCCTCAAAGAACTCTATTAAATTGGTAAGGCACGATCTCTCCCGCACAAAACCATGTTGCCTATCACTGATAAGCCCATTCTTTTCTAAATATAAATAGATCCTATCCCTCAGTACCCTCTTCAGCAACGTTCCCACCATCGACATCAAGCTCACTGGTCTGTAGTTATCTGGAATATCCCTACTACCCTTCTTGTACAGGGGGACAACATGAGCAACCTTCCAGTCTTCTGGCAGCTCACCTGTATTTAAGGATACTACAAAGATATCTGTCAGGACACCAGCTATTTCCTCTCATGCCTCCCTCAGCAACCTGAGATAGGTCCCATTGGTCCTGGGGATTTGTCCACTTTAATAACCTCTAGCCTACCAACACATCTTCCCTATTATGTCAACATGACCCAGACTAATCAAACTTCTATCTTTAATCTCAACATTCATCATGTTCCGCTCTTCAGTGAACACTGATGCAAAGTAATCATTCAGAATCTCACCCATTCTCTCAGGTTTGACATACAGCCTTCCTTCATTTTTTTCTTTAGTGGACCAATCCTTTCTCTAGTTGCACATTTGCTTCTTATATAAGAATAAAATGCTTTGGGATTCTGCTTAATTCTGCTCGCTAAAGCTATTTCATGACCCCTTTTAGCCCACTTGATTCCTCATTTAAAATTTGTCCTACTTGTCCTACTCTTCCAATATTTGTCCAGGGCGAATTCTGTTCTTAGTTGCCCAGACCTTATGTACGCTTCCCTTTTCCTCTTGGCTAGTCGTACAATTTCTCTTATCGTTCACAGTTCACGAATCTTGCCCTTCCTATTCTTTGCCTTCAATGGGAAATGCCTATCCTGCACTATCTTTAACCTATCTGAAAGCCTCCCACGTATCAAATGTGGACTTCCCTTCAAATAGCTGTGTCCAATCCACATTTCCCAGCTCCTGCCTAATTTTGATATAATTGGCCTTGGCCCAGTCCTCTTCCCTGAGGACCACTCTCATCTTTATCTACGAGTATTCTAAAACTTACAGAATTGTAGTCACTGTTCCCAAAAAAATCCCCCCAACGCAACTTCTACTACCTGTCCTGGCTTGTTCCCCAGTACCAGGTCCAATATGGCCCCTTCCCTTGTCGGACTATTGATATACTGCTGTAGAAAATTCTCCTGGACACTTCTTACAAATTCTACCCCATCCAGACCTCTGATGCTAAGTATATCCCAGTCAATATTGGGAAAATTAAAATCTCCCATCATCACCACCTTGTTGCCTCTACATATTTCCATGATCTGTTTACCTATTTGTTCTTCTGCCTCAAGCTCACTGTTAGGAGGCCTGTAATACAGCCCCAACAATGTAATTGCACCCTTCTTATTTCTCAGCTCCACCCATAATGCCTCACTACCCACGATCTCCGTAGTGTCCTCCTTTAGCACAGCCGTGATATCACCCCTGACCAGCAATGCAACTCCGCCTCCCCTTTTATTTCCCTCCCTGTCATGACTGAAACGTCTATATCCTGGAACATTTAATTGCCAATCATGCCCTTCCTTCAACCAAGACTTTGTGATTGCAATAACGTCATACTCCCAGGCACCAGTCCAAGCCTTAATTCATTTGCCTTAGACGCTATACTCCTTGCATTAAAGTAGATGCATTTCAGGCCATCAGTTCTTTTGCGTTCATCTGCTCTCTGCTACTCTTCCCTTTATTAATACTATTAAGCAAAGCATTACTTAGTCATCCAATAAAAGAAAAAAACTAAAGTAAAATAACTGGCTTAGGTTTAACTCTATTGGAAAACTTAACAGAATAATAGATCAGTGAGCAACTAAACAGTAACTGTTCCAGTTTGGTAATATACCCTTGGCAAAAGGCAAATTCAGAAAACAGATTGTGACACACGCAACACTAGCAGCCCAGAAGGAAGAAAAAACATCAAGATAACTCTGCGTGTAGCAGGGAGAGCTGTACTGTAGCAACATACACAACTGCTACCTAAAAATTAAAAAGCTAAAACTCCGGATTCAGTGGGAGCTTGACCCACATCCAATTCAGGCTGCTTCCACTGTTCCAACTTTAAAAAAATTCCCCAAGACCTCACAAGCTGTTTACTTTATGTGTTTTCAATAGGCATCTCATCATTTCTGTCTTAAAACCTTGCTTTAAAAAAAAGGACAAAAATTACCTCTTAAAGCCACAGTATTGTCACACCGACCAACCTTTGACTGGCCTCAGACTGGAAAAAGTGAGGACTGCAAATGCTGGAGATCAGAGCTGAAAATGTGTTGCTGGAAAAGCGCAGCCTGGAAGGGCTCATGCCCGAAACGTTGATTCTCCTGTTCCTTGGATGCTGCCTGACCTGCTGCGCTTTTCCAGCAACGCATTTTCAGCTCAGACTGGAAACACAGTATGAATGAAGGTAGAATATTTATCTTTCAAAAGAATATGCACACGAACATGCAGCTTAGAAAGAGTAGGCCATTTGGTGCCTCAAGCCCACTTTGCCATCCAAATTGATCATTGTCTAACTGTATCTTCAAATCCTCATTGCTGTCCATCCTTCAATGCTTCACCCACATGTTTATCAAGAATCTATCTATGTCTGCCTAAAAAGGTAAGCAAGAACTTTGACAGAAATGAAGGCAGAAATTGCAGGGGGCACTTTCAGATTGGAGAATTGCAAACATATGGCCTTGTTCAAGAAAGATTATAAGGATAATCCCAACAATTACAGACCCAGTTAGTTTAACCCCAGTTGTAGGATAGCTTCTAGAAATAATTATTGAATTAAGAACTAGTAGTCATGTGGAAAATGTTGGATTATTTACGAAGGGTAAGCATGGATTTCTAAAGGAGAAATGTATTTTAACTAACTTGCTAGAGTTTTTTTGAACAGCGAGCAGAAAGACTTGATAGAGGTAATGCTGTTGTTGTGGCATTCACCGATTTCCAGAAGATGTTTGCTACAGTGTCATACAACGGACTTGTAAGCAAGGTTACGGGTCATGATATGAAAGGGACAGTAGCAATATAGATACAACGTTGGTTGAGTGATAAAAAAAAGTGTCAATTGATATTTTTGGGCTCGATGCAGGTGTTTAGTGAACTCATCCATTGGTTTGGTATTGGGACCCTTGGTTTTCCTCATTCATATTAATGATCTAGATCTTGGCGTGTAGGGAACAATGTCAATGTTTGCAGATGCCACAAAACTTGAAGAATTGCAACCTGTGAGGAGAAGAGTGTGGAACTTCAAAAGATCAATGACAAGTTTGGGGAGTGGAAGATTGAGTCATGAAGGACAGAAGCAGCCCTGCAGCCAATGAGTCTGCTCTGACCTACCTACTCTAATCCCACTTCCCAGCCTTGAAAGCTGTGACATTTCAAGTGATCATCCATGTGCTTTTGAACGATTATGAGGTTTCCTGTCTCTACTGCCCTCCCAGGTAGTGTTTCAAATTCCCATCACCTTCTGGGTGAAAACATTTTTCCTCAAATTCCCTATAAACATCCTGCCCTTCACCCTGAAATTATACCACTCCAGTATTGATTCAACAACCAAGGGGAACAGCTGCTTCCTCTCCACCTGTCAATGCCCCTCATAATTTAATATACAACAATCAGGTCCCTCCTCAGCCTTTTCTGCTCTAAAGAACATAACTAAAGCTCATCCAGCCTCTCTTCATAGCTAAAATGCTCCATTCCAGGCAAAATCCTGGTGAATCCCCTCTGTACTCCTCTTAATGCAATCATATCCTTCCAATAGTGAGTTGACCAGAACTGCATACTGTACTCCAGCTGTGACCTAACCAAAGTTCTGTACAGCTCTTACATGATTTACAGCTCTTATAATCTAAGTTATGACTGAAAAAGGCAAATATCCCACGTGCTTTCTTAACTACTCCATAAACCTGTCTTCCAGCTTTTAGAAGCCTGTGGACAAGCACCCATGATCCCCTGTTCCTCTGAGCTTCCTATTGTCCTGCCATTCATTAAGTACTCCCTTGTCTTTTTCCTTCTTCCAAAGTACATCACTTCACACCATTCAAGGTTAAATTCCATCTGCCGTTGATCTGCCAATTTGATGAAGTCATTGACAATTTCCTGTAATCCAAGACCCTCTTTCCTTACTACTAACCTCACAGCCATTCTTCATGTTATCCACAGATTTGCTTGTCATTCCCCAACATTTTCATCTATATCATTTATAAAAACCACAACAATAAGGGATCCAACACTGATCCCTGTGGTATGCCATGCATATCAATCTCCAGTCACACAAGCAGCCTTCTACCACCACTCTCTTTCTCATACCACTAAGCCAATTTTGGATCCAACTTGCCAAATTATCCTGGAACCCATGTGGTTTCACTATTTTTAATCAGTCTCTCATGTAGGTCCTTGTCAAAGGTTTCACTGAAATCCATATAAACTGCATTAACTACACTGCCTTCATTGATACACTTAATCACCTCTGCAAAAATATCTATTAAACTTTGTTAGGCATGGACTTCCTTTGACACAGCCATGCTGACTATTCCTGATCCAACCTGGTTATATAAATGGAGATTAGTTCTCTCCTTCATAATTTTCTTGAATAATGTCCCTCACATTGATGTGAGATGCACTGGTCTGCATCAGAAAATAACAGAATCCATACACTGTGGAAGCAAACCATTTGGCCCATCGAGTCCACACCAACCCTCTGAAGAGCATCCCACCCAGACACCTATAACCCTACATTTCTCTGGACTTGATGCCCCTATAATTTACCTTAAAGGGAAAATACAGGTCTACATTGTCCCTGGTTTCTTTTTGGATGTCCTCACTGTTCTGCTGTAGATTTTCCCTCAAGTAGCTGTTCCCAGTGTATTTAGTCAAATCCTGCTTTACTTTAATAAAATCTTCCTTCCCTCAACCGCTGTTACAGACAATCTTTTTGGCTGTTGCATAACAAACTTAAATTGTGTTGTGGTTGCTATCAGTAATATGCTGCCCCACTGCCACCTTGACCACTCATACAGCTTTGTTGACCAGAATTAGGTTGAGCACTGCACCATGTCTTGTTAGACCTTCGACATGTTGATATAGATGGCTTGGTCAAGAAATCCATCCTTTCTAACCCTTTACGTTATGACAATCCAATTAATATTGGTGACGTTGAAATCTTCCAATATTGCTTTTCTCACAATCCTCAGTGAATTGTTTACATATCTGCTATTCTATTGTCTACTGACTGGGGGCTTATAATGCATTCCAAGCAATATGACTCCCCCCTTTTTATTCTTAATCTCTACCTGTAAGACTTCATTTGAAGACTGTTCCAAGATATTGTGCTTCCTTAATACAGTAACTCATTCCTTAATTAATAATGTGAAATCACCTCTTTTTTAGACCTTCCCTGAAGATCTTATGCCTCAGAATATTGAGTTGTCACTCTTGCCCTCCTTCAACCATGTCTCTGTGATGGTAACAATATCACACTTCTATGTGTCAATTCACACCGTTAACTCAACTGTCTGGCCAATAATATTCCTAGCATTGAGGTAGAGGCCAACCAACCTTGCGTTACTTTCTTGAAACCTAAACCTAGCTTAAATCCCTCTGTCTGAGTTCCTTTACTATAGAATGCTGTGTACATATTGCACTGATGCTCTGTTTCAACTTCCCCTTGCTGAATGCCTCAGAAAAGTATCAGAGAAGTGTTGAGGCGATACATTTTCTTAGGAAGAATATTGAAAGACAATACAAAATAGGAAGCACAATTGTAAAGGGGATGCAGGAGCAGAGGAGTCTGGGTGTAAATGTGCACAGATCATTGAAGGTAGTTGAAAAACTGGAGAGAGCAGTTGATAATGCACACATAATGTCCTTGGCAATATTAATAGGGTCACAGAGTCCAAGAGCAAGGAGGTAATGTTGAACTTGTATAACATACGTCTTAGACCCAAGCTGGAGTATTCTGTACACCTGTGGATGTTCGATTATAGAAAAGAATTGAATGCTTTGGAGTCAGAGCAGAAGCAATTTACAAGAATGGTCCAAGAGTGAGGAAAAGCTATGAGTAAATTAGAGAATTTGGACTGTTCTCCTTGGAGAGGAGGATACTGAGAGGAGACTTTCAAAATCATGAATGGGCTGGATTGAGAAGCTGTTCCTGCTTGTGAAAGTGAGAGTATGGCATGCACTATGATGTGGTGGAGGCAAGTTCAACAGAGTCATTCAGGAGTGTACTGGATGATCATTTGGATTAAAACAGCATGTCAGGGCACGGGAGGAGAGCATCAAATAGCATGAGGCAAAGATACTCATTTGAAGAGCTGCTGCAGGCAAAATGGGCTGAATGACTTCCTTCTGCAACACAAAAATTCTATGATTCTGTGATACTTCTACTGCCTTTTGGGGAAGCAAATTCCAAAGGCTCATGTCCTTCTGTCAGAAACAAATTATGCTTTTCTCTATCTCAAACAGCTATTCCTTATTTTAAACAGTCCTAGATTCTGCCTTAAGATGAAAATTCTTTTCCACATCATCCTGCTCAAGACCTCTCAGGACCTTATGTGCTTCAATCAAGTCAGTTATTACTTTTCTAAACTCCAGTGGAAACATGCCTAGGCGGTCCAACGTTTCCTCTTCAGACAACCTGCCAATTCCAGGCATTAATCTCGTAAATCTTCTCTGAATTGCTTCCAATGTATTTACATCCTTCTTTAAATTAGGAGACCTAAACTGTATACAATACTCCAGATATGATTTAATGGATGACCTATAAAAATGAAGCTCAATCTTCTTACCGTTGAATTTAACTTTCATTGCAACAGTAAGATTCTATTAGCTTTTCTAATTATTTGCTGTACCTGCATAATAACCTTTGGTGTTTTATACAGTAGACCATGCAGATTCATCTGCATCTCAGTCCTCTGCAACCTTTGACCATTTAGATAATATACTTTTAAAAATTCTTCCTGCCAGAATGGATAATTTCCCATTTTCACACATTATATTCTATTAAACAAATTTTGATTACTCACGTAACCTGCCTTTCACAAATTTTATTCAATTCTCATAGGAAGTTTGACATGCACTCTATCATTTCATCATTTCATACAGATCCATGTATTTCTAAACTTTATCAGTCATTCAAATGGCACAAGTATCAGAATTATTTATTAAGAAATAGCAGGATAAAATCCTACAATCTTCCATTACCCAAACATATTAGAAAGGAAATAAATAATGCCAACTTCTTCACACCACAGAAAAAGCATAATGCTTTTTTTTGATGACTTTTCTGACAAACAAGCATCATTCAGCAGTATAAATGACTTTTTCCCATTCCCTTGAACACAGTGCAAATTTCAGAGGTAATCTACCAAACCCTTCCCTATTGTTATTACAACTGTTTTTGGATTATTTCCCTCAATTAATTGTTGCTTTTTGTGCTCAATTTCTTAATCCCATCTAAGTGTAATGGGGTAAGTGTGAGTATGCCAGAAGCAGTACCTAGTCTACCTAAAAATGAGTGTCAACCTGGTAAAGCTACCAAACAGGACTACTTGCATGTTAAATTGCATTAGCAACAAGTGATAGACGGAGCTAAGTAATCCTAAAATCAAGCTCCTGTCACAAAGCTGTTCCTTTTCTCAAGGATACTGTGTCCTTGATTTTCTCAGAAGGGTGTTAAACCAGCTCTTGACTCCGAGGTGGCTAGTTTGGTACAGAGATGGAAAAGGATTTTGAGAGGGTCTTTGTTTATATGTAAACAGATGAGACTTCAGGCCAAGGTGATCATGTTTTAGAAGTGACCTATATAATGAAAAGGGAGTGGTCAGTACTGAAAGTGAAAGTTGTTTGAAGCAGTTCAGCAGTGGTCTGTGTGAAGAAAGGCTGCTAAACTCTCTCTCCTTCTGCCCTCCTAACTTTGACTTGTAAGCCTCTCTTTCAGTTTTATTCTATGTTTAAGGGGCTTGTGTATTGGCACTGTTGTGTACATTCAGAACAGCATAATTAAGTCTAGTTTGGATAGACTGGGTTCTGTAGATATTCTTTGTTCTGTTCTCTGTGTTTTGTGAATAAATTTTTGTCTGTTTTAAAACCTGGTAGTCAACCTAGCTAACTTACTCTGGGTAATTTTCACTGTACACTTACTGAAATAAATTGTAAAGTTATGGTCTGGGCTGCCTGCTTAAGAATGTTTTCAGTGGTCTGACCTAATCCATAATATTCTGCAGTCCTGCCACATTCAGTCATGAATGGTGGTGGGCAATTAAACAATGGTCAGGTTCTGGGGGATGAAGCTGAACAAAGATCCCATGCAATGCAGGTTCATAGTTCCATGAAAGTAGAGTCACAGGTAGATAGAATAGTGAAGAAGCCATTTGGGTATGTTTTCCTTTACTGGTCAGCGCATTGAGTATAGGAGTTGGGAGTTGCGGCTGTACAGGACATTGATTAGGCCACTCTTGGAACAGGGCGTGCAATTCTGGCCTCCTTGCTACAGGGAGGATGTTGTGAAACTTGACTGGGTTCAAAAAAGATTTACAAAGATGTTGCCAAGGTTGGAGAGTTTCAGCTATAGAGACATGCTGAATAGACTGGGGCTATTTCCTCTGGAGTGTCAGAGGGTGAGGGATGACCTTATAAAGGTTTATAAAAACCTGAGGGACATAGATAAGGTGAATAGCCAAGATCTTTTCCCCAGGGTAGTGGCATCCAAAACTAGAGGGTATAGGTTTAAAGTGGGAGGAGGAAGATTTAAAAGGGACCTGAGGGGAAACTTCTTCATGCAGAGGGTGTTGCATCGATGAAATGAGCTGCCAGAGGAAATGCTTGAGGCTGATACAATTACAACATTTAAAAAGCATCTGGATGGGTATATGAATATAAGTTGTTTAAAGGGATATGATCAAATGCTAGCAAATGGGATTACATTAATTTAGGTTAAGTGATCAGGATGGACGAGTTGGACCAAAGGGTCTGTTTCCATGCTGTTCAGCTCTATGACTCTATAACTCATTTGGGGAGGAGTGTCCATAAATATCCACATTCTCAGTAATAGAAGAGTCCAACACGTCAGAGGAAAAGCGAAGGCTGAAGCATTTGTAGTGATCTTCCACTTGAAATGTCAAATGGATGATTTATCTCAGCCTTCTCCAGTTGTCCCCATCATCACAGATGCTAGTCTTCAGCCAATGAAAATTGAGCAATTGTTGGCACTGGTCATGACTCCTCTGGTGCTGAAGCATTCCATGCTCAAATGCACCAAGAGACTGAAGGCCTGTGATCAGTGGAGTGCCACAAGGATTGGTATATAAGTAAATACCAAGTAAAGTGGAACATAGTAAATAAGTTTGCAGATGACATCAAAATTGAAGGGGTAGTGAACAGCGAATAAGGTTACCTCAGATTACAATGGGATGTTGATCAGATGGGCCAGTAGGCTGAGGCGTGGCAGATGGAGTTTAGACCTAGAATATCACCCTGAGAAACTCCTGTAGAGATGTGCTGGAACTGAGATTGCTGATGTTCAAAGCCATAAGCATCTTCTAATGTGTCAGGTATGACTCCAATCAGTGGAGAGTTTGCTTTCTGATGCCCATTGATTTCAGTATTTCTAGGGCTCCCTGAAGCCACACTCGGTCAAATGCAGCCTTGGTGTCAAGGGCTGTCACTGTCACCTCAGCCCTTGAATTGAGTTCTTTTGAACAAAGGCTGTCATGAGATCAGGTGCTGAGTGGCCCCAGCAGAACCCAAACTGCCTTTCACTGAGCAGATTATTGCTGAGCAGGTATTGCTTGATAGCAGTGTTGATGATACTTTCCATCACTTTACCAATGATTGAGTACAGACTGATGGGATGGTAATTGGCGTGGGTGGGTTTTTTTCCCTGCTTTTTGTGTGCACGACATACTTGGGCAATTTTCTACATTGTCGGGCAGGTGCAGTATTGCAAAGGAGAGGCAATTCTGGAGCACAGTCTTCAGTATTATTGCTGGAATGTTGTCAGGGCCCATAGCCTTTGCAGTATCTGGTACTCAAGGTTTGTGCGAAGATTTGTAGCTCGGGTGCTCGTTGTTGTGGTTCTGTTCGCCGAGCTGGAAGTTTTTGTTGTAAACATTTCGTCCCCTGGCTAGGCAACATCATCAGTGCTTTGGAGCCTCCTGCGAAGCACTTCTTTGATGTTTCTTCCGGTATTTATAGTGGTCTGTCCTTGCCGCTTCCGGGTGTCAGTTTCAGCTGTCCGCTGTAGTGGTTGGTATATTGGGTCCAGGTCGATGTGTTTGTTGATGGAGTTTGTGGATGAATGCCATGCCTCTAGGAATTCCCTGGCTGTTCTCTGTCTGGCTTGCCCTATGATAGTGGTGTTGTCCCAGTCGAATTCATGTTGCTTGTTGTCTGCGTGTGTGGCTACTAGGGATAGCTGGTCGTGTCGTTTCGTGGCTAGTTGATGTTCATGTATGCGGATTGTTAGCTGTCTTCCTGTTTGTCCTATATAGTGTTTTGTGCAGTCCTTGCATGGTATTTTGTATACTGCATTAGTTTTGCTCATGTTGGGTATCGGGTCCTTCGTTCTAGTGAGTTGTTGTCTGAGCGTGGCTGTTGGTTTGTGTGCCGTTATGAGTCCTAAGGGACGCAGTAGTCTGGCTGTCAGTTCAGAAATGCTCCTGATGTATGGTAGTGTGGCTAGTCCTTTGGTATGTGGCATGTCCTCGTTCCGTGGTCTTTCTCTTAGGCATCTGTTGATGAAGTTGCGCGGGTATCCGTTTTTGGCGAATACCTTGTATAGGTGTTCCTCTTCTTCTTTTTGCAGTTCTGGTGTGCTGCAGTGTGTTGTGGCCCTTTTGAATAATGTCCTGATGCAGCTTCGTTTGTGTGTGTTGGGGTGATTACTTTCATAGTTTAGGACTTGGTCTGTGTGTGTTGCTTTCCTGTATACCCTTGTGGTGAATTCTCCGTTCGGTGTTCTCTGTACTATCACATCTAGGAATGGGAGTTGGCTATCCTTTTCTTCTTCTCTCGTGAATCGGATTCCTGTGAGTGTGGCGTTGATGATCCGGTGTGTTTTTTCTATTTCCGTGTTTTTAATGATTACAAACGTGTCATCGACATATCTGACCCAGAGTTTGGGTTGAATTTGTGCTAGGACTGTTTGTTCTAACCTTTGCATAACTGCCTCTGCTATGAGTCCCAAGATTGGTGATCCCATGGGTGTTCCGTTGATTTGTTCGTATATCTGGTTGTTGAATGTGTACTTAAACTACTGGACTTGTGCCTCACTACACACTTCACATTAGCCAGGGGACGAAACATTTGCAACAAAAACTTCCAGCTCGGCGAACAGAACCACAACAGTATCTGGTACCTCCAATCGTTTCTTAATATCACACAGAGCATGTACGGTGCGAGTACGGAATGAGCTGCCAGAGGAAGTGGTGGAGGCTGGTATAATTGCAACATTTAAAAGTTGGACCAAAGGGTCTGTTTCCTTGCTGTACATCCCTATGTCTATAAGACTCCATAACTGGACAATATCCAAGATGGGGCTGACACACAAACTAACATTCACACCACACAAATGCCAAGCAATGACCATCTCCACTAACTACTACCCCTTGACATTTAATGCTGTTGCCATCATTGAATTCCCCCACTATCAAAATCCTGTGGGTTACCATTGACCAGAAACTCAACTTAACTCATCTTATACATGGGTATAAGAATAGGTCAGGGCAAGGAATCCTGCAGCGAGTAACTCACCTCCTGACCTCCTAAAACCTCCCAAGTCCACCATCTTCAAGGCACAAGTCAGGAGTGTGATGGCATACTCCCCACTTACCTAGATGATGCAACTCCAACAATATGCAAGAAGCTCGACACAATTCAGGACAAAGCAGCCTGCTCAATACCAAATCCACAAGTATCCACTCCCTCCACCACTGATGCTCAGTAGCATTACTTTGTTTCAAGATGCACTGCAGAAATTCACTGAAGATCCTTAGTCCGTACCTTTCAAACTCACAAACACTTCCATCTGAAAGGATAAGGACAACAGATATATGGGAAGACCGCCAGCTGCAAGTTTCCAGTCAACCACTCACCCTCCTGACTTGGAAGTATATCGATATTCCTTCGCTGTCGCCCTCCTGAAAGTCTACCTATAGCAGGTGGACTGCAGCAGATTAAGAAGGCAGCTCACCAACATCTTCTAAAAGGCAATTAGAGATGATCAACAAATGCTAGCCAGCCTGTGATGCCCATGTCCCCGTGAGTGAATTAAAAATGTAGAAATCCTAGCATCATGCTGGGGTGATGGGAGTGATTTGAAAATAAATGCTGGACTGGAAGGAAGTGGTAACAAAAGGAAACTCAAGTTTTCCTTAGGATGCCAAGGAAACATTCCAGTTACTTTTGACCCATGAGGAATACTACGAAATGTCAAATGTATGTACCCATAATTGGTCTCACTGTTGGATTTGGCCCTGTTTGGGCCTGCCAAAGTTTTTAGTTCAAACAACGTTGTGGTGACAGTTACATTATTTCAGTATATCTATACAAAGAGTGTTCTTGCCTATGAGGAAGACCTCCCATTCTTGTTTTGTTATGTTAAAATTTTAGCAGTTCAGATTTGTTGGGATTTGGAGTCCAGATGTATTAGTCAATAAAGATTGATAATTCAAATTCTGACAGCTAATGCATGGCATAATATATAAGATCAATACTTTTGTTTAGCTTTCTTGTGGGTGGGTGTTTGTCTTTCTCCTAATAGTTTCCCCCACCCCAGTCAGTGTGCTGTGATAAATGCTAGCCCTTGGCACGTGCAAAGATCTCCATGATGCACCATTCCCTCAACACCCTTTTTGCAGGTAGGATTGCAACATTTAGCCCAATTATGTGCATGTGAATCAACACGACAAATGACTTCTAATCGAGTGAATGCAACTTTTTAGAGTATTTGTCTCACAGACACACACACACTCCTCACTCACTCCCCAGAAAATCTACTTCCCTTCTAATCACTAAACTCCAGTTCACACCATGTATTCTTTCTTAAAACTATACCCTCAGCATTTAAAGAGATGTCAACATTGTCTTCCTTAATAACAAAATTAATGACTCATTCCAATAATAAATGTTCAGTAAGACTTTATTACTAAGCTTATGCAGTACAATTTAATAACTAACTCGAATTAATTAGCCTGACATAAATGTGGCCAACTTCCTTCCTAGATTAACTCCAACCTTAGAACCTGAAACATTCTTATTTGTTGAGGGAGTGGATTAAATTCAGCCCCTCACAAACTATTCAAAGCAAGTTTACACTTTTAATTCACACTCAGTAATATCAATTACAATAATTGCCACATAGTCAGTCAGTGCCATATGATTCAATTTTTCAATCATTTTAGCATACACAGATTGCAATTTTTTATTCAACATTTGTGCAGTCCTTTGCTCTAATCAGGCCAGGTTTGTATTTCTTAATAGAAACTCTTGCATAACTTTAGAATCTGTGTTACATCCTTCAAAACTGGCTGCAACAAGAACATTCCTTTCTCAGCTGATGGCCAGGTTCCATGTTCCACTTTCAAAGACAGTCTAAAAATGCTACTGAAGTCATCCAGGCATTTTGATTGCTTCAGCATTCAACTGGTAAATTGACAGTATGCATATTTTCCAATGGTTGCATTGCACTTATCCATGTCTGAAATGCAGAGTAACTCCTTCATTTTATTTCCTCCCGAAACAAAACTATATGTGTTCTGTTTCCACCATCCTACAAAAGAACACTGCTTTGACACAGTTATAAATTTTCTCCTCACCAACCTCAGACTGGGGGGCTTGACGAAAGGTCAAGGAGCACAAAGCCTTCAGTTTCAGCATTGAACTTCTCTCATCATCAATTTGAATTGTCAACTCTGGGTAGATGTATTCCAAGGATTTTAACATATAACTGTCTTGTCCAGTTAACCTGGAGTTTTTCTCTTTACTTTATAAATAATAAATTAATATATTAGCAGATTAAGTAAAACATTTTCTTCCTGAATTGGGTGCAGCATTGTCCAGGAGACTAATGACAATTTCCAAAAGACAATACAACAATCCTGTAGGACTGGAAACCTACTGTGAATTTTCTTGAATACAGTGATACACTAGATTTTTCAAAGATGAAGTCAGGCATATGTTTTTGTGAAACCAAGCTTACTCGCTGTTTTAATACTGTTTTTTTCCATAAGCTATGGACCACTTAGCAAAGCATAATGTGACAGAGTTTGCAGAGTCATATTTCTTTATCATAACCCTTGTATGTTGTCACTTGGGTTCTGATTGACCAGTCAGGCATCCATTATTTTAACTTTGCTCTTTAATCAACTATACAGCTATGAACAGTGGGATTTTAAAGCACTTTTCCAGCCCTCTTTGGCTAGTCTTCTGCATTGACTCAGTGACCTTTAAAATCTCCATCGTGCATTGGAAGGGTCAAAGGAATAGTGCCTGGAATTGTAAATTAATAAGGAAGATTGTGCAAATCATGCTGCTCAGAGAAAGATAGGTTCTTCACATGTCAATTCTATCATCAAGCCAGGTTCTAACTGGCACTTAAACAAACCTGGACATTCTTTGTTTGCAGCTGAGTTCTATTTATAGAGTCATAGAAATGTACAGCACGGAAACAGACCCTTCAGTCCAACTCGTCCATGCTGACCAGATTCCCTACCCAATCTAGTCCCACCTGCCAGCACCCAGCCCAAATCCCTCCAAACACTTCCCATTCATATACCCATCCAGATGCCTTTTAAATGTTGCAATCGTGCTAGCTTCCACCACTTCCTCTGGCAACTCATTCCATACACTTACCACCCTCTGTGTGAAAAAGTTGCCCCTTAGGTCTCTTTTATATTTTTCCCCTCTCACCCTAAACCTATGCCCTCAATTCTGGACTCGCCCACCCCAGGGAAGAGACTTTGTCTATTTATCCAATTAAGAAGATAGAAACTTTATTCTTGTCAGAGAGACATAGAAGACAGTTAGGTCTCAACTGATTTTGCCACTGAAGCCCACTAATGATTATAAACAAGGACACAGTAGCACAACTAGGAAATGGATTTGAATGGTAAGGGTATAATGTGAGTTCAAAGAACATGTGATAAAACTGAGGGTGTTAGTCAGATATTACTTAAATATTCCATTCAGTCTGGTTGCCAAGGCAAAGAGGAGATAGTCAAGCACTGGAGGTTATGCAGAGAAGGATTATAAGTCCAACCCTACTCTCAAATGGCTGAGTTCTGACAAACTGAAGACATTGGGCTTTTCAACCTCATACGGTATAGCTAATGAAAGCAGTGCAGTTAATGAAATGGAAAAAAGTTTATTTAAAATATTACCTCAATTCAGACTGTCAGAGTAGGACAAAGGCAAATGTTAGAACCGATATGTCGAAATTCTTCACAGGATGAGCAATCAACATATGACATGAACAATTTGGATAGAATGCTGGTGCGCGCACTGGAAGCAGAAAAAGAACACTATCTGATCATTTGGGGGTTCTTGCCGTGAGCAATTTGGCTGCAGCATTTACCACCCGAGAACAGTGACCACGACAAAAAAGTACCCCACTGATTGGAAAGTGCTTGGTGGGGTGGGGCGCTTTAAGGTAATCGACGACACCAAAAAATGCACGTCTGTCTTTTCATTATTGACAAAATTTGTTATTTCCTCCTGTCCCCTTTTCATAAAGAAATAGAGATCAGAATTTACATGGCGCCATTACGATCACTGGTGAATGTCCAATACAAGTTTAAATGTTTGGATTTGGATTCGTTCTGTGTTTTGCGATTGTAGTTAACTGCATAAAATAAGGAGACGTGTGGAACACGGTTTTGTTAACCTTCTCCCTTGTGTCGAATACTTCCATTCCCTCACTCTGGAGGACGCACATCTTCATTGCACAGTGTCCTGCAGCCGCTCTCTCAAATGCAAACTTCTATACTCTTATCTGGAGGGGAAAAAATGTAATTTTGCGCTGGAAACATTTACGGGGTTCAAATCGAAACCGGCAATAGTTTTCAGGTAAACAAATCTCTCGTCTAACATAAATTCTGAGCAGGTTACTGCGTCTCACCCAGAATAACTTGACTATTGCATTAAATAAGATACTACATCTTTGCAGAATTTCCTTTCTGCGATTGTGGAATTAAGCACAAAGCACATCTCAGTATTTATTGAGGAAACTGTTAAGTAATGTATTCAGTGATTCTGTAGCATCCAAAGTGTAAGTGGCCCCGTTCTACCATACCACAAACTCGTTTCTGTCTCAGTCCCACTCTCTATAACTTGCTCAACGAATGTCTTCCCGGGTGGTGGGTGACTTCTGGGGAAACTACCCCAAAAGGAAAACCGAATTAATTACAACAAAACAAAAGAGTTGCTTTCGGGTCACTGAGGAACAGCAAAATAGCGCAACTTGCGGTTGATGACATGGAATAGAAAGAATACTGTTTCCAAGTTAATTATAATTGTTGTTGTTGTAAATGATACTTGTCCCTCCTACATCGGGAGACGAACAAACAAACGCCCGCCAAAAAAGAGCCGAGTGAAAGCGCCTGTTCGTTTCCCTGCCAGGATGTGAAGCGCCAAAAGAAGCTGGGTCTGGCCAGGAGATGTGGCCAAATGTGAGTTCGGTGATGACAGCCCGGGGATTGTGTCCAGTTTACCCTGAAGCAGCCGCTATCAGTTCGGAATCACCGACAATCACCAAACGGGGGCGTGAAGCAACTGTGTGCGGCTCATATCAGCGCACGGTTAGGTCGGTTGTCCTGTCTCACGGATACACTTGACAAACCGCGGTCATTATTGTTTTGTTTGGGAGGTGGATTCGAGATTAGGATATCCCGCCCTGGGAAATATGCGAACACATAGTAGCCAGAGGATTTTTCTGCATTGTACGGGATTCTTGATGCACATGAGTAAAAACATCAAGGGGGATGGTGCGAGGAGGTGGGTGGGAGTTAAACAGCCTGGCTGTTAGTGGCTTTGATGTGTGTGAAAGTAACTGATTGACAATTGTTCAGGCAGAGGCTGGATTTAACAGTCCAGGCAAGTAGAGCCTGATTGATATAGAAATCGAATTGGGAAAAATACCCGGGGCTCCACTGTTCCTCCAATCTCTGAATGGGCAGACCTGATTTAACATATAAACATGTCATCTCTGACAATGCAGGACTTGTACTCAGGCTTCGACCTCGATCATGTGTCTCACTGTAGCTCTTGGGGACGTAGCTCAGAGTGGTGGCTGTGTGGAATGCTCTGCCCCCGAGGGCAGTGGAGGCCCAGTCTCTGGATTCATTGAAGAAAGAGTTGAATAGAGCTCTCAAGGTTAGTGGAATCAAGGGTTATGGAGATAAGGCAGGAACAGGATACTGATTAAGGATGATCAGCAATGATCATATTGAAAGGTGGTGCAGGCTCGAAGGGCAGAATGGCCTACTCCTGCACCTATTATCTATTGTCTCTCCCCACACTGAAGCAATATTGATACATACAACTCACCCCACCTCTACACACAGTAGCTAAAAGCCTTCCAAATTGACTCATTTTTGATACAATGCAACATGATAAAGAGATACTTGTAAAATTTCTCGCTGAACGTATTCATCCGCCTCTGTTTGTCTATAAATATGTGGAGCTCCTCAGGTTATATGGTTAACAGAATACTTGTAAGGTTTGTAAAAGAAAACCCGATTAAATTAAAGGAAAAGTGGGATGTCTTTGTTTGATTCTCAGTTTAATTGAAATATTGTTTGAAAACAAACTGAAGTGAAAGGGAAATCCTGCCTTCACTGGCACTGCGCTGTCGAGTGAGGGAACAGGTGTGTCCTCAGCAGCATTAATGTTCAAAAAAATTGCACTTTTTTTTGTTTACAACAGGGTCACTGTCTCGTGTGGATAACTGTAGCAACACCCCCTTCCCTTTAAAAAAATTTGGTTAACGCCGTGTGTACAAAAGCAGCAGGGGGTGGGTGAAATAACTGGATTCGCATGTTGAAGGTCGCACGAGAAACAGGCGACTCATCCAAAATTCTGAAGTTCAACTGCAAAGGACAACTATCCTAAAGTAAAAAGTGAGGTCTGCAGATGCTGGAGATCAGAGCTGAAAATGTGTTGCTGGTTAAAGCACAGCAGGTCAGGCAGCATCCAAGGAACAGGAAATTCAACGTTTCGAGCCAGAGTCCTTCATCAGGATCCAATTTACAAATTCACACTCGCGTGCAGCACGTCCCCAGAGATACAGTGAGGCACATGATCGAGGTCGAAGCCTAAGTACAGTCCTGCATTGTCAGAGATCACATGTTTATATGTTAAATCAGGTCTGCCCATTCAGATACCGTGGCACATTTTCACACACACAACTCTACAGAGCTCTTTGGTGTTCTGGCTAATATTCTCTCAAACAGCGTTAATCTGCTGACTGGTCAGGTGCTTAATTTCAGGTGTGAACTGGACATCAATTTTATCTGCTTAATAACAGAAACAGGGGTAGGCCATTCAGCCATTTGAGCCTGTTCTATCGTTCAATATATTCATGCGGAGATGTCGGTGTTGGACTGAGGTGGACAAAGTCAGAAGTCACACGACACTAGGTTGTAGTCCAATAGATTTATTTGAAATCAAAAGTTTTCCAAGCGTTGCCTCGTAGTCAGGCGAAGTCTAAAGGGGTTGCACTCTGAAAGCTTGTGATTTCAAATAAACCTGTTGGACCATAATCTGGTATTGTGTGACTTCTGGCAATACATTTAGGGCTGAGTATTCAACTCAGCAACCCTCCCCTGGTTTCTCCCTGCTCATTTTAGCCCTAATATCTATATCTGACTTCTTCTTGAAAACATTCAATGCTTTGGCCTCAACTACTTTCTGTCACAGAGAATTCCACAGACTTACTCGTCTTTGTGTGAAGAGATTTCTCTTAATCTCAGTTCTAAATGGCCTAGCCCATATCACAAATCTCTCCAGCTACATGTTCATCTGACATATCCTGCTATTTCTATTTTGACTAGTCCATGGCACTGATAGGTCAATTGATAGTATACTGTAGCAATTACAGTAAAGTTGTGGATTGGGTCTTATGGCACAGTTATAGCATCTCCCTGGACTAGAAAATCTAGGTTTCAGCCTCATCTTTGGTGGTGATGGCTAAGAAGGGCAATTATAATAGGTTGATGAGAAATTTGAAAAAAGAAAATAGTCTTCTAATTTAGAAAGTGTTCATTAGCTGTGAGACTCATAAGTTTCCCAAGAGGGGAAGATATTATAGAAATTGAACAACTTCCTTCCCATTCCCCATTTCTAAAAAAGAAAACCAAATATCCAATTTAAAATTCACGCCAGGTCGACTTAAAACAATATAACATAGCCATAAAACACCCTTATTGGGCAGTAATAGTTTTGATATAAATTTGGTACACATATAAAAGGGTTTCTGCCAAATTTCAGCCAAAGTTACAACAGCTGTTCGGGTGAGCCTCAGTGGAAATTCCAGCTCCCAACAGACAACATACATTAATTGAGCTAATTATGAAAAGAAGGAGTCACAAACCAAACAATTTAAACCATAATCTGTGCTGCACCCAATCACACATTGTTTAACTTTAAACATGACAGTGGATTATTTTAATACAATTTAAGCAACTTATTCAAGATTGAATTTGTAGATAAAATGAGATAAATGTACACATGTAATATACTAATACTGATGATTTTTCCCTTAACTTGGCAAGCATAATATTAGAAATAATTTCTGCTTGCACTAATTGGCTAAAAAATATTTCGGGGAGTCCAGAACTAGAGGGCATAGGTTTAGGGTGAGAAGGGAAAGATATAAAAGAGACCTAAGGGACAACCTTTTCATACAGAGAGTGGTACATGTATGGAATGAGCTGCCAGAGGAACTGTGGAGGCTGGTACAATTGCAACACTTAAGAGGCATTTGGATGGATATACGAATAGTAAGTGTTTGGAGGAATATGGGCATGGTGCTGACAGGTGTGACTAGATTGGGTTGGGATATCTGGTCGGCATGGACGAGTTGGACCAAAGGGTCTGTTTCCATGCTGTACGCTTTATGACTCTATGACTCTACAATGGTGAGGCTAGTCATGCTCCTCATTATTTAAGCACAAATGCCACAGCAACTTCAGTTGAGGACGGTGAGGGATTAACTACAGAAATCTAGAAGTTGCTTTTGGACAAGTTTCCCAAAAATGACATCTCACAGCATGACTTCCATTCAAAAGAATTGAGTTGTGTGAAGCATTTACCTTTGTATTGCAGATACAAATGTCTTTCTGTAACTGCTAAGTGTATATTACAAATGTGGCAATTCACACCTTTGGATTTTAGTTGCTGTTTCTGTTTGTGTATAGTCTTAAAATTTTCTTGCAGTACTTTTCCTCCTTCTTAGTTCAATCTTACTTCCTTGTTTTTTAGTTCTCTTTCTGTACCTAATTTCACATTAACTTCACCATTCTAAATCTACAGCCTTTGCAGTGTCCGTTTCACAATCCACCAATCTCATGAAGTAATTGCTAATTACTATTTTAGTCTTTTGCCATGTACACAAATCCCAGATGCTCTCTTGAGGATGTTATGCCATTTCCACCTCCAATTTCTATCAAAACACTATACAAAGTATAAGAGAATAAAGGGAAAAGGAAAGTTAAATGAATAGTGGGTATGGTTTATTGACTGGATTTTTAATTCATTACATGAGAGCAACATTCCAAACAAATACACTGAAAATAGCTGCACATGAAAAATTAATATAGAAAAATAATGTATTAGATGCATCTCACGTGAGATTACACTGTATATAGGAGAGCTAATTTATAAAAATAAGATGCTGAAAATTCAAATCTATGTATGAAATGAAATATAAAACTGGCATGCAGTGGCAATGGATGACTTTAGAGACAAAATTAAGAAAAACAAATACCTCATGTCAAGAAACAGAAACATGTTAACATCAAAATAGCATTTGTGGATGGCACAAAACTATGCTAACAGATGACAAATAAAATGCAGATAAACAGCATTCAAAACTTAATTGGATTATTTAATCCATTTAAGAAGATGGATTAAATTAATCTAAACCGTACTGCCTTTAAAGGCATTTGGTATGCTTTCCTTTATTAGTCAGTGCACTGAATATGGGAGTTGGGAGGTCATGTTGTGGCTGTACAGGACATTAGTTAGGCCACTTTGGAATATTGTGTGTAATTCTGGTCCCCCCCACCTCGAGGAAGGAAGTTGTGAAATTTGAAAGGGTTCAGAAAGGATTTACAAGGATGTTGCCAGGATTGGCAGGTTTAAGCTGTAGGGAGATGCTGAATAAGATGGGGTTCTTTTCCCTGAAGTATCAGAAGCTGAAGGGTGACCTTATAGAGGTTTATAAAATCATGAGGGGAATGGATAGGGGAAGTAGACAAAGTCTCTTCCTTGGTGTGGGGGAGTCCAGACTAGAGGGCATAGGATCAGGGTGAGAGGGAAAAGATTTAAAAGGTACCTAAGGGGCAACGTTTTTAAGTAGATGGTACGGCATATATGGAATGAGCTGCAGAGGGAGTGGTGACACTAGTACAATTGCTGTATTTAAAAGGCACCTGGATGCGTATATGAATAGGAAGGGTTTAGAGGGATATGGGCCATGTGCTGGCAAACGGGACTAGATTAATTTAGGATATCTGGTTCGTATGGATGAGTTAGACCGAAGGGTCTGTTTCCGTGCTGTACATCTCTATGATTCTATGACTCTTTATCATAATTTACATGAAATCTAATTCATCCAAACCAATGGTGCTGTCTGATATAGACTGTCCAGTCAACAGTTTTTCCTACTTAGAATTCTTATTTTTGTATTCAAGGCTCATTTTCTCTGTGATCTCCGCCAAACTTATAATCCCCAAGATCTCCGACTTATTCATCTCTGTCCTCTTGCACATCCTGATTATCAGTGGGACATTAGTGACAACCAGACCTTCAGTTACCTTAGCTCCAAGCTTTGGAATTTCTTCCCCAAACTCCATTGACACTTCTCTCTTCTCCTATAACACACAACTTGAAGCTTACCACCGAGGCCAATGCATTCTAGTGTCTCTTATGTGGTTCAGGGTCAAACGCTATTTGAAAATGCTCCTTTGATGTTTTATCATGATAAATGCATTTTGTAAAGGACAGGTGTGGTTAACAGCAAATTACATCCAACAGCAAACAATTTCTTCTGTTACCCATTGAATAATGAGTTGGAAAATGTTGGATTCCAGCACTCAAAAATCTTTCCTAAACCTTTCCGTCTCTACCTCTCTATTAAGATACTCTATGAAACCTTAAATTAAATTTTGTTTGGTAGCATTTCTAAGTGCTAATTTGGAATGCTTCACCACTATAATGGAAATTTTAATGTTTCTAAAATAGTTATTTGTTTTTATTTCCCCATAGGAGGACACTCAGGTTGGGCAGAGCAGAATCCATTACGCAAAATGACATTGCTAAAGTTTGTTCTTCCTTATGAAATTGTTAACTTGCTTTTATGCTGAAGACATTTTCTGCCCAGAAGTCTTGATGTAAAATTTATGTATGCTGTGAATGGATATATTCCATAGGATTAACACTTACTGTTTTATCATAATGTCTAACACTTATATAACGAACCTTCCCCACTCCTGTACTTCTGTCCATTTCAAACAGAACAGTAAGCATCATATCATATTGCCAGCTTAGGAGAAATTTATTGGCAAGTGTGCTCTTTGCACAGAAGCAGAAATATGCAGTATGAAGTCAACAGTAAAATTCCTGACTTATGATCTGACCTGCTTAAAAGTGATAAATAATGCAGAATTTTTAGAAATTGTTTCCAGTAATGTGTAAATTGAATTTCTGATGAAATGTTATGCTGAAAAGCTAAGTCACAATTCCTTTTGCCTGCTCAAAATAGGCAGCAAAATATGATACAAGAGACTCCTGAATATTGCTGAACTATTGTCATGTCATTTTTTGAAGTGGATGTCGAGCGCTGTACAGAACAAAATAGATTCCTTTTCAACATTCAGTAAATAATAATATTCCCTGTATTTTATATATATATCTACAACTCAAATAAACTGTGCATAATCATTTCTTCCTCTTGAATCATTTGATGTCAAGACAGGCCCACAATAAAAGTTATTATGAATGTTATATATTAATCTGTTTATTCACACATCTTAGCACTGAATTCATTCTGAAGCCGGCAAGACAAATTTGACTTGATTTTATTTTAAGTACACATTGTAACAAATTCAAATTGCTTCCCTCCAAACTAACAGCTCTTTCTAGACAGTTTTGTCTACTGTCTTTCTTTGCATAAAGATAAGAGAAATGTTTTCAGATAGAAGTTACACAAATGCTGTCATTATTTTCTTTTCAAATACATTGACAAATATTAAAGTGGCTCCATTTTGAGCCATGAGAACAGTCCTGAACTCACAAATTTTCCTCCTGTTCTTCTAATTTGAAGAAGGCTTCAAGAGTAATAAATATTGTGCTGGATTTCAAGATCCAAGGCAAAGTGACAATACTGACTGTGGTCTTGGAAGAAAGCTGCCACAAAGGGGCAGCACTGTATGCAACATGTATTCTTTCCTGACAGCAACATGAATCTGATGCCATGGAATGGATATCTGCAGGCATCCAACAGCAGTGATGTCATCAGGAAACATAACTAGCCAATCACATTGAAGTACTCACATAGAAAGCAAAGCAGGACATAGTCCCTGTATCCCTTCATTTCTAGTTCATACTGTTTCAGATAATGAAAGACATGATTGGGACATACACAACAGATTTTGGCAGAAGCTAAAGTATCATAAACACATTTCAGAAAGCATTAATTTAAAATATTCAGAATATTTTATCACTGAGAAAAGATTTGAAATTATTCATTTAGAGCCAGTGAGCATGTTGAGCAGTAATTGTAGACTGTTAAAAACTAATCATAATTCAAAAATATGTAGTTTTTGTCAAGACCTTTAAATCAAAACTCATTACATATAAGTGGAAATTTTCAATTGGTCAATGGTTTCTAAATGGTTGTATTCTGGGGAGAACTTCAACAGCACACCCTCTAGGCAAACATAAAATCACTTACAGAAACTTCCAGACCTCCACATTGAACTAAGTGTATGCAAACCCAGGAACTTGCAGTTAGTTTCAGAGGAACAAAGATGGTAAGTACTGACAGTTTCATCATATAATGACAAATTCCAAGCTCCTTGTCCAATAGTGAGGATTCTGATGTTTTGCTTGTGTTCAGTAGCCATTGTTAAGATCCCTAATTAAAGGATTCACTACTTCCCTATCACCCATTATTACTGTCCTCCAAATGGTTAGAGTCAAAGGTATTGGTAACAATAACTAACTGTGGATACATGAAGAAGCATTTAATGTTTTCAGACTAAACTGTTATTGAAAATGCTGGGAATGGAGAGCCATATAATATATGTAGCTCAAGAATGGTCACATGAGACTTCATTCTGGTGAATTAATTACTTTTCAAACTCATACTAACAAGTTAATTAAGGTAAATGCTATGCACAATGCTTTCAGATTATTCACACAATGCAGGAAAATTGAGAATAGTAGTTTTTTTCAAACTACTACCAGACCGTTTGGAATAAGGAGACTTCCCTCCTCTATTTCATAACAAAAAATATTAATGTCTTCAGAACAACTATTAGATTTAGCACCTTATAACTCAGTTATTCACAATAAGCCTTAAAAAATCTGTACAGTGAAATTATTATTTTACCATGAAATTTCAATTGTAGTTAGGTATTATGGGATGTCAGATCCACTTTTCCAGGTCTGTCTGTGTTTAATATCATCAGGTTGGCTTGACGAATGCATTTTTGAAATGAAGAATTACTTCATCAATTTAGACCATTCTACTGCAAAATTGTGACACCACTTTCTGCTTACTTTATCCTTCCAGTGTGCAATCAAAGGAAATAGAACATGTTTATTATCTCAGTAAGTTGGTGGATTTAAATATCACTAATTAAAATATAAACATGTCTAATCTAAACATGACAGTGACAATATGAGGGGCTGTTGGAATTTGTAGTGTTCCTAGTCACGTAATAAAAGAATATGTTTGCTGTCCCAGAACCATCTCAAAGGCCTAAAGCTTTGGTCGTCCAAAAAGCAGCCCATTAATTACAAAGATTTTTCTTTCTAGACATTTGAAATAGATTTGAGCAATCATGCATGATGAGAATGAATTAAAGTGTCTGAAATTATTCTCCAAATAAAGAGAATGTTAAAGTGTGATGCATATTCAAAACAGAATTGCTCAATTAAAGGATATGTTTGAGTAAAGATCAGATTGGGAATTTGAGAATAAATTTATACATGCAACTCCACCAAATTAAAACATTTTCATTTAGGCAAACATTCATTTGACCATGGGCCAACGAAGGTTCCAACCTTACTAAAAATAATGGGGCTGAGATGTGAGTCAGGCATAGGGACACAAGTGAAACTCACACAGCAGTTATCCATAAGACCATAAGACACAGGAGTGGAAGTAAGGCCATTCGGCCCATTGAGTCCACTCTGCCATTTAATCATGGCTGATGGGCATTTCAACTCCATTTACCTGCATTCTTCCCATAGCCCTTAATTCCTTGTGACATCAAGAATCTATCAATCTCTGCCTTGAAGACATTTAGTGTCCCGGCCTCCACTGCACTCTGCGGCAATGAATTCCACAGGCCCACCACTCTCTGGCTGAAGAAATGTCTCCGCATTTCTGTTCTGAATTGACCCCCTCTAATTCTAAGCTGTGCCCATGGGTCCTAGTCTCCTTGCCAAACGGAAACAATTTCCTAGCGTCCACCCTTTCCAAGCCATGTATTATCTTGTAAGTGTCTATTAGATCTCCCTTTAACCTTCTAAACTCCAATGAATACAATCCCAGGATCCTCAGCCGTTCGTCATACGTTAGATTTACCAGTCCAGGGATCATTCGTGTGAATCTCCGCTGGACACGCTCCAGAGCCAATATGTCCTTCCTGTGGTGTGGGGCCCAAAACTGGACACAGTACTCCAAATGGGGCCTAACCAGAGCTTTATAAAGTCTCTAAGCAGATATCCTCATATTTGTCTGAATCAAAGTCTATTTTGACTTTCCACATGTACTATTAATAAAAGTAGAAATTGTTATGCACGTATTGAAAGAATCAGAAGTAACCAGAAGCAAAAACACAGGCATTTGGAAGAGAGTAATAGTAAAATATTTCTATTGACAGAAGAATTAGAATGTACTTGAATGACTTCATTATGATGTACACTGGCAACAATTCTATATATTGATTTATTACTTTTTGTTCCAAGGTCATAATATAACACAGGAGATTCCTAAATAGATTCAGAAAATGTTGATTGAATTCATTGATCAATTTTGCCAGGTTTTAATTTCATTAATACATCACAATTCTTATGCCAATGGAAACATTTTAATGTTTATTCTCTTCTTGTGTCTTTGTTACTCTCTTTTTGTATCTATTTCTCTCTCTGATCTGTTCTGATATTTATTACTTAAGCAGTTCTCTCCTTTGTCTCATTATTTTTCAATGATTGTCAACTCTGTTCTTTCTGAAGAGTTGAACCTATAAGTTTTATTTAGAATGTCCCATCTGACATTTATCATAGTACCTTCCAGCAGGTTGCCACACAGTGACTGCAGAAATATCAAGTGAACATTGGTTACACTCTCTCACCATGGTGCATTATCTTCCCTTTCTATTCCTAGAGTTTTCTGCAGGTCAACCATGCCATGCTCCTCTGATAATCTCTATATCTTGGTTCTTTAGTTACTTGTGGATTGCTTGACTTTGAAGCAGCTTTGGTTACAACACTTCTGGAATAAATAAAGATGTGCACCCATATAGCACCTTGCATGTCTCAGAACATTCCCAAGCTCTCTGCTGTCACTTCAATGTTTTTGAAGCTTCATTACTGTTGTGATGTTGGCACTTTGAGATACCATAAATAGTATTATGTTAATGATCAGATATTCTGTATTTAATGACATTGATTAAAGAATAAATATTGATGAGAACACCAGGAAAACTTGATGTGCTCTTCTATGAAGAAGTGCCATGGAATATTTTTAGATTCACTTGAGACAGCAGGCAAGATCTTAAACCTCATTGAGAAGATAGCACTCTCCAGAGAGCAGCACTTCTTGAAACCCATATTTCTTTGACTCAAACTGAGCCATGGGTGATGTCACAAAACTGATTCTTTTTTTCTAAAATCTGTTTCTTGGCTCAATGATACTCCATCTTTGATTTTTTCCAGAGGGGTAATAAACCAGGCCAGACTCTGATCAGTCTGGTTTGGTGCAGAGATGAAAAAGGTTTTGAGAGGCCTTTAGTTTATTTGTAAACAGATGAGACTTCAAGCCAAAGTGGTCATGTTTTAGAAGTGACCTGTAGAATGAAAGGGGAGTGGTCAGCTCTCTAGCTCAGCAGTTTAGTTCAGTCCAGAACTGGTTGAGAGTTCAACAGTGAGCTGTGTGGAAACTCTCTCTTCTGCCATTCTAACTTCAACCTGTAAGCATCTGACCCTTTTTTGTACTGTGTTTTAAAGAGAGTTTACTTATTGCGACTGTTGTGTGTATTTGAAACAGCATAATTAAGTCTAGTTTGGATAGCCTGAGTTCTGTAGGGGTTCTTTATTTTGTTCTTCGTGTTTCATTGGGTAATTTTGTGAACAAATGTTATGTCTGCTTTAAACAGAGAAGTGAACCTCGCTAACTTAATCTGGGTAATTTTCACTGGACACTTACCAAAACAAATTGCAAAATAATGGCCTGGGCTGCCTGTTTAAGAATGTTTTGAGTGGTCTGGCGTAGTCCATAACAGCTTGGCTCTTTACAGGATTTTAAACAGCGAGTGATAGGTGCTAGAGTCTTTATTTCGGGTGTTGGTTTGGTTGGGTGGACAAAGCTTGGGATAGTAATGGCTCTTTCTGTTGCCAAAAGATTTCTGGAAGTGGATGCGGTGACTTTGGAAGTTTTGCAAAAAGTGAATAAGACCAAGCTGCAGGAATTATCAGAGAAGCTGGAATTGGAACAGCCTGCTTCTGTGAGGAAAGGAGAGGTAATTACAGCAGTAGTTCAGCATTTAAATTTGCAGGAGAAACCATCAGAATCTGTAGAGATGACAAGAATTCAAGTGCAAATGAAGCAGCTTAAGTTAGAGGTGAGAGATAAGGGAAGAGTAGCAGAAATAAAACAGTTTTAGTTATGATTAAAAGTAGGAGATAGGGAAAAAGAGAGAGCAGCAGAAGACAGGGAAAAAGAGAGCAGAGAAAGAAAAAGAGGGAGCTTTTGAACTTCAGAAACTGACATTTAAAAAGGAAAGCCAGCTTAAAAGGCTGGAGTTAAAGGCTGAGGGTAGGCTTAGTGAGGAAGAGAGTGAGGATGAGCAAACCCCTGGTAGTCAGAAGCCTCGTGAGGAACTGTTTACGTATGTTTAAGCATTGCCTAAATTTGATGAGAATGATGTAGAAGCCTTTTTCATCTCATTTGAAAAGGTGGCTAAACAAATGCAGTGACCAGTGGCAATGTGGGATTTGTTGATCCCAACAAAACTTGTAGGTAGGGCTGGTGAGGTATTCGCATCATTATCAGAAGAGGTATTTGGGGAGTATGAGGAGGTGAAAAAAGCCATTTTAAGTGCTTATGAGCTTATACCAGAAGCCTATAGACAATGTTTCAGGAATCTAAGGAGCGACCCTGGTCAAACCTACATTGAGTTTGAAAGAGTCAATTAGAGTAATTCCAATCGATGGATAAGAGCTTTAAAAATCAAGCAAACCTATGATGCCCTTAGAGAGGTAATTATTTTGGAGAAATTCAAAAACTCACTGCCTGAAGTAGTGCAAACTCATGTGGAAGAGCAGAGAGCTAAAACAACAGGGTTACCAGCTGAAGTGGCTGATGTTTATGAGCTGATCCTTTGAACTTGGTTTGGCTTCCAGAATCAATTTCAGTCCATGAGGGATAGAAATTGGAGCAAAGAAAAATCTTCACATGGAAAGGAAAAGGCAGATCTCAGTGAAGATCATAAGGATAACTCACCACTTACTCACACAACTTACCAAAAGAAATTTGTGCGAAGATTTGTAGCTCGGGTGCTTGTTGTTGTGGTTCTGTTCGCCGAGCTGGAAGTTTTTGTTGCAAACGTTTCGTCCCCTGGCTAGGCGACATCATCAGTGCTTTGGAGTCTCCTGCGAAGCGCTTCTTTGATGTTTCTTCCGGTATTTATAGTGGTCTGTCCTTGCCGCTTCTGGTTGTCAGTTTCAGCTGTCCGCTGTAGTGGTTGGTATATTGGGTCCAGGTCAATGTGTTTGTTGATGGAGTTTGTGGATGAATGCCATGCCTCTAGGAATTCCCTGGCTGTTTTCTGTCTGGCTTGCCCTATGATAGTAGTGTTGTCCCAGTCGAATTCATGTTGCTTGTTGTCTGCGTGTGTGGCTACTAGGGATAGCTGGTCGTGTCGTTTCGTGTCTAGTTGATGTTCATGTATGCGGATTGTTAGCTGTCTTCCTGTTTGTCCTATATAGTGTTTTGTGCAGTCCTTGCATGGTATTTTGTATACTACATTAGTTTTGCTCATGTTGGGTATCGGGTCCTTCGTTCTAGTAAGTTGTTGTCTGAGCGTGGCTGTTGGTTTGTGTGCCGTTATGAGTCCTAAGGGTCGCGGTAGTCTGGCTGTCAGTTCTGAAACACTCCTGATGTATGGTAGTGTGGCTAGTCCTTTTGGTTGTGGCATGTCCTCGTTCCGTGGCCTTTCTCTTAGGCATCTGTTGATGAAGTTGCACGGGTATCCGTTTTTGGCGAATACCTTGTATAGGTGTTCCTCTTCTTCTTTTTGCAGTTCTGGTGTGCTGCAGTGTGTTGTGGCCCTTTTGAATAGTGTCCTGATGCAGCTTCGTTTGTGTGTGTTGGGGTGGTTACTTGCATAGTTTAGGACTTGGTCTGTGTGTGTTGCTTTCCTGTATACCCTTGTGGTGAATTCTCCGTTCGGTGTTCTCTGTACTATCATGTCTAGGAATGGGAGTTGGCTGTCCTTTTCTTCTTCTCTCATGAATCGGATTCCTGTGAGTGTGGCGTTGATGATCCGGTGTGTTTTTTCTATTTCCGTGTTTTTGATGATTACAAATGTGTCATCGACATATCTGACCCAGAGTTTGGGTTGAATTTGTGGTAGGACTGTTTGTTCTAACCTTTGCATAACTGGCTCTGCTATGAGTCCCGAGATTGGTGATCCCGTGGGTGTTCCGTTGATTTGTTCGTATATCTGGTTGTTGAATGTAAAGTGTGTAGTGAGGCACAAGTCCAGTAGTTTAAGTATGCCGTCTTTGTTGATAGGTTCCGCGTCCTGTTTTCTGTTGTGTATGTCCAGTAGGTTGGCTATTGTTTCTCTGGCTAGGGTTTTGTCAATCAAAGTGAACAGTGCCGTCACGTCGAATGAGATCATGGTTTCTTCTTTGTCTATGTGTATATTTCTGATGATGTTCAAGAATTCCTGTACCGATTATATGGAGTGTTTGGATCCGCTGACCAGGTGTTTCAGTTTCTGTTGTAGTTCTTTGGCCAGTTTGTATGATGGTGTCCCTGGTATGGGTCTGAGTGGGATATCTGGTTTGTGTACTTTAGGTAGTCCGTAGAATCTGGGGGTGTTGTTGCTTTCCAGTTTCATTCTTTGTAGGTCAGCTTTGGTTATCTGTCCGTTTTTTTGTAGATTCCTTAGTGTGTTATTTATTCTATTGGTGAGTTGTGGTGTGGGGTCAAATTCCTTCATTTGGTAGGTGTTGGTATCTGCGAGTAGTTGTTGTGCTTTTTGGATGTAATCTGATTTATCTAGGATGACCGTCATTCTGCCTTTATCTATTGGTAGTATGATTATGTTCTTATCGTTTCTTAGTGCTTTCAGTGCTTCCCTCTCCTTGGTGTTGAGGTTATGTGTTTGTCTTTTCCTTATCATCATGGGTACGACAGTTTGTTTCACTGTTTGTTGTGTCTCTTCTGTCAGTCCATTGTTCCTGAGTGTGCATTCCAGTGCAGCTAGGAAGTCTGCTGTCTTGGCTATGAAACATCAACTAGCCACGAAACGACACGACCAGCTATCCCTAGTAGCCACACACGCAGACAACAAGCAACATGAATTCGACTGGGACAACACTACTATCATAGGGCAAGCCAGACAGAAAACAGCCAGGGAATTCCTAGAGGCATGGCATTCATCCACAAACTCCATCAACAAACACATCGACCTGGACCCAATATACCAACCACTACAGCGGACAGCTGAAACTGACAACCGGAAGCGGCAAGGACAGACCACTATAAATACCGGAAGAAACATCAAAGAAACGCTTCGCAGGAGGCTCCAAAGCACTGATGATGTCGCCTAGCCAGGGGACGAAACGTTTGCAACAAAAACTTCCAGCTCGGCGAACAGAACCACAATTACCAAAAGAAACCCTTGATGGGGACAAAGAAATTAAAAAGCTCCAGTGTTTTCATTGCAATAAAGTGGGCCACATGAAAACACAGTGTTGGTGGGCTAGGAGAAAGCCAGATGTAGGAAAACTCGAGAAAAGCCTGGATGTTTTGTTGGATTAGTAACAAAAAGTACAAGGGACGTTAGACAACTGCCTCAGAGTGGACAAGATGATCAGATGTTGATTAAGGAGGAAGTGCCAGATCTGCTTAAAAAATATACATGCAAAGGTAAAGTTTATTCACATAGGCCAAGAGTAGCAGGTAGAGAGGTTACAATATTAAGAGACACAGGATCCTCTCAGTCTGTGATGCTGAAGGATGAAGAGATATGTACTCCTGAGAGACTATTGCCAGAAAAGGTACTGGGAACAGGAATTCATGGTGAGACAAAAAGTACTCAATTACGTAAAGTGAGGCAAGAGTCCGGAGAGGAGGGGAGAATTTCTGGTAGGAGTACTGAACAAACCCGCAGCTCCAGGAATACAATTTGTCCTTGCAAATGATATCGCTGATTCACCGGGAGGTGTGCTGCCTACTCTAGTTGAAAAGCCAGTGGAGATGCAGGTAACTGAAGACATGGAGGATGTTTATCCGGGAATTTTCCCTGATTGTGTGATCATAAGATCACAGAGGCACAAGCTGATGCAGGAAGGATCAAATAAGGAAGCTAGCCACGACCTTTTTTGATCAGATAAGTGGAATAGAGAAGGAGCAAATAGGTAAACATGCAAATATCTTTAGCTCTGCTAAGCTGATTGAATTAAAGCAGAAAGATGAGAACTTAAAACAGTGATATCAAAAGGCATTTACAGAGAAGGCGAGTGAATGCATCCGTGTGTGTTATTACTTAACAAATGATGTCTTAATGAGGAAATAGAGACCATCACACATAGGGTATAGAAAGGAGATGTTGCAAGTGGCACATGAGCTGCCACTTGGATGTCATTTAGGGGTGAGGAAAACACAGGCTAAAATACAAAGACATTTTTACTGGCCTGGACTACATAAAACGTAGCTGAATTTTGCCAGACATGTCAGTTAATCGGAAAACCATGGACAGTAATAAAATCTGCACCTCTAATACCTATTGCAGCATTTGTGGAACCTTTCACAAGAGTCTTGATTAATTGTGTAGGTCCACTACCTCAAACAAAAAGTGGGAATAAGTATTTATTAACAATAATGAATGTGTCAACTAGATTTCCAGAGGTGACCCTATTACACAACATCACAGTTAAAAGGGTTGTAGAAGAATTACTTAAACTTTTTATTCGATACGGACTACTAATAGGGATCCAGTCAGATCAAAGATCAAACTTCACATCCAAAATATTCAAGTAGGTTATGGATAACTTGGAAATAAAGCAATTCAAATCTACTGCATACCATCCAGAATCGCAGGGAGCACTAGAGAGATAGCATCAAACATTAAAGACCATGTTGTGGGCTTATGGCCAGGATTATACAGATGATTGGGATAAGGGAATTCCATTTGTACTTTTTGCAATCAGAGATGCACTGAATGAATCTACCAAATTCAGTCCATTTGGGCATGAAGTAAGAGGAGCATTAAAATTGATTAAGAGAAATCAATAAGTCAGAATTCAGAGACCACTCATTTGGACTATGTGTCAAATTTTAGAGAACGATCAAATAGAGCTGGAGAGCTGGCTAGACAGCATTTAAGAGTATCACAGCACACAATGAAAAAGAAAGCAGATAAGAAATCACAAAGAGACAATTTTGCAATTGGGGATAAGGTATTGGTGTTACTTCCTGTAACAGGTGAGCCTTTAAAAGCCAGGTTTAGTGGACCTTATCAAATTGAGAGGAAATTGAGTGAGGTGAACTACTTGATAAGATAGGAAGAAATCTCATAGAATGTGTTATGTGAATATGCTCAAAAGGTATTTTGGTAGGGAAGGAAAGCAAAGGAGAAGGTGTTAATGATTACAGCACAGAAGGAAGAATCAAGCTCAGAGGATTCTGAATGGGACATTCCTCAAATCAAATTGGACAGTGAGGAAGTTGTCAAAAATTGGGGTAAATTATTGAGTTACCTTCCACAAAAAATCGAAATAACCTGGAAGAATTATTAATATCACATGGGAGATATGTGGAAACAAACTGGGACGTACTAACCTAATTGTTCATGATGTAGAGACAGAAGACGCTGTTCCGATTAAGCAACATCCTTAGAGGCATAACCCTCTAAAGTTGGCACAGATTCAGATGGAGACAATGCGTGCTCCAAGATGGCATAATTGAAGTGAGTTACAGTGACTGGTCTTGAGCCATAGTCATGGTGCCCAAGCCAGATGGTACCCAACGATTATGTGTGGACTATCGTAAAGGCAATGCTGTTACAAAAACTGACGCAAATCCAATTCCACGGTTGGAGGATTGTGTTGAAAAGTGGGACAAGTAACTTACATTTATAAGTTGGACTTGCTCAGAGACTACTAGCAAGTACCTCTGTCAGAGAGAGCAAAGGCGATTCCAGCTTTTGGAATGCCAAATAGACTATGTCAGTTCAAAGTCATGCCATTTGGTATGAAAAATACTCTGGCCACATTTCGGAGACTGACTGATAAGGTCATTGTTGGATTACCCAACTGTGTGGTGTATCTTGATAACTTGGTGATTTTTAGTTACTCATGGAAGGAACATTTACAGCATTTATCGGACTTGTTCGGTCAACTTTGGGAGGCAGGCTTGGTGGTTATCCTAGGTAAAAGTGAATTTGCCAAAGCCCAAGTCACCTTCCTGGGCCATGTTATTGGACATGGACAAATAGTCCCATGAGATGCAAAAATGAAGGTAATTGGGGAATTTCCCACACTGTCAACAAAAAAACAGTACCATGGCTCCTGGGATTGAATGGATTTTACTGAACGTTTGTGCCCAACTTTAGCAGTGTGGCTGCTCCACTCACTGCATGTTTTAATGGACTGTGCGCTGTCAAAAGGCATTTGACAGCCTAAAAACTGTGTTAATCATTGCCCCAGTATTAGCAACACTGGATTACACAAAGTCTTTCAAGGTGGCTATCGATGCCAATGATATGGTTCTTGGTGCGGTGCTCTTGCGGGAGGATGACAAAGGAATAGAAAAACCCTTCAGGTATTTTTCAGGAAGTTGTATGTTCATCAACAGAAATGTTCAATGTTAGAGAAAAAGACTTTAAGCTTGGTGTTGGCATTACCACATTTCAGTGTTTATATTGCCAGCAATGCATCTGAGACAATCGTATACACTGATCATAACCCATTGACATTTGTGGAAATATTTAAGGACAAAAATGCCAGACTATTCAGATGGAGCTTATTGTTGCAGCCATTTAATTTGACAGTTGTGCATGGCGCAGGACGTGAAAACGTGATTGCCGATGCGTTATTGAGATTCAAATGAGATAAGGAGATATTCAGTGGTGGGTGTGCCACAGCCTGAATTTGTAAGTGGTTGTGCATGCTTGTGTGTTTATAGTTATTACAGTGTACATGTGTGTTTAGACTAGTAACTGGGCTTTTGAAAGGTTAAAAACGAAGCCGTCTTTTGGTATTGATGGTTGTTTTGTTTTAAACGGGGGAGGTGTCACAAAGCTAGTCCTTTTTTTTCCTAAAAGCTGTTCCTTGGCTGAAGGATACTCTGACCTTGATTTCTCTTCAGAGGGGTAATAAACCAGGCCGGGCTCCGATCAGTCTCATTTGGTACAGAGATGAAAAGGATTTTGAGAGATCTTTTGTTTATATGTAAACAGATGAGACCTCATGCCAAAGTGGTCATGTTTTAGAAGTGACCTGTAGAAAGAAAGGGGAGTGGTCAGCTCTCTAGCTGAGCCGTTTAGTTCAGTCCAGAACTGTTTGGGGGTTCAACAGTGAGCTGAGTGGAAACTCTCTCTTCTGCCATTCTAACTTCAACCTGTAAGCATCTGACCCTTTTTTGTACTGTATTTTAAAAAGGGTTTACTTATTGCGACTGTTGTGTATATTTGAAACAGCATAATTAAGTCTAGTTTGGATAAACTGAGTTCTGTAGGGGTTCTTTATTCTGTTCTTTGTGTTTCGTTGTGTAATTTTGTGAATAATGTTTTGTCTATTTTAGACCTGGCAGTCAATCTTGCTAACTTAATGTGGATAATTTTTACTGTACACTTACCAAAACAAATTGCAAAATTATGGTTTGGGCTGCTTGCTTAAGAATGTCTTGAGTGGTCTGGCCTAGTCCATAACACAAACAGAATATAATAGAACGGAAACACTATTGCAATTATGCAGAGTGCTAGTCAGAACTCATTTTGAGTATTGGGCTCAACTTCGGGTTCCCTGACCTGGAGGGTATCCAACAGCAATTTACAGGATGAAAGGATGACAGATTGGGTAAATTAGGGTATTATTCCTTCAAGTTTAAATTAAAATTGATCTGATCAGAGTGCTTAACATAATTGAAAAGGCAAAGGTTTAAAGAAAGAATAGAATTGAGGAGCAGAAAGAGAAAATATTCTGTTCTAATAGGAAATCCAAGAAATAATTATTGGATGAGGCAAAAGTGGTTAAAAATAAACCATACAAAAGTTCAGGAAATTAGGATTGAAGAGACCACTGTCAGTCCTGATTGAATGTCTTCATTAAGCACAGCCAACATTTGCACAAGTGCAAAACCAAGAGAGGCCATGCAAAAGTATCAAGTGTTAGGAAAAGATGTAGGGCTATTTCTATAACTTGTTCCATTGATTCTGT
The DNA here is from genome assembly GCF_020745735.1 of Hemiscyllium ocellatum. NCBI lineage: Eukaryota > Metazoa > Chordata > Chondrichthyes > Orectolobiformes > Hemiscylliidae > Hemiscyllium > Hemiscyllium ocellatum. The sequence continues at coordinate 22,844,753 of NC_083417.1, read as the reverse complement.
GATGATTGCTATCTTCTTAATCGCAGGCAGCTGACTGCAATATCACAGATGCTACAATTGCACATGCGTAGGAAGAGTCCCTTGAATGTTCTGTCACTAACAAATTCAGTTAAATTATCTATTCAACTTGTTCTTCCGTTTGAGAATATGCTAGCAAATCTGACCCCATATTCCTGATTTCATTTTTTATAGGCATTCAATCCATGTTCTGCTTTCTTCTTTGCTTTAGGGTGGCATGGTGGCTCAGTGGTTAGCACTGCTGCCTCACAGCGCCAGAGACCAAGGTTTGATTCCAGCCTCGGGCGACTGTCTATGTGTAGTTTACACATTCACTCCGTGTCTGCATGGGTTTCCACCAGGTGCTCTAGTTTCCTCTCACAATCCTAAAGATGTGCAGGTCAGGTGAATTGGCCATGCTAAATTGCCCATAGTGTTAGGCACAATAGTCAAGGGCAAATGTTGGGGAATGGGTCTGGGTGGGTTACTCTTCGGAGGGTTGTTGTGGACTTGTTTGGCCGAAGGGCCTGTTTCTATATCGTAGGTAATCCAATCTTACCTTTTACTTTTAGTATTCATGTGATATTTGTTTTTCTAAAGTGTTTCATTGCTTTCATGTTAAGATCCTTTGTTTGACATAAACTGTCAACTAATAATCTTCTGTTTTTCTTTAGCAGATTACAGATGGTTCCGTATATTCTTGCTCTCCTGATTCAATAAAGGATTCACACTGTAATGTTAGCTTATTTATTTTCTTGTATACCTTTGATTTCCTTCTGTTGTGTGAAGGCATGAAACTTTGGAACATCAACGCACAGATGCTGATGGATATGTGCATTTCCATCTTTCTTGGTTTTTGTTTTAGATTTTCAGCATTTACTGGAATTTTTATTTGCTTCTTAGTGAATTATTGTTCTTCCTGTTAGCTTTAGGCTAGATTGTAACAAGACATGTGGCAGCAGTTTTGGATCTTTGATTTGTGTGATTTTGATTAGTTCATTTGATAACATGGTGCCAACTGCAGTTCCAGGTGTCCCAGTGATTGGGTAAAAAAGATGGCTGCAGGGGCTGTGCATATGGCAAATGTATGGCACCAACCATGGTTTAATTTAGAGTGAATGCAATAACATGCTGATTTATTTTTCTATGACAGATTTTTCCTCCTAATTCCTTTGACTCCAGTTTTGCTCAGACTCCTTGGATGCACATTATTGGGTGGCACGGTGGCACAGTGGTTAGCATTGCTGCCTCACAGTGCCAGAGACCCGGGTTCAATTCCCGACTCAGGTGACTGACTGTGTGGAGTTTGCACATTCTCCCTGTGTCTGCGTGGGTTTCCTCTGGGTGCTCCGGTTTCCTCCCACAGTCCAAAGATGTGCAGGTCAGGTGAATTGGCCATGCTCAATTGCCTGTAATGTTAGGTAAATATAGGGGAATGGGCGGGTTGTGCTTCAGCGGGTCGGTGTGGACTTGTTGGGCTGAAGGGCCTGTTTCCACACTGTAAGTAATCTAATCTAATCTAATTCAGTCAAAAGTGGTCTTGATGTCAAGAGCTTAGATCAGAGTGGTGCTGGAAAAGGTCAGGCAGCATCCGAGAAGCAGGAAAATCGACGTTTCAGACAAAAGCCCTTCATCAGGATGTCAAGAGAAGACACTGCCACCTCACCTCCAGGGTTCAGCTTTTATGGCAATTTTTAGCTCACAATGGACACCCCAAATTAATGAGTCATATGTGAATCTTTGAAATGTTTCTGATTCAGTTAAGAAAAGATTATATAAATGGAAGTCTCCTTTTACTGGGTATATTAATGAAATATTTAGGTTTAAAAAAGAATTCAGCATTATAATACATTCAATGTAATTTATGCCGTTGTAACTTGTAATGAAAAAAAAAGTGAAGAACAGTTTAATAAAGTTTCCTCCACATTTCATGTGGAGAAACAAGCGTAAAGTATTGCCAAGAACTTTTGTGTTTTAATCACACAGCTTTAGATATAAGTAAGTTACACACACTCCTAAACGAACCATGTATCTTTGATATTTTATGGCTGTCTGTGAAACCTACTGTCAAAACAACTCTCCACCCACAGAAGTGGCTATGCCCCAACTCTTCAACAAAAATAGAAATTGCTGGAAAGTTTTTTTTAGCATCTGCAATTCTTTTGGTTTTTTCCCCCAACTGCATATCTTCCAATTGTACTTATTTGAGGAATTTGCTGGCCAATTTTTGGTGTGACAAGAAGAAAATAAAATTCCAGATGTTTTATTACTTATTTTTAAACATTCATCCACACTGAGGCCTGCTATGTATTTTCTGTTTCTTTGAAATCATGTCATCAATTGCATTAAAGATTAAATAGCTTCCCAATTGCATGTCTGTCCCAGTTGCAGAAATGATGGAAAAAACAGCTAAAACTTAAGTCTTCTGCTCTCAAATTTACACTAGGTCTGGCTTTGATTAGAGCTGAAAATGTGTTGCTGGAAAAGTGCAGCAGGTCAGGCAGCATCCAAGGAAGAGGAAATTCGACATTTCGGGCATAAGGAAATCCCGAAACATCGAATTTCCTGTTCCTTGGATGCTGCCTGACCTGCTGCGCTTTTCCAGCAACACATTTTCAGCTCTGATACTCCAGCATCTGCAGACCTCACTTTCTCCTGGCTTTGATTAGTCATATCTGCTGATTCCCACCCATTCTATGTTCAGATATTTTCCAACTGAGATTGGGTAGATTTCTGGGCATAGCTTGAAATTAGCAAAACATGTAGTAGGGGCATTTTTGAGACGAGCTTTCAGATTGTTGTGAAGAGGAATCTCCAGATACACCGATGCTCTGCAATAGATGCTTTCTGAAATCATTTCCATGAAAAATTGCGTAAGTACCATATAAACTTTTGGCAAAATGAAATGCTTCACCACTATCACTGTTATATTGTACGCCAGCCAAACTTTAACATTGCTTTAAATAAAATACAATGCAGACGGTTCTGATAGAATCATTTCTCTCTTTCCTCTTCTTGGACAGTAGACAGACTTCTGAAAATATTGCCTGCAGGTATTCTGGCTGCTGGCTGTTAGTAAGCATTCAAGAGAGACCTAGGTCAGTCCTTAACTGTGGAACATAGAGAAGGTAAACACCTTTCTTAATGATGGTCTCACCTGGTTCCATTCTTGCCCACCTAATTGTAGCCAGAGTATCACTTGCAATAACATCTCTTTGTACGCCTACATACATTTCTAGTGTACCCCCAAAAGCCAAGACTTGGTCCTCTCCTAATACTCATCTGTACACTGTCCCTCAATAACTTTATATGAAAGCAGAATTTGCAAGAGATGGTATCCCATGCATCTTCAGCCTCCGTCCTACCAAGTATTAGAGTTTGCAGGTGTTACTGTGCATCTTGTAGACACTACAAACCACTGCTACTGTGTGTGTTTTGGACAAAGTGAATATTGAAAGTGATCAGTAAGGTGCCATTGAAGCAGGATGCTTTATCTTAGATAGTGTTAAGCTTTTTGAGTATTGTTGGGGTTATACTCAATCAGCTAAGTGGAAAATATACCATCACATTCCTGATTTATGTGCTGTGGACAATGCATAAACGTTGGGGTGAGTTACTCTCTGCAGAATGTATCACCATAGTATTTATATGGCTGGGTCAATGGTAACCCCCTGCCATGACAACACCATTTAATGTTGATGGTTAGATTCTCTTTTGGAGATATTCATTGATTAGCACTTGTGTGTCTCAAATGCTGCTTGCCGGTTATCAATTGAAACCTGAATGTCTTCCAATCTTGCTGTGTTTGCATGTAGAATGCTTTTGTATCTGAGGAAGAGATAAGAAAAAACCCTGAAGGTGATGGAATCCAAGGTAAATATGCAGGAGGCTGGAAGAACACAGCCAGCCAAGCAGCAACAAGAGGTGGAGAAGTCACCATTTCAGGTGTAACGTGAGACTTGAAACGGTGACTTCTCCAACTCCCGATCCTGCCTGGTTTGCTGTGTTCTTCCAGCCTCCTGCTTGTCTATTTTGTATCTGAGGAGTCATGAATAGTACTGGGCATTGGGCAATTATAGCAAACATCTATACTTCCAACCTTATGATGGATGGAAATTGATTGATGAAGCAGCTGAGGACGGCTAGATGTAAATCTCTCATCGGAGAAACAAAAAAACCTAGTTCCATTCAGGAGAAAATAAATTGAAGAATTCATCTATATGAGTATGGATGGTTGTAGGCATGGGTTTCCAGAGCTTGGGTTCTTAACAACTGGGGCCATCAACCAGTAAAAATGGGGCAATTACAATTGTGAAGGGCAGTGAGACCAGCAATAGTGGTGTACCTGCGTGTGGTACACCTGGAATGATTTTGATATGGGGGCGGGGGTTGGCAGAAAAACGTTCTGAGGTATTTATTCTCTCACAGGATATTTCATGGCTGGTTGACGTTTGGAAGGAGAGGTGAGTCGCAATCCTGGTGTTCCTGTTTTTCTGCTCAGCAGACCTGGCGGATAAAGTTGTTTTTAATGACAGCCAGCTTGCTAATGCCATCCTGGTGACTGCACATATGAGTGGCGAGCTGCGGTAAGGTTATCTCGGTGACGGTCGACTCTCAGCCCCACAGTGACACACTTTGCCTGAGGGAGAACAGCCAGCCATCTCTAACCAAATATCAGCCCACACTGCAGCCCCAGCACCGTCAAGTTAAAGGCACTTCAGACTGGACTCCACATCCCACGATAAATGTCCGAGGTGTAGACGCCGCCAGTGTGTTAATATATTCCCTCCCCTCCCTCGAAATTCTTCTAGTGTTGCTTTTGCACGGAATCCTCTGAAAAGCCATTGGTTGGAGACTGAAGTAGCCGCCCAGCGCTTTAGTGATGATGCTGCAGATCTATTTGAGAAGTTGGCTGGGTTTCAAGGCAGCCTGAAGCACAGCTCTATATAAAAATATGCACTGTGCTAGCCAGTGCATGAATGAAACCTACAGGACCTTATAGGCGGCAGACATGGAGCTCAAAATTCAACTAACGCTGCCCTTTCTCCTTGTTCAGGTAAGGGAAGACGATTCCAACCACTTCGCAGTTCGTAATGCTCCTGCTTTATTTGCTTTTATGTATTAAAAAAAACTCCTGTCAGAGAAAAAGGTAGGAATTAAATCGCTAGACGGAATGCCCACGATTAAACAATGCAGTGTAACTAGACTGGATTCTGAAAGCCTGTTCAAGATAAAGCATCGTGTTTTTTTTCTCTCTCTCTCCCGTTCGTCCAGTCGAAAGGATTGAGAGAGTCTGTCCCGGGAGTTTAACCTTTTCACCTGCATGGCTCTCCTCCCTCCCCCCCCAAAATCAGACATCTTTTCTCCAGGGCGGGCGAGGAAGTTAAATCACACTTGAGATTTCAACTTCAGTGCGTCGTCGGAGGGCTCAACTCCTCTCTCTCCATCAGAGAGAGAAAAAAGAAGTTTGGTCCCATTTTAGGTGGAAAATTCCTGCCGGGTGAAATCAGACTGCGCTGAGAGAGAAATGTAACGGATCCACTTGGACATGAGTCGCTGTCAGTCAACACGACTGGAATGTTTCAGGATTATATTTTTAAATAAGAGGGTTGGAGTGCGGGTCACATCTCCCTCCCCCCTCCCCCCACCAGCCCCCAGGGGGTGAGGGCACCCAGTGGTGGAATATACTGAACGAGGAAGGGGTGATTGGGGGCTGGGGCTCCGTTAACGAAGGGTTAACCAGTCTGTTGGAGGGGGAGGTGTAGGTTTTTTTCTCTCTATTTGAGCTGAATCTTGGTACAAATGTATAGTCGCGTGTTTTGAAAATAAAGGATTCAGGAGGTTGCGCACGGACAGTCACGGCCTTCAATCTCTGTTTAACTGAATGCGTGACTTTTCCGAAATGAAGCGCACGACTCGGTTTCTCTGTCAGCGCCTACCACTCGTTATCGCCTCGCCTTTACACTTGACTCTTTTGTTTTTCAAGCGATAACCTCCTCCCCCCCCTCCCGCCCCACACCCACATTTACCCCCCTTTATAAAAAAATTAATACCGATTCAAACACCGAACTCTACCCCAGAGCAGAGGACACTCAAGACTGTCCCAGATCTTTAGGGATACCTTTCGACAAACCTCACCGCGTGATCAACAATTGCCTCTTCCAACAACTTGGACTCGCTTGGAGCTGTACTTCAACAGAATGCCAACTGTTGGAGTCTCCAGTCTGAAGATTCTCGCCCTTCTATCTTCCATTTCACCCAAAACTAGATGACACAAGAAATCCAACTGTCTCTCCCCCCCCCCCCCCCCCTTGTCCTCCCCTCTTTCCTTTCCAACCACTGGCATTTCCCTTTCCAGAGCAGTTCGAGCTGCCTGGAATTCTGCTTGACTTTGCTGGGTGTGTCTGGGACGCTGTGACCCCCTCCCTTCCCACCGCCCGTCCATGAGGGTCCCCTTCCCCATCTGCAAAGCCGCCTCCTGCAGTTTTAGTGAGCTCCCGATTTTTCCAACCCCTTTCCGATGAGGTGGAAAGCATGTTTGCTGAAAAGGTCGAGGCGCAGACCAACGTTTATTTATTGAACTTGGTGTGAACTTGGGCGACTCCTTTTGATCACCTCGAATGGAAGCCCATTTTCTCGATTCTCCTGTCCACTTCCCTCCTTTCCACAGGGATACGACTTCACAAAGCCATTGTCACCAATGCAGTGCTCAGAGATGCTCCTGCTAATATTCCGGACTGAACAATAATCCATTCGAGTGTAAAACTTGGTTAAAAGACAGGTCTATTTGCTATCAGAAGGTGGCGCAACAGATTATTTTGGGACATTTTTTGTAAACCAGTGCGTTAGTTCACACTCATCAGGTACTACAGGGAGTCCGGCAATACTGTCTCATTTTGGAATATTCACTCGTTTCGGAGTTACAACAAACTTGTAAATTCTAAGCACCAAATTTACAATATCTTGAGAATCTCCTATGTCGCAGCGTTGTTCCAAGTATTTTTTTTTAAATAACCAAGTTTTGAGTGTTAAGATTTTTAAGGACATTGTGAACCATCTGTTGGAAATTGCTCAGAAGCAAGGCAATGCGCTTGATAAAGAGGGCCTGAAATAGCAGCAATTAGCATTCTGTTACAATGCAAATTTAAAACTGTAACTGCATATTGCATCTCCCTCCTGTCAAGAGGTTCTGTACAGAGTTGTATGCTGTCTGAACCAATGTCGTGGTTTAGTTTAGAAAGTTTCCAGCATTTTGACTTTTGAAATGACCATGTGAAAACAAATCAAGTTGTAGATGATGTAAACAGATGCTTCAGTCCAATTCATCCAGACTGAGCAGAAATCCTAAACTAATCTAGTCCCATTTGCCAGCAGTTGGCCCATATCCCTCTAAACTCTTCCTAGTCATATACCCATCCAGATGCCTGTTAAAAGTTGTAATTGTACCAGCCTCCACTACGTCCTCTAGCAGCTCATTCCATACACGCACCACCTTCTGTGTGGAAAAAGTTGCCCCTTAGGTCCTTTTTAAAATCTTTCCCCTCTCACCCTAAACCTATGCCCTATAGTCCTGGTCTCCCCAGCCCAGGGAAAAGACCTTGTTTATTTACAATAACAGTGCCCCTCATGATTTTATAAGCCTCCATATGGTCACCTCTCAGCTTCTAACACTCCAAGGAAAAATGCCCCAGCCTATTCAGCCTCTCCCTATAGCTCAAACCCTCCAACCCTGGCAAAATCCTTGTAAATCTTTTCTGAACCGTTTCAAGTTTCACAACATCCTTCTGATAGAGGGAGGCCTGAACTGAATAGCTTGGCCACTTTTGGAATACTGCAATGTCCTGTGCAGCCACAACATGACCTCCCAATTCCTATACTCTATGCATTGACTAATAAAGGCAAGTGTACCAAATGCCTTCTTCACAATCCCGTCTACCTGTGACTCCACTTTCAATGAGCTATGAACCTTCACTCCAAGGTCTCCTTTGTTCAGCAAAACTCTCCAGGACCTTACCATTAAGTGTATAAGTCCTGCCCAGATTTGCCTTTCCAAAATGCAGAACCTCACAATTGTCTAAATTGAACTCCATCTGCCACTCCTCATGACACAGGTAATTTCTCAGAATGCAAAGTATAAAAAGAGGCCACACACAACCTATGCTCTGTCAGTGTTTCTGATCCACTCTTTGGACTACTCAATCAGCCAATTTTGCTATTTTAGCATGTGATTGTTTAGCTTCGTCTTAAATTTATTCTGCTATCTTTCTTTACCACTTCATGTGTAGCAAGTTGTATGCTGCAACTACTCTTTCTGGTATAAGTTGTTTCTCCCCCTGAATTCAACACAAGAAAAATAAGTAGAATAAAGTTTAATGATTGGGGGAGGGAGAACAAAGCCAAATGCCCTTGCTGGCCACTTATTAAATACATTGTATTAAATTCTGTTTTACTTTCACACTGAATCTTATTTTCAGATTTGATTCTACGGAAAATGGTCCATCATGTTAGTGCTGACTTTTTTTGACAGATCCAATCATTCCCACCTACCCACTACTCCCATAGCCCTTCAATTCTTTTCCTACTTGCACGTGAACTACTTTCACAGCCTGATAGCAGGACACACTTCCAATGGCTAGACCTGAAGTTTCCATTTTCTCCCCAACTGTCAGAATTTAAGCTTGATTTTTATGTTGATTTAATACTTGCGTACAACTGTGGTATGACCACATTATGGAAAATACCAGACAGATTCATTTATGCTTGGAAGTATTTCAGATATAGAACTTAGAAGAGGCTGTAAGCATATCCAAAAAATAGTGTTGACAAGTTAATACATCATATGAAAGAGCGCTGGAGGGAGGTTTCCACCCTTGACAAAGAATCTGAGACCCCTGGCTTTGGCTTACCGACAAAAAGCAGAAGAGTAGTCAACAGACTTGAGTTGCATTTTTGGAGTACGATGATTCCATTGATCCAGCCATCCAAGTGTTGTAATTGTGTCCTTTCCTACATTGTTAGGATGAATGAGTAAGACCTTTGTATTTGCACTTGGGCTAATTAGTTTTTATTTTTCTTTTATGCTTTATAGAAAAAACTGTATTGTATTATCAAACTTCATTTTATGACGAGACAACAGAACTGCTGGTCGAGACCTCAAACAATGATAATGTGGGTTTACTAGTATTTGTGAAATCTTGAGTGCTGACCCAGAAGAAATGACCTAGCATGACAGTTAACAAATATAATGCATGACCAAATTAAATGACATGTGAGCTATTGTAGTAAGTCTTAGTCTGTTTTATACTGTGATAGTGAGGTGCGAGAAGTGGAACAGACTGCTGAATTGGATTTTTGGATTTTTAGTGTGGAATGAAATGAAAATAAAAAAAAACTTGAACAATGTTCTTGACAAATTTATTAATGTCAACTTATTTTTGAATAAAGTATCACTTTTTTATTCCAAAGTTATTTTGCTGAATATTAATGGAAAATGTCAATATCCGTTTCAGTAACTGAAGCCAACTGAGCATAAAGAAAGCTGACTGAATTTTTAAGAGAAGAAAAACTTCAGTTGTTTTGGGCAGTAAAATATTGATCACATTTTCCTGTTTACCAAATGAGGCAATGGTGCAACCATGATTTCAAACAAATGCCAGAGGGTGACCAACATGTCAATGAGTATTGGTGAGGAAGGAGGGAATATTGACCAATGGCAAAATTGGGTGGTTATGATATCCTTCAACTCTGAAACCAATAGTCAATTCCAAAATAAGACCCGGTTTATATTGTCAAACCAATGCAAAATCTTAGAAGCTGGAACAAAGTCTTTAAACTAAATTTTAATCACGTACAGATAAAGGCCCTCTCATTCCTTTAGAATCCATGTCAGAAGAGTACATTTTTATACCTTCATTTCCAACTTTATTCAGAATCACCATGATTTAAATTTTTCACTCTGTGCCAACTACTGAATTAAAGGGAGACATGTGCTGTAGGTCTGCATTTAAGAATGAACTTGTCTGTTCCAGATATTTTGACTTGGGAACCTTCTATTGAGTGAAAGGATGGGGCATTATTCCAATTGGTCTTAAAAGTCCTCACTTGAAAGGAAACAACACCATTTTGTTTTCAGCTAGCCCCGATTAAGGCACCATTTAAAAAAAAGTTATGATATGCAAATTTTTTGGAGTTTTAAAATTGTTTCAGAAATTTTCTTCTGTAGTTAAATAATTACATTGCGAAGAATATACTTATGATACACAGTTTATGAGGATATAGCATTGATGTTTCAATCATGATTCACCACTTTTAGTAATCATGATTAGCTCATTGAAATAGACTAGATTGGGATTGTTTATTTAACTATGCTTCTGGACAGAACTGTCACAAGATTATTGCTGAAATTGGAAAAGCAACATAATTTATAATCAAAATCTCCACATACTGTCTTTATCACAATGAAATGGCCCAAGATGCTTTCAAAAGAACATCATGAAGCTAAATATGACACAGCCATCAGGAGACATATCAGATGAATAAAAGCTTGGTAAAATATGTGTATTAGAATGACTTAAAGGGGATGTAGGGAGGTGTTTTCAGAAGAAGTGGCCTTTATAATAAGGAGAGCACAAATGGCAAGATATTGGAAGGTTTTAGGATTGTAGGAGAGGGGGAGGGCAGAAACCACAGGGATTTGGAAATGAAGATGTGAATTGAGGATAAAACACTTATTTACCAAGAGCAAATAAAGGTAATTGTGCACAAGTGATCAGGTAATGTGAAGTGCTTCAAGTTAAAGACATGGGCAAACGATTATGAATAAACAAAGTTTAAAATGGGGAAGTAACCAAGAGTGTGCTGAAATATTCAAGTTTAGAGGTAATGAAGGCATGAATAAAGGTTTCAGCAACAGGTGATTGGAGAGCAGGATGAAGGTAGGCAAGGAAAGTTTAATGATGACATGAATATCAAGTTGGAAGCTCATCTGTGGATCATGTGACCAAGTTGTGAATGGAACAGCTAAATATATTTCTTAATGAGAGGGTGTCATTAGTTAGGACACTTTGTTTTGGTCCTCACTCCAAATAATGGCTTCAATCTCCCTCAGTAATATTTCTGCTCATGCCAGGATTGCATGCCTAATCACTTATCCCTGCCACATGAACGGGAGTCTCCAATTGTCTTTGGAAAGTCTCTGCCATCTTTTTAAAAAAAGTCCTTGAACTAAATTCCAGCTACAAGGTCCACTCTGGTGACTTACGAATCCTCCAAGTCCAATTAATTTGAACAGAAAAAGGTGTCTCCTTAGCATCCTACTTGATCACCAACAAGTCTTTTCGCGCAGCAGCTGTGTTCTGTCTCTATTGGTTTTGTGTGAGAATTTGTCAAGCTATGAAAACTGGCACTTGATTTTCTGTAAGTTTTGGACTGGTACACTTTCTTTTATACTGATTTCCATTCAGGCTTGTCCAAGCTATTCTGATGCACCTAAAATTAAAGGAAACAGTATAAAACACACACTGCCTTAAAAGTGTTGCATTTGTAACAATATCTATGAATAGTTTGTTGGCAAGATTTAATTTCTACTTTGGGGTTTACTGTATTAGAAACGATGATATCTTTCCCTGGGGGGTTTATATAATTAACTTAGTTTAGCAACTGAACATACTAAATTATTTGGAAGCATCTCTGAGAAATGTAAAATATAAATTTTAGCAACTACACCCTCTTCATAAATTTTAGCTCAAATTTCACAGATTTTCTATGATTTTTTTCTGTGACTTAGATAAATTGTATCAATTTATTATACAGAGAAATGTGTGCACAATGCCAGCAAATGAAAATACATTTTCATTGTTCAGCATTAGCATCAAGTAATGATGTAACATGCAACTTAAGACCTCTGTTCTATCAACAGAGAGTCTTGATCTCAATCTCTCAATTAACAGTCATGTCAGGTAATAACCACCTCGAACAAGAGAGACGAATCTTTGACATTCACTAGCATTGCTATGGTTGAACTCACCCACTTTGAACATCCTAGCATTTACTGCTGACCAGATAATGAATTAGACTAGCCTAGTAAATACTATGGCACCAACAGAGGGTCAGATTGGGCATTCTGCAATGAGTCACTTGTCTCCCAACTGCTCCCCGAAATCTGAGTATGATTGCACCTGTCAGGATAAATGCAATTCGAAAAGCACTTGAGAAACCTGACACCATTCAGAACAAGGCAACAAGCCTGTTTATTTGGCAACAAATCCACAAACATTCATTTCCTCTACCACAACACAGTGGCACTCGATACATTTCACAAATTCATCAAAGCTCTTTTTAGACCCACACCTTTCCAAACCTATGACCATTACTGTCTACAAAGACAGCAGCTACATAGAAACGCTATCACATACATGTTTCCTGCCAAGCCCCACACCATTCTTGGAAATTTATTGCAGTTCCTTCACTGTTGGGTCAAAAAATCCAGGAGCTCCCTCCCTAACAGCACTGTGGTTTATATTCACCAAACTGCTGCAAGGGTTCGCTTGTTGAGGGCAATTAGAGATCAGCAATAAATTATATTTGAGCTAGTGAAGCCCATATCCTCTGAATTTTAAAATATTTTGCTATTATTACACAAAGTATTGTCGGCAACATTTGGTCTTGTCTCTTGGAGTACAAATTCTGGATTAGTGGTGCTGGAAGAGCACAGCAGTTCAGGCGGAATCCAAAGTGCAGCAAAATCATCAGGAAGAAGGACTTTTGCCCGAAATGTCGATTTCGTTGCACTTTGGATGTTGCCTGAACTGCTGTGTTCTTCCAGCACCACTGATCCAGACTCTGGTTTCCAGCATCTGCAGTCATTGTTTTTACCTCTTGGAGTACAAAGTTATTCTCAGGCTGTAAGTGTTTCTCTTACTACTATGACTCATTGCTCATCTCTAATGCCCATTGAGGAAGTGATCGATCTTGTGAGTTGCTAGTGGTAACCCTATAACCATTGGAATTTGTTTTCTAGAATGAGAGCATTTAATATTTCTCCAGACAAACATTTCATGCCAAATTTTAATCTTCCTCAAGCTGTCAATCTAAATCCTAAAATTTTGTGGACAATGTGAACTTGCCTTATCCATCAATTTCTGTTATCTCTTTAATCATATTGCATTGAATATATACAGTAGGAAATAGTTTAATATGTTTTAATTTTTTCCCAGAAAATAGTCTTTAAAGTGCAAATATGCAACCCTCCATGCTATTAATTTATCTGAATAAGTATCAGATTTTGTTAAGCAACATTTCATTTTGCTTGTACTGAGAGCTTTTATTATAGGCATTATCCTTTCAAATAGATGGCCTATTTCATTTAAATATTAAATAGCTCATTAGACTGTTGATGAGGTTCATTACAGCCATTAAAAGTAATTTTTAATACTTTTAACTCACTTGAAACAAGCAATTTTTAAATTTACCAGTCCCCTGAGTTTAATTCTCTGAGCGATAGGGATGCAATTGCTAGAGTTTCTGAATAGTAATCCATTATATATCTAGGTGACTAATGACTAGCCACATGAGATTTTTTTAACACTGGTATGATGTAAGATTTAATGTGCTGTGTAACAAATAATTTGTCTCTTTTGATGACTTACCTTTTTTTGTTGTTCTTCGATCTCTGCAATGTCACTAATCTACAGGCAGACTTTCTGCCATCTGAAAAGCAAGCAGATGAGATCAGGTTTCAACATAAGTTCAGTTACCAAAGTCTTTCAGTAGAGTTACTCAATTGTAGAGTGAGTTGAAGTACCAAGTGTACCATGAGGCAGGAGCACCACCTATTGGACTGGTTGAGAATTAATAACATGCAGCCCTACTTATGATGGGTGGAATTTGAATGTCAACCATTAAGGGCACCAACTTTGACAGTTACAAAGGAGCACACAAATTATGTTCACTGTCATAGTCATTTCTGTAATTCTTAAGCAAGGGATATGTTGTCAGCATTTTTCCATCAGTGTAAGATATTGGACATACAGCAAATCCAAATTTTTGGAGATAGGATAGCTTTGTATGGTGTACTTTGCCTATGGCTGAAGAGGCTAATGTGTAAAAGGTAGGTTTTGCCACAAGTACTCCATATGATGTGTTATTGTTTTGACCCAATTAGCACCTGAAAGAGTTAACTGGCATCGTGAGATATGCAGTGCCATTCAAGATTTCAAAGATCGTTCCTGAGGATCTAACCATTGTCTGAACCAGTTCTGGTTCTGTGTGAGTGTGTTTGATTTAGTAGTAATAATGCAAACTTTAAGCTGAGCCTGATATCTCACAACAGAATATTAAATCATGTATAATGTAACTAGTTATTAGGTTTCACTGTCATCAAGTCAATCATCCACCTGAACACCTCTATGAGGGCATACTTCTTCATGAGTGGCTTGCAGTTAGTAGCTTGCAGCACAGAAACAGACCCTTCGGTCCAACTTGTCCATGGTGACCAGATACCCCAACTCATTCTAGTCCCACCTGCCAGCATCCGGCCCATATCCCTCCAAACCCTTCCTTTATACCAGCAAGAATAATAAGTGGCAGTGAATCTACTGAAAACATCACAAATGATTCAGCTGGATAACTATGGTAATGAGTGCTAGTGGTGGCCATCTGGAGATGGAGATAATTCATATTGGTATGGCTAATCCATGATCATTGCGGGTTGTAGTTCTGGTGTTGGCATTTGTCGTTGCCAAAGCCACCATCACTATGATTATGTTGGCACATGCTCGCCCAGAAGTGACATTGGCAGTGTGCTCTGATAATCACGCTGAAGATCAGTAAGTAATGACAATGTTGAAGGCCTTCATGTCGTATTTTCAAACATGCTTTGGGCATTTTACAGGTTGTCTTCTACTCCAGTGACCTTATTGTTCAGAAAATTACATGGCTGATGGCTGCATACCTGACTTGGTCAAGTTCACTTTTGTGTGATGAGTGGCAATATACTAGAATATTTGACTCTCAAAAGACTACCACCTTCAAGATTTTGTCCTTCAATTAAATGCTCAGAATTTCCACCATTTCCAATTGAGAATTTTTCTTGCAGCATATTCAATAAAGTGTTACTTGCTGCTCCAGTTTTTAATATTTGTTAATGTGCTAAGGCATTTTAATTCCAGTCATCAATCGTAAGCCAAGCGAGTAAGTTACTTCAATGTTTAAGATTTGGATCTGCTTAGCCAACTGTTTTCACTTTTACTATTAAATTCAAAAGATAGCAACAAATTGAGTTATATATGGCAAATATAAAAATTTGCACTATTTCAAATGACTAGAAATATAATGTACAAAAATCAGAACTGCCATTCAAAGTAAAATTGTGGAACTTTTCCCCCAAATATTTTCTACATATGTAATATCACTAGAAAGAGTTCAGGAGAAATCTTACAAGGATATTGCTGAGACTCAATGGCCTGAGGTTGGAGAGATTGAAGAACCTAGGACTTTTTTCTTTAGAGAAAGGAGACCGAGGGGGGATCCTATATAAGTCTGTAAGATCAGGAGTGGCATGGATATGGTGAGTGCTGTCAGTCTTTTTCCCAGAGTTAGGGAATTGAGGACGAGAGGGCATCCGTTTAAGGTGAGAGAGGAAAGAATAAAAGAGAACCTGAGAGGCAACCTTTTTTACACAGAGGGTGGTATGCATATGGAATGATCTGCCAGTGGAAGTGGTTGAGGCACGTACATTAAAACATTCAAAAGGCATTTGTACAATTGCAGGGATAGGAAAGGTTTAGCATGTTATGGGCCAAATGCAGGGAAATGAGGTTAGCATGAATGGACATTTTGGTCAGCGTGGATCAGTTTGGGCCAAAGGGCCGGTCTCTGTGCTTTAGAACTCTAACTGACATTTCGAATTTTAAAACCCAAACCTTTTTTCGCTTCCTATTTCAATATTACTAGTGCACTAAATTTCTTTGTTTTTTTTATAGTTGTGGTAGTGAGGGGGTACAATGAAACTTGAAGCAACAAAAGATGACCAGTGAAATTTAATTCTGTATTGATCCAGATCTTAATGGATTCAAGTTTTGGTATCAAGCAAATTTTATGTCTATTATTATTGATTCAATACGATAGGGTTTCTTCAATTGTTGCTTGTAATACTAGAATTAATATTAGTTTTGATCAGAATCTTCCCCCCACTCCACCCCCAATTTCCATTCAAGACAAGCAAGTTTTCTGCATCCTCATTTTACTCTTCAAGTCAGAAGGAACGGATAGTCCAGCCAATGCCATTCTGTGCATTTTAGAAATTGTCCCCTTTTCGAAGCCTATTTTCTTCTAACTTAACTATCATTTTCCATGATGTCCATGTTCTATTTGCAAACTGTAATTTCAGTTTTCAAGCTATTTATATGTTCTTGGTGTTTCATGGCACTTTCCAAAAGGCTAGCAAGATGCCTTGGCTAGGAGTGTCCATTTGTTCCGGTTACAGCATACTGCGGGAAAGGGAAGGCTCATTTACTTAGCATTTCTACTGTACAAAACATGTCTGGGATTCTTTTCTTCTGTGACTACTTAAGTTAAAATGTGTTTTTATTCTTGAATGCTGGCATTATCCATTTTAATAGGGACAAATTACCTTAGAAAACCCTTCAAATTAACAACATTAATGTAGCATAACTCATTTGCCAATTGGTTTCCTTCTCCACAATATCCTATTTCTCAGACAATTAGTACAGTATTGCATTTCCCTGTCTAGTCTCATTGTGCTGGCTGGTCTTGCTTTTACTTCTGCTGTTTTCTCAAACTCCTTTGCAGATGATGACAACCTCTGGCTAGCCTTGATATTGTTGAGACCAAGTTAGCCAGGTGACAAAACTCTATGCATTGGCCTTCCTCACATGAAGCTTTTTCTTCCAAGATTCAAGAACATGTATTGACTACATCCCCAAAAAACAATTCCATTGACATTTTAACACAAAATCAAGGATGACATTACAATGCACACAATGCTGTATTGTCAGAGCTATCTTAACTCAAGGTTGGTATTGACTTTGCCAGAACTTGTATTCTGGAGCAGTTTTTCCAAGAGAAGCAGGAAGCTCTCTGTCCTGACCCAAGTTCCTCCCTTGACCAATAGCATTGAACCATCTTTAAACTCATTGCTCTTTGTGGGATCATTCTGTGCATAAAATGACTGCAGTCCTTTGTCCATAACAGGGACTGTATTATGCAATCCATCCCATGCGAAGTGCCTTTTTTGCGATTGGAGCTTTAAGAATATAAATGTATTGTTTGTTTCTCTGCTACTACTTCTGGTAACTGAGTGAGTAGATGTGATTCTGGTAGGTTTCTGCACACTGTACTGAGGAAGGGCCTCTGATCTGGATTGTTGCTGCTGTCTTAGAGTCAAGCACAAGCCTGCTGATGCACTGTGACATCAGATATGCCACTATCACTTCACAAATCACAATTTTGTCATAATATTATAAAACTAATTTCCTAAGGCCCTTTTAACTTGCTTATGCAGCTTTCTCTGATTTGTCTTATCACGGTGGATTGAGGATGCTGGTCTTCAATCAAATTGATTGGATTGTCACTGAGCCTGAGGTGGTTGGTATTGTCTTCCTGTCATCATCCCAGGGCTGGTGATAGTCCAACTCACTACTTGTGGTTTTTAACAATGTTTTGTTTGTTTCTTCTGACCATCCCAAATAGAGTTTGTCTAAGGACTGCCTTCAGACTTTCGATGTTTGTCTGAGCCGTGTTAGTAATATTGAAAAGGGGTTGAATCTTGTGGTTTTTCTTGGCTAAGTGTGAGTTGTTGGGTTTTTGGGAGGGGTTCTCCCTACAAGGCCCAGGGATATTGAATACCAAACACACCTTATTAACTCCCTACCCAGTCTCTATGACAGCACTCAGTTCTGATTTCTATCCTCCATCTTACTATGCACTGCTCCACTAATAACTTGCCAATAACTGGATATCTGGCAAAGGACCAGCGACCTTTTCATCTACACCACCTTTAAAAGCCTGCTGTACACCCTGACAAGTTGGTCTGCAGCTGCCCTGCATGCTTCCTGACAGTTGCCTTGAATATGGCATACAGGGAAATTTGGTGGTCTGCTTTTGCAGGTGCTGTCCTGAGAGTCCTGCTGGATGGGGTGGTGCAGAGGAGGGACTTTCCAATCTTCTTGAACCAAGATTGGAGCCTGTGATACCAGAACGTATTAGCCTGATCTGAAGTTTCAATCCAGGCCAGTTCAGTCTGTCATCTGGAGAAATGCCCAGCACTATAGGAAGAAGATTAATGTCATTCTCCAACACTATCAACACAAGTACCTCCTTCTGTCCAACTCTGTCACACTATCCATACTTTTGTACTCAACTCCCACTATTGACTGCAACATCTTACCCACCCCAATATCTGATACCACTAAGCCTATATGCCCTCTATGCTGCCTACTCACCTGCGTGAGAACCCTTTCACTTGCATCAAAAGTAACAGCTGTGCTATCTTCTATTTTCTTTCCTATCTGCCTCACTTCTCTCTGAGATGCTCATTCTACTTCTGGATCCTAGCTTTACCTAAATGGTGACCAGTGTCTGAAGAAACCTTTTTTCACTTTGTTATATATGCTTTTACTTTGAAACAGACTCTGATGATAGCAGCAATAGTCAGTACAACTCTCTCTCTGGGACGATCACATCTGATGCTAATCTTGCATAATCTGTATCTGTCATCCAATTCAATTATCCGATAAAAAACATTCCGGGTATGTGACTTCAGGGAAATTGGAATGGGCAATAATTGGCCTTGACAGTGACACACCCTCATCCCATGGATGGTACTTTTTTTTTTTAAAAAAAGATTTAAGGTGTTGTGAAACTTGAAAGGGTTCAGAAAAGATTTATTAGGACATTGCCAGGGTTGGAGGATTTGAGCTGTAGGGAGAGGCTGAATAGGCTGGGCTGTTTTCCCTGGAATGTCGAAGGCTGAGGGGTGACCTTGTAGAGATTTATGGTCATGGATAGGGTGAATAGACAAGGTCTTTTCTCTGGGGTGGGGGAGTTCAGAACTAGAGGGCATAGATTTAGGGTGAGAGGGGAAAGATATAAAAGAAACCCAAGGGGCAGCTTTTTCACACAGAGGCTGGTATAGGTATAGAATGAGCTGCCAGAGGAAGTGGTGGAGGTTAGTACGATTACAATATTTAAAAGGCATCTTATTGGTTATATGAATAGGAAGGGTTTGGAGCAATATGGGCCAGGTGCTGAGGCTAGTCTGGGTAGGGATATCTGGTCAGCATTGACGAGTTGGACTGAAGGGTCTGTTTCTGTGCTGTACATCTCAATGACTCTGTATACCAAGATACAGTGAAAAGTATGGATTTGCATACTTACAAGACAAATCATGCTTGTGTAAGTACAACAGGGTAACAGAATAGAGACTAAGAGATAATGAGGGCTGGAGATCTGAGTCAAAAAGTGTGGCACTGGAAAAGCACAGCAGGTCAGGCAAGCATCTGAGGAGCAAGAAAGTCGATGTTTTTGAGCATAAGCTCTTCATCAGGAATTCCAGCGCCACACTTTTTGACTCTAATAGAACAGAAAGCAGAATATAGTTTACAGTTACAGAGAAGATACACAGAGCAACTCCAATACGAGAGGTCCACTCAAAAGTCTGATATCAGTAGGGTAGAAGCTGTTCTTAAATCTGTTTTCAAATGTTTTTGCCTGATGGAAGAGAGTATAACCAGAGTGGGAGAGGTCTTTGATTATTTTGGTAAAAACCAGGACTGCAGATGCTGGAAACCAGAGTCTAGATTAGAGTGGTGCTGGAAAAGCACAGCAGGTCTGGCAGCATCCAAGGAGGCAGGAAAAAGCGACGGTTCGGCCAAAAGCCCTTCATCAGGAATAGAGCTCTATTCCTGATGAAGGGCTTTTGGCCAAACCGTCGCTTTTTCCTGCCTCCTCGGATGCTGCCTGACCTGCTGTGCTTTTTCAGCACCACTCTAATCTAGACTGTTTGATTATTTTGGCCGCTTTCCCAAGGTAGTGGGAAATATAGACAATTGGATCCTTAGCTTCCCGACCCACAGACCACAACTGACTGAGTGGAGTTTACACATTCTCCCCATGCCTGCGTGGGTTTCCCCCAGGAGCCCCGGTTTCCTCCCACAGTTCAAAAATGTGCAGGTTAGGTGAATTGGCCATGCTAAATTGCCCGTAATGTTAGGTGAAGGGATAAATGTAGGGGAATGGATCTGGGTGAGTTGTGCTTCGGCGGGTCAGTGTGGACTTGTTGGGCTGAAGGGCCTGTTTCCACACTGTAAGTAATCTAATCTAATCTAATCAGGGAAGATAGAAAACTGCACCTCCTTCGCAATAACCCTCAATACAGGAACACCCCCAAGGATGCGTTCTCTGCTCCCTACTGTATTCCCTGTACTCTCATAACTGTGTAGCTAAATTCTGAATGAATGCCATTTGTAAATTTGATGATGACACCATTGTGGTAGGACTGATAATGAACAATAATAATTCAGAATACAGAAAGGAGGGCTTGATGTCCTGGTGCAGTGATACCAACCCCTCTCTCAATGTCAGCCAAAACAAAGAACTGATCCTTGACTTCAGGAAGAAAGGTGGAGGATACTCCCTGTCTACATGAATGGAGTGGAAGTTGAGATCAGCAAGTTCCTTGACGATAACCGACAACCTATTCTGGACTTCCAACATAGATGGAAGGCACACCAATGCTGCCTCTTGCTTGGGCAGCTCAGGAAAGTTGTCATGTCTGTAATGACCCTCACTGACTTTGACAGATTCATCACAGAAAGCATGCCATATGGGTGCATCGCAGTTTGTCCGGCAACTGCTCTTCCCAGAACTGGAGAAAACTACAGAAGGCCGTGTGCACACCCCAGACCATCTTGGAAGCCAACGTTCCATCCATGGACTCCATTTACACCTCTCATTGCTACACAAAGACTGCCAACACCATCAAAGACCATCCCATGCCATTATTGCTCTTCTACAACCTCTTCAGTCAGGCAAAAGATACGGAAGCTTGAACACACTCACCAACTGGTTCAAGAACAGCCTCTTTCCTGCTGTCATTAAACTGCTGATTGGACCTCTCTAACTTCAAATAATGTTGATCTCGTGCACGTGCTGTGTAGTTGTAAACCTGTATGCCATGCTCTGTTGAAACACCCTATGATCTGTACGTCCTTGTTTGTTATGTACTGCCCACAAAACAAAGCTTTTCACATGTACAACAAATCAAATCAATCTAAGGAAGGCTAGTTTTTGTGATGGACTAAGCTGCACTCTCAACTGTGTCATTTCTTTTAGTCTTGGAGAGCAATCACTATACCAAACTGTTGTGCTTCCAGACAGAGTGCTTCCTATGGTGCATCTATAAAAATTTCTAAGTGTCATTGTGGGCATGCTGAATTTCCTTACCTTATTTTTGAGGAAATAAACCTAAATCTGTATATAACATAATTTGCTTTGGTTGTATTGTTTAGCAAGTTGAGAATATAAATATTACTTGATATTCTCATTTCAAAAATTAGCTACCTATTTTAATATATCTAGTATCTTCAGAGAAGTTGATAGTTGCACTTTGTACTTCATTTGAGTAGCTAATTTAAGTTTGCTTTCTACACAACTCTCACACAGAGGGTGAACCACTGAGGCTATGGAATGAGATGCCAGAGGATGTGGTAGAGGCTGGTACAATTGCAACATTTAAGGGGCATTTGGATGGATATATGAATAGGAAGGGTTTGGAGGGATATGGGCCGGGTGCTGGCAGGTGGAACTAGATTCGGTTGGGATATCTGGTCAGCATGGACAGGTTGGACCGAAGGGTCTGTTTCCGTGCTGTACATCTCTATGACTCTGACTCTATAACTGTGCCTTCGATTTAAATGTCTGAAATGGAATAAATTAGATTGAAACTTTGTAATAAGAATTATTACAATGAACACATTTGTATTTGACATGGTCAAATGGACATGGTCACATTTGTATGGTCTCTCATTATTTATGACTTAGCAGATTCAAGTAAACTTAAATTTTACTGAAAAGTTGATGAAGCCATTAAACCTTGACACTTTTAATCAAGGCTTTCAAATTGGTGAACTATTGAGCTACGTCTGGCTTGTCCCCTCTTCTCAAAATCTCATTCACAAATGTCGGTGATGCTTAATTGAAATCTAACACTTACTGGTTGAAAAACAACAGCTGTGACTGTAGATTTGATAAATAAGAGATCAGGTCTAATCTCAATAGTACATTGACTGTTAGACTTTCTCCCTAAATGGAAAATGCCTCATTATGCAATGTTTCAAATTTTTCCTGATTTTGCACTGTATTGAAAAATGTAGTGTTTTTCAAAGCCTGCATGCTTAACAGTCCATGAAAATCAGTGAAAATGTAAGGCAAAATAGGTAAGTATTTAGGTTAAAGCATTTGTTGCTTTTGTTGGGCAAATAATATCCGACTGGAAAAGAGCACTTTTTTTAGATATGCAAAAGCAAATAGTGCAGATGTTGGAATATTGAAACAAAGGGGAAATATTGGAAATTCTCAGTGGTTCAGACAGCAAATGTGGAATGACTGTTATGTCAGTTTGGTGACTTTTTTTTATCAGAACTGGCTGAAGTTAGAGAACAAATACTGCAGGGAAAGGGGAAGGAAGGGTGCTGGTTGTGGTTGGAGAGGAATACAAGACAGTGTCTGTGTTTGTGTGGAAGGCATGAACCATTAAATGATGTGATGGTGCAGGATTGAGGATTGTAACAGTACAAATAAACAAATGGATAATCTTATTTCTGACTCTGGTTCCTGAAAACCCGTAACCTCTTGTTTCTTGAACTTGTTGTCTCATTTATATTAAGCCACTCATAACTTATTTTCTTCTATCTCTTGCTCTGTCATTCTCTGAAAGAAGCCAGAAAGAGCTTGTTTCTATCTGTCTCCCCATGTCAGGGGAATGTATGTAGTTGTCCCTTTTTTTCCTTTCTCTTTTTCCCATCAGTGTTTCCAAAGTGTTCTGCTATGTATCATGGTCAGTGTCAGCATACCTTTTTCTTTCAAGAGGCAAAATATACCAGTTAAGAAATGGTTGTGATAGCATATCTGTAACATATGATCTGAAAGTATAAAGGCCTTCAATGGCATATTATTTGAGATTACATGAAGCACAGCATGTTATTGAAACCATGCTGCACGTTTTAGCTAAATAGCTTAACACTAGACCAAAAACTTGTGTATCTGTTAATTTAATTGCTGTTTATAATTGTTTTGTCAGAATCTTCAAGACAACTTATCCATGCCTAGTATATTTTGCTACTGGGGTTGAAATATCCATAACTGGATAACATAAATTATTTTTTCTGGTGGCAAATTCCACATCATTAGGAATGAACTGCTCACCTCAGAAACTGGACTTAAAACTACGAACTTATTTGAATTTCTATATTGCAAGAGAGTGGTGACATGGTTATAAGTTGTCCTATCCATTTTAAATCTCAAATTTTCTCACTGTAACAAAAAGTACTGTTGTGAACCTTCATCATTGTACCTCCATTGACTTCAAATGGGAGCTAATAGATAGAAGCATGGATAGAAACTTATCTGTCTGGTAGAAAACAACAGGGTCTTTCTCAGGTTGGCAGCTGGTGACAAGTGGTATTCCACAAGGCATAGTGTTAGGACCACAATTTTTCACTTTATACATTCTTCATCTAGATGAAGGACCTGAGGGCATTCTGGCTAAGTTTACAGATGATACAAAGGTAGTAGAAGAACAGTTAGCATTGAGGAGGTGGGGAAGCTGCAGAAGGATTTGGACAAGTTCGTGTGCAAAGTGGCAGATGGAGTACAACATGGCAAAATATGAAGTCATGCACTTTGGTAGGAAGAATTGAGGCATAGACTATTTTCTAAATGGGGAGAAAATTCAGAAGTCTGAAGTGCAAAGAGACTTGGGAGTTCTAGTCCAGGATTCTCTCAAGGTAAACTTGCAGGCTGAGTCAGTAGTTAGGAAGACAAATGCAGTGAATGCATTTATTTTGACAACAATTGACAATAAAAACAGGGATGTACATCTGAGGCTCTTTAAGGGTTTGGTCAGACCACATTTGAAGTATTGTGTGCTGTTTTAGGCCCCATATCTCAGGGAGGATGTACTGACCTTTGAGCGGGTTCTGAGGAAGCTCACCAGAATGTCCCCAGGAATGAAAAGCTTAACATAGGAGGAAAGTTTGAGGACTCTGAGTACAGACCCAGAGTTTAGATGGATGAGGGGGGATCTAAATGAAATATACAGAACACTGAATGGCCTGGACAGAGTGGATGTTGAGAAAATGTTTCCATTGGTAGGAGAAACTAGACCTGAGGGCATAGCCTTAGAATAAAGGGAAGACTTTTTAGAATGGAGATAAGGAGAAACTTCAATTGGTAAGTGGTGAATCTATGGAATCACTGCTACAGAATATGAATCATTGCTATAGAATGCTGTGGAGGCCAGGTCATTGAGTGTATTTATGACTGAGATCGATAGGTTCTTGAGTATCAAGGGGAGAAGTTGGACAATGGGGTTGAGAAACTTGTCAGCTATGATTGAATAGTGGAGCAGACGTGATGGCTTTGAATGGCCCAATTTCTGCTCCTATGTTTAATGCTCTAATGTAGAGATTGGCACGTGGAGTGCCAAATAGTGTTGCAGTAATCTGGCCTTGGGAATGCTTCAGATTAGTGTCCTCAACAATGCACCTGGGAAAGATTGTACTTGGGTTGGGGGGCGGGGAAGATGCTTGCAAACGTGGGGGCAGAGGGCAATGTCTTCTGATGTTAAAAGTAATACTGTACTTCTCTCGGGTTACCAGACACCTTCCCCTTTGAAAGAAAGCCACCTTGACATTTTCCTGCTCATATTGTTTGTTGCCAGCTTTCACTGACAAGTCTGATACTTTGTGGTAATGAATTGATCTAAAGTAAGAATGGCTTGCAGATCCAAATTACACCCTTATGTTGCAATTTTCCTGTTGAAATTGGGGCATCCTCTTGCCTAGAATGGGCACCTTCCCAAAACCAAACAATGACCTAATTTAAAATGACAATCGCCACAAACTATTCAGGAATGATGGGGGAATTTCCCAAATCTGATGTTAGCCCTCCACCTGTACTGTTCTTGCAATTTTTGTTCAGA
The DNA here is from genome assembly GCF_020745735.1 of Hemiscyllium ocellatum. Taxonomy (NCBI): domain Eukaryota; kingdom Metazoa; phylum Chordata; class Chondrichthyes; order Orectolobiformes; family Hemiscylliidae; genus Hemiscyllium; species Hemiscyllium ocellatum. The sequence continues at coordinate 22,819,537 of NC_083417.1, read as the reverse complement.
ATTTGCTCAGTCATGTTCTAGGCAATAATTCACCCGAATTAATATCTTTTCCATAATTACTGTTTGATTTTATGAAATTAGAACTATGGTTTTATGAATGTTTAATGAGAGCTGGGAGCAAAGACAGGTGATTGTTTCCCAGATTGGATAGTTTGCTGTGAGAACACTGACAATTGCACGTTTGGTGAAAGGAAGTCAAGTAATGAACCAGAGTTGGGATCTTATTCCCTCATTTCACCTGACCACTGATGCTCGGGCTTCCATTTTCTTGATCCTGCTCTCTAACTTCTTCCCTAAACTTGCCTTTGTAAAATCATTATCAATTATTGAATCATGATCAAACTTTCAGCCTATCTTTTAACCCTTTCCTTGGTGTCTCAGCATTTGTTTCGATCATCCCCTTTTGTTAAATGACTTGAAATTATGTTAGGTATGTTGGTGAAATTTTAGATCATTGACAAAATGATCTGAACATTTTATCAAAGGTACTGATTTTTTACAGGCTGCAGAATTCCCCTCAGCAAATGCTATATGTAGATCTTGCATCTGATAATCCACAAAGTACATCAGTACTTTGCACGGTTTTCACTTCACTTTTTATTTACTACTGTTTTAAATTTGTTTCATTGTGTCTTTTTTTTTGGTTAAAACTGACAAATAGGAATAAAAGTGGCCCCAAACTTTGGTCTCTCTTTCTTTGTTACAATGGTGTGATCTGCAAAATAGTGTGATCAAATACTTTGAGGACAAATAAGTATATGCCTCCAAGGCATGAGAGAATAAATTAAAAGCATTCCTGTTTCAACATTTTTCGATAAAAGCAGACATTAACAATGGAAAGACTTAGTCCAGGAGATGTACAGCATGGTAACAGACCCTTTGGTCCAACTTGTCTCTGCTAACCAGATATCCTAAACTAATCTAGTCCCATTTGCCAGCACTTGGCCCATATCCATCCAAAACCTTCCCATTCATCCACCCATTCAGATGCCTTTTTAAATGTTGCAATCGTATCAGTCTGCCACTTCCTCTGGCAACTCATTCCATACATGGACCACCCTCTGCATGAGAAAGTTGTCTCTTGGGTCCCTTTTTAAATCTTGCTCCTGTCACCTTAAACCTATGCCCTCTAGTTTTGAACTCCCCTACCCTGGGGAAAAATACCTTGTCTATTTACCTTATTCATGCCCTTCATGTTTTACACACCTCTATAAGGTCACCCCTCAGCCTCCAATGTTCCAGGGAAAATAGCCACAACCTATTCAGCCTCTCCCTATAGCTCAAACTCTCCAACCATGGCAATATCCTTGTAAATCTTTTCACAGCCTTAAGTTTCATAACATGCTTCCTATAGCAAGGAGACCAGAATTGAATGCAGTGTTTCAAAAGTGGCCTAACCCATGTCCTGTACAGCCACAACAGAAACACCTAATTCCTGTACTCAGTGCACTGACCAATAACGGCAAGCATACCAAACACTCCCTTCACTGTCTGTCTACCTGCGACTCCGCTTTCAAGGAACTATGAACCTGAACTCCAAGATCTCTTTATTTGGCAGCATTGCCCAGAACCTTACCATCAAGTGTATACATCGTGCCCTTTTTTGCCTTTCCAAAGTGTAGTACCTCACATTTATCGAGATTAAACTCTGTCTGTCACTCTGATCAAGGTCCCATTATGCTCTGAGGTAACCTTCTTTGCTGTTGACTACATCAATTCTGGTGTCATCTGCAAATTTCCTAACCATACCTCCTACATTCACATTCAAATCATTTATATAAATGACCAAAGACAGTGGACCCAGCATCAGTGTCACAGGCCTCCAGTCTGAAAAGCATTCCTCCACCACCACCCTCTGTCTCCTACCTTCAAGTCAGTTCTGTATCCAAATGGCTAGTTCTCCTCTATTCCATGTTATCCAACCCTGTTAACCAGTCTACCATGCTGAGCCTTGCCAAAGGCCTTACTAAAGTCCATATAGACAACATCCATTGCTTTGCCTTCATTAGTCATTTTTGTCACATGTTCAAAAAAAATTCAATCAAGTTAGTAAGACATGGTTTCCCACAGACAAAGCCATTTTGACTGTCCCTAATCAGTCCTTGCAAATACATTTGAATCCTGTCCCTCAGAATTACCTTTAATAATGTGCCAACCGCCAGTTTCTGGATTAGTGGTGCTGGCAGACCACAGCAGTTCAGGCAGCATCCAAGGAGTAGCGAAATCGACGTTTCGGGCAAAAGCCCTTCATCAGGAATAAAGGCAGTGAGCCTGAAGCCTGCTCACTGATCCATATTTCCCTGGTTTACCATACCTTTCTTTATCAATGGTACCCCTCCAGCCAGCCTCCAGTCTTCTGGCACATCACCTAAGCAAATATTTCCTCAAGGGGCCCATCAATCATTTCCCTAGCTTCCCACAAAATTCTAGGGAGCACTTGATCTGGTCCTGGGAATTTATCCATCTTTTATGCATTTTAAGATGTCCAGCATCACCTCTTCTGTAATATGAACTCTTTTCAAGATATCACTGTTTATTTCCCCAAGCACTCCAGCTTACATACCTTTTCCAATGTATACACTAATGCGAAATACTCATTCAGCATCTTACATCTCCTGGAGTTCCACAATGTCGTTGTCCAGTGATATATTTTTCAAAAGAATAATTGTGACTTTTGGTAGAGGAGCAATGAAGCTAAAATGTGATCTGTCAAACTGGCACTGAATAGTTCAAGGGAGAATTAATAGAGTTGATATATATATATATATGTCATGAACACCAGATGTATTGAATTGAGGACCTGTTGATCTTCAGAGCACAATTATAAAGTGGCTTTGTGAACATTCCATCAGAGTTTTGATATCAGTTATACCACATTTTTGTTTCATAGTTCATAAGATAAATGGCTTCCTTCTAATGTGTTTTACAGTTGATTGATCTTGTCATTTAAATAACCTCACTGATGAGTCACTTTTGCTAATGCAAAACTGAGAGAATCTCACCTCAAATTTCTGTTTGACACCAGAGCAGCATTAACAAACATTCAGAAGTTGGTCAAATACTTGCCCTCTTAATACAGTGAAGAAAAATACATTTTAAAACGAGAATAAATGAAAGCCAGTGATCTAAAGTTCCCCTTTTAGTGGTTAATAGTGAATGTTTGATTTTCTTTGTAATTAACACCATTAGCGTTTTCGCAGACTGTGTGTTTAATAATACACACCTTCTGTTCAAAATGTCAAGAGCTTGAAATTATTTGACAAATTATTTGAACATTCAGTGGCATTCCTTCTGTCCCAACAAATTTTATGAAAATGTTACTTTGTTTATTCTAAAAATGCACCTAAGTTAGAGTGCGTGGTTGGTACACCGTTTATCAGCTGAATTCTGAACTGATGAACCTATTTTGCACTGTAGAATAAGGAATACGTTAGTGATACATAATTTTTGAGACTGAAATTCCTGCATAATACTTATTTCACTATTGTTCTGCGTGTTTTTCTTTGTTAGAAAAGGAAGGGTGATTTTATTTGCTGGCGTCTGAGACTTGAGAGCATCGAGAGCTGCAAGTCCCTAACTGTAAATGCTTGCTGTAGTGTGTTGTACATAGTACATACTGCTGTCACTGTGTGCTTGTGGCAGAGGGAGCAAATGTTGAAGTTAGCAGGTGGTGTGCCAATCAAGCAGGCTGTATGGTCTTGGATATTGAATTTGAGTATTGTTGCAGTCTGGCTTTGGAGAGTCAGGAAGGGAGTTATGAGAAATTTCCAGCCTCTGATCTGCTTTTGTAGCCACAGTATTAATTCAATAATAACCTCCTAGAATGTTGATGACTGACTGTCAGCAAATTTGCCAATAGTAATGCCATTCAGCATGAAGGACAGTGAGTTAGTTTATGATGAAATGTGAGTGTGTGATGATTAACGCTCGGCACTTATGATTAGGTGCAGTGTGGTCAATACTCTCCTTTTTTACTTCTCTCTTGGTCTGTTGTAACACTTTCTGTTTATAACATGCAGCTATCATATACTTCAATTAAGTTTAATTAGCCAGATCAAAAATGAAAGACTTCTTGAGTGGAATTTTATTGTCCTTCAAATCACATGAAGCAAACCCAAAACAGGAAATGGGCTCAAAGAATGTGGTGGTTCAGATCTTGCTAGACATATTCACCCATGTTTTTCATATCTGAGGAACTGTCAATGGTACTGAACATTCTGAAATCATTAGCAAGTTTTTTGATGCTTATGATAAAGGTAACATTACTGATGGCAGTTGGGCTAAAAACACGGAAGTGAACTCCTCCTACAGTGATGTCCTGAGTCTGACGTATTTCCTCAACTAATGACTTTTTTTTCAACTTTTAGCGTTCTGCAGAAAGAGCCTTAATCCTTATTTTGTAAGTTTCTTATTGTGGAGAATGTCTCATTTCCTCAAGTTATGGGTGAGGAACAAACATGAAACACTTTTGAGCTACCAACCCGTGTTACGATGTAACAGAACAAAGAATAAGTCATATAATCTCTTTTTGAAAAACCAAAGCAATTTATCAGGTGTGCAATTATGCGGCAATATATATGTATATATAGAAAAGTGGGGAAATGACAATTGTTACACCACATTTCATTCTAAACGTAAGTTCAGAGTTGGAGTTCTATTAATTATTTTGACAGATCTGAAAGCGTTGTAAGTTACATGAGTTAGAAATGGGTTCCATGTTTATTTTTTGACCTTTTTACTGCTATTAATGCATTTTACAAATGATTTGAAGAGCTTGACAAAATATGTTAACTATCTCTGATGGCAAAAATAAATGCTCCTAACTATCTTGAAGCATGTGCTATGTCTTATTTCATGATCTTGCGAACATGCCAGTAGGGATAGGCCATTCAGTGTATTGAAAGTGCCCCACCATTTAGTATGGTCATGGCCGATCAAACCCTTCAATGCCTTTTACCCATCTTTATATTGACGATACTCTGATTAAACTTTTGCAGACCTCAGTGCGTTGATAATTCCAAAAGTTAACACTGAATAAAAAGGTTCTCATGGTCATACTGATCATTAATGAATTAAAATAATTTTCTTTTGAGATTTCTTAATTTAGGGTCTTGAACCATTGTGGCCAAGGGAGCTTTTTGAATAATGTAGAGTGAAGGGGTTGGGGAAACAAACTTGTTTATTCAACTTGAATTAAAACAGAAAATGCTTAAACTGCAACAGGCCTGGCAACACCTATGGAGTGAGAACTGTTTCAATCCAAAAATTCCTCTTCAGAATGGCACTGAAAAAGAGAGATCTGATTTTGTAATGTTTACTGTTTCCCTTTTTCCATAGGTGCAGCCAACCTGCTGAATTTCTCCAGCATTTTCTGTTGTTTTTTTTATTTCAGATTTTCAGCATCCACTGTATTTTGCTTCTATTGATTTATTCAACTTATTGAGCACACAAGGTTACATTGCTTTAACCAGCAAACATTTGGAAAGGTGGATTTAATTCCAATGAAGCATCAAAGCTATTTCTTGAATATTATGTTGGTTCAAAATAATGGTGTGTGTTAAATTTTTTGAATGATATTCCACAGTACAACTCCAAAAAGGAGAAATTGGAGCTTTTAATAAAAGTTGAGGGAGATGTAGTGCAGGGTAAAAACAATGACTGCAGATTCTAGAAACCAGATTCTGGATTAGTGGTGCCGTGCTTTTCCAGCACCACTAATCCAGGAGATGTAGTGCAGAAAAGGTACTTAGTATAAGGAGAGCTTCTTGATGTAGAATACTTGCAGGTGAGGGCGCACCTATATATGATTGGTTACAAAACTAAGAGATATTAAACTTGCGCTCTTTATTTTGTCTTGCATCTCTGAAGCACTTAAGACACGTTGGAGCTATGAAATTGCAAAATACTCCTAATTTTATTGAAAAACTGGTCTATATCTTCAAACAAATGTCAATTGTACCAGAACTATTTGTAGCGTGCATGCAACATCCAGTAATGTGCAATGAAGAAGGGGTTAGTTAGTCTGAAATGGACTTCAAAATCAAAATAAACATCTGTATTTCTGAAATTGAGAACCTTTTTATGTGAGGCTTGGTCCAGATACCTAAAATGAATCCCTTGTGAATTTTCACAAGGAATCAGAATCAGTGTACAGATTGGGCAAATGCCTTCTGATGCATGAACTGGCACTTTTATAAATCTGAGGAGGAAAAAATGGCATTCATTTAGAAATTGCTTGCGATTTGTTTTTGGAGTTGGCAGTACTTTATAAATGGAAGCTTTTCAAGAGGATATTTTGATGGGTTTGGATATATAAGTTTGACAGTATAAGCAGACAATCTGACCACAACTGTGATGCTTTTAATAATCTTATGTTGAACTAATGACTGCAAGCACCTAATGGTTTTTAATGCTTGCTGGACACTAAATTCCAGACATGACAGCTAGTTCTGGTAGTAAGTGGATGTATTGTGGTCCAGCTTCCAGATACAACATGTCTGTACCTTCTTTCAAACTGTTAGTTACATGATGTCACTGCAATCAGACCTTCCACAACAAAGGTACGCATCTTGCCTTTGGCCACTCTCTCTTTGTAAGTGAGTTAGTGTTGTATCTGCTGTCAGTCTGTGTAATGTACAGTTACATACAAACTGTGTGTATGAAAGTATAGGATAGCATAGAAAAGACAAAACAAATTGCTGGAAAATCTTAGCACCTGTGGATAGAGATTAGAGTTAAAATTTCAGGTCTAGTGACCCTTCTTCAAATTGTTGTAAAATCTCCAATCCAGCAGCTGGTTCCGAAAGAAGGGTCACTAGACCCGAAATTTTAATTATGCTCTCCCTCTATAGGTGCTGCCAGACCTGCTAAGATTTTTCAGCAATTTATTTTTTTGTTAGATTTCCATCGTCTGCAGTTCTTTCGTTTGCTTTTTGGTCTAGGACATCATAGCGTTGTAAGTAGATGTTGAAAATAAACGTAAAGACATTTGACTTGACAGAACCAAACTATTTTATTGTTTAAGAATGGCATATTGCAGGTTGCAAGTGGACACTAAAAGCCAGTCATGACAGCTAGATTTGGCAGTAAGTGGATGCTAAAGGCTGAAAAGGTGACAGCAACATGACAGCTGTGAAAAAGTTGTTTTCTTAACTGTCACCCATCAGTCTGTCCAGGTATAGAGATGAAGTTACTGCTGCAAAACTGTACAGTGGTACAGTAAATACTCTAGCTCATTTAAAAATAAAAAAAAACAAGGCTGTTACTGCTTCAGATTGATTTAAAGTGACAGTATGTACTGAAGGCACCAAATTAAGAATATGCTTCCGGAACAATAAAGCAATTAAAACCTAAGAAAACATTTTCTACATTGAAGAGATCTTACTTGCCTGATATTAGTTGACTTCAGCATTCGTTTTTCCAAAATTAGCATGAAAATAAAGAAATAAAAACCCACACCATGTCATATTTCCTTTTATTTGGTGCAAATCACATACAGGCCTTCAATTTTTTAGAGGCAGCAAGTTACAATGTAAAAAAAAAACAGAAGTCAACAAAAAGACAAAAGCAGTATACTGCAATGCAGATTTTTACACTGCCATTTTGAAGAGCAAAAAGATGGAAGGCAAATACAACCATTGTTCGACGATTTTGTCAGAAGTTCAGCATCTAAATAAAGCAAAAAATTACTTCATGGATCAGTAACTAGCTGACCAAGAATGACAGACAGTCGACGCTCTTATCAAAGGGTTAAGAAGAATAAGACCTTCTAGGATTTCTGACTTGCCAGAATTTTGCAGTAATTTTTCTGATTTTGAGGATGAAATTCATTTCCGGATATATAAGCTTGAGGTCAGGTTACATTGCAAACAGCCAAGTGCAAGAATCAATCCTTGGGTAGATATTGAATCCAAAGGTGCACAAGCTAATGTTGTTGAAGGGCTTATAGAATTTGGTCATTGCCTCCATATCTGGACAAATCCAAAGAACATGCTGTTGATGCTGTACTGGAAGAAGGATGTAAATCCAAAGCAGTCGCAGCAGCTGCAAGTGGTTGACTCTGGCTCTGAAACACACATTGTAGCCATCAACAGCTTCAGTGGAACATTCGTATCGTTTGTGTGAAATGTGGCTTGTTTCACCCACCAACACAGCACTCGACATTTCTTGATGTATAGAATCATAGAATCCCTGCAGTGCGGAAAGAGGTCATTTGGCCCACTGGGTCTGCACCAGTCCGAAAGAGCATACCTCCCTGACCCACTACCCGTAAGTCCACATTTACCCTGGCTAATATGGAAGCTTACGTGTGGAAAGTCTAATTGCCTAGAAAAACTTTAAGTACAACGTAATGATCAACAGCAACATGTCATGAAACAAGCAAAGAATAATGCCAAACAAAATTCCAAACACTGGTCATTGTATGTGAGCATGTCAATGGAGTTCAAGATGTAGTCATAACATGGCTTTCAGATCCCAGGATACAGTACATGTGCTCAACTTGATACATCTCATGAATGCCATCAGAAAAGCTGAAGTATTTATTACTCTATCCAAGTAACCTAGCTCAAAAGAAAAGGACAAAATGCAAGTTATGCCAATTGGTTTTGGGACAAATATCTTTTTATCATGCATTTTTACAAGAGATGCTCATGAAACTAGTACAATGTGGTGCATTTCACACAAGATAAGCCAATTGCAGATATTGGTCTAACCTTCCGTGCATTGACTTTATCCATCTTGGCATGGACACCTGAAACCTTTTTTTATTGATCTATTTGTTTCAACTGTCAGTCTACCAATATGCATGGATCTACATATTGTCATGTTGCATGAGTGACAAACCTATGACTTAAAATATCACAGATTCCATATCACAACTTCAAGTCAATCCATTTTAAGTTTTAATATCTCGACCAGTTTGATGCAATTGTTACTTTTTTCATGCAGTGTTATATCTGCAACATTGATGCCCAACCCAGCACCAACCTCAAATGTAGCATTCTCAAAACAACAGCAGCATCTTAAAGTTGAGCCTTTTGTTAATTGGTGCAGCTTCATTACTTGTATAGTGCCATCCCTCTTCAAAACACATTATGTTTATGTCCAAGGTGATTGAACATTGCACTATAGTGATGTCAAAACAGGATTCCAGTCCTGGCAGAGCTTAATTCAAGTTCTCAGGTGCTAAGCATTTTTCCAGGCTTGATGTCCAGAATGGATATTGGTCTGTACATCTTGCGTTTAGAGTCACAGGAATCAATAAACTTTCAGTGCATCTTTTGGTAAATGCTGTATCCTCTGATCACTATTTGGATTAGCCATCAGCCAGAATGTATTCCAGCAATCTGTGGATTGTGACATCAAGAATCTACAAAGTTTTCTCTGTACTGCAGATAATATTGTAGTTCTAAGGAACTAAATATATGCATCAACTAAACCCCTCTCATAAGCTGAGAGTTGCTTGGGAACATGATTTTTCAACTGTTTTAAAAAAAAGTCAAATTCAGCATGAATCAAAGTAATACCTTTAGTCCGATCAATTACAACTGGTCATTAGACCTAATCTTACCAAAATAGTGATAAATTTCTGTTGGCAAAAGGAATTGAGTGGTAAGAGATTTATCCTTACATGCAATTCGGTAAGTGTCAGACTTGAGGGGTGGGTTCAATGGCTGTTTGTTTCCAAGTGAGCTTCTGTGCTTGAGCAAGCCCTGGAATGGATTTATCTAGTCGGGTGGGCTGAAGTTTGTCATAATTTTAATACCTGCATTTGTTTAAAACAGATCCCATAATATGTTAAAAGGAATTATATGTTTTGTGATCCGCTATTTGGTTAATATTTGACAGGATTTCTGTCAACCACCTTGTTGTTTTGATTTACTGCAGTCTTCGTAGTGTTGGCATTTTTGCTGTTCCTGTCCTAAAGTGCTCATCCCTTTTTAAGTTTCTTATACAACTAAGGTGTGCGTGCGTGTGTGTGTGTGGAGCTGAATGGGCACCTTGTACATATCCATTTGGTGCCAACCATGGAGATGATTAGATTGTGAAAGGATCAATCGTTTCTCACCTGTCCCAAAGCACTTTGTAGTTGAAACACTGCCAGGTATTGTCATTTCCATCTCTGTTAATGCTATCACATGGTGTTTTTCCATCTCCTTGCTGGGAGTTGGGATTGTAAATGTCTCTGTAATTATTATGCCTGCCCAAGTCTCCAACAGCTACACTCGCTGCAATTTGGATATCCCAATGTCTAAATTGTGATTCCTTTCTGTTAATTTGTAAGGTGCCATTCCTAAATTGACACAACCCTGACTGCTCCCAAATGCCTGAAATGTATGATTTTCTGTCTAATCCTTTTGATGTGTCAGCCACTGGCCATTCTAAGTTCTGTAATTGCTTTCTTTCCAGCTCTGTTCTTGTACTGAATTCCCATCATTAGACTCTGCAGCTGCCCTTTTTTGACTTTTGAATATTGTTTGGTTAAAAAAGAATCTCCAATTAAGTATTTTCTTGTTTCTTGGTATCTCCTTGACCCATGCCATATCTTCTACATCTACCATTCTAGATTCAATCCACTTGATGATAAATAACTTCTGAACTTCATCCACAACACTCCCTGAGCCTTCCTCTCTCTCTTTCTTGTCTGTTGTTAAACGGAGGTCTGCTTTACATCATATCCTAAGAGAATTCTTGCCTTTTTGAGCTAATACTGAAACACTTGGCTGTTTTGAGGAAAACCCTGAAATTACTGCGCTACAAATGTTGGAAAACCCTTCTTCTTTACACTGCATGCTACCAACTCTTGATAAATAAACCATGCATGAAACATCATGTTGACGTCACCAATGTGTTGGTCTATTTCTGTTTTTTGTTTTCTTTTTGTTACTTTAAACAGAGGAATGTGGTCTTCCAATCTCCGTAGAGACGGTTAACATTATAAAAGAAATTCCAATTTCCATTTCATAACAAACAAAAATTGACAAAACAAGATTTCACATTGTAAGACTTTTATTGTGAAAGCATGCTAAAAACAACATTGATTAAATATTTCATTACCAGCGTGTACTTTAAACTACAAAGCAGAACTTTCTTCTTCTTAGATGTTCACAGAGCTGAAAATCTCCTTCACAGATATATTTTATATAGACCCTTAAGCAATTTGCTTTTTTCACCCTTCCTGCACCTAGCCTCCAATGCCTTCTAGCTCCTGAAGATTTATTCCAGTTCCTTTTTTCTCCCGTGCCTTTGCTAGCCTGAGAACATTTAACCCCAGAGTTGTTGTTTTTTCATGGTGAAGGATTTTCCTACTTCTTATTCAATTTGATGTGAGCTTGATGAAATTTCTGGCTGAGTTTCCAATCCTTGTAACTTGGTCTATTCAATTTGAGTATGAACATCCATCCACATTCCTGAATGCTGAACCAGAGATGTTTGGTCTCGAGATACTCCCTCTCTTGAATCCCAGCAGACTCCCACTTAGAAACCTAACCTCCTTAAAGCCCATTTCAATGCAACATGAATTACACGGACCTTGTATCCAGGTAGCAATTCTGACTGATTTTCCTTGAGAACCCAACTATTTTAGTTGGAACTTACTGCATAACTGTTAATAATGTAATATTTATAATATGTAATAATCTTTTACCTCACCTGGGATTTGGAGACTATTTATCGAACCGCTATATGAATACAGATGGAGACAATACATTGTCTCCTAGTGGGAGTACTTTGCATCTTCTTTACAACTAAACAAATTGGGGCTTTCGTTTAACAGCCTGTCATGGAGATGTGCCCCCAGCCCACACTTCAGAAGAGGTAATACAACCCTTTTTGCTCTTTCTCCCCTAAATTTGAAGACATCTCATTATGACAAATGCAGAATTACATATTGACTTAAAACAAGGTTAGGTTACATAATCCAACATGAGAACTCAGTAAAATCCTTCAACTTGATTGCATTTGACTGGTGAATACAAATTTTTCGAATCATGAGAAGAACTTAGGCACCAAGTTTACAGTTCCCACCTGACGATGACAAACAGTGGTTTGTTCTAAATACTCACTATATTTTTGATCTATGTATTCCATAAAGATATTTTGTAGTCAACTCGTTCAGATGTTATGACACAACTCAGGAGCAGATGGTAGGAATGTTACCACTGTGCCACTGGTATCTAAAACATTCAATGTATACTAATACCAATACTAACAATTGCAATAAAATAATAAGATGCACAACACATCCTTTAGAAAGGAGCCAGTAAGAGAAACTCATTTGTTAATCTCTCTCAATGACTCTGTTACATGATTGACATTTCAGACATGTTTCATTACTATAAACTTTAGGTGAACATATTCCAAGCTTTTAATTAACCTTTCACAATGCATTCCTGTTCACAAAAATGCATGGTATTTTAATCCACCATGTAATGATCCCATAAATAGCTCAAGACACTTAAGATACACGATTAGTATGAATCCACATTTCCCAATGTTTACGTTGTGAAGACAGGACTTTGTTTCCACACAGAATGTGCAGTGGTGGTCTTTCCTCCAAAAATCTTCATTAGAGGTGAGTCCTTGATTGAGATACACAAAAGGTTAAGTAAGTTTTGTTTATCTTTTTATGCTGGGTCATTACCTACTGTAGTCCCAGTCTGATAGCTTATGTTCATTAAGTCTTGGTCAACTGAATCCGTAAGAAGCAACTGAGCCACTCTTGGTGATGGACATGATCTCCAAACCTGGAATACTTTCATGCCCTTGTGCCACTCAGTTCTACCTCGAAGTAATGCTTGATGTGGAGGTGTACTAATTTATCAGCTCATGGGTGGAAACTAGTAGATTTTCCTGCCCACTTTTGACCTGATGGCATAAGACGTCATGTGGCTCATTGACCACTCCTAGGACCCCAATCTCTGACTTGTTTTTTACCTGGCTGCTATCTATGGTGGGTTTATCCTGCTTGTGGGAAAGGAAAAACACTGGGATAGTAATGGAGTTGATTGAGATATTGGCTGTATGGTGTGATTCAGAGGGTGTGACTATGTCAGGTCTTTGCTTGTCTAATCTTTTTGAGACAATCCCTTCCAATTGTAGCACTTGTACTCAGATGCTGAGAAGGAAGATTTGGAAGGGTTGATTGGATTGGCTGAACTTTTATCACAACCAAATGCTGGATTGCCTGCCACCTTATATTATGACTTTTCAGCAGCTTGGACTTTATCACATGCTTTTGCTCTTCAGAGTCAGTTAACCACGTTGCTGAGGATCTGAAGTAACATGATGGCCAGACTGGGTAAGGACAGAAGATTTCCTTCACTGAATGACATTTTGTGAAACAGATGTTGTTTTTGATAATCCAATGATTTTTGTCATCATTTTTCTTTTACCAATGCTGGTTGTTTCTTCCAGATTAATTATTTAACTGACTCTTAAATTTCCCAGCTGCCACATTGGCATCTGAAATAGTGTGCCTGTCAGTTAACCCAGGCTCCTAAGTTATTGCTCTAATAACATAATGACTAAACTACTCCATTTGTTTTCTTTAACACCCCTCCCCCCTTGCCATGAAAAAGACAATTCCTTGCAGAGACAATAAATGGATGCCTTCATAAATAATGCCATAAATCATCAGGTATCAGCAATTCTTAGTGTATCAGTAAGCTTGTTTGTAATCACAATCATTGCCTTTGCAAAGTAGCTCTTGTCATAATGTTTGAGGAATATTACAGGCACCACCCCCATGAAAGCAAAATATAAAGCATGTCTTCCTGCTCAGTGGGAAAGCAGTAATCTTTATAAGATATAAAGATTAAATTTGCATCTACATGAAAAAATAATGCTGCATCTTATGGGGTGATGTTTAGTTGTCATTCTGCAACAATATCACTTGAATAAAGAAGTTAGAAAAAAATTATAGTTATTAACGTCAAAAAGCATGAAATACAAAGTATAAACTGAGCTACATTATCAGACATTTATTTTGTGCTATTCAAAGCAGGTTTGTATAGCATTTAATTATAAAAGTATTGAGAACTAGCAGTCATAAAAGGTAATTGAGTGCTAAAATAGAATGTGACATTGCAGTCTTGACAGAGGGATCAAAATACATTCTTTAGGCTATATGTGAAATGGTTAGGTTGAGGGATAATTTGGTTTGAAATATTGGAAGCGCATTATGACAGGTGCATGCAGGGCAAATTTTGAGAATGGAACAAGGTGCTGCAGCTGTATGAAGAGAACTTTAGGACAGGAGAAAGATTTAATGAAGGGGCTTAAAATTAAGGGGTGGTTAGGAAAGTTATTTCCACCGAACAGGTGTATCAAGCACATGGAGATTTATACTGACTCCAAGATTAATGTTTTATCAGTCAGCCATTGGCAGTTATAAGTAATGTTAACCAAAGTGAGGTACTGAGAATGCCCTGGCACTTGCAAAGACTGTTGGCATCATTGATCGGTGGGATAACATATACAATTAAGGAGGCAGAGAGAAGTTTCAGACAAACTGTAAAACAATATCATTAACAGATCAACCTTCAAGGGCATCAATTTAAGTGGGGTGGGGGAGGGTTGGTGGGGGGGAAGTAGTCATGCCAGAGGCTTCGTGTTTATTGGAGCACTGTGGCAGGAGACATAGGGAGGATATTGAGAACTGATGTCAAAGTAGACCCGATATCTCTCCTCTTAGGTCTACCGAATTTACCATCGTTTGACGGGCATGGGAATAAATATTTAATATTCTTGCATCCTGTGCACGTAAGAATATTTTGATGAATTGGGTGTCTGAGAACCCGCCAGGCTTGCTGGGATGGCAGAAATTAATTATGGAGCACATTCCCTTGGACTTTTTTACAAACATAGTGCAGCACACAACAGACCATTTTTATAAGACATGACAGCCCTACCTGAGTTACTTGGATACAGATTTGTCACTTATCTTAACTAGGGTGTTTGTTTAACCAGGATGGTTAGGTTTGTCAAGCCACGAGTCCTGGAGGGGGTCTCCTGAGATAATACGGGTATATATCCAATGCTCCAGTTCCTTTGTTTGAGAGCTTTGCGCCGAGCATAGCTGTTCTGTATTCTGTGTTTTTTTGGGGTTTTGTTTTGCTTTTCTTTTGTTTTGATCTATTAGTTACTTAGTTATTTATTGGTGTTGCTTTGCACAGTGTTAGGGTATGTTTTGTATTATAGGGTAGCTCAGTAGTTAGTAGACAGAAGTTGTATTGTAATTTGTATTTTTTCTTTCAATTACACTGATTTTGTTATTGATTGTATTTTTTAATAATTTTATGTTTGTAAAGTTAAAAGTTTTGCTAATAAATATATTTACAAAAAAAAAGATTGGAGGGGTGGTGGAATCAAGTTACTTTTGGACTCATTTCCCTCCTTAGTTTACCTGGGTGGTGGTCAGCTGTGGGCAATGTTGCAAGATTACTTTAACATAGCTTCTCAAACTATTTTTTTGATGTGACCTCATATCAACGCTTAAATTGTTGTGAAACAAGACACCGGCTAAAACAAAACAATAAAGCAGCATCACTGTACAATTAATGTAATAACATCCATGCATAGTTTTACCCCCTATTCTCCCTTCAATATTTATCAGGCCTTCACCTAAACTCTTCTCAAATAGCATTCACCTCTTCATAAAATCTCAAGTGTCACAGCACGAGAGGAGGTCATTCAGCCTACCATGCCAGCACAGTATTCCAGATGAGCAATTCATACTGTGTAAACAATGTTTTCGCTGTTCTCTATAGTCCTTTCCAAATAATAATCTAAGTTCTTTTTGAACGCTGCAGAGGAAACTATCTCCAGCACACCACCTTCTCAAGCAAAAAAAATTCCAGATCTTATGCACTTGATGCATGAGGTCTTTCCTCCAATCAGTTTTGCTAATTACTTGAACTCTGTCTCCTTCTCGATCCTTTCACAAGTGAGAACAATTTCTCCCTATCTTCTGACCAGACCATCTCTCACCTCTACCCCAATTATTTTGAATAGCTCTATCAAATTTCCTGTCAGCCTTCACTTCTTAGAAGAAAAACTAACCACGACAATTTGTCGTAACTGAAATTTCTCATTCCTGGAAGCATTTTGCAAATCTTCACCGATCACTCTTTATTATAGTAATACACTGCACATTCTAATCAGCCTCTGCTATACAATAAGACAGAGGCAGACCAGAGCAGAAAAAATAAACTTGAAAGCAGCTATTCATTTTTCTAGCTTAACCGTATGACCTCTCTGGTTTTCCAGGCGCTCAATCAATGACTGAAGTTAAAATTGCCTGCTTCCTTCTGTGCCACAGACAAACCAAACTCACTTTGTTCTTGAGATTCAAGATCACTTTGGGATCACCAGCCTCTTTTTTTTGGCTGTGTTTTGTAGCAATGGCTAGTGAGTTTAAAGCTGAATGTGCTGCCAGAGTCGTCATCCCACAGTTACGATTGTTATCTTGGAGGAGTGGAGCTCATAACCTCAGTCAGTATCTCAGTTTGAGAGTCCCTGCTCCATGATTATAGTCAACTGATTAGCCATTTTGTAAAACGTATTTCATCCATTTAATATAGAAAAGGACTTTCACAAACAGCCTTCATGAATATATTAATGCTTTTTTTTGGCAAGAGGATGATTTGCTAAAGTTGTCGTTTGTATAATGAGCTAATGTGGTATTCTTTCACCTCTAGAACTTGACTTTGACTTCAGCTATGAATTCTAAATATGCAAAGATATTTAGACAATTCTGGAAAATGTATACAGGGCACTGATATCACTGAGGGTCATGCATAGAACATGAGTGAGTACCATTTTGAAATAGCAATCATAATGTCATAGTTGAGGATGGCTAAAGCACAGATAGCTGATCTACAGCTGACTCTTCTCATCCCTGACCTGGAAATACATAATAATGACAGATATATCCATGAAGTGGCATAGGCATAAAGGTTGAAATGTAAATAGCAACATTTGATGCACTGACATTAATTTTTAGTGCATACTGCTAAGTTGAGTACTTAGAAGAAGTGTCTTGAAATCAATCTGTAGTTTTATTTTTAACTCTGACTGATGTGTGCATGACAGCTGCTGGTTGAACTATCCATAGGTAAATGAGGGCTTGAATATGAAGAAAGCATGCTCAATTGGTTCTTGTGCTTATCCAGCAGCAATGATCAGAGGATATTTGTTATGCTATTTCACAGTAACTGTTGCCATTTCACTTCCTTTGTGAGCACAGGTTAGAAATAAACCAAATGTTGTCATTTGATTTTGATTTTTTAATGTGGAAATATGTAGCCAGTTAGCTCCTTTTTACAGTGATAAGGATAATGTTTGTTATCTGGAAACCCAACATCATTGTTGTTGTTGAAAACTGACCAGACACCACTCTTTCACAATATTCTGAGTTAAAATAAAGTAACCAGAACAAAGTGTGAAAAAATAAAAATCACCTGAGATATAACTGATCTTAAGGACTTCAATATGGAATTGTAAATTTTAACCTCTCTATTTTGTCGTGTTATTTTGATTAACCAATTTGATCATGTTATGGTATACATCTCTAGATCAAGTGGGTATTGAACTTAGGCCTTTTATCTCAGAGGTAGGGCTACTAGCATGTGCCACAAGAATGAAGAGAATCCTTCACATTCACCATATTAAATATTCCTTCCTTCTACATTGCACAGTTGCACTTCATTAACTCACTAAGAGTTCTTCAAAAGGTCCTTCCACATCCTCTTCCAATTAAAAGGACAAAGGCAGCAGATTGATGGGAGCAATAGCAGCAGCAAGTTCCCATCCAAGTCAGACTCCATTTTGATTGGGTGAAAATTCTTGAATTCTCTGCTTTAATTGTGACATGGACAACTGACATTTACCTGCAGTGGTTTAAGAATGCATTACACTACCATTTCCTCCAAAGCGGTTGAGGATGGAAATGAATGCTGGCCTAATCAGCGACCCGTGTCCTGTGACAGGGGGAAAACATTCCACACAGATCGAGAGCAACATTCAAGCAATGTGTGTAGATCACAGTTCAGATATGATCTACAAGCTGGAACTGAATGGAAAGGTGTGAGAGTAATTAAAAATATTGTGGCTATGAGCAGCTGAGGGGCTGGGATTTCTGCCATGACTTAATCTATCTCCTTGCACCCAGCATTCTTTCCGCAGACATCAATCAGTAAAGTGATGTAATGCACTCCAATTGATTGAAGTCAGTACAGTTCCAACAACACTGAAGAAACTTGATACCCTCCAGGTCAATGAATCTTGTTTCAAGGGCGTCTGGTACATTCTCAAACAGCCACTTGCAATGTAACCTCCAAGTCTCACAACTGCCTCTTGGAAATATGGCATTGTTTGTCCACTCCATTTGATTTTGAGTCATGGAATTCCCTTGCAAACTGCATTGCAGATGTGTCTACACTATATGAACCACAGCAGTTGAAGCTTACCATCAACCTTTGTAGGGAAATTAGTGAAATCATAATGAGTCAAATTTTGGATTATGCAAACCTCTGGTTGTTTTTAAAATTGTTCCCATTAGCAGAATAGCAAACTCAATAGAATATCTGAGTCAAAATTCCGAACTGGTAACTCTGAACTTGGATAAGCATGTCATATAACTACATTGATCAATTAATGCTGAGTTAGACCACATAAGTTCACGTTCATAGATTGCTGACAAGGTATCATTTGACGTTGACGTTCTGCTAAAGCTTGTGAATAGGGATCAAAAGATGATTAGGAACCTAATCCCCTACTGTTCATGGTAGCTGATCTCTTGGGTTATCAAAACCAACCCAGTTGTTTGAGAAGCCATGTTTATAATGAAGGAGTGGAAGATGTTGATTGAAGCTATAATTGCCAACTAGTTCTGCCTCACTGGGGCCAAATGCATTGTGACTCTGCATGAGAATGAAGAGGAGCAGGGCATGTCTAGCCAGCTCCATAAACTTTTTTTGTCCATCTGCAAGAGGCTGCCCGGAAATTTCCGTGGCGACAACTCTGGAAAGTTAAGTGGAGGAGGGTGATGCTGAATGCCGCATAATGGAACTGACAGATGAGACAGCTGATAGAATAAGTTCTTCAACAGAGTTAAAAATCACCCAATACCAGGCTATAGTCCAACAGTTTATTTGGAACCACGAGCTTTCGGAGCGCTACTCCTTCATCAGGTGGTTGTGGTTCTTCAACAGAGGTATCCACTCTGAAGAACCTGGTAGTACGAGTCCAGTCATTGCCTGCTTCCCTAGTTAAGGCCATAGAGGTGCTCCCAGTTATTGTGCAGCATGCAGACATCAAAAATGAGTTTCACTGACAACATGGACTGTCTCTCACTTGTCTAATGGAGCACACCAAGCAGAAAGACATTTACTTTGACTTTGCTTTCCAGACATTTTTCAATGTTTTTTACAAGATCAGGCCATTATAGAATGTGAACAAATTGAATAACAGAAAATATTCATATTATTGCTCTACTGCGTTTTAATTTTGGACCTTGTTGACAGCAAGTAAGCAGATAATGTTACATGGTGGCCCATTTGAGTCTTGTTTTTGAAACTGTACATATCATTTGTGGGTGGATCCACTGGGATTTGACTCATCAGGATTTTACTAAGTATTCTGTGCAATAAACACTGGCTTTGCATGCAATGCTCACACACGCTGTGAATGAATAGCAAAAGTGAAATGTTTGCCCTTTCACAACAGTTTTAAGCAGCCCCCCCCCGGAAAGTGTAATGCTTCTGTTTTCTATAATGCACTGGAATACAAAGAGCATTTAAGTCAGTATGAAGCCACCGCCCATGGAGATTGTGCACACGACAGAAATAAAATGGAGAAGTAATAACCGTGGATCTTCACCTCCTCCAGTCAATGGATGAGATTCAGTTCATATTAATAATCAAAGCTTCACACTAATACTTAGAACAAAGCAATGACACTTTGTGTTGACATGGCATAGATAAAGCCAATATCAGGCATTCAGCATGTGCAGCATTGGCTATCTGCAAACACTTGGAGAAATAAACAGATGTAATTGGAAAGTCTTCATTCATCGAGATAGTGGCCTTTTTCTGTAACACTTAAGTTGTGACTAATTTTCTATTATGCTAAAAACAAGGACTCCATTTAACTCTATCCTCTTTGAACCATGATTAGATCAGGAAAATGGAGGGAGCAACAAAGACAAACAAATGAGCTCAAACCAAGCAAATTCCAACAGTGGAATCAAAGGTCATTGGGTATAGACAAGAATATTGGAATTTGGAACACACCGATCAGCCACTATCGTATCGAATAGCAGAGCAGGCTTGAAGGGTCAAATGGCCTACTTATGCTTTAACTTGATCACTCCTATAAAGGTAGATTGTTAAAATCAGAATATTTTGTTACAAAATTGTTTTAGAAAGAATTTCCATCCATGGGGATTGTGACACCTCACTGGGGAAACACACCGGAAATTAAGCCCCTGATTTTTAGACCCAGTTGGATTAAAAAGCACAGATCAGTTTTTTAGCCTCAACAAGAATTAGTATTTATTACAAGTCCACGTTGGTACCAATGCCATAGTTGGAAAAGGGGTGAGGTTCTCAAGGCAGATTTATGGGAGTTAAGGAAATTTTAAAAGCAGGACCCCAAGTGCAGTAACCTCCAGGATTACTCTCTGTGCCAAGTGCTAGTGAGCATAAGAAGAGATGGATTGACTAAGTATGTGGCTGGAGAACCAGTGAAGGAGGGAGGATATTAGATTTCTGAGGAATTGAGACACGTTTGGGGGCAGATGGGACCTATACAAGGTGAATGGGTTACACCTTTATTGGAACTGGGACTAGGGAAAAATTGCTAGGGTTGTTGGGTGTGGTTTAAACTAACTTGTCAAAGGGATGGGAATCTAAGGGATAACTCAAACTGAAAAGGAGTAAAAATCACAACACTGGGTTATAGTCCAACATGTTTAATTGGAAGCACTAGCTTTCAGAGCACTGCTCCTTCATCAGGTGATTGTGGAGGACACAATTGTCAGACACAATTTATAGCTAATGTTTACAGTGTGATGTAACTGAAATTATACATACCTTAATTGTTGGTTGAGGTTTTCATCTGTTAGAATACTATGATAGTTTCACTTCTTTCATGTGTAAATCACAAAACCTTTTTTTTAAAGTTGCATTCTCAGGTTAACTATAACAATTGGTGTTAGCTAGACAATATATTGAAGGTGTTAGCCCCCTGTGTTCTCTGTCTGTGCCTTAATGTTTAGACTGATTGTAAACTAAAAAGTGAGATAACAGAGTCTTCTATGAATTTATGCAGTTTTTGAGCAAAGTACAATGTCATTCTACAAGTCTAAATTCACCCCACAAATGTATATGTAACATTGTGTGTGTGTGTGTGTCTGTCTGTCTGTATGGGTTGGGGGGTTATGAGTGAGAGAGAGTGTATATGCGTGCGTATGTGAGTGTAGAGTGTCATGTGTGTGTGTGTGTGTGTGTGTGTAGGGTTGTGAGGGTCTCTGAGAGTGTATATGTGTGTGCGTGAGTGTAGAGTGGTCCAAGTCTCTAAGAGGACCCATGGCAAGGAGTCACTGATGAAACTGTACAGTTATATCAACAAGTTTCATCCCACCATCAAACTCACCATGGACTACTCTTGACTATCTGTGTCATTCTTGAACAGATGCATCTCCATCAAGGATGGACACCCCAGCACCACACTCTACTACAAACCCACAGACACCCTCACAATGCTACACTTCTCTAGATGCCACCCAAAACATATTAAAACAGCCAACCCCTATGGACAAACCCTACACGTAAACCGGATCTGCTCAGATGAGGAGGAATGTGACGGGCACCTGGAAGTACTCAGGGATGCCCTCATAAGAACAGGGTACGATGTTCAACTCATTGACTGCCAATTCCGACGTGCCACAGCAAGGAACCGTAATGAGCTCCTCAGGAGACAGACACATACTGCAACCGATAGGGTACCCTTCATTATCCAGTACTTCCCAGGAGCTGAAAAGCTATGCCATGTTCTGCGTGACCTGCAACACATTACCAATGGGAATGAGCACCTTGCCAAGACCTTCCCCCCACCTCCACTGCTTGCCTTTAAACAACCGCCAAACCTCAAACAGATCATTGTTTGTAGCAAGCTGCCTGGCTTTCAGGACAACTCCATACAATCCTGTCATGGTAGGCGCTGCAAGATGTGTCAGAGTGTGACATGGATACCACCGTTATGCATGGGGACACCTCCCACCATGTACGTGGCAGGTACTCATGTGACTCAGCCAACATTGTCTATCTTAGACATTGCAGGCAAGGATGCCCTGAGGCATCGTACACTTGGAAAACCAAGTAAAGGCTACGGCAATGGATGAATGGGCACAACAATCAATAGACAGGACAGTTCCCTCCCAGTTGGGGAACATTTCAGCGGTCTCAGACATTCGACCTCAGACCTTCGGGTGACCATCCTCCATGGCGGACTTTGGGACAGGCAGCAGCGAAAAGTGGCTGAGCAGAGGCTGATAGCTAAATTCTGTACCCACAGGGAGGGCCTCAACCGGGACCTTGGGTTCATGTCACAGTACAGGTGACCACCATTGCACTATACACACACACAGACACTCTTACATACACACACAGGCACTCCCATACACAAACATACACACGTACACATAGACACATGTACACAGACATGCACACAGACACTCACACACACCCTTACAGACACACACACACTCTCACACTCACACATGTATCCTCTCAGAAACTTAGATCACTCTACACTCACGCACACACATATACACTCTCTCTCACAGACACTGACAACCCTCCACCCCAGACACACCCACACTCACACATGCACCCCCTTACAGACTTAAGACACTCTACACTCATATATACACGCATATACACTCTCTCACTCACAACCCCCCAACCCAGACAGACAGACAGACAGACACACACACATGCACACACACACAGACCCACATGCACACATATACATATACATATACATATCCATTTGTCGGGTGAATTTGGACTTGCAGAGTTACATTGTACTTTGCTCAAAAACTGCATGAATTCATGTAATACTCTGTTATCTCACTTTTTAAGTTTACAATCAGTCTAAACATCATGGCACAGACAGAGAACACAGGGGACTAACACCTTCAACATATTGTCTATCTAACACCAATTGTTACAGTTAACCTGAGAATGCAAAGTTTAAAAAAAGTTTTGTGATTTACACATGAAAGAAGTGAAACTATCACAGTATTCTAACAGGTGAAAGCCTCAATAAACAATTAAGGTATTATTCAATGTATAATTTCAGTTACATCACGCTGTAAACATTAGCTATAAATTCTGTGTCTGACAATTGTGTCCTCCACAACCACCTGATGAAGGAGTGGTGCTCTGAAAGATAGTGCTTCCAATTAAACCTGTTGGACTATAACCTGGTGTTGTGTGATTTTTAACTTTGTGCACCCCAGTCCAACACCGGCATCTCAAATCATGAAAAGAAGTAAACTTGGTAATAGGACATTAAAACATTCAAGAGAGACTAGGAGACAGGAGAAGCAGAGGTAAGGGCACTCTACTTGAATGTAAGCAACATTCACAAGGTAGATGACCTAAAGGCACAAATACAGACATGTGAGTATGATCTAATTTCCATTATGGAAATGCAACTGCATGATGACCAGGACTGGGAACTGAATAGTCAAAGTTTGCTTAAGAAGGACAGGAAAGAAGGAAATGGAGGTGGAGTTGCATTAATAAGAGACGGGATCAATATATTAGTTAGTGGGGTCTCAGGTCTGATGAACAATGTACAAATCTGCTTCGGTGGAACAAACAGCATGTGGTAGTGCACATTGATATTTATAGGTCACCAAATAGGAGTGGAATATGGTATTAATTGGGAGATGAAAGCTTGTAGCTTGAGCAACAACATTATTGGGAGTGATTTCAATATGCATACCCTGAGTAAACTAACTGAGCACTACGGCTACAGAAGATGGGTTTCTGGAGTGTGTTGGGTACGGTTTCTAGAGCAGAATGTTGACTAACGTACAAAAGGATTTTCCATAATACCAGAGAGAAAATAGCAATGAAAGTGAGCTAATTAACTATCTTGTTATAAAAGAACATTTTAAGGATGAGTGACCACAATGAGAGTATTTTACATTTGAGTTTGAAAGTGAGGTGACGATGTTAAATTTGAATAAGGGGAATTAAGAAAGCATAAGTCACAATTGGCTAATCTCGGATGTGAAGAGCAAATCAAACCTGTTTGGGTGGAACAAATAAACAAGTAACAGCACGCATTACTATTTGGTGGCCGATAAATATCAGTGCTGGCGTGGAGCATGGTCATCTGGGAAAATTTAATTAAAAAGGACATGACTGTACATAAGCAATGAACAGTCTTTGACGAATAACTACAATATTTTTTAGCAAGTATACATTCCTATAAGGTGCAAAAACAAAAAGGTAATTCAACTGTGGCTGACAAAGAAGATGGATGTTGTCATAATCAATTAATTAGTCATTATCTGTCAATGCTATTCAAATTTTAGAATGCTGTCTGTCACTTGGAAGGTAGCAATGTCACCCTGTTATTTAAGAAGGGAGTGAATGGAAGTGGGAAGCTACAGACTTGTCTGTCCTCCATCAGTGGTAGAGAAAATGCTGAAATCAATCAAAAATGATGGGAGAAATAGCTACTTGGATAATAATACCTTGATTGGAGATCATTAGTGTGGATTTGTGAATGGAAAATCCGCAAACTTGTTGGACTTTGCTTGAAGATGCAATAGCAATATTGATAAAGGAGAGCTGATGAACATAGTATCCATTTTGAAAAGGGTTTTGATAAAATTCCCCACGGGAGGCTGGTCAGAAAATTTAAAGCACATGGTATAAGAGGCAATGTATTGACATGGCTTAATGATTGCCTAACAGAAAATTTTGTAAGAATAAATGGCTTATTCATGCATTGGCAGGGAGTGAACAGTCAGGTACTGCATGGCTAAATACTTGGGCCCTAGCATTTCATTTATATATTTCATTGATTTTGTATATATAATAAAAATGATTTTGAGGTGGGACCGAATGCATTATTTCCAAATTTTGAGGATGATATAAAACTAAATGAGATTGTGTGTTGAGAGATATGTAAAATAGCTTCAAGTGAGACAAGCTATGATGATAGCTAATGAAGTATCATCTTCTATGACAAGAAGATTTGAGTAATGGAATAGTGAAATCATATTTCAATTGCAGAGAAACATATTTAGGCTGCATTTGGAGTATTGTGCATTGTTTTATCTCCTTATCTCAGGAAATATGTTATTGCAGCAAAGGAATTTTACTAGACCTAGTAAATTTTACTAGACCTAGACCCAACTTCCCACTTCCATTCACTCCCTTCTTAAATAACAGGGTGACATTGCTACCTTCCAAGTGACAGACAGCATTCTAAAATTTGAATAACATTGACAGATAATGACTAATTAATTGATTATGACAACATCCATCTTCTTTGTCATTAAAACTTACAAAATACTTCATATTTTAAAAAATGCACAAAGGAATTGGGAGGTACTTTTTATTCATTCTTGGGATTTGCACGTCACTGGCTAGGCCAACATTTATTGATCATACCTAATTGCCCAGAGGGCAGTTGAGAGTCACTCACATTGATGTGGGTCTGGAATCAGATGTAATCTGGACCAGATAAGGATGGCTGTTTCTTTACCTCAAGGACATTCGTGAACCAATGCATTTCTTTTCCATCATCAAAGGCTTTATGGTCACCATTAGATTCCTAATTTCAGATACACATTGATTTCAAACTTACAATCTTCTATAGCGGATGTGAACCCGACTCTCCAGATCACTACTGGTGTCTTTAAATAAATAGTCAAGTAATAATGCCATGGAGTTGTTGCCTGCCCTTGTGCATGAAACACACCAAAGCTAGCACATAGGGTGCAGCAGGTAATCATGAAGGCAAATGCAATGTTGGCCCTTATTTCAAGAGGGTTGAAGTAGAAGGTAGGGAAGTCTTGTTGCAATTGTACAACGTATTGGTAATACCACATCTGGAGTACTGTGAGCAAATTTGGTTCCCTTATTCAAGGACAGATATTATTTCATTGGAGGCAGTTCGGAGAAGATTCATGAAGGTGATCCCTTGTATGGAGAATTTGCTTTATGAACAAAGGCTAAACAGATTAGGATGCTATTCATTGACGTTTAGAAGAATAAGACGTGATCTCATTGAAATATATAGAATTCTTCAGGGGCTTGGCAGGGTAAATACTGAGAGGATATTTCCCCTCCAGGGAGAGTCTAGGGCTACAGGGCATAGCTTAGAATAAAGGAGTGCCAATTTAAGATCTAAGAAGGAATTTCTTCTGAGAGTTGAGAGTCTGTATCCCCACAGCTCTCTGAGGCAAGGAGTACCAATGTCCTTGTTATATTTCAGGCTACGATTCATGGTCAGTAGTCAGATCACGGGGTAAGGGCAGGAAAGTGGATGCAAGGAATGTTGGATAAGCCATGAATGGTAGAACAGGCTTGATGGGCCAAATGGCCCACTCTTGTTCCTATTTTGTATGGTCTTGTGGTAAGATGCTTCCCCTGGTTGTGAGGTCGAGAAACAGGGGTCTGAAATGAGAATTCTTTTTACCCAGAGGGTTGTGAAACTTTTGGAATTGTCAACCACTGAGGGCTTGTTGAAGTTCAGTTTTTTGGATATGTTTTAAGATAGGTGGTAGATTTTTGATAACCATGTACACCATTAGTAATAAGAATGGATTGGATAAAAGACATTGAAGCACATAATCAACAATGATCATTTTGAATGATAGGGCAGAATCGACTGGCTGAAAGGCTTTCTCCTGTTACTATGATGCAATACGCTCATAAGGAATGCTTATGATGATGTTGGCGTAAAGTGCACTGCAAGGTTTATATCAAACTATGGTCCCTGTATGAGAAAGCACATGAGGAATATAAAATGTGGTTGCTGTATGTTTTGCAGGACATTGGATACCCAGGCCTGGAATTATATAATGAGCTAGAAGAGGCATATGATTTGCTTGTGTAAGTGGGTTTTGTTGCACTTCTGGAGATAGATGTTCAAACCTAAACCAAGGAAACGTTGGTAATGGGAGATCAGCGTGGGATCCTGTTTGTACATGAACACATTATTGAAACTGTTTGCAAAAGCATTCTAATGTAGTTCTTGTATGCTTAGATTCAGGCTTGGAAATCCAAGAAAAGAAACGTGCTCTCTGGATACGTCTCTTGAATTCCTATGCATATAAATTAATTTGAGAGAAGCGCAAATAATTTTGTGCGAGGGTGTAATCAGATTTTAACAGTTCTTCTTTTCAAAATTGTTAATTGTCTGGGAACTGAGGACCTGATCTGTAAACCACCATTAATATGGGAAGGATACCCACTTGGCCATGCAAGCCTGCAAGAGAAAGAGAACGTGTAATTGCCACTTTCTTCTGGCTTGTAAATTCTGTTTACCTTGTTCCACCAAGAAGTAAAGATATTGGTAAAACTTTGTAACATAGAATAGGTGAATATTTCAGATATCTATTCTCTTAACTTGAATTCCACTGATATATAATTGTAGAATTCTTGCATTGGACTACCTTCGTTGTTCCCTTTCAAGCTACTCCTCCTCACCTTATTCTTCACTGCAGTGAACAATCCGTTTACCAGATTTCATCAAACACATCCACCTACATTTTTGTATCTGAACAATTTTTGACTGTCAAATGGCAAGTGTTTGGCATAATTCTGTGTCAATGTTTATGCTGTCATATCCTAAGATGGAAGTTTATCCAATGCAACTGGCAAAGCAGCAAATCCGCCAAAGATGGGATGTTCATTTTCATGCCTTCGTACTGGCTGCCATGGTATCAGTGTGGTGAAATTGACAAGAGGCTGTTTCTGAAGTAATCTGATTGGAAGCCGAAAACCTGAGCTTTAGAAAAAAAATTTCTGGAGACTGTGTGTATGTGTGATTATAATTCTAAAACTTTGAGTCAACAGAAAATTAAATAGCTTCTCTTTCCAAGCTGCATAAACCTACGGCACCAGTTGTTGCTTTCACTCCTGATTCTTATTTGTAAACCTGAATTGTCCCCCAAGGTTGTTCATTCAGCTGTATTTAATGAGTTACAAGCTACTTAATGGATGGCCAAGCCATACGACCATAAATTTCATTTTGAGCAGATAAGTTCTCTGTGAGGAATGCGTTTATAACAGCAAGTTCTTTTTAAAGGAAAATTGTTTTTAAAGTTTTAAGATCACCAGTATTTGTTCCATTTCACTTTTCTTTGCCTCTAGGAAATAAACTGCAAAATTGGAAATAGCCCACACTCTGCAACTGATATCAGCTTGTGATCTTTCCCTTTGCATAAGCACTTTCAGTGACATCCTCCTTAATCATAGCTGAAGAACTTGATCTGATTGCTGCTGCTCTTGGGGCCTTCTCAGAGCTTACATTATCTCTGAATAATCTGAAACTGTTTTCCAATTTACATCTTCCACCTTATCTTATCTGATACTGTTGTGTGGGCACAGACAGCTGAAATAAGTAGCAAAACCAACTGGGAAACCTCACAATCATGGCTTTAAAAATATCCACGCAGGCTTGATCTTTCAACGGATTGATGAAAGTTATTCAATCAAAACCAGATAATTTAAAGACTTGAATACAATTTCTGTTCCAGTGACATCTTTTCAAAATGTGGCTGCAGGATACCAGGTCAATTCCTAAGCCCAGCACTCTATTTAGTAGTACAATATTACAATGTACAGAAGGCGAATTCTACCTGTGTAAGGAAACATTTTGGGGGAGAAAGTATTTGGTGCAATAGTTTGGAGTGGAACTTTCTTTGCACATACATTGGAAGAGAATGTAATAAATTGTGGGATGTGGGTGTTTTTATGAATGTTTGTGCTTTTTATAGCAAGGCTACTTCATGTTGCATCAGGTAGTACAGAAGCTAATTCGCATTCTTAGATGTGTTGTATGTACAGATAGAACAAATGAACACAGGAGTAAACCATGGGACTAGGTCTAAGGATATGGGATAAACCATTTAGGTCTGAGATAAGAGATTCCTTCACTCAGAGGGTTGAACTAGTGGAATCCTCTGCCACAAAAAGCCATCAGGGCCAAGACAAGGGCCAAATACTCCTACCTGTCTTGTTTTCTGTGTTTCTATATGATGCTTTGATTCTATTCTGCCATTTAAAAAAGCTAATCTTCCATATCAGTTTCATACTCCTGCACTATCTTATGGAGAAGGCTCGTGATAATATCACTGGGGCTGGCAATACAGAATCTTGCAGACATCAGTTCGAATCCCACGATGGGAGATCATGGAATTTCAAAATTAATAAAAATTTAGCTATTGGGGACCATGTAGCCACTATCGATTTTGTCATTTAAAAACTCGTCTGGATCACAAATGTCCTTGAGGGAAGGAAATTTCTCCTCACCTGGTCTGGCCTACATGTGACTTCAGACTTGTGATGATAAGTAGTCAATAATGCTGGTCTAGTCAGCAAGACCTGCATCTATGAATGAATTAAAAGAAAAATCTCCATGTCCTTTTGATTCCCTTTTGTGGCTAAATATCTCTTGCTCTGAACTTGCATGCATGTTGATCAGTTCAGCATCACCCATTTTGGTGATAAATTCCAACAATTCAAAATTATTTTTCAGAGAATAAGTATCTTATCTGCATCTGAAATTTATCAGTGCATTATCCTGAGACTTTGACCTTCTGGTTCTAAGCTCCACTCAGATGAAACATTCTCACCATCCACCAAAACAAGCCTTCTAAGGAGTTTATGTATTTCAATGAAGTCACCGCGAATTTATCTGAACTGAGTATGTTGGCCAGGTGTTCTCTAATCGCCTCATGGGATAGCAATCATTGCAGGGACCAAACAATGTTTTAAAGGCATGTATAACTTTCTTTGGATAAGGAAAGCTAGATAAAGCTGTTCCAATGCTACTTCAGCTCGAACATGAGTGAGATGTTATACATTTTTGTGGCACTTTTTCAAATACACTAATACTCTTTACAGTAAAAGGCTAATATCATTTGGCTTCCTATTTATTTGCTGTACATGTAAATTTCTTGTGATAATGTCTATTTTCCAGCCTTTTTACAAATCAAGTTTTCTGCTTTTCTTCTCTTCCTGGCAAACTGGAAGAAGTTGCTTTTTTTTTTGCCCTCGCCCCAATAATCGATCTGTTACCTTTGTGCCAGTTAATTTAATCAGACCTACTTACAGCCAAATTATATCCTCCTCCTTAAAGTTTCCCTTTAACACCTAGATTTGTATCATCAGGTGAGTTATGTATTACATGTGGCCCCCTTATGTGAATCTAAATATGTTAGAGCAATTACTTCCCCACTTCTTCTTCGTGGAAAATAAATTTTGTAGAACACAATTTTTCCTTCACTAAAACTGTCCTGACTTTTTATCTAAGTGCCTTGTTGTCATGACTTGAATGTTGGTAATAGCTTCAAGCTGATAACAGGATAACTGATCCCGAATTCCTTGTTTTGTGTTTTCCTCCTAGATGGAATTATGTGGTTATATTTGCTACCTTTTCCATCTATGGGACTATTCTAGAACCCAGGGAATTGTGGAGGATCAAATCCAGTATATACATTATTGTTGCAGCCACTTTTCTTCTTTATTTAAGAGTCCCAGGATACAGGCCATCAAATCCAATGAATTAGTCAGCTTTTAGTTCTGTCAATTTCTCCAAAACACTTTTTTTTACTATTGTTACTTTACAACTTAATGATTCAGAATGGCAACAGTAAATAATCTCTGTACACTTCCCATTCTCACAAAAGTGTGTCAATTAGATTTGCTTTTCGCAAAATTGAGTTTTGTTTCACCGGTGGACCGTTGATGGGTAGTTGTAGTTCTCTATCAAGTTGCTTCTTCTCAGTGTCTGTTTTGATTTGCCACTTGGAAACTTTCTGCAAAATTTGATCTCTTGGTGCACAACGTCTAACTGTTGGATCCCAGCAATTAATAGCGTACCCTTTGCATATTGCACTGTGAAAACAGGGTTTTTTTTAACCTCTCTGCTACTTCCTTACTCCACATTATAATTTCTCATGTTTCAGCCTCTTAAGATCTGATTAAATCTGATACCGTTCTCTGATTATCTATTGCTGTTCTCTCCAGTGGAGATTTTTATTTCTCAAGCATATGTATTTGTTGAGAAATATAAATTATTTCCTGAAATATCTTTTTGTCCATTTTAATAGCACTGCTGAATGCACCAGCAGGACATTTGTTCTGCTCCTTACACTTACAATCTTATGACCCCAGCTGTGTAGGATTATCAATCAATGTCAAATATGGGGTGGTTTTGCACTGTGGATGAATTCAAAATCAAAAATGGACTGAATTTTCCCATATATGTTTTAGGTAGGATTTTTTGCGAGTATAGGTGATTGTCATTTTATCAGTTTGAACTAGATTTAAGTCCAAGCCTTATGTATTTTTAAATTTTTTGGAATATGAAGTTGTATTCATTAAATTCCAAGTCACTTCATGGCTTGCACAGATTTATCATAGTTCTCAAACTACACTGGGTACATAAGGGCAGCGTGGTGGCTCGGTGGTTAGCATGGCTGCCTCACTGCATCAGCACTGATTCCAGCCTCAGGCAACTGTCTGTCAGTGTGGTGTTTGCACATTCTCCCTATGTCATCATGGATTTCCTCTGGGTGCTCCAGTTTCCTCCCACAGTTCAAAAGTGTGCAGGTTGGATGTGCTGGCCATACTAAATTGCCCACAGTGTTCAGGCATATGTAGGTTAGGTACATTAGTCATGGGAAATACGGGGCTATAGGGAATGGGTCTGGGTGGGATACTCTTCGGAGGGTTGGTGTGGATTTGTTGGGCCAGAATGGTTTGTTCCAACACTGTAGGGATTCTGTGGTATAATACAAGCAACAAAAATGTCCCTCAATCATGTAGAGCCCATTAATTGATCAACAATTTGTATATTGTTATGACTAGAGTAAAAATGACACATGCAGCTTCCATCATCTGAGACATTTGCATGGTTTAAAAATGGTTTTAAAAATGCAAATAATGATGCAAATCAGTAAAGTGAACACTTATCCCTTGACCACAGGTTGCAGCATGTACAGAGAAAATTTATGGATTTACCAGAGCTGGCTACATTGAGATTACTATGATTTCTAAAGATTAAAACCTGCCTACTCAGTCTCTCAGATCCACACGCCAGCCTACTCAGTCTCTCAAATCCCCATCTCTTATTTAGTTTACACTTACTTGATAACTTCACATATTGGGAGATGAAAAGCTACCTGCAGAGTATTCAATATGGAAAGATAATCAAGAAGACTCGGTGGTTGGGGGGGGGGGGGTTGTATACAAATGGACCTATCTCAACAGTTGCTTCTAGCAGCAAAGAGGGGGAAGGAAAATATTATGAACTGACAACATGCAAAGACATTCCAAGCCCTTTACTTCCAATCTCTCTCAACCTTGGGAACCTGTACCTAATGAAAAAGTGAGTTGTGAAGACTCAAGGATATCTATAAACTGTTGTCTTGGCTGAAGAAACAAACTCAACTGTTGAGTTTGGACTCCAGTAATTCTCAAAACTCAAGGATTCCAAAGACTTCAAATTGCAATTACCACTGCCTTCCTGTCCGTACCAGATACTACTACTTGCCCACTTCAGTTTAAACTTATCAGTTCTGTTTGTATGTGTGTTTGATTTTGACTTTTTTCAGTGTTTAATAGGTAACAAAATTCCTCTTTCTTTCACTCAAGAAAGCCTTAATTTTTCTCAAGATTTGGAGATGCCAGTGATGGACTGGGGTGTACAAAGTTAAAAATCACACAACACCAGGTTATAGTCCAACAGGTTTAATTGGAAGCACACTAGCTTTCGGAGCGACGCTCCTTCATCAGGTGATAGTGGAGGGCTCGATCCTAACACAGAATTTATAGCAAAAATTTGCAGTGTGATGTAACTGAAATTATACATTGAAAAATTGATTGTCTGTTAAGCCTTTCATCTGTTAGATGAAAGAATACAGCACCGTATTCTAACAGATGAAAGGCTTAACAGACAATCAGTTTTTCAATGCATAATTTCATTTACATCACACTGCAAATTTTTGCTATAAATTCTGTGTTAGGATCGAGCCCTCCACTATCACCTGATGAAGGAGCGTCGCTCCGAAAGCTAGTGTGCTTCCAATTAAACCTGTTGGACTATAACCTGGTGTTGTGTGATTTTTAACTTAATTTTTCTCCTTTATTTTGATCTGGTCTCTTGTTTTTAATTGCAATGTAATCACAGTATGCTAAAAATGATTAAAAAAAAGTTGATGACAAGGAGTCAGAGGCATGTTGTATCTCAGTTATATTATGATAGTGGTAAATATGAATGATCAATATTCAATTTCCATCAACTGGTTTTAATACTTTAAGTTTTTTATGACCAGTCCAGACCGCTTCAAAATATTTCAAGAACCCTAACATTTCATAGGTTAAAGGCAGATATGAAGTGGATATTCCACATGTGACACAACTGGTCAAACCCCTCAGCTTTAAGCAAAACAGAATGTATTTAAACACTACTGTTGAAAGACGAATGAAAGACGAAAGAAAGAAAACAGAATTTAGAATAACTTGACTATTTGTAAACACAACTGACTTGATTTAGCCACTTAACTAAGGAGCTGTTCCACAATATCCGATAAACACACCTCTTGTCAAAAGGTAAATTCAACACTAGGTACTTACAGGCAGGAGCGATTTCAGAGAGAAACGTCAGCCAGAGAGCATCTGCTGAAGCATGGAACCTTTTCTCTGCAGCAGCTTCTGTGCTAAAATTAAACCAAACTAGAAAAACTTGAACTGGGGAAACTGGCCATCCCCCTTCCATTGTTAAAGTAGTCAATTCGACGCCTTTGCCTTTATGACCTCTCTTGGAAAAAATGCCAAGAATAATCTAACCTTGTTAAAGAGGCAGTAGCATCACAGGTTTCCCGTAAAAAGGACAAATGCAGCCTAAGATAGCTAGCTATGGTCACATGACCTCAGATAGAAGCCAATCTAACAAACTCTTATGGAATACACCCATCTGTGCTGAAATGACTATTTTTATGTACAGACATGGAAGCCAGCCAACTGAGTCAGCATCAAGAAATTTGCATCTCCTGCTTTAATTCACACTTGTCCAGTTAGTCTAACTTTTTTGTTTGTGAATGCTTGCTTATAATTGTTCAGCTTGGAAAGACAATGCAGCTAGATTTGGAAATATGAGATGCCTTATTTCAGTTGCTGGTTTTGAATAGTAAAACAGAAAGAAGGAAAAATGAATTTGTAGCAATAATCTGGCTCGCAGTCTTGCACTTTGTCTTCCCTTAGCTGAGAATATAAATAACCTGTCTCAGGTTAAATTCTAAATACAGTAAACTTTTTATTAACTGGCATGTATGGAATCAGGAGAGTGCCGGTTGACTGAGTATTCCGGATAATCAAGAAATACGCAACACCACAGTAAAGCTTGACCAAGCAAAGCTTAGAGACATGAGCATCTTTCATAAAATAAAATCTATGTAAAAATGTCAACTCACCACCCAAACTAAATGCAAAACCACACTAATAGAAGTATAAGATGTGGGGGTGTACAGCACAAGCACTCAGACATTGCAGTAGATTGTGGTATTTTAGGTATATACTTTTTACCATTTGATGATGTGCCTGATAAAATAAAGTTTGCTTTACCTCCAGGATTTTAGAAACTTTGCTCTTCTGTGTTCCAGACTTTCTCCTGTTCTGATTAGATTCCCCACAGTGTGGAAACAGGCCCTTCACCCCAACAAGTCCACATCAACCCTTGAAAGAGTAACCCACCCAGAACCATTTCCTTCTTACTAATGCACCTAACACTATGGGCAATTTGGAATGGCCAATTTACCTGCCCAGCACATCTTTGAACTGTGGGAGGAAACTCACGCAGACGCAGGGAGAATGTGCAAACTCCACACAGAGTCACCCAAGCCTGGAATTGAACCTGGCTCCCAGGTACTGCAAGGCAGCAGTGCTAACCAGTGAGCCACCATGCCACCCTCTTTCTCTTTTAAGGGTATTACCAGTGTTTATTGTATTTTTATTTTCTTGTCAGAGTTATCTGTAAACTAACGTTCCCCTTCCTTTCACTCAGACCTTTTAACTGATTGTTTAATTTTTGCTGGTACTTAAAATATTTTAATAGCTGCATGGTAAAAACAACAATTCGGAAGAACTTAACAAGCAGGAAGTTGAATACTGCTCCTCATATGGCCAAGATAAAATCTGAGTAAAGCATTTTAGGGAATTCCAAATGAATTGCATTCCTGCAATACTGTATTGGAATAATGCTTCTTATTCCGGCCTTTCCTACACATAGAACCTTTTTATTTCCATTATCTAGTTGATCAAAACCAGTTCTTATATATAGATTTATTATAGCCTTCACATTTTAAGACAAGATAGAAGATGGGTGACATGATGGCTCAGTGGTTAGTACTGCTACCTCACAGGATCAAGGGCCCAGGTCTGATTCCAACCTTGGGCGATTGTCTGTGTGGAGTCTGCACATTCATCCTCTATCTGAATGGGTTTTATCTGGGTGCTCTGGTGTTATCCCACAATCCAAAGATGTACAGGTTAGGTGAACCGGTCATGCTAAATTGCCTGTAATGTCCAGGGATGGATGGGCTAGGTGGATTAGCCATGGGAAATACAGGGGTGGGTCTGGGTGTGATGACTTTCAAAGGGTTGATGTGGATTTGATGGGTTGAATGGCCTGCTTTCACACGCGAGGGATGACATGAGAACTAGCCTTGACTATCCTTTTGTTTGGTTGATGGACATAACCTCTCAACACTGATATAACTTTCCTAAATCATTTTTGTCTCCTGTCAAATACCTTGATCATTTTTGAAAATGGTGACGAGACTGTATGGAGTACTGTGTGAGGGTTATTAATAAGCTTCAATACCAGTTTTTGGCATAGTTTCTCTACTTTTCAATGCAATTCCTTGAGAAATGAGATATTGTGATTTCCTTGCGGCCTTAATAACCAGCCAATCTAACTTTCATGATTAGTTTATTTGTTGAAATTCCTCTTGCAGCATGTAACTGTTTTTCTCCTGAGCTGTAAGTGCCCTCCAGTTCTCCATAACGAAACTTACTTTACAATTGATTTGCTCATTCTGCAAGTTTTATTTGTTCTGTTGAACTTGTACTATATTCCTCTTCAGTAATGACTATTCCCTCCCCCCTCTTCTCTCAAGCAATTTAGTGTAAACCACAAATTTAGAAACTTGGTTGATCATTCCAAAGCCTAAATTGTGAATAGAAATTTGTGTGCAACAAGAGATTTGGTGCAGTGTTTTTGAGGCACCCCATTTATCACCTGCTTGTCAGTTACTCCGAATCTACTCTCTGCTTTCTCCTTTTCAGGTAGCAATCTAGTTTTTCTGATTCTGCACACTTTGACATTACCTGTTAGCCCATTGTTATTGAAGGTTGAAACTTTTAAGGAGATTCATATACACTTCTTTAAAGAGTTTAAAAAGTAACAATGTCGTAACACAAACCTATAAAGTCATTGTCAAAATAAATGGAACATTCTTTACTTGAAAGTAGCATTAAAACATTTGGAAATGCTTCCGTAATGCTCATTTTCTAAAATCTCAACCCCAGCTGCATTAATTATTCAATGTGGGTTGGACCTTCCAGACATAAATTCTGTATCTTGCAAATGCATTAAGGGTTCTTCTATTTGAAAGTCAATCAGAAACATATCCTAGGGATTTGGTGCTGTTCTGCAGTGGTTTCCTGCTAGCGCTATTGTTGGGCAACTGGTTATGACAATATAATGTTGAGAAGGCTTATTACTGATGTCTCATCGGCACGGAATGTCTATCTTTTTTTATTACTGTCTTCTTGAATTTGCTCGTTGCTTTGTTAATTTTTGTTGAAGTAATCCTACTGATATTTGTTTTACAGACAGTTCAATATAAATGAAAAGAATATAGTGATAAATGACTAGTTTAATTTATTCCACACAAATTTTGTAAACTTATTGGATAATTTGCTGATAACGAGTGGAGTTGTGGTGTCATTGAAATGGCAGTCATACAGTCCCAATGACATCACATCTGTTTTTGTTAATACAAACAGTAGCTTGGATGTCTGCTAACATCCACTGTCAAGTAATGGATCCAATTTTGACGTTATTTATTCAGTGAGGCCATAGTAGCTATTGAAGTTGCTGCGTATTAGATAATTTTGCTTTATAATAAGCATTGTCTGATCAAATATGGAATTAATCAATGTAGCTCTGCAGCAGCTTAATGCATTTGAATCCTTGTTCAAATCCTGCGCAAAATCATGCAGTTTTGAATATCATGATGCTTGCTTGTATTCCCATCCACATGTATCCCACTGCAATATCAATTCAAGTAGGTGAAAGTGTGTACAACAGATGCTGGAGATTAGAGTCAAGATTAGAGTAGTGCTGGAAAGATTCCTGATGAAGGGCTTCTGCCCAAAATGTCGATTTCCTGCTCCGCGGATGCTGTGCTTTTCCAGCACTACTCTAATCTTGACTAATATCATTTCAAGACCTTGTGCAAGATTCCATATACATACTGACAACATAGTTCAATCCTTCATGACTCAATCAGAGTCAAAGAATGTGGTGCTGGAAAAGCACAACTGATCAGGCAGCATTCAAAGAGCAGGAGAGTCAACGTTTTGAGCATAAGCTTTTCATCAGTCTCTATCAACTTGCTTATTTGTCCTTAGTTCCAAATCAGGACAAATTGACTCTGTCTTTACCTGATCACTGCTTCTGGCTGACTGAGAAGGTGTGCGGACTCTGCAGCCTTCAAACCCTATGCGCTTTTTGTCACAAATGATGTCTACCTCAACAACTGTAAAATTATTTGTCTCTGCCCCGACATCATTCTTTCTGAAGCTGCAAATTTCATTCTCTTTGTTTTTATATTTTCACCAGATGTGACAATTCCAATGCTTACCGCATTGGTCTGCTGTCCTCCATTAATTGTTGAACTCATTTTAAAAATATGCGACATTTCCTTATGTATGCTAATCCCATCTTGCCTATCAGATTTTGTACTTGCTGACTTACATTGGTTCCTGGTTTTTGCAGTATATCCTGATTAAAGTCGCTGGCCTTCAGTGATTTGTTTTTTACCTGATCCTGTGAGGGGATGTCGTTGTTCAATGTGTAGCATTGCAACCTCAGACCCAGGAGTTCTGGGCTTGAATGTACCCCTCCCAAACCCAGGGATTTGATTTCCAAGGCAGCTGCATTGATAACTTGGCCAAACAACTGAACATCAATTTGCAAATCTTTCCAATATGATGGCAGGCATTAGAGTTGTAGAAATTCCCGGTCAGATATCTTGGAAAGAAAATTTGAGCCTCTACCATTTCTATCCACAGCTCCATTCTCGTAATATACAAGTTACAACATAACTTGGATCCTGAGTGAACTGCAATGAATCAACATCATGTTTCCATGAATCACCTTTACAGTAGAGCATACTGTAATAAAAATGCTTCATTGCTGCAAGTCAAATTTTTATCTTCTTAAAAAATTTCTCCTCTGTATTTATGAACATGCAGAGCTGTGAAAGGTAGTTTTACAGATGTCGAGCATGTCGCCATCAGGTGTTTGTCCGGAATCTCAAAGGGGGTTAAACATTGATTATCAGTAGGTTATCTAAATATTTTAAGGACCATCATAGGTAGATCCTTGCTATATGTTCACACATGCACGTTATACAACCAGGGATCATTTTGTATCTGACCTTATAGCTCGAGTTCAAGCGTTTTTTCTTCTCTGCAAACACTAATGTCAATGGAATCATCTTTGCCTATTGCTAGTTAGAATGAGCAAACTTATTCCAGGCTGGAAATTAGATTTAGGATCGTCATGATTTGAATGGTTCAGTCAGACATTCATTGTTTTTCTTTTCATTTAATCAAAATATATCAGTAAATAAACTTTATTATCTGCTGATGCCTACGAAATCTAAGAATTCTTTCACCATTTAAGCCTATAAATGTGTTATTAATATCAAATTCCTTTATTTTAAAGACTCCCATTTATTTCAAATATATTCATATGATCTTTTTTCAAATCATGGATAGAGGGATACATTAGAAAGCTGTATGGCACAACACTCACTATAATTTCCAGATTCAATATCTTGGCTTCCTGTATCTATGCACAGCATCACAATGTATGTTTGTTAGGCTTGTCAGACACACACAGTCTCAATCTATGAATATTGGATTACAGTTTGAATGGAGTAAACATAGTTTGATCCTTGCATTTTCTCAATTAGTCTCAAAAAGCCAGTAAGTGTCCTAGACAGCTACCTGCTGTATCTTAAGTTTTGTGCACATTGTAATGCTATATTTAAGGGTTTTTTTTGTTTGCTTCCAAATTTCCCTTTTGGCAATATTTTAATTGGGTGTGGATTCACAGTAGGAGTCCAAAATCACCTGTCCCCTGCTCAATTCTCCAAATATAAAGCTGAACAGTTTTTGGGAAGGCCCTCTTAAACCCTTTTACAATCATTGTCATCGGCCAAAATCCCTGTTCTTTCCTATTGGTCTTGATAGGACCAAACATGTGAAGGTACAGTTTTCCATCACCCAAATATGAGTTGTTCTCATTGGTCCACATCCCATGCTACCACATGTCAGCCTATACCAGCTCTTCCCCAACGTCACTCTTGATATTGGTGGTTGTATTATTCT
The DNA here is from genome assembly GCF_020745735.1 of Hemiscyllium ocellatum. Lineage (NCBI taxonomy): Eukaryota > Metazoa > Chordata > Chondrichthyes > Orectolobiformes > Hemiscylliidae > Hemiscyllium > Hemiscyllium ocellatum. The sequence goes on along the minus strand of NC_083417.1, from coordinate 22,779,587 downwards.
CCTGTTACTCACGCTGAGGCCAGACAATTTAGTGTAGACTGGGATCAAACCTGGAGCCATGTCTGTCATTAAAGCTTAATGCCATAGCACACGTAATCTTATCATAGACTGAATCCCCATCTCAATCATTTGTGCTCCTCCTAGTTTTGAGTCTCTTGGAATAAGCATCCATATGGCTTACGTTTATGTTGCACATGTCCACCGAAGCCCTAGTCAGGAACAGTAACTTCCAAACAGCTTCACCCATGTTCTGCCAGCTTCATATGTTTAATAGCTTTGAAACACAGCATTACGGTGAGAGAAGGTTTTCCCAACAGCAGTTTTATCAATATAACACAACAGGTTAAATGATGCAAGTGTGACAAATACAGAAGCTGAACTTTCAGTAAGATGTCCTGTAAATATTTATACTGTTTATTATTTAATGGAGCTTGAAATATTTCCAGATACTTTCTTGGAGCTACAAAGGCTGTTGAGACATTTGGAATGAAATTTGACTTTAACGAAGTGCATAATTGATTCTTATTATCCATTGACTTCAGAAAATTTTAGCTACAGTAAAACAGGCTGCAGATTGGATGTTGCCCTGTGTGTAGCATCATATGCACACACTAAATTTCACCCCTAGTCATTCTAGCCCAAAGCGGGGTAAACACTTTGATTTGATTTATTAAAATTACAGATTCTTTCGAGGTTAGTGGCATTGCACAAATGAGATTGTGCTGTCCAGTTGTTGCCAGAGTCTATTTATTTTGACTGTCGGGTTGCTCAGAGACTTTCATTCATGATCTGTCATTTAATTGTGTAAAAAAAATTTGACTTTTCAGGCAATGGAAAATATTATCTGGTTTCAAAAGGGAAAGATATATCTTAACTCATAGACAAGATAGGATCTTCATGCTTTTAAGACTTTCACGATCCGATGCGGTGCAAATACTTGCTTTAGCAATAATCTCTATAATCACCAGCAAAAATCTGATCCCACAAAGAGAGACTTCCAGTTGTTCTTGTTTATCAATAAAATTATAAACATTAAAAGGAAAAAGAAATGGATTGTTGTGCTAATTATTGATGCATATTTGAAAATGAAATGGTTTCATCAAACCAATATATCATTCACTTCAGAGTGAAGCATGTACCCTGCTATGTCACATCACCCTACATCAACTTAATTATTCTATCTGGCTCTATTTGAGCAGATAATGCTACATTTTAATCAGTGGGAAGTGACTTGCAATCAATTTGCTCAAAACTTTTAGTTGCTTTTACTGACAAAAGACTGCTAGAGAGTAGTTGCACCATTAGCAAAATAGTCCAGAGCTACATAATCACACTGTTCAGTTAAAATTGCTTCTGTTTTGAAGGTAATGCCAACTCACGCTGTTTAGGAACTACTGTAAATCTTGCTAGAAGGTTTATGTTTCTAATCCTTTGTTCAAGGAGAAATTGACTCATTATTTACTGTGTATGTGACAAAACACTGGATTCTTGTTAGATCACTTCAACTATGCTGTTATCTATTTTATAGCACTTTATCCCATTGTAATTTGTAGTTTATTCCCAGTGATTTAGTTCTCAGTGGACTCATTGCCTGTACCACTCAGGAATTCTGTTAAATGCTTTGTATTAAAGCACAGTGGGAGCAGTGGTTTACTGGAAAATGTGCCACCTTATGACATTGGAGCACTTAACATTTGGGCCTGTCATTTATGGATTTTTGAAATCACTCAAGACCATTTTCCTGTAATCCTAATTGATTCTTTTTAACTTATCACTGGATATTGCTGATGTTACTTTTTCCTTTCAGCCGAGACACTAACCAGGTTTCTCAGGGAGATGATTGTTACATCTTACACACGCTAAAACAATGTTACATCTGATTTTCTGATTTTTCAGCTCCGAAGCAAAGCAGTTAAAAACACTGACTTGGATTTTGTTCATTGTGCTATTGGTGGGAGAAATGAGAAATAAATTATGTTTCAAGAGAGAGACATCAAAGACATTTAGCAGCCATTACCAAGGCTGAAGGGACACATCACTGAAAAGGGGACAATATAAAGTGAAAGGAAACATCTGGTGAAGATCTGAATCTGCAGGAAAGTGCTCTAACAGCTTGGTACCAAATCTTTGCTTAACTGCTGTTCAAGTGATTGTAACACGGCTTGAGGTTGCTACAAGAAGAGTTATCCTCTGTCACTCTGCCACTATGTTCTGAAAAGTCACCAATAGTATTGCTGCAAGGAGCAGCGGCCAAGTTTTACAGCTGACCATTGATGTCATTGAATTCCAAACCCCCGCCGCCACACACACACACACACACCAAATGTAGCATGCGATTATGATAGGCATCTTTTATTTGGGAAGAGTAGCTCCCGTACCTTCTGTTTCTCATTCTTTCTTTCCTTGTGTTAGCTATAAAAAGTTCCTTCCCACACAGTTTATTAGGTCTCATCTGAGTTATGGTTCAGAATTTAGATCAATTCCTTTGCAATTTTTAACAGATTCACTGTTCCTCAAGCTTAATAAAATATTTAAAAGACAAAGGAGGCTTGTTCTGTCTTTTAGTGGAACAAATCATTCATGATATACTGTCGTTATATTTGGGATATAGACTGTTCCGGGAACAGTCTTCTGTTGCAAGAAATTGAAGATCAGAAAAAAATGATTTTAATTTACTCACAAAATGTGAGTATCATTGGCTATTTCAGCGTTTATTACCAATCCCTAATTGCCCTTAAGGTATACGCGATTCACTATCTTTAAACTTCTGCATTTCGTGGGCTGTAGACAGCATAGTGCTGTTAGGAAGGGGATTCCAGCAATTTGATGCAGCAACACTGAAGAGACAGTGATTATACTTCCATATCAGGATGGTGTGTAGCGTGGAGAGGAGATTGCAGATGGTGGTGTTTCAATGTATTTTCTGTCTTTTTTCTACATTTCAAAAATCACAGATTTGGAATGTGCAGTTGAAGGAAGTAGATGAATTACTGCAGTGCAACTTGTAGGTGGTGCATTGTGCTGCCAATTTGCATCAGTGGTAATGTGATGCCAATAAAGCAGGCTATTTTGTCCTGCATGATGTTAAGCTATTTGAGTATTTTTTGGAACTACACTTATCCAGACAAATGGAAAATATTCATCATACTCCTGACTTGGGCTTTGTAGATGTTAGACTGACTTTGGGGCATCATGAAGTGAATGGTAACTTGGCAACCTGAGGATGTTGGTGGTGGTAGGGGGAATTCAGCAATTGTAATGTCATTGAATGTCAAGTGGAGATGATTAGATTCTCCTGTTAGAGTTAGTCTTTGCTGAGCATGTGTGTGATATATGTTCTTTATCAATCTCAGCCTGAATACGGTCTTGATCCTGCTACATACAGACGGTGTCAATGTATGAGGAACAGGGAATGGATTCTCAGTTTAGTGCAGTTATGAGGGAATATCTAACTTCTGCCATTATAATGAAGCAAATGCCATTTCATGCAGCCAAGGATGGTTATATGGGACACTAACTTGTGGAACCTCAGCCATGATACCCTGGGTCTTAGATGATTGACCTCCAATAAAAACAGAAAATGCTGGAGAACAATTCTGAACTAGCAACTTGAAATATTAACTCCATTTCAGTCATTACAGATGCTGCCAGTCTTGCTGGGTTTCTCCATTTTCTTCCTGTTTCTATATCAGATTTCCAACATCCACAGTACTCTCTTTTAATTGACTTCAAACAAGCAAACCATCCACCTTTTTCTTTTATCCTAGATATGAGTAAAGTCAATGAAGTTTTTATCCATCTCCAATAGCTGTTGACTTCAGTTTTGCTTGTGCACCTTAAAGCCATTGTTTGTCAAATGCTGCCTTCATGTCAATGGGAAGTCACTCTAACTTTGCCACCTCCTCAAGAACAGCAGTTTTGTCCATGTTTCAATCAAGTCTCTAATGGTGTCAGGAGCTCTATGACCTTGATGGCATTTAAACCGAGCAGGAGTGAACAGGTGATTGCTGGGTAGTATCATTTAATACCACCAACAACAACCTCTTTGATCATTTTACTAATGATCAAAAGCAGCCTGGTAAGCTAGTATTTAGTTGGGTTGCATTTGTCTTTTTTTTGCATGGGTCATACTTAGGTATTTTTCCACACTGCCGATGGATACCAGTGTTCAGCTATACTGAAACTGCTTGGTTAAGTGTGTGGCTAGTTCTGGAGCCCAGGTCTTGGATACATTTTCAGGAATGTTGCCAGATGCATAGCTTTCATGCTATCCAGTGCCTTTGGCTGTTTATTTTAGTGGTGTGACTCAAATTGGTTGAATCTGTGATGCTGGGAGCCTATGCAGGAGGCTGAAATGAATGATCCAGTATGTACTTCTGGCTGAAGGCATTTGCAAATACTGCAAACTTGCCATCTGTACTAATGTGTTGCACTCCCCAATCGCTGATGATGAGAATATATGTGTGAAACCATCTCTTCCTCTTAACTGTTTAATTTGCACCATTCACTGCTGGCTGTTGCAGGACTGTAGATCTCTGATCTGATCCATTGGTTGAGGGATTACTTTGCTCGGTCGATGTGCTGCGTCCGTGGTTTGTTATGCAAGTAGTCCTGTGTTGTAGCTTCACTGCATTTGACACCTAATTTTTGAGATGTGCCTGGTGCTGCTTTTGATATGCCAGCCAACACCTTTCTGATTTGAACTATGATTTGATTTTCCTCAACTTGATGCTAATGACTGATTGGGGGATTTGCCAAGCCATGAGATTACAGGTTGTGGTTAAATATGATTTTGCTGATGTTAACAGCTCAGAGTAGCTCATGTGTGATCAGTTTTGAGTTGTTGGATCTGTTTCAAATCTATCCCACATAATATGGAGTCATGCCACACAATACAAATGCAGAGTATCTTCAATGTGACGATAGAGACTTTATCTTCAACTTATGGGCTGTAGTTCTACCAATGCTGTATGGATAGATGAACTTGCAATATGTAGCATGTAGTCAAGCATGCTTTTCACTTTGCCTTCCCTCACCACTTGCTACAGCACCTCATCCAGCAGCTGTATCCCCTTTAGGACTTGATCAATACTGACGCTACCAATCAAGCCAATTTTTAGATATTGGAGACCCCCAACCGAGAGGTTATTCTGTCACACTCAGTGCGTATTAAATTATAACTCAGGATGGAGTATTGATTTCATTAGCTGAGGGGCAGTGTAGAAAATAGAAAGCAGCATGATGTTTCCTTCAGTCTTGAATTGATGCTACGAGACTTCATGAGGTCTGAAGTCAATATTGAGGGCAACTCTCTTCTGAATATATCATTGTGCTGCCACCTTTTTTGGTGGGTTTGTCCTCGTTTTGAGACAGTATATACATCGTGGTAGCGATAATGTCTGAAAACTCTGTCAAGTATGATCCCATGGGTTTCCTGTGTCAGGCCATTGATAGACTAGTCTGTGGCGCATTTGGCACAAGTCCAAAGTAGGATTTTGTGGGGTCAACACAGTTAGGCTTGATGCTGTTCTTTCCGAGTGTCTAGTTTGATGCTGGCCTCTCCTTCAAAGTTAAACTTTTATAGCAGTTTGATACGACTGAATTAAATGACCCCAGATCACAGTAAAGAAAAGTGTTTAGTGTTGGTGAGTCTGGAGTTGCTCGTAGGCCAGGCTAGAATGGCAGAATTCCTTTCTGAAAGGGTTTTCCAAAACAATTATAAATGGCTGCGTGGTCACCCATACTTTTACGCTCTTATGTATAAAATGAATTGAATTTCCATCAGCTGTTCAAATGGGATTTGAACCTATCTATCCAGAGGATAAGATTGGAGTGTTCAGATTATGAACCCAGTGACATTACCAGTGTGTTGCTGTCTCCTGTTAATTTCAGAGGTTTGGGGCAAGGTGTGGAGAAAGCTCATTCCAAACAGAAGTTCCTATATTCCCAAATTTCAATTATATTTGACCTCTATAAAGCTTTCATTGTCTATAAGATTGGAGATGCAATGTCCTCATTCCTCCTTGTTTGACATTTAATGTTACTAAATTAGAATTACAAAGTTCCTTCATTTTCCATATTTCGTGTAAAAACAATTAAGTACAGAATGCATACGAAGAAAAGTAGGACAGGACAGGGTTTTTGAAATGGAAAAATTTGAATTTTTTAACTACCATAATAGCAATCAAATTCAGCGGAAGTCGAATTGCATGTAGCCTTAACTTGTTAAATGCCTACCAAAGGAAGAGATTAAGGAGGATTAAGGTAATGAATTGACGACTGATAAATCTCAAACATATGCCAAAAGTGCTCTTGCAATGATGTAAAAATGTTAACATCCTGAACGCTTTCACAGGATGTTGTGTGTGTGCCCTAGCATTCTGGTACAGTTTAAAATGGTATTGAATTCCATTATCTGATTTAGAAAGTTCAGAACAATAAATTCTGACACAAACATATACACCACATTTAGCATTTTGTTGTAAGGCCATGCTTTATAAAACACGACTTTAATAATATTATTAGCTGTAAACAATTTCTTTAAATAATCAAACACCAATATTCTCAGAATTTGAATGTGTATCTTCTAAGATGGCTGAATATTTGTATCCTGGCGATGAAAATTCCAAAGCCATTTACATGACCAGCATAGTGAGAATTGCCTTACAACTGAATGGGATCATCACCTAATCCATTCGCAGAACACTCAGACAATCAGCTACACATTCAATATCAGCACCTAAGGGTGGCACAGTGGCTCAATGGTTAGCATTGCTACCTCACAGTGCCAGGGACCCAGGTTTGATTCCAGCCTTGGCGACTGTGGAATTTGCATATTTTCCCCATGTCTGTATGGGTTTTCTCCAGGTGTTCTGGCTTCCTCCCATAATCACAAAAATATGCAGGTTAAGTGAATTGGCCATGCTAAATTGCCCATAGTGTTCAGGGGTATGTAGGGTAGGTGCATTAGTCAGGGGTCAGTATAGGGTAGGAGAATGGGACTGGGTGGGTTACTGTTTGGAGGGTCGGTGTGGACTTGTTGAACTGAAGGGCCTGTTTCCACACTGTAGAGATTTTAATTCTAATGCAAGAGGAACACATCACGACAGTAATTTAAACCAGTTGGAATTATTTAACTGGAATACACTAGCAATGGCCACACTTGGGTCACTGGTCATTCGGGGAGGGCATCATGTGTCAAGTTAGCTAACACTTTGTGTTTCTGGTCTGGAGAAAACAGTTCCTTACAGAGAGAAGGAGGAATTACATGGCAATGCCTGTGTCTGGGCCCACCTCTGTCTCCAGGTTGCAAACTTGAACAACATCTCCTTTTTAACTATCCATATGCCACAAATGGAAGAACTCCACAATGTTCCCTCTAAGTTAGTTGAGGGGTCTAGTGCCAAACAGAGCACCTGTGGTCCATGTAGAGGGCAGAAAAAAATAGAAGGAACTTGAGTAGTCAACTCAGCATTAAATGATGTTCTCAACATGAAAGGTCAGATTATTTTGACAGGGAATTAACTAGTCTTATATGAGAGCCCAGTATTACGGAGTACGTAGAGGAGAGAGAAACATTTAGAAAAAAACTTGGAAATGAATGGAATGGTCATACTAGACTCCAAATTTGCAGAATGATTTGGGTCAGTATGTCTCATTGCCAGGTTCACTGCTACTTCCTTCTCATATTCTGAAATTAATGAGATTCTGGAGTCCTAATATTGCATATTTAAGAATGAAATTTGTGCTGAGATTTGCATTCTGAAAGGAAGCAGCTGCCAAGAGAAACTGTTGCAAATTATATTCTAAAATTAAAGAAACAGTATCATTATGGATACGGCACAATCTTGGTAAACAAACTTTGAGACCTCATGTGAGGAGACCTTCTGAGAAATAACACATTTCAGGCCAAGACAAAGGAAATAAACTGGACGGAAGAAAGCATGTCTTTTTATTTGTTCTTGGGATATGTGGGCATGTCTGGATAGTTTAGTAGCTATTGCTGTTATGGACCAGGACAGACCCCCTCAAAACATTTCAAGAAAGTAGCCTGGACCCTAACTTTGCTCATTGTTTGGAGCAGGTGTAAAGTGGATATTCCAGGAGTGATGCAGCTGGCCAAACCACTTAGTTTTAAACAAAATGGAATTTATTTGTAAGATTACTGAATGAAATACAAACAAAAGAAAATAGAATATAGAATAACTTAACCTATCCAAAAACCCAACAGATTATTCCAACTTAATGATGCTCTTCTAAATGCCTGCAATAGTCCCCATAAACACCCCCTTGGCAAAAAGGTAAAATTAGACATGAGGTCTTACAGGAGAGATCTCAGAGAGAGAGGATCATCATGCAACTGTTTCTTTGACCAGCAGCCTCAAAAGACGCACCAGGCTGCTAAAACATGAACAAGCTAGAAAACAAAACTGAGCTGGGAGAACTGGCTACTCCCCTTTCATTCTACAATCACTCCAAGTGGCTGACTGACTGTGTCCAAGACTTTTGCCTGAGGCATTATCTGTTAGCTGTAATCAAATTGGCCATAAAATCCATACAACAGTCACATTAGAATCTATGCATTTATGACTTCTCTTGAAAAAAGTCCAGGACAACCTAACCTTGTTAAAGGAGCAGCATTTTCATATTGCTCACTTCTAATTATCCAAGAGCAGTTAAAAGTCAACCATGTTATTATGTATCTGGAGTCTCATGGCCAGGTGAGAAGAGCCGATTTATTTGGCGGAAGTGGATACTGCAGATGCTGGAGATTAGAGTCAAGATTAGAATGATGCTGGGAGCAGGTCAGGCAGCATCCGAGGACCAGGAAAATTGACGTTTCAGGTAAAAGCCCTTCATCCCTAAAGGACATTCATAAACCATTTTGGGTTTTATAACCATTAACCAGTGGTTACATTTGGACCAACTTTTTATTCCTGAACTTTTCAAAATTCAAGTACCACAATCTGCCATGGTGGGTATTGAACTCAAGTCCTCAGGACATTAGCTTGGGTTCTGGATTGCTAGGAGTGATATTAGCCCATCATCATTGCCTCCCACATTGGAGGCAATTGGCAGAAAGAGACTGGTGAATTGCAAAAAAAAAGTCTTCATCTGAACTAGCAGAGGAAGTGCAGCAGAGTTCACTGAGGTCCAGATCATGGCAGCCAAGTTCATGGTTAGTCAGAAACTAAGATTCCACCACTTCCATGGTAGTCACCAATCAGTCACATGTCCTAATTTAAGACAAAGTGCTATGCTTGTGGGAAAGATAGTCATATCTAGACTTCATGCAGGAATAGAGGAAACTGCATTGCTGCAGATCAAAGGAGAGCTTCCAGTTAAAGTTTGATATATCTAAAGCCATTTCAGTGGTTTGAATTGCACATTGATTTGCAGAAATAGAAGCTGTTAGAATTGAGCAGGAAGGTCAAGAGGTATTCTTAGTCAGACAACAAGAAAAGTTGCACAGAGATGAGAGCAGTAATGCTGAATGTAAAATACCAAGTAGGAATGAACTTCAAAGATTCACAACTTGCTTTTATTCTTGGCACTGCCACAGTATTGAATGTTATTATAATGGGTGAGTACAAGAAGTTGCTAAGTTACATTCCCTTATGTAAAACTGATTTGAAGCTGACTAGTTATTTCATTGTTAGATTAAACTATTGTTTTGATGTATTGTTGAACCCCACTTTAATACCTCTTATTAGAAGTAGGAGGTAAGCAAAAAGTTTCCCTAATAAAGGAATTGGTTAAACAAGTTCCTGATGAAGGGCTTTTGCCTGAAACATTGATTTCGCTGCACTTTGGATGCTGCCTGAACTGTTGTGCTCTTCCAGCACCACTAATCCAGAATCTGGTTTCCAGCATCTGCAGTCATTGTTTTTACCTCTGGGTAAACTGGGTTGAGTTATTTTCCGTGGGGATCAGTAACAATGTTTGCCATTTATGTGGTGCTAACAGAACTCCAAATTCGCTTTGAGTAGTGAAAGTGAAATGTAAATTAAGCTTTGTGCAATATTAAATACTATATGTAAACAGTTCATGTAAATCTGGATGTTCTCTCAAGATTTCGCATGAAGACTGATTTAACTGTAAATTACTTTGCATGCACAAATGTGATGCCAGAGTCTGCCAGATAAATTAGTGAAGAAATGCTGAAAGATGTGAAGCTCAGTGTGATGATCAATTATACAATGAATGGCTGGCTGAAGAATGTGATGATGAAAAATTGCACGAGCATTTCACACACGCAAATGAACTCTGTAGATCAAGGCTCTTTCCTAGGGGGCTTCTGAGTCATTATTCTGCCAGGGTTCAGAGAGAAATCATTAGATGAACTTCATCAAGGGCTTTCAGCTTATTTGTATGAAAGAGTTAATGAGATAATTTTGGTATCCAAATGTTGATAAAGATAATGAAGAATTGATTAGAAGCTGTGTGTCTTAGAATGAGAAATAATCCAACTAAGGTTCACTTTCACTCTATCTTCAGGTAGAAGAAAGGAGTAGGAATGATCTTATTAATTTCTTTTAAGTACAATGGAATGAGTGTCTCGCTTTGCTTGATAACTCTTACAAGTAGATCAATGTTAAGACTGCCCAATACTACCACTGCCAAAGCTATTGACGTTTTGAGAAGTTGGTTTGCAATTTATAGCTTACTAGAAATGTTGATGTCACTAATGGCGCACAGTTTACGTCAGAAGAGTATGAAATATTTGAGTAAGTGAGAAACTGAACATACTAATTACTGTCATATCACCCAACACTGAATTGTGCTGCTGAAGGAAGTGTACGGATTGTGAAGCGATCATTGTGAAAGTAAAAACTGAAGGAACTGCAGACTGTGTGAATCAGAAACAAAGTCGGAAATTGCTGGAAAATCTCAACAGGTCTGGCAGCATCTGTGAAGAGAAATCAACGTTAACGTTTCAGGTCCAGTGCCCCTTTGTCAGAACTGATGGTAGCTGGGAAAATGTTGACACATAAACCAACATTTTCTGGACAACCAGCAGTTCTGAAGAAGGGTCACTGGACCCAAAACATTAGCTTTGATTTCCCTTCACAGATGCTGCCAGACCTGCTGAGCTTTTCCAGCAACTTCTGTCTTTGTTGCAAAAGTATTTGATGACAAGCTGGGCCATTATCTGTTCTTAGCCAGAATCACCTGACAGTCTACAATTGGTTACTCACTTTTTGATGGTTTAGTGTTAAACATACTGCTCGGACAAGGTTCAGCTTTGTTTAAGCTAACGTTAGTAGCAAAGTGAGAGGAAAACAAGACAAAGTGAAGCTGTATCATAATATGCCAAGCGTGAAACAATGCTGACCGGAAGGTCTTGGTGAAAAATCACCAAAATGAGAAGGAGCAGAACGTGTTTAGATTTTCATAGACACTAGGCACATTGGCAAGTCATGAAGCCTGACGAGAGACTCCATCAGTTTTGAATTGCCAAGTAGGTTATTTGCTGCAAAGAAGACAAAGGGGAACAGGAGAAGCCCTTTGACACTGTTTAAATCCTCCTGAGAAAGAAGAGACAGATGCTTCAGATGAAGCACCAACAAAGGTTATCCCCTGACACCATTTGACCCGGAGGCATGCAGATTTATTATATCCCAGTTATGCAGGAACAAATTACTGCAGGTGCTGGAATCTTTATTGAAAACAACAAATGCTGGAGATCACAGTGGTTCAGACAGCATCCATGGAGAGAACAAGCTAACATTTTGAGTCTAGATGACTTTTCTTCAGAGCTGACGTGAAGTGTGGAGGGACAGCATTTATGCTGTGTTTCAGGAGTGGGGGTAGTTGGTGGAGGTTGCCGGAGGAGAAAAAATGTTAGCAGTTGACATTAAGCAATCGAAATGTGAAAATGGCAGGACAATGGTGTGTCTCTTGCCATACTTGAAAGGACAGTCAGTGAGATGGAGGAGGAGAGGACATGATAACGAGCTAAATGAAAGGCAAGAAATGTTCACAGTTTGAAGGTGTTGAACTCAATATTAAGTCCAGAAGGCTGTAAAATGCCGAGTCAGAAGATGAAATGTTGTTCCCCCAGTTTGTGATGTGATTCACTGGAACACTGCAGCATGCCGAGGACAGATGTGTGGGGCACGCGAGTAGGATGCTGTCTTAAAATTACCGGCTATGGAAAGGTTGGGGTCATGCTTGCGCACAGGCTGGAGGTGTTCTGCAAAGCAGTCACCCAGTTTGCATTTGGTTTCTCCAATGCAGAGTAGGCCACATTGGGTGCAGTGAATACAAGACACAAGATTGGAAGATGTACAGATCAAATGCTGCTTCACCTGGACAGACTGTGTTTAGGCCATTGGATGGTGTGCAGGGAAGAGATGAAGGGGCAGGTGTTGCATCTTCTGCTGTTATGTGAGAAGGTGCCATGGAGCAGGGGGTGGGAGGGAGGGTGGGGGAGGTTGATGTGGATGGTTGTGGAATGGACTAGTGTGTCCCAGAGGGACTGGCCCCTGTGAAAGGTGTGCGAGGAATATGTGTTTGGTAGTAGCATTGTCTGAAATGACAGAGAACTAGCTGTTTTCACCTTCCCATTGGAGCCAGGGTGGTGGTGATTGTGTCTATAACTCTCGACCTCCTGGAATGCCTCTTGCTCTCTGATGCTCTATCATCTCCCACTCTGACATACTGAATTGCCCTTCTTCACAATTATCCTCTCTGCATCCAAACCAGCTGCCCTCAATCCCCACAGTTGACTTCCCAACAGTCCCCACACTCACAGCACCAGTCCCTTGATATCGCTCCCTTGATTTTAAGTGAAAAGCCACCCTGATCTGACCATGACCTAGCTAGCCCCGACTAATTAGGAAAGACTGCCTCAAATCGTGAGTGATCTGAGACTGCTGACTGATCTCTGCTGTGCATGCAGTTCCCTGATTAACCTGCAGAATGATTTCTGTACAGAACCTACAGGACTGAAAGTGGGCTACCCTCTGGCTGATAAAGGTACAAACCCCCTGACCTCAATCACTCCAAGTGGCTGGCTGACTGTGTCCAAGCCTTTGAACTGATTATTGAATGAGGCCCTTGACTCAATGTGCCAGTATCCCCTGACCGATGACAGTCACCCTGGATTTGACTGGGGCTATACCCCTTAGAATTTCAGACCTTGCTATTTTTAACTGCAGTAAGTTTGCCCTGTAATGCTGGGACATGGTGTAAGTGTGACACTGATGTAGTACAGGGCTGCACACAATATATCCACTGACTGTTCATTGCTGGCAAACATGACAAGCTGCTGGCTATGTGGTTATGCTTGACAGGTGAGGTAAAACAAGTAGTGTGAGGCTGGAATATCTGAATGAGTCAGTAATGTACTGCAAGGCCAGTCAGAAATGCTTTGAGCTTTCAAGTAGGTATAAGGTGAGTGAATGCTAAGAGAAAGCCAAGAGCTCTGAAATGCACTTTGTTCTGATGCACAAGATGGCAGCTTGTCCTCATGTGAACAGTTGCATGATAGCAACATTATAAAGAAATGTGTCAGTGAAACTGAAAGTACAGTATTGGAGAAATGAGCTATTTTGTAAATGAGTCAGGGGTGTGCTATGATGATGTAGTGAGGCTGGTGCATGTTTGATGCCAAACTCCATGGATATGGTACATATGGTCACTGCCCATGGTGTGCCCTGGGATATTGGGGAATACTGACCAAGATGGAGCAAACAGTGAGCTCAAATCACCAGGCCTGTGCTCAGACATTTCACGCTGGGCAATATTACCATCTGGTTTCTTTCCACTATCTCGTGAAATAGCAAGCTGCATGTAAATGAGGAAAAATTAGACGTTAATATGATACATGCAAGTAGGCCTGTTCATTATCGTAGTGCTCGCTTTGTTTTAAAATTTTCGCAAATCAGACTTCGCTTTTCTTGATATCAAGAATCTCCTCTCAATTTTCTAATCCCACATGTTTTACCAACTGGCTTGTTATTGCCCATGTTTTCAAGGGCTGTGAAGATTCTGCTTGAAGTGTTTTTAAAGGAAATAGGTTATCATGTTATATAGGTTGCCCAGTAAAACAAGTTGGTGAACATGAAAAATATAGCTTGGATGAAATGAGCCACTTCAATCAGCAGAGCTTTGCACTTTTGTATTGTTTGTATTCTCCATTCCTTTGCAAGTTGCTGCTGTTGTTCAAAATGTGAATTGGCTAATATGTTATCGCCAGAAACAGCTTTTATGTAATGTCAAGCTGAGGTGCAGCCTATACTATATAGCAAACACAAAACAGTAATTATACCATATTTGAGATAGTTTCTAGGGACTCCATGTATTTGGCTGCATTTTGTCTTCAGAGGTGAGTTGCCCATGTTAGTCTATTATCTGAAAGAAGGCTGTCCACAGAGATGTAGCGAGCCTTATGGTTTACCGTTTTCCTTTTCCTATTGTTGAATTTATCTTTGGCATTTTCTATATGGGATCTCTGGCATCTATAGGTAATGATGTCATCAAGCAGGCAAAGCAACTAATCATGCAGAAGGATTCTTAGAAAGCAACCTAGTAATTGGATTTTTGAAATTAATTTTAGAATATTACAAAACAGATTGAAGATGTAACATACACTTGTCGATGAAGTAGAAGTTGAAATATTGTTGTGTATATTTTAACTTATAGATTGGAAAAGTTTACCATTTGTAATGCGAGGTGTATTATATGTACATATCATTAATAGTATGATTTTAGTATTTGTAATTTGAAATATTGGCATGTGGGCTTTGAGGTGGAGGATTGAGAGTTAATTTGTCTGGAATCTGTCTGGAGCTATGTTTTGTAAAACCAATACGTCTAAGGAATCGGTTCCTGGACTACTAATAGGAATTTGTTTGCACTGAATAAGAGAAAAAAAAACCCTGGGAAACATTGACTTGTTTTCTGCTCAGGAGAATCAGGAATTTGCTTGTTTTCCTCTTGCTTAGGGTTGGAAAGCTGTTGGTTTTCAGTTTGCCGAAGAAATGTTTAAGGTTAGCTGTAAAAACAGTTTCTCCAGGAGAAATGAATTAATTCAGGACAGCTAGAAAATGGGTCACCCCATTTTAAGGGTTTCAGTTCAAAAATTTCAGACCAGAAGTATTTGACTAGAAACCTGAATGGGTGATTTGAAACCAAGAATGTTTAAGTTCAGTTGTGTGGCAAGTCAAGGAAAAGACTAGCCCACTCAAGGTCTGGTATTGAGAAAACTTAAATCTGTAGAAGTGTTAGAGAAGGGAGCTCTTTCTGACATTTGAGTACTGTAAAGTGATAATGTTGGAATAGATGGGATTTTATTTTACAGTGTTTTGAAATTCTGTTATGTTTAGTTTTTTCATCTTAATTTCATTTGCATAATATGCTTTTGTTTTATTGTTAAAATCAAACTTTCTGCATTGTGTGCTTTGACTTCAATGGAAGGCCACCATGTTAAACTGAATTAAAAATATGATTTAATCGAGCCATATTTCAGTCCAGCATTTGACATGTCAATGACTAACATCATCTGGGATGGTAACACATTCCAAAAATATAAGGTTTATCTTTTGGAATGAAAGGGGTTGTACAGCTTTTAATTATGATTCACTGTAATGATAAAGTCCAACTATGCCTTATTCAGCTGAGTTGTAACATTTTTCAAGGATTTTTGCAGTAGCAAACTGGCATGAAAAGTTGCTGTTAATTCTGTGATTTCTAATTTTACTTTTATCTGCAAGGTCTTCAACAATGCACCTGGTGGTGAAGTAGACAATTACTGTCACCTTCTTAATTTCCCTGCTTTAATGTGTATGTACAGATCCCAGATGTTGCTGCCAATTTCACAAAGTAATGACAGCAAATGCTTATTGTTTCACTGTCATTAGAAGTGCCAAATCCTAGCCAATATTGACAGCTGTGTCAACTTGACTCTGTTGATAACATTCCCTCTTGTTGTAGAATCCACAGAATTGCTGTTTCAAACCTCACTTGGGGATTTGAGCAGGTAATCTAACATCATGCTTCAATATAGTACTAAGGAGATGCTTTGTTGTTCATCAGAATATCAGACGGACCCCTTCAATGCTGATGATCCGATGATAAAATTTGAAGAGAAATTATTCTGGTAAACGTTCCTCCCACAGCCAAACACCAATTAATTGATATTGATCTGCTGTTTGAGACTGCGTTGCATGGAAATTGATTTCAGAATTTGTTTACATAATAAGTGATTATTTTGTGAGACTTTCTGAGGGCGTGAAAGGTCTTCTTATAACTTTTTTGGTATAGTCTGAGAAAACCATTCTGCTATTGGATTGTGAACAGTACTGAAAACTATATTGATGGGGTGAATTTGAATATAATGTTTTTAGATGTGAAGAGGAGATCTTTTCAGATGTACGATCTACATCTGAATATCCATGTTATTTGAGTTAAAAATCACATTACACCAGATTATAGTCCAACAGGTTTATTTGGATGCACTAGCTTTTGGACAGCTGCACCTTCATCAGATAGCTGTGGGACAGGATCAGCAGATCTGACCCACAGCTACCTGATGAAGGAGTAGCGCTCAGAAAGCTAGTGTTTCCAAATAAATCTGTTGGACTATAACCTGATGTTGTGTAATTTTTAACTTTGTCCACTCCAGTCCAATACCCCCTCCTCCATATCATGTTATTTGAGTTCAGTTAAAAACTATTATGACTGAAATACAAACCCCAGGATTCTTACCATGAACATTCATATGTAAGTGGAGAACTATACAATGCTGTTGAAGTAGGAAGGTCAGAATTTGTATTTTGAATCAAGATATTCACGCATGTTATGACACACCTGGGGCAGGTGGAACCTGACCTAGACTTTCCGGCTCAGAAACCAGGACATTACCACTGTGCTGCAGAAGTCCTAAAAAAACTGTTGGAATCAACCTCTCCAGCCAGGTTATGGTGCCAGGTTATACATCTCTCTAAAGTAGGTTGAACTTGATGCCAGATCCTCTGACCCAGAGGGAATCATATCAGTGTTATGAGAGCTGCATATATTGAAAACATGAAGTAGAATTAACATTATTATCATTGGATACAATGGATCCATTGGATAAATTGGAATGAGAAGCTGCTTTGATATATACTCAGTCGAATGAGGAATCAATTCTTACTGACTGTATTAGAGATAGCTAGTTATGATGCCTTGAGATAAATGGAGGACTGGATCTGACACAGAACACAGCCTGTTACAGTGCTGTACAAGCCCTTCAGCCCTCGAGATTGCACTGACTTGTGAAATTAATCTGATGCCTGTCTAACCTAAACTGTTCCATTATTATCCATGTGTATGTCCAATGCCCATTTAAATGTCCTTAATGTCGGTGAGTCTACTACTGTTGCAGGCAGGCCGTTCCACGTCTCTGCTACTCTGTGTAAAGAAACTGACCCTGATATCTGTCCTAAATCTATCACCCCTCAACTTAACGCAATGTCCCCTCGTATTAGCCTTCACCATTGCAGTGTCCACCCTATCTAACCCTCTGATTATCTTATACGTCTCGATTAAGTCACCTCTCAACCTCTTTCTCTCCAATTAAAGCAGCCTCAATTCCCTCAGCCTTTCCTCATAAGACCTTTCCTTCCATACCAGGCAACATCCTAGTAAATCTCCTCTGAACTCTTTCCAAAGCATCCACATTCTGCCTCTGATGCAGTGACCAGAACTGTACGCAGTACTCGAGGTGTGGCCTTACCAGTGTCTTGTACAACTGAAGCATGACCTCGTGGCTCCGAAACTCAATCCCCCTACTAATAAATGCCAACACACCATATGCTTTCTTAACAGCCCTGTCAACCTGGGTAGCAACTTACAGAGATTTATGCATCTGGACACCAAGATCTCTATGTTCTTCTGCACTGCCAAGAATTTTACCATGAGCCCAGTACTCTGCATTTCCGTTACTACTTCCAAAGTGAACCACTTCACTTGTTTTTCCGCATTAAAATCCATTTGTCACTTCTCTGCCAGTTCTGTATCGTAACTATGTCTCTCTGTAACCCATAACATCCTTCGGCACTATCCACAACTCTGCCTACCTTAGTTTCATCCTCAAATTTACTAACCCATCCTTCTATGCCCACACTCAGATCATTTATAAAAATTACAAACAATAGTGGCCCCAAAACAGATCCTTGCAGCACACCACTGGTAATCGGGCTCCAGGGTGAACATTTCCCATCAACCACCATGCTGTCTTCTTTCAGCTAGCCAATTTCTGATCCAAACCGCTAAATAACCTTCAATCCCAAAACTCTGTATTTTGTGCACTAGCCTACCAAATGGAACCTTATCAAATGCCTTACTGAAGTCCTTATACACCACATCAACTGCTTTACCCTCCTCCAACTGTTTTGTCACCTTCTCAAAGAAACCAATAAGGTTAGTTAGGCATGATCTACCCTTCACAAAACTGTGCTGACTATCCCTAATCAAATTATTCCTTTCCAGATGATTATAAATCCTATCTCTCATCACTTTTCCAACACCTTACCCATAACCATAGTAAAGCTGACTGGCCTATAATTACCAGGGTTGTCCCGACTCCCCTTCTGAAACAAGGGAACAACATTTGCTGTCCTCTAGATTTCTGGCAATACTCCTGTTGACAATGATGACATAAAGATCAAGGTCTCTGCATTCTCACCCCTGGCTTCCCAGAGAATCCGAGTATAAATCCCATCTTGCCCAGGGGTCTTATCTATTTTCAGATCTTCCAAAATTGCTAAAACCTCCTTTTTGTCAACCACAATCCCATCTAATCCAGTAGCCTGCATCTCCGTATTCTCACTAACATTGCCCTTTTACAATGTGAATAGGCACTCCTATGACCTCAGATTCCACATCACAAGTGCATTTGAAGTACAAAATGCAACCTATGATCTTTATTGTAATTTATCCTGTTCTGATTACTCCTTCAACTTCAACCAATTGTGGTTTCACACTTTGCTTCTGCAAAGCCCATCTAGAATGTCACTATATCCAACTAGATAATAGATGGTCATCTTGTGGATCTGTTTAAATGCGATCTGACTTATGAAGTACCTGAAACAAAGAGAAATGAGAGATGCATGCTCTGTTTCCAATACACTTAATGGTCTATCCTGAAGATTTCTCATCAAACTGTCTGTTTCCTCCTCATTACATTTTCTCCCATAATTTATTCTCATGGCATTAAGTTAGGAATGGAGGGTCAAGAACATCTACACAGCAAATCTCAAGCATCACAATTACATTAGTAATGGATGTATAATTGGCTTTTAGTTTCACTGAGAGTTGCTGGACTTTTCTAAGTACCCTGCTTAATAGCCTATTCCCTGGCAATTCCTCACTTATAAGGAGGCCAGAAGCTGTATTTCTTGGGAAAGCCTGTTCTCCAGAGATTTAGTTCTTCACCTTTTTTTTCTTTGCATGACTCTTTGATAATATTATATTTATTCAACTCTTAACCTGTAATACATCTAAGCTTTTGCATCACTATGTGAGTTATTCTTCCAAGAGTCTAAATGACGTTTTTAGATGTTGCCTGGAGTCAAATTTAGTGATTTGCTTTATCTCAGTGTGACCTCTAAATTTACTGCAATGCAGTAATATAGCTCACACTAACTGGTTTCATCTACTTATATAAATCTTAATATTAAACTATCAATGGGAAATGGTCCCTTGATTAAAAATTTGAAAACTTATTCCTGACAAACATTTTCTCCTGTTAGCCAAATACCAATTAATTGGTTGATTTACTGTGTGAAAGCATGCAGTCATACATTTGAGTCAGACATTTACCCAACAAATTAATGACAGCCCCACCTTAAGATGGTACACTTCCTAATTGACTGCAAACATCCTCGATCACAACCTGGTAATTAGCATAAGTCTCAAGTTTTGATTTGGACAGCTCTCGAAAGCTAAGCCAGATATGGTCACTTGCCTCATAAGGGGGGGAGGGGGGGAACTCGGCAGATCTCAAATTGTAGAGGTAAAAACAATGACTGCAGATGCTGAAAACCAGATTCTGGATCAGTGGTGCTGGAAGAGCACAGCAGTTCAGGCAGCATCCAACGAGCAGCGAAATCGACATTTCAGGCAAAAGCCCTTCATCAGGAAGGGTCAATTTCGCTGCTCGTTGGATGCTGCCTGAACTGCTGTGCTCTTCCAGCACCACTGATCCAGATCTCAAATTGTGCTTATGGCTATCGCAGTCAGATCATTGCCTCCATTATGACCTCCTGACTTAAGAAAAGGCTCTTTCCTGGAAGCATTGCAAACATTCACACTATCAGTTTGACTGGACTGTTAACCTTAGCATTGACTTACAACTGCTTTCCCATTCATATGAATAAAAAACAAGTAATAATGCTGCCAATCCGATCTCTTATCTTGCTGATATTTATTTTAAATTGTTATGGCAGTGATAAAGACAGTGATGCTGACCAAAAACATATTAAAAATATCAACAACTGGTGCAAAATTATTGCAACTGCTGACAATGGCAGACCGTATTAATCATTTTTACGTCTTGCAAGATGGTACATAATCCATTGCTACTGACCCTGTATTGAATGTCGCAGACATGCAAGGATAAGGGTAAATGCAATAATCATAAATATTCCAAATATAATTCCAATGAAATGTCTTTGAAGTTGTCATTTTAAAAAGTTCTAAAGTTAAATTATTCATTTTGATATTGTATGTTGGAACATTAACTCAGTTGAGGTGTAATATGGGTGAATTTGGATCAACTGACTGTTAGTTATACACCATCAACATCCACTTCCATTGAAGTGATTGGATAGGGAATCAGGTCAAGGAATACAATGGCTTGCCAAAATCATTGTATTTCATATCCCTACCATTTTGAAAGACCCTCTACCTTGTGCATGGATGTAAAAATCTACAATATAATTTGGTGATTACTTTTGTGCAATAATAAACTAGTCTTGCTGTCAAGGAGGTTTGAATGCATTTGTTAATTTCAGTTGGGCCATGATTTCATTTCAGGTTCCCTGAACTAAGCAAACAGAATTTCAGTCACTAACTGGCATCCAGTGTATTTATTTATTTATCTATCAATAATTCCAGCTGGGAATACACAATTACAGTCAAGGTAAAAACAGGATCAGGATTGGCAGATACAAATTGATACCTCCTGATATTCACTATCAAATGTTTTGCATTTAGTTCAGGGCATTGGTGAGATCACATTTGGAGTATTGTGTGCTACTTTTGTCCCCTTCCTTGAGAAAAGGTATAAATGCATCAGAGGTAGTTCAGAGAATGCTTGTGTAACCTGATCATGGGGATTAGGTATGCTAATACATCAGAAAGATTGGAAAGGTTGGCCAAGTATTTGTTGGATTTCTAAGAATGAGAGATGACACTAGTGAAATTTTCAAGATCCTGAGGAGATTTGAAAAGGTGGATGCTGTAAGGATGTTACCTTGGGGGGGAGGGTGTTGCTGGGACACACTTTTAAAATAGAGAAATTATTTTCTGTGTTATGTGTTTTGAAACACTTCTTTCCCAGAGAACAGGGAAGGTAGGTGTCAGGGATACTTTTAAGGCAGAAATATGATAAAACCATTAACGAGGAGGTGAAAGGGTAGGGAGAAAATTACTGTAAAGGTCACAATCCGGTCAGCCATGATCTTATTAAATGGTTAAAACAGGATTGATGGTGCCCAATGACCAACTCCTACTCCTAATCTGAATGTATCAAAGATCACACATGAATAATGTTCAATTAGACATGGAGTTTGGTGCCAGAGCAATTAAAATACAACACTTGTTTAATTACATCATAGGTCAAATGTCTCTTCAGACTGATGCAGTATCGTTTTCATGGGAAATACCACTTGCATCACTATTGCATTATGACCGGTGTGAAGCAGTTTGCTTAAATTTTTCAGACAATTTGCCTTTCCAGAGACAGCCTGGAACAGGGAGTACAATCGGTGGCTCAGTCTTCTGGACCTGTGCTTTGGCTGGGGGTGTCAGTGGTGCTGAGCCTATTGACTACATAGCACTGACTTAAAACTTACTGGATCAGAGGGCACATCCTCCTAAGACGCAACAATCAAAGATCAGAGGTGCTGCAAGTTAAATGGAAAGATTCTCTTGAGGAGCTATCCCAGAGGAAGTGGTGGAGGCTAGTATGATTGCAACATTTCAAAGCGTTTCAAAGAATAGATGAATAGAAAGGGTTTGGAGGGATATGGGCCGGGTGCTGGCAGGTGGGACTAGATTGGGTTAGGATATCTGGTTGGATTGAGTTGGATGAGTTGGACCAAAGGGTCTGTTTCTATGACTCTATGACTCTATAACTCTATAACCATACCAGTTATTTTCTATGTTTGCGACTGGTGTGTTCAGTATTGAAGGAATGAGCGAGAGAGAGAGAAGGGGCTGCAGGTGGGTGGCAAAAGAGAAAGGAGCAAAATAGGGAGAGGGAAAAAGCTGCAAAAAAGGAGTCAACTGTTTTAAAGTTGTCAACAAACAATACCCTAATCATAAGGAGTCAAGGAAGTTGGAAATCATCAACAAAATTAATTCCTTATAAATGAATGTGGAATCTCTTGCTTAAAGCTGCAGATGTTCAAGAGGTACTATACAGAAGTAGGAGGGAAATGTAATACATGTCGTTGAAATGGAACTAACAATTGAGGTAAAAGATAATGTGTGAATAATGGTAAATGTGTCCTTAAAATCTTGCAGTTAATACAAATGTCATCAGCTGTGAGGCACCTTTGGCTATAGAAGATGTTTTGCATGTAAAAATATATTGTGAGTTTAAAAATAACCTTTGCTAACTTAAGGCTGTTGCCCTGTACAAAATTAAGTATTGGGGGGTTTAATGAATTTGTTTTCATTGTGTCTTGTGGTTTTAAGTATTAATGAAGGTTGTTAAGTCAGGTTGATAAGCTTGGAAGAAGTGGTACTTCTGCCAAAGCTAGGGCAGGGAGGGACAAATGGGCAGATGGAGCCCAGAGAAAAGTGAAAGAGATAGGCAGTCAGGGGTTGTTGATAGGTTGGGCTAGGAGAAGTTGAGTAAGTGATAATGAGAATGAAGATTGAGGGATTGGGTTTGCTATGCTGAAAGAAACCATGGTGCGACATGCTATCTGTTTACCTCTTCACCATCCCACGTTCCCTAACCTATCCAAGCTGCTATCAGTTCTAATGAAGAGTTTCTGGACTGCACCTCTGAGTAAATGACTTGCTGAAATTGGAAAAAGTAGCTCTGAAGAAAATCTCCTGAAAGCATCCTTAGGGAGGTTTGGGGTGAAGAAGATATTTTGATCTCTGCTCCCAATTCTAAAGGGTTTGGGAAGAGGATGTGAGGGGAGGTAAGGAGATGCTGTGGGAATAAGGGACCCAGAAGGAGAAGCACCAAAGCCCATGATTTCCTTCATTTGTCTTGTTTCCTCTGTAATTTGAGGTGTGCTAGAAAGACAGTCACCCTTGTGCCATTTGCTAAGTAGGCAATGGACAACGCTCTGACCGGGATAGCTATTGCCCTTTAAGATAACTTTGTGCTTTATTTCTGCATTGAACTGCCAAGATGTACAAATAGCTAGGCTGCTATTTACAAGACTGTTGATAAGATCAACCATAGAATGAATGAGGCCATATGAGCTCCAATGAGTACATTGACAACATAGGTCTGCAGTAGACAGCAGTGGAGAAATCATTACTGGGTTTCTTGACCAGCATGTTGAGGAAATGGAACAGCATATATGAATTTCATAGGTGAAATGTCAGCTAGAATAAAATCAGTGTGGAAGCAGGCCATTCGGTCCACCAACTCCACACTGACCCTCTGAATAGCATCCCATCCAGTCTCACTCCCTCGCCTATCCCTGTAACTGTGCATTTCCCATGGCTAGCCCACTCAACCTATGAGTCGCTGGACATTACAGGCAACTTAGCATGGCCAATCTACCTAACCAACACATCTTTGGACTGTGGGAGGAAACCAGAGCACCTGGAGGAAGTTCACACAGACAAAGGGAGACCTTGCAAACTCCACACACAGTTGCCAGTGGCTTGAATTGAACCTGGGTTCCTGTCACTGTGAAGGAGCAGTGCTCATCACTGAGCCACCATGCTGCCCTATGATATGTAGATTGTATGTTCCAAACATTGGCTAATTGAAACAAACAAATATGTTCCTCCAACTATTCATAAAAGCTAAACTAACCAGCCAACTAAAACTGTCAGAAAGCTACAGAGACCAGTAAAGATGAGAAAAGACATTCCTTCTTGGAATCAAGAGAAGCAGAAGCTCACCGATGCTCCACAAGGGGTGTGTATGATCCAATATTGCACTGGCTTCTTTACCACTAACTGCAGTAAATCTATAAACGAGTTTAAGTCTATAAAGTTTCTGATTTAAACAGTACAGGAAGGAAGCCTGACTTCCTCCATGAAGCTAATTTTGACACAGCAGGTCTTACTCCTGATGAAGTTATGATAGAATGTGCCATCAGCTCAGAGAAACTTCCCAAACATAGATATTTGTGGCAGTTGGCAGTTTTGACAGAGAAGTGCTCCTGTTGCTCCTGAAAAGTATGATAAATAAATGATGTGCTTATAAAGTTTCTATGAACACTGTTTTTTGTGATGAACGCATTGCCATGATTCTCATTGCTTTCTTGAACTGCACAGATGTGCTGTCACGTTAAATGTTGGCAATAATCCCAGCTTTATGTTTGTAAATGGTGTTAAACCATGACTCTTCCCCATTACATAATGTAGAAGCATTTCAATGGGATGTCAAAATGATTTGTTGCTTTGAAAAGCATTTTTACAGAATAGAGGTTTTATATTTTGTCACTTTCAGAGGATTTGGGATTTCAGAGTTTGTGTTGATCTTTTTTTTGGCATTTATCAGTCATGCCTTCCTTCAGTGCTGCAGTTCAAACCAAAATCTGACTCTTTCAATGTTACTTCAAGTAAAGAATATTTAAATATTAAGATTTATTTTACTCCTCCCCAGTTGAATAATATCACTCTGAAATGTGACAGCTGAGATCAGTGAAATGGCTCCTGATGTGACTGAGCTCAGAATAGTTATTTCTCTTGAGCAAAGCTACGACCAGATAATAGACAATCAAGCATCCTCCAAATCAAAACATTGGACAGAAATGTGTATATAGATTAAAACATGAGTGACTGCTGTGACCAGTACTGTGCACAGTACTCCAAATGTGGTCTTATCCAATGCCCTCTACAACTGAAGCAATGCATTTGGATTCAATTCCCCTCATGAAAATAGAATGAAATTCTATACAATGGATGAAAACATTGTATTAGCCTTCCCAATTACTTGCTGTCCCTGCATACTAACCTTGTGTGAATCATGCTGGAGGACACAGTTATCTCTGCAACTCCAAGTTCTCCAATCTCTCACTATTTAGATGTGGTTTTCTTATTCTTTCTGCCAAAATGGAAACATTCACATTTTCTCACATTGTTTACTCCATTCTAATAACTTTTAGGAGGTTCTTTAAACCCTCTTCACATTTATTCACATTTCATGTCAATCTTTGTATGATCTGCAAATTTGGCAACTATTCACCCCATCCCTTCGTTCAAGTCAGTTATATAAATTGCAAACAGTTGACATCTCAGCACTGATAATTGTGGCACACCATTTGTTAACACCATCTCAACCTGAAAAAGCCCCATTTATGCCTGCTGTCTGATTAGCTAAAAAGAAACTACGTTTGACCTACACTGGAGTGTTACATTTTCCACTGTCAGCTGACAGTTTCTGTTAGATTAGATTTCCTTACAGTGTGGAAACAGGGTTCACACCGACCCTCCCAGACACATTTCCCTCTCACTAATGCACCTAACACTATGCAATTTAGCATGGCCAAGTCACCTGACCTGCACAGCTTTGGACTGTGGGAGGAAACCAGAGCACCTGGAGGAAACCCACGCAGACACGGGGAGAATGTGCAAACTCCACACAGAGGTCACCGAGGCTGGAATCGAACCTGGGTCCCTGGCACTGTGAGGCAGCAGTGCTAACTGCTGAGCCACCGTGCCATCCCTGTTGCCATTTCTGTCTGATGTAAGCTGCTTACTGAATGCCGTATATAGGAATTCAAAAGATATTCTTTCCACAAAACCTCATTCATGTTAATATTTTCCACTTGGAATCCATGTGCACCTGACCAAGTAAATAATGCCTTTCCCATTAATGTTGATACCCATATTAAATGTACCTCAAATCATGCTCCTTTTCCAAGATGCTACTCTTTACTGTCATTGTTTAGTTTGAAAGCTCCTGATTGACTGAAATGTCCAATTAACAATGTCTGTTTACTTTCTTTTGAAATGATTTGAATTAATAGTTTCACCAGTGTCTGAAGAAAGAATGTATTCACTGCAAATTGAATCTAGATCTGTTCATGTTGGACATTATTTATTTAGGTTTCATAATGCTTTGGATTTGTAGTCAATAACAAAGCAAGGACATTTGCCAATGACCTTGAGGTCGAATGATCTCCTGTGGGTTTTTTTCCCTCTTTCCTGACAGCAATTTATTTGTTCATTTGGTATCAAGTCAAAGGGATCTTGTGATGTACAGCAGTAGTGATGGCAGCAAGCAGATAAGCACCAAATCGCACTGAAGAATTCGTATACAACAAATCAGGAAGTTAAAAGCACTTGGTAATATCCAATACTTTAAAGTATTCAGATAATAAAATAAATGAATAGTATTAAGTTAAGATAAAAAATTAAAACAAACTCTCTTTAAATTATAATGGAGCAGTTTTACATACTATCACTGTAAAATTAGTTGCTCTGGGTTAGTGTGATTTAAAACAGTAATTATGAAGTAAATGCAGGACTTCAAATTCTTTCAATAAAGTCAAGCTTTTTCAAAGGTTTTTAATAACAAGATTGATGACCCATAAGTCAAAGCTCTGATCGATCCATAAAATGCCCATCGATTGCTCTCTGAGGCATGGTGCAATAACTTCAACAGTACACATTCCAGAGAAGCAACTTATCACTAACAGCAACTTTAGGCTTATCGCATTATTCTGAGCTTTGCAGCCTAATGAAGCTAGTCCGTTTCAGTGGGGGAATGAAGATAAATGTTGATAGTTATGCATCACTATGACTGCAAAATCTGAGCGTACATCTATCCATAAATTGGTGATAGTGGGGCACACCATGATCTTTGAAATTCTGACAGGAACAATTCCATGCTGTCTTCTTTCACTCTAGCCATTTCTTAAGATAAGTTTAACCAGCTCTGTGCACCTTCCTTAGCCACTTATTTGAAGAGTATCCAACCCACCAAGTCGACCCAGTTCAGTTCAGAACCTTTTCCCTTCTCTTTCACATCACAAGTGTTTTTCCACTTCAGCTATTTTTCCAACCCTTTTACTCTAGCCATCCACCTGACCAGAATCGCTGTAATTAAAAACCTTTAGCTACACCTACAGCCTACAGGTAAGGTGATGTTTTATCATTAAATAGTAATAAATACACCATCTTACTAAACAAGACTATGATATGGAAGATATATCACCACCATAACTCAAGTATGTTGCTGTTGGTTTGCCTGTGATTAAGTGTAATCTGTTCAAATAATATTATAGGAAGGTTTTAATCTACTTGAACCTCGAGCTTTTTAGTACATTATTGCTGTATCCAAAAAAATGATTTGCAATAGATCTGCTAGCTTCTCCAGAAACCCTTTATTTGAAGCCAGAAAGTCATTTGGGGCAATGACCTAAGGCTGAGGGGTGATGTTAGAGTTTTCTTAAAATCATGAGGGGCGTGGATAATGTGGAGAGCTGAGGTCTTTTTCCCTCAGGTGGGGGGTGTCCAAAACGAGAGGGCATATGTTGAAAGGGAGAGGGGAAAGATTTTAAAAGGGACCCAAGGGACAATATTTTCATGCAGAGGGTGGTGTGTGCATGGAACAAGCTGCCAGAGGAGGTGATAGAGGTGGGTACAATTACAACATTTTAAGAGGCAATCTGGATGGGTATGTGAATAGGAAGTGTCTAGAGGGATAGGGCCAAATGCTGGCAAATGGGACTAGGTCACATGAGGATGCCTGTTATATCTGTTTGGCATGGACAGGTTGAAGTGAAACATCTTCTGTGCTGCATGGCTGTCTGTGACATGCCAGAAAACATCTGATTCAATCAAGTGCCGAGCAGAATATCTGCTATTAACTGATGGAATGTTTATATTTCTGTGTTTATGATAGTGAAAACAATAGTGAGGACCTCCATTTCAGAAGAATTA
Organism: Hemiscyllium ocellatum; assembly: GCF_020745735.1. NCBI lineage: Eukaryota > Metazoa > Chordata > Chondrichthyes > Orectolobiformes > Hemiscylliidae > Hemiscyllium > Hemiscyllium ocellatum. The sequence goes on along the minus strand of NC_083417.1, from coordinate 22,751,282 downwards.
AGTTTTCAGTTTTGAAGAGCCTTCACCATTGAAGAAGGGTTGAGTTTGTGAATTGTCCAAACTGTTAGAATTTGTATTAAAGTTGTTAGGATTAAAAGGAGGCTCCAGCTAGCACCTCTCAAAGGAAGTCACAAAACTGTCCCTGCAGCCTAAGAAAACAGAACCAGAAAAAGTCAGTTAATTAATAAATTAGTCTTGACATAGGAGCAATATTTCTCTCTGGTTTGAGTATCCATAGCAGATATTACTGAGAAATCTTGGTTATGCTGTTTATGTTGAGAACTTTCTAAACTATAATTCTAAATAGGTTATTGTTCGATTGTGGAAAAAAATGTGTATTCCTTTTGTTATGAAATCTTTTTCAGCCTCGTGAACATGTTTTAATGATTAACCACCATAAGAACCAACTGCACACATTAAACTTATGATCCATCAAGCCCTGTTTTACTCTGGAATCTGACTTGTCCAGTGTTACCGCCAACAGGGATCATAACAATGTGGGCAAAGAATTGCAAAGAATAAACAGCAGAGGGAAAAAAGTAATTCAAGCCACTGGGGACTTTGGGAAGCAGGGAGAAAAGTTGATTAATTTGAGAGAATTTGAACAACAACTCAAGTAATTAAATTTTCTCCTGCTTGCAGACATGTATTGATGAAAAATATTGCAGAATATTTGCATAAATAAATTCAAGTTATTTTTCAACCTCTGCAATAAGTGCAATATTTCAAGAAGTGTATCTGCCGCAGTTAGCTTTATACGTGAGTTTCTATTGTTTACTGACAGATTGAAAATTTTAGGATGAGAAAAATCCAGCAACAATTCATGCATTTTTATTCTATTAATTTTGTAGACCATGGCTAAGGTCTCAAACAACAGTTGTTTTTCGGGACTCTCTCCCCACCCCCACCCGGAAAGTGATCATTGTTTTCTCTTTGGAAACATTTTAAGAATTTTGTAAACAACAAGGAAACTTCACCACATGTTCTGTCACTAAACAGCGCAATGTATTATGAAAGAGGACAAAATCCTTCAATGTGTCTGTTGCTTCTCTTGTTAGGGTGGAAGCAATGAACAGGCAGAGAAACGTTTTTCAATTAGAATTACGCAGACAACAAAGTTGCAGAACCATCCTAAGTAGAGTCATTATAAAATGCCAGTAAAGGCAAATTATAAGAAACCAAACCAAGACAGCATTGGAGGATATCGGAGGAGATGAATATCCACCAGATTGACCAATTTGTGCCAGGGCTGGTAAATGAAATCCTCACGACCTGGTGATCGAATGTGAAGAAGTCTTTATCTTTAACAAGGGAATAATTTATTGCATAGCAACATCTAGGTGCAAGTTACAATGGTATGCTTGACATTGTTGCAACTATAATGGAGAACCTGTTATGAGGCCTCTTGTTCCACATCTGAAGCTGTTATTTCCTTCCAGTTCTATATGACAACACATTGGGCAGTGCTTAACACATTACTCATCATTCAGACCCTTACACCCTTGTACAACAAGACTGATGTCAGATTTGAAAAGGTCAATACCAGCTATTGAATAATTGCTGAAGAAAGCAAGGAGAAAAAGAATTAAGATTATGTTGAGTTCACTTTTCATTGGTTCCAAGAATAATTGCTGCTGCTGCAGGAAATTTTAATGTGAAAAGATGAGAGAAGTTCTCCTAGAATTGGCATAATTGGAGACAATTGGGTCAATCTCTGCAGGGAATTAGTGAAAATATTGCAAAGAATTCACTTCAAAAGCTGCAAATCACCTGTCAGTCCTGAAACAAAATGTGAATGTTATTCAAATTCTCACATCTTGTAACAGTAAAACGTTTGCTTGTTCTGGGTGTATATTTCAGCTTGCGCTAAATGGGAACAGCGATTATAAGGATTATACGTTACCTTGCAGGTATTCAGTAATGAGGGCCTATGGTGCTCCAGCATTGAAGAGCAATTTTACACATTTATAATGGTAAAATGAGCTTGTTGCAGTGTTTTCCAAATCAGAACTGCATTTCAAACACTTTGGAACAGGGCGGGGGAGATGTTTGGCTGATGCACTACTACTCATACCTTCAGCTGTTATCAGGAGTCAAGTTAGACAGGAGAAACTGCATCCGAACAACATGTTCATGTCAAAAAAAAAGTCTGCAGTGATGTAATTCCTGCCAATTGCCACAATGATTGTCAAACAGAAGATTACTTGCACAAGTACTGCTTTAAAGTTGTAACATAATGACAAATTTCATATTGGAGGAATGGAATTTTAATTTACCCCTTCCCTCTGATTTGCATGTGGGCTCCTCCTTTGTTTTGAAAAGAAGCATCCATGTTACTTTGTGGAGAGAGTGAAAACTCAAACAGCTTGCATTTTGGCAGGAAACCAAGTCTGACTAATGGCACCCATGGCAATAAGCTTGAGTTGGACTGATTGCTTCCATGCTCGAGAAATATAACAATTAAATGGAGCAGTTTAATTTGTTTTAAAAGCATGTGAAAATTGGATCAATTAAGAAATTCTTTGGTACTTGCAACCAGTAGAAGATAAAAGCTACCATATTATAATTAACAGTAAATTCATGCAGGTGTATAATCTGGGAAGACGTTCCTAAGATTAATTCTCCAGAAAAGTAAAATGCCTTTTTATTTTATAAGGTGCACAGTTATTGTCAAATAATTTTAATCACAAATACCAAAGAAATAGACACTAAACTAGAGATTTCGCATGCCTCTGTGGGGCATGTTGCAAAACAGAGGAGAGGGGAGAGCATATAAAATAAATGAAGTTAACAAGTCTATTGACCTGAACAACACTTAGTTCATGAGAAATGCTGGCTGGCAAGGGCAGTTGGGTGGAGTTGGCAGTTGTCTGAGCACCCCAGCTCACCTACACTTGTGAGTTACTGCACCTAATGCAGGTTACTGTATCATCCTCTTCTGAAATGGATGAAACTGCAGGGCCTGCTTGATGCCATTTCAGAGAAATACCATTTCCTGGTCTAACTAGTTTTATTTGGTAGCAAAATTTATATATTTTAAAAAATATTTTAGTTGAAAAAATCTCTTCTTTACAAACTTATAAAATTATAACATGAAAATATAACATGATAACAATAAAAACAACAATAAACAATAACCCAACTACTATACCACGCTACAAAAGAACTCACAACTACACTCCTTACACATCCTTACACATGTAACAAGACCTCAGTTCTCAAACTTTGACAGCATCAATTCTTAAACCCATGTTTATTCGAAATTCTTCCTCTCAGGACGTGAGGCTTATTAAACCAAACTATCATGGCTAGACAAAAGCCCTAACTAAAATGATCTGCTTCCAAATAATTCAAAAGGGCTTCCATGTCTTACAAAAATTGTTAGTTTTCTGATGCACCATGTTTGTAAGAAAGTCCAAAGGAATTTGTTCCATAATTAACTAATGTCACCCCAACAGACCCGGGAGTTCTCAGACACCCAACCCATCAGAATGTTCTTTCTCGCACAAAAAGTGAGGATACTAAAAAGCTTTTTCCCATGTATATCTAAGGGAGATACATTTGGCAAACCCAGGAGAAGAGAAACAGGGTCCACCTCAACTTCGGTCCCCAAGACCCTCTCTAATACTCCTGCCACAGTGCTCCAATGCATACAGAGCCTGTGACAGGATCACAAACAATGAGTGAGGGTACCCGTGTTTATTTTACATTTGTGACATGTTGAAGATGCTCCCTGCTTAAATTTCACAAGACAATCTGGGACCAGATGAGCCCGATGAAGAATCTTTAACTGCATGGTCATATTACATATCAGAATCTCCCTGGCATTCTCACAAATGTCCTTCCAAGTTTCTGGAGTGATCTCCATCCCGAATTCTCTCTCCCAGACCTCCCATAATCGCCCAATGTCACCCGAGGAACCTCCCCTCAACAAATGTTAGAGAGTACTCACTGAAAGAGTGCTCTTAGCCTGAAGTACCCTCTTTTCCATATCAGACCTAGAACACACTCTCAGAAGTGTAGTCTCTTTTCGGATAAAATCTCTGATCTGAAAAAAATGGAAGAGGTCCCTGCTCGATAATCCATACTTAGGAGTTATTTGATCAAATTACATTAATGTTTAATCTTCAAACAGGTCACCCAAACAAGAAACTCCCCTATCCGCCCAGGACTTAAACTCGGATCCATTGTCCCTGGCTGGAAACCTAGCATCTTTCCACATGGGGAGGATGGAAAGATGTTTGAGATGTTTCACCCTCCGTCTGTCTCATTCTCCTCCAAGCTTTGACAGTGTTAATAATTATTGGATTGCTGCAATATTCTGCAACTATCCTCATTTTGTTCAGAAACAACAGATTTACAAGAGGACACTTTGCCTGGGAGGCCTCAATGTCCAACCATATCGACTCTGAGTCCTCACAGGCCCAATCACTGACAAAAGAAAGAAGGAGACTCAATTGATATATTCTGATAGCTGGGAGGTCCTACTCTTCCCAACCCCTGGGAATTGGCAATTTTGTAAGCATCTTAAGAGGGCACTAATGGCGCCAAATAAAAGAACTAAACCAACCATTTGATTTCTGAAATGATTGTCTTGGAAAAAGCAAAAGAAGCATCTGGAGAGGGTATAATAAATGAGGAAAAACATTCATTTTAATAAGAGCAACTTGACCCAGCTATAATATTGGAAGGGCTCCCCCATCTTAGAAGGTCTTGTTTAATCTTGTCAAACAAATGAACAAAATTAGCCTTGAATAACTGAACAAAACTAGGGGTAACAGGGAGTCTCAAATAAAGAAAGCCTCCCTGTGCCCACTTAAAGTAAACCCACCTTCAACGTCTGGTGTTCCCCTTAGGTCCCCCATAGGCACAGCTTCCGATTTTGAAAAATTGATTTTGTAACCTGAGAAAAAGCCAAATGAATGATTACCTTGTATAACTGGGTCACCAAAACTGTTGGGTTCGAAAGAAAAATGGAAAGATCATCCACATATAATATGATCTTATGTACCTTCGACCCTACCTTTGGGGTAGATTTATTAGGGTTCCCACAAATGGCCTCTGCCAGGGGTTCATTCACCAATGCGAACAGCAAGGGTGAGAGGGGACAGCCTTGCCGACTGCCCGTACCAATGTTCAAATTATTAGACCATATGCTATTAGTGAGAACCACTGCCAGAAGATCACTGTAAAGGACCCTTATCCATCCGATAAACACTTCATCCAGACTAAACTGCTCCAGGATATAACAAAGATAAGCCATTCCACCCAGTCAAATGCCTTCTCTGTGTCCAAGAAAACCACCAACCCTTGAACTGACCATTGCTTGAATCATGTTAAGCAGTCTTCTAACATTATTAGAAGATCTGCATCCCTTTATAAAATTTTAAAACCAGAGTTTAAAAGTGAGATGGATCTGTAAGCAGCACAGTCTTCTGGGGGTCTTCCCTTTCTTGAGGATAAGAGAGATATTAGCTCCTCTCAAGGATGGTAGGAGGCAATCTCCACTATGTGAATAGTTACACATGTCTAGCATCGGCCCTGACAGTATGTTTTCAAATTCTTTATAAAACTCACTGGGCAAGCTATCAGGGCCGGGCGCCTTTCCACTTTGAAGTTGCCTCACCACCTCCTGTATTCTTGGGCTGCTAATGGAGCACTAAGGAGAAACGCCTGTTGAGCAGACACACCAGGAAGATCTAAATTTCTAAAAAAAAATTCCATCTTATTCCACCTGTCCTCACAGCATTCAGACTGCGAATGTTCAGAGTAAAACCTTCAAAACGCCTCATTGATCTTTTTAGCATCATAAGTAAGAGTCCCATTCCCTTCCCTAATAGAAGCAAAAGACTGGGAGGCATTCTTCTCCCTGACCAAATATGCCAAGTATTTAACAGGCCTATCACCATGCTTAAACAGCCTTTGCTTCACAAAGGAAAGTTCCTTCCTTGCTGTATGCGTTAGCATGGAGTGGAAGGTGAATCAGAGAGCTGTGATCCGCTGCAGCTTAGTCATTGACAATCTACTGTATGGCATCTCAGCTGCCTTCGGTCGTGCCTCAAGCAGATGTTGCTGCTCTCTCTTCTGTCGCTTCTGGTTGGCAGAGTATGAAATAATTATCCCTCTAGCATCGGCCTTAGCAGTCTCCCAAAGAATGGCCAGATTACTAGCTGTACCTGAGTTGGTGGCCAAAAAAAGCTTCAAATTCCTGAGAGAAATATTCTGCAAGCTTGCAGTCCTTGAGGATGAAGGTAACCATATGCCAGAACCGTGAGCCCATTGCATTACCCTTAAAATTAACCATGAAATACACCGGGGCATGATCAGAGATGGCAATATTCCCAATCAAACAGGATACCACCAAATCTAAAAAAGCTGTGGGAGGTTGGAAATAATGAGTCCTTGTGTGGCATTTATGGGGATTGGAAAAGGATTTAAAATTTCTGCCCGTGGGGTGTAAACTCCTCTAAACTTCTACCAACACATAGATCACCCAACTGCTTAGATTGTGAAGAATTTTTGGGAGGACTTTGGGCATTATATCCAGCACAGGATCCATAAGGTAATTAAAGTCTCCCCTTATAATAATATGCCATGACACCATGGCCATCAGCTTAGACAGTGCAATAGTCAGAAATTTAAAAGGGTGGGCTGGAGGACAGTAGACATTCAAAATAACATATTTCTCGCCACGTATAAAGGCCTTAAGAATAACAAACCGACTGTAAAATTAAATGGGAGACCCTTCCGGATGAGTATCACCACTCCTCTGCTCCTAGTACTAAAAGACGAGAAAAGCACCTGATCAAACCCACCCTGCTGTAACTTCAAGTGTTTCTTGTCATTAAGATGAGTCTCCTCTAACAGGGCAACATTCACCCTCTCCTTTCTAAGGCTCAGTGACACCTTTTCTCTTTTAACTGGTGAATGAATCCCTCTGATATTCCAGGTGCACCTTTTAAGAACGCTGCTAACTATGATCCTTTACAATCACCTTTGAGCTACCAAGAGGAAGAATTTGTCTTAGAACATGCTGAGCGTACTCAAAAGGAGACTCAGAGGGTGTATTTAAAAAAAAACAAAAAAAAAGCAAACTACAAAACACAAAAGGCATTTAATGGGCGATCTACCCTCTGCCCACAGAGGGCGCCTACATTTCCCACACAGACCTCCATCCCTCCTTCCAGCTCGAGCCGTACCCCAAACCCAAGTGATGGAAGAAACAAACAAAGGACATTGTAAACACAAAGTTAAAACAAAAACAGTGAGCACTCTGCCCACCCCCCAGAATATATCAATATCACTCCAGCTCAGAGAGAAAAAATAAACACCAACAACAGCTTCTTTGGGAGAAGAGTGAAAGTACAAGTAATAAAAGCAAAACAAAAAAACCCAGACACTATTGTGCATGCCCATAAATACATCTACATTATTTTAAAGTGTTCAAGAACTTTTTGGCTTGCTCCAAGGAATGAAACAACTGCAAATTCTCCTTGTCAGTAGTACAAAGTACTGCTAGGTATCTCATTGAATATTCAATATCGAGGTTCTTTAACCTTCTCTTAACCTCATCAAATGATTTCCTTTTATGGATCACTACTACAGAAAAGTCCTAGGAAAATATTATTATAGTTCCCTGATGGGCCAGGATCTGCAGATATTTTCCTAACCTCCGAGAAGTTTCCAAGACACTCTGCTTGTCCCTGTAGCATTGAAATCATATCAGAAGCAGACATGGGCGCTGGCCCTGACCAGATCTGTGCGCCGCAACCCGGTGAGCTCTGTTAACCTCCACCCGGTCCGCCTTGGCATCCCAGCCAAGAAATTGTGGCAACCAGTCTTCAAAAAAACATGCTGGCTGCACACCTTCTATTCCCTCTGGCAGGCCAAAGACCCGGACATTTTTGCTCCTACCTCTATTTTCCAGGTCATCAACTTGCTCAGTCAGGGCCTGAACCTGCTTCTCAAGGTCATGGATCCGCCCCACTGAGGTACGGAGCTCAGCAAGGATGATCTATTCAGATTGCCGCCATTTTTAATCCCTGAAATTCATGTTTTAGTTTGTTGGCAATCAGATGCAGGTAACATTGATATGATGGACATTCAGTCATCCTCAAAGTCTTTAATAGTGTGAGACCTCACGCATATGGGAGCCAAATTTTTTGCCCTCAAGACCACATGACATCACCATGATGATTCTTATGCCATTCCTTGGTATGGACCCTTTCATATACAACGGTGGCTAGGATGTGTTAAAAGCCTAACATTAACAAAAGTGGAAGTGTGAAGCACTTTATTTGCAATGTATGCAACATGCATCACATTATCACCTCTACACCTAAGATACCTCTTGTTTCAAATGTGACCTGCAGAAGAGAACCTAGGCCCATTCCCTGCACCCCCAACTCAGCACTTCCCCTGACCACACAGCCCAACCATCCCCTCACCCCACCTCACCATGCAATCCCCAGTTGATTCCATTACTGAGCTTTGGAGTTGCTGACTCAGAGGAATTGCCATCAAGGTAGCTCCCAATGGCTGGACTTTCTTCCAAGTGAAGAGTGGAAGTAGTGCTCTAACCCATTATACACCTATCATTTTACATTGATGTCCTGTTAAAGCTTGCGAGTAGGGAACAAATAATGATTAGGAACCTAACCCCCCACTGTTAATGGAACCTGATCTCTTGGGTTATTTGGAGTGGCACGGTAGCTCAGTGGTTAGTACCGCTGCCTCACAGCACCAGGGACCCAGGTTCAATTCCAGCCTCGGGTGACTGTGTGGCGTTTGCACATTCTCTCCGTGGCAGTGTGGGTTTCCTCCAGGTGCTCTGGTTTCCTCCCACAGTCAGGTGCAGGTCAGGTGAATTGGCCATGCTAAATTGCCCATAGTGCTAAATGCATTAGTCAGAGAGAAATGGGTCTGGGTAGGTTGCTCCTTCAGAGGTTCAGTGTGGACTTGTTGGGCCAAAAGGCCTATTTCCACAGTGTAGGGAATCTAATAAAAAAAACCCACATCGCGCCCCCCCCCCCCCCCCCCATCTACAGTGTGTAATAGGCTGCAAGGTGGATTTGCTAAGGGTATATTTGCTTCCAGCTGACTTCCCCTCGAGGGAGAGGTGGTGAAGGAGAACTGAGCACTTTGCCCAGCCGCCTTCTTCCAACACCATCCTCACAAAAGTCTGACCAAATTCTGCTAAAAAATAGTTTCATACATGATGTGTAATGGTTGTTATAAACATCAACCTAAAATACTTAGTTTGTGCAAATAGAGATACGTGTAATGAAATCAAAGTGCTTCCCATTAGTAAATTACTAATTTAGTGAAGAATTAAAGTTGATGGCTCGTTAATTTGCCACTTTATATGGGAAGTATCTTCGAAGAAAATGTTTTTTTTTGAGAACTGCAAAGGAAACCATTTTATTTATTTTTAAGAACTAGATGGAAAATAAAAATACCCCTATCAATTGAAAAATTTGAATCTGAATTAGGCAATACAGTAGCTCAATGTTCTACAATAGATAAAAAAGCTTTGATAAATAGCCAGAGGTAATTTTCTCCCTTTTGAAGAGCTTAAGAATGCTTGCCACTTACTTCACTGATCCTTTGGAACCTGTCACTGTCCTTATCACTCTAACTTTTTCTATATTGCTGGTATGTTTTCCCTTCAGAATTAACATATTATGGCCTGTCTTCAGCTGCTATAATATTCCAACACTCCTGGGTCAGTGCCTAATTTTTTTTTCCCCCTCGATTGATTTGTCTGTAAAAGTCTGGATTGAAATCAAAACAACAGTTTGAATCTATGTTAAGACACAAGGTCAGTGTGGAGTAACTGGATGTGGTCTTTTTACTTATTGCCTACCTACCTGTTTTCCACCACATGGGCAGGGTTAAACTAACCCTCTTTTGATGCTTATTTTTCCACCATGGCATGTTTACAAATATTTTTAAAAATCTCTTATTTCCAAAACTTATTGATATATTCGATCAGCTTCCATGTAATCTTCATTTTTATCATAGTTTTCTTTAAGAAGACAACAGTACTCCTCCACTTTGTTCATAAAGGAATTCTATTCATAGCAGCTTCTTTTACTCCTGCTAAGTTCTTCTCTGTTTCCCTTGTGGCTAAAGCTGATCAAAAAGGTAGCTGATGAAAACAGGAATGTTCAAGACAATGTCAGCTATTTCCGCCAACTTTCTGATGGGAAACCTGGGTTAAAAGGGCTTCATTTGGTACTCATTTAAACAAGGAATAAGGAGACAAGACTATATGCTGTGACTGCGCAGTCATTGCTTGTCTCTTATTTATTCCAAACTGATTTTATAAACTATTCATAAATCTGCTTTTTTCATACTAGCACACCTAATGAGTTCCAATATAAATGAGGAATGTAAAACATTCTAAACACGTTACATTACAATAAAAGCTAAATGTTTTATCAACAATGCCTTTAATTACCTCAGTTGACAGACACATCTATCTCAAATTAAATCTATTATTTCCAAACATAATTTATGTGTGCCACTCAGTATGGATTCAAACATTCAGTACATTACAATATTGAGAATTAGAATTTCAGTGAAAATTCACTTTTGCAATTGTACAAGATTAATAGTAATTTGAAAGGTGCAAGTCATCCACTCCACAAATATCAAATATGACTCAGCTCGAATCTCATCCCTGACCTAAAAGAAAATCAGATGCTACCTTGGGCATTTCTCTTAAAATATGGAACTCCAAATAAGATCAGAGAAGTTTAAGATTTTTAGATGAAGGCACATAATTGATAAACAAATATTTTATCAATTGTTTCCACAGCAAAAGCATCTGTAAAAGCAATAACATGTTAAATGAGTTAAGATTGTGGATAAATGATCATCTCATCACTATTGCTACAGGCACAACTTAACAAAGAGTATGTTGTTTCTGCTAGAGCTATTTTCATAATCGTTCTATTTTAATTGCATCCTGACTCTGATTTCTTACCAGAGCCTTTTCTTATTGAAATCTTTTTATGATGAATTAACATCTGAACAAATTGTCCAAATTTGTGTTGTCCTCCTGATCCCATTTATTTATATGATGGACTTCTGACAATTTTGAAAATGAAAGTGAAATTTGGGTTAGATAGGCTGTGGAGAGAGGAAGTAAATTATCTCATGTTCAGTTATGAATTACATAAACATATACCTATGGTGTGGATGTAATGTATATGTCCAGATGAAAGTATAAAACTATAAATGTGTATGCTTACCTGTGTATACTTACTTTGTCATTTCCACCTCGAGATTAAAATGACAAAGGCAGCAGATTTTTGTATCTGATAAGTTACTTCAATGGTTATTAACATTTAAGTTCTACTCAAAATGCAGATCTTGAGTTTTATTCAGGTTTGCATTTTCCCTTTAATCAAAGGAATACAAACTTTGTTACTATTCCTCTAAGTATGTGACAGCCTTGCCTTTCCGACTCAATTTTTTTTGTCTTCTAAATGCACCCATTAATTTTACTTTATGGTTTTGCAGTGTGGGAAATTATTGAATTGTCATGTTCTACTATTGCCTGTATTGGCCATTAGCAGACAGTCTTAAATGAATGACAGCACTGTTGGGGATGAAATAAATGATGAAGTGTGTGATCACTTGTAGCGTCCAGTTTAGGGGAACAATAAATCGCACTACACAAACCTTGTTATTGACTGATTATTTCGTGAGCTCACGGGGAGAGACAAGTTGACCTAATGGTCACAACTGACTCTGATGAGATACAGAGAGTTGTGTGATTATATAGGTTACATTCATTTAACAATCAGCAAACTGTTAATTGCAATATAATGAGCAGGTTAGGCACTTTGCCCAGTCATAAGCCTCAGTCATGTCGTGTCTGGACAGTGTTGGTTAGGAGCTGATAAACAAGTGTCAGTATACAATAGGTTCTTGGAAAAGAAGGGTATTCCCATCCTGGGAAAGGATTCATTTATCAGGTATTAGTACAGCTGCAAGGCAAACCACCTCATTGAGCTCTGGAAAAGTACGAGCTTAGCAAGCAGACATTAATATGAGATTCAAAATGGCTTCCAAGCTTTTAATATCTGACAAAATGGCTGCTTTGGATCTAACAAATCTCCCACAATTTCTTCCTTTTTGCTATGCACAAATCGGGGGGGTAGTTCAGAGGAACTGGCAAAAGGAGAGACATAGGCGGACCTGGGGAGGGGCGGGGGGGGTATGTTGGGTGGTGGGGGTTAGAGTCATCCAGGTAACTGTCAGAATCAGAGTCACCAGGATCGAGAGAGTAGGAATCAATGAAATCATCCACTGGTGGGGGAAATATCAGAAACAGGAAGCCATACAAGCTGGGAAGAAACAGGGGTATTCGGCATCAGAGGAGCAGAAAGTGGCACAGTGGTTAGCACTGCTGCCTCACAGCGCCAGAGACCCGGGTTCAATTCCCGCCTCAGGCGACTGACTGTGTGGAGTTTGCACATTCTCCCTGTGTCTGCGTGGGTTTCCTCCGGGTGCTCCGGTTTCCTCCCACAGTCCAAAGATGTGCGGGTCAGGTGAATTGGCCATGCTAAAATTGTCCATAGTGTTAGGTAAGGGGTAAATGTAGGGGTATGGGTGGGTTGTGCTTCGGCGGGTCAGTGTGGACTTGTTGGGCCGAAGGGCCTGTTTCCACACTGTAAGTAATCTAATCTAAATCTAATTGTTTCAGGAAAATAATGATAAGGGAAAACAAAAAACAGCAACGAGAACCATAAGGCCTTGGAGGAGTGTAGATGCCCAAGAGCCAAGCAAACTACCCATCCAAGTTCAAAGATCCCAATGGGGTGTAGTGTCATGTAGAGGGGAGGCTGCCTTGCCAAAATGAGCGACAATGTTAGTAATATTCTCACTGGAGTCAGGGATATAGGTATAGCAGTTAGAGCGGTTTAGGGCACAAGTGCCTCCTTTCCCTGCCAAGGGGTAATCGAGGGTCATGTAATTTTGGAAGCAATGGTGTGGACAGCAACCATCTCTGCACTGAGCAGGTCAGAGGTTGAAGTTGTGGCATTGGCAATCTCTTCCAGAGTGGTTGCAATAGAGCCCATATCAACCTTAATCTGGAAGTTGAGAGGTCAGATAGTGAAAAGGTTGGTGAGTTTTGAGAAGATTTGTAGCTCAAGTTGAGGTTCTGGCTGTAGGTTTGCTCGCTGAGCTGCAAGTTTTGTTTTCAGGTGTTTCGGCACCATACTAAGTAATGTCATCAGTGAGCCTCCGGATGACGTGCTGGTGATACGGCCGGCTTTCTATTTATGTGTTTAGGTTGATGATGTCATTTCCTGTGGTCCTAAATACAAACCTCCCCTTAGCACCCCACTAGCCAAAAGAATAGCAGAGCAAAGTGGCTGCAGAGTGCTTAGAGAAATTATTAATGATGCCTCCAACAGATTCTGTAAATAGAACCGGGAAAGTTTGCACCAAAAAAAACCTTACTCACTCATGCAACAGACAATGAATGGACAGAAACAGTACAAACCACAGACATTAGACAGTGGCAAACACAGAAAATGAAAAAACTAGACCTGCAGAAAAACAATAGACAAACTTGCATAAAATAACAACACAGAAGCATGGATAAAAAAAGACTTATCTGACTGACCCTTAACAGTCACTGAAAAAGCCATCTTCGTAAGAAGATTAAATTACAACTGCCAGGATGCGGACAAGAAAGATTTCTTAGCCCCATTAGAAACAACACTGAAAGACAACCAACTCTCAGAGGAAACCCAGCAAACCATCAGACAGTCGCACCATCATTCAGCAGGAAAAAGGAAGGAAACACAGTCAGTACACAAGGGAAAGCGCTAGAAAGATTGAAAAAAGATAAAAACGTTGTTATCCTACCTGCAGACAAAGGACACTTGACAGTCATTTTAAATCAAAGAAACTACCTTGAGAAAGCGAATACACTACTTGCAGATACCAACACTTAACAGTTGGCGACAGATCTGGTCCTACAATTAGAGAACCGAATCATGCCCTACTCAAAATACTTCAGAAATCTGAAGTAGTAAATAAGACAGACTTCCAGAAAATGAAACCAGACAGATCCAACACCACACTTTTATGGATTCCCCAAAATTCACAAACCAGGAGCCCTCCTCAGTCCCATAATCTCACTCCCTGGAACACCAACTTACAGATTGGCCAAGGAGCGACACCAAAGACTAAAACACTTAGTAGAAGATTCATGCCTCTCCATCCACTCCACCCAAGAATTCCTGAAGACCAAAGACACTAAGATACAAGAGGATGAAATAATGCTCTCCTTTGATGTAAAAGCCCTGTTCACACCAATCAACATCAACCTGGCCAAGGAAGCACTGACTATACTATTAGAAGAACTAAAAATACAAATACCAAACACCACCAACTTCATCAGCAAGGACAATAGCATCAAGCTAGTGGACCTATGCCTTACCACCCACTTCACCTTCAACAACAAAAGCTACAGACAAACCAATGGAACACCCATGGGATCTCCAATATCAGGGTTCTTAGCAGAGGCACTAATGCAGAGATTCGAACAACAGCTCTGCCAACCATCCAACCCAAACTTTGGGTCTGTGACGTGGATGACACCTTTGTCATCACTAAAGGAAACTAATTAGAGGAAACCTTCAAGACCATCAATAATACCCTGATTAGCATAAAATTCACTAAAGAGGAGGAAAAAAAAACAATAAACTGCTATTCCTAGATGTCACAGTAGAGCAAACAGCCAATGGGGAACTTCAAACCAGCGTCTACAGGAAAACAACACATACGGACCAAATACTGAACAACAGATGCAATCATCCCAGCACCCACAAACAAAGCTGCATGAAAGCATTATTTCAATGAGCCATCACACACTGCAGCACAGAGGAACGATGCGGAGCAGAGGAAAATCTCCTATACAGCGTACTCAAAAAGAACAAGTACCCAATGAACACAGTGCATTGATTTCTCAGCAACAAACCCCAACAAACAGACAAAACAGAAGTGACATCACCAACCCAAAGAAACCCAAACAGATAAGTAGAAAGCAGGAATCATATACAGTACTTCACCTGAGGCCCACTGGAGATGTTAGTGGTAGGGTGATGAAACGTCTGGAAATGAACCTTCCAGCTCAGTGAGTAAATTTACATCCAAAACCTCAACTTGAGCTACAAACCTTCTCAGAACTCATTAAGACAAAACATGCCCAGAAACCTGAGCCACTCTCCCCTACACCAAACACACTTTGGAAATGACTGCCAGACTACTCAGATCTACTCTCAGTCCAGGAGGTAGGCAGCCAGGGGTAGGCCATTTGGCCACAAATGAAATAAGTGCTGTTGAAGGCCAACAAATGATTGGATTGGGTCCCAGTCCAAAAGGTGGTAAAAGACCAATGAATGGCGGTCTTCTTGGCAACACTGGGATTCAGTATGATTCCAACTGCAGTGGACCGGTAGGCAGACGAAGAAAGGAAGATGTAGTGAAGGCACTTACTGAAACCAGCTTGCCATCCAAAGGATGTTTACTTTTAACACAAATACTTCCTACGAGTGCAGTCATGGCTGTGAGATTGGTGAGGAACAGAGAACGGGGTGCATGTGAGAGATTACACTGATCGCCAATGGAGGGGAGTGTTATTCTCGTAAGAGTTTGGGATGCCTACCAACCTAAGGAAACTAGGGGATGCGAAAAGCTATATCAGCAACAGAATGACCCTGATGCAACTACCATTCACCCGTGTCAGAATCATTAAAAAGTGTGGATCTCAGGGGAATCCCTCCTTTGGAGTGGATGGGAATATGGGCACAGACCCAGCAGCCAGAGTGGTTGACCTTTTGTGGATAAAGGTATGTCATGTGAAGAAAAATGTTGAAATGCAATTCCCTTTTGTTAGAAGCTACTAGGCTGTCCATGGGGCCCCACTCAAATATACTTAGTGAAAGAAAGATTAAAAAAAAGACTGTGGTTCAGCCTGATTGTTCTGCCTTTCATCATTCATGAATGAAGGCTGAAGATGTGTCGCTGGCAAGGGTTTCTGGTGTTCCTCCAGGGTAGTGCTCTTTTGCTTTGTGTCCTGTGCGTCCATGCGGCTTTCCCTTGACCTTGACTGCTGAGCAGATGATCAGCTGTACTAGGAATGGGCCTTTCCATCTTGGCTGCAATATGCTCTGTTCCGAATTCTTAGGCTTGGAGCACCTGTGAATATAAACTTTGAAGAGTTTTGGATAACAGATACTAATATTTCCCATTTGTCCAACACTATAGTGGCAGCTGTGTCAGTCACTGGGTTGGATTTGAATTATCTACTAAAGACATCTACTATTATTAGACAATATTCATAACAATGGATGTGAAGTGATTCAATAAAAGCAAGTTGTGGACAAATGAAAAATAGCCCACCAGGAAAGGAAGTGGTTAACAAACACAGAGTATCCTTCTGACAGCATGCGTCTCATTTGTTTATAAATGTAACACTCTTCAGCTCTTTTCCTAGCTGTTTTCTGAAAATCTGGGTGCCACAAAGTTTGTGATAGAGTATTAACCATTCCCTCTTTGCCCAAGTGTGTACAAATATACACATAATCAACTAAAATAGGCAGCAACAAAGAAGGAACACAAGCCTGTCCAGTAGGGCTCACCCACATTTTGGTTTGAGTATCAAGGGAGTACCCTATTTGAGGCCATAGTTTGTGCTCTTCAGTCGGGGCCTTCCCCAGGTCTGGCATGCCTGTCCCCATACTGTCTCTATCTGGGTTTTGCTGGGGACCCAATGGGACCAGATGTTTAGATGTAAGCTACCTGCTTGGCAGCAGCATCTATCTGTTCATTTCTTCGCAGACTGTATCAGTTGCCTCAGCGTGAGCCGAACATCTTGATGACTGCCAGATAGATTGGACAAAACAGCATTCCTACTGGCTGCCCCACGGAGATTAAATCCTTCATGTTCCCATAAGGCTCTGCAATCATGGGTCACACCAAAAGCACAACAAAGAGTCAGTGCATTTTAACAGATATTCCTTTTGCGAGGATGCAAGCATGTCGATCCCCGTGTTAGCTCCAAGGTAACATTAAAGGCACATCACTCCCCAGTAGCCACATTTCCACGGTTAAAGCAAGGGACAGCCATTTGTCTCTGGGGGGATTTTGCTTTCTTGTTTCCAGTCCCAAAGGTGTAATACTGGGGCCTCTCTGTCCCCATTTCCAGGGTCCCCTTGGAAAAGGGTTGCTCAATAGTGGTCACTGGGAGGGCATCTGAGGTAGGTTCCACCCCCAGTGGGTATCCTGGTCCCAATCAACACTGTCAGGGCTGGCACACGGCATTTGGGTTCGCGAAGGTGCTGGATATAATCGGTTTTACCTGTAACTTGCATTGGGGTTCAGTCTGATTCTGACCATCCCAATAGAAAACTACCGCTCACCTCATTTGCGACTGGAAATTCCTGGACTAGTTCATATTGTTTGTCCAGATAGTGTTAGTGACACCAGGAGGAAGACATTGCAAAAGCATAGGGTTAAACAAAGGTGAATCAGCTTCTCAATTATTTTTCCAAATGTGGGCTGAATACCCCTTCCGTCAGACAGATGGCTACTTATTTCAGTCTAATAACACAAGCCATTCGTATTCAGGCTACTCCCAGAATTTTGCTGCGTTTATATTTCTATCATCCTTTGAACATATTGAGCAAATTGGACTAGCTTGTTCTTGTGGTCAGGGGCATGCTTCATTACTCTGATTCCTGGGATGTACCCTGAGTTAGGATGGCTCAGGCCGCTCATCGCCATGATATCAGCTATGAAGACTGGATGCTTCGTTTTCAAAAGAAGGAAAGGTTTGTAATAAGGGGGTCTGCTGGGGACAATCATGAAGTATTTAGGGCTCAGCAGATATCCAGTAATAAAATCTCCACCCTCATCCCTATCAATGCCATCCCCGTCCTCAAATAGGGTCAGTTTGCCAGACATAGGCTCGGTATTCTGAGTAGAATCTGTTCTTTATTTTATAGAGTTGTTGCTTTAACCCTGTTGGTATTTTCCTCAGCCTTAGTGACCTTACACTGTTTCTCATGTTCCCTTTGTGTTTTTATCTACCCATTCACAGTCAGCTATGAACATCTCCCAGCTTTTGCGAGTTCCATCTGCTATACATACCTCTATCCCCCAATCATGTGCAGAATCCCTTCAACTGGCCAGTCAGGTATCTTTCCATTCTTTAATTAGCAATGAATTAATGCAGTCACGCTTCAAATTAACCATGAGGCAGTGAGATAGGTCACTGACAATGTGTAACGGAAGAAAACCAAGCGATCCTGCCAATTAATTCTGATTTTGTGATTCAGGGCTAATACAATGTTATTTTTTAATAATCAAGAGGTAATTCAGAGATGGAAACTGAACAAGTGACTAAGATATTTTAAAAGTCATCAATATAAACTGGAAATTCATTCATTTAAAATTCAGTACTTAAAATGTAAAATGTACACAGTTTCCAACTCTGAAATCCATTATAATTACTGGTTCTAGTCCCTTAATTTAAATCCCAGAATAGGTTCCTTAAGTGGTTCTGACCAATCATTGCTCATTTACAATGCTATAGGCTGTGAAATGACAACAGCAGCGTTAAAAGGTCTTGTTTACTCACATGGTATTAAAATACATCTAATGCACAAATAATGGCCAAATCTAAAGACACAGATATTAACAATAGGATATTAATTTTGTTACATGATTTATCACAACATCACATTGAACTGAAACTTCAATTCTCAGTGAGAGAGGGAAACTGATATCGAATAAAGCTATGACTGGCACTCAATCATCAATGAGATGCAGTAGTCTTAAAATTAAGTGGAAACAAACAAGTCTGAAACAAAAATTAAATCGGCTAGTTGCATTTTCTAAAAAATAATACTGTTGGTTTGGGAAAGTTTGGATCGATCTTCATACTTCTGGTTTTACAATATTTAACTAAATTAAATAAAGTTCATGCAATTCCTCCACTCAATGAGCAAATGTTGAGGTCTGAAGTGATTTTCCTCAATGTTAGATTTAGATTATAATTAAAAATTGAGCAGAGACCTGCTGTCATCCTAGAATAGAATGATTCAGCACCTGAGGCCCAGATTTAATGCTACTGCTTTACTTCCTTTAGTCAATTCTTTCATTAGTCCAACACATAGAAGTGAGAGGGATGAAAATGATCTTTGGCAGGAGCATGACATAATGGGGAATTTGAGAGCAAGTTTATACTGATATCAAATAATGCAGATTCTTTTTAAAAAGATTGTAATGTCATCTTCCTCCATATTAAACTGATTTGAAATTAAATAAGATTGGCTTTCAAGTGATTGGTTAGAAATTGACAGTAGGGCAGTCATGGTCTGGGGGGGGGGGGGTTAATATTTGATTTCATAATCACTGATGGTTCCTTAACCTTAAAAGAAATCATCTTAAATTCCCAAAATGCAAATCAAATTCAAAACAGTCTCAGATCTCGAGCTCCAGGGAACAAAACCCAAACTTCAATCTCCAACAAGCAAATGTGCATTCAAACCGAATAACAAAGGGTTAAACCTTTTACAAGCTGCAGGGAATCAGGGATGAGTCAGTCTTTCTTTCTCTCTCTCGAGCACACACGCAAACATTTTTCAACTTTCTTCATATCTCAGTTTTTAGCTTTTCTTTAATTCTTGCTTATAAGCGTAATGAGGCACTCACATTCTAGAACAATCAAAGTTCGGGAGTTTAGCCTCATAAATCCTGGCTGTGACACATAGCTGCCTAACCAAGTGGGCAAAATCTAAACACTTCTCAGCCATTCCATTTGCAATTCTAACAATATTTTCAAGGCAAGTCGTTCGTGCCTTTGCATTAGTCCACAACCCAGGGGAAATACAGCAGAGGTCTTTAATAGTTGCCCAATGTGTCCCATTTGCCAAATTCATTAAACTCTGGACATCCTGAAGCAAGCAACTATAATTACTGCAGATTTGTACTAGCCAATTAAAAATAATGTTGGGCACTCGAATGGATTGGGGGCATCTTGAAGTATGACGTGGATCTCGGAGTGGGTCCAGGGTTTATCAAATGGGGTTTCACCTGTCATTACCCTGGGGCAAGCAAATTCTTTATTACTAATTTTGTGAAGCATGAGATGCTCTCAGCATCACTTTCTATCTGGATACTAGGACCCTGTTGTGTACTCACTAGTATCTTGTGGCCGAGTAGCGAGAATTATAACAGCATTTCTAGCAGCATTGTCTCCCTGACCAGATTTCCTTTTTTTTGGATGCAACAAAAGCAACATCCACCCTCTATATTTCATCTCTCAAACAATATCAGCCAGTGACCTGGCAGGACCAGGGTATTTCCTACCTTACTCTTGATTCGAACATATTTACCATGGCACTACTGGGTCGAGACAATAACCAGATGTAGGCCGCCCTGCTCAGTGAGACAAGATTTAGTTGTCCCCAGGGACAGCCCTTCTCTTGCATTTAGAGTTCAGCAATCCCACTACCCTGGAAGCAAACAAACAAGAAGCAAAGAACAAACACCAAAACAAATAAAACAAACCTAGCAGACAAACAAGACGAAGCAGCAAAGCACGACAAGCCAAGCTAAAAACAAATACAACAGAGAAGCAGAGACAGATACCAGAACTTGGGATCCCAGCGAACAACTCAAGGTGAACGCCACCGAATTAATCACAAAGTCCATGCAGTCTCCTTCAACCCAATCTTGTCTCAGCGTCTCACAACAGCCCATAGCTACAAGGTGTTGGGACAGATCTTCTGTCCCCGTGTTCGTTTGGAGGAGAGAGACACCGGGTCTGATTAAAAGTATAAACAGGTTTAATGAGAGAGAATCGTACACAGTACAGTGAGGTGTCTAGCTCACTGGAGAAGGCGCGTTCTGACTATATTTTAATTTGTCTATCTTTTTGTTCTCTCACATTCCAGAGTTACATCCTTATTTGGTAAAATGCAGTATTTTGGTATGTCATTGGTTCTCACCTGATAACATTCTGTTACCTCAGTTTGAGCTACGTGCATTCTGACATGGCTCCAATGTCCTGTTATCTCTCACCATCCCTGGGGCCTCTTCAGGCTATGCCATCAGCTTTTCAGTCTGTTCTTAGTGTAACATAATGGCTTACTGCTGCCTAGTGAAGCTAACAAGTTCCAGACTTGCTAATACTGCATTACGTGAGCACTACCTAACAATAAAGTTTCTTACACTACCTAACCTTAATAATGGATCCCAACAAAGGGAACCCATTCCCTACTCACGCTTGTTGGCTCAGAGGAGGAATGGCCACAAACTGCCAGGGGGACTTTGGAGAAGTCTCCAAAAGCAACCTTCCTTGCTGCAGCACATTGCTAGCAGCTCAAGGTGTCACATCAGATCCTGAAGGATCAAAACTAAAACTACCAGTCTCCGTCGTCACAGCCCAAACCTACCCACTCCATCTTGTGCCTGAGGGATATGCCACCAGTGATGAAAACAACTCTTCTGTCTTATCGCTGACTCAGGGAGGAAATCTTATCTCCTGTCTTGTCCCAAAAAAAAACAAACCTGCTGACACTGGGAGGTTGTGCAAAATCGAGAGAAGCCCAGGAAAACTCATGAAATAGAGGTCCTGCAGGCCAAACCAAATGTTGGGGATGGAATGAATGATGCAGCAGGTGACTCCCTCACAATGGTCCAATTTAGAGGAACAATATATCGCACCATACAAACCTTGAGTTATTATCTGTTTGTTTGTGGGCTCATGGGAAAGAGAAGTTGACCTAATGGTCACAACTCACTCCGACGAGATACAGAGAGTTGCGTGATTATATAGGTTACAATCATTTAACAATTAGCAAATGGTTAATTGCAGTATAATGAGCAAGTTTGGCACTTTGCCCAGTCACTAGCCTCAGTCAAGGAGTGTCTGGATGGTGTTGGTTAGGAGCTGATAAACAGTTTGTGATAGGTTCTTGTAAAAGAAGAGCATTCCCATCCTGGGAAAGTATTCCTTTATCAGGCATTAGTACACTATAAGGCCAACCACCTCACTGAGCCTGGAAAAGTATGAGCTTAGCAAGCAGACACTCATATGAGAATCAAAAATGGCTTCCAGGCTTTTAACATATGACAAAATGGCTGCTTCAGATCTAACAAATCTCCCACATGCATTAATAATATCCAGCTCAGACGATTCATTCTTCATTTAATTCTGAACACTGCTTTAGAGGTAGGACATATCGCAAAGTCATTTGACTTTGAAGAGCTATGTGAGCACAGGTTTATGTGCCTCACCTGTTGTATATCCTTTGTTTTGTGTATGCTGAGGTCCTTCTGTTCAAAAGAAACCATTGAAATTATCTTTACTAAAAACAAAATGAATATCCCAAGTGTGTATTTTGGTGGAGATATTTTAATCCCTTGGGCTTTAGATTTTTTATTTGTAGGAGAGTAAGTATAAGTATTTTTTAAACAAACTGATTTGTTCCGTTTCTGGAAATCACTAATTAACAGGTTTTTTTTCCTCTTTTGTGAATGGACCTTAGATTTTATAATTGAAATGATTATTTAGCTGTTAAAAGACAGCCTTTGCCTGAGCAAAAAGCTAAGAAAGGTGTCTGGGTGTGTACTGAGTCTCTAACCTATTATTTTACAAATAATTTAGAATAAATATTGGGAGATTATGAATAAATGACCAGGGCTTCATTCTGCCACACAAGCACTGAATTGACATTATGATTACTTAAACATTTTTAAGCAGGGTAGCCCAGAGTTAACTTTGCGATTTGTTTAGATTAGCTTCCCTACAGCATGGAAACAGGCCCTTCGGCTCAACCAGTCCACACCTACCCTTCAGGGAGTAACCCAACCAAACCCATTTCCCTCTGACTAATTGACCTAACACTATGGACAATTTAGCATGGCCAATTCACCTGGCCTGCACATCTTTGGACTGTGGGAGAAAACCAGAGGAAACCCACACAGACACGGGGAGAATGTGCAAACTCCACACAGACAGTTGCCTGAGGCTGGAATCGAATCTGGTGCTGTGAGGCAGCAGTGCTAACCACTGAGCCACCGTTTCACCCCAAATAACCCAAGAGATCAGGTCCCATTAATAGTGGGGGGAAGTTAGGTTCCTAATCATCATTTGTTCCATACTCGCGAGCTTTAACAGGACATCAATGTAAAATGATAGGTGTCTAGTGGAATATTCCCAGAGTATGTTAGCTGGGTTGACTTCCAAGTTTTAAACAAACAAAATTTATTTACAAAATTTCAGAATGAAACATACAGAACAGAAAACAGAATATCTCTCTAAATCTGACTTAATGATGCTATTCTGAAAATACTTACAATGCATCCCTTAGCACAAACAGCAAAAAATAGCATCGGCAACTTTGTTTGAAATCAGAAGGGCAGAGAGAAGGCTTCCAGTTTCCCCTGTGACTTACTCAGCTCACCCCTGAACTGAATTGAATTGCACAACTAGAGAGCTGGCCACGCCCCATGACTATACCAATCTTTCAAAAGACCTTTCAAGCTTTTGGCCTGAAGCACTACCTATTAGGCTAAGCAACAAAGTCCCAATGAACCATTCAAACTTCAGACACGATGGAGCCTGGCCAATTACCCTCTCTCTGGCACAAAAAACCTCAAGGGCAAAGTAGCCTTGTACAAGACCAACATGTGACACCTCCCCCCTGAAAAAAACCCATCGATCATGAAAGATGGCTTTGCTTTTCAAAACCCTAAAAAAAATTGGTTAGTAGTTTAAACACTCATATACATTAACTAACTATAAACATGCAAACATGTACAATTACGTTCGAATTCTGTCTGTGGTTCTCCCACCACCGAACACCTCTTTTTCTCACTTGAGTCTCAACAATGCATCGGTGATCATATTTTCTTGAGCAGCCACTTGCACAATTTTCAAATTGAATGCTGTAATAACAATCCCCATCTAAACAGTCTGGCACTTTTGTCCTTAAATTTCTCCACAAAGGTCAATGTGTTATGATCAGTGTATACGAATGTCTCAGAAGTATTGCTGGTAATCTCAGCACAGAAATGTTGTAGTACCAACACCAAGCTTAAAGTATCTTTGAGAGTTTTGAGAAGATTTGTAGCTCAGGTTTAAGTTCTGGATGTGGGTTTGCTCGTTAAGCTGAAAGATTCATTTCCAGATATTTCATCACTCTACTAGGTAACATATTCAGTAGGTCTCCAGGTGAAACAATGCTGCTGATTCCTGCTTTCTATTTATATGTTTGTGTTTTTTTGGGTGGTGATGTCATTTCCTGTTCTTTTTCTCAGGGGTAGTAGATGGGGGCTAACTCAATGTGTTTGTTGATAGAGTTCAGATTGGAATGCCATGCTTCTAGGAATTCTCATGCTATCTGTTTGGCTTGTCCTAGGGTGAATGTGTTGACCCAGTCGAAGTGGTGTCCTTCCTTATCTGTATATAAGGATACGAGTGAGAGAGGGTCACATCATTTTGTGGCTAGTTGATATTCATATATCCTGGTGGATAGCTTTCTGCCTGTTTGTCCAATGTAGTGTTTGTCACATAGTATTGTGTAAATTACATGAGTTTTGCTTGTTGTTTGTGCAGAGTCTTTCAAGTTTATTAGCTGCAGGAACACAGCACTGACACTCAGATTGCTGGCATTAAATGCCACCTTGAAAGGCTTTGTGTAATCTGGTGTGGCTAATACTGGGGCAGTGGTTAACACAGTTTATAGGCTGTCAACCACCTTCTGACACACCAATGTCCACTGAAACTACTTGCCCTTTTTAATAATTCGGTGATTGGAGCAGCCATTTTGCTAAAGTGCAGTACAAAATTTCGGTAAAATCCACTCAATCCTTAGAATCATAGTACATATCTTTTTGTTGATGGTGTGGGAGATTCCCTAATTACTTTCGTTTTCACATCCTGTGGGGCCATTTGTCCATGTCCAGTAACATGGCCCAGGACTTTGGCAAATTCACTTTTTGCTACAATCATTTTAGCTGCTATTACAGAATAGAACAGCCTCTGGAAATCTGATTGATATATCCATTATTGTTAACAAATACTGATTCTCATTTTTTGTTTGGGATAGGTGACCTATGCAATCAATTAAGACTCTTGTAAAAGGGTCCTCAAATGCAGGAATATGTATTAAAGTTGCATATTTTATTACCACCTGCGGTTTTCCTATTACCTGACATGTATGACATGTCTGGCAAGATTCAACTACATCCTTGTGCAGTCCAGGCCAGTAAAATGTCTTTGTTTAGCCTGTGTTTTCCTCACTCTGAAATGACCACCCAATGGTAGCTCATGCTTCAGTTGCAACACCTCCCTCCTATACCCAACTGGCAATACAATTTGATGAATCTCTACCCTTTTCTCATTTTGAATATGTGATGCTCTCCATTTCCTCATTAAGATATCATTTTTTAGCTAATAACGCACAGGGATACATTCAAATTCTTTCTATGTGTATGCTTTTGATCCAACTGTTTTAAATGTTCATCTTTTTGCTGCAAATCGATGGGTTTTTACAGAGCTAACAATATTTGCATAATCATTTGTTTGCTCCTGTTTTATCTCAGCTAACTGATCAAGCACACTTTCTTCTAATGCCACTTTAGCTTCCTTATCTGTACACTTTGATCTCTTCTGCTTCAACTGGTGACTCTGTGCCCTCGTTACTACGCAATCAGGGAAGATTCCCAAGCAAGACTCCTGCAGTGCTTCAGTTACTTTAGTCTCCACTGGTTTTTTCAACTACAGTAGGCAATATACCTACCAATGAATAGCTGTATCATTCACAAGGACAAATTATATTCCCGGAGCTGAGAGTTTGTCTAGTACTCCTACCACCAATTCTCCTGTCTTCTCTGGACACTCTCGCCTCATTTTACATAATTGAGTGATTTTGACTCACCATGAATTCCTGTTACGAGTACCTTTTCTGGCAATAACTCTTCAGGAGTACATATCTCCTTATCCTTCAGCATCACAGACTGAGAGGATCCTGTGTCTCTTAATGTTGTTACCTCTTAATCTGCCACTCCTGGCCTGTGTGAATAAACTTTACCGTTGCAGTTATATTCTTTAAACAGATCTCGCACTTCCTCCTTAACCAAGCTGTGATCAGCTTGTGCACTCTGATGCAGCTTTCTAGCTTCCACTATGCTTTCTGTCACCATCTTTCCTCACATTAGGAGCTAAATTTGACTCCAGCTTCTCTATAGATTCCCACAGCTTGGTCTTATTTGCCTGTTGTAAAACTCCCAAGGTCACTTCTTCCACCTCCAGAAACCCCTTGGTGACTGAAAGAGCTATTGCTCTCTGAGCGCTGTTTAAACCAACCAAATCAACAGCTGAAATAAAAGACACTAGCACCTACCACTCGCTGTTTAAATCCTGCAAAGAGCCCCCAATCTGTTATGGACTAGGCCAGGCTCCTCAGAATATTTCCCCAATTTTTGTCCCTCATGGATTGAAATCAATGCAGGAAACCAAACCGTTGTTTATGGACCAACTCATAATCATCATCCACTTCAGCTACTAGTATTGCCATTTTAACTCTCTGCTCTTCCACACTCAGCTCACCTTCAACCTTTATCTCCAGCCTTTTATGCTGACTTCTTACTTTAGGTGTTGACTTCTGAAGTTCAAACTCTCTTTTTCTTTTTCTTCTGCTATAGTCCTTCATTCATTTTCTTTTACTCTCTCTCTCTTTCGATTTTAATTGTAACTCAAATTTTCCTTTCTGTAGCCCTTTCCTTTTCTTTCGCCTCTAACACATGCTGCTTCATTTGCAATTAAATTCTTACCATCTCTAGTGATCCTGATGGTGTTTGTAGCAAATTTAAATACTGAGCTACTGCTGAAATCATCTCATCTTTCCTCACATTAGGAGGTAAATTTGACTCCAGCTTCTCTATAGATTCCCACAGCTTGGTCTTATTTGCCTTTTGTAAAACTCCCAAGGTCACTTCTTCCACCTCCAGAAACCCCTTGGTGACTGAAAGAGCTATTGCTCTCCGAGTGCTGTTTAAACCAACCAAATCAACAGCTGAAATAAAAGACACTAACACCTACCACTCGCTGTTTAAATCCTGCAAAGAGCCCCCAATCTGTTATGGACTAGGTCAGGCCCCTCAAAATATTTTGAAGCAGGTAGCCCAGACCATAACTTTGCTATTTGTTTAACTAGGTGTATAGGGGATATTCCTGGAGTAAATCAGCTGGGTTGACTGCCAAGTTTTAAACAAACAAAATTGATTTCAAAATTCATGGCACGAAACACAAAGAACAGAAAACAGAATACCTGATAGATTATCCTCTCCAATGGATAATGATGCTGTTCCGAAAATACTTGTAACAGTCCTAATGCACACATCTCTTTGTGCAAACAGTAAAAAAATGGCACAGGTAACTTATAGTTCAAAATCAGATGGATAGAGGGAAGACTTCTGGTTTCCCCTGTGGCTCAAACTCTACTCAGTCCTGAACTGAATTGAACTGCACAGCTAGAGAGCTGGCCATGCCCCCCAAGACTATACCAGTTCTTCAAAGGCTTTCAAGCTTTTGGTCTGAAGCACTACCTGTTAGGGTAAACAACAAGGTCCCAATGAACCATTCAAAGTTCAGACATTATGGAGCCTGGCGAATTATCTCTCTGACAAAAAAAAACCCAAGGGCAAAGTAACCTTGTACAAGACCAACATTGTGACAATTGTGGGTTTACACCATAAATAAATATTCTCGGCAAGTCTTCAATTGTCGTCATTTGTGCATGTACTTATTGTAATTGTTTCATAGACAATTTATAGCAAGATCTTGAAATGATTGACTAGATTATGGTTTGTAATTATGGTTTGATAGAAATAAATGATCCTATGGAATGCTGTATATTCCATCTAAAATCACAAACTTTATCAGAATCACTTAACAGAACCATCAACAGTAAATTCAAAGGACATTCCAACATCTTTTTTTTGTTCAAAAAAGAATGTTGTTAGCAGGAACCTGAATCTGAGGGATTCTGGTAGACTGAAGCAGAATAGGTCTCTGATTTTTTAACTAAACGTGAACCCATTGAGATGGGCAAAAAAAATGTAAAGGAGAAAAATAAGATTATTCCAAAAGGAGGATAGATTAAGCATGCAACGTACCAAAGTTGTATAACACAGAAACATTGTAAAGCTGCAGGAGATTCAAGTATGAACAGTTTCTAGCCGGCATTTGGATAGAGAACAGCAACAATACATCATGGTCAAATTATTGTTTGGTTTCCCTAAAATATCAAAGGAAAATCTTGAGATATGAGAAAAATATAACACCATCAAATGAGTGTATGAGAATTGAAAAAATGCACAATATATTGAAGCTCTTCATTTTGCACTCACAAGGACATTGGCAAGAATACCACTGTAAAGGGTAAAAGCATTTTATACGTTTATAAGAAGAGAATAGAGGTAAAAACATGGAGGATGCAACAGTTGAATGTTTGAGAGTTAACTTTTGAACTTGGTTTAAGTTTAAACCAAGCAGATTGTCTGTGATTGGTTAAGACCCTCAGGAATAAAATCAGAAAATAGGCATTTCTGCTTAAGTCGAAACAGCCACAATATGTGCACGTTATTCCTGCTTGCAAAGAATATAGCTCTTTGCATTTCTTATGTTGCTTCCTAGACATGTAAGTATGCCACACTGCAAACCTGACTGAACATTCTACATTGGTTGTCAATGTCATTCTTGGGCACACAGGATATTGATATGCTTTCCATTGTTGGTCAGAGTATTGAGTACAGGAGTTGGTTAGGCCACTTTTGGAATATTGTGTGTAATTCTGGTCTCCTTCCTATCAGAAAGATGTTGTGAAACTTAGAACATAGAACATAGAACAATACAGCACAAAACAGGCCCTTTGGCCCCCGATGTTGTGCCGAACATTTGTCCTAGCTTAAGCACTTAACCATGTACCTATCCAATTGCCACTTAAAGGTCACCAATGATTCTGACTCTGCCGCTCCCACAGATAGCGCATTCCATGCACCCACCACTCTCTTGGTGAAGAACCTACCCCTGACATCCCCCCATACCTTCCACCCTTCAACTTAAATTTATGTCCCCTTGTAACACTCTGTTGTACCCGAGGAAAATGTCCCTGGCTGTTTATTCCATCTATTCCCCTGATCATCATATAAATCTCTATCAAGGTTTATGGCGGCACGGTGGCACAGTGGTTAGCACTGCTGCCTCGCAGCACCAGAAACCCAGGTTCAATTCCCGCTTCAGGTGACTGTCTGTGTGGAGTTTGCACATTCTCCCTGTGTCTGCGTGGGTTTCCTCCGGGTGCTCTGGTTTCCTCCCACAGTCCAAAAATGTGCAGGTTAGGTGAATTGGCCATGCTAAATTGCCCGTAGTGTTAAGTAAAGGGGTAAATGTCAGGGAATGGGTCTGGGTAGGATGCGCTTCGGTGGGCCGGTATGGACTTGTTGGGCCAAAGGGCCTGTTTCCACACTGTAAGTAATCTAAGTCACTCCTCATCCTTCTCCATTCCAATGAGAAAAGGACTAGCACTCTCAACCTATCCTTGTACGACCTATTCTCCATTCCATGCAACATCCTGTTAAATCTCCTCTGCACCCTCTCCAAAGCTTCCACATCTTTCCTAAAATGAGGCAACCAGAACTGCACACAGTACTCCAAATGTGGCCTTACCAAGGTCCTATACAGCTGCAACATCACTTCATGACTCTTGAATTCAATCCTTCTGCTAATGAACGCTAATACACCATAGGCCTTCTTACACCTGAGTGGCAACTTTCAAAGATCTGTGAACATAGACCCCAAGATCCCTCTGCTCCTCCACCTTACTAAGAACCCTACCATTAACCCTGTATTCTGCATTCTTATTTGTCCTTCCAAAATGGACAACCTCAAACTTGACAGGGTTGAACTCCATCTACCACTCCTCAGCCCAGCTCTGCATCATATCTAAATCCCTTTGCAGCTGACAACAGCCCTTGAAACTTGAAAGAGTTCAGAAAGGATTTACAAGGATGTTGCCAGGATTGGAGGATTTGAGCTATAGGGAGAGGCTGAATAGGCTGAGGCTGTTTTCCCTGGAGTGTTGGAGGCTGAAGGGTGACCTTATAGAGATTTACAAAATCATGAGGGGATGGATAGGATAAATAGACAAAGTCTCTTCTCAGGGGTCGGGGAGTCTAGAACTAGAGGACATAGGTTTAGGGTGAGAGGGGAAAGATATAAAAGAGACCTACGGGGCAACGTTTTCACGGAGTGGGTGGTACACGCGTGGAATAAGATGCCAGAGAAAGTGGTGGAAGCTAGTATGATTGCAACATTAAGAAGGCATCTGGATGGTTACATAATTGGAAGGATTTGGAGGGATATGGGCCGGCTACTGGCAGGTTGGACTAGATTGGGTTGAGATATCTGTTCGACGTGGACAAGTTGGACCGAATGGTCTGTTTCTGTGCTGTACATATCTATGACTCTATAATTATTTCATTGCAAGTACTACAGGTGCCAATTCTTTATCAAAATTCTCTGGACCAGCCAGTTTTCAGAATTCAGAATTTCTTGAATTTCAGAATAAGTGACAGTTTGATGGTGATTTTTAAAAAATTCTTACCATGGAACAGATTT
The DNA here is from genome assembly GCF_020745735.1 of Hemiscyllium ocellatum. Taxonomy (NCBI): domain Eukaryota; kingdom Metazoa; phylum Chordata; class Chondrichthyes; order Orectolobiformes; family Hemiscylliidae; genus Hemiscyllium; species Hemiscyllium ocellatum. Next base: position 22,720,558 of record NC_083417.1, on the reverse strand, counting down.
ACTGTGAGAAAACTAGGCCCTGAAACAGAATTGATGCCTACCAGTGCTGGGCCAATCCTCCCACACGTCGCGTCTAAGTGAACTGCATCAAGTAGGTGTGGAGTTGGCTCAAAAGTTTGTACACCAAAAAATCTTATTAATGAGAAAAAAAACTTCATGAAATAAACATTCAGATTTCGGAGTGTTTTGGATTTGGGGATTTCTAATAAAAGGTTGTCTACCTGTACTTGTCCCAGATTTTGTGTGTTTATTTTCCCAGACTTCTCACTATAATCCATGCTGTTCCAGAGTTAGGACAATTCTTTTTGTCACGGTCGTCAGGTTATGAACAGTCAAGGTGATGGACATGTTGCTGTGTGACACGCATGCAATATGTGCCAGCAGTTTACTCAGCAAACACTTTGAATACATTTCAACTAAATGGCCATGTCTTGAACTCTAGATAGAATAGTCCTTGGTCATATCAAGGAGTACTGTCATCAGTCAGGAGATCTCACTCCAGTCAGTCTGAGGCAGTGCCTGTTATCAGTTCAGGAGCTTGGACACCACTCAGTTAGCCATATGAGGCAGCCAGGCTCAGGCTTTCTATGTCACTACAGTCCAGGGAAGGGGGTCATGGTCAGTTCTTCACGTGCAGGGTCCCACCAGTCTGGTGATTAGAGATAAGTCCTTTGGGGAGCTGCATATGAAGAGCAGTCAGGGGCCTGATCATCCATCAGTCAGCTGTCCTTCCAGCTTGGTTTGTGGGAGGGCCATGGTAAGTCCAGGAGCTCTGTTCACTGAAAATCAATGCAGGTTATCAGGGACGGTCACAGTGGTGGTTGAGTGCAAGTTAGTGAGGCAGCATAGAAAGGTGGCATACATAATTTCTCTCCCTCCCTCTTTAATCTTCGCTCTCACTCTGGCTCTCGCTCTAAGTGAAAGCATGATATCTCATTGTACAACCTTCTTCCTTCACAATGATTTGATTTTTTGATATTTTCAGATGACTAATTTGTTTGGACACATTATGAAATAATGGAAAGTGTTCCCATGTGTTTTCATGGTATATGGTTACTTCCCTTTTATTGCTTTGCCCAAGGCTTCGACTTGCTGTAAGCCAACCTCCTGATGTCTGTGCTCTCAAAGCAGTGAGAGCACAGCCTTTTATATCACCCAGCCTTTATGTTACTTGCTGTGAAACATTTCGAAAGCTAATGTAGCTTAGTATCACTGAGGGGAATAGGTATACTTTGAGAATATAATTTAAGCCAATTCTGTCTGCATTTGTTATATTTTTACATTACTTTTGTTTTACAACATCGATACTCTTACAGGTTGATATATTCTCACCATTCTTCAGAGTTACTGGATTAAAGGCATTTGACAGGCTTTGACAAGCTGTATTTGCAACCAGCTCTACATTCTAACCTACACTGCTCAGTTAAGAAGCATTGTCTCTTGGAGCAGAGCGAGTGCCAAGTTGATATCTTTGTCACTCAATACAGATATATAGCAACAGACATTTCAGACTATAGGACTATAGTGCAACAGTACAAAACAGCAATACTCTTTCAACATAGATAACTGATTACTTTGTTATCCACTCCTCACTCCTTGAACAATCTCAAGCTTTTCCCAGAGTCAATAAATCATTACAGTAACTGAATTGAAACTATCAGAAATATAGATGTGCGAGGATGTGGGACACAAACAACAATTCCTTAACACCACTTGCTCTGAGGACAAACTCCAATAATAGATTAATTCTAAAAGACATTTTGAGTTTTTGTTTGGGTTCCTTACTCTGATCTTTGATTTTCTGGATTAAATCATACCATTTGGAATATGTGATTTAATTTGGATGTGGAACTCAATTTCCAGCTCTCGTAAAGCATGAAAATGCTCAGATAAAGATAAACTAAGATTTTTAGTAAGAAAACTTGCAATGGGCCCTGGCATCTTAATATGTCACAATGAATTTTTTTGTTACTGCAAATTCTTGTCACGAGAGTTGGAGTTCTGCACATTTTCAGCTTTATCACCATTTAAGCTGTCTGACATCATAACCCAGCAACCTCCTTACAGCCCCTCAGGACTGATGTAGTAAAATAACTCCCTGCAATATTAATTAGTTCCAGCAGAGTCAGTCAGAACACAAAATTAGAATATGACCTATTTCAATAAAGAAGAAGTGATTAGAAGTAACCAGATGTTTTGTGAAGAAAATGAGTTTTAAGAAGAATCAGGAGGATGGACTGAAAGCATACACAACAATGGTAGGTGTATGGGGGAGTGGGCATGTCATATAAAAACAAAAACTGAAAATATTTTAAATTCAGTAAGTCTGGCAGCATTTGTGGAGAGTGGGCCTGAGTTATATTTTAAATCCAGTGTGATCTTTTTCAGAGAACAAGAATAAGAGTTAGCTCAGTGTTAGCTCTGTTAATAAAGTTTATGCTGGCATTTCAGACTGACTGACTAATTTCCACCAATGGAGTATCATTCAACATTGCCTCCAACTCAAATCATCTGCTGGAACACTCCATCCATGCCTTGGTTCACTCTAGACTCATCTATCCAATGCACTCCTGACTGGTTATCCAATGTGCTATCTGTAAATTGTTGCCATTTTAAAACTCTTCTGCCCATATTTTTAACTTACAGTAAATTGCATTCCCTTCTCACCCCTTTAATCACTGACCTATGTTGATCTCTGTTGAAACAGTGTCTTGGTTTTAAAGTTCTTATCCTTGCTTTCAAATTTTTCAATGGTTTTGCCCCTGTTTCTCTGTCCAGCCTCCCTACCCTCAAAGATGTCTCCTCTGCATCTGACCCTTCATGTAACTCCGAGTTTAATTGCTCCACTATTGATGGCTATGCCTTCAGCTGCCCCGACCTTGAGCCCTGGAAAACATACCTTACACCTAAGTCTGTAAGTTGGCTCGCTGAGCTTGAAGGATTGTTTTTGTCACCATATTAGGTAACATCAGCAATGAGAGTCTTCAGTGAAGCACTGTTGGTATGTCCTGCCTCTCTACTTGTAGGTCTTGGTTTCTTAAGGTGGGTGATGTCATTTCCAGTTCTTTTTTCTTCAAGGAAAGGTAGATAGGATCTAAATTGATGTGTTTATTGATGGAGTTCTGGTTAGAATGCCATGCCTCCAAGAATTCTTGTGTGTGTCTATGTTTCACCTTCTCAAAAATTGCTAATACCTGACACTTCTCCAATGCCTTTTCCCTCTCTTTAAAACATAACTTTTTAGACCTAAACTTTGGATAATTTAACCTCATCTCCTTGTGTGGCACAATGTCACACATTTGGTTTTATGTTTGCTTATGTGAAGCACCTTTATTATTTCATTAAGGGCACTGTATAAATAAGCTGTTGTCATACGAGGGACATCAGAACGGAACAAGTGAAGGAGGTAAGAATGGCAAAAATAAGGCTGTTTCTTTTTTTAGTACAAGAGATGCAGAAATCACCTGGCATTCCAGTAATGTACAGTGTATTTGTCATAATCTGATTCATTGAGGATTAGAAATCAAAGTTCATAGCAGCCTCCATTTCATTACATCCCAAATGCAACAATTCCAGAAAACTCTTTTTGAATCACTCATTGACATCCCCATCTCTTGACAGTTTATATAGGTGAACTCTGTGAGGTGTCATGAGCAATAATAGCAGAGGATTATATTCTTCTAACTATGAACATGCAAGCCTGGTGGGGGCTGAAATTAGTCTTGAGCAATAGCACTAAATGGACAATAATGAATCACATACCAGTTTTGCATCCCAATGGAGTTTTTCAGCTAGGGTATGAAATAAGCTGTTGATTTCCTGTTGCTCATTTTGTGCTACTATTGAAGAACAACTTTACCCCAGTGTCTCTTCTAGTCTTGGTGTGCAGAGCAGTCAAAGTGAATTGCTAGTATCACATAAACCCTAATCATTCTCCAGAGCCCTATCAGTAAGCCATCAACATTTTATTATCAATGTAAATTGATAACAGTACCTACTGATTAAAAGCAAGGGCTGCCCAATTCCAGTAGGAGCAGTTGACTCATTGGTGACTGCATTGAGCTGTAAATAGTTCCTACAATTTATTTGTTAGAAATCGGTAAGGTGTAGGCACTAGTCAGCTTTGTTTCTGTATATGGAAACACTGTGGGGGAAATTTTGGAAAAAATGTCAAGAGGCTTATGAAATGCTGCTGTTTCACTGTAATGTGTTATATTCTGCCTCTCAAAGTCAAAATGATTCCATTTAGGTTTACCAGCTCAAAATGGGCATTCTTGCTTTGAGATCACAGAGCAGTAAGAGAAAAAGGAGGCAGTGGCTTTGATTTTCCATTCTCCTTTTTCTCCAGTTACTATGCAGTAGCTATCCAATGTCTGCTCAATTCCTTCTTTCACATCAACAGGGCTACTTGAGTTTTTATTCAGCATTCTTTTTCTGCCGTCCCTGCGGTATAGCTTTTTTCTTTTTAATGCTTGTAAATTCAATGTAGAGAGTATAGATTTTTGACATCAAAGTTACTTTGGCTACCTCAAGAACTTAGCTGCTTCTGATAGGTTGAAATTTGCAATGGAAAATGTTTCCTTGTGCACAGGTCCCTAGTAGTTTGTAGTTTTGAGGTGGGGAGGTAGTTTGTTTGAGAATGTCCATTACTCAAGCTGGAAAAAATGAGACATCAAAGGTTGTATATTTTGCGTGTACTGTGTTGTAAGTCAAATGTACGTTTATACTAAAGTGCTCAGTTCAGAGGATAATGTGCCTTTCTTGTTTCTGGAATGCATCTTGTGGCGTGTGCTATAATGACAGCTCAATCTGAAGCAGAGGTATAGTAACTAGTTTCCATTTGAAGATGTTATTAATGTTTTGCCTGCCTGCCTGGCTGGCTCTGATATATCTTTAAAAACTAAGCTTTATCCACAGTCAGGGTATGGCACAAGAAAGACATAAATAGTTGTTGATGAAGATCCAAACCTGGATCCTGAAAATTCTTAAAAGATTCATTAATACTGAAGTGGACTAAATTGACTGTTTGAAAGAATGTTTAGTTGCTTTTTCTAGAATATTGTTTACTTTAGAATGTTATGGTATATTTCAGTTAGATGGGGCAAGTTATTACAACTGTCAAAATGAGAGCAGTGTTTTCAGAACAGGTTGTTGGATGTTGATTGTCTTGAAGCCACCTTCGAGGTGAAAGCTCTTGGAATCCTGAATCTATGTTTTCAGCTTTGTAGCTACATGGCCTCAACCATACAAAGAAATTTTAGAATTAGAATTAGGTTTATAGCCTTGTGTAGTGAAGTACAGGAGTACAGTGGGAAGTCTAGAAAGCCATCATTCTTGGCACTACCTTGGGTACAAAATAGAAAAATAAAGAAATACAGTTAAAAGTTCAACATTATAGTCCTTCTATATCTATGCAACTACAGTTGCTCCATGCTGGCCTTTCCTGTGAGGCATCACTTCCCCCTAAACTGGGCTGAGTGTGATCCAGGCTCACCATCTACTTTTGCCACTGAACAACATCCAGACTCACCATCCAGATGTGGAAAGCGGGGCTTGATATTTTATCCTGAAATATATTTTTATTGAAAAATAGATTTTTTTTAATATTATGACAAATATAAAACAAAACAGTATAAACAATACATTTTAAAACAATACAAAGAAAGAATACTAAAAGAAGTTAAAAACCCAAACTGTCCTCATATACAAATGTATAAATATATAGAAAAAAATATATATAAACTCCAACTAACTACTTAATGAAATAAATAATAACCAACAACAAACAATAAATAATAATAATAACTCAGTTCAGCCAAACAAAACAGTAACTCTCGAATAGCGAGAGCATTAACTTTCATTTGTTCATACATTTACAGCTCCCCTCATATTGGACTCCCCTTATATTGGACTCATAAAGCACAATCATTACTGCAATATAAAAGCCCTTATTAGTGTGGCAGACAAATCTATGCCCAGATATTCCAAAAAGGGCCACCATGTCTCATAGAAACTCTCAGTCTTGTGGTGTACCACACTTGTAAGAAAATCCAAGGGGATATGCTCCATAACAATTTTATGCCAACCTGACAGGCACGAGGGATTTTCGAATATCCAGCCAAACAAGATATCCTTTCTTGCAAGAAAGTGAGGATGTTGAACAGTTTTTTCTTATGCACATCTACAGAGAGCATACTGGGCAAGCCAAGTAAAAGAGAGATGGAACCCTTCTCCACCCTTACACCCAAAATCCCCTCCATTGCACCCGCCACAGCACTCCAGTGTGTTTGAAGCCTACCACAGGACCAGAGACAATGAGTAAGAATGACCATACCAACCTTGCACGTGGGACATGAATATATCCCTGGTTTAAATTTTGACAAACAATCTGGAGCCAAGTGGATATTGTGGAGAATCTTCAACTGTAAAGCATGGGTCCTATTGCAATTTGATATCTTTCTTACATTTTTCCAAATATCTTCCCATGCCTCTGAGGAGACCTCAAAGCTTAGCTCTCTCTCCCACACCCTGCAGAGTTGATCAAACTCCTCTGAGGGGCCGTGTCCCTCAATTGTTGATATGAAGTGCTGACAGAAAGTATACTCTTAGCACTAAGCACCATCCTCTCTATGTTGGAATTGTCGGGATCAGTCAAAAGTGTAGTTTTTTTTTAATAGAATCCCTAACTTGAAAAAAAATTGAAAGAGGTCCCTGTTAGATAGCTCGTATTTCCATGCTAACTGATCAAGGGACATCATTGTGTCTCCCTCAAATAAATTGCCCATGCAAGGCACACCTCTAGTTGCCCAATGTTTGAATCCTGAATCCCTGGTGGAAAATCTGGCATACCCACTATAGGTGGAAGGAAAGATGTTTTGCCAATATTGTCTTTCCTCTTCCGAATTGCCCTCCATGCTTTATCAGTATTGATAACTCTGGGTTATGGCAATATTCTTAAACTGTACTCATTTTGTCCAAAAACAGCAAGCTAGTAAAGGGGCACCTTACCTGAGAGGTTTCAATACCCCATCATATTGAAAGAGGGTCCACAAGCCCAATCACTCACGTAAGATAAAAGCGAGCTAAGTTGATAGTTTTTAATGTCTGGGAGATCCACTCCCCCCAATCTGTGAGGTAATTGCAGTTTAGCTAACTTAATAAGGAGCCACTTACGATGCCAAATGAAACAGCTGACCAGCCGTTCAGTCTCCTGAATGTTTGCTTAATGATAATCAGGGTGAGCATCGTATAGGGTACAACAAATGGGGGGAATATTCATCTTAATATGCGCTATCCGACCAAACCATGAGACCAGAAGCACCTCCCATCTTTGAAGGTCTTGTTTGATTTTGTCGAATAATTGAACAAAATTAGCTTTGAAATTGTCATCAAGAACAGGAGTGATGAATATGCCCAAATACACACAACTCCCTCTCCCCCACCCCGTGACCACTTAAATGGGAATCGAGATTCGTCCTCTAGACCTAACACCTTTGTAAGCCCACTCATAGGCATAGTGTCTGATTTTGCAAAATTAATCTTGTACTATGAGAAGGTGCCAAACGCGTAGATGCATTGTATCAAGCAAGGCACTGAATTTGCTGGATTTGACAAAAAAATGAGGACATCGTCCATGGACAACGAAATTTTATGTTATTTTGACCCCACTTCTGGAGCCGGTCCCTACAAATGGCCTCCACCAATGGTTCAATCACCAATGTAAAAAGCAGCAGCAAAAGGGGATAGCCCTGCTGGCTGCCCCTAAAAATGTTAACATTGCTTGATTGTACCCATTGGTGATGACTGCAGTGAGGGGGTCACTGTAGAGAACCTTTACCCACCTTATAAAGGCTTCGTCCAAGCCAAACTGTTCCAGAGTATAAAAAAGGTGAGCCACTCAACTTGGTCAAATGCCTTCACTACATCTAGAGAAATCCCCAATCCCTATATTGACTGTTAATGACATGCTTGAATTACATTAAGTACCTTCCTAACATTATTGGAGAATCTGCAGTCCTTTATGAAGCCTGTCCGGTCCTCTTTAACAATAGAAGGTAACACAGTGTCCAGCCTTAATACAAGAGTCTTAGAGAGGAGTTTGAAGTCCACATTTAAGAGTGAAATGGGCCTGTACAGAGCACAGTCCTCCGGGACCTTCCCTTTTTTAAGAATAAGTGAAATATTGGCCTCTCTGAGATGGCAGGAGACGATCATGACTGTATGAGTCATTGAACATGTTGCACATTGAGCCTGACAATATGTTTATAAATTCCTTATAGAATTCGCTGGAAAGTCCATCAGAACTTGGTGCCTTTCCACTCTGAAGCTGCTTCACAGCCGACTGCACCTCTAGCTCTGATAGGAAGTAACTAACCGCCTAGCATAGGCTTTGGCAGTTTCCCTAAGGATGGACGGGCCACTAAGGGAGCCTGAGTTAATGTCTATGAACACCTGAAATTCCCTAAAGAAGTACTCCACAAACTTATTTTCCTTGAGGATAAAGGGATCCATTTGCCAGTGCCTCAGGCCCCCTGTAATGTCCTTAATAGAAGTGAGTAATATTACCATTCAGGCAAAAATGAGGACCGTAGATGCTGGAAATCAGAATCTACATTAGAGGGCGCTGGAAAAGCACAGCCAGTCATGCAGCAACCGAGGAGCAGGAAAATTGACTTTTCGGGCAAAAGCCCTTCATCAGGAATGAAGGCAGGGAGTCTCCAGGGTAGAGAGAAAAATGGGAGGGGATGGGGCTGGGGAGAAGGTAGCAAAGAGTACAATAGGTGGATGGGGGTGGGGATGAAGATGGTAGGTCAGAGAGGTGGGTGGAGCAGATAGGTGGAAAAGAAGATAGGCAGGTAGGACAGGTCATGAGGATTGTGCTGAGCTGGAAGTTTGGAACTGGGGTAAGGTGGGGGGAGGGGAAATGAGGAAACTGGTGAAGTTCACATTGATGCCCTGGGGTTGAAGTGTTCTGAGGTGGAAGATGAGGCGTTCTTCCTCCAGGCATCGGGTGGTGAGGGGTGGTGGTGGAGGAGGACCAGAACCTGCATGTCCTCGGCAGAGTGGGAGGGGATGTTGAAATGGGCCACGGGGTAGTGGGGTTGATTGGTGTGGGTGTCCCGGAGTTGTTCCCTAAAGCGCTCTGCGAGAAGGCGTCCATTCTCCCCAAGGTAGAGGAGAAAGAGCATCAGGTGCAACGGATACAATAAATGAAATTGGAGGATGTGCAGGTAAAACGTAAATGGATGTGGGAGGCTCCTTTGGGGCCTTGGATGGAAGTGAGGGGGGAGGTGCGGGCGCAGGTTTTGTAACTCCTGCAATCGCAGGGGAAGGGCCGGAGGGCAATAAACATTTCAAACACCATATTCTTCCCCGTTTATCAGGGCTTTGAGGATTACAAACCTCCTATGCATGTCTTTAACACACTCTAGTAACTTAAATGGGAGATTCCTCCTAACCAATATAGACACTCCCCTACTTCTGGTATTAAAAGATGAAAAGTAAAACCGATCAAAGCTATTCTGCTGTAGTTTCAAATGGTCCCTATCATCCAAGTGTGTCTCCTGTAACAAAGCAATATTCATATTTTCCTTTCTAAGACTTGAAAGTACTTCTTCGTCTTAATTGGTTATTGACTCCCCTTGATGTTCCAGGTACATCATTTAATTAAGTAATTTTCCGTAACCTTCTGCAGTAACATTTAGATTCCAGAGAGGAGGAACTCAAATTACAAATCGCCGAGCCTTAATGTCGCAAGATCCATTGAACATAAAAACTACATAAACTAAAACCACTGCAGTTAACAAACCTGCAAAGCTATCAAGGATTATATACAACAAAAACCAAAAAACAAACCAATAAACAAAGTGCTGATGATGCTGAGTAGGGGAACTCAACCCCTGCCCAAAGGGAGCACCTACACATCCCAAAACCCAACTTCCCATCCCACTGCCAAAACTGCAGCCTGGATATTTAAATTCCCGAACCAGGTATAAACTGCCCATAAGTAGGCATCTAGCCAGCCCAACCATTTTCCCTCCTCTTAGCTAGAGCCACACCGCAAACACAAGCAGAAAAGAAAGAAAATACACCATGAAATAACAATGTGAAGAAAGAAATTTTGAAAGTAGAAAGGTAGATACCCCATCCATCCTTTGGTATAACTTAGAAATTGAAAGTACACATCTCAACCACCACTAAATAGTTTAGACCAGATTATTACCAATAAACCAGATAGGAAAAGAAAGGCCCATTGGGACTTCCTTTTCTTTAAAAAAGAAAAAAAAGACATACCCAAATAACACTACTATTTGTATATACTAAATTGTTCAGATTAAGTTAGTTTGTCCACAAAGTTTCTTACCTTCTTCGATGTGTCAAAGAGATGTACAGATCTATCTCAGGTGATTCAAAGCACCGTTGGATACCTCCAGAGATTACTGGATCCTGAGCTCCCTCAGTCTTCTCTTGACATTGTCATAGAATTTTCTTTTCTGGATCACTGCTGCTGAGAAGTCCTGGAGAACATGTTCTTAGAGCCCTCGTAAACTAGGGCCTTCAGATCCTTCCCCTGGATTCTGGAAGCTTCTACAATTCTCTCCCTATCTCTATAATGATGAAACCACACCAAGATCAGATGAGGACATTGGTCCAGACCTGACCTCCATGCCGTGACCTGGAAAGTCCTTTCGATCTTCAAGCTTCTCATTCCAGTGTCCAAGTTAAGGAATTTCGGCAACTAGTCCTCAATAAATTTCGCCGGTCCTTACCTTCCTTACCCTCCGGCAGACCAACGATCTGAATATTTTTTTTCTCCTGCCCCTATTCTTGAGATCATCAACTTGGTCAAGCAAATTACGGACCTGTATCCTATCCATGGAGGAACCAGTATCGGCTTCCACCACTGCAACTCTGTGCTCAACCTCATCTGTTCTCTTCTCCAGGACTCCCTGCTGCTGTTGATGCTTTTGCAGCATGCTAGCGATCAGGGCCAGCTGCTCCTCGATCTGCTTACCCAACATCTCACGAGGTTTTGCAAGCTCCTTCACCAGGGTCTGGTAAGAAATTGGGTCCGAGGACCCTGCAGCCTGTGCCACGGGCCCAGCCTTGGGCTCTTCTCCTCCCTTCTTTAGTGTCCCTGGATGATGAAAACCAAGGTAAGTTGATTTTTTTACAGTTTGCTGGGAGTCCATGACCTTTCCAGAATCTCAGGGTATCGGGGTGGTCTGAGTAGGGCTGGTTAAATGTTTGTCCTACTTGCGCTGTGGTATGGAGCTCTGCAACACGATCTTCCATTTTGGATCCCCCCAGGGGTTGGTCTTTAAGGAGATGATTTTTAAGGACTTCATGTACTGTGGGTATATAATGCTGCAAGGCAAAATTGAGGACTGCAGATACTGGAGATCAGAGTCAAGATTAGAGTGGTGTTGGAAAAGCAGAGCAGGTCAGGCAGCGTCTGAGGAGCGGGAAAATCGATGTTTCGGGCAAAAACCCTTCATCAGGAATGAGGTAATATAATGCTGCAAATCCACCTTCCAGTTAATCTGCATTGGATTTGCAAGCTGCACAGACAAATAAAATCAATTGGTTTGCAGTGATATCTGCTTTCTAATTATATAATGTTTTGAAACAAACTACTCTAGTAAATCGATCTCCAATGATTGATTTAATTTTCAGAACTTTATCGTTTCGATGAAAGGAAGAGCCGTATAATTAAATGAACCGTGAGTAAACACTGGCTGGCTGCTGAGTGAGCACTTCATGTTCAGTGTTGTGTTAATCGTGGCTCCAGTGTGATTTTTTTTTCCCTTTTTTTTGAATAAAAAGGTTATGGGTTCAAGGCCGTCTCCAAGACTTGAGTGTGAAAATGAAAGCCAGCATTCCAGTGCAATACTGTGGAAGTGCCATTTGTGTGATGAGATGTTAAGCTGTTGCTGTGCTTTCAGATAGACATTAAATATCCCATGGTTTATTTATAAAAAGAGCAGTAGAATTGTCCCTGGGGTGCTGGCCAATATTTATCCCACAATCAACATTACAATAAAACACATTGCCTGTCATAATCATGTCCCTGTTTTGAGATAGGAAGCTTGCTGTGTGCAAATTGGCTGCTGACATTCCTTCATTACAACAGTGACCACAATTTGAAAATACATAATTAGTTGTTAAGTGCTTTTGCAGACGCCCTGTTGTCTCAAAGTGAGCTTTCCAACTGAAAGTCTTTGTTTGTTATTTGTTGGTATTTTCATTGGATTTATCAAAAGCAGGGTTATAAGTGAACTCAATTTCAGAAGTAAAATGATACAGGTTTCCTATAATCTGTTTATCATACTTCCACTTGCTTAGGTTTTGGCTGACTCTCCTGCATGTAGTGTAGTAACTTGGTTTTAAAATAAATGCTTTCCAGAGCTGCCATCTGTTACATTAATAAGCAAAATAGGATGCTGCTGACTTGACACCAGGAGTAGGAATGGGCCATCTTTCCTCCAGAGTTAGAAATTGTGATCAGTGGACTGAAATTTTCTGATAAGAAATATTTAATCAAAGTCAGTTGTTGGCCAAAAACACTTTTTATCCATGTATGCAAGAAAAGAAAAAGGCCATGATTGCTGGATATCCGAAATAAAAGCACACAGCAAAACTGGCAGCATCAATGGAAGTACTGATGAAAAGTCATTTGATCTGAAACATTAGCCATTTTCTCTCTCTTTGTTTCACCAGATGCAGCCTGCTTTCTAATATGTTCTATATTTTATTTCTTTAAAGTATTATTGGAATCTTTGCAATAGCTTCAGCTTCACCCATAGAGGATCATATTGTTATTCCAAGTGAAGCCGCGATTTTAATGGTATTGCTATGAGTACCAAGATGCTCATGTGATTTACCTCCAAGAATGCAATAAACATTGACTGAGATTGTCCAACATCCTTAGCTGTCATCTGTAAATACTGCAACATATTATTTTCTTCTGCAACAATACATTGTTCTGAAATAATAAAATGGCATAATTTCTTCTGATATTCTACACTTCTGCCTCTAATTGCAAAGTTAAATGGGCACATGTTTAGTTATTTCCAAAGCTGGGTGAAATCTTGTATATCTAACAGCCTTTCACTTAATTTCCAAGTGGGCACGCAGAGCACCTGTTTGTGGAACTTAACCACTTAGAGGAGCATGTAGTTGCTTTAGCTAAATATGACGGGGGCTCTCCTCTGAGCCTTAAGGCTCACCATGATTGCAAATCTGAGACTGTTAATTCAGGTGAACTTTTGTTCACCCGAAGCCATTATTGTAGGTGATCTGTTCTGTGGGACAGGATGAAAAATTCTCTCGTTTTCCAAGTAACATAACCTTTGCCAATTATCTTTTCTTCGCCCATCAATGCTATTGATTGGACATTTGTATAACTGGAAGCTCACTTGCAAAATGTCTTTAATGCCGTCTTAGGCTCTCCATCAAACAGACAGTCTTTACTGAGCTATATAATAGCTTTTAGTCATGGAAAAAGTATTTAAAGTCAAAGTATTATTTTGTATATCTCTTTCATGCATTAGTGGCCATCATATACATAGTTTTTAGGGAGATGGAATGACCCATTTCTTGGGTTAACTTTGAAATACTCTCGCGCACAGTTCAGAAAATAAAAACTGTGAGTAACAGTTTAGTCATGTATGTTTTTTTAATTATTATTAGACCTTTTGCTACAGAAAAGATATCTTGGACACAGTAGTCAATTGGAGAGGACATGAGCAAATTATCAACAGTGACGATGAGGTATTCACATAATTGTAAGCCTCTGGACTTCAAAACTACCCCACTGTTTTTTGGTTTCTCAAGGAGCTATGTGGTTAACGAACCATCAGATTTAAACATTTTTAATACCAGAATCAGACTTTCTTATTGGATTCCAATTGCAGATCAGCCCTGCAACTGAATTACTGGCTCTATTCTGAAGACTTTCAATTGAGTCCTTGTTCCATCTGTGCATGTTGATTTAGCAGATTGCTAATATAAATGCTAATAAAAATCTGTTTAACTAGTATTTTCTTGGAAGCAGGTAGTGTATTTTTGCATCGGGAGGCAAAAAAAGGGTGTAAATTTGTTTTTAACAAAATGGGATCATTGTCCAACTAATTTTTCTGACTTCCTATTAGGCTGTTTTCAAAAAATAAATTGTGGACTGAAGGTAGATTGAAGAAAATTGGTATTGATTGAAGAAACTCAATGGTAATAATGACTGGACTTATAGTTTTGTTCATCTCCACACCTTGCTAGTTCATTTCCAAAGTGAGGCAGCACCATGTTCAATCTGAAATAACTGCAATAACAACCGCGAGCTAATAGATACTTGTATCCTATAAGTGAGTGATGCTCACATTGGGCATTAAAATACTGCACAATTTATTGTGTATTTCATTCAGTATCAGCACTAAGTGCTCCTGGATCAGCGATGGGATAGGTACAATGTGCTGAGAAGGAGAGGACTGCAGATGCTGGAGATCAGTGTCAAAAAGTGTGGTGCTGGAAAAGCACAGCTGGTCAGGCAGCATCCGAGGAGCAGGGGAGTTTACATCTTGAGCAGAAGCTCTTCATTGGGAACGTAGGGGTCCCAAGGAGCTGAGAGATAAATGGGCTAATTTTAAGGTACATATAAGGTACAATGTATGGTTGTAGTCATATTATACCATTCTCAACAATATACCTTAACACCAAAACACAGAATCGCAGCCCAAACAATGCCACCCTGAGTGAGAAATTAAAAGTTCAGTCTTTAAATTACAGCCGAGCTGATGAAAAACTATCTAAGGTGCAAATTAAAGGCAAGTTTATGGAAAAAATTTTCGGCTGTAGATTTATATCAGTCACTGGAGCCTGCTCAACTATTTTTGTTCAGTACAAGCATAGCCATCAACTATCCTGAGATGGAAAAACAATGTTGAAAATAAAATGGTGCAGTTATTTGCCTTGTACATTGATATCCAGTTTGCACAAATTAATATTTCTTTGAGCGTAGTGTAAAAATTTAAAGTGATTTTAGATTATTTTCTTTGCACAGCTTTTCCACTTTCTCATTCAATGTAAACTAAATGGTTTCTGATAACCAATTGTTTTTTAAAAACAAATTTAATGTTGCCATCATAATCATGTGTGAACTTTGAAGGATCTGTTACATCTCCACAGCAACTCTCATTCAGGACAATTTGTATTGTGAGCCCCACTTTTTGAAGTTGTTTGGTTTTTTTGTCTATTTATCAATTTGCTGGGTAAAATTTGACTTCTGTAAACTTTGCTGAGGGGTCATGTGCAGTGAAGTCCTGGAGATATTTTTTTGTAAGCAAGATACAGAGTGCACAGTGATTGTAACTGTACAGGAGCATCTACAGGAGTTATAAAAGGAGATGCTGGAAATCTGAAACAGATTGGAGACTGAAGAAAAATCATACTGGGCTTGGAACATTAACCCTGTTTTTCTTTCCGCAGATACTGCCTGACCTTCTGAGTTTCTGCAGCATTTTCAGTGTTTGATGTAGAGGAGTGCATTTATATGAAAACAAAATTTGTGCAACTGTTGTTCATTAATTGTCTCACCTGTTAGTTCAATTTATGTTGTGTGTGGATTCCTTCAAGCCTGAAGTGGCCAGATGTGAGATGAATATCCACCATTTTGATCTAACAAGAAGGGTCTTTTTGAATAAGTACTATTGTTTATTGCATTACAGCAACTATTTACATAAACATGATCGCAAAACTACGCAGACATTCTTAAGGACACATGCCCAAGGTATGTCTCCTACATGCTCCTTCATTAATCAGATCACGTCTCATTGACATCATTTGAATGGGTGGTGTCTCCACCCACAACAGAGTATTAACCCTTTTAGATGCAGACATTCCCCTCCAAGACTTTCCCCTATACTATTAGATTTTAAGATATATTTTAGATTTTGTGATAACACAGGTACTGCTAATTCTTTAATTTTTTTTACAAATAAAAGCAAAACATAGCAGTTGCTGGACATCTGAAATAAAACGAGAAATGTTGGAGAAACTCAGCAGGTGTAGCAGTATCTGTAAAAGACAGAAGCAGAGTTAATGTTCTGAATACAATCTGAGGTGTGTGGTTCTCCTCTGAAGGGTTTTTAACCCATCAGGTCTTGCCTGAAAAGCTTTGAGGTATGTTATTGCTGTCAGAGTAGTCCCTCTATGGCAGGCACTTTCTTTTACTTTGTAGTATCTTGGATTTTTTTATCTTATTTGTCTCTTCTTAGTGAGATCTTCTGTGGAGTTGAATGAGCCATGCCTTCAACTCGTGCCAATGAAATGTTTTCACTTTCCACATTGGGCTCTGTGTTGGAGTAGGTAATCCCATGAGTTGAAGTTCTTGAATATTTTGGACATTCTCCTTCCCTCTCAGCCACTGATAAACCTAATTTGTTCCTTCCCTCAGTTGTAATGTTTGAGGATTCATTCTTACTGGATACGTGGGCTTTACTGTCATTGGAAGTTCTTCTTTGGAAAGTGGAGAGGTTGAATATTTTAGTTTAACTTGTCTGACTTTAGGTACTATGGTGATCCAGAAGTGAATTTCTCATAACTAGCTGTTCACTGTGCTGTGCTGCAATCTGATTTAATGTTCTTGCAGATAAAAAGATATTATTATCCAACTAAACAGTCAAAGGGCAAAAGGAAGAAAGGAAATAAATACAATAACCTCACTAGAGAAAAAGTGCAAGGGAAGCTAATGGGGCGAAAGATCAATAACTCCCCTAGACCTAATGGGATGCATTCTAGGGTACAAAAAGTAGACTTGACATGGTAGATGTTGAGAGGTTGTTTTCCACTTGAGGGTTACTCCAGCACCAGAGGCTATAACCTAAGTAAGAGGTGCCCCATTTGGGACAGAGATGAGGAATTTCTTTTCAAATGGTGATGAATCTGTGGTATTCTTTACCATAGAGGCTGTAGCATATAGGTCATTAAATATTTGCAAGAATTAGAAACAATTTTTTAATCAGTAAGGTGATCAAAGGATATGATGAAGCAGACTTAAAGGACTGAATGAACTAATTCTCTGACATCTTACGGTCATGTAGTCTCATTGTCTGACGTTCACTATACATCCACTCAAGTGGTGTGAATGGTCTAGTTGCTGCCTCTGTTGTCTAGAATATTCTACTAGTTTTAATTTACCAACATCCACTAGACTCCTGGAAGGTCTTGGCAGGCTGGAAGACAGCGAATATCATACATTGTTTAAAAGGGTGAAGGCAAAAGGCAGGTAGCGATAGGCCAGTTAGCTTAACATCTGTCATTGGGAAAATGCTGGAGGCTATCATTAAAGAGAAAATAGTGAGACATCTGGATGGAAAGGGTTCCATCGGGCACACACAGCATGGATTCAGGAAGGGAAGGTTGTATTTGACAAACTTACTGGAATTCTTTGAGGGAGTAACAAGTGCGGTGGATGGAGGAGAACAGGTGGATGTTGTATACTTGGATTTTCAGAAGGCATTCAATAAGGTGCTGCATAAAAGACTAATCCATAAGGTAAGAATGCATGAGGTTGTGGGGAATGTACTGGCATGGATAGCGGGCTGGTTAACCAATAGAAAGCAGAGAGTTCGGATAAATGGGTATTTTTCTGGTTGGAGTTTAGTAGTGAGCGGGGTGCCACGGGGTCAGAGTTTGACCCGGAACAGTTCATGACATATGCAAACGATATGGAAGAGGAGACAGAGGGTAGTTTGCTGATAACACAAAATGAGTGGAAAGGCAAACTGTGCAGAGGATGTGGAGGGCCGCAGAGAGATTTAGATAGGTTAAGTGAGTGGGCAAGGGTCTGGCAGATAAAGTACAATGTTGGTAAATGTAAGGTTATCCACTTTGGAAGTAAAAATAGGAGGTCAGAGTATTATTTAAGTGGTGAAAGATTGCAGCATATGTTGTGCAGAAGAATTTAGGAGTGCTCGTATATGATTCGCTAAAAGTTGATTTTCAGATGCAATAGGTAATCAGGAAGGCAAATGGAATATTGACTTTCATTGCTAGTGGGATTGAATTTAAGAACAGGGAGGTTATGCTGCAATTGTACAAGGTGTTGGTAAGGCTGCACCTGGAGTATTGTGCGCAGTTCTGGTCTCCTTACTTGGGGAAGGGTATACTGGCTTTGGAGGCAGTGCAGAGGAGGTTCATCAGGTTGATTCCAGAGATGAGGGGATTACCCAAGGAGAAGACGTTGAGCCACCTGGAACTATACTTGCTTGAATTTAGAAGAATGAGAGGAGATATTATGGAAACATATAAAATTATGAAAGGGATAGATAAGATAGAGGCAGGCAAATTGTTTCTGCTGATGGGTGAGTCTAGGACCAGGGACAAGATTAGGGGGTGTAGATTTAGGACAGAGATGAGGAGGAACTGCTTTTCCCATAGAGTGAATCTATGGAATTCTCTGTCCAAGGAAGCAGTAGAGGCAGCTTCATTAAATATATTCAAGGCACAGTTGGATGGGTTTTTGCATGATTGGGGAATTAAGGGTTATAGGAGATGATGCAGGTAGGAGGAGCTGAGACAATGGGTAGATCAGCTGTGATCTTAATGAAGGGCAGACCAGGCTTGATGGGTCACATAGCCTACTCCTGCTTCTATTACTATGAAACTGTGAAACCTGAGCTCTGCTCAGTTCAAATTTTCAGTTAAAAGCATTGTGCTGAAGCAATTACAATCACCTCTTTCATTTGTAGCACAAATAGCCACTTGGAATGTTTTGAGGTTTGGAAAAGACTGCCTTATTCATGCATACACTTGGGACACATTTCTCCGAGTCACCCAGAAAAGTTTCTCAAAATACAAAGCTTTCCACAGAGTTTGTGGGATCTTCAATCTGCAACACACCTCTCCACCTTTATTTTGATCTCGGCCTTGGCCTACTTGTTTCTCTGGCAGTTCCACTGTCAATTCCCTTAGCTCCTTCGTCCTTACAGACATGTATAATTATTGTAACTCAAATTAATATAACTATAGCTAAGACTATCAAGCACTTTTAATTTTGAGACTTATTAATATTACCCCCTCTTCCCTACTTCATTTTCATTTCTTTCACTCTGACATAAAACTGAACCTCCTGAGATAATTTTGTTCAGTTTCTGCTATTAGCTTATAATCCCAGCAAAATCATCTACTGGCTTTTCTATGATCTTTTTGTTGCTTAATCTCTTCAACCTTTTTGCCTTAGATTGGGGTCAGTACACGCCCTTCAACATAAGAGAGAGACAATTCTAGAACATGAAAGGGAATGGACCAGACCAGGCATCCTGAAAATATTTTAGAAGGTAGCCCAGACCCTAACTTTTTCTTCTTTTTAAGGCAAATGTGAAGTGCTGTGTTCCAAATGCAATTTGACTCATCAAACTACTCTGCATTCAGCAAAGCACTATTTATTCAAGCATTATAATTGAACTCCAACAAAAGAACAAAGAACTTGGAATAACTTAATTCTGCTGGAATAATAGATACAGTAACTTGCTTATTAACTGTTCCAATATAATAACATCTCATACACACACCTCTTGGCAAAAAGGCAAATTCAGGATTTGCATTTTCTCACATGTAACGTTGGCTGTAGGAAGAGAAACTCCCAGCTATGAACTGTAACGGAGATAGGGGATAAAAGCGCTTCCACTTCAAAACTCCAGCAGCTTCTGCCTTAAGCTAAACCTAAGAAACTTTTTTAAAAGCTCGAAATCCTGGTCTGTGAGAGCTGGCCACATTCATCAAGGTTGCTTCTATTGTTCTAAGTTTAAAAAAAAATCAAATCCCCTAGGTGTCTCAAACTGTTTACGTTACTGCAGACTTTACAAAAGGTGCTGAGTATTGTCTCTGAAAAGAAACCAGACAAAATACACAAAGCCACAGCACCATCACAGAAGTATACAAAGAAGTTTTTTCCCCAGTATTTGAAGTTGCTATAATGTTAAGTGTAATGCCCTCTGGACCACGTAGCTGAATGCCTGCTGGCTGTAAGCACTGATTCGACAGCCACAGTGCTTGAGATAATTGCTTGAAATTCAAGAGACTTCCATTGAACTATATGTCTGCATTGCCAGAATGTTTGCTTGGAATCATTCCTTGCCACTAGGAAACTTTTGGTTTCAATATCTAATAGAGACTGCTCTATACCATTTAGCACTATGTGCATCATTGTTTGCTTTTCTGTGGCTATGTCCAATCTCAGCACGGTTTCTGAAAGAGGCTTACTTACTTAAAGTTTTAAAATTGGATACTGTTCACACCTAATGGGTTTCTTTGTTTCACAGTGGGTTTTGCCCAAAACATTGATTCTCCTGCTCCTGGGATACTGCCAGACCTGTTGTGCTCTTCGAGCACCACATTCTTGACTCTGCACTCCTCACTTTTGCTTAAGTGTGTTTCCTCCGTTCACTGTCCCATTGGCAGCATTGTCTTGTCTAGTATCGATTATGGTTTAAGAAACAAAAACAATTCTGTAGATCTTGTGTCCCAATTTTTAGATACTTCTCAGGATAGATCTGCTTTGCTTCCAGACTCCTTTTTCACTCACCAATTGATTAGCTACCTGTACCGTTAGATACTGTTTGGACCTTTTTAAAAAACCCTAATGACTAAGCTTGGTGGAGAAAATAACCCCTCATCCACGTTTCAGCTAACATGTAAAAATACTTGCCTTTTATAAATCAGTGTTTATGGGATCAAACAGGCAATCCAGGCCATTTTCCAAGCTAATGTGTCGGATTTTAAGACACCCCCTACGCTAAACAGACTGTATGGTGAATGATAAACACCCCTACAAAAGAATGAAGTGCAAAGCTTGTTTCCAGCATGAAGTCATACAGTTTGTTAGCTCATGAATTAACCTACAGCGAGGTACTTTGGCAATAATGAAAAACTGATGAAGAACTAAAGACCAATGAGAAAAGTGACTCGCGGCTGGACTAATCTTAAGTTTGGGTCAAAATAGGTCCTTGTAAATTGCTAGAATGGTTGTATCATTACCATAAATATAATAGGAATGTACTCATTGAAGTGGGTCAAATCAACCACTGCTTTCAGCAAATATTTCAGAGCAACCATAAATTGGTGTAGCTACTTCATCAATGCAACCGCATTGCGTTAAAGCAAAAAAAAACAAGATCATTCTGAGACGAACAAAAGACCTCTGGCAACATTACCAGTTTCCAGCAATTGTTCTTCAAATAGTAGAAGATCACCACCACTTAGTTGCCATTAGAGATAGACAAGAAATGCTGGCCCAGTCAACAATATTCACATTGCATGCACAAATTGTGAGAAAGAAATTCCCTCTGATATTAAACATAATAGGTCTTCTTTGTAAAAATAAAAACATCTTTTTAAAAGATGTTGACCATTTATGTTTGGAAGCATTTTTCAACACTTCACTTCTTGTCTTATAATTGCTGATTTGAAGAGTGTGTACTGGCAAGCTCCCTATGGTATTAAACATTACTGCAGCACTGTTTTGGGATTTATTGAGTTGGAATTATAGCCTTTGGCACCAATGGGAAGAATCATGTGTATGTGTGGGGGTTTGGAATATTTAGCAAATGTGTAGAAGGGAGGTGATATTGTAAATTTGAAGTATTGAAGTAGAGATGGTACAATGTGGCCCAATGATTTAAATTAAGGCTGATGTGATTATTTGCACTGGGATGGGGGAAGAGATTGCCTATTGAGATGCAATTCTGCTGCATCATTAAATCTTTTTGACCAATAACAAATTTGGAATTTTAAATCTATACACGCTAATTATGGTTGTAAAACATTTCCCTTCTGTTTATGAAGTAAATATTTAATCAGCATAAATATCAAAACACTTAATTAATTCATTTCCAACTTGTTACTAAATTACAGTAAACGTTTTCTTATTCAGCCCCTATTGGACCAGCAGTATCCCTGTTCATCAAATATTCCAAATAGTCAAGAGACTCACTTAATCGATGCAAAAACACACACACAGTAATAGAAATGTATACACATCACTGTTATCCTTTATTATTTGAGTGTTTTACGCTATAAATAATGCAACTTTGTCTAAAATAAAACTTATCAGCAGAGAGTCTTCTCACTCACACCTTTAACTGACAGCAATGACATTGCAATAGATCCAGGTATTTGAAGAGAAATTAATTTGAAATTGAATCAACTGCTGATATTTCATGTGGCCATTCAATTGAGCAAGTATATTTACACTGAGGTAAATTAAGCTAATGATTGGACAGAATAACACAGTAAACTTCATTATTTGAGGTATGTATTTTTTGCCAGTTTATCAAGAGTACTGTTTCACAAGGTGCAAGTTAAAACAAAGTTTTCTGTAATTTTGTAAGACCTAACATTAAGAAAATAGGTGCAAGAATAGGCCATTGAGTTTGTACCATCATTTAATGAGATAATGTCTGGTCATTACTTCAACTCTCCTTTAAGAGATCTCTGCTGCAACCATGCCTTGGATTGCTGCAGCTATGTCTACTTGGTTGTGCTCTCCTTGCCCCTTCACAAATTTGATTCTTTGCTCTCTGAGGTTTTGGCCTCACAGCACTAAAGGTTGGGCTGCCTTGCTATGCAGCAAATGTTCAGAGTCTTTTGCATTTTCTAGTTTATCCTTAAACAGAGGCTTTCTCACTCTCTGTAACACAACTCTGAACTATGATCTGTGTTATACCGAATCCAGCTGTGATATGATGTCTGTGTCCTTTCTACTCCTGTCTGAGTCTCGATCACATCTTTCTCTTTGCAGATGTCAGAGTAGTGTCATACTTTACATCGTCATCATGAATGCATTTATGTTCCATTATACTGCAAGCTCCAGCCTTCCCCATTTGATGCTGACCATTACCAGTGTGAAAATACGAGCAGGTACTTGGTCGTATATTCCTTCGAACATGTGCCCTCTTGGCAAACATTCCACTGCACATCAAAGCTTGTTCCAAGGGAAGTGATTGGCTGCACCTCAGTTCAGAGAGCACCAGCCTCACCACATCGTCAGGCCACATTCGGGGCACTTTTTATATCCAGCATATCATGTTGGAGCTCATCGACACCTTACATTGTCACGCTGCTGCCAGATGCTTCACATGCAGGGACTGGCACTAATTCTTTCATCACTACATGGGTGCATGTGAGTCTTTAACTGGCTTTTTTTAGTGCTCTCACACTTAATATCTATTTGGATGCTCACACCATTTCTGTCTTGCCTTTTGTCAGACACATAACTGGGCAGCTTCTCATATTTTGTAGCAGTGAATGGTAAAGGGAGACAACGGTCAGCCAGCAAATGTGGTGGAGCTCCTTAATGAGTGAGTAGGAAACACAAAGGGTAGGAGGGGCTAGTAGTTTAGGGCAGCTGAGAGCCCTTAGGGAAGATGCTAGATGCAGTAATCAGTGTGGTAGTCCATGAGCTTTAGTGGGAGGTGGGTGCAATGATATAGTTACAGTGAAAGTGCAGTAGCAGAGAGAAGATGGTAACACTTTCCCTTGGGGAGAGCAGAAGATTGGTAATCTTCTTGTGGCATTGCTACATGTTCCTCCAGACTGTGGACAATGCACTGACGTGGGTGGTCAGGCTGTCAGTATTTGATATAGTGCACAGCTGTGATTTAAATTTGGTAGCTGCAGTGTGAGTGCCATATGGTCTCCACACTCGTGAGCATTTCACCATTGCTGAGAACAACCATATAAATGTGGTACATACTTAATAAAGGGAGCAGCAAAGTATTGAGAGAGAACTCATGGAGAAAAAACTTTCTGTGGAACTTTCTGAAATTGACACCTTGCCAATGTCTTTGTAAATTTTAGCCTTTTGGTTCTGACTCTGTTGGAAGCATTACATCATTCTTGAGCTTATTTTATTGCTTACAAACAAAAACATCAGAGGCCCAGCAAACGCGTTAACACATGAGAGTCGTGCAGTTGATGTGGACTTCAGTAAAGTCTTTGCCAAGGTCCCACGTTGAAGGCTGGTCGACAGGGTAAGAGCCTATGGGATCCAAGACAAGTTGGCAAATTGGATCCACAATTAGTTTCCAAACAGGATGCAAAGGGTGATGGTGGAGGGTTGTTGTTATAATTAGTAGCCTCTGGCCAGCAGTGTACTAGAGGGATTGATGCTGGCTTTCTGTTTATGTACATTGGATGTGAATTCAGAAGGTATGATTAGAAAGTTTGCAGATGACATGAAAATTGGTGGCAATGTTGAGAGGAGGATGATCTCCGGGTACAGCCTGATATTGATCAAATGGTAAACTGGCAGGGCAATGGCAGATGGAATTTAATCCTGATAAGTGTGAGGTGATGCATCTTGGGAGATCTAAAAAGTGAACTACTTACACAATGAATGGTAAGTCCCTAGGGAGTACTGCAAAACAAAGGGACCTTGGTGCACAAGTCGATAGATCCATGCAGTTAGACAGAGTGATGAAGATGGCATGCAAGATGCTTGTCTTCATTAGCTGAGGTGTGGAAATTAGGAGCAAGCAAGTCTTGTTAAACATTAAAAGACATTGGTTCGGGCACAGATGGA
This sequence comes from Hemiscyllium ocellatum, assembly GCF_020745735.1. Taxonomy (NCBI): domain Eukaryota; kingdom Metazoa; phylum Chordata; class Chondrichthyes; order Orectolobiformes; family Hemiscylliidae; genus Hemiscyllium; species Hemiscyllium ocellatum. Next base: position 22,695,984 of record NC_083417.1, on the reverse strand, counting down.
ATACAGTGTGCAGTTTTGGCTGCCACACAAATTGAAGGATGTGGGTGCACTGGAGAGGTGCAGTGGAGGTGCACCAGGATGCTGTTCGGGATGAAAAGTCTGTTATGAGGGGCACTGAATAGGTTGGGATGTGTCTAAAACCAGAGGGTATTAATTTAAGGTGAAAGTAAGTGGTTTAGAGGAGAGCTGAAAAAATAAAATGGACCCTGAGTGTGATTATAAAAAATGGAATATGCTGCTGAGCGGATGGTGATGGCAGGTACTCGTGTAACATTTAAGAAGCATCTGGATGAGATGCCAGGGCACAGTGGACTATGAACCAAGTGCAGGAAAATGGGATTAGTTTTTGCAATTTGTTGGTTGGCAAAAACACGGTGGGCTGAAGAGCCTGCTTCTATGCTGTATGTCCTGATGAAGGGCTTATGCCCGAAACTTCGAATTTCCTGTTCCTTGGATGTTGCCTGACCTGCTGCGCTTTTCCAGCAACACATGTTCAGCTCTATAATAGCAGACTTCCAATTGCACTTGATCATATCTATACAACTGGGAAAATTCTTCGCTCTGTACATACTCTGACTGCATCATCTTGGTAACTTCAGACACAGGTATAATTGATAACTCCTTTGTAATGAACAAGTGATAGATGGAAATGGAAAAAAAAACGATTAACTGGAAACCCTGGCTTTTAAGAGAGACAAAACAACTAAATGCGTTTTCTAAAGCACTCTTTACATCATAAAATGTCTCAGCTCCTCACAGGAGCATTAATAAACAAAGTTCAACACTGACTCATGCAAGGAAATGTTAGATAAAAGGATAGTTGTATTTATATTGTAATATTCATGTCTATAAGGGTGTTCCCAAGCCAATAGTTGTCTCTTTGTTAAGTGTATTGTAATTTTGAAAATGTGCAGTAGATTTCTGCACACCAGTGTGCCACAAACAGCAGTAAGCTCATGACTAGAGAATCTGTTCCTGGTAATATTGATTGAATGATTAACACTGGCCAAGAGTTTGGGAATAAAATACCTGATTTTTGTTCAAAAGATTGCTGTCGGCTTTATACATTCACCTAAGGAAGTTTGAAACGGCCTTGATTTAGCCTCTTGTGATATTTTCCCGAAGACTTCTCCTGGTTCCTTACGGCGTTTGCTGCCTCCTACCTGTATGTGGTACAAGGTGTAGGTTATTTGAAATAGTTCTTTAATAATCAAAGTTTGACACTGGCTCATGTAAGGAAATCTTGGAAAAAAGGGAAGAGTTGCATTTTGTACAGAATTGTACAATGGTGTTCATGTCTGCAGGATGATCCCAGTGTAGTCTTGATTGTAATGTAGGAAATGTGGAGCAGATTTTTGCATAGCCACTAGTTACAAACAGCTGTATGCTCATGATTAGAGATAGCCAAGCCTCCCTTTTGTCTTTGCTTTTTCTACCTTGTGATTACTAATAGAGGACACAGTGATGTACAGTTCCTGCAGAAGAAGCACTGGGTGGGCATAAGAAATAGCAACAACTGGGCATTGTCTATAGGCCCTTAAGAGCTACCACACTGCAGGTCAAAGTTTAAATTGGGATAAAATGGAGGCATATAAAAAGGGTACCGGAATTGCTATGAGTAATTTTGAATGGGTAGGGCCTGATGGAATTTTATGTGCTTCATGCTGGGCTGAGCAGTGTAGATGCAGGGAGAATGGTTTTGTTATTTTTTGAGAAATCTGCAGTCGTAGTCTCAGGATATGGGGTAGACCATTTACTACTGAGATGATGAAATATTTCTTCACTCTCAGAACTTGTGGAAATCTCTACCACAGGCTACAGGAGGCAAATCATACAGTATATTCAAGAAAGAAAGAAATATGCTTTTAGATTTTAAAGACATCAAGCGGGTGTTGCGGGAAAATCACCACAAGCTCCCATTTGATTTGGCTACTGAAATAATGATTTTAAACTTCATTGCATTTTGCAACCAAACTGAGACCCCTCAAGTGAGCAAGTTAGACCTCACAACTCAACTTGGCTATTATCCAATTAATGCTGGAATTGAGCTACAACTCCAACCAACAGTGTTTGTCTCTGTCCAAGGTTTGATCCTTGCACTGTGTTGTTCTTTGAAGTTCTGGCAAAGAAGAGTTCTGGTGTTGGATTCTTATACAGTTGATTTTTGTTTGTCCTTCAGCTCGATGCTGTGATATTATTGATGATTCTTTCCTCCACAATTTTGCACGTCTGCAGCTTTCTGCCTTATTAGAAGTAGCTTCCCTGTTCCTTGTTAACATTTGGAATTGACTGTCTGTTTGAAAAAACCAGCTTTCTCATAAATAACTCCTTAAATTCTTCGGCAGGGCAATCAGTTGGCCTTGTGGCATAAAGCAGCTGGTTATAAACAGATGTCAATTCTATTCATGTAGCTTCGACTCCTTTTTCCCATGCATAGCTAATTGCTTTCAATTCCTGTATAAGTTTGGCCTTGTCCTTTTTAGTAGTTTATTCAAGACAGAGTTATTGCTGCTGCTTTTAATTTATGAAGAGTTATTAAAATTCTGAAGTTTACACCATCATGGATATAGTCTTCGAGGAGAAAGTGAGGACTGCAGATGCTGGAGATCAGAGTTGAAAATGTGTTACTGGAAAAGCACAGCAGGTCCTGAAGAAGGGCTCATGCCCGAAACATCGATTCTCCTGCTCCTTGAATGCTGCCTGATCTGCTGTGCTTTTCCAGCAACATATTTTTAGCACCATCATGGATATTGGAGGAAGTGGGACTTTGACATTGAGATGAAGGATCAGCCATGGTCCTGCTGAATGAAGGCAGCTTGAAGTGCTGAATAACTATTCTGGCTCCAACTTTCTATGTTTCACAGAGTCTGCATATTGACTGGACAAATCATGGTGACACGGAAGACGAATTTCTAGACTGCATCATAGGTTGCATCTTACATCAGTACATTGTAGACCTCATGTAGGAACAGCTATTTTAGATCGAGTAATATTTAATGAGGTAGGATGAATAAGAACTTATTGTTAAGAATCCTCCAGGAGGGAGCGATCACATTGCAGTCGAATTTCAGCTTGAAGAAGAGCAACTTTGGTCAGAAACTAATGTCCTCAACTTAAATGATTACGGTGGGGTTCAGAAAATATTGTCCAAAACAGGCTGGAGAAATAGGCGAAGGGTAAAATCAGTAGATGAGCAGAGGCAGACAGTTAAGAAGATAATTCATGCCACTCATGAAAAGGTTATTCCAGTCAAAAGGAAATACCTGACGAGAAGCATAAATCTCCCATCAATAAAGGTTGAGTATCCAATCTAAAATTAAGGCAAAAAAAATGGCAAAAATTAGTGGCTGACCAGATGATTATGTTTTAGGAACCAGCAGCATGTGACTCAAGCTTTAAAGGGATAAAAATTGGTGTAGAAAATAAATTTGCAACAGCAAAAGCTTCTATAGCTCTACATAAATAAAGAACAGCTAAAGTAAGTGTGGAACCTCTTGAGGATGCAACTGTAGAAGTGACAATGGGAACGGGGAAGTGATGTAATTTAAACCAATATTTTTGGTCAGCTACAAAAATGCCAACGATAACTGATGAGCAAAGACACAAATGGTGGGGCATGTTTTGTAACAGTCTCTACCAAAAGGAGCAAAGTATTTGACAAACAAATTCAGACAAGTCAGCAGGACCTGATGGTTTAGATCCATGGATTTTAAAGAACGTGGATACAAAGTTTGTAGGGATATTAGTTGTAATATTCCAGAACTCATTGGATTCTGGAATGGTCCCAGCAGTTGGAAAACTGTCAATATGATCCCCCTGTCCAAGAAGGAATGGAGGCAAAATGCAGGTAACTATAGGCGAGTTATTGGGAATATTAATAATATCCATTATTAAAGAAGAAATAGCAGCATATTTAGAGAAAATTTAATGCAATTTAACAGTTGCCATGATTTTAAGGAATTGAAATAATGTTTGATGAATTTATTTGAGGATCTAACAAGCACAGTTGATAAAGAGGAATCAATTGTTGTAGTGTATTTGTATTTCAGAAAGTCTTTGAGAAGGCACTCCAGAAAAAGATATTATACAAGATAGGAAGGAGCTCACTATATTGTAAGTGATGTGTTAGCATAGATTGAGTATTAGTTAAAACACAATGTACATTCAGATTAATAGATTTTTTTCAGGTTGAGAAGAGATGGTTAAAACCAGTGCAATGCCAGAAGGATTGGTCCTAGGACCTCAATTATTTAATATTCATAATGATGACTTGGAGAATTAGGCAGAGTGTAAAAATCCAAATTTGCTGATGATACAAAAATATCATGGAGTGCATGTTGTAACGAGGACATAATCTGTGAGAGACTACAGATAGTTTGAAAGAATGGGCAAAATATTGGCAAGTAGAATTTACTGTAGGAAAGTGAGGGGTCATCACCTTTAGATAGGAAAGATCAAAATGCTGGCTATTATCTAAATCGAGTCTCTATAGGAGTGCAGTTCTTAGGTAATATACAAAGTTAGCATGCAAACACATCAAATAATTAAGAAGGCAAATAGAATTTTGGCTTTTATGGCTAGAGGGTGCTGTTTAAAACAGGGACGTCTTGCCACAACTGGATAGGGTGTTGGTGAGGCTTAACCTGGAGAACTGAATATAGCCTCAATCCCTGTATTTTTTTGAGAAGGGATGTGGGTGGAAAAATGGGAAAATTGCTATCAGAGACTGGGATCAGGCAGTTGAATTGCCAAAAATTATCTTTATTCATTTGAGTTTAGAAGAATGAGAGGTGATCTTGTTGAAATATTCAAGATTCTGAGGGGGACTTACTGGTATTGATGTTAATATGTTTCCACACCTCAGGGGAACTTGAGTTGGCACAGAGTTATAGAGTAGAGAGACACTTTGATGTGGCATTCAAATAAATTTCTACTCCCAGATGTAGGGATTGTCTGGGGTCATCTACCTCAGAGTTGCAAAGGCTGTATCACTGAATAGGAGGTAACTAGATGATTGAAATGTCAGGGAGTTGGCAGTTGGGCAGAGCAGGTGAGAAAAAAGATTTTAAGGCCTGGAGCAGCTCAACTATGACCTTGTTGAATGGTGAGACAGGCCAGAGCGTCAAAAGGCTGACTTCTGATCCTATTTCTTAAAAACATTTGTTGTGTTATAGCAATAAATACAACTACATTTGGCCAGGCATTATTCTTAGAAATTTGTGGTATGATTTCACAAAGTATTGTGTTCTGTTTGTAATAAAGTACAATTGGTAAAGCCCATGTAGTACTAACATTATCCCCTTCAAAGTTATTACCTTATTCAAGTAACATCCCCGCCAAGCTTTATCCCCATTGTTAACACTGTGCAAACATGCATATAATGTATATTTAGATCTATGTTATATTTTCCCCAAATTCATCTCCCCAGATATCTGCCTTTACAAATGCAAGCAGCCTTAACATTTTACACTTTTCTCAGAATGTGTTCTGTTTGGACTTGGAAAAATAGTAGGTCTCCTTCTTAAGGAGTGTTGACCCTGGTTTTGACCTGTGGATTATTTCTCTGATGAAGGATCATATTTTTTGCAGGGAGGATTTTTCCTTGTAGTTCATCTGGAAAGCACTTAATCTCCTGAATTTCCAATGCAGAACACCAACAGGACCATCAGTAGCATGGAGTTGTAGCAGGAACAGTTACCAACTAATGCTCGAACCAATCAGTCCCCTCTTCTCAGGCTGCAGAAGTTGGTGCTGCTTTTTTCCAAGTCTGTTTCTTGTGCCCTCATCCTGATGAGTGCAAGATGAACAGTTTTAACTTCTTGTCAGCTTTACAGCAATAAATGATCCACTTTGATTTTCAGCACAATGTTATTTCCACATGAGTCATTGATTGGTTTAATCTTAATTTGTCCAGTTGCTAGTCAATGAATTATGGTTTGCTCTCTGTTATCAAAAAGGTTTAAGCACCTCGAAAGTGGGACGAACCATGGAGGATTAAGTGAAGGTTTATTTTCAGATTTGCTAATGTTTTCAATGCTAAGTTCATGACACATTTTAAAAACCTGTGCCAGTCATAAGGATAGATTTTCTTGCCTCTCCTTCTAGTCCACTGCTAATTGAATTGAATGCCATTGGAAGAGGCACAAACTTACTATCTTCAATTCCATTGTTTATCTGGTCTTTGATTTGCAATTCACTCAGTGTAAATTGCTATCTATCTAGAATTATGAATCATCTATAAATCATAAGCAATGAATTCTCAGATTCCATTCACTAAGGTGCAAATCTAATTGAATGAAAGAACAGTTTGAAGGGCTGAATAGCCTAGCTCTTATGTAATGTTCATATCAGGCTGGTTGGATTGTCTGACTGTATCAGTGCTCAACCATGATCACAAATTGTGTACGATATCAAACCTAATGAATGATCTGCAAAAATACTAGCCAGATTTCAGGGTTTTTGCACAAGACATGAAAATGGATATCGTCAAGAGTGAACAATCCTCCCAGACCTCTCCTGTAAGATGACCCACAGGACCAATCAACACTTGCATGTGAGCCAGTCAGCTGCTTGAGCTATTGTGTGCTGCCTTGCATGAAGGCACCTTACAATCTGATGCTGGCAGCCACTGGGACCTGCAGAGAGGAAATAGAGGCCCAGGCTGCTGAGCCATCAAGACTGATAAGTGATAGTTTTGATTTTGGGGCTGTTGGTGGGGGAGATAGGGGGTGGAGGGGTGGAGGGGATGGTGGTTGAGGGGGGTGGAGCTGTTTGGCAATCATCAGTTGGGGTTGGATGTCATAGTCATTGATGACGAGGGCAAAGTGTTAGAATTCAGTGGCTACCCTCTGTACTCCCCAACTGTGCCACCAATTAGATGAAGTCTGGGGAACGTACAGGCCTGCTCACTGCCCAATCACATATAGAGGCAGCTCTGTTTTCTTAGTTGTGAAAGCAGCTGCAGGTAGTCAGGCCAATTTGGCCCTGAAGTGGTGATTTAATTGACCATTGAAGTGCCTTAATTAGTGACAGCTCGGGAGAATGGTCTTCCTTACTCCAAAGATAATTGCTCAGGTGGCAGGAAGATATTTCTCTGCCAACCCATTCTATTACTTGTTCTTTTTCTCACCCACCTTGCCATTTCTAGTGAGGGGAAAATCCCACCCCTTTTTGCATGAGTTTAGTTCTTGGCTAGTAAATGTGCTTGCTATTTTATTCTTGTAACTTGACCATTTTCAGATTATTTTGGACCTTCAGTCCAAATAGAGCAAAAGGTTTTGCTTTATCCATTTATGTACTTATACCTAAAGATGATATACTTGACCAATTCCAACCTACACTGTAAAACCTTTGTAGGTTTGCTTTTATTCTGTAGATTTTATTTAGTGTTGAATCTATGATCCTATCACTGAAACCATATTGATTTTTCCAATCTATATGCTCAGTGATAGAACAAGAAACAATATGGGACCTCAAAAGCCGTGTTGGCAGTGATGTACTATGCAGTAATTTAAACTGATGGATGTTGTACAGGAAAGCCAATGAATACTTTCCATTCAGTCTTGGGACTATATATTTTTCAAAGAAATGGTTTTTGTGTTTTATAGCTCATAGTACTGCAACATGGACAGAAATACTTCTGCTGTATTTCATAGTTTAGCAATGTAATAATTAGAAAATGTGGAACCAAACTTGATGGGGGTGCAACAGAAGAATATAAAGGATAAATTAAGGTGGGATTGCACTTGCACAGACTCAACATAAAATCAAATTACTGTGGATTTTGGAAAACTGGAATAAAACCAAAAGCAAGGATGCTGGTATTGTTCACAGTATTTTGTGGCAGTAGCTGTGAAATAGGGTTTATGGATTGAATTATGTGATGCTGGATTCTCTGGCCTCCTGACTAAAAGGTCAGAGGTCAGGAGGAACCTATTAAAGGGACTGCTGGTGCCCCAGGCAGGATATCCATTCCTCAAGAGCAGCAAATCCTGCCATGGAGAACTCCTGGCCAATCAGAAGCAGGCAGCTCACTGTACATTGGGACAGACACAGGGACAGTGCATTAGGGTTGGGATGAGTGGTTAGGGTCTTGCTGGGTTCCAAACTAGCATGCCTAAGAGGCCCTAGTGAGAAGAATAGGGATCGAGAGCTAAGGTTTGAGCAGTCAGTATGGAAGGGCAATCCTAGGGGCAAACCCTTCAGAGTGAAGACGCTCCTATGCTGTCTTGGGGCTCTTTAAGATGGAGCTGTCAATACCTGTCACCATCCCATGCTGGGCTGGTTACTTGATGTTGGCCTTTCTGAATACTGATCAAATCCCAGTGGGGATGGGTTTTGAAAATAATGTGTGAAAATAATGGCCTAGTTAAGACTTCATTTAGCACACGGGTAAGTTGGGTTTGTGTCAGGCAGTCTGCCATTAGTGCACTTGTGGTGGGGGAAGATTGTAGGTGGTTGCCAGGTGTCCTGCTGGATTTAACAACTACCCTGCCTCAGATCCATCTGTGTGAGTCTAAGTTGCTTCCAGGTTGGTAATACTTCTGGATAAAATGTAATTAACTTGAAATATTGACTCTGTATCTCTGTCCACAGATTCAACCTGACTTGCTGAGTATTTCCAACATATTCCTGTTTAATTTTAACTTGTTTGCCTGTTATTTATGCATATGTGTAGGATTTACACAAATGCATTAAATCTTGGTGCCAAAAATGTCAGACAATTTACTGCAGTTTCAGTAAATTCTGATAGTGTGGTCACAGTTGTTGTATAACCTGCCTTCTCCCACTTAAGCTGAAAACTAGGTAGGTTCGATGTGAGGTGGGTATTTTACAAGGTGACTGCTTGAACAGTGAAGGGAAATGCACCCCTATACTAGAAAATCAATTGAACCAAGAACTTGACTGTTTTCTTTTGATTATTTGAACAACATTTTATTTTTTAATTTGTCTCATATGGTACTGACAGGAGAAGACGATTGGCCCTATCATACCCAAGCCAAATCCTTAGTAGTACTGTCCAATTGTTCCACCAACCTGGTCTTTCTCTGAGTTCTATAATTTGTATCCAGTTACATTTTGAAAATTATGAAATCTTCATCCACCACATCCTGGTGCAACCCAAATCATCATTTGCCATGTTTTTTTCTTTTTTAACAAAAATGTTTCCACTTTTTTTATTCCTTATGTTTTTTTTTTGATTCCCTCACTGGAAATAAGTTGCTCTTAGCCATTCTATCAAAATTATTTTGAATATTTCTCTCCAATCGCTCCTCTTCTCCTCTGCTTTAACAAGAACATTCTCTGCTGGATGTCTATTCAAACACAATGGGATCTTGATCAGATGGGCCAATGGCTGAGTAGTGGCAGATGGAATTTAATTTAGGTAAATGTGAGGTGATGCATTTTGGAAAGGCAAATACACTTAATGGTAAGGTCCTGGGTAGTGTTGCTGAAGGAAGTGACCTTGGAGTGCAGGTTCATGGTTTTTTAAAAGTGGAGTTCCAGCTGGACAGGATAGTGAAGGAGGGGTTTGGTACGCTTGCCTTTATTGGTCAGTGCTTTGCGTATAGGAGCTGGGAGGTCATGTTGAAGCTGTACAGGACATTGCATGCAATGCTAGTCTCACTCCTATAGGAAGGGCATTGTGAAACTTGAAAGGCTTTAGGAAAGATTTACAAGATGTTGTCAAGGTTGGATGATTTGAACTAAAGGGACAGGCTGAATAGACTTGAGCATCTGAGGCTGAGGGGGGACCTTTTATAGAGGTTTATAAAGTTATGAGGGGCATGGATAGTGTAAATAAACAAAGTCTTTTCCCTGGGGTGGGCGAGTACAAAACTAGAAGGCATGGGTCTAAGTTGAGAGAGAAAAGATTTTAAAAGTGACCTAAGGAGCAACCTTTCCATGTAGAGGGTGATGCGTGTATGGAATGAGCTGCCAGAGGAAGTGGTGGAGGCTGGTACGATTACAGCATTCAGAAGGCATTTGGATGGGAATATGAATTGGAAGTGGTTTAGAGGGATGTGGGGCAAATGCTGGCAAATAGGATGAGATTAATTTGGGATATTTGGGGTGGCATGGATGAGTTGGACAGAAGGGTCTGTTTCTACGGTGTGCATCTCTTTGACTCTATGACTCCTTTTTAAGGATGTTAATTGTAATGCTTCATTTACACTGCAGCTGTCTAGTTGAAACTCCCAACTGTGGTGCGGGTTCCAGACAGGCATCATTTCCATCATATTGTCTGGCTGGGGTCATGCACACCTTCAAAATGCTAATGAATTTTTTTTGGTTTGAATTCTATATTTGACTTATCAAATTTCTCAAGGGTAGAGGTCTCCTCCCAGGAGTTACAATTTAAATCTTTGGATTGTGCAAGTGACTGCATCTGTGCTGCTGATGCACTTAATTCTGGCTCCCAGGAAGCCTGTTCAGGAGCACAAGGGGACTAACCTGGGTGTTTTAAATCTAGTCGAACACCATACTGAATGATGTTTCAACAGGGAGCCTCATAACATAGTTCTCGAGAATTGGATCACATCTTGATTCGAATTAGCACTGTAATTTCATTATGAAATCTTAGCACAGCAATGCTAAATATGTAAAGGATGATTTTTTAAAAACAAATATTCAAATGGAAACCTTGTCTACCAGTCACGTGTTCCTTACAATGTTTCATTCATTTACATTAATGGTCATTAAAATAACTGATTTTCCAGATGTGCATGGCTGGTGAGGAGAGCTCCCTGATGGTGTTATCCATTTGTGAAATCAGCCCTTTTCATGAGCAAGTGAGGCAGCTGCTCTGTAATTAATATTAATCTTCAAATTTCCCAAGTTGATCATCTAATCCACTTTTATTCAAAGGCTGAATATGGAATTTTTCAGACATCAGCCTGTCATCTCAAACCATTGAATTGCTTTGTCGCTCCTGAGTTAGCACCCGGTGCAAGTCTAAATTGCCCATAGTGTTCAGGGATGTAAGAACTAGGTGGATTAGTTATGGGAAGTGCAGAGTTACAGGGACACGGTAGGATGCTGTTCGGAGAGTCAATGTGACTTGATGGGCCAAATGGCCTGCTTCCACATTCTAGGGATTTTGATTCCTCTATGGAACCTGGCATAGGTGTCTTAAAAGTCTGAACAATTTCAGGAAGTAGTACAGGAATCCAAGTCCAGAATACAGCAGTAAAATAAAACTGGTGTTTATCAATATGTGCATGTGTCTATTTATGTATAATTCTAAGAATGTTGAATACTAAGATCACTTGTACCACGATTGTGGATGGTATAAGGCAGAACAGAAAGCTGTTCATTTTACTCACTGTATTCAAATTCGGGATTAATTTATTTTATTGTGATACATACTTCTCCATATTTATTTTCCCCAAACAGGAATATCTTTACAAGCCCCTGCAGTGATTGGCACAGCTTTAGGTTTTGATGTCTTTTCTATATAAAAAAAAAATTCAAGTTAAATTGGATTGAGTTGCATGGCTCTGGCAGCCAACCAAACTTGATTGATTGCACTTCACAAACTCTGCCCACTATGGACCAATTACAATGTTAGCTATGTTTTACTTTCATAATGTTCCTGACGCACGAGTGATGTTCATGTCATTGTTTCTGATCCATTTGTCAGGTGCTTGACACGTTCTGATGACACCACGTCATGAAATTTCTGGTTGCTTAGTAGAGCCAAACCCTTAGGGCAGCTCTAATACCATGTTTTGGAGACAACAAAGGAATTGGTTGGGGGCATAATTTCATCCCACTGACTGGCATACCAGTTTTCTGGCACCAAAATGGCCCAATTATGACATTGTTGTGCCAATTAGTTTTATCCGGTATTGAATCTAATTATTTTTAAATGGGGTTGCTTCCTGCATGAACATAATACACAAACAAGTGCAGCATCAGGTGCAATTGGTGTCGCAACATGACTTCTGTCTGCATTATAAACCAGATAAGTTGGATCTTATTTACATTCTCATCTAATCTGCCAACAATGCCAAGAATTTCTGAAGATCTGCTTTTCTGTTCAATGGAATTACATAATGTTACTGATGACCATTATTGCTTGAAAAGAATTCAAAGGAGGAATCAAATAAAGATGAAATAAATGTTCTGAAGAAGAGTCACAGGACTCAATGTTAATTCTGCTTTCTCTCCACAAATGCTGCCAGGATTGCTGGGTTTCTTCAGCAATTTGTGTTTTTTTTGTTTCAGGCTCGCAGCATCTGCAGTTCTTTGTTTTCATTCAGTAAAATTTGTATTTTTGCTTCATGCAAATTCCATCCAATTCTCACAACCTACAAAAGGTCACTCAGAAATTAAGAATTGTTCACCCAACGTTATTGAAGATTATGCTTTTTCGCTTGTCATAAAGTAGCTTCTGTGAATTACATTGTTGACAGTTATAAAGAGGGTTTTTATTTAATGTCGAAAAATTTGGTATTACAACACTTGGATAATGTTAGATTGCCTTGAAAAGGCTGACTATTATGTTGAACTTCACCATCTTCTTTTGATTTCTATTTGCCATTGTCAGGCTACAATGCTGAGATATGCTTTGATTTTGCAATTGTTTGCCTTGGTAATCCAATATTACTACTAGAGTATTTTAACTATTGCTATGACTGAGATTTGGAGGACAGCACTGTTTCACTTGTGTCCTACTACTCCAGGAATCATAATACAAGTCTAAAATGTTTACCTAGTTACTGATATATCAAATTATATATTTATGTTTATCTGTATTTGGGTTTAGAAATTTAAAAATATTCCATCCAGGTTTCTTTTAATAAACAATAAAACTATGAATTTATTGTGAAAAGATCACTTTTTCAATATAGATGTAAAGATGATTAGCACAAAATGATTTCCCTTCCACCAATCTACAAATAGCTCTTCTATAACGTGATGGTTGCGTTCTTGAATGACCCCGTGCAATAAAAACAGCATTTAAAGTGTTGGCCATGCAATCATATTATAGCTTACACATGTTTTAAAAATTTGCACTTTGACAAATAGAGACATTGTTTCTAATCACATTACGGCCAATTTACGCAGAATCACCCGTGTTAAAAATTAATTACCTTCAAAATCACTTCTCCAAACAAGTAGTAACTTTCTTCAGAAATATAATTCCTAAAAGGCTTCCCAAATTTAGTGCTAAGTTGACTAATCTGTCGATATTGACTTTTTCCTTGAACTCTATTGATCCAGCGATATAACTTCCTTAATTATATATTGTTTTGGCATCTCCTGTATTGAGGAGAATTGGAAACTTATGAGTTGTACTTCTACAATTTCCACCCTTGGTTCCTGCAACATTCTTGGGCAAAACCAACCTGATCTGTGTGAAGTATCAATTTTAAGTAGAGCCAGCCTTTCTAATAACCCCTCCTGATCAATTTTTAATCTGTACAGTGACCCAATTACCTCCCCTCCAACGGTAACTTTCTTACTTACAAAGATAGATCCAACGTATTGATTTTGATCTTAATTTTAAAGTAGTTATTTCCGCCATACGCTTCACCTCTATGATGGCTAGTTGCCTCTACTCTTCTTCCTTTTTATACTATTTAAGTGCCTGTAAAAGGCATTTCTCAGTGTCTTGTGGTGTAATGGGCGGCATCCCTACCTCTAAAAGCGAACCTGCATATTTCAGATATACTCATTCCTGAAGAAAGACTTCTGCCCGAAACGTCGATTCTCCTGCTCCTCAGATGCTGCCTGGCCTGCGACACCATATTTTTCAACTCTGCTCTCCAGCATCTGCAGTCCTCACTTTCTCCTATTAAAGATATACCCCAGGATTTGACAGCCAGAGGAAGGCATGTTCATAACATGACCAAACATGGATTGTCAACCTACACATCCCTCCATCATAGGTCAGTGACTGCAAGAGTAAGAGTGAGAGAGATTTCTGGTCAGCCATGTGAAGGTAAAAGGTTTGCTCTCAGTAAAACAGCTTCTACTGTCCCAATCTACATATCCAGAATGCAACATGCGTGTAAAAATGTATGTTGCTATGGCATTTCAAATTGAGTCATCTGTGACACACCGCCATTAGAAAACAACTTCTCTTATTCTGTTTCTTGAGACCCTGTCCCTTTATCCTGTTTATATCTTACAGCTGTCAATATCTTTCTTCAGTGGGTCCTGGGTTGAGCATGGCTGAAGCAAAGAGCCTGAGGTGGACCTAGCTTCCCTTCTAGAGTTAACTGGTGACGTGAACAGAATGATGACCATACCAGCAAGAGAACAGAAATTTAAGATTTATTCAAGAAGGGGTAGTGTGGTGGCTCAGTGGTTAGCACTGCTGCCTCACAGCACCAGGGACCCAGGTTTGATTCCAACCTTGGGCGACTGTGTGGAGTTTGTACATTCTCCCCGTGTCTGCGTGGGTTCTCCGGATGCTCCAGTTTCCTCCCACAATCCAAAGATGTGTAGATTGGGTGAGTTGGCCATGCTAAGTTGCCCATAGTGTTCAGGGATGTGAGGTAATGTGCACTAGTCAGTGGAAATGTAGAGTAATAGGATAGAGTAATGGTCTGGGTGGGATCCTCTTTGGAGGTTTGGTGTGGACTTGTTGAGCCAGATGTACGGATTCTCTGATCTGACACTTGAGATTTGAACCTTACTTGCAACTTGTCAACCCAAACCAGGCTCTTGTCTAGGTCTTGCTGTATTTAAGCATGGGCTGCTTTAGTATCTATGGAGTCATGAATGACGCTGAACATTGTGCAATCATTAACAAACATCCTCACATCTAATCTGATGATGGATCAAAAGTAATTGATGGAGTAGCTAAAGATGATTCAGCCAAACACACTCCCTGTCACTGCCGCATTGAACTTCTACTGTCCTGAAGCTGAGATGACTGATTTCCAATCAGCATAACCCATCTTTCATTGTGCCTGATATGACTCCAGTCTGTGGAGGGTTTTTTCCCAATTCCAGTTGACTCCAGTTTTGCCAGCGTTCCTTATTGCCACAATTTGTTAAATGTGAACTTGACATGAAGTCCCACCTTGCCTCTGAAATTTTGATCTGTTTTCCAAATTTGGATTGAGGCTGTAATGAGGTCAAGAGGTCAGTAGTGCTGACAGAACCTAAACTGAGTATCACTGAGCAGGCTATTACTAAACAATGCTGCTTAACAGCACTGTTGATGACAGCTTCCATCACTTTATTGTTTATTGAAGGCAGACGGAGGGGTTGAAATTGGCCAAGTTTGACTTGTCATGCCTTTTGTTAACATTACATGTTTGGGCAAATTTCCTATGGTTGGGTAGAAGCCCATGTTGTAGCTGTACTGGAACAGCTCGGCAAGAGGCATGGCTCGTTCTGGAGTGCAAATCTTCAGGATATTACTGAAATGGTATAAGTCCTCAAAACCCTTGCAATGTCGAGTGCCTCCAATTGTTTCTGGATATCATGTGGAGTGAATTAAATTGATTGAAGACTGACCTCTGGAGGAGGGTGAAATGGATTATGCTCTTGTCATTTCTGGCTGAAGATTGTTGTGATATGCTTTCTCTGCAAGACTGCACTAGAATAAAACACTCTGTAAATTAGTTTAATCTTCTGAGCAATTTATTTTGAATGGTTCATTGCTAAATTCTCCATTTTTATTTGTTATTTTTTTAAGTGATTTGCTGTCAAATTGGGAATGCAAAAATTGAACATCCTTGTATCCACATCTGCCTTATTGGGCTAGATTCCCACTGAGTGAGTCTCAATGCCTCGCAAAATTTAACTTTGTTTATGTAACTAATTAGGTCTTTTTATTTAGTTCAACCAGTCAAGGGCTCAACTGAGACATTGGAGGTGTTGGTGAATTTTGTCATCTCCATTAACTTACACTGAGAAGAGGCTCCTAAGATATGGAAATTGGTCCATGTTTTTTAAGGATTTTGTGTTGATCTTAATCAATAGGGCTAATGCTTCACTGTCAGGCCTGATTTAAAAGAAAATCTCTTTTTTTTTGAGTATTTAATGAAAGGTCCAAATTCCACAGAGTCAACAATGACCTGGAGCTCAGTTAGAGTGAACATGTACACAAGCATTATGAGTGTATCAGAGCTCTGTGGCTGAAGCTAATGTGACTGATTTTGGATTGAAGACAAAATAGTTTGGAGAGGTTGCTGTCTGTTTTTTAAATTTCTGTGGGTGGTGGGGCTGAGGTCTAGTATTGCAGTGTAAGGAGGCTTGTGCTCTGACAAAACCTCAAATGATTCTAATTGTTACTGAGAGTGTTAAAGGTGGTTTCATCTTGTAAGTTGTCGTGAAGTAAGGAAGGATGGTGTTAAATTTCTGAGGGCAAACAGGTTTCAGGAATCTATTCTCTTGTCCTACTTTGTTGAAATGACCATCACTCATCTGAAAACCATCCCCACTCTTTCAATAATCATTACTGATAATTCTTAAGTTTAAGGAATTGAGAATAATATTGAGAGAACAGCGTATATTTAGAACTGCAACAGTTCAAGAAGAGAGTCCACCATCATCATTTAGAAACCGATAGGAAATGCAAAACCATGTTTTTCATCAGCTATTTGCATATTGTATATTCTTTGTGTTGTTAACTTTTTTGCCACTCAAAATACAATTGCTAAATCACTGGACAAAATCCAAGGGAAGGTTTACTGTTATGCAGTCAATCGTTTTTCCAATTCTTTTTTCTTAACACTGGAGTTTTTATTTGAGTTTGTGTTTCGAATTATTATGGTCAGTACTTGTTGTTCTCCAGTTTACTTTAAGCTCTAGTTGTGGAGTTCTACTCCTAATTATGATATTGTTTCAACTGTGACCAATGATGTCTCCCCATTTCATATTTTTCATCATCCAATGTATTTTTCAACAGGATCTCGAAGACCAAAATTCTTTACTTTGCTTCAGGCATCTCCCTTTCTTTTCATCTTCCAAGCTTTTAAAATCCAAGCATGAAACCACTTGATAGCAACCTGATTAAGGTCATCCTTTCTCTTTTATATATTTTAATGTCCAGCATTGTAGTGTGAACCTTGGACACATTCCTGTGGAGGTGAAAAACTGGATACTGTTACAGTGCCCAACTGTCTGTGACCATATGTCTGCAGCTGACATTAATGACAGCTATGTTATTTGACATGGAATATTGAAATACAATATATGAGTAGATCCACATTTCATGTTTTTTTTTGCTGAGAGAACTGTCAACTTTCAGAATTGATATTCACTCTGGCATCCTACCTATTAATCATAGGTGTAAAAGCATAGCAAGTAGAAGACAGAACCTTAATGAACATTACTCGAGTGAATTAAGGAGTTATTGAACATTGACATCATTTTAGTGCAGTATTGGGCAACTGAAATCATTTTATGCAAATTGAATATCAAAACTGCCTTGCTTTTGCACCAAGAACACACACACACCGTGTTGTCTTGCCTTCCTGCCCTGATTTATTGGTGAATATTCAGAGTAACAGTTGTTGTTTAATAGGGTAGATGACATTTAGCCTCATCTTTAAGTTGATGCTCACTTCTAAGAAAATTTTTCTAGAATAGTTTCCATACATTGAAGCCACCTGTAATAATGCCAAACACACAATGCTGAAAGCATTCTAATCCAAATGTCATTTTATTGGGATGCTTTAATGAAAAGGTCACAACATAAATCTTATGCTATTTTTAATGCTGCGGAAACAGAGGTTTAGCAACATGATATACATGAGATTGACAAAGTTTTCAAAGAAGCTTTGTCGAATTAACACAAATGCACTTTCTGTAAGAATTTTTCCACGTACTTTGACCACAAACAATTTGATCACAAGTCCAATGACTTAAAGAAACCGACTTATGTTGGAGGTCACACTCAATACAACAGAATCATCGCTAAAGGAATACATTTTACTTGGATGTGACAGCAATTAGATGTTTTATGGTGTTGCTAAAAGGGGCACTATGCAGAACACAGTTTGGAAGATATGGCTTGAGTGTTTCTTGTCATAAAAGTAGCTTTTTGGTCTTGGTAGTTGCCAAGGAAACTGTGTAAAATGGGTTGTTTTCTCAAGCTTGAAATGAATGATAAGAGATGTACTATCCAGGAGAGTGCAGAGGGTTTATTTTGATAAAGTGTTAGTTTAGATAATAATTAGTCCAGATTTGTTGTTGCATTCTTGGTAAATGCAGTCGACCCTCTGAATCCCATTCCTGAGATACTTATGTCTTTGAATGATATGGAGAGGACTATAGGAATGGAGGCTTTGTCCAAGGAGATAGCAGGCGAGCTCTGAACCTCATGCTGATGACTTCTAAACCCACCACTCAGCTCTCCCATTGCACTCCTGTGCCCTGCATATCCTCCTCAGGCACTTGGCAAGTAAGCAGACAAGGCAAGTAAAACATACACATTAATAAATGAATAAAATTGTGACAATGCCGCTCTTTTAACAGGGTTATGTTGTCTTTGTCCAACTCGTCCATGCCGACCTGGTATCCCAACCCAATCTAGTCCCACCTGCCAGCACCTGGCCCATATCCCTCCAAACCCATCCTATTCATATACCCATCCAAATGCCTCTTAAATGTTGCAATTATACCAGCCTCCACCAATACTTCTGGCAGCTCATTCCATACGTACCACCCTCTGTGTGAAAAAGTTACCCCTTAGGTCTTTCTTATATCTTTCCCCTCTCACCCTAAATCTATGCCCTCTAGTTCTGGATTCCTCAACCCCCAGGGAAAGGACTTTATCTATTTATCCTATCCATGCCCCTCATAATTTTGTAAACCTCTTCAAAGTTTGGGAGACGATTTGTAGCTCGGGTGCTCGTTGTTGTGGTTCTGTTCGCCGAGCTGGGAGTTCTTGTTGCAAACGTTTCGTCCCCTTTCTAGGTGACATCCTCAGTGCTTGGGAGCCTCCTGTGAAGCGCTTCTGTCATGTTTCCTTCTGCATTTATAGTGGCTCGTCTCTGCCGCTTCTGGTTGTCAATTGCTGTCCGCTGCAGTGGCCAGTATATTGGGTCCAGGTCAATGTGTTTGTTGATAGAATCTGTGGATGAGTGCCATGCCTCTAGGCACTCATCCACAGATTCTATCAACAAACACATCGACCTGGACCCAATATACCGACCACTGCAGCGGACAGCAACTGACAACTGGAAGCGGCAGAGACAAACCACTATATTTGCCGGAGGAAACATGACAGAAGCGCTTCACAGGAGGCTCCCAAGCACTGAGAATGTCACCTAGAAAGGGGACAAAACATTTGTAAACCTCTATAAGGCCACCCCTCAGCCTCCGACCCTCCAGGGAAAACAGCCCCAGCCTGTTCAGCCTCTCCCTATAGCTCAAATCCTCCAATGGTGGCAACATTCTTGTAAATCTTTTCTGAACCCTTTCAAACTTCACAACATCTTTCCGATAGGAAGAAGACCAAAATTGCGTGCACTATCCCAACAGTGGCCTAACCAATGTCCTGTACAGCCGCAACATGACTCCCAACTCCTGTACTCAATACTCTGACTATTGGAACAGCTTTAAGTTGCAATTTCGACTCTGTTAGGTTTTCAAATAAGTTAAGCTATTCTAAATTCTGTTTTGTTTTGTGTTTTCCCCCGTAGTGTGTAAATAAATTGTTTTTCTTGAAGCTGAGTAGTTTGACCAGCTGCATCACTCCTGGAATATCCACTCTACATCTGCCTTTTTTTGAAAAAAATAAAAGTTAGGGTCTGGGCTACCTTTAAATGTTTTGAGTGGGTCTGGCCTCGTTCATAACAATTGCCATTTAACCACACCTCATTCCAAAAATACTGATAATCCATTTTAAAAAAAAGTAAATACCTTCCAGTCATGAACTGCTTTCAAAAAAGAATTTAATAGTTTGATCTACATTTCAAGTTATTGATCAATATATGGGCACACCCTGGTTTCTACTGTACCAGCTAAGTGGTTCTGGAGCTTTTAAATCTCAGCCAACCATTCATAATGAGCTCCACCATAATAACAAATTCCTTTAAATGTAAGCGATGGAGTGTGTTGAAACTGAAATTCATACTGGGCGTTTTCTTTCCTATGGTACAGCAGATGCAGGGAATCTAACACTCTAAATGGAAGCTACTAATGTGGTTTTAATTTTAAACTGGCTCTGAGCATTATAAGTCACTTCAGATCACCCAAAAGGTTTTCTTTTCAATTTTGCTCGTTTAATGCATTATTTTATTTTCCCCAATGGGTAAAGTTTCGAATACATCTTAATACTTTAAACCATGCCAGTCAATGTAATGAGCAGCTTTACTTATTCAGGAATAAGTCCTCTGGACCACATCTGTATTACACAGTATTTAATAATGACATTTGAAGTCAAGAAATCATTGAATACTTGTGTGTCAGAATATCCCTGCCTTTTTTTTAGCAGGCTTATGATCTGTTTTAGGGCTTCCAAAACCCAAAGCAGTGTATAAAAGCAGCTTCAGAGACTATAGTAGGGGAAGCAGAAGATTGCCTATGAAGTTCACAATAGTGACAACTCCCTCCCAGTCCCAATCTCAACAGAGCGACATGCAAGATTGGCACCCGTGGCATTTCTACCCAACACACAGGCAACAAAAGGACCAGTAAGTCACTGCAAATTTGAAATTTAGTGCAGGAAAAGGTAAGCATTTGTCATTTTCTACCTTCATTCCCATCTCTACCACCCAGTCAGAAATTCAGCCTCAATGGTTTACTCTGAGCCAGTGAGTAATTGGTGACTGCATCTTGAGCTTTAATGGAAATTGCAACCTGCCAGCACCTAGAGCAAATGTTCTGATATACTCTATCACCAGAAACTGTTCACCATTTTAAAGTATGGTTAAAGCATTAGTTATTGTTTTTTTTAAAAAAAATAAATATGTTTTAGCTTTTCAAAGCTTTTAATCCAGCATTTCATTTTTGATCCTTGTAGAAATATTGAGAAGGTCTGAATTTTGGTGTGTGTCAAAATAGGGATCCTGCAGATGCTTGCTTGTTAAAGAAAATTTACCTTTTGTATCCTGTAAATTGAAGGCTTTTGCTTGAGAACCCAGTGTACAGATTGAGAGAGGGCTTTGAGTTCAAGGATTAAGAGTTTAAACCGCTACTTAGCAAATTGCATCAAGGTGTTTTGGATAATTTATACCTAATGCTGTTAGAGGGGCAAAGGAATGTTAACATGGATATTCTAATACTTGGAACTGCATCTCGCTGTCTTTTTGGCTAAGTAAGAGTTTGCTGAGTTGCATGGAGGCTATTTTCAGTAAGAACTGGTGAGAGTTCTTACTGTTTCCTACCAAACTCTCCTTACTAACAACCTACCTACCTACCCCCTCTGACATCTCTCTGTCTCTCTCACCTGATTATAGCCCAATCTTTGCATAGTCATTCTTAGAACACCCACCACTGCTGACATCTCTGGCTTTGTTTCTGATAATCTTTCTCTCTCTTGGTTTCTCTCTCTCTACAGCAATGCGGGAAGATGGTCGCTGTCTTCTCCATTCTGCCTGTGTTACCTCACACTCACTCTATATATCTACTACAGCACTCTCCTCACACATGGATCCATGCTCCACCATTCTCACTACTGTATTGCCTGCAATATTTTCCCTCAGTTGCTCTCACACAGCCTGACCCCAACACTACTAACCTTGCATAATTTCTGCTCCCCTTACCCTTACATTCACTGACCTTTCCACCAATAGTAACAGCTGTGCGACCCACTTTTGTTTTCCTCAAAACTGCCCCCTTCTCATTCCAGGAGGAGAACCACCTAATAACGCATAGGATGAATCAGGATGTCTAGTGGGATGCCCAGCATTGAAACTCTCCTCTCTTGTGGAGAGAGCATCCTGACTCTGATTGCCCTGAGCATTTTGCTGACTGTGTCTGAGATCCTGGACTTGTAAGAGTCTCTCTAAAACTGAGTGAAGCATATCTCCTTTCATATGATTGAGGATCACGAATGACAATGACCAAGTTCCTACCTTTTGTGTTTGTAATTCAGTGGCAAGTCAATGTTTTTATACTGTGAGCCTGGTATCTCTGGTTGAGGGGGAAACACAGGAAAAGAGAAGGCAAGGCGATTGGAAGGCAGGGATGCTGTCAACATCCAGATAGGCTCAGAGAACTCTGACAGTGAGCTGAGTGCACTGTGGCCTTGCAGCAACATTGCAATGATAGTTACCAGTGCAGCCCAAGGTCCAGAACTGTACTGTAGGTGGACTGTTGTTGTGCAGCGAGGATTCCCGATGACTGGCACATGTTGGATGCAATGTCAATGGATGTGGTTTGTATGCATCTAATTTCCATGGACCATGCCTTGAGAAATTGGTGCCAGGGGTCTGAGATGGGGGGGTGTCCCCCATGATGAGCTGATGTTGCCAGTTACCCCCGCTAACCTGCACGTCGAGAGTTCTCAGTGCCTGACTTATTTGATGCACTTGGTAAAAGGGAAATAATGAGGCGAGTTGTGGCATTAATCAAGATTCAACAAGCAATAATTTCCCTTAATTGGGAACTTACTGCTGCCTAGCAATAAAATTGTCTTGCCACCAGAAATGGGCCTCACTGGACTTATCGCATGGTTTGGCCACAAATCTCACTCTAGCTCATGTTATTCTAGACAGACTGATATATCTAACGGATTCAAACATGTTCAATCGCGTATGGTAAGACTTTGGAATCCAGACCTTCCGGCCCTACAATACATTGCCTACATCTGATGATTGACAGCAATTGGAAATGAGCATGGTTGAAAACAATGTCTGAATAAAGCAAAAAGTGGACTTTTTTATGTTGGACCTTTCGTGACCTCAAGGCATCCCAAACTACTTTACAGCCAATGAAGCACAAGTGTTATCACTGTAGTAATTCAGAAAATGTGTCAGACAGTTTGTGCACAGCTTGCTCCTGCAAACAGCAGCTGTATTTTATCTCATCGGCTGTGGTTTCTGAGCTCTGCCCATGGTCGATACTCTAAGTCGGCACGGAGGGTGAAAAGGCAACATAGCAGAGCACAGATGGGCAGAACTCTGTGCAGAGCCAAAAAGGGCTGGGGATCGGTGGGGTGTCATGGGTTGGCATTACAATGGCATGGATGTATGAGGAGCCATGGTTTATATGTGAGGGGCATGTGGTGGAATGGTTGGGATATAGAGAATGTGTAGGATATGAGTGGATTTGAAGGGTGGAAGGTGTGAGGCCTTCCAAGTTGTTTTCTGTTTTATTGCTTTTTTTTATAACTGGGAGACAAATTAAGGTGTGCCTTCTACACACTGTCTGTGTGGAGTTTGCACGTTCTCCCCGTGTCTGCGTGGGTTTTCTCCGGGTGCTCCGGTTTCCTCCCACAGTCCAAAGATGTGCAGGTCAGGTGAATTGGCCATGCTAAATTGCCCATAGTGTTAGGTAAGGGGTATATGTAGGGGTATGGGTGGATTGCGCTTCGGTGGGTCGGTGTGGACTTGTTGGGCCGAAGGGCCTGTTTCCACACTGTAAGTAATCTAATCTAATTCTAAACAGCCTGCCTTGGTACCTGATACACCCCGTATCTAGTTGTGAACCTTTCTTGGGTGCAACAGGGTCAGTCCCAAATACACACACACAAAAACACGGCAGTCCTAATTATCGCCCTCTCTCTAGTCAGGTTTTTTAGAATTAGAATCCCTATCATGTGGAAACAGGCCCTTCAGCCCAACAAGTCCACACAACTCTTTGAGGAGTAACCAACCCATATTCATTCCCCTACCCTATATTTTCCTCTGTCTAATGCACCTAACCTACACATGCCTGAACACTATGGGCAATTTAGCATGGCCAATTCACCTAACCTGTACAGCCTTGGATTGTGGGAGGAAACCGGAGCACCCGAAGGAAACTCACGCAGACAAGGGGAGAATGTGCAAACTTCACACAGACAGTTGCCTGAGGCTGGAATCAAACCCAGGTCCCTGGTGCTATGAGGCAGTTGTGCTAAGCACTGAGCCACCCAAAAATTTTCTCCATTCTGTTTTCCAAAGTTGGAGTGGAAATTTGACCCTATATTTTCCTTCTCTCAAGAATAATGATTGGTCACACATTAAACTTGATTTTCATCACATGTAAAATGATGGAACATCAACTAGTCAACTTCAATACACTGTTTTTGTGTTGAAAATGTCCTAAAGTGGCATGATTCTCCTTTTTTTGCATGGTCATGTTTTTATTTATCCATCTAGTGTATTCACTGTTGTAAATGCAACAGCAATGTTCAACAAAATAACCTCCCACAAACAGCAATGGGCAAGCAATCTGTTATTAGGGCACATTTTCCTTTCTGAAATAGCGTAATCCTTAATATCCACCTAAGAACGGATTGAACTTTCATTGAACATTTCATCCAAAGATGGCATCTTCAGTCCTGTAACCCTTCATCAATCCTACGCTGAAGAGTCAGCGCAGATAATATACTCATGTCTCTGCAGTGGGGCTTGAACCCACAACCTTCTGATTGAGAAATTCTACCACTGACCATGGCTGACCCCATATAAATCTCTGTTACCTCATGCTTTAGAAAAAAAGACTAATTTGCTGCAGTTCATAATTCAACCAGATGTTCTAATAAATGTATTCAATTAATTGCTTTAGCTTGTTGAATCTCTTTTCTGTTTGTCATATTTCTACTTATCCAATTAGGATTGCCACGACAACCTCCCTCTATGTAAATTCTGGTACATAATTTATCATAGTTGGGATGATTATCCGTCCTAGGTCGATGAATTGTATAGAGGCTGAAATTGGAACAGATTTCATGTCATGTCTGATATTGTCTGTCACAATGCTGTTGAAGGAAAATACAACATTACAACATTGTTTACACTTTGTTTGAATGAAATGAATGCATTTATCCAGTAGGGATCTGTGGGCAGCAATAGAAGTATGCTCTGCAATTATGATGCACATGATCTTTGTAAGTTTTCCAGGTAACTACATTTAGCATTTAACAAATCTAATTGTTGAATATAATGCTGCTGTTATTGAGAATGAGATATAATTTGGGAAAATGGATTTAGTTTTTGTTTCAAAAATTATGTTTTTTGGTTCAGGTGCTCATCAACAAGTTTACTTTTAGCTGCATCCAGTGGGCGAGAATGTTACCAAGCTGGTGTTTTGTGTGAACCTGTTATTTGTGCAAGAAGCTTGTAGTTTATCAACAAGTTGGTTGATTGCTTTGTGCCAGCATAATGAGGAAGAAAAACATTCTATTGTAGGAATCTCTGCAGCTAATTTGTACATACAGGTCTCGCATCAGCAACAATGGAACAACTAAGTAATCTGTCTTTGAGTCACACAGTCATAGAGATGTACAGCATGGAAACAGACCCAACTCGTCCATGCCGACCAGATATCCCAACCCAATCTAGTCTCACCTGCCAGATCCCGGCCCATACCCCTCCAGACCCTTCCTATTCATATACCCATCCAAAGGTCTCTTAAATGTTGCAATTGTACCAGCATCCACCACATCCTCTGGCAGCTCATTCCGTACACGTACCACCCTCTGCATGGAAATGTTGCCCCGTAGCTCTCTTTTATATCTTTTCCCTCTCACCCTAAACCTATGCCCTCTAGCTCTGCACTCCCCGACCCCAGGGAAAAGACTTTGTCTATTTACCCTATCCATGCCCCTCATAATTTTGTAAACCTCTATAAGGTCACCCCTCAGCTTCCAACGCTCCAGGGAAAACAACCCCAACCTGTTTAGCCTCTCCCCATTGCTCAAATCCTCCAACCCTGGCCACATCCTTGTAAATCTTTTCTGAACCCTTTTAAGTTTCGCAACATCTTTCCGATAGGCAGGAGACCAGAATTGCACGCAATATTCCAACAGTGGTCTAACCAATGTTCTGTACAGCCGCAACATGACCACCCAACTCCTGTACTCAATACTCTGACCAATAAAGGAAAGCATACCAAATGCTGCCTTCACTATCCTATCTACCTGCGACTCGACTTTCAAGGAGCTATGAACCTGCACTCCAAGGTCTCGTTGTTCAGCAACACTCTCTAGGACCTTACCACTAAATGTATAAGTCCTGCTAAGATTTGCTTTCCCAAACTGCAGCACCTTGCATTTACCTGAATTAAACTCCATCTGCCACTTCTCAGCCCATTGGTCCATCTGGTCAAGATCCTGTTGTGATCTGAGGTAACCCTCTTTGCTGTCCACTGCACCTCCAATCTTGGTGTCATCTGCAAACTTACTAATTGTACCTCTTATGCTCGCATCCAAATCATTTATGTAAATGGCAAAAAGTAGAGGACCCAGCACCGATCCTTGTGGCACTCCACTGGTCACACGCCTCCAGTCTGAAAAACAACCCTCCACCACCACCCTCTGTCTTCTACCTTTGAGCCAGTTCTGTATCCAAATGGCTAGTTCTTTCTGTATTTCATGAGATCTAACCTTGCTAATCAGTCTCCCATGGGATCCTTGTCGAACGCCTTACTGAAGTCCATGTCGATCACATCTACTGCTCTGTCCTCATCAATCCTCTTTGTTACTTCTTCAAAAAACAATCAACTTTGTGAGACATGATTTCCCACGCACAAAGCCATGTTGACTATCCCGAATCAGTCCTTGCCTTTCCAAATACATGTACATCCTGTTCCTCAGGATTTCCTCCAACAACTTGCCCACCACCGACGTCAGGCTCACCAGTCTATAGTTCCCTGGCTTGTCCTTTCTGCCCTTCTTAAACAGTGGCACCATGTTAGCCAACCTCCAGTCTTCCGGCATCTCACCTGTGACTATCGATGATACAAATATCTCAGCAAGAGGCCCAGCAATCACTTCTCTAGCTTCCCACAGAGTTCTCGGGTACACCTGATCAGGTCCTGGGAATTTATCCACCTTTACCGTGCTGTGGTATCTTTTGCATCCATTTAAAGGACACTCAGTTTTGAATGATGATAGCAATGATATTGCAGCAATAGTAACATACAGCAAAATCTGAGTAGGTTCAGTGCTCACTGGTGGAGGGCTTAAACCTATTACCTTCTGATATGAAGTATCATGGGAAATCCAGTGGAGTTGTGAACCCTGACACAGCAATGATAGCCATTGAGCTACGTTGAGTTTTGATGCTGTGAGGACTTTTTTGATTTTTTTTTCTCTGTTGGTGAACAGTTCAGTGGAAACAGCCCAGCCAGTCCAATCTATCAACAATTCACTGCCAATTCGTATATCTGTCAAGATGTCTCTTACACATTGCTATTGTGGTAGTGTATTCAGGCACATACCACCCTCTGTGCTAGTTTTTTTTTTAAAAAAGCAAAAAGACAAGAAAATTGCTTCTCACATCCCCTTTTAATTTTTTCCCCTTTTAGCTTAAAACTATGTCCCTTAGAAATTGACATTTCTATCCTGGGAAAGACTCTGACTATCCATTCTAACCAACCCTCTCGGAGATTTACACAATTATATCGGGTTCCCCTAGCCCCCAGTGTTCACGTGAAATCAAACAGAGTTTGTCCAATCTCTTGTCACAGCTAATACCCTCCAAACAAGGCAACATTCTGGCAAACCGTTTCTGTACTCTCACCAAAGCCTCTACATCCTTCTGGAACAAAATATTCTAAGCAAATTTCTGTACAGCTGTAATATGACTCATCAATTTTTATATTCTACGCCGCGACTGATGAAGGCAAGCATGCTATATGCCTTCTTCACCATTTATCCACTTATTGCCACTTTCAGGGAACTGTGGACCTGTACACCTAGCCCCTCTGTAAATTAATGCTATTAAAGGTGCTGCCATTTACTGTATACTTTCGTCTTGTATTAGTTCTTCCAAAATGCAGCACCTCATGTTTGTCTGGAATATATTCCATCTGCTGTTTTTCAGCCCAAGTCTCCAGCCTATGAATATCCTGCTGTAACCTCTGGCAATCATCCTCTGTAGCTGCAGCTCCTCCATCTGTAAACTTACAAATTAGGCCACCTACATTCTCCTCTGAATTATTTTTGTCTGTGTGGAGCCCCAGGATTGATCCATGCAGAACACTACTGATGACAGATCTCCTGTCAGATCCCTTCAATGCTACTGTCTTCTATGATTAAGCCATTCTTTATTCACCTTACAGATTCTCTGCAGATCCCACATGACTTCACCTTTTATATTAGCCTGCTGTGAGGGATCTCATCAAAGGCCTTGCTGAAGTCCATGCAGACAGCATCTAGTTAACCACCCTTATCAAACAATTTTGTCAGTTCCTCAAAAAAACAATCAAATTTGTGAGGCACGAACTTCCCCACAAAAAAAAGCCACTAAAAAGTCCATATTTTTCCAAATGTGAGTAAGTCCTCTCCTGAAGAATCTTCTCCAACAGTTTCCTTACCACTGACTTAAGGCTCACTGGTCTGTGCTTTCTCTCTAGATGTTGCCAGACCTGCTGTGTTTTCCCAGCAATTTTGTTTTTGTTTAATCCAGGAAATTAGAGTTAATGTTTTGGATCCAGTGACTCTTCTCTAGGTTTTTTTTGGTTGTGTGTGAATTTCCTGGTGCTCTTAAAGGAATGACATTGGCTATTCTGTCTAAAGAAGATACAAAGATTTTGCTTAAAGCCCCAGTAATTTCCTCCCTCGATTCCCTCAGCATTCTGGGATAGATCCCATTAGGTCTTGGTGACTTGTTTACCTTGATGTTTTTCAACACGTCTTCCATCGCTTTATATTGACATGCCCTAGAATATCAACATACCTTTCTATGTCCTCACCATCTATCATGTCCTTACCTTATGTGAATATCGGTGTAAAATATTTGGAAAGGACTTCACCCACTACCTCCACTTCCACACACAAGTTCCCTCCTTTGTCCCTGAGTGGACCTACCCTTTCCCTAGCTACTGTCTTGGTCCTTGTATATGTTAAAAAAAGAACTTGATTTTCTTAATCCAGTTTGCTAAGGACATTTCATCACCCCCTTTAGCCTTCCTTATACCATTTTTAAGTTCTTTCCTGCTTCCTTTATATTCTTAAAGGCCTCTGCTTGACTTCGGTATCCAAAACCCTTCAAAATGCCTACTTTTTCTTTTTGACTAAGTTCCCAATTTCTCTCACTATCCAAGGTTCCTGATCTTACCATCCTTTATTTTCACAGCAATGCTGTGGTCCCGAACTCTCATCAACTGTCCTTTAAAAGATTCCCATGTGACATGTGAATTTACCCTCAAACACCCACCCGAAATCTAAATTCCATAGTTTCTGCCCAATATTGCCATAGGTAACCTTCCGCAGTTGAATGCTTTCATTCAAAGACCACTCCTATCATTATCCATAAACAGCTTAAAACTTAGAATTATGTTCAATGTTCCTGAAGTGCTTTCCCACTGAAACTTGATCGCCTGGCCAGGATCATTCCCCAGAACCAGGCCTAGTATGGCCCTTTCCCTTGCGGGGCTATTTACATATTGCTTTAAGAATGTGTCCTCCTTGGCACACCTAAAAAAAACCCATCCCATCCAAGACCCCGGCACTGAGTCCCAATCAACACAGGGAAAATTAAATACATGTACCACAACATATCTATTGTTTTCACATTTTTCAATAATCTTTCTACGTATCTGTTCCTCTATCTCCCATTGGGTGTTGGGAGGTCTGTAGGACAATCCTATCAAAGTGAAAGTACCCTTCCGATTCCTGAGCTATATCCACATGGTCTCACTGGATGAGCTCTCTAATGTATCCTCCCTCAATACAATTGCTATTCTCCCTATTCAGTAATGCAACTCCTCCTCCTCTTTTACATTCCACTTTATCTTGTCTGAAACACCTAAATCCCAGAATGTTAAGCTGCCAGTATTGTCCCTCACTCAACCAAGTCCCTACAACAGCGACATTATTATATGCATTGATCCAAGCTTTAATTTCACCTCTCTTTATCTGTCATTCTCCTCGCATCGCCAGAAGTACACTCAGACTGCCAGTCCTGCCAGGTTCAGTAATCATCCCCCCCCCATCTGTTCCAGTTCTTAGCTTTGGTCATTTCCCTGCTGAGCTGTTAGGTTCTTTTTCTTGAGTTTGTCATACACTTGAATGCAACTGCAATATGCCAACTTCTGTGAACAACCAAAATTTTATTCAGGAAGTACAGGAATTTCTGGAGGAACCCTTAACACACTTCGCAGGGCTTGCGGAGCCATGTCGAGATCTCCCTGACCAAAGGAAACAGGCCTTCCTTTTATATAGTACAAGAATTTCACATTACACTCAGTAATACCTACAAGACAACCCCTAGCCATTCCCGTACAGTCACATGCCACTCAAGATGCAATATAGTGATCACATCATTTCCAGAGATAATGTGATTAAGTCATTCCTTAATAGCAAGACCTGGTGTAAATTGCATTTTTTTGTTACTTTAGGGTGCAGTCAGAGTTTCAACTGGAATGTTCTTATTGATTCTGAACAGGAATGATTATGTAAATGGCCCTGAATGACCAGGGATAAATTCACTGAGTAACCAGGAAATGGCCATGTAAATGGCTCTGAATGGAAAGGGAATATAAGTTCCTTACCTTCTACTTGTAAGGCATAGACATACCACCTTACCCCCAGGACATCCAATTTCCTGCAGGTTAGCAGAGCAAATTAACTATTTAATATCTCAGATCTATTGCTCTAGTTTCTTTCCCCCTTTCCCCGCCATATCAGTTTAAGTTATCAAACTAGAAAATCTCCTCTGAACTGCCTTCAATGCATTTAGATCCTTCCTTAAACATGGAAACTAAAACTGCATGATCAACACAAATTAATTTGTTTAAAGGTAGTTTCCCTTTCACAGACTCTGTCTGATTACTTTGAATTTTCTGCTGCAACATCTTTATTCAAGCATTTTATTTCCCATGGTAGGTTTAAGTTAACTCGACAATAACTTCCTATCTTCTGACTTTCTCACTTTTTTGGATAAAAGAATTGCAATCACTATTTTGAATACTACTGGAAGTTCATCAAGAGATGGGGATTTGTTGCTTGCACTACATCCCTGGTGATTGAATTCAAGAAAATGACAAGCTTCCCTTACATTTCCTGATTGACTTTCGCTTTCTATTAGAAAAATATTCATTTAGGCAACACTTCTTTTTAAATATCTTTAGAAACTCTTCCAATCTTTTTGATATCTTGAGCGAGCCTTTTCTTATTGCAATTTCCCCATCTTTCATAATCTTTTACTGTATTGCTTTTTTATATTGTGTTCAATTCTGTTACCTGTCACAATTCATTGTTCAATGTTAAGCATTTTAAAAAAAACACTTTTATTCTATCTTCTACAACTTTGTTCACCCGAAATGATGGATTTTTTTTCTTTCTTTGTTTAAATTCTGAAATAACTATTGAAGTGTCTCATGCATTTCTAATGGTTATCCCTTAACCTAATTTTGCAGTTCACTTAGGATCATGAAAACAAAGTAGCCAATTATTGACTTAATTCAATTATTTAAGATTATAACTTTAAACCCCTCCTTTCTTCCTCTCACTAAATAGTTGTATTACAATGATTGTTATCTAGAGACACCTTCATTGAGGTATTTAATAAATCCAGCTTATTACACAAGGTATAGGATGGCCTGCTATCTGGTTGATTCCAGAAAGTTCCTTAGGATAGCACAATCTCAAAATGTTCTATGAAAAACTCATCTAGACTACTTTTGCGCATAGTTTAAAGTTGTGAATGATTGACGCTATCACAACCTTCCAAACAACATGTAAACTATAATTTTATATATGTTTTTAGAAATACTAAGTTTAGCTTTTTGAGTTTGTGACATGTACTTTGTCTAGAGTTTAACAATAAGTGCAGGTAGTTCTGTTGCTATGATTGTTTCTTTTAAAGTAGCCTTTGAGCCCTAGATTTTAAATTTTTTAAAAACCTTTTTAGGTTGTTTTGTGGCCCAGCAAGGAAATAATGGGGATTCAAGGCTTGTCACAGATTTATGGAACTTATTTTTCATAAGATATAGGAGCATAATTAAGCCATTCGAGCCGAGTTTGCTCCACCATTCGATCATGGTAGATATGCTCCTCACCCCCGTTTTCCTGCCATCTCTCCATAGCCCTTAACCCATTACCAATTAAAATCTGTTGAACTCTTCCTTAAATTTACTCACTGCCCCAGCATCACTTTGGGGTGTATGTAACATTGTATTCAACTCCCTATTCAAGCACCCTATGATCTTTTCCTCTTAAGCTTATAGGCATATTACTCTTACCTTCATGAAATTTGTTATTGTTTTACTTTGAGTTTTGAGAATTCCTTGGATGAAAATACTCAAAGACCAGTGTTCCTCAGAAGAAAGGATTTGGTGAAACTAGATTACCTTCGAGTAAAGAGTTAGTATTGGTTGCAGACCAGAGATATTGAGGAAAAAGCCCTGATGAGATTACTTCAATTTTAGGAAATCTAAGCTTGGGCCTGATAGCTCCAGGAGGAGGTTATTTGCTGTTCCAGTCTAAGTTAAAGTCACCAGTGATTGAAATCAATCAAGTGTTCGAGAAAGGGCTCTAGTGTAAGTATATTTGGGTGCTATATAAGGTGTGTTTTGAGTGCTATACTAAAGCATTTGCTTTTCCCTTCAGTTTAGGAGCAGGTTAGGATTAATGGGATTATACATTTACTGTTTGCTTAAAATCTTTGGATTTTGTGTTATAAGTGGGGAGTTTCGTTTATTCAATTTTAATTTCTTAATGGACTTCTGTCACCAAAAATTAGTTCTGAACCACCCACATTGATGTGATAGTCAAGGCCCCACAACGTTTTCTCTTTATCAGGAGTCTAAGGGAATTCGGCATGTCCATAAAGGCCCTTATGAATTTATACATTCTATACGCTACTATAGAAAGCATTCTAATTGGGTATTTCATGGTTTGGTACAGCAGCTGCTCTGCCCAAGACAGTAAGAAACTGAAGAAAGTTGTGAACACAGTCCAGACCATCACACAATCCGACCTTCCATACATTGACTCCATCTACACTTCTCAATGCTGCAGAAAGGCAGCCAACATCATTAAAGACCAGCTCCCGCCCCGGTTATAATTTCTTTCAACCTCTTCCGTCAGCCAGAAGGTACAGAAGCCTAAACACACATACCAATAGGTTCAAGAACAGCTCAAATCTAATGTTGATCTTGCTTTTGTGCACCTTCTTTGTAGATGTAACATTGTATTCCTTGCTCTGTTCAAATCACTCAATCTTTGTATATTTTGATCTGCCTGCTTTGCATGCAAAACAAAACCTTTCACTGCTGAGGTCCATGTGACAATAATAAATCAAGTTAATGGTTAAACAATCTGTAGTATTGCCTCCTTATGATTAAGTGATTATGATTACACTTCATTAAAACCAAAACAAACTAAAATATGATCTATCAAGCCAGATTTCAGTGTGTGATCTGACTTGTCCAGCAATAACATTATCTGAAATCATAACATGGCTAAATAGCATTTCCTCTAGCTCCTCATAGGTAAAGCCACAGCAAATCTGATGGGAAAACGTAATTATGTTGCATCAAACAGATAAGACACCAGAATACTGAATCTGACATCTCTGCATAGATTCTAAAACATATTTGTAAAGCAGTCAATAATGATTAACTTAAATAACAATTTTTAAAATTAATATTCTGTGGATCAAATTCAAAGCACAATTATGGGGAAGACTGTTTATGCATTAAGCAAATCCCAATTAGTCATGAACAGCTGCCAGAAACCTATCCAATCAATACTGGTAGTGAGAGTTGATGGAGATGAGGCAATAGCAAGAGGTAGCGCAGCCAGTGGGAAGGAACTTCCTGGGAAAGAACTAAGGGATCGGATAAAGTGTGTTTGCTTTAATGCAAGGAGTATCAGGAATAAAAATGATGAGCTTAGAGCATGGATCAGTACCTGATGCTATGATGTTGTGGCCATAAGAGACATGGATTTCTCAGGGGTAGGAATGGTTGCTAGATGTTCCAGGGTTTAGAACATTTATAAAGAATAGGGAGGGGGAAAAGAGGAGGGGGTGTAGCACTGCTAATCCGAGAGGGTATCACAGCTACAGAAGTTACCATTGTTGAGGAGGGTCTGCCTCCTGAGTCAGTATGGGTGCAAATTAGGAACAGTAAGGGAGCAGTCACCTCATTAGGGGTTTACTACAGGCCTCCCAATAGCAGCAGGGAGATTGAAGAAAGCATAGGTCGGCAGATTTTGGAAAAGTGCGAATGTAGTAGGGTTATTGTAATGGGTGTCTTTAACTTTCCCAGTATTGATTGGAACCTCCTTCGAGCAGATAGTTTGGAAGGAGCTGTTTTTGTAAGGTGTGTTCAGGAGGATTCAGGAGGACAGGCCGACGAGAGGAGAGGCCATTTTGAATTTGGTGCTGGGCAATGAGCCGGGGCAGGTGTTAGATCTTGCGGTTGGAGAGCATTTTGGTGATAGTGACCACAACTGCCTCACACTCTACATAGCTATGGAGAAGGAGAGAAGCAGTCACAAAGGGAGGATATTTAATTGGGGAAAAGGAAACTATGATGCTCTCAGACGTGAGTTGGGAAGCATGGACTGGGAGCAATTGCTCCATGGAAAGGGCACTATAGACATGTGGAGACTGTTTAAGGAACAGTTGTTGTGAGTGATACACAAATGTGTTCCTCTGAGACAGGCAAGAAGGGGTAAGATAACTTACCCTAGAGCGGATGGATGACTAGATTGGAGGAGCTTCTCGTCGAAAGAAAGAAGGCAGCTTATGTAAGATGGAGAAAGTATGGGTCTTGCTCAGCTCTAGAGGATTACAGGCAGGCCAAGAAGGAGCTCAAAAATGGACTGAGGGGAGCCAGGAGGGGGCACGAAAAAGGCTTGGCAGGAACGATTAGGGAGAATCCAAAGGCATTTTACACATATGCGAGGAATAAGAGAATGATCAAAGAAAGAGTAGGGCCAATCAGGGATAGCATAGGGAACTTGTGTATAGAGTCTGAGGAGGTAGGGGAAGCCCCAAATGAGTTTTTTGCTTCTGTCTTTACTAAAGAAAAGGACCTTGTAGTGAATGAAACCATTGAGGAGCAGGTAAGCATGCTGGAATGGATGGAGATTGAGGAAGCTGATGTGTTGAAAATTTTGACAAACATTAAGATTGACAAGTCACCAAGGCCAGACCAGATTTGTCCTCGGCCACTCTGGGAAGTGAGAAATGTGATTGCTTCGCCGCTTGTGAAGATCTTTCTATCCTCTCTCTCCACCGGAGTCATACCTGAGGACTGGAGGCAGGCAAATGTAATTCCTCTCTTCAAGAAAGGAAATAGGGAAATCTCCGGCAATTACAGACCAGTCAGTCTCACATCTGTCGTCTGCAAGGTGTCAGAAAGGATTCTGAGGGATAAGATTTATGTCCATCTGGAAGAGCATGGCTTGATTAAAGGCAGTCAGCATGGCTTTGTGAGGGGCAGGTCATGCCTCACAAATCTTATTGAGTTCTTTGAGGATGTTACTAGACAAGTAGATGAGGGTCAAGTGGTGGATGTTGTGTATATGGACTTCAGTAAGGCATTTGATAAGGTTCCCCATAGTAGGCTTGTTCAAAAGGTCAGGAGGAATGGGATACAAGGAAATTTAGCTGTCTGGATACAGAACTGGCTGGTCGACAGAAGACAGCGAGTGGTAGTGGAAGGAAAATATTCTGCCTGGAAGTCAATGGTGAGTGGTGTTCCACAGGGCTCTGTTCTTGGGCCTCTACTCTTTGTAATTTTTATTAATGACTTGGATGAGGGGATTGAAGGATGGGTCAGCAAGTTTGCAGACGACACAAAGGTGGAAGTGTCGTTGACAATATAGAGGACTGTTGTAGGCTGCAGTGGGACATTGACAGGATGCAGAGGGAGGCTGAGAGGTGGAAGATGGAGTTCAACCTGGATAAATGCGAAGTGATGCATTTTGGAAGGTTGAACTTGAAAGTTGAGTACAGGATTAAAGACAAGCTTCTTGGCAGTGTGGAGGAACAGCGGGATCTTGGTGTGCAGATACATAGATCCCTTAAAATTGCCACCCAGGTGGACAGGATTGTTAAGAAAGCATATGGTGTTTTGGCTTTCATTAACAGGGGGATTGAGTTTAAGAGCCGTGAAATCTTGTTGCAGCTCAATGAAACTTTGGTTAGACCACACTTGGAATACTGTGTCCAGTTCTGGTTGCCCTATTATAGGAAAGATGTGGATGCTTTGGAGAGGGTTCAGAGGAAGTTTACCAGGATGCTGCCTGGAATGGAGGGCTTATCTTACGAAGAGAGGTTGAATGAGCTTTGACTTTTCTCATTGGAAAAAAGAAGGAAGAGAGGGGACATAATTGAGGTGTGCAAGATAATGAGAGGCATAGATACAGTTGATAGCCAGAAGCTTTTTCCCAGGGCAGAAATTGTTAACGCGAGGGGTAATAGTTTTAAGCTGTTTGGCGGAAAGTATAGAGGGGATGTCAGAGCCGGGTTCTTTACACAGAGAGTTGCGAGAGCATGGAATGCGTTACAAGCAGCAGTTGTGGAAGTGAGGTCATTGGGGATATTTAAGAGACTCTGGACATGCATATGGTCACAGACATTTGAGAGTTCGTACATTAGGTTTACCTTATATGCCGAACAATGGTCGGCAAAACATCGTGGGCTGAAGGGCCTGTTCTGTACTGTACTGCTATATGTTCTTAGTTCAAATCGATGATTTATTTTATTATTCAGTAATATTAAACCAGCAAAACCCATAACCTAATTAATTTGCTCTAACAATATTTATTTCTGTCCATATATACAGCCAGAAATGATATTATAAACCACATTCTGAAAATAATTATATAACTGGTCACTGTTGTGTGTGGTTCCGACCAGAATCCATACCAATGCCTTCCTTGTGTGAACTTATGGAAAATTTCACCTCAGGTGACTTTAAATGTAAAGGAGTTTAAATTTTTGAAAAGGGTGTTAGCAATTGAAAAGTAAGTAGCATGAAAGCTGTACCCTTCATCTTTTGTAAAAGCCACAGTACTTGTGGTATTACACTGGTTGGCACTCCTGATAATTTGTGGTCTCTGCTACTTTTGCCAGTATGTGATTTAGAATAAGGATTGTTTGAGGGGACCTGCTGACACCAATCTTGCTTGGTCGATACTTTGTCTCATGTCTGTCTAATGATCGGTGGTAGAGGGTACATCACTTTCCACAACAGGTACTTTTCATCATTGATAAGATGGTTTATTGCACAATACTCAAATGTATAACCTTTTCCTCATCAGGCATAATTGCAAAGACTCTGGGGAGCTGCACAGAATACATTTTTTTCTTCCAAGGTGAGTATGGAAGGACTATGTGACATCATCAGACTGGGCCACATGAATGAAATTTCAACATTTTAGTTCCTTCAGGACAATTACCTTGTACAACAGAACTCTTAAAAAGATTAGCAACAATCTATGCTTAATGTCAATAGATTGAGACCTTTCAAATAACAACTGGGGTAGAAGTAATGAGAGTCACATAAAAAATAATTGCAGATATATTATGCCCTTACAATAGTAATTATTGTTTGATACAGAATCCTGGGCTACACTTTCTGTCCACCTTTGCATAAAAAGACAGGAAAATTAGGGAACTTTGTCTACTTTTATAAAGTATTTAACTTCTGTGATGACTCTGGACATAACAGGACTTGTTTTCCAGTGCATTCCTGAGAGAGAGGAAATGCAAGGCAATAGTAATGAACTTAATTCAGATGTTATTGCGGTTGCAGTTGGAGTAATTTTGTGTTCTGCACAAAGTTTCTTATTCACAGTGAGTGTGAGCTAGTGAGTCCGAGAATGACAATGTTGTAGGTTTTACTTCTGATAAACATTCCATGGGAACTTGTTTCTTTTCTTGAAACATGGAAAGCCAGAGAACGATACAGCATGGAAACAGACTCTTCGGTCCAACCCATTCATGCTGACCAGATATCTTAAATAAATCTCGTCCCATTTGGCCCATATCCCTCAACCCTTTTGACTCCTATCCATCCAGATGTCTTTTACATGTTGTATTTATACCAGCCTCCTCCACTTCCTGTGGCAGCTCATTCCATACACCCATCACCTTCTGCTTGAAAACATTGCCCCTTAGATCCTTTTTACATCTTTCCCCTCTCACCTTAAACCTATGCCTTCTAACTTTGGACTCCCCATCCCAGGGAAAAGACATTGTCTTTTCATCCTATCCATGCCCTTCGTGATTTTGTAAGCCTCTATAAGGTCACCACTCAGCCAAAGTAACCCCTGCCTAATCAGCCTGTCCCCATAGCTCAAACCCTCCATCCCTGCAAGATCCTTGTCAATCTTTTCTGTACCTTTCAGGTTTCCCAACATCCTTCCTATAGGAGGGAAACCAAAATTGCATGCAGTACTCCAAAAATGG
This sequence comes from Hemiscyllium ocellatum, assembly GCF_020745735.1. Classification (NCBI taxonomy): domain Eukaryota; kingdom Metazoa; phylum Chordata; class Chondrichthyes; order Orectolobiformes; family Hemiscylliidae; genus Hemiscyllium; species Hemiscyllium ocellatum. The sequence goes on along the minus strand of NC_083417.1, from coordinate 22,657,543 downwards.
CCGAACCAATGTCCTGTACAGCTGCAACATGACCTCCTGTGATCGTGAAATTGAAAACATGTCTTTCCATTCAGGCCAGTTAGAACACTGAATAAGCTGACAGAAGTTTCCAATGGAGAATCCATAAATAATTTTAAAATTAAACAATGTCTTCTGATTCCTATAATTTATAAATAATCTCACTTTAGACTCTTACTTGCAGAAGCAGCAGTTTATTTCTCGCTGCTTTGTGTAGCTGGTGAACTGATAGTATCATTCAAAACATCACTGCTGTGTGGTTACGAATGTGTACCACAAGAGATTTATTCTGTTCACAATTAGTTCTTACTACTTAATGGAGAACATCATAATAACAGTGAGTTATGTTGTTCCTTTCAAAGTATAGATATAGAAGCAAACAGTAGAGTGGAGTTAATTCGCTGGCTAATGCAGAAAAATAACACTACAAAGTTGGTAACCAATTAGACTGTCAGCATTCAACACAAACCAAAGGACTGCAGATGCTGGAAATCAGAATCAAAAATAAAGAATGTTGGAAAAACTCAGCAGGTCTGCAGCAATTGTGGAGAGAAAGCAGAGTTAACATTTTGGGCCCAGTGACCCTTCTAAATTACTTAAAGCTATGAAAAGGTTGGTATATGTGATGAAGATGGGGTGAGGGGAGGTGGGAGCAGTAAATGAACCAAGGTTCAGCTAATTTGACTCACTCCACCTGAAATAAAGAAACAGTTGGAGATACTAGGTATTGCAAAGGCTATGGGCCATGATAATATTCTGAACACTTGTGCTCCCGAACTTGTTGCTCCCCTAGCCAAACTCTTCAAATACAGTTACAACACAAGTATCTACCTGACAATAGAAATTTACACAGGTTTGTCCTGTACTTAAAAAAACAGGACAAATCCAACCTGTCCACTTAATACCCATCAGTCTACTCTTGATCGTATGTAAAGTGTCATCAACAGCACTAATAAATAACACCACCTCAGCAATAACCTACTCAGGAACACCCAGTTTGGGTTCCACACAGGCCACTCAGCTTCTGATTTCATTTTAGTCTTGGTTTGAACATGAACAAAAGTGCTGAATTCCAGAGGTGAGGTGAGAGTGACAGCCCTTGACATCAAGCCCATGTTTGACCAAGTGCAGCATCAAGGAGCCCTGGTAAAACTCAGATCCATAGATATCAGGGGACAAACTCTCCAGTAGATGGAGTCATATCAGGCACATGAGATGATGGTCATGGTTGTTGGAGGTCAGTCACGTCAGCTCCAGGACATCTCTGCAGGAGTACTTCTTTGGTCTAACCATTTGCATCCACTTCTTCAATGACTGCCATCATAAGGTCTGAAGTTCGCCTATGATTGCACAATGTTCATTCGTGACTCATCAGATATTGAAGTAGTGCATGTTCAAATGCAACAAGATCTGGACAACATCCAGGCTTGGACTGAGAAGTGGCAAGTAACATTCATGCCACAACAATGTCAGCCTATGACCATCACCAGTAAGAGACAATCTAGCCATTGCCCCTTGACATTCAATGACGTTACCATTATCAGTATCCTGGGAGTTACCATTGACCAGAAAAATAACTGAGCTTGCTGCACAATCATAATGACTGCAAGAGCAGATCAGAGACCAGGAATACTGCACTTCCTGACCCCTCAAAGCCTGTCCCTCATCTACAAGGCACAAATCAGGAGTGTGATGGAATAGTCCCAATTTTACTAGATGAGTGTAGCTGCAACAGTGCTCAAGAAACTTGACTCCATTTAGGACAAAGTAGCAGGCTCGATTGACACCACATCCATAACCATCCACTCCATCTCCCACTGATACTCAGTAGCAGCAATGTGTACTTTCTTCAAGATGCCCTGTGGAAATTCACTAAAGATCCTCACAAAGCACCTTCCAAACCTGTGACCATTTCCATCTCAAAGAACAGAGCCACAGACATAAGGAAGCACCGCCACCCTCAAGTTCCTCTCCAGCCACTCACCACCCTCACTTGGGAATATTTTGCTGTTCCTTCACTCACTGGGTCAATATCCTGTAATTACCTCATTTATGGCATTGAGAATCAACTCAGCAGGTGGACTGCAGTTCAAGAGCTCACTGTTACCTTCTCAAGGGCAATTAGGGACAAGCAATAAATGCTGGCCAGTCAGCAATGCCCACATCACATGAGAGAATTTTTAAAAATGCAATTGCACTGTGTGTGAAGAATTAATAAGTATGTCTGCCTCAAAGTGGTGATGGGCTGTACTATTTTTAAAGATTCATTCTTGGAGAAGGGTGTTATTGGCTAGGCCAGTATTTATTGCCCATCCCTAATAATTGTTCAGAGAACAGATGAGAGTCAATCACATTGCTGTGGGTCTGGATTCATAAGCAGACCAGACTAGATAAGGATGGCAGTTTCCTTCCCTAACGATATAAGTGAGCCACATGGATTTTTCCAACAATTGACAGTGGATTCATGATCTTCATTAGACACTTCATTCCAGATATTTGTAATTAATTGAATTCTAATTTGTGCCTGGATCCCCAGACCAGTTCCTGCATCTCTGAATTAACAGTTCAGCGGATTGTAATTTTTTTAGATTAGATTACTTCCAGTGTTGAAACAGGCCCTTTGGCCCAACAAGTCCACACCGACCAACCGAAGCGCAATCCACCCAGACCCATTCACCTACATTTACTTCTTCACCTAACACTACGGGCAATTTAGCATGGCCAATTCACCTAACCTGCACATTTTTGGACTGTGGGAGCAAACCGAAGCACCCAAAGGAAACCCAAGCAGACACAGGGAGAATGTGCAAACGCCACACTATGAGGCAGCAGTGCTAACCACTGTGCCGTAATGTTTCTACACTAAAATAATGACTAAGAGGAATGTGAACTAAAATTGGTTGGGTTCGAAGATGATAGTAAACTAATGACTAGCACAGGAGGAGGAAATAAAATCTACATTTGAATTAGTCAGTTAAAGACCATGAATCATAGATAAATCATGTACATAGATGGAGAAGGAGTGAATAAAATTCAATTTGGCAGAAGTAATGAATATTAGAAACGAGTAACATAAATATACCAGGAATGATGTCAGACAATTGAGGTTACATTTAAAAATATCCAATGGTGTTGACAGACTGGACACTTAATGATACCATTGAACCATATTGGATTAAAAAGTATGCACACCACGGTCATATTGATGACAAGTCTGACATTTACTTCATGCAAGTTATTTGTGAACTAATTAAGTTATGTTAAAAGATGATTTATTCTAGTTATATTGCAATGATTTTTTTTTCTTTTAAAAACTCTCAGGAAAGGCATCTCTCAAAATGTCACCTTGCTCATTGACAAAGTTACAAGAGTCAATACTAATTAAAAGTGAGCTTTTCTCTCCATTCTTAAATGGAGAAAAGTGTAGCAGAGTGTTTTTTTTTAAATCACTGAATGGATTATTTATTACATTACTAGTAGTGTAACTGCATTTTCTCAGGGATTTGAGGGTATTGATTCTAAATGTTTAGCATGTTTTCACCATTAATGGTTTTGATTTCAAAGGAAAAGTCAGATAACTTAAGAATATTTTTTAGTGGAACACAAAGGCGTCACGCAGCCTGTCAGGATGAGAAATATTCTGTGTTATCTTGTCTTTACAGCAATCGTTTCTGTCAAATTATGCCTCTTTTGAAAGACTCTTTCTCATTACTTGCTGTAGTGCTGTTGGAAAAGCAGAAAACCAAACAAAACCTGCCATTCATTTCCCAGACCTATGTCATGCACACCTGGTTTGCTGCCCTTACTTACATTGTTCCTATACAATGGTACAGTTTCTCTATTACTGCTCGATGCACCCTCTCTCTTTTGGACATCTCTTTTGTCGACTCTTTTCAGCTTGGATCAGTCAGCTGTCTCCTATTTCAGTGAGTAGCCACTACTGTAGTGCAGACGTTTGGGAGTCCTGGTGTTTCACTGCTTTCAAAACTCTCAAATACCAATAACCTCATTATATTTTCAAAAAAATCCATTAAAATAATCTTTTGCTGCATCCCTTTGGCAATCATTTGAGTCCCTAGAGGCTTAATGTATGGAATTACCTGAATTTCTTTTAATGCACCAGGAGATTGGAAATAATCTATCCAGCACATCATTTGGTTGTCCAGAATTTGTGCTGCTGAAAACACATTTTCATTGAGGGTTTTCATCTTGAATTCAAGTACATTTCACAAGAATACCAATTCACAGGGTAAAACAACAATTGTGCAAGTGCTATTTAGTTTCAAGTGGACTCTTGAGAGGCTGAGGCTTCATTATGGAGAATGTGTTACAATGTGATGTTGCAATTGGACAACGTTTGCTGGATAATTCTGAATGTGTAAGGAATTACAATGAAAACCATTTTAAGATGAGCAGTTGGGCTTGCAGTGTGGTGCACTTGTGTATACTGGACGCTACATATATTAGCACACAAGGCCCTGGTCTTTGCAGACAGAAGATGTACATGCACAGCATGTTTCAACTTAGCAAAATAAAAGACAACCATTTGCTGGTTCATGTTTCAATTCCCTGACCACTCAGATTCAACCTGTCTCTTTTAAAATTTAAACAAAGCCTGGCTGTTAACTGTCAATCTATAATAATAGATGCATTCTCTGTGGCAGTGACTGTACCAGAGATCACTTGCCAAACAATGGTGTTGTTCATGTTGCATTGGTATTGTTGCAAAATGTCTTGAGTGCTGGACATAAATTTCAGCAATGCACATCTACTGTCTTTTAATTCCTGTTTTTAAACCTAAATAGGATTTGGTACTTGTCCTGATACAAGACTCATACTTCTCAGTCCCAAACAAATCTAACTCTACCTCAAGTACTTCAATAATATATTTTCCAATTAGACCATATGAAATGGGCCAAATCTGATGCATTACAAATTAACCAAAATCTGTTTGTACCTTGGGTATAAAAAGATGTAATCTGAAGATCAGACCAAAGTCCTGAAGTGGCTGCCCAACCACTCCCTGTAGGTTTTATCAGGTTTTCATGATTTTCAACAGCACCAAACTTTTTTTTTATAATCGCATCACCTGCCAGTGAAAATTGATTAGCAACTAACTAGAAACTTGTTGATCATTTTGATCTACACTACTGGTAATCTTGCCTGCTGCTGAATGTATGTTTAGCCATGTCTGATTGAGAGGACATGAGTTGAGACATGAAATCAGTCTTACACCCTGGTATCATAAGATGTCTATTATGTTTATGCCCAGCAGATGTTCATTGTGTGTTCTCATTGACATTGCTAACACTCACCAAAATGGCATCCTGAATGACTTGCACTTGATCTGCATATGAACACAAATGCCATTTTGGACCTTTTTTTTAGGTGAAGTTGTCATGCTCAAAAATTGAATATATTCCTTGTAAATCTTGAAGACAAACTAGCCATATTTGGACAAATATATTGATATTATTGTATACTTTGCACTGAAGTCAAATTTTGAGTTTGCTTTGAACACTTTTCCTTTTTTTTGTTTGTTGTCTTCCTTTCCTCTCATATACTCTTCAGCTTGATATTCATCTAACTTGCTCAGGGAGACTACATTGAAAATGGCAGTATATGTACTGGTTCCGTCTTGTGGGCTCAAAATTTATCTGGTGTTTGGCACAATGTTATTTCCTGGATATGTCTATCATCATTTTACCTGCGTATGTCCAGCAATGTTTTGGAGGGTTTCTTCTAGCAGGTGTTATAACAGCAGGTGAGGCAGTTGTTTTCATTTCAGCTTGGGTATGCACAGCTGCTGAGCTGAACACTACACTCTCTATTTCCAAGATCCATTCCAAACTGATAGTTGTTTTGTTATCAACAATTTGTCAAGGGTTATCTGAAATGACATGAACTGCTTAGCCTTGTGGAATGGTGGGGTTTGATTGTACAGATGGCCCTCTGTAGCAAGCAGTCATGTTACAGTTACGTATACGTGCTTTAGCAAGATATTGAACACTGTACAGTTCAAAGCCTCCTGCTCAGTAGCTGTATCATGCAGTCTGTAAGCATCAGCATGGATTTACAGTTACAAGCTACACCCAAAGAATTCACACGCGAGTCCAATCAAACATGGGGAAACGGTGAAACCATCGTTCAAAGGCAGTTGGCATTTTTTCATTCTGAAAGATTTAGCAGAACTATGAGACCAGTTCGCACAGTTATGGGGCAAGGAGGTTCTCAGAACATTTCCCCAAGTTTGCAGCTAGACTGCTTGGCTCATGTCAAGAAATTGAGGTTTTGCCCAAAGTGAGGTAAAATAGGCATACTTAGAAGTGACAGCATGATACATCAACTTGGCAATCCCTATCCTTTTCAAAGCTCTTCAGGATGTTTGGAGGTCTCATGGCACTCATGACAAACATGGTTCGTAGGTTCAAAGTTCCCTTCGGCCTTCATCTGAAGCAGAAACAACTTCAGGTCAGTGTTTTCTTCAGCACTGTGGGTCTCGTAGCTGAAGAGATCATTTATCATGAAGATCCTGATGAAACCAGCGGATTTTCAGTTTATCCTAATGGTCTTCAAGATCTACTTCAGCGAATGTGTTGGATTTAGCAAGGGTCCCTGAAGCAAGCAATCTCAGCAGACTCCATCAAGAGTAGTGTTGCTAATTTATGTGAAGATGTAGCATTAAGAGGGGAGCTCTTTGAGGTTGTCCATGGTATACTTCTTGATTAACTGCAGTCAGTAAGAACTTACCTTTTGAATAAGACATGCTGGGCACAAAGTGCATTACTAAGGGACAATGTATCACAAAGCAGAGCTTCAGTGAGCTAGGCCAAAAGATGGCTGCTTCAACCCACAGAAAAAAACCTTCTAAAAATCAGATATCATCATTTTGAGGTGTTAGCATTGTGGTGCAAACAGGCAAAAGGATTATTCAGCAGAGGGCATGCATTGCCTTCACTGTGGCAGAGTTAGCTACCTGATACAATTTTGCAGTGTGAGGCCACCTTTTAAAAGCGGATCACCTCCAAAGCGAATTAGAATTCAGAAGAAGCAGGAAACATGGAAACCATATGGTCTCTTGGTCAAAGACATGTTTTTGACCCTGTCATCCAAGATGATCAGATGAACCATGTATTATTGGTCAATGATATTAGAAGTCAAGAATTTTGATACTCCATCTTTTCTTGATCCAGGATCAGCAAATATAATAGTTCCCGATGTTTTAAAATTGCTTCACACTTGGCCATAAAGTTTTTTGGGGGGTGTGGGAAGGTGAGTCGGCCACTTTATCCAATAAAGCTTGCTTTAAGGCAATGTTTA